>NC_138987.1:9918577-11180660 GCF_964341445.2 Mesoplodon mirus | reverse complement strand
TTTACTGTGATTGCACCCCTCCTACTGTCTCATTGTGACTTCTCTTTTGTCTTTGGATGTGGGGTATATTTTTTGGTGAGTTCCAGTGTCTTCCTGTCAATGATTGTCCAGCAGCTACTTGTGATTCTGGTGTTCTTGCAAGAGGGAGTGAGAGCACGTCCTTCTACTCCACCATCTTGGTTCCTAATCCCACTATATACTTTCTTAATACACTTTTAAGTAGAATTATGTTTATTCAGCCCTTTTATAAACAATTCTATGAGATTTAATCATCTCAATCCTTTTTTCTGAGTTTCTGTATGAAGTACTGCAATGTTGATGTAGACAACTAAACGAACAACCAACCAACCATTCTAAATAGAAACGGCTATTCCCCATTTCTTTAGCCAAGTGTGGTCACTGATAAACTGGTTCTAGGACTTAGATTCAGTAGAATAAATCTACTTATTTACATAGTATACACTGTAGTATCATGATATGAAATTTACTATTTTATTTTTACTTTTCAAATCATAATTATAGCTCATATCCGCTAAACACAGAGCATTTTCTCATCCAAAAGTTTTTCATTTTTATTTTTTTGTCACTCTTCATAAAATATTTATATTCAAATAAATCCCAACCCCAACAAGTACATTAAGCTACCTTCCTGTTGAATTTTACAGCTGAATTTCAATAGCAAAAACAACACACCCTTTTTGTCCTCACTTTGTGGTGTTCTTTCAGAACACCTTTCTGTGTTCTTTTAAAAATACAGTAGTCCATATCCTACACTTGAATTTTTCCAAGTTTTTAATTTTTCACATTTCCAACTTTTTCAAATAAGGCTTTTAAAACTGGTTCTCTATTTTCAGGCAGATGAGTGAGCATAACACCTCTAGAATGGGGGTGATAGATAGAAGCATCATTTTTTGGTGTTCTTATTACAAAACTAAACTTTATAATGCACATAGTGATGACAAGCACTAGTTCAGAGATTTTGCCTTGATTCTGTCATGATTAAATGAAAAAGTACCTGAAATTTCACAAGTAGTTTGTTTCATAGGAATTCAACAGTTGTGTATGATTAAGGTATACGTATTTCTTTACTATGACCAAATAATTTCAGGTAATGTCAAGGCCATTACGAGTGCTTTTGGGATAGAGAAAAAATATTTTTGTCATTAAATGATGCTATTTCTGAATGAAAATGATGACAATAATTATTTAACAATAGTCTGAATAAAATTCTAAATCTCTGTCTTTACATCATCATTCTAGTCATCAGAGAGGAAAGTAATTTTTATGTGAATGAGTTTTTGTCTTTTAACAGAAAAAAAGAAAACATTGCCTGTGTAATATCATTAAAGAGAGCAAAACAATTCTGGTCTGTTCAGAAAAAAATAGGGAGATGTTTCTGGCAAAAGAGCTTACTTGTGTGTACTAGATAGAGGAGTGGATTGTGGGACCTTGTGTTCCTTTCCCAGGTTGTGATATCCTTCACTGATCAGCCAGGCATGGCAGCCTCACCTGCTCTTATTGATTACCTCTCAAGGCTGACTTGGGACCTTGTGCTGTCCAGGTTTCAGATTTGTCTCGTTGATTTCACACAAAGGAAATACTAGGAACTCTCACCTTAGAATGTAGCCCTAACAGCAGCCCCGTCTTAAAAAGAACAAAGGAACTAATTGGGAGAGGGTTATTGCTTAGCATAAACTACGGAAATTTTAGAAAAGTAGCTTCCAGGGACTTCCCTGGTCGTCCAGTGGTTGAGACTCTGTGCTTGCACTACAGGGGGTGAGGGTTTGATCCCTGGTTGGGGAACTAAGATGCCACATGACTCACGGTGTGTCCAACAAAAATAATTAATTTTTTTAAAAAAACAAAAGAAAGAAAAGTAGTTTCCGCACATTATTCATGTTTTAAGAAGCACAGTATGTTTTAGGATTTGAAAATCTGGAGACTCGGCTACTGAAAATTAGAGTCCAAACTTTTGAAACAGTGAAATGTAATCATTTCTGTTAAGAGCTCCAATACTGAGGTCTGGGCAGCTAGGTATAGAGAATTTATCTATTGCATCCCTGCTCTTTATTAACACCCTTTAAGCTAGGTGTTTATAAATTTTACCTGGGTAGCCTTAAGCTTCACGTCAACCAGGTTCTCTCAGCTCTTTCCTCCCTCCTTGCCCATTTCTGGCTGCAGTGTTCTGCTGTTTTCTGTGCTTTTCTCCTTAATTCATATCCATTAGTCAAGGAGTAGAATGACTAGTAGACGTTTTAGGCTTTAGCTCCACTCTCTGTGACAGCTACCGTTTAATAGAGAGTGCAGCCTTAAATCCATTCTACCCTTAATCCACAGAGCCCTGGTACTTGGGGAGGCAGTGGATTAGGTTTTTACTTACTCCACCCTCCTTTCTATTCAACTAAAGCAGCATCACTTTTTTTCCATTTTTAGCTTGGGTAACATTTTATTAAAAAATGAATTCTAAGTTTATAAGAACCTATATGCAAATATTCTCTTTGATATATATAAAAGAAGACTTTGGTCCTGGAATTGGATTTAATTTTTTCTTCATATGAGCTCTACTGCTTAATACTATGTGACTCTAGATAATTTATCAAGCCAATCTGAGCTCAGTTTCCTTATCTGTAAAGTGGGATTAATAACAATATCTACCATATAGAGGTATTATGAGAATTAAAGAAGATAATGAGATAAAAAGCTCAGCACAGTTGCTGGTCCCTATTAAGTGGACATTACATTATAGTCAGGCACTTTCCAGAAGCTGATGATGATTCTTTACCAACTTGAGGCTTTCCAGAACCCACAAAAATCAAGCCACATGTAAGTACTTCCTATTTTTCCTGTGTGTAAGACTGGCCCCTGAGACACCAAGACAAATTAAGCTTCTTGATTTAGAAATGGCCAAGACATTATATACTTCTCTTCTGTTCTATTCCACATATATTTACCAAGTTTATGCCTCTTGTAAATTACAGCCAAATAGAAGATACAACCAATGAATGCAGGGCTGAATATAGACAATGTAGCCCAAAAGTCAAGAGTCAGGGACCGAGGGAAGAAATGGGAACTAAGAAGCCAAGGAAAGAATGAAGCCTGAGGGACCAGAACTTTGACTGTGAACGGGGATACCCAAATCTCCTTCATATGGGGGTAGCAATGGTTTGTTGTATTGCCTTAGAAGAACCAGATCAGTGCAGACCCTTCTTGCCCTCTATAAGCATAATATAGCCAGATGGCAGGTACATATATGCAAAGCAAGGTGGACAGTGTATAGTGACAAACTCAGATCCTTCAAGTTAAACACATTTGAGAATCTAGAGAGCAGGAGGGAATGTTGGAAACTGGGCTCCTCGTCTAAATTCATTCAAAATGATTGTGTAAAAAATTAAGAAACATACGTTCTAATGAAATAACACATTCTAAGAGCCAGATTCTGCTAACAGGCTGCCAGTCTGCTACCACATCCACATGCAATTATTCATTTGTTCTTACCATCATGGCATCCATATAAAATCTTGGGAATCACCTGCCCAGGGAGTATTTCTTCATGCACTATTATCCTAGTGGGTGAATGAGAAGACACTACACTTAACTTAGGAAACTTCTTGGGTGCTTAGACAATTGCATTTACCTAAAGACATACCCATATAGAAAATTTAGAGAGAGGAAAATATGGAAAAATGTCTTGCCAAGTATAATGATGGCCTTTTCTCATGAGTCAACTGCCTATCACTTGGTGGATTCTGTAGTGCCCTGTAGTGACCCCCGTATGAAGGCCTAAGGGCAGAACTAAGTAGGACTCCCATAACAAAGTACCACAGACTGGGTGGCTTAAAACCTCAGAAATCTATTCTCTCACAGTTCTGAAGCTACAAGTCTGAAATCAAGCCATGCTCTCTCTAAAGGTTCTAGAGGAGTGTCTTCTCCATGCCTTTTTCTTAGTTCCAGTGGTGCTGGGCAAAGACGCATCACTCCAATCTCTGCCTTCATCGTCACATGGTGTTCTCTCTTCACCTGTCTGTGTCTCTTCTTTTTTTCTTTCTTCCTTTTATTTTTATAAGGACAGCAGTCTTATTGGATTAGGGCCCACCTTGGTCCAATATGATCTCATCTAAACTTAATCTGCAGAAGCCCTATTTCTAGAAGATGTCACATTCACAGGTGCCAGGTGTCAGGACTTCAACATACACTTTTGGAGAACACACTTCAGCCCACAACGAAGGAGGTTGAAGCTGTGTTCATTTATGTTCGGCTTCCCTGATGAATATAAATCTAATGTTGCTGAGAGTAATAACAAAGTATAGACTTCGCTATTTTCCTTCATTTCTAGAGAAAAAGGCAGATAAGTAGAGCACTTAAAAGCATAATTCTGCTCTGATTATTCTCTTAAAAATTTGTCTAAGGCTCTGCATTTCCCTCAGGATAAAGTTCAGACTGCTTACGATGGCAGACAGACCTGGTTTTCTGCACTACGTCTCTGCCTCGCCTCTCACTCATCTCTTTCCTGGCACATTCTACACCCCAGCCACATGTAACTGATGTATTTATACTTCAAATGTTCTGAATCCCTCCTAATCCATTTCTTTCCACACACCGTTCTATGTATCCGGATTGCTCTCCATCCCTCCCCATTTTCCTCTTTATCTTTGGCTAGAATCAACATATCTTTCATTTCTCAGTTTAGAAGGTATTTTCCTTTGTGGAGTTGTTTGCCCTGCTTATGTGCTCTGTCATCTTTGGAATGACATCATCACACAATATTCAGATTCTCTGTTTTCCACCTTAGCTTATACACTCCCAAATGTTAGATGTTTAGTTTTATTTAGAACTGTATTTCCAGGACTTAACATAGTGCTTGGCACAGAATGGACATGCAATTTCTTCTTCTTTCTCTCCTTCTTCTCTGTCTCCTCTTCCTTCCCCCCACCTCTTTTTTTAAGGAAGGAGAAATAGGTGAGAAGGAGATAGTGAAGGAGGAAGAAGCATTAGAGGAGAATAAACAGGGCCATATCTAAACATCCACACTTTTATTAAATAGGATCAAACTAGTCTAAAAAGATCCAACAGATAATGAGCTGGCAATTTCTAGGTTTTTTCCAGGGATCATGGATAAATGTATAAAATCTTTTAAAAAATTATCTTGATCATTGAGACCAGTAGAGTTTTGGAGTTAAAAACAAGGCATCAGTTGGCCTGGTTCAAATAGCAGCTCTGCTACTTAGTATACAAGTGACTGAGTAATTCACATACTTCTCCACACCTCCTTTTTCTCATCTGTAAATGAGGGATGATAACAGTACCTAACTCATAAAGTTGATGCGAGGATATAGTGAGTTAATATATGTAGAATGCTCTGTACCTAGACTAATGCATATTAAACAGTACATGTTACATAGTGTTAACTATTATTTTCAACATTTTCTTATTCAGTTTTTCCATCTAGATTAACCAGACATGTTAACCAATAATAGTTTATTAAAATGAGTATTTTTATCCACCTTCAAAATTAAATGGTCAATTATTATATTTCAGTTTTCCATTAAATATACTACTACAGTCATTCTGATACAAATTCAAAGGACGCTGTGTGAGAAGGGAATTTGTAGAAATTCTACATTGGTTAGCTTAAGGCAAAAATTATACAAATAAAAAAATTTGTGTTGTTTTGTGAATTGAATCATTTTTAAAATCTTGTTACTATTTCTTTCCAATTCAAAAGAGATGTGTAAAACCACTGAGTGTCATTAAAGTATCTTCCGCAAGGGGGCAGTAGTACATTTCTATATCAATAGAAGGTTTTCAACTATTTTCATTCACATTATTTCCAGTAAATTGACAGTAATAATTGGTGCTTTGGAAGGCATATGTTTATGTCAAAATCTTATTTTTATGGCTTAAAGCTTTTTTATACCTCTATTACCATGTAAATTTAAAAAAAATTTATAGAAATAAAACCTTTATAAGAATATAAAAAGACCAACATAATTGATTCTTCAAAACAAAATACAGATAAACAATCATTAAAAATCTTGTTTTCAGTTTTTTAAGGAACCTCCATACTGTTCTCCATAGTGGCTGTATCAGTTTACATTCCCACCAACAGTGCAAGAGGGTTCCCTTTTCTCCACACCCTCTCCAGCATTTATTGTTTGTAGATTTTTTGATGATGGCCATTCTGCCCAGTGTGAGGTGAAACTACCATATGACCCAGCAATCCCACTACTTGCCATATATCCTGAGAAAACCATAATCAAAAAGAGTCATGTACCACAATGTTCATTGCAGCTCTATTTGCAGTAGCCAGGACACGGAAACAACCTAAGATAAGTGTCCACTGACAGATGAATGGATAAAGAAGATGTGGCACATATATACAATGGAATATTACTCAGCCATAAAAGAAATAAAATTGAGCTATTTGTAATGAGGTGGATAGACCTAGAGTCTGTCATACAGAGTGAAGTAAGTCAGAAAGAGAAAGACAAATACCGTATGCTAACATATATATATGGAATTTAAGAAAAAAAAATGTCATGAAGAACCTAGGGGTAACAGAGGAATAAAGACACAAACCTACTTGAGAATGGACTTGAGGATATGGTGAGGGGGAAGGGTAAGCTGTGACAAAGCGAGAGAGAGGCATGGACATATATACACTACCAAACGTAAGGTAGATAGCTAGTGGGAAGCAGCTGCATAGCACAGGGAGATCAGCTCGGTGCTATATGACCGCCTGGAGGGGTGGGATAGGGAGGGTGGAAGGGAGGGAGATGCAAGAGGGAAGGGCTATGGGAACAGATGTATATGTATAACTGATTCACTTTGTTATAAAGCAGAAACTAATATACCAATGTGAAGCAATTATACTCCAATAAAGTTGTAAAAAAAAAAATCCTTAGAGCTTATTCATGTTCCAAAAATTGTCTCAATACTGTTCTTTATGGGAAAAATAAAAAACAGTTCACAGTCAAAAAAAAAAAAATATATATATATCACCAGTAATACAGCAGTTATCTATGGTGTACTTTCCAATACAATGTATTGAGGAGAACACAATGTAAAACATTCTATGAAGTAACCGTAATCTATTCTTTAAACCTATTAAAGACAAGAAGAACCTGAGGACCTGTTCTAGATTAAAAAAGGCTAATGAAACAGATCAATTAAGGGCGTCATAAAGTTCTGTATTGGACCTTAATCTTTTACAGCATATTATTAGGTCAGTCAGTGAAATTTGAATGAGGTTTGTGGATTAGATAGTAATATTTAATCAATATTTGATCAACAGTAATTTCCTGATTCTGATCATTTTCCTGGGGTTATGAAAGCAAGTGTCCTAATCTGAAAAAAGGGTACATGGGAGCTCTTAATATTATCCAATGACTTTTATGTATGTTTGAAATTATTTTAAAATCAAAAGTAAAAAAAAAAAAAACAACCACTAGGGAAGAGTGTACCAGGGAGAGAAAACAGTAAAAGCTAGGGCACTAAAACAGAGAACGGGGCCAGAGATAGAATGGCTGGGTGGCTTAGCACAGTGAGGGAAGGGGTGTAGTATGCACCAGATGAGGCTTGAGAAGGATGCACGAGCTGTATGTTGCGGGGCTTCACTGTCCAAAGGCATTTAATTTTCATTGTGAAAGAAAGAAAAAATCCTGAAAGTTGTAAAACAGGTAATTGACATGACCTGATTTATGTTTTAATAACTACACTGTGTGTTCTGAGTGTAGATTGGATTGGTGGTGGTGAGGAAATGCAGAAGCAGGAGTGAAGAGGCAGTTTCCTGGGAGAAACTGACTGCTTAGCCCATGCGACTGTGATGTAGATGAAAAGGAGTAGATAGATCTGAGATGTATTTTGGAGTCAGAAGCTACAGCTACAGGCTGATGGATTGAATGAAGGGATTAAGGATGACTCAGGTTCTCTGTAAAATCAGGGAGCATATAAATTATGCTCTTTGGTATGTTCCAAAGTACATGCATAGCATAGGGTCTGGCATACATGATATATTCAATGTATATTGTATATATATTGATTGATAATTTTTAGATCATTTGAAAATTATTAGAAAAGTGGACACAATTATAGAATAAAGCTTCCATAATGAATGCTTTAATGAGGAAATTATGCAGGCTTGTACCTTGAAGAATTTTAAGTGATAATGTGCGCTATCAATGTGATTACTGCTATTATTCTATCACGTTGTAGATAATTTGATAATAATTCCATAGTGATTCAGAATTCCCATTCCTTGGTTGCCACCTGATGGTTCATGGAATTACAGTACTGTAACATTAAAAGTAATTGCAGAAGTGACTACTAGACTCCTAAAGAAATACGCTATTTCAGTATTTTCTGACAAACGTTCATCTAATCCTTCTCTAAGGATCCGTGGGCCTAGGAAATCTTTGCATTAGTTTCAAAGACAGATCAACAAATACTGATCTCTGCTTCCTTCTCTTTCGCTTCTTCTTTCTGCTTCATCCTTCTCCACCATGCTATTTATGAAGAAAAAAGTATGGGATAGGACGGTGTATTCAGAGGTGATGCTACATTAGTGTGAGACAGGAAAGGCATTTAAATGGGTAACTAGAGGCTTTCCAAACCATTGCAAGGGCAGAGGATGTGATGGTCAGTAAAGACACCTTCAGGAAATGGAGAAGTGAAGGAACGGGGAAATCAACACGAGTGACCTTAGCTGCGGGCAGTATCAGTGGGTTCTTTTTGGGATGGCTCGGGAAAGCCTTGGGAAGCTTCCAGTAATGATCTTAAAGGCATAGCGCACTGAAATGAATATACTCAGGAGAAATTCCAGTGGCTGCCGACAGTACCCTCATCTGCTGCTTGACTGCTCATGCCCACATATCTGTCTGCAGCTGCTGTGGGATACTCACTTCTCCTGTCCTTCTTCGCCTCCCAGATGGTGAGGGACTCTGGGAAACATGGTTTTTAGTTTTCTTCCCCCGCAGCCTTGGAGAGAGGTTTGAAGGACAGGAATGGTACGGAGAACTAGCAAATCATATCTATCACGGGTGGATGGATGTTTTTCTTTCTTTGAGCTCAGTGTCCAAATGAACAGTTTGTTATTTCTCTGCACCTGCTATTAAAGTCAGTTGAAGGGAATATTTTGCTTTTACTTCTCCAGAATTCCTTATATCAGTACAATGAAAAGCAAAGTGAGGAATTTGGGAATCTCTAATCAGGATTACCCAGAAGATTTTTATCAAGATGGCAAAGTTTGTTAGGTCAATTTTATTATGCTTCAGTATACATTTATGGGGAACAAACAATGGAATTTCAAATCCAAAGTCATTAATATATTTGATAATTTAGTTCAGAAACAACACTTGGTTTAAAGACAATTTACATAATTAACCAGGTAGATAAATTTTATTCAGTTGCCAAATACGTATGGAGCACTTAAATGTGTCAGAAACTCTATTAGGTTTGGGGGGGGCACAAAAATTAATAGTCAGTGATCTTGATCCACTGCACATTCCACTGCCCTTTGCTTACTGTCAGGATCTGAGCTGGTTGAAGTTCTTTACCTGTCAGTCATCTAAAGGTTTGTTCCTAAGGGGTCTAAATCACGTGTGGACCTGCCTCGTTTATCTGTTTGCCGACTTGTTTGTTCAAATGTTTGTTTTGCCCTAATTTTCCATTAACTTTGCTGATTGGGGTGGAATTAACTAGCATCCCAGAGGTTCCTGACGTGTAGCAACAACCAGAGTTTATCCTTGTTAATTAGGATTTATCACCCCCACCAGGATACTATCCCGTTTGCCTTTTTTTTTTTCTTTTTTTAAAAAATATTTATTTATTTATTTTTGGCTGCATTGGGTCTTCGCTGCTGTGCGAGGGCTTTTCTCTGGTTGCGGCAAGCGGGGGCCACACTTCGTTGGCGCTGCAAGGGGCTTCTCATCACGGTGGCTTCTCTTGTTGCGGAGCACAGGCTCTAGGCACATGAGCTTCAGCAGTTGTGGCCCACGGGCTCCAGAGCTCAGGCTCAGCGGCCATGGCTCACGGGCTTAGCTGCTCCGCGGCATGTGGGATCTTCCCGGACCAGGGATCGAACCCATGTCCCCTGCATTGGCAGGTGGATTCTTAACCACTGCGCCACCAGGGAAGCCCCTCCCATTTGCCTTTTGTTTGAGTGGCGTGAGGAATGCAAAATGGCCCAGTGCAAACTAGCAAGGTACAGTCTCAGCTTCCAGTACTATGAAAGCAGGGGTGTTCTAGAGCAGGCGCATGTGGGCTCCTGAGAACTATGTGGTTCATTTCTCAGCTCTGCATCTGTGACGTCACCTTGGAAGCTGGAAATCAGCCTTTGGAAGCATGTACAGCACAAAAATCAGCAAATGCTGCAAGTCAGGACCTGACATCAACTATGACTTCATGGCTTATTACAAAAACAAGCGCTGTAGCAGTTATGCATGTTTTCCTAAGCATGTTGTGTGTGTGTGTGTGCCTGTGTGCCTGTGTGTGTGTGTGTGTGTGTGTACCAATTACTTTCTCCCACTTCTAAAATGGACTGCCACGCACCACAACTTCTTTGCTGATTATGGTCTAAAGTTTCAGGACCATTTCCTCCCCAGGATAATGCTACAATATTTTCAACAGAAATGTTGATACGCGAAAGGTCAGACTTTACTGTGCTGCATTTGTCCATTAAAGGCTATGAGTTAATACGGCTTTACTGAGAAATCAGGGTTAACTAGGAAACTTAACCATGGAAGCATAGAAGAAAAAATACAAAAACTGCACACCGAGTATAGTTTCTTCTAGTTCAGTGTGGAAAAATCAGAGATAGCACCTTTTCTGGGCTAAAACACAATTAATTTTTAAACATACACAAAAGAGAAAGATATAATAAATCCTCATGTATTTCATTCACCCAAGTTGAATAATTTTAAAGGATAGGCCAATCTTGTTTAATCTATTTCACAACTATTTTTTTTCTGGAGTATTTTAAAGCAAATCTCAGACAGCATATAATTTTAATTTGGTCCTTTTAAAATAAACAAAGGTTACATAAAGGCAGAGACGAATCCACTGTGCCTCTTACTATTTACACTCAAACAGTATTAAACACATTTAGGTTCTATCCCCATAGGTTTCATCCCTTAGTCCTAATTAAAATGACTCCTTTTCTAAAACTCTGAGCTGTTCTGAATGTCCCCAGAGGGTTTTGCTTACAGTGGGTGACTTGCAAAGGGGAGAGGGATTCTGGCCATTTTTATTACTTCTTCTTGGGCAGAAACAATGAGTAGTGATAAAAGGCAATCATAATTCTATCACTTCATTGAGATGGACTCAGTGAACATGTGGCCCCTCTCTATTCTCTAAGAACAACATTAGAATAGCAAGGAATCATTACATGTTGCTTGTATTATGGTTAATTTATCTTTTTTTTTTCGCTGAAGTTCACGCAGATATTAAAGTCAATTGTTAATAATCAGATGTTCCTAATCTCATCTCTACCCTGTGAGAATAAGAGAAAAATGTCTTTCTTTTTATGATGAGTATTAGGGAAACTTTCATGCTATTATAAACTATTTAACCAAGAGATTTTCAGAAGAATCCCGTTTCCCATGGCCAGACTCCCGGAAGCTAGTCGTGCTCCCCTATGTCAAACCCTGTTTCTTTCTCCATCTCCTGAGAGATTCTCCTTTTTAGGGTCCATTCCCTCCAGCCCGCTCTTAGAAAACTCCACTCAAAACTGTAGATTCCAGTCTCATTCTAGAATCAGTTCTTCCCCTCCACTAGTGCAATCTGGGGGACTCAATAAAAGAACCTGAGTAAATATCACGGGTCTGTTTTTCTGTTTAAAACAACCTATGAATAGCAAGTGTAGAAGAAGAGGCTTTAACAGACAGAACTGTTGTGGGTGAGACATGGGAATTTAGGTATAGCTCACAGGTCTGGGTCAGATTTTGGTACTCCAATTTTCAGTATCCTCTGAAGACTCTCTACTAGGATGGACTGGAGATGGGTAGTTGTTAGTGGAAGATTTGTGTAAAATGTTTACATGCACATATACCTTGACAAATAATAATTCAGGGGGAGTGTGGTCCAGATTCATATTAAACACACTCTATTCTCTCTAGGCTACTTTGCCTATCCTGTAGACACCAAAGTGTTATTAGCCACCCCTACGATCCTCTTCTCAATTCCAAAACCATATTCAGAGGGCTATGGGCTAATGAGAAATAGTGCTAATTGCTGTGCATTTTCCAAGCATCTGTCTTTTGTGTGTATCTGCTTCCACAAAAAGTCCTTTTGGAAGAAAAAAATATGTTTACTTACCTTAGATTAGATAGAAGCAAATGGATGTCAGTGAACGGGGTAAAAGAAGGACTTAATATCCTTCTGTCCATCAGAATCAATTCTCTGGTGGGTCAAGAATGAGGGAAGGGAGAAGCATCATGTCTCAGTTACATATTCACTGCTTGATCCTCATTTTCCCATCTTGTTGTGGACCAAAGGAGACTTTCTGTTTGAGGGAAATATGAGAGATTTGTTCCCAGTGTTAAAATTAGATGTGTAATGATATGATAAATGCTAATTTCCAAATATAAAAGTCTTTAATAAATATTAATTTATGCCTTTATAATAATAGTATTCAAACTTTACTGTGATTAAAATGACTTAGGAAGCTTATTTAAATTACTACTTTCTAGTCCTTAGATAGTCTGATTTAATAAGTCTGTGAAGGACTCAGTGATCGACATTATTTTTAATGGATATTTTTGCAGATCTGGATACAAAAGATCTGCATCATTTACTATGAGAAATATTCTTCCATCGGGTGGAAATATATGAAGCAAACAGTGTAGTGAATAGACGTCATATTCCACTAACTCAGATGCACAAATTATTTCAAACGTTAACAAATGCTCTTAGCTCCAGCACACTGTGAAACACCTGTGTCGAAAGAATCTGGTTTCCTTAGATCCATCACACAGGCTTTCTTTTATTCTCTCCCCTTGCAAAGACACTTTCTCTGCTTTCTTTCTCCTCAAGCCCTCAATCTCTATACCCTCCATGAACTAAAATTTGTGTGAAAGAAGGGTAGGATAGCAGGGCTGCAAGGAACTTTTGCTTTGCTTTTGAGCCCAAAGTCATGACTTAATAAAAAGAAATTAACAAGAATGAAAATGCACAAATTATCAACACAATATATTATCATGCTACTGAGTAAATCTACTGGTATTGATATCTTTGATCATTATAACAATATTCATTCCACTTATAATTCCCATTTGGTATATTTTTGAAATATTATTTTTTCCAATTTTGAAAGGAATTTATATACAGTATATAAACTTGGAAAATACTGAAAAATTATAAAAGTAAATAAAATCACCCATAATACCACAAACCAGAAAATAATCTGGAAAAGTTTTTAATAAACTTTCTCTCAACAACCCTAAAATCTCTACAGCAATCACTTTATTCCTTTATTTACAACCCTAAAATCTCTACAGCAATCACTTTATTCCTTTATTTCCCAAGCAATTGCATAGGAAAGACTAGTAAGAATGAACATGACATAATGGAGTGTGGAATATAATAATAGCCGAGACATTTACTTGAGGTTTTCTTCTTGCCTGAAATGATTCTGTTTATTATTATTAGGACATTAGTATGGATGCCCAGTTGCACTTAGTGGTCAATATGGTTGATCTCTGAGACAATAAAATGCTTAAAGCAAGTTAGATTTAATAGTTTATAGAAAAAAGTGTGATTTATCTAAATCTCCGACTAGTAACAGCACTTAAATACAATACTGGTATACTTTTAGCCAATCCTTACCTATTACCTGTTTTTGTTTTTGTTGTTGATTGGTTTGTTTATAGTTTCCTTAACATGATCCTTTATATTTGTATCTGTTGGCATTGATCTTAAATCCTTGTATCTAGACTAGCCCCATCCAAGTCTGTTGAGGTCTTTAAAATTTTTTTCACTTCTAAAACTCTCTCCACTGAGTCAGAATCTCCAGGGATTAACCTCTGAATTCTTTATTTTTATTAAATAACACGAGTAACTCTAGTGTGTGGCCAAGTTTGGGAATTATTGAAATAGGACAAAAAGATGAGGGTGTCCCTAAGAAGTTGTTTTCCTTTAAAAATAATTTCAAAATATTTGAACTTCCTTCCAGAATTTTGACCCCAGATGACAGCCTTTTGATTGTAATTGACTCAAATTGATATATTTTTAATCTTGCAATGGCTCCATTTTGAAGAAAGATTTGATATTACTGTTTAGATTTGCTAAAAATAAGTCATCTTTTTTTTTTTTTTTTTTTTTTTTTTTTGCTGTACGCGGGCCTCTCACTGCTGTGGCCTCTCCCGTTGCGGAGCACAGGCTCCGGACACACAGGCTCCGCGGCCATGGCTCGCGGGCCCAGCCGCTCCGCGGCATGTGGGATCTTCCGGGATCGGGGCACGAACCCGTGTCCCCTGCATCGGCAGGCGGACTCTCAACCACTGCGCCACCAGGGAAGCCCTAGTCATCTTTAATTAGTCTCTTATCTCTCCAAATTCCAGGCAACTCAAGAAAATAGATATAACCCATATTTTTCTTTTACCAAGATAATTCAGTAAAGGTTTTTTTTTGCCTGAATTATCCACACTACTTTAATAGCACATTGAAAACTGCATATTTTTTCTAATTTATGCTATCATGACTGTCTTAGACGTTCTGATGGTTTTAGTTAAAATAAGGGTAATTTAACTATAATGAACAATTTCTGTAGTATTAAAAATGGAATAGTGGCATTTCCTTTTGAATCCTCAGTACACCAATAGATCATATTACAGATGTTATGCCTGCTCTCATCCTTCCATGTCTCCTATACCACTGGATCTTTAGAAGATGTGGAAAGAACTAGAGAAGGGAGTTATTTCAGAAATGTGTACATTTAGATGGAAGATTTGTTATTAAATGGTTTTTTGAGAAGCAATTAAACTTCTGTCCTTCTGAATTCACAGAATTATAGTGTAGCTGAAATGAAATATTGTACATGAAATCTATGAATTGTTTTCCAATAACACTTTTTATATGCAGTACATTTTATCTGACAAAGTTTCAAGTCAAGTTTAGATTTAGAAAACACAGGCTAGTTGTTAAAATTTGTGACAGTGTTTTGACGTTCCTTGCAAAGTATTTTACTTACTTTGCTCTCCTGACCAAATGACTTGTTTTGCTGATTTGTGGCTCAGTTAATGATCTTTCATCATTAGAGGTGACCCTACCAAAGGGTGATATTCTTTAGTGTACCATACAGAATTGGACTAAATATCACTTACCAAATCAGCTTTGCCCTTTTCCAAATGAAGTTTTTCCCATGTCATAAAGCATGGACCCTTAATGATGGAAACACATCTAGCTTCAAAATTAGATATTAAGTAGACTACCCAGTTTTTCAACTGACTGCCAATGCAGAAAAAAAAAATATGAGTCATTGGGAATGGCTTCAATTCTTTGTCAACCACAGCTGATATTGCAGGTTCCTATTTCTGTAATATATTCACTTTCAGATGTGATGTTTGAATCGAATTATAAGTCTTCTTTGCCATGAACCTAAAGAGAAAAATATCCTTTGATGTATTTATTTTGTTCCTTGGTGGTGGTTTTGGAGTTCATGAGATATTACTCTTACAGCTGTGGAAATTATGTGGGCATAATTATATATGGTTTTGAAGTTTATTATTTCTGTTGGATATGTTACTGCATTTAACACATATATGTATACACATATATATGAAGAAGGGACCTTAAATACTTTTGATTTATTTTTTAATTAAAAATATTTTATTTCATCTATAGGCTATTATTTATTCTTAAAAACTTACATAAAGAAATTCTGAGCCCATAGCTTTAATGCTCATGTCCACTTATTAAAAGCAAAGAGAGAGAGAAAAAAACAAACTGAAAAAGAAAACATATTGTTTACCGGACCCTGAAAATGTACCCCATAAATTTTTTTATGAATTTGATCATTTTCTAATTTCACACATTCAGAAGAGCCTACTCATACTTTCAAGCTGAGAGAAAAGAAATTTTCAATTTCAAGAATACTTCTGAAAAACTTTATAAAAAATGTTTAACCAATGAATTAACGAATATTTATATTATTATGATATCAAATTACATATAATTAGTATGATGGATTTCTGGCCACATAAACTATTTTACAAATTGTTTCCAGGTTATAAAAATACTGTGAGCAGAACAGATTTACACAGGAAGTCCCATGAAGAGTTTCTCGTGGGGGGAAGATTATTCTATTTCGTTGGGCTATGCTTATTTCCCTCTAAGAAACAGGTTTGAAGTACTTGGGCATATCTACACAGACTGGGTATAAAAGAATAGAGAATTAAGGCAATGATGTGGAGATGTGTGTCTCAAACTTGGATGTGCATATATATCTCTCGAGTTTGTTAAAACACAGATTCTGATTCCACAGTTCTCTGATGAGGTCTGAGATTCTACATTTGTAACAAGCTCCCAGATAACACTCGCGTTGCTCAGACCACACACCGAGTACATGTAGAGCACCGGATTCTATGCCTGACTGCCCATCAGAGTTACCTCGGGGAGATTCCACACCAAAAGAGAGGCCTGTGCCATAACACAGATCTGAATCTGGATCACCCCGTGGGCCCCTGACTTGTGTGCAGTTAATAAGCTGCACCGCTGATTCTGAGTCTCAGCTAAGGTGGCGAACCACGGGCTTAGACAAATGTTTCTCTCTGCCGAGAGTGCACACAGGTATAGGTGTGTGTTGGGGAGGCATGTGGATGGGGTTCAGGGGTGGAAGGTTTTTACAGATTAAGAAAGAAAAGGAGAGTTTTATTCTGAGCAGGTGAACCTCGTCCTCTCAAAGCTTCTTTCCTCCCAAACAGAGAAGTACCGATTGGTGACGTAAAAATCTGACACATTGTCACAGCCTCATTATTCAGAACTAAACCCAGAGACCTCTGAAATCATTTCCCAATTCTCTTCCCCTCCCCAACTCTGCTCTGGTCATAACTGGTTTCCTTGTTGTTTCTGAAAATCCCTAAGCAAACCACCCCCAAATTTTGCACTAAATGTTTCTTCAGCCTGGAATAATTTTACCCCAAATATCCCTTAGCAGATCTCTTACCTTTTCAAGTATTTGATCAAATATTGTCTCCTCAATAAGCCTTCTGATCACCTCATTCAAATGACAACTTGCCACTAGCTCTTCTGATCTTCCTTTTTTGCATGACTTTTTCTATAGCACATATCACATTCTATCACATTATTTATTATGTTTACTAATCAATTTCTGTTCTCACTCCTCTTTACCATCACTAGAAGGTAGTGATGTAGGGGATCTTTGTTCACAGATATTGCCAAACTGATAGGAAATTCCTATACCATATCATGTGTTTGATAAATGAATGAAAACATATAAACTCAGGTGTCACTTCAGAGAGATCTTCTGTGACTGCCCCAGTAAAAGAAGTACCCACTTTCAAACTTCCTATCTTCATCCCTCTTTATTACAGTAGTCTATTACACTAGCTTATTATAGATTCCTTATGCTCTCTCTCTCCCCTTCTCTCTTTCTCTCTCCACATGTATACACATACATAATTTTTATTTGCTTTTGAGTTTACTATTAGAACATAAATTTTTTAAGGACAGTGGTATTATTTCAGAGGTATGTACTTAGCAAACATAACACCTCTTAGCACAGAGTATATGGGTAATAAATATTTGTTGACTCTTTTAAAAAATGGGGGAGTATAAAGATATGTTAACTTCTCTGCATTGCTATAATGTAATGAATAATTGCTGTTTTACATTTCTCCGGATAGAGAAACATTGTCTGGTGTTGAGGGCTGATTTAGTGCTCTATTATCCAAGCAAGCAAGGGCAAACAAATCAGTTAGACATTTATTCCCAACATTTATGCTATGACCAAGCAAAGTTTAGATTATGATTGTGTCCAGTTGGTTTGCTTGCCAAAAAGCACCCAGGTACTCAGAGTCTCCCTCCCCCCATCCCATCTCATTTTCTTGGCTCCAAAAGGTGCATGCCCAGAGTTCTACTAATGAGGAACTGGCACTGCCAAAAGTCTGGTTCAGCCCAAGGAAAATTCACACAGCTGGCTAAAGTCACCACATGGTGGGATGCTGTTTTTCTACTTAAATACACTTGTGGTCTCTCAGGAACTCACTATTTCATCGTTGTTTACTTTTGGTCCAACAGGGTCTACAGTTTCCATTATACAGCACTTCAGCAACCATGTAGCTGCAGAGGTTGCCCACACTGACAGGGCATATACGAGGCATTGATCCCTAGACTGGCTAAACAGAATTGAAGCTGGTGCCTGTGTGTTCTTCCCTGACCTAGGCCATCCAGTTGTGACTTATTTACGTAGTTTGTGGCACAGGAGACCACACTCAAAAGATGAAAAGATGGTTGTGCATTTGTTGTTCTTGATGTAATTGCCAACACAAGTAGGTATAGGAAAGAAGAAAAGACTCCACTCTCAGCTTCAAAATCCCACAGTCTTATTTTCTAAAATTACAAGAATGGTTAAAGTCAAAGTAATCAATTCAGAGTTGACAAGAGAGAAGCTAAATGCAGATCATTTTGGGTCTCTGGCTACACCTCTTGCCTAACAATTAGTAGTCACTTTATTCAGTCATTCATTTATTAATTCACTCAAGAAGTTTTACTTAATCCTATAATGTACACAATATTGTGCAAAGCACTTAGGGACAAACCTCAACGATCCTAATTATGCAAAATATGAAAAAAAAACAGAAAAAAGGATCATGGATGCAGTGAGTGTAATAAGTTTAAATCCTATTCGACAAATATTTCTTAAGGTACTCATTTTGTGTTCCAAATATAACACCTGTACATACGCACAGTTGGTTTGACCAATTATTAGTTGCATACTATACACACATAACTTTGGAAGCTATAAACAGTTTGGGTTTAGAAAAATCCTAGAGTATTAGGAAAAGGCAACACTTTAAAAGCACACTCTCTTTGCAAAGGAATAGTAAATAATGAAAAAAGAGATTGGAATCAATTAAAAATGTGTTGGGAATATATCTTTGGCACAGTGTGTTAAGATCTCGTGGTGGTTGTGGTGGTAGGGGTGGGATTACAAAGATAAATGATCATCTCACCTTCAAGGGGTTTATAATCCTTATGAATGATAAGGACCACCTCCAAGGTCTCAATTCACTCACTCTAGCACTCTCTGTCAAAGGCAGATATGGGAATTGTACCCCACCAGAACTGCACTGCTACACACTCAGAAACTCATTTTAGGCCGATGTGCATTCTCAGACATTGTGGAATATGTACTCAGTGGTAGACAGAGAGCGTCAGAGCAAAATCTTCTGGGCTGCCTGACTTCCCAGGTGTGCAGTTAGAAGGTGAGATATGGCGGTTTGGAAGAATAGTTCCCTCCTGTTGTCTGCCTGGAAGAGGCAGATCAAGTGTCTTATGACCTGGATCATTTGGATAGCAGGTCAGAGACAACCTGCCCCTAAATTAAAAATAAACATAAATAAATGCAAGCCCCATTTTCCCTTCTCTTCACCAACAGCAGGACTCCACTTTTCTCCTTTCTTTTCTGGAACATAATTCGGGGAAGCTGTGCTGGAGTTCCGCCCCACATTCTTTGTGTTCCTCCCCAGGTCTTTTTCTGTCAAATTATACCTTCATGGTCCATTAAACATTCATCTAAAAATTAGTTCCCAGAGAACAGGAAGGAGTGAAGTTCTTCAAACACTTTCCCATCACTAAGAAATATTTTCACTATATCCTGGATGGTGATGGTGTTGGTAGGGTACTTCTCCCTGAGTAAAATTAATCTTAATATAGGCTACTTTAAAACTCACATTAACTCCTGAGAGCTGGGCAGGAGTTGGAATGTTGTGGAGTAGGTTTTTTGGTGTCACTATCATTTTGCACTGCTATCATTCAGAGCTCTTACATCAGAGCGCTAGAAATCCTGGAATGTGGGAGAGAGTCCCACATAAAAAATAATTTTCCTGTGTCCTAATGACTTTTAAATATTTCCATAGCCAATCTTGCAGGTGGAAAAACTCACTTATAATTATTTGAGACCAGAACCTCCTTTCATTTGATATAGAAACACAAAGGATATTTTTGCATAATTTTAATGGACACTGAATTTTGTAGGACTGTAACTATTGAATAGATCTGGTAGAGAATGCATAAAAATGGAACAGGTAATGATAAATTATGACAAAATACAATATGAGGTATCATAAAGAAGGAACAGAGGGCTGCTGAGAGCCCAGAAGGAGAACCAGGCCTTGAAGTATACGTAGGATTAACCTGTAGGGCTGGGGAGAAATGCGGGAAGGGTGAGGAAGGGTCACACATAAGATCAAGCATGGGAAGTATTTAGAAAAAAGTAAATGGTTCCAATGTGGGGACTAAATGATCTTGGTAGATAAATGCTCAATTTCTTGATGAACACAGATCACAGACAGGAATGACATTTGGGGCTTCTCATGTAGAATGGAAATGAATGCAGGGAAAGATTGAGAAGCTACTGGAAACAAGTTAGACAAATGCCAACAGGGCTATAAAGTAAGTGGAAAGTTAGCAAATTATTAGTTAGGTTCTTTTAAATTAAGAATATTTGTGTATTTTGCAACATAGAAATAATGAAACATTTCCTTCTCTTTCTCTTTACCCTGTTGAGATTCTCATGGCTGTTGCTTCTAAGATCTCCAAGAACCCAGGGGAAAACATTCTCTCACAATGTTGGGCTTCTGCTTCAATAGACTCTCTTCATCTTAGACCTTAACCTGAAACCCTACCTTCAAGAAAACCCTAAGTAAACCCTACCTTCAAGAAAGCCTAGCTGGAGAGTTGCCTTCTATTCTTTTTCGAAAATTTAGACTTTCTCCCCAGTGAGTTTCAGGCTTTCTTCCCAGTTTATTGTGAAGCCAGGAAGTGTACTTTGTTCTTTTTTTGTTTTGCTAGGTACATGATAGGCTCACAAATTATTTTGTTAAATGAAGAGATGAAAAGTTCATAAATAACCACACAAAGAGAACCCAAAATAGTCACCAAATTAACACACACACACAAAAATGGAACTAACATTTCAGAAAGTGTTATATACATCTAGAGAAAAGCCTAATACCGTCATAGCTACTGTCATCAGGCAGTCTCTGGGTGAGTCATTCAGGAGTCTAGATCCTGGACAAATGGCTTTCGAAGGTTGAGGATGAGAGGGTGACAGACAAGATTTGCCTCTCCTCTCAATTTCACCCATGTCCTGAATTCTAATTTTGCAGCTTTATATAGCTTTAAGGCAGATCTATTTTGAGAAAAAAAAAATCCTCTGTGGTTGCAGATATCCCTCCACATGCCTCATCTCTTACTCTTGGCTTCAAAGATCACATGCTGATAATGAGACCAGAAAAGGTTGATAAGTAAACACTCAATGTTCATAATATTCATAGTTTTTAATTTTGAGTTCCACTTCCTTGTGTATTATATACAAATAACTATAATAGTAATAACATAGGAAGCACTATTATAAGCACTTTTTATATACTAACTTTACAATAAACCTGAAAGGTAACATCACGATCCCCATAGTACAGATATAAAGCTGCGACATAAGGAAACTAAATAATTTGGCAAAACATTTGAAGACAGGATTTGAACAAAACATCTGTCCCCAGAGCTCAGCCTCTTTAGCAACATAGGGTACTATATAAGATACTACATATGCAATAATATCTGTTAGTCTAGTTACTAATTTAAATGTAAACACTTATTATTTTATTATTATTTCCTAGAATAGTGATAACTTACTTCAGTTATAAAAAAAGAAAAGAAACATTTAAACATAACTTTCATTTTTATCTTTGAAAGTTTCTCCCTTCTTTCTTTGCTACATTGCTCTTATCTAAAAATCACACTGAAAAATGAAGCTAAATCATTTATTACATAGTTTATCTACTCTAGATAATGGAATCTAAGGCAGGTCCATGAATCAAATGTAGACAGTAGACAGTAGACAGTAGTAACTAGGAGATATTAGGAGCACATATAAATGCCAATAATTTTTTTTTTTTGGTGAGAACCAAGACCTCTCTAAGATTCTTTCAAAATGGAACACATTTCATTTTATTGTTTTTATTATTTGACTATTCATTTCTGCAAGTTCAAGATAAAAAATTTCATTCAATTCTCTTAGGACTGGGAATGAAGACTTTAACATCACAGGCTAAAAAAATTATAACTCCATTCTAAATATATATGAATCACAAGTTCTCATAGAAAATGAAAAAAAAAGTGTGTGTGTTTTATTTGTTTTATACATGAGACTAGGGAAATATGTTAGAATAAGGATGAACTTTGGAAAGCAACAAATGTCAAATGGTATTCTTTCATCTGTCTAGTGAGAAATATCTTTACACTGTCAAATACCAATCTGTGCTTTTTGGGAGTGGTATACTTCAAGCCCTATCTATTTCAACTTGCTATAGACCCTTTACCTTTGATTTTATGAGTCTATTTACACTTATATTCTAACTAAATTCAATCTTAATTATTTTTTCCAATTTTAACTACAGTCATCTGTCTACTAAGCACTTATGTCAACTGGACTTCACATTTAAGTGCCCTACGATGGATTTCAGTTTGTTATAAACATGTTTCATAATTTTCTTTCCCTCTTGTAACTTGGATTTCATTTCACTTTGGAAAAGCTGGTTCTAATTTGGATTTCATTGTTTTTACCTTTTAAACTTTTTAATCTCATAACTTCCTATTTTCTATTTCTAATTCTTTCCAAATGCCAGTCTCATTCTTTTTTTTTTAATAATGCCATCTGTGTTTTTCTTTCTTATGGTTGTGCTCTGTTTCTCTGTTTATCATTCTTTAACTTTTCTCATTTTTAATAACTCTTCTTTGTACAGGTCTGCACAGGTAAGTACTCAAAAATATTGACTGCTTGATGGAATTATGGCAAAAACTAATCCAAAACACCTTTTATATAGTATGTTAAAAACATTCAGACACTTATTTAGGTAATTTGGATTATTTTTGGTAAATTCATAGAGACATGATTGATAGATTCACATTTATTCCAGTGTTTTCATACAATGTATTAAAATCAATAATGGTGGGGGAATTGGGGAGATGTTAAAGAGTATAATCTTGCCTCTAGAAGATGAATAAGTTCTGAAGATCTAATGCATAGCATAGTGACTATAGTCAACAGTACTGTATTATATACTTCAAAATTGCTAAGAGGCTAGATCTTAAAATCTATAGTGGCAGATTAGCTGGCTTTTGTGTTTTTTATTGATTTCACTGTAGCAATATTCTACAATTTTCATATTTCCCTATTACATTTACAGAGAGTAACACATTTATATATAAAGGGCTTGAAGGTATCATTTTGTATTTAGGAGTATTAGAGGAATAAAAAATTATTTTATTTAGAATTTTCTGATAAATTTGGTGTCTTGTTTTAAGGCATTAGCCTTAAAGTGGTTATCTCTCAGTAACATAAAAGCTAACATAAAAGCTGTTTATTAGGCATATGAAATGTTTCTATTTCCAAAAAAGAAAAGACAAAGGAATAGTTTTGTTCTGGGATTTTTTATGCATTTGGCAAAAACTTATCAAACAAAAAGAGAAAGCTTAATATTATCTTTGTTTTTTTTTCTAAATAACTTTTATCTTTTCACTACTAGTTCATACTTTGTTAACCCAGTATTTTCCATTAGTTTTATAAAGATGGAGTAAAATTATCACCAATACTATTGAAAAATCACAATGTACCACAATGTGTTTTATTGGTAGAAGAAATTAATTACATATAATTGTAAGTAAAGAATGAATGTAGGAGTTCTACTTCAGCTATGGTTGTGTAGCACTTGTTGGACCAATCATACCATAGATAATAACTACAAATTATGGAAGCTATGTTTAAAACAACTACCTGAAGCCTGGAGAGTAGACAGAAGTAGATAGATTCCAAAGATGAGGTGACATTTGGAAGGAGAAAATGACACTAGGTGAATACCCTATTTTTACAGCTTTTACCAGAAGGACAGGTCCCAGACAACACTTTGTGGGTCAGCTAAAACTTCAATGGAAAACCTTGTTTCTTGCTGTCATGAAGAACAGGGCAGGGTTCAGGGCCAAACTTCCTGGAAAGCTAGAAGTTAAATCCTAGGAGGAGGAAAGTCGGAGAGAGGAACCCATGTTCTATGTATAAACTCTGCCTATACCTTGGTTGATCCCTGAATATGTATGCGTGGAAAAGACTCCAAGCAACCCAGTAAACGCTAAATGAACTGATCTGAAGCTATCTTCCACTAAAGGGGAAACAAGAACTTGCAGTTTGAAGTGTAAATTTAGTCTTGGTTTAAAAAAAAAAAGGTTTGGAGGAATATAATAGTTTGAACTTCTACAACATTTCATTCATAATGTTCAAGACACAGTCTGAGAATTCTTACAATGTGATGAATCACAAAAAAAAGCTTGAGGAGGGAGACATTCTTTACAACTTGTGGGTAGGATATAAAAAGAAATTACCATAAAAGAAAAAGATGATAAATTAGACCTCAAGTAAAACTTTTGTTTAATAAAGAATGCCATTAAGGAAATAAATATACAAGCCACAGTTATGGAAAAAATACCTGAAATATTTGAAAAATCTATATCTGACAAAGGACTGGTATCCAGGAAATATTGTAAAACTTCTACAACTCAAAAAATAAAAAATATAAACAACACAATATAAATTGGCAAAACAGTTTAAAAATGTTTCACAAATAAAACATATATGGATGGACAATAAACACATGAAAAAGTGTGCAATATCATTAGTCATTATGAAAAATCATACTAAAACTACAAAAAGAAACCACTACATATTTCCAGAAAGGCTAAAATGAAAAAGACAGACAACACCAAATATTGGCAAGAATGTAGAACTGGAACTCAAATATTATTAGTGGAAGTTTAAAATGTTACAATTTGGAAACTATCTGGATGTTTATTAAAAAACCAGGGCTTCCCTGGTGGTGCAGTGGTTGAGAGTCCACCTGCCGATGCAGGGGACATGGGTTCGTGCCCCAGTCCGGGAAGATCCCACATGCCGCGGAGCGGCTGGGCCCGTGAGCCATGGCTGCTGAGCCTGCGTGTCCAGAGCCTGTGCTCCGCAACGGGAGAGGCCACAACAGTGAGAGGTCCGCGTACCGCAAAAAAAAAAAAAAAAAAAAAAAAAAAGAAAGAAAAGAAAAAACCAAATACATATTTACTCATAAACCAGAAATTCCAAGCCTAGGTATTTATCCAATAGAATTAAAAACATGTCCACAAAAAATACCCTATAAAAATATTCATATTGGTTATATTCATAACAGCCCAAAATTTCTGGAAATATCCCAGGTGTCCATCAGTAACAGAACTGATAAATTGTGATATATTCATAAAATGAAATACTACTTAGCAATAAAAAGAATGAGCTATTCATACATGAATGAATCTCAAACAACATGGATGTGAAAGAAAGATTGTACAGAAGAATAAATACTGTATGATTTCATTTAAAAGAGGTTCTAGAATAGGCAAAAAAAAAATCAAAATAGTATTTGTCTCTGGGGAGTTGGTGCAGTGATTTACTATGAAGAGGCGTGAGGGAACTTTCTGGGGTGATGGTAATATTCTATATCTTTACTAGGTTGCACAGGTGTATGCACATTTGTGAGAACTCATTAAATGGTACACAAATATTTATGCATTGAATTGTTTGTAAGTTTTATCTCAAAAGAAACAAAGCTTAAACTGTAGGTAATTATATATATCCTGAAGTCTTTATAGGGAAGTGTACTGATGTCTGCAAATAATCTTGTAGTACACCAAAAGTAATATAGGTTGATGGATGAATAGAGGGATGAATTAGTGAATAGATATATGATAAAGCAAACATAACAAAGTATTAATTGTATCACCTATGAACTAGGTCTTTACTGAAAAAACCTTTCACGTTTTTTCCATGTTGGAAAGTTTTTATTATAATATCTTAGAAAAAATAAATATAGGGTATAAATTTTCTTTTAGTTATTTATTCATTTTTAACATACTTCAGCATAAGGCATACACTAACTTGATTTTTCTTCTTGGTGATAAAACAAGACAACTGTAAACTACTGACATTTTCATCAGTAAACATTTAATTGCTAAAGTACTTAAGTACATTAAAGTACAATTGAAGTGGCAAGTGAGTCCTTGGTCTATTAATACCAAGGAAGCCCAGTATAAAAACATGTCAGCACTTTGAAAGGAAAATTCTGAATAATTGTTAAGAACCTTTTTATGAAATGCTGCATCATTGACGTTGGTAATAGCACAGAGGCTGATATTGTGTGGAAAAAATAGGTGTCAATCTATCAGAGTTGAAAAAGAATTCTGAGAAGTCAGACTCAAGAAGTTTCAGGAATGCATGATAAAGTCTCTCAGGAATTATAAAATAAGAACTCTAATTGCTAACGTTATTATGTTCTTTCTTAGTGGTATATAGTATGACAGTGCATCTTACATCAGATGACATTTTAGATTTAATGAAATATGGTATTTATGAGTTCCTTCTGTGTTCTCAACACCATGCTATAGTAGCTGCTAGAAAGAGACTGATGAATAAAACACAATCCCTGTCATTGCAAAGTGAAAATTGGGGGAAGGAAATATACCAGTTACACAAATATAATCAGTAACATAATTGTGTCAGCTGAGTCCACTTTGTCGGAGCATCTAAACTTATGTGGACTTTTCCGGGAAAATTTCCAAGAAAAAGTGATATATATTTAGTTATGAAGGGTGATTATCAATTCACCTGGTTGAGAAGACAGGTAGACAGGAAAGAGCTGTCTAAAAAAAAAAATAAGGAGAAAACACCAAAACATAAAGGCATGAAGGTACAGACTGTTTCAAAAGTGATGACATGTTTCATATGTGAGAAGGTGAGAGTTGTGGGATGCAGCAGTGTACCACGAAGGTAAGTTAGATTAACTTTTGTAATATGTTGTATGTCATGGTAAGTATTCCAGTGCTCTAGGCCAGGTGTTCCCAAACGGTGGAGTTGGAGTATCTGCCTCATGGGGAGGAACTGATAAAAATAAGACCATTCCCTTATTTAGTTCGTACAGTCAAATGACATATTATCCCACTGCCTTTTATTTTTAGGTATAAGCAATAATTTCTTACGAGTAATCAGCTGAGTTATTAAGGGTTGCGTTACTCACACTGCATTCATACAATGAAGTTACAGTGCTGCTAGAGCTTCTGAGGACAAAAATCCAATATTCTATCATATATCAAGCTGTTATTTTATTTTTGTGAGCTCTGGACATTTTTCTGGACACAGGCTTACATATAAGGAGAGAGTTGTAATTCCTACAAATTGAAGAAGGACTGCATATATCTGTATATTAGATATCTCATTTTTACCAACTAGTATTTTTTTTCACCCTTTAGGTATCAGCAACCCAAATTTTCTGCAGGAAATGAAACATGTCCCAAGATCAGTCTGTGATGATTTGGTTGCTTTAGCTCAGATTCTAGGCCCAGAATAGATATGCATATTAGACCAAGCCAAGCAGAACATCACATTGTGCTGGTCACATTGATTGGTTCAGGATGGTTTTATAACAATTCAACAGAGACACAGGCTAGGACATCTGTGGAACTATATCTCTTCCTTCTCCCCGCTCCCTCTTTCCTTTCCTCTTTGGAATTTAACCTGGCAGATGTGGCCTTAGAACTGCTGAGAACCATCTTGATACCAAATGAAGCCTAAATATAGAAGCCATGGAAAACATAACTGCAAACGGAGAGAGATGGCATTGTGTATGCCCTTGAATCAAGCTGTTCTTGAAGTTATTTATACTCTTGGGCCTGTCAGATCTGTTAACCCATAAATTCTCCTTTTGCCCAATCCAGTTTGGATTCTATTTTCTGATACTCACTACAGAAAGGGTTATAATACAGATGTTTGGTTTTCAGTGTATTTGTAGTATTTTCTTGAGAAATCTTAGTTTCCAATTTCTCCTATGTTAACCTAGGTGTCAAACTGCCTGGTTTAAGTCCAGATTCTGACACTCCGTTGTGTAATCTGATCACCAGCTACAAAGTTTCTCTGCGCCTCATTTTCCTTAGTAGTAAATTGGCAATAAAAATGCATCTTACTGATAGTGGTTTTGTGAGGAATAAATGAGATGATAAATGTAAACTGCTTACTAAGGTATCTTTCACATTTTAAATAAATGTTAGCTATTTTTTACTGCTTAATGATGAAATACTGTTTGCTTTTATTTTCTGTTTTGAATGCTGAGATACATTTGGATCCTTCTGCAGTGTATTTTATATCTTTCATATTTATATATTTTTGTGTAAACCATAAATTATTTTTTTTAACATCTTTATTGGAGTATAATTGCTTACATTGTTGTGTTAGTTTCTGCTGTATAACAAAGTGAATCAGCTATATGCATACATACATCCCCATAACCCCTCCCACTTGCATCTCTCTCCCATACTCCCTATCCCACCCCTCTAGGTGGTCACAAAGCACCGAGCTGATCTCCCTGTGTTGTGCAGCTGCTTCCCACTAGCTATCTCACAAATTATTCTTTCACTTTTGTTTTAACAGATTCCAAAGGGTGAAAACAAATAAATTCCATTTCCATTATTATGACTGTGAGTTTTAGCCACTGCAGATAACATCTGGTAGGTTCTGGATTGCCCTTTGAAAGAGAATGTTCTTAGAGTCAAGGTCAAATGGATTATATTTTCTTACATCCGTCAGTCATTTAAATTATGTCACATTTTAGCTGTGTCCTATTTGGACTATTGTTTTTGTAGACTCTTTTTCTTTGTGAAGTTTCTATTTGTCTGCCTTCTCTCTCCCCATCCATCCTCTCTTCCTTGCTCTCTTCCTTTTCTTTTTTTTTTCTTTATCTGGAAGATGTAACATGCTATTCTCATCAAACAACTAATATGCTTCTGCTTCTTATCCATTTTATTGTCAAGAAAAAATGTGGGAGACTTTGAAATGGGTAAAAAAGATTCCTGGAAGACCTGTTTAACTCAGCCTGCTGGGTTATCTGTGACTTTGGTTGTTAGTATTTTACTGTTCCAAGGTGTAGGATATTGATAGAAAAGTAAATAATTCATATCCATAGAAATATAAATGAATTCTGTCAAGTGGAATTGCCCTGTGGACATTCAGTAGTTTTGCATTTTGAAAAAAAATCATTTTAGTATTTCTGATTACCTGTATAATAATCTGACTGAAGAATCTGTATTGTCACTCACCATTACCTATAACTTCCCCTTGACAAGCAAAAGCAAAGAGAGGAGAATTAAGAAGGCTGATTGGTCAGTTTGCCTTAAATATTTCAATTAATCAAACAAAAATTTTTGTTTCACATGTATATTTGGTTCAAATGAGTCAAAAAGGAAGACCTCTCCTTTCACTAACTACTTGATTTACCTATAGTTGTTTTTTTTAATGCACCCTAGATATTAATGTCAACAACCCAACCTAATAAAAAGCAGGATTCAAAGTAGTTATGCATTCCATAACTGGAATGATCTGATGGAAAGCAGCTAAAACACTTGTCAGGTAGCAGACTGCTCCCATAGGAAAGTTAGAGTGGAAAATCATTCTGTGATATATTCTAAAATACATGCATACTTGCCCCCCATTGATTCAATTTAAGGCCAAAATGAGAAGATTCCTAGCTAACTATAACTTGGAAAAAGAAGAGGAAAATTTGGTATCTTGCATGAAGTAAACACATAAATGTTTTGGCAGGTAGTTTATCTCAGTATACTGAGGGGTACCGAAACCTTATATAAAATCTCAAACTTTAAGTTTCTTTGGATTTTTTCTTACTTATTGATTTAAAATATTATGAATAAAAAGAAAACCTATTTTTCTAAAATAAATGTTTTGGGTACCAGAGGGAGGCAAGAAAACTATATAACCTAATAATTAATAAAACAAACTTTCTACAGAGAACAGCTGGTTTCTAAATCATAGACATACAGGTAATCAAATGAAGACAATTTCTTAGGCTTTTGAAGGTATTGACTTTTGGCATGAAGATATCTCTCGGGGAAACATATCACTAAATTAACCAAGTAACCAAGAGAAAGAAAACAAATTAATTTTCAAATATTCTTGCGAAATAAAGGAAAAAACTAATTAACTAACAACCCTGCACCATCCTGGTAAACGGAACTACTATATTGTAAAATTGCTTCTGCTCTACTGACTTAGAATAAATGTTTGTATAATTATATGTAGCTCAAGTTATTGCAAATTAATGCTCCAGGTTCATGCTCAATTTATATGACTGAGTCTTATTTTAAATTGTGCAATAACATTTTATTCCTCATCAAGTTTAAAGATGTTCTAGCTTAGGGCAAAATATAAGAATCACATTGTCAAAAACTGAGCCCATCTGTCACCACTGGAGGTCATCTGATTTCATTTTTTATTCTGCTGGAACGTGTGGGCAAAAATGTAGGTTTTTAGGGCTTGAAATATTTCCATATATATTTATGGTTGGATCCATATTATAGGTTTTCTTTTTTTAATTAAAACACAACCCTAATGCTGGTAACAAAAGGGTCTCCTCTTTCTGAAGTACAGACATACATTTTTAATATTTCCAGAAAAAGGAGTTATATTAGAGAGGTATCAAGAGGAATGTGATACATGGATTTTGTTTTCTTCTTTGATTCTATTTCTTTAAAGAGGCTCTGTCTTTAAGTAAAACATTCCCCTCTGTCTACTCTATTTATTTTTCTTAAATTCATTTGATAACTTTGGAAGAAATGATATAGTTTTTAAGATAGGCTTCAGTAAATGGATGGTTATAGTTTTACATATTCATTAATTCATGAATATGTCATAATGAAATTATCCCAAGTCATATATAGTTATCATATGTTGGCATTTCTGTGGTGACTTTTCATGATTTCAGTGATATCATTTAACCTTACAAGTTCAGTAACATGGCTGGGTCAGCATTTAAAAGGAAGTCTAAGGGCTTCCCTGGTGGCGCAGTGGTTGAAAGTCCACCTGCCGATGGAGGGGACACAAGTTCGTGCCCCAGTCCGGGAAGATCCCACATGCCGCGGAGTGGCTGGGTCCAAGAGTAAAAGAAATATTACTTTGTACATACGATTAAATCAATTCAGATTGGTCTCAAAGTTGCACTTTTCCTGTGCTGGATGAGAATTTCTTCTCAGTCATTATAGGATCCTTCCTCTTCCAGTTTTACTCAGAAATCAGGAGATCTAGACACTACCCCCCAAATGAGATAATGAGTTGTAAGCTCTTGTTTACTATTTAATGCTGGTATCTTTTTTGTCTAAGTCTGCAGTGTTCCCTTGGTGTCCTGCAGTTTTGTGCTTTCATGTTAGATGTGGGCTATAGAAATCTTTGTCTAATTATTCTATTTTTGGAAACCATTTTTGTCCTTGAAAGCTGTCATTTCTTTCAAACTCATCTTATGTGGTTTGGGTAAAGCTGATTTTAACCTCAAGACCCAGCAGTATGTGTACTACCTTAGCCTGGCCAATCAGCACAGCACATTCCTCTGGCTACAGTGATTGGTTCATAGATGACATGTGACACATTCGGGGCTAATGAAATGAATGATACCTTACCTCAGGGAGGGGATCCTGGATAAGAGAATCTCATTTTTCCTTTAAAATATGAAGCACAGATCATGTATAGTTTGGAACTACTTAAGCTCTCTTAAAACCAAGAGGGGAGGGTTTGCTGGAGAATAGCACTGATGTTAAGGTGAATAGAACTGAAAGGTAGAGGACAGGAAACTGAATCCTGGGGCATCACTTCAACAGCTGATCAAATAACTCCTGAAATTTTTAGCCATGTAAGCCAATAAACTGCCTTTCTTCAAGCTCTTGGATCTGTTTTTCTGTCTTTTTGTAACAGATATAGCATCCCCTTAAGATAGATCATACAGCCGTCTCTTTAAAGACTGAGTCATCTTCCCTGGTGCTGCATGGAAGAGTACTTAGATGCCCATTACCTGTGGAACTCAGAATACTGTCTTCCATTCCATAATCCATTTTCTCTGCCTCCTTGATTCTTAAAGATACTCTTTCTTCCAAACTCTGCCCATACACCTAACATAATCTTTTTTTTTTAAATTGGTTTAGGGCTCAGGGATTTCAAGCTGACTTGTCTCCTAGAATCAGACTGACTATAATAAAGAATGGTGAAGCTTGTTGCAAATTTCATATTTTTAACAATATTGACACTCCTGCTGGCCTGTTTCAGCTCCCAGTTAAACATCTTTTTTTCAAAAGACAAAAAGAATTTATTACATCACTTATTTCTGAAGTTTTCCACCCCACCAAAAGTCCCTGGACTTCCAAAGCCTGGTTACCTACTTTGGTGGAAGACAGTGAGAGTGGCAGAGAAGCAAAAAAGAAAAAAGAAAGAACAAGCAGACATTAAGATTTCAATAAGTTATCTTGATTTATTAATGTTCTTGGATACTAATGAGTTAACTTACAACTGAAAATTTTTACTAACATATAGACTTGAATATTTCGTGTCCAAGGGTAATATTATATATCTGAGAAAGTCAATCTATGTGTCAACTCCCATGATTTCTTGTGCCAACACTCAACTGGTCAAAGGTTTCCACCTTTGATTGAGAATTATTACAGAAAAATTTCAAAGAAACAGGAATAGTTAATGATTAGTTCCAACATAATGTACAAAGAATTTTAAATAAGGACCACCAAGGAGATCAAGGAAAAGGTTTATACCTCAAGTACCTTCTTGCAGATCTAGGCTCTTAGAGACTGAATAAGGGTCACCTTAGCAGGAAGGAGACGATGATGGCATAGTATGACCTTGGAGGACCTGGGATATCTGCCTTCCCCAACCTTGCCCTCTTCTTTTTCTCTCTGTATTCGTTTTATAGTGCTGCCATAACAAAGCACTACAGACTAGGTGGTTTAAACATTTACTTTCTCATTGTCCTGGAGGCTGTAAGTCTGAGATCAAGGCATCTGTGGGTGTGCATGTCTGTTTTCAAATTTCCTCTTACTAAGATACCAGTCATATTGGATCAGGACCCATGCTAAAGACCTCAATATTTAATTAATCACATCTTTAAAAACCTTATCTCCGAATATGATTACATTCTGAGGTGCTGGGGGCTTAGGACTTCAACATACAAATTTTGGAGGGACACAATTCAGCCTGTAACACTCTCTTACTCTGTTTTCTGCTTCATTTGTTATAGTACAAACTCCACTTCTCAGTCTCTGAAGGGCTTTCCCATTATATTCTCTATAGCTAGTTTTAGAAATTAAAAAAGCTGAACAATGAATGGTCGCTGCTTTATTATGACCTTCCTTTACTTCTAGCACTTGCTGACTAATCGGACTCCATACTTTCCCACTCTGACTCCATTTCCACACATTTAGTATTGACACTTGACATCTTGAAGCCTCGTTAACACCTTGCATCTGGATAAACTCAATATTCTTACATGCTTCAAACAGAATTTTCTTTGACTGCTAATATGTAAATGGAAGAAATTATGTTTAGTTATTTTTATTCAATCAATGTAGCTTCTTGAATCAATAAAGCTACAACTTATAGAGAAAGTGTAAAATCAAATAAGGACTCACATGGACCTTTCTAGAGTAAATCTATTTGTTGAACATGTGCTCTACGAATCTTTTCACTTAACTGGTGGCTGCTGATGGCTTTGCATTTCTAGTGCCACCAGGGATAAATGATCAACCACCAGGGGAACTGCTGTCAAAATAGCACCCGTTCTTTGATGGCAGATATCACCATAATATTATGCTGCTGAATCGATTTCTCTTTTTGGAATTCACTAGGTACACATTAAGAAAGTACAGTGAAGGGGATGCTTACTATCTGTGAATTAGGGGAAAATATGTAAGAAAGTAAAAGAGTTTTCCTCATGGTGCAATTTGAGCAGACCTTCACAATTAATAACAAAATTATCTGGTCATGAGTCAGTTAATAGTGTAGTGCTATAAATTAGACCATATTGTTTAGGATAAAGGAAATAATTTTATCCAGTGATTAAAGTGCCTCTCCACAGTACTTTAATTGTGCTCCTAGCCCGCACCTCTGCCCTGTTATATTCATCTTCCAGTGAAAGCTTCAATTATTTATTGAAAAAACAATATGTATTTTAAAGCATTTTATATACATTATTTTATAAAACCCCCATATAAGTAAGGTGTAGTAGGTATTGTTATTTTACTAATGTTAAAGGTGAAAAAACTGAGGCTTCAGGAGTTTAACAGCCTGAACAAAGTCACATGCTAGTAAGTGACAGAAACTTAATTTGAAACCAGTCGGCTTGTCTTTAGAGCCTGAGCAATAAACATTGTCTTGTTGCCTATTTAGCTTTATCTGATGCCTTAGCACAGCTGTATTTAAAAATAAATTAGCTACTTTGTAAGTCAATTTTTCCTAAATAAAGTGACATCGCAATATTTCCCAGAGTTCCTGATAGTGTAACCCATTCCAAAATTGACAGCACCTCACAAAGCACTGCACTGTGGTGTCGAGAATAAATGATAGTTTTCTAGTGCATATACTTTGTATTTTACCCTGCTTTTAAAATTTTGACCTGAATGAAGAACAATGGATAGCTTTAAAGAGAGAGAGAGAGAGAGAGAGAGAGCACACTGTCTATTGACAAGGTGCTGTGATGATTGAGGTTCCAAAATATTCTTACCATTTTTCCAGTTAAAAACTTCAAACAAGTTATATGTGACTCTGTAGAGGCCAATAAATAGTCTGTTGTCTTAAGATGTAATGCTTGAGAATCTTACAGTTCTCATACAAGTTCTCAATCTCAAGGTTTTGACTGCTTTTTAATAATGGAGAAAGGAAAATAAACACTTTAATTAGAAGACTGTATAATCAATCCAGTGAAAGAGAGCTGACAAAATTTTACAGACAGCTCAATGTTTGATCATCTCCCTGAGATAGTTGTAAAAATTACAAAAAAAATTTTAGGAAAATATAATCATGTGAAAACACTTCTAAAATGAGTGCAATGATTACTTAACAAACTTAACAAAAGTCAAGTGTGTACTGTATGTTCAATGACCGCCCCACTTATTACATCATATGTCCACTCCTACTACAACTTCAAGTGTGGAAAATAACTTTCATATTGATCACTGGCAACCATTTTCTGGTTCAGATAGCTGGTGCTCCAATGCCAACTGCCCTTAAATTCTCAGTTGATCAAAAATACTATTTTTTGCCTTATTCACTCAAAATCTGCTTATTACCTGCTGTTGATTGCAGGAATCAAACAGATAATCTAATAAATCCTACTTTCAATATCATATTTATTTTCAGCTTGGGCTAATCCAACATGTAACTTTGTTGAGGATGGTTTGGGGCAGTGAACAGGATAGCATCTGAAGACTAATTTCCTCACTGCACTAGCCATGCCGGTAGGTGTCATGCACCCTAGTCTGTGTAGTACATGACTTATTTTTATCTAAAACAAATATCCACAGACCCTGACAAGCACCTCCAGCCATCAGTTTATTTCTCATTACTGAAGTTCGGAGTGTTTTACTTTTGCTCTGTCGTCACTGACTCATTTGCAACTGATGACCCCCTTTATAATCTACTGTGTGCTCTACCACCCCTATTTCATAATAAAAAACTTCCAAACTCCTCAACTCTTGGCATCCTTCATCTTCTCTTTGAAACTCTCATGCGGTATCTAGGTGATGATTCAAGTTTCAGACAACGTAAGAAGATTGGATTCCACCTGGATAGTCCATAAGGGTTTCAAAATTTAATTTATCCTAAATGATCCTGTAATCCTTTTTTTTTTTACTTCAAAAATAGTTGCTCCCTTTTAAATCATTTTCAGTGAATGACTACATTGTCGTTTACTTTCCTAGGCCAGAAGCCATAAACCAAAGCCCAGTGGATTTTCCTCTATATAATTTCTCAAAGTCTGTTGATCACAGAATTCTACAGATTTCATATCTGCTGTCTGGTTTCTTTCCTCTACCATAATGCCACAAATTTAGGTCTTTAGACTTCTCCTGAACCGTTGCAGTAACCAACTACATTCTTCTGGCTAGTATCTGTGATTCATATATTCTTGGCTCTATAAGCTTGGCTTTGGTATTTGCTTCTGGCCTAATTATTTCTTCAGATTTTTAAATTAAGTTCCAAAATAGTCTCCTGGATTTGTTCAGTCCTCTGATTTTCATGTCCTCTGAATCTTTGCCTTTTTCTCTCATCCTTGGTCAAAAGAAAACCCATTGCTCTGGTGAACCTTAAAATTCATCACTCAGTGACAGAGAGATTCTGATATTAAAATCCACCCCCTATTTATTCATCTAATACTAATGCAAACTTCTTGCCTTTAAGTAACCTAATTATAGCTAAGGACTAGTTTCTATATACTATGCTTACTTCTATGGCCAGGGTTTCACATATGTTGATCACTCTTTGGAGAGCATCAACTCTCAGAAAATTCCTTCTCACTAATGTTTCACATCAATGTTATCTTATGTGAAGACTTTCCTGAATCATCCTAATTAGATCTTGTCCATTCTTCTATGGTCTCACAGTTATAGGACAACAATGGTGAATAAGAAAAAAAGGATATTTGTCCTCAGAGGCTTGCGTTATTGTGGGGATTATGTTAACTAAGGGAAAGCTAATTTTTCTAAGCAACAAATCCCAAATTTTATAGCTCAATCAAGATAACTGATTTTTTCATTTATGCTAAGTCCAAAACAGGTATTACTGTATAGCTTGTGTTGGAATCCATGAGGTGATTTAGAGACCCAGTTTTCCTATATCAAAAGAAAATGCATCAGAAAAGTTAAACTGGCAAAGAAGATTATTCAAGACTATGGCAATAGATGTGAAGACTATTGCGATCGGAAGGAGAAGTTGAACTCAACATAGGATGGGAGATGCTTTTAAGTGCTAGGGTCAGCTAGTGGAGAAGTATTGGATTGCAAATATTCTAGTAAATGCTCTAAGAAAAGGAAGGTCAAGGGTCTACAGTCTATAAGAAACCTGTTTAAAGTTTAGTCAAACTGAGGGAAACATTAAAGTGATTTTGGTCACTTCTTGAGTTTTGCATCATCTTCACATACCTTTGAAGTTTTCATTGTTTTTCAATATCAAACAGGTTGTGTGGGAAATGACAGTGAATGGTACCCTAGGAAGTTCATGGTCTAGTCCTGAAAGTGGTACTTTTCACTGTCACTATTATTCCACTGGCTAAATCTCAGACACAAGGCCACATTCAATTGCAAATGAGGCTGGGAAAAATGTGGATGATTGTGTATCCAAAAAGAATATGCAACTCGTTTGATAAACAGTAAACCAGTCTCTGCCATAGGAAGATAATTGTTGAAAATACAATTATACAATTAAATCACATGATTCCTTTATAGAAAATCATCATGTTGCTTTGTTTGAAGGCCCTTAAGGGCAGTGCTTGTGTCTCTTCCATTTCTGTCTTCTTAGATCTAAGAAAAATGCCATGCACATAGAAACTATGGTGCCCAGTAAATATTTCTTAAATGAATCACTGTTGGTGAGGGGTGATATTTTTAGATGACTGTGAAAATTGCTGCCTTTAATCACACTCCACTGTACCACTTACATTCCTTAAAATCTTCCAAGTTAGTATTGCTCGTATTGTATAAATTTTAATTGAAAAAAGTGATCGAATATGCAGTCAATCTCCCTATTTTAGAATGATTTGCGCTTACTTATTTAGAGAAAAAAATAAATCACTTTATAGCTCAGTCAACATTATTTTTAAAATTATAATTGTTTGGATTTTAATTAAAAAAATAATTCTTTTCCTTCTATCATTGTTCACTAAAATAATGATGATGAATTACTAACCTATATAGTCTTCAGTTTATTTTCTTAGGCAGGTACACCCATACTGATCCATGATCCTACTCTCTGAGTTTCTTAGTTAAATAGTATTTGTCATGTTTTTTCTGCATTTGAATCATTAGAAAACAGCTTTAGTGAAAGCCAGAACTAAAAAGTGTTATCATCAGATTTCATAGGCAAAGAAAAATCCAAATATAAGACCCTTGATATGCTTAAATATATGCCCTTGATATGAGTAGGATATCTGGCAGGGGGGGATAAATTTGGTCATTATTTCATGCTTTCTATGTGGTCTGATCAAGCCTAACTCAGAATCAAACTCCAACGATAATTTTTTTTTTGTGGTACGTGGGCCTCTCACTGTTGTGGCCTCTCCCGTTGCGGAGCACAGGCTCCGGATGCGCAGGCCCAGCGGCCATGGCTCACGGGACTAGCCGCTCCGTGGCATGTGGGATCCTCCCGGACCGGGGCACGAACCCGTGTCCCCTGCATCGGCAGGCAGAGTCTCAACCACTGCGCCACCAGGGAAGCCCCCAACGATAATTTTTATACCAGATTATATTTACCACTGATGTTGGTATTATTCTAAACTTTATCTAATTGATTATTTAACATATATTAAAAATTTTTTACTGAAGCATAGAAAAGTTATATGCAAAAGCACTGTTTCATTAGAAAAATTAAATTTAAAGTTCCCAAGATTTTGACAATTGCACAGCCTATTGAATCATTATTTTATCATAAACAAAGCATTTTAAATCTTATGACAATTCATTTTTAAGTTTGCACATGTACAGAATTTTTGGAATCAGCTTTATAGGGCTTGATTTTTTGTTTTAATATTTAGTTAATTCGATTGCATATCTCATATGGGCAATTCATTGCCAAGCTAGAAATAACTCTAGACGAGTAGCTGGAATCTAAGATTTCAATCCTCTCCTCCTTGTCACATAAGTTAGAGAATATGCATATCCTAATAACAGTTATTGTGTTTGAAAGTTATTTACATCTTTTCTTATACATCCTAATATCTGACTTTCATAACCCCAGTTTGGAATAAGTCAAGCAGTTACTATTTCTATTTTATAGATGGAAGAATGGAAGCACAGAGGGATTCAGAAACTTGATTAAGATAGCATAGCTAGTATGCAGAGTGTATTTTCCATGATGGCTGAAACAAGCTGTCCAGCTCCAGATGCTCTTCTTATACAGTGACATCGACATTCTTCCCATTGAGAGATGCAAGTGTCCATGTACACTCCCCTAAAGCAGGGCAGGCCCTTGGCTAGACTGGAATTGAAGCTATGTGACTTCTGAAGTTAGCTTATAAAAGCTACCATGCTGTGAGGCAGCTCAAGCCTTGTGAAAAGGCCTCCTGTAGGCCATACGGCCAACAGCTAGCATCAATCAACAGGCACATGAGGGAAGAAGTATTGGAGATAACTCCATTCTCAGCTACAATCTGACAGCAACTGTGTAAGAAATTCCAGATGAGAGTTCAATCAACCCCCTGCAACTGGGAGTGATAATAGCACAATGACTTGTTGTTTTAAGTCACTACGCATCGGGATGATATGTTCCATTGCAATAGTAAGTGGAAGAACTAGTAAGTGTACCTGAGACTCTAATTAAATTCTTCTGATTACCTGCCCCAACATTTTGTGCTCTTTCCAGTACACTACACTGGATAGCACACCAAAATGGAGAAAGTGAAAATTCAATGCTGTAACTATGTACGGTGATGGATATTACCTAGACAAGTTGTGGTGATCATTTTGCAATTTATATACAAATATTGAGTTATTATGTTATACACCTGAAACTAATACAATGTTGTATGTCAATTATATCTCAGTGAAAAAAATCAAAAAATTCACTTACCCAATAGGAAGTTTTCTTATGTTTTCCAGTTTCATCACAAAATTATATAAATCATTGATACAGTGAATGATGGAAAGAGCTGGAATTTTTTCTCAGTTCTTGTAGTGGCAATTGATGACCTTGGGCAAATCAAATAACTTCTCTTTAGCATTAAAATCAAACATTATGGCACAACTCTAACTACCCCTCAGGCAAGACCTTTACAAGAAAATGAACTGAAAGCTACTTTGGTTTATTTCTGAACTATTCAATTTTTGTAGCAGCTTCAGAGGGACCACAGTGGCTCAGAGAAAAATCCTTCATTTTGTGTCCCAATTGCATGCTAATTAGCAAGAAAAAAACTAAAGTTTTTAGAGGGCTATAGAGATTTAATAAAATCCTTAGGAGTTTATGATTTTTATCTTTATTCTAACTGCTTCAATCTGTTATTAATTCAACCTTAAAAGTCAGATCTTTAAAAAAAACCCTACTCTGTAATGGTATAAATATTTACTGTTTGCTAATAAAAATGTCTCAAGTATAATTTTCACATTTACTACACTTGTGACATTTTAAAATCATTAAGACTAAATCACATTTGGGTACAGTTTTAAACAAAAAGAAAAAAATAGTTCAGGAAAAGAATGAATTTAAGGTTTATTAACAAGTTTGAATGGCAATTAAAGACCTAACGCAATGCAGAAGATGTGTTCTATATTATGTTGGACACATGGATCTGTTTCAATAAGAGGCTTCCTTTCTACACTTAACAAAATAAATAACAAACACGATTCCACATACTGGCTTGCATTTCTGTCACAGAGGGGTATGCATGGTGACCTCCATGAATGAATGACATGAAATATTCTTTTATCAAATGGAGTCAGTCTCCTGCTTAAAGTTGTTCAGTGGCTTTCTATTTTAATTAGAATAAACTCTAAACTCCTTAGCCTGGTACACAAATCCCTCCCTGGGTCTCTGTCTTCTAGAAACTTATCTTCTTCATATCTCCCCCTTGCTCATTATACTCTGTCCACATTGGTCTCCTTCTTATTATTGTGCTTTGAACAGACCACTATTCCTTTCACTTCAGGCCACAGCTATTGCTGTTCCCTCTACCTGCAACACACATTTTTAGTTTCTCAAGTCTTAATACAAATGATGTTTACTCAGAAAGGCTTTGCTTGGTACAGTCTCCAAAATAGCATGCACTGACCTCTCTATGTCATTACCCTTGTAAGGGAGGAAAAACTTTTCCTCTGCCTTTTTAGGTTAAGTCACTGGGACCTGTGAATTAAACTGACAAAAGGCAAATTAACAGCTTATGCACCAATTTAAACAGAGGGTATTAACTTGTAGGGAAGTGACTAGGCAAAAGAAAGGGTGTTTGGGCTTCTAGGGCCAATAAATTGTGGGAAAGTGACTAAGAAATATATGGAGGAAACTAATGGAAGATAAGCGTTATTTTAGAAACGCTTGCTTATGCAGAATCATCTTGGCATCGACTCTTTGTCTCCGGTGATAAAGAGTGTGCTCTTCTCTTGGTACAGGGAGGGCACCTTTTTCACGGGAAATTTATGTTCTGTTTTTAGGCAGATAGAGGAAAGATAGAGAGCTTTTCCTGCATCTGCTGTTTCTCAATTGCTTTCAGCTCAAATTAATCAGTATGCCAAAGTGGCATATTTTGGTGTGGCATATCCTGATTCTCCCTTACCTTTTTATCTAGTGCTTATTACTCATTTAACTTGTATTGATTCTTTAATTGTGCCATCATTTCATTACGAGACTTCTCTGGAATCAGTGCAAACTCCTCACAGGCAAAGAACTTCTCAGTGTCAGTTTTTTTTATTCCGGTATCCACAGTTCCTAGAACAGCACAGGTGCTCACTGCAATGGTTTATGGACCCCTTTGTTCTTTTCTCCTCTCTCACCAATCTGAATTTTCTGTTGATTCTTTCATGCACTATTACTTTCTTCTCTGTGTTTTCTGCAAAGATAAAGATGTTGAAAGAAGACTGTTAGAGGCAATAATTTTCATAGGGTCCGATTTTGACAGAAAAAATTGGAAATTATATAATCCAGAGTGGTTCAGAGGTCATTTAATATAATAATTAAGATTGCAGGTTCTGGAGCTCTAATACTTTGAGTGCTGACTTCATCATTTACTAGGGGCATATCATGGGCAGCCTCTTTAAAGCTCTGTTTTTGCATTTCTAAAGTGAGGATGATGATAGTTTCTGCTTCATAGGGTTGGTTGTAATGATCAAATCAATCAATACATTACTTCTAATAGTAAAGCTGTTAAAAGATTTCTTGGCAGTCAGTAAGTGTTAATTTCTTTTTCCTCTTAAAGAAATTATTAACAATTCCCAAAGAAGTACGAATGACAGGGATGGACAATTTACCTAAATTGAAGAGAAATTTAGCAACTAAACTGCTAAGAATAGCAGTAGCTTACACTTAGGTACCGCGTGTGACATTGTTTCTGGTACTGCTTTGATTGCCTTATGTATATTACCTTATTTAATTCTCATACCAACCCTCTGAAAAAGTTACAAATATTGTCTCCATTTTAACACTGTGGAATCAGAGACACAGATCATACAGTTAAGAAGTGACAGAGTGAGGATCTGAACCCTGGCAAATTGAGCTCTGAAGTCGTTGTTTTTAACCTATCGGCCATAGGACTGTTTCAAACAAACAAACATACTCATAAAACCTCCCTTCAATCAGCATAGATCACAGAAATATGATATAACTTAGGAATTAATTGTTTAATATTTTTATACATGGGGATTTCTAATTTGTATTCAGTGAAAACATGTTAATGCGTTTCCTCCCTTCTATTACAGGTGTATCATTTAACAAGTATATATAGCTTCATAGTAACTTATACAGAGAAAAATATTAAAGTTTCACGTTAATTTTTTTTTAAGAAATAGAAAATAGAAAGTCATAGAAAACTTTAAAACTCATTGGCATTTTTAGTAATTCTCAAATTATTAGATATATAATATTTCATATTAAAATGTTCTCAGATCGAGATAGGGTTAGATGTAACTTAGAATATCCAAATATAAAACACTGTGCCTTATAACAGATATTCTTAATAAAGAATTCTTTAGGAAAATTTTCTTTCTTGTGTAGTCTCTCTGTACATCTACTTCTTTGGAATAAGACCATCTCCCTTTATTTGCCAGTTTTCATTCAATTGCTTTAGGATCATAAACCTAATTAAAATGAAAGTAGTCATATGTAACTTGCTTAGAATGTGATTAAATTTTACAATATAATGTGAAAGGACCTGGTGGGTTATGTGCACTTGAACAAAGCAAGATACACAGCTGATTCCAGAGTCAGCTGGAATTAGAGAAGACTATATAAGGGTGTGAATATTGAAAGGTATGGGTTTGCGGCAGCAACTGATGCAACTTTTTCCCTCAGTCCATACTTTGATGTCTAATAATTCACAGCCCTTCCATATGCAAAGTACACTTCCCTCCTCCCAAGATCCTCAACGTCATATTTCCTTACGGTATCAGGCTTAATTAGGTTCTTGTCATTTGAATCAGGTTCAGGTACAAATAAGGATCTTTAGACATAGTTCTTTGGATGCAGCTGCTCAGGTATGACTCTTCTTAATCCAGAAATCTGTGAACTAAAAAGGGAAGTTTTCTGCCTTTACATACCCACTGTTTAATGATGAGATAATAATAGGAAAACTGAAGCACACATTCCTGTTAAAAAAGTATAACACATAGCAGTCACTGGTCCATAACAAGTCTAAAATCCAACCAGCTCCATATAGCCAGGTATCCTTTTTTGGGAGACAGGACATGGTCCTTGATTATAGGCTAGTTCTTTTCCATAGAGTTGTTGTCTCTGGGTTTTTTCCTTCCATCTGAGTCTATCTTTGTTTTCCACAAGAAATGCCATGTACATGTAAACCTTTGCCTGCTTTTGAGTCCCAAGGCCAATATTCCATTTAGGTATTTGTTACAGCAGCACTACTCTTCTGGTATCAATTTCTCTCACAGTTATCTACTGGTACATAGCATACCACCCCAAACTTAGTATATTAAAATAAGAAACACTTTATTTGTTCATAATTCTGTGGGTCAGAATTTCAGGCAAGGAAAGCAGAGACAGCTGGTATCTGTTCTATAATGACTGTAGCCTAAAATGTTGTGGCTTGAATGGCTGGAGCTGATTAAAGTACATTGACTGAGACCTTATATCTGGGGTCTTGGATCTGGATATCCATTCAATTTCTTGGTTCTTCTGCATTAGCTTTTCCATGTGACTAGCTTGAGTTTTCTCATAGATAGTGGTCTCTGAGGCTCAAGAGGTAATATTTCAAGAGGACAAACCTATTTGCTAGCACTTAGCAAGCCTCTGCTTTCATCACACTTACTAATGTCCCATTGATATGCAAATTACAAGGCCAAGCTTCAGCATTGAAGAGGAATACAGGTATGGAAATAACACTAAGTGTAGTTTACTGGAAAACACCAATGCAACAGTTTGCTTCACCTACATGGGCAACCACTGAAAGCTGCACTGAATTATCATATATATATATATATATATATATATATATATATATGGCTGTTCCGGGTCTTAGTTTTGGCACATGGGATCTTTAGTTGCAGCACGTGGGATCTAGTTCCCTGAGCAGGGATCAAACCCGGGCACCCTGCCCTGGGAGCGCAGAGTCTTAGCTACTGGACCACCAGGGAAGTCCCTGAATTACCTTGAAGATAGAGAACATGCTCTCAACTCACCCTGTGTACCAAAAATTTAGTTGCTAACTGGCCTCAGTGCTCAATTAATATTTATTGAATAAGGTGGATTATAAAATCCTTATATGTTAGCATTTATGAGATATGAGCTACAAATTCAATCTTGAAAGGCATTATGTGAAAAAAGGGGGTTCCCTAGTCAAAGTGTACAGTACATTGGTTACAGTATTATTCCCCATATTCCATTTCTCTCTTTGTACATATCTTTTGTAGTATAACTCTTACCAAGAGGTGTTTTTATCAAAAGGTGGAATCTATTTCTCTACCCCTTAAATTTGTGCTACACCTGTGACTTGCTTCAGCCCATAGAATACAGAGAAAGTGACATTTGCCTTTTTTTTTTTTTTTTTTTTTTTTTTTTTGCGGTACGCGGGCCTCTCACTGTTGTGGCCTCTCCCATTGCGGAGCACAGGCTCCGGACGCGCAGGCTCAGCGGCCATGGCTCACAGGCCCAGCCGCTCCGCGGCATATGGGATCCTCCCAGACTGGGGCACGAACCCGTATCCCCTGCATCGGCAGGCGGACTCTCAACCACTGCGCCACCAGGGAGGCCCACATTTGCCATTTTTAAGTGTAGGCTCAGGAGATCTGGCATGCTTCCATTCTCTCTTTTGTATTCTGCCTCTGGTAGGAGAGCAAACTCAGGCTAGCCTATTGGAGGATGAAAGACCATGTGAAGCAGAGTAAAGTTGCCTCAGCTGAGGACAGTAGACCATCCCTACCTGACCTGCTTGCTGATGAGAGAAGTATGAGAGAACACAGAGGTCAGTGGAGCCTGGTCCAGGTCAGCAGAGCTGCTCAAAAATTCATAGATTCAAAGCTTTGGGGTGGTTTGTTATATATCAGTAAATAAATGATACAAATATCCTAAGAATTTACCATACCCATAAACATATTAAATATAAGAAAAGAAACTACAGAACCAAACAACAATGAAAAGAATACAGTTCTGTTTAACCAACTTTCCTCAAATTATCTGGCTACAGAACTTTGATTGTCTCTCCTTGGTTTTTGTTTTAAAATATTAACAGCTACATATCTGCTTTAATAGTCTGTAGAGCACACTTTGGACACTTCTGTAGAATTTAGAGATAATAGTAACATTGAATGGATAGTTTACTGGGAATACAAAGTAGTGATGTTTTTATTGTTTCTATTTTCTTTGAAATAATTATTTAATTTGACTAATCTTTTTTTTTTTTTTTTTTTTTTTTCTTTTTGTGGTATGCGGGCCTCTCACTGCTGTGGCCTCTCCCGTTGCGGAGCACAGGCTCCGGACGCGCAGGCTCCGGACGCACAGGCTCAGCGGCCATGGCCCACGGGCCCAGCCGCTCCGCGGCATATGGGATCCTCCCAGACCGGGGCACGAACCCGTATCCCCTGCATCGGCAGGCGGACTCTCAACCACTGCGCCACCAGGGAGGCCCTGACTAATCTTTTGATTCAGGTTTATTATGTATTTTTTCTTAAAGTACTCATTTTTCCCCTTTTCTGTCCTTGCTACAAACGTCCTCAGTTATCATAGTTTCAATACAAAAAAGTTTTAAAAGGCCATTTTATGCCGACATATGTGAGGGTTAATCATTTACAATGAGTCATGTACATATCCGATAAAAGTGGTCAATGGTAGATGACTTAGGGGTCAGTATTAAATTATTTATATAAGTAGTTCTCAAAATGCTCCACACACCTGAAGAGATAAGAAACCAGGCAAATGGAATATAAAATAATATGTTAGATATCAGTTGAGTGTTACAGACAGACTTTAATTTTCCTACCATGGAAAAAAATCTCTGCTCTCTGCTCCTAATATAAAAGCATGTGTGTCTACAGTGAATACAATATTTCCTGAGATGAAATCTTGTCTGATTTTGTCAAGATTTCTAGGGTAAAAATGTGAATAAAAGTGTTGCTTTTAAATTTAAGGAATGTGAAGAGGTTAATATTCAGTTGAATTTTACATGAGAATTTATAAGTGGGTTTATCCTTGTAGGTTTGCTTTAAAATTTTCATCTCTGCCATCTATTCGGGAAGCTATCAGGCTTTTCATAGATTTGTGATTTAAGATCTCTTGGATTTGCAAGCTTGTCTAGTTGCAAAATTTGATTTTGGATCAAAAATCTTGTATAAATTAATTTAACACTATAAAATTAAAATAAATGTAAACAAACAGTTATGAAAGAGAATTTAAACCTCTAGGCAGAGGTTTATTACTCTTAGCAGAATAATATTTGATCATAATCATTAACTTCTATTTACTTAACTTTTATTGTGTTAATGCCTATTACTCTAAGTTGTGCCAATGAAGCCTGTAATTGTTTTACTGATTAAAGGAAAACATATTAAATTAGAGAACATTTGAGGGAAACAGGCAATTCTATAGGACACTCAAATCTACATTTATTGATTAGTGAGTTGATAGTCATTTCAACTGAAAAATGATAGATTCCAAATCTAGAAATTTATTTTTTTAATAATGATCCAATTTTATTTCAAACACGTCCATAAATCAATAGTTCCTCAATTTTAAGCATGCATAGATGAAGACAATAAATACATGAAAACCTATCACATGATTGCCATTTAATTTTATATCTTATGACCAGCAAGTTGCCTGATCCGTAGTAGACTTCTCTATAAATACTAAATAATGAAAGAAATAAAGAAGGCTTAGAGTTATACCTGATGATATTTATATAAAATAATGCAAGCCATTTTTTACTTAATAGATACACATTATACACAAATGTATCATTTTCTATTATAACTTAGCATTCTTAAAGCTCTAACAATTATTAAATCAACTCTGACCTGTTAAATTTAAGCTTTCCAAATTTATTCTTAAATATAATTAGAGATGTGCTCAAGTATCTACATGTAAGAATGTCTACACAGTGTTATTTACAGAAATCAGTAAAATGAAATACAGTAAGTCCCCTACATAGGAATGAGTTCTGTTCCGAGAGTGCGTTCATAAGTCGTTTGTTCATAAGTCCAACAAAATTAGCCTAGGTACCCAACTAACACAGTCAGCTATATAGTACTATACTGTAATAGGTTTATAATATTTTCACACAAATAATACCTAAAAAACAAACAAAAAATAAAGAAAACATTTTTAATCTTACAGTACAGTACCTTGAAAAGTACAGTAGTACAGTACAACAGCTGGCATACAGGGGTTGGCATCGAGTGAACAGGCAAGAAGATTTACTGACTGGAGGAGGGAGAGGAGGTGGGAGATGGTAGAGCTGAAGGATCATCACAATCGGAGACAGAGGGCAAGCTGCAATTTCACTACGCCTGACATTGATGGCACAGGTTCTGGTTCCTTGCTGGATTCAATTCTATCTACCCTCTTGAAAAAATGATCCAGTGATGTCTGGGTAGTAGCTCTTTTTCTCTAGTCATAGATGACACAATAACACTGGATTGCATTCTGAACGGCTGCTGCAACCTTTGTGTACCTTTCTATGTTTGGGTCCTGTGCCTCAAAAACTAACAGTGTCTCTTCAAATAAAGAAAAATCCCCCTTCCCTTTCCTGCATCATAAATCTCTTCAGTTCTTCAGTTAGTTCTTCCTCCTGTCTTTCTTTGTCCTTTCTCTGGGCCTCCAATTCCTGATGCTTCTTAGCAGTACCAGCTACATCACCACTGCTTTTACTCTTGCTTCTGGACATCCTGGGCTTGAAAAAAAGATACTGTACTACTGTACTCTATACAGTACTGTACAGTAAAGTACACCAAAGTACAACCACTTGTAGAGGAAGCACGCACATGACAGTGTACGCCAGACACGTGAACTAACTTACGTGATTGGACATGCGAACACACGTTTGCATCTTTGAAAGTTTGCAAGTTGAAGGTCCATATGTAGGAGACTTACTCTACTAGGAATCACAAAAGTCAGATTTATTGTGATATATTCAGAAAATGGAATGCTATGTATCCCTAAAACTAAGTTTTCAAATAATATTTAATGGCATGTGGAAATTCTGACGGTACACTCTTAAGAGAAGAAAGAAGATAATAAAACAATATACATAGTTTAAGTCTAATTTTTTAATTGAAATTTAATCACATTCATAGAGTGGATATTAGATATTCAGACCCTGAATGTTTAACAGTGGTTATCTCTGGATGATGCATTATAAGTTCTTTTGTATTTATATCTTCTTTTACTGTACGTACTTTCTTCAAAAATATGTATAGTCATACCAATCACAAAGTGTTATTTTTAAAGAGGAGTTGGAAAGCAAACCCCTATATTAAAATTATGTCAGTGTCTTTCATTAGTATTTGGGCATATTGCAAATAAATTGTATTATTTTTTCTCTAGCCACTTGTTAATATTAAACAAATTTTCTATTTAGTAATCTCTCAAAGGAAAAGCCTTGTGTTTGCCAATATATATTCTTCAATTAAAATACACTATTCTCCCATATTTTAGACCATTATGGCTTAATTAGTTTAGTCATTTGTTAATTTAAAGATATATTTTAAGTGCTCACTAAGTGCTTTAATTCTAGGTGCTGTGGATATGACAGGGTTATAAGCAAAAATCTCTACCTATCTTTATTGAGCTTACATTCACATGACAGAATAAAAAATACATACTTCTTGACCACCTCTGTGTAGGTTTACCGATTTGGATTCATGAACGAATTAAGCTTTTTCATTTGTGATAAAGTTATTATTATAAATATGAATGATACTACTTCATGGAATGTAGTAGAGTATATCAAAAGGCTAGGAATGACCCCAAATCTAGTGTAGAAGATTACAGCATGTATTTGAACCCAGACTGCCAGTCTTTAAAATGTGTTTACTATAGTATAAATTCTGGCCTAAATTTGATTCCTTTTTTTACTTTAGTTTTTTATCCATAAAATGGAAGCAATAATAGTATTTATCTCATAGGATTGTAGTGAGGATCAAATGAGTCAACACATGTAAAGTGCTTAGAATGGTGACTAGCAGGTGTTAAATAAAAATTAATTGTTGGCTACTACTGTATTCAATTAACTTCTTTTTTTTTTTTTTTTTTTTTGCGGTACGCGGGCCTCTCACTGTTGTGGCCTCTCCCGTTGCGGAGCACAGGCTCCGGACACACAGGCTCAGCGGCCATGGCTCATGGGCCCAGCCGCTCCACGGCATGTGGGATCTTCCCGGACCGGGGCACGAACCCGTGTCCCCTGCATTGGCAGGCGGACTCTCAACCACTGCGCCACCAGGGAAGCCCTCTAACTTCTTTCTTAAACACAGAAGTGCTTTTAGTCTGAGCCCTTTTTTCTATATCCATGTCACTGCATTACTGCAAGACCATAATGTTATTTGTTAGGAACATTATAATAGCTCCCTAACAACTGATGTGCAGGTCAAAAACATCTCTTTGTGGTTTATAGAAACAGTCAGATTTTGTTGACTGTAATTAGATATTTATGTTCTATATGAATTACTGTAAGTCTGCAAAGTGCTTAAATGATTTGTTAAATATTTCTGACTTCATATGTGTTGAGAAGTGGACAGTATATTAGACATCATGGGTTAGATGCATGATAAATGAATAGAGGTTGTATTGTAAAATTGATTTTGGTGTTGATTTATGTTTTATTTTCACATTCGTTATACATTTTGTAATATATAAAGTTAATAACCTTGTGATATGTATGAATACTTATTGATGAGTCAACTTATTAGTGAATTTAACCCTGTGTCATTAATTGCTACATATACACCAACAACTTTATTTGCAGTCAATATCTCTTTCCTCTCCTAAGAGCCAACATTATTTTTTGTCTAAGGCTCTTCTGGAAATTTCGTCAGGTCCATCAGTTACCTCAAAACTAAATACACTGACTTTCTTTGAATCTTTTATATTCTATGTAACAAAATAGCATACAATTCACCTAGTATCATAAGCTAGAAACCTGAAAATCATGCAGACCTGTCCATCCTTATAAATCTTGTCATGCAGTTGCTTAAATAATAAATGAAAGCTTTATTTCTTTAACCTTCCTCTGTTGCCTTGTTTTATCTGCCTTGTGCTCCTCTTCCCTGGACTTTTGTCTGCCTAGGATTGGTTTCTACTTCCAGTTCCACCCTTTTCAAAATTCCTTAATGACTCCCCATTACCTACAAAATTAAATATAAATTGCTTGGCATAGATTCCGGACCACTTAAGTTTAAGGACTGCTTTTCTTATCCTGCTTTCTATCTTGACTCTACAAATGTTCCGTTTATACTTCAGGAACACTAAATAGTTTTCACCTCCCAAATATGCCACACATACCCTGGTCTTTTTATCTTTGCTCTTACAGTTCTTCCTGCTAGGGAACTCTTTTTCCTTATTTTCTTAGCAAATTACCATTCCTTTATTAAAAGTGAGCTCAGATATTTTCTATTCCACTAAGCTGACATTGTCGCCAGTGCACCTTGTATGTCCCCCCCCACCCTCAGGATTTATCACTAAATGTTGTAAATGGCAACTCAGATAAGTACATTTCCACTCTGGACTAGGGAACAGGGATTGCATGTTTATATCCATGTATCAGCTGAGTGCATATTCCAGCCCCTGACAAAGGTATTCAATTCCAAAACTAAACGATTGTCAGCCTTTCTAAAGGGGGTAAGGAAAGATGTGAAAATCCCTAAATAATGTCTTATATATACTCTGCCAGAACACCAATAAGATTTACCTTGAGAAGCTCTTTAGGCATTGTAGTTTCTTTCTGGTAAACTGCACACTGTTTTCACAACTATTGTGAATATTACAATGGCAGACTGTACAAGAATAATAAAAGGAGAGAGGGCAGACAGCAGAAGCAAGAAGAACTATAATCCTGCAGCCTGTGGAACAAAAAACACATTCACACAAAGATACACGAGATGAAAAGACAGAGGGCTATGTACCAGATGAAGGAACAAGATAAAACCCCAGAAAAACAACTAAATGAAGTGGAGATAGGCAACCTTCCGGAAAAAAAAAACATTCAGAATAATGATAGTGGAGATGATCCAGGACCTCAGAAAAAGAATGGAGGCAAAGATCGAGAAGATGCCATAAAAAGAAACGAAATTGAGTTATTTGTAGTGAGGTGGATGGACCTAGAGTCTGTCATATAGAGTGAAGTAAGTCAGAAAGAGAAAAACAAATACCATATGCTAACGCATATATATGGAATCAAAAAAAAAAAGGTACAGATGAAACTAGTTGCAGGGCAGGAATAAAGGTGTAGACAGAGAAAGGACTTGAGGACAGGAGTGGGAGGGCGAAGCTGGGGCAAAGTGAGACTAGCATCGACATATATACATTTTACCGAATGTAAAATAGCTAGTGGGAAGCAGCCGCACAGCACGGGGAGATTAGCTCGGTGCTTTGTGATGACTTAGAGGGGTGGGATAGGGAGGATGGGAGGGAGGCTCAAGAGGGAGGGGATATGGGGACATGTGTACACATATGGCTGATTCACTTTGGTGGACAACAGAAACTAACACAGTACTGTGAAGCAATTATACTTCAATAAAGATGTATGAAAAAAAAGATGAAAATAAATCTTTTGATATAGAGAAAGAAGATTCTAATCTCAGAAAAAGTTTTTAAAAATCATTTTTAATCCAGTGGTATTCCATATGAAGAAATTATTATTTTGCAAAGATGACAACTTATTACTTATTCCATAGCTCACATTTCAAGTTTAAAATTCTGCACCAGTTTAACCTGCTCTCATTGGGATTGTTCTTTTCATTATGCAGTTTTCATTATATTTTCCACTAGTGAAGAAAAGCAATGACCCAAGCAATCCACGTGTCTAAGACACATAATTTCAGAAAGCAGCTACTACATTATTGATTTTTCCCTCCCAAATGATGTTCTATAAAAGAGAGAAGAGAATATGGAGATTCAGTATAAAATAAGAACATGTTTCAGCAGTATGGAACAATCTGATCTCAGATTCCTACTGAACATAGTTTATTCATTTAAAAACAAAAAGATGCGTGGCATAAGGCTAGGGCTATTCCACATGGGGACTTGGCATCTACGTCTAATATGTCCAGTAACCCTTTGGAACAGACCTGCTTTCCAGGTCATCACTAAATGTGAGAGTTGATGTAACCGTGGGATAGAGCTTTGGGGTGACTGAAAGCAAAAACTTACATTTTAGCGCAACTACATTGGAGTATGATAACATTACCTGGTTTTCTTGAAGATTGTCCTATACATGAAATTGTCTTAATTTTATTTATTTATTCATTTGTTTGTTTATAGTGAAGTACAGTTGATGTACAATGTTGATTTTAAGAAAAATTTAATCAAAGAAACTCATTAGTCCATTGAAACTCACTAACCTTCACTTTCTTTCCTGACTTCTACACACATAAAATTTGAATGATCTGTCATGGAATGAAAAGTTTTGAGAATGATGTTCTATCAAAGCTGTGTAAGTGGATGATATATGAACTTTAGTCAGGAGTGGAGTTAAAATATACAACTCTAATATAGAGAAAATTTTCATTAATGACTTAAAGTGACATTTTTTATGGATGATACACCTACTTCTTCCTCCAAATTAAGATAAAAATATGTAATTAAAATGCAAAATTGCCTCACTAGAAAAGTTGCTTAAATATTCAAAGCATTCACTTTACATATTGTTGTAATTGATTTCAATCTAAATTCTGAGAGAATCTTCTTGTCTCCAATTTTATTCCAAAATGTTAATTCCTTCAAGCAATGCACATATCTTTATAAAAAGTAAAAGTTAGTCGTGGAGAGGGACATAAAAAAAGTAATGTAAAACTGAACTTCATCTTAGTCATTTCTGCCTTTTAAAGAGATGAAAGAGGTAGTGGTTGCATAATTCAGGTCAGTGGAGGAAACAAAAATACTTTTACTGTTCTATTCTTCTCATAGAACCTGTTTGTCTGAAGGGATTATAGGTCTGACATTTTAATGTTTTTGCCAGTGTGGGATGCTAACTCTTAACTCTTGATATGAACTTTTATATTTTTAGACTTTTGTATTTACAGTTAAAATCCTCAAGGCACATACTAAAGAAATATGAAGCTATATCAATGAGGTAATTAATTCATGCAACAAACATGCTAAGTACTTAACATAAAAACCAGGTATAGCTTTATCTCTACTATGTTTAAAAATGTATCAACTTTAAAATTTTTACAAGTGCTTATTTTTAAAAGTTATTTTTTGTCTTTTGAGAAATTCAATCCTACCTTGACCACTGATATTTTCAGCTATGATACCAAAGCAGAAAATGAAGATAGAATAAGTTTTTTCCCCCAATTTAGTTGGTTCAATTGAAAGGCCATACTAAAAGATTCTGAGAGGTGGGATTTTATTTGAGTACATTTATTTTAATCTTATTTTTTATGATTTCCTTTTAGAAGAGACTGTTTCATATATATATACACACACACACACACACACACACACACACACACACACACATATCTGTTTTCATGTAAGTAGTGAATTTGTTATCCCAAATTCTGTCACTAGATACCATTTTCCACACCACACTATCATTAGTTCAATCCCTTCTCCCCACCTTTGATCACATTATACCTTGCAATGTGTCTGCCAAATAGTAAAGTAAAATCAATTTGTAAACCATCAATTTATTCACTCTGTCAAATATTTGAGTATCTACTATGTGACAAGTCCATACTACGATTGATTCTTTCCTCAAGGAGTTTACACAAGTGCAATCCATTGTGCTAAATATCAGGAGAGTTATGTGTACAGATGTAAAAAAATAAAAATAAATATATAAGAAAAGCAGTTATCCACGGTAAAGAGGTAACCAGATGAAGAAAGGGGCAGGAAGTGGGAAGCCATTCTAGGAAAAGAGAGTAGTATGTACAAAGTCACAAAGGCATGAGTAGGAGGACCCCAGACATTCTCACTTGGGTACCCAAGACCTTGGGTCATTTGTAATGTGACAGTGCTTCCTCCTTGCAGGAATACATGGACTTAACAAACTGCAACCAGAGAGGATGGGACCACATGGATTGGGCTATTCCATTCCCAATGGACAACGTATAGAATTTCCAAGTGGAAGAATTGTAAAGCATGGTATGTGATACAGTACATACATCTTGTGCTATATCATGAAAACACTACATGCTGGTTAATTTTCATATCCCGATGAAAGAAACTAGTATAATTGAGTATTCTTATATTGTCAATCATCTTGGTATAAAAGAGGGAGGGAAGTTACTTTGTCAAGGAGAAATACAAAGACAAGTAATGAATATGTGATTTGTCTGGATGTCTTCTCCTGCCTACCCTCATAAAATACCACGACCTCATTTCTCAGAAATATGAAAGGTCTACCATCACTTGAGAAAACAACGTCTATAGTAATAGCTGATAATCTGATATTCCATATCTTGAGCACAGAATAAAGGAACATTAAAAAAAAAAAATGAAAAAACACCAGGGGCTTCCCTGGTGGCGCAGTGGTTAAGAACCTGCCTGCCAATGGAGGGGGCATGCGTTCGAGCCCTGATCCTGGAAGATCCCACATGCCGTGGAGCAACTAAGCCCGTGTGCCACAACTACTGAGCCCACATGCCACAACTACTGAAGCCTGCGCATCTAGAGCCCGTGCTCCGTGACAAGAGAAGCCACCGCAATGAGAAGCCCCTTATCGCTGCAACTGGAGAAAGCTGCATGCAGCAACGAAGACCCAACGCAGCCAAAAGTAAATAAATAAAATAAATAAATTTAAAAACAAAAACAAAACCCACAGCAACAACAAAAGATTTCTGAATGATGTCTGTCTCATGCTGTTCTGAACTTTGACTCACTGCCTTAAAACAAAAAAGAAAACAAATTACAGCCTTTTAGTTAATCAGTGGCCTGGAAAGTTAAGGGTGTCTGCCTGATCTTTGGTCAGAAATTCCCCTTAATTACTGTCATGGAATTGCATTTGTTCAGTATTGTTGAAGACGTAGGGTGTTTAGAGGAAGAAAATGACGAATACCTACGGGACACCCAAAGAGAGAGTTCTGGTGAGCAGTTTTAACTTTATGAAAGAGGGAAGTCAAGTTTGGGGGTCAGGAAGATTAATCACACAGCTTCTAAGAGTTGGATCTGGGCCTCCAATAAACTCCTTCTGCCTCCAGAATCTACCCTCTTAGTCATTTTGCTGTACTCTCACCATATAGAAGGTAGTCAGATGGAAAGGTTTGCTGCTGCAGTTAAGAAAAAACATATATGGATGGTTTTAGGCTATGAAAGATTTGGAAATGTAGAATATTGTATCACTGAGTGACGGCCTTTTATGCACAATAGTTGAAGTTTTCTATTTTTTCCTTTCTGAAATATATTTCAGTTCCCTGTTTTAAGTTTTGTTTTGTTTTGCATTAGAGATGTTGGTAGATACACTCCCGAGTATTTTTGTTTTTGTTGTACCATAAGACTCTATTTCTGATATAGTTTGGGTCAACTATATTTATTGTTGCTCTTTGTTTGTTTTGTTTTTTGTTTGTCAAGTAAGACAAAAGACTGGCACCTCACTGGAATCAGGAAAAGACATCCTACCGACATCATGGAAGAAACAGCAAGTATAGCATGGCTGCAGGAGACTGAATATAGTTCAGGAAATAGAAGGTCACTCAGGACTGACATGGTTCTGAGGACTGGGTTTTATCTTTGGCCTTTAGCAGCCACTATTCATCTGTGTATGAGTAATCTTGCCACAGCGTTGACTCAGATTCAACCAATTCTGATTTCTACTTCCCCTGTTGCTGCAAGTCAACCATCTCCTCTCTACTGTAATAGTCTTTCAAAAAGATACTCACTCACAGTTTCGGCCTGCTCAGAGTTCTTTTTGCCTCTTGGCATCTGCAGATTGACATTGCTCTTTATGCTTCTGCCCCAATTATTGAGTCTCTTTGCACTCAGATTTAAATTACTGAACTAGATCCATTATTCCCAATCATTCCTATATTTAAATTTATTTAAGTTGAGGGGACATGAATGTATCTCTGTTCCTTGCAATTGAAACTACCGAAAAAGGAGTCAATATTCTAGCTCAGTCTAGAAATGGACAAAAATAGGATGACACACAGAAAGGAATCTGTAGAAATTGAGTGGCAAGAGGGAAAGAGGGACCCAGACAAGCTCACAATAAAAAGAATCACTTTTATTGGTGGCCAAGTATGGGACAGGCTCTATGCAAAGCCTTTTATGTGTTATCTCATTGAGGTTTTACAGCAGACTTTCAGTAATTTTAAAAAAAGCATATTTTTTTTAGTGATAAGAAAATTAAGACAGAATCGTTAAGCAACTACTTCAATATTAGACAACTTATATTTAGAAGGTCCATTTGACTCACAGGTCCTGCTTTTTCTACTGTGAAAATGTCTGAAAGAGGAGACTTCTTTCTCTCTAGCCTGAATTTCACTGTCAGCACAAAAAAAGGGATATATTTAATTTTGGCTGGGTGGAAAAGCCAGGAGAAAATTGCGAATGAAAATTGTTTATTCTAGACAGAGAACACATGTGAAAAAGCCCATGAGAAAGACTATGCCTGGGGATATTTTAAAGAATAAATAGATCTATTATTTGCCAGGAAACAAAGCAAAACAAAGGAAAATTCCTCTTCCTTGACTCACGTTCCTTCTCCTCCTCTTTTGCATCTTTTTACTGCTCTCTGTTAGGGTGAAACAAACAAACAAAAACAAAACAAACTCAAAAACTCAGATGTGTGGCCTATGGTCTTCATTGTCTTTATGTTTTTCCCTCTTGTTCTCTCTTCAACACACTAAATTTGGGCTTCCCTCCATGCAACACAATTGAAATTGTTCCTGTCAAGGTCACCAACCAGCTGCTGCAAATTCACTGGTTTTTTTCAATGTCCTCATTGATTGACCTATTATTTAACCAGTCCTGCCTTCTTTGAAGTCTTGTCCTCTGGGTTTCTAAGACAGCACAGTCTCACTGGTTGCTCCTTTTTATCCTATTTTAATGAAGCTTCCTCCTCTTCTCTAACTCTAGTGCCCCAGGGCTCAGTTTGTGGACTTCTCTGGCTAAATTTTCTTCCTCAGTGATTCTAGTCAGTTTTAAGCTTTAGATAGCATCTTCAAGCAAATGATGTCTAACTTCATGTATCTTTTCCTGACAACTTCTCTAAGTTCCAGACTTGTATATCTAACTATATACCAGTGGTTTAAAAAAGATAAAGATTAATTGTTCTCTCGTCCATATTGAAGATTAATTCTCAGTAACCCATGTTCCTTGGTACCATGTGCTCCACCATGCTCGGTAAATAGGCTAAGATGATCATTCCTGGTCTACTTTCTACCAGAAGGAACAAGAACTGTGAAAGAGAAATTTGCCTTTAAGCATGCTTTGTGATGTTACACACACCCCTTCTATGTTCCACTGTTCAGAACTTAGTCTGTGTTCCTTTCAGTAAGGAAACACGGTCTTTATTCTAGGCAGACACATGTCCAGCAAAAAATCAACTAGCTCTGCAAGTAAGGAGGAAGGAAAGAACAGATATGAGAGAATAACAGTATCTGCCATAATATGTGATATAGATCTCAGTGTTACCCTCTAAAACTTTCTCATCCAGCCTTTTGCATCATCTGCCTAGTTGCTCAAAGCCAAGAACCATCACTCCTCACCTGGGCTATCATTATTGCCCTTTAATTGGTCTCCATGATTGTATTTTCCCAATCTGTTCTAAATAAAGAAGTTGAAGTTGTCTTATGAAAATGGAAATCAAATAATGTTTTATTAGGCCCAAATTCTTCTAATGGCATTCACTGCCCTTATAACAAAAGCCAATCTCCTTAGTTGTGGCACTCAAACTCTTAGTTGCAGCATGTGGGATCTAGTTCCCTGATGAGGGATCGAACCCTGGGCCCCCTGCATTGGGAGCGCAGAGTCTTAGCCACTGGGCCACCTAAAGATGCCGCATGTTGCAACTAAAGATCCTGCACACGACAATGAAGACCTGCATGCGGCAACTAAGACCCGGCGCAGTCAAATAAATAAATACATGTTTAAAAAAAGAAAAGAAAAAAAATGAAGCCAACCTCCTCACACAGGTTAGCTCCTGAAGGATCTGGCTGCTCCCAACCTCTAGATCTCATGTTTTGATTCTCTCAACTGTGCACATCTCAACTGTGCACAGTGGGCCCTAGTCACCCCATGTTTTTGTCAGTTTCATGAATTCACAAAGTGCATTCCCACCTTAGAGCTTTTACATGTGGTCCTCCCGCTGCCTGGAATGTTCACCTTACTTCTTTTTCTCATTTGTATCTCACCTTAAATATCATTTCCTCAGCAAAATCTTTCCTATGCAATCCATCCCAAGCTGTCCACCATTCAGTCTCTCTCTTGTATTTGTATTTGACTTTCTTCAAAGCATGTTTCACTGGCTATTATGTTTACTTGCTTATTATTTGACTCCACAATCCCCTCCTTCCTGAATACATGCTTCCTGAGTACAGGGATCTTGTTTTCCCCACAGCTATAGTCCCTGGGCTTCTATCACAGCAGGCAGGTTCACAGTAAGTGGTTTTGTTGCTGTGGAAGGAACTGAAATATTATTTGTGTGGCTACATTGTGGCAGGTAGGAAATGGCTAGGGATGAGGCTCAGAGGGGTTAGAGTCTTCAGAAAATTATGAGCCATGTAAGACTCTGTGCTTTGTCCTAAAAGCAATTGGCAGTCACTAAAATGTTTAAATCAGGGGAGTAACATTTTTCCAACTCGAATTTTAGAATTTTAGAAAGATCAGTCATTTCAGTAAAAATATTAACAGCAGTGGATGATAACTGTAATAGCAGTAATTAAAATAATAATAATGACTATAATAGTAGCAGTAGTTATAAACAGACACTTGTAGTAAACACTAGTAATAATACAAGTAACTATTTTGTAATGTAACCTTACTGTGCACCAAGCTCTGGCACATGTACTTTGTATATATTACCTCTGGTATTTAATAGCCATAATAGTAATTCCTGTCTTTATATGTAGTGCTTTCTCTTGGCTAGGCATTTTTGTATGAAATCTTCTTGTATTCAATTGTTTAATCTTCACAACCTCTGAAGTAAGTACTCTATAGTTCCCATTTTACAGACAAGAAATCCAGAAGTTGGTCTCGCAAAGACAGACTCACCTGGGGCGATAGGAGTATGTAGGTGTATGTAGGTCATAGTGAGAAGAGAGCTGAAATCCAAGTACAGGATTCTACTGTGGGGCAGGCAGAAGTCAGGGAGAACATCCACATTAATACTTTTATCCAATCACATATGCTTAAGAATCTAAGCCTCAGTGGATTTAAATAGTTGGCTTCAAATCATGAAGCAAGAGTAGAACTGGAATTTTGACTCAGTTCTCTTTATCTCAAAGGTTTATGCTTTTTTGGGGGGGCACTATATGTATATATTATGAATGGAATTGTGTTCTGCAAAAATGTATTTATTAAAGCCCTAACACCCAGTACCTCAGAATGAGACTGTATTTAGAGATAGGACTTTAAAAAGGTAATTATTTTAAAATGAGGCTGTTAGGCTGGGTCTTAATCCAACCTAACTGGTATCCTTCTAAGAAGGGGAGATTAGGATTTACAGAGAGGCACCAGGGGCCTGTGTGTACAGATAGAAGTCCCTGAGGACCCAGCAAGAAAATGGAGATCTGTAAGCCAAGGAGAGAGGCTTCAGGAGAAATCAAACCTGCTGACACTTTGATCCTGGACTTCCAGCCTCCAGACCCATGAGAAAATACATTTTTGTTGTTTAAACCAACCAGTCAGTCTATGGTTTAAATAGATTTAAATAGTGCTGCATTTTGTAGTGGCTACCTTAGCAAATTCATGCTATCCTTACTCCTAAAGTTACAATATTAGTTAAAATGTTTTCAAATTTATTTACTTAATATTTTATGCAGGGCAAAAATTAATGCTTTTTTTATTTTAATAAAAACTTTCTTCTAGAATTTATGTACTTTTTAAGGTATGTATAAAGGATCCTACTAATCATGCTTCCCCCAACCTGTATTTCTATAGATTTATTGTCAAATTACATTTCTATAACATGTAGAATGTTCAAAGGTGCACTCTTGGCATCTACGGTATTATGCCTATAGCAATTGCAGAAAAACAAGTCACCAAAATAAGAGAAAATTCAGAGTACTTTTCTAAATAAAAGAAAATAAAATTTTATCTCAAGTACAACATAAATTTCTCCAAAATGATACAGATTAATACAGAAACAATGTAAAGATTAATGTACTTTGCAAAAGAAAAGTACTCACAGGTCTCATTTATTTTGCTCTCCTGCCTTTTCCATTTCTGCTTTGGCTTGAAGTTTTGCTTTGCCTGTGAGCCTAAAAACCCTCACCTTACTGAGTGAGGCTTAATTGCCTCTTGCAGTTAAGATTAATTACCTATTTAATATCTAAGAAGATGAATCCCTGATGCTAAGTTTTATGATTTCTTCCTCCACCATAATATCATACCCTCCTCTGGGGGTGCGGATAATTAAGCCCTTAATAAACTGCCTTATTATAATCTATTTCAACTAATGCCTTATTTTTCCCTCCTTTTAAATCAAACTTTATTCTCAGTGGGATTTTCTTTCTAGGTGTGTGTGTATTGGCATAGGAATGGTCATTATCTTTCCCTTTTGGGTAAAACAGCTCTAGTTTGCTATGGTCTAAGCGAGCTGCCTTTTGTTCTGTATTGATGCTAACCAGCTAAAATGGAATTTCCTCTGAGTATAAAGGTATGTGGTCCACCCTAGGTCTGTGATCAAATCTCAAATACCACCCACCTAACATGCATTTCTCTGTCTTCCCATTTTGGCATCTCATAAATTTATTCAGCCACCAACAAAGAGCCAACATACACTGAGGTCTTCTAACATATCAGGCAACATGCTAAGTATCCAAAGGTGTTTGAGACGGCTTCTGACCTTAAGCAGTTTATAATAGTTAACAAAACAGATTAACAAATGATGACTGTGTACACAATCCTTAAATAACTTTGATGGAATATAACTTTTCAATTACAAATGTACATGACCCACACTGCTCGGTCTCCTGTGACCCCCAAATCGGGAAACAACTAGGCATTTGGTATCCATTTCCTGAGATGAAGGTCATTATTGCAGAAAAGTAGAAACAGGTAATTAAATTGTAGAAGTCTGGACTTCAGGAGAGGAAGGCAAGAACTCAGGGCAGCAGACAGAAAGTTGGAAGAATGCATGATGAAGAAAGACCATTTCTCAGCTAGGACAGAGGGAAGGTAGGTGAAAATGGATGGCTCTGACACTGAGGAGAGCTGGGTTAAGATGTGGATGCAAATAAAAGAACTGCAAAGACTGTAGCAGAAAAAGTCAGCTTCCAAAGGTTACCCAGCCTCCTCAGGAGCATCTGCAGGAGACAGCACCGGTTGGACAGGGGATAGGGACCTATCACTTAGCCTCAATTGTGGTTAATATAACTTGTCATTACTGACATTGGATGCTTTCTCAAGTTCAAATGAGAAGAATATTTAATTTAGGGTAAAATAATTTGGTTAGAAACTTACTTAATGACTATGAAGATATACACTAGGTCTTCAATACTTGGAATTTGTGTTCATAGTTTTATACATAGAATTTATGATGGGTACCAATTTGGCAATATTTTCAAGCCCAATTTTTTAAAATTGAAGTATAGTTGACTTATAGTATTATATTAGTTTCAGGTGTACAACAATCTGATATTTTATGGATTATGTTGTATATAAAGTAATTAGAAACACTGGCTATGTTTCCTGTGCTGAACATTATATCTTTGTATCTTTGTTGTTTTCTACCTAGTGGTTTAGGTCTTAGCAATATTTTTTTTGATCTGTCTTCTCAGGCAAGGGAAACAAGGGCAAAAATAAACAAAAGGGACCTTTTCAAACTTAAAAGCTTTTTTAAACTGAAGAATAGTTGATTTACAATACTGTGCTAGTTTCAGATGTACTGCGTAGTGATTCAGTATTTTTTGCACACTCTACTGCATTATAGGTTATTACAAGGTATTGGGTATAATTTCCTGCGCTATACAGTAAATCCTTATTGTTTATCTATAGTAGTTTATATCTGCTAATCCCATACCCACAATTTGTCCCTCCCCACGCCCTCTCCCCTGTGGCAACCACAGGTTTGTTTCCTATGTCTGTGAGTCTGTTTCTGTTTTGTATATGCATTCCTTTATATTATTTTTTAAATTCCACATATAAGTGATATCATATAGTATCTGTCTTTCTCTGTCTGACTTATTTCACTAAGCATAATATTCTCTAGGTCCATCCATGTTGCTGTAAATGGCAATATTTCATTCTTTTTTATGACTAATATTCCAGCACATATATATATTATATACGGTAAATATAATAGTAATACTCCATTATATATATATATATATATATATATATATGTATAAAAGCAAAAATTTTAATTTGGTCCTGTATGTTTACTTTTGCTTTTATTTCTTTATTTCTTTTGCCTTGGGAGACTGATCCAAGAAAATATTGCTATGATTTATGTCAAAGAGTGTTTCACCTATGTTCTCTTTTTCTCTTCTAGGAATTTTATGGTTTCATGCTTTTGCATAGCAAAGGAAGCCATCAACAAGATAAAAAGGCCACCAACTGAATGGGAGAAGATATTTGCAAATGATATGTCTGATAAGGTGTTAATATCCAAAATATATAGAGAACTCATACAACTCAGTATAAAAAAAAAAGATTAAAAATGGGCAGAGGACCAGAATAGGCATTTTTCCAAAGAAAGCATACAGATAGCCAACAGGCACATGAAAAGATGCTCAACATCACTGGTCATCAGGGAAATGCAAATCAAAACCACAGTGAGATATCACTTCAGACATGTCAGAATATCCAAGCCCAATTTTCAATCACATTTTAGGGTTGGGTTTGGAAACAAGGGTGATGATTATGAAGGAGATTGTGGGACAAGATTGGTGCCAAAATTGCTTTTGGTTGTGAGTGGCTGGCACAGGCCACAGTGCCAGGAGTGGGCTGGGGATCAGCAGAGAGGTCAGCTGTATTCCAGGGAGTAGGATGGCATTGAAGGCATTAGACTGAGAGGGGAGGGGAGGGGAGGGGAGGGGAGGGGGGGGAGAGAGAGAGAGAGAGAGAGAGAGAGAGAGAGAGAGAGAGAGAGAGAGAGAGAGAAAGAGACTTAGATCAATATTTTACTTTGTACTATGGCAATCTAGCTTCTGCATATCAACTCAGTTTTATTAATAATAACAGTGATCACATTCTAAGTGCTTTGCATATTATATAAGTTCTTCATAACAACCCTATATGGTTGGTAATATTGTAATATTCATTTTATAGGTGAAGACATTTTGTTACAGAGAGATTAAGTGACATTGACAAGGTGGAGTGAGAGTTGGAGCAGACTGACACTGGAGTCTGTGCTCTTAACCATTATTCATTTAATTATTTTTTCAGTTATATTTTATAGTACTTCATAAGGCAAAGGTAATGCTATTTATCAGTTGAGGGATTTCTGAATATATTTTCCATATTTCCAAAGTCCAGTGTTTGTTACTGTGTTTCTGAACTAGAAGTCTGTTTCAATTTCAGTTCCTCCAGGAGCCAACCCTGAAACAAGGATTCCACTGCATTCCTGGTAGGGCAGGGGACCATGAGATAGTGAAAGGATGACAGCCAATAAACCTGTGTGATGCACCTTAATCAAAGCATAGGAGCTCTAGTGGAGGTGTAAAATATATGTCTCAAAATTACTTCTCTGAGGGGAAAGGGCGCTAGAGTATTTAGACACCAACTCCTGTCAGGTCATTGGTTGAGAGCTGTTCTTGGGGTGGGAGTTTAGTTCTCTAGTTCTTCAAGTCTGCTTGGTGTCAAGTAACAGGAGGGTGCTGGAGTGCATAGAAGTGGTGAGGTCCAGGGGATATGGATGGGGCATCTACAGCATTTGCTACAATGTCATTATTGGTGGAATAAAACACCGTAGCCATTTAGAAATAACAGGAATTAGTTATTTGCTGCTTTTGGAACTAGACTGCTCAGTTGTCAAGAATGATAATTATAATAGTATCAGCTGACATCCATTGAGCTCTTACAGCATGCCAAGTTCATTTCTAAGAACATTAAAGGCATTAACACATTTAAACCTCATTACAATACTATGAAATACTATGAAATAGGTACTATCATTACCTCTGTTTTACAAAGAATGGCCTAAATTTACAGAGCTAATAAATGGTGGAGCAGAGTTGGGAATCCAGTGGCAGGGTTTCAAAGCCTTGCTCTCAACCATCCAGCTCTCCCCCCATTTGTTCTCTCCTTTCATACCATTCACGGGATTTACTTACTCTACTTGCACTTGCGATGCAAGGAGGATGCAAAGATTGTGATAAAATATATTCCTCTCTCTTTCCAGCAGCCTCCCAGGGGGCTTGAAACTGCAGTAACCAAGCAATTGTTTGATCAGGACATTGCTTTTCTGAAATAGCGTCTGTTATAGAATAATGCAGACTCCTGGACTTAGAAGAAAATATGCTATTATTCAGCCTTTTATTCTACTGATTGGTTTGAACATCAAAAATGGAAAGTTTTTGTCAGAAATAAAAAAGAGAGAATGAGTAGAATGTGACTATTTCCATCTTGAGCTATGGAATTATGAAGTACCTACGGAAAGGCTGAAATATCCCATGGTGTGACATATTCTCGACGTAATAAACTCTGGCCTGCTAAAATTACTGATGCCTATTTAGTTTGACACACAGTGACTCTGATGTCTTTTTATTTTTATTTTTTAAAGACTAATCAACTTTTATCTTCCTTTTCTCTGAACCTACCCTCTTCATATGAACAACCTAGTATAGAGTCCTTCATATTTCTCATTTTCACCAAAAGCATATATATGATACATAATTAATTTATATGCATATGTTTATATATGGGAGTTCTTATTTTCTATGTTCTTGATATATAATAATGTATTCAACTATTCTTTTATCAATAGATATCAAAATTATTTTAATTCTTTTTTTTGTTTTTCATTGTATTTATATTTGTTTTCTATTTACATTTGTTTGTTTTCTATTTACTGTTGAGCCTCTGCTCTAAACAATCACCAGCAATATTTGAGTAAATATTGTGCAAGGTGAAAACCTTTTATTGTCACTCCGTATCATACAGGTGGGCCCCTTTATGTTTGCTACCAGCCCTGCTCTAGACTTCAGGACATTTTCTACAATATCACATAGGAACACTTCAGAAAACTTCTAAACCAGTCCAATAGGAGGAGAAGGCACGGATCCTCCATCCTCATTATTTCCTATAGAGACTCGGGCCAGGACTAGAGCAGCTTGCTGAATACACACACAGTCTATAAACGTTCCAAGAGAGGGATGCAATTCACACTTGCAACCTTGTAAATGGAGGAATATATTTTCTAGTTTTTGACAGGAAGGCCAATTTTCCTTTTCAGATGTTTATGCTTGTTTGGGAAAACCAGCTGCCCAGCACCTGGAAAACTTTAAGCCCATGGGAAGCAGGGTTTGGGTGCAGGCATTGCCTCACCATTCATTAGAGTGAGCACTCAGAATCATTTTCGAACAATTCTGCCTGTTGCCCCACAGTTAGCTTTTTCCCAACATCCCTACCGGCCATAGGTGTTATTGTTCTTTTAAACTTTCACCTGTCAGATGAGTACAAAGATGTTCTGTTATTGTTTTGTTATGTAACAAACCACCCCAAATTAGTGGCTTAAAATATTGACAACGTCTGCTGTGGAATATGCAGTGTGGGTTGCTTTGATAGAATTTGTTCTTCTCTGCCTCATTCAGCTTCAGTTGGGCTTGCTTAAAGGCTGTGCAGGAATCATCCAAAACCTTGCTCACTCACGATCTGGCTAAGTTGATGATGGTTGTTGGCTAAGATTTCAGCTGGGGTTAGTGGCCAGAATACATACATGTGGCTTTTCCAAGAGCTCTTTGGCTTCTTCATAGTATGGTGGCTCAGTTCCAGGGCAAGCATTCCAGGGGAGAACTCTCAGCACAGGAGAGTCATATCACTTCTACCTCATTATATTCATTAGAAGTCAGTCACTAAGGCTAGTTTGTATCATGGAGAATGGACTCCACCTTTGGGAACAATTTCAAAGAATTTTCAGTCATGAAACCATCACAATAGAAATAATTCATTGTTTCTTTAGTTTTCATTTTTCTCACTACTTATTTTCAGCATCTTTTTGTTTGTTCGTGTATCAGTTTTCTATTGCAGAATAACAGAGTACCAGGAGCTTTGCAGCTGAAAACAATACCCATCTCATTCAGAAGTTCAGGCATGGCTCAAAAGGATTCAGAAGTTCAGGCATGGCTCAGAAGGATTCTCTGCTTAGAATCTTATAAGGCTGAAATCTAGGTGTTGGCAAGGCTGCAATCTCATCTGGAGGCTTGACTAAGGAAGGGTCTGTTTTCAAGCAGCCTCTAGGTGTTGGTAGAATTCATTTCCTCACAGCAGCTTTTTTCTTCAAAACCAGCAGTGAAGAGGGTTAGTCTCTACTGCTTCAAAGTTAGGTCAGATCCAGCCAGGACAATATTTTACGTCATTAACTCAAAGTTAACCATTTAAGAACCTTAACTCAAGTGAAAAATATCCCTTTACATTTGCCATATTCTATTTGTTAGAAAGAAATCACATTTCCACCTATTCTCAAGGGAATGGATGCTGGGGAGTTATGGAGGCCATCTTAGAATTTTGAGTGTCACAGTTGGCCTTATTTATTTTTTCTTTGTAAATTGTTTCTTCATATCTATTTTTTTCCTGTATGGTTGTTTATTCCTTTCTGGCCAATTTGTAAAAGCTCCTTATATACTACAGATATTATCCTTTGTCTTTATTTTTCATCAAATATATTTTTTTCCAAATCAAATCTATTATTTGTACATTGACTTTATTTATAGATATTTTAATCCATAAAAAATATTTTAAAGTTTTATCTTTTTCCTTGAATTATCCTTGTGAAAAATTATTCATCTAAATTTGTGCTGTCTAACATTATAACAACTAGTCACCTGTCCTTTAGATTTAAATTTATATTAATTAAAATTAAATAAAATTGAAAATTTAGTTCCTCAGTTTCACCGTCCACATTTCAAGTGTCCCATGTATCTACTTTTTAGACAGTAGAGATATAGAATATTTCTATCATCAGTAGTTCTATTGGACAGTGATAATCTAATTGTTTTTAATAAAGAAATCCTGTAGATATTTAAAAAATTATTTCTTATATTTTCTATTTATTAATTTTATATTTTAACTATATTAATTTCTTCCTCTGATTTTTTTGGTTTATTTTATATTTCTTTCTCAAATGTTCTGTAGGCTGAGTAAGAAGTTCCTTTCTTCCTTCCTCCTTTTCTTCATTCAATTATTTATTATCAAATTCATTAAGGCTATACATTTACTTTTGAATTCAGTTTTTCTGAACCTTAAAAGTTTTAAAATACAGCTTTTGGATACAAGGATTATATAGGTATAAATTTCATCATTTCTAAATTGTTAAGATCTTTTTATGATTTATTTTCAATTTTATCAGATCAATATCAGATAACTGTTAACATAGTTACCTGATAACAGCACAACACTTGTTTTAAATATGTATAATTTTCAGGATAATCTATTATAAATATTTCATGTTCATACCAAAAATAATGCATATTTGTTATTTACTTATTAATGAGTACTAGATAGAGTCAATAATTTTTCTCATATTTCCCAATCCTGCTATGATTTTACTTATTTTACTTTTCTGTCTATTATATTTTTCCAATTTGGAAAAATTTGTCTCTTAGTACAATTATATTGTTATAAAGGTCTTTTTACTTTTTGGTAATTTTTGCATAATTTATTAGTTTCTATGTTATATGGTACATAAAAATAAAGGTTTATTGTATATTTTATTAGACACTTGCAGCATATTTTATGTATTCTCTTTATTATTATTACACTTAAATTCAATCTTAGCTAATATTAGTATTTCTTTTTGTTTGCACTTGCTTATTATTGATTTATCTATTATTCCTTGGTTTCAAACTATCTTATTTTGTTTTAAGTTGTTGCTAGGTTGTTACCAGTGAAGAGTCTAGACTTAATTATACTATTGTTATGTTGTTCTTTTGAAACCTAATATAACTGTTTTGACTTTCCTTGGAATATATATATATATATATATATATATATATATGAATATATATATATATATATATATATATATATATATATATATATATATATATATATCCTTGTTTGCTGCCTATGTCTCTTGCCCCTAAACCACCATATTCCCTTAGTCATCTCCACATATATATATATAGCCATGCATGGTCATGCTCCACAGACTACCATTTCAACCTTGTTCTCCTATTAATGGCAACTATACTCACCTTGCTTGCACTTGGACTCTGCTATTCAGAGATTAACCATCCTCACTGTTACTAGGGATTTGAGTCCTATAACAGCATCTTGTAACAAGAATACTAGTCTAAAAATGAAGAGACATGGCTGAATATTTTATCAGTGCTGCTGCCCACTCACAGTGCATTCCTTTTTATCTTTAAATGACAAGTCACAGGCCTCCTGAGGAAAGACAGCTGGTGTAGTTTATCATCTTTCATAACAGATCCATTCTACAATACCCACTTCAGGCATGACCATTTTTCTCCACAATCTGCCATGGCAGTTCTAGCATCTTCTTTACTTTGTGTGGTCAATCTATTTCAAAGTGTCCAAGGGACATCTCAGAAACATTTTCGAATTGGTTACTAGGACCTAAGTCAAGGTTTAAATTTTGTGTCATGAAAGAGTTTCCATATTGGCAAACTCTTTGTTTTTCACCTTTATATTCTGTGCCCCTTGATTCAGCTCCCTCAGGATCTGCTCCCAGTCATATCCTCCCACTTCCTGTTGCTACGTGACTTATGGCAGCTCCTCTGTCATGTAGCTTTTCTTTCCTCTCTTAGCAGGCCTAGCACTTCTCCAGTTGGTTATCTTATGATTTGATTTGTTAAGCAGGTGGGGTTATGGGAGCCTATGTTGAAGAAGACAAAAACTGCCTGGGACTCACCTGCCCAGAGCACAGCTAAGAAACAGAACATTTTTTTAAATGACTCTGAAGTGTCACCATAGATGTCACTAAAGCACGTACATTTTTTTGATCCTCACTTAGAGCCCATTTCCCTTTGTAGGGACCCACTCAGCCCCCAGAGTTAGTATGAACATTATTTTAAACTAAAGACTTTTGAGATACAGCAGATATAGAAAGCTTGGAGCTTCCCTTATCTGACGAAAAGGCAGAAACTTTGGAAGTGAAGCTGCCATAAATCCCCTCTTTCAGGAAGCTTCGCTCCCAGAAGACCAATCATTCTCACCGGATGAGAAATTGCATAAACGAACATTATCACAAACTTTCATACCATCCATTTGTCTTCCCTAAAAAAGGCTCATTTGTTCTTCCCATAGAAGCCCTCTCTCCCCCTTCCCTTTCCCCTGTTAAGTTGGTATATAAACCCCTATTTCGAGATGTTCGGTGAGCCTCTTCATCTGAATGCTCCCACACGCATATGAATAAAACTTGTGTATTTTTCCTCCGGTGTGGGGGGGAAAATTGCCTGGGAAAGCACATCTGAGGGTTCCATATAGTCCTAAAACAAGGGGCTATATTTTATCCTTTAGCAAGAGGATAAAACATAGTGCTACTTTTCTAGGTCTAGAAATTTCAGAGGGACTTGGGCCCTCAAGGTATTCTAGTTCATCTACCTAATGTTCCCATCCCAAGTCTCAGGATCCTTCATAACTGTAATCCAAATTTCATGAAAGAGATTTGCCAAGATGAGTACTCCACCTTCTTCTACATTTTTCTCTTCTTTAAATAAACTTCTATGCCAGTCTCTTAACATGATCAGCCCTCCCATTATAGGAAATGATTGTTTTATCAGATGTTACTAAGGAAGCCTCTGACTCACATTTTTATTTTAATATGGAATGCTTCATGAATTTGCATGTCATCCTTGCACAGGGGCCACGCTATTCTTCTCTGTATCTTTCCAATTTTATTGTATGTACTGCTGAAGCAAGCACTGACTCTTACATTTTTATTTAAGTTATTGGAATTGATGTTTGATCACCCCAAGTCTGCCACTTTTTCTTTTCAAAGTACCAGTGTTGCTTACCAACAGCTATCTAATTTCTCAACTATTATCATTACTATAATAGCCATATTTCTCAAAGACCAGAGATATTTTATTGATCAGATATCAAATGTCATTGCACCCCTTTCCAACTGCAGATAAGTCAAATTCACTAGAGGTGAAAGTTTTAAGAATTGCAGTTTCACAGTAGACCAGTGACTGTCAATTTTCCACTTACCATCTGAGATGGGATCTTCACTTCAGCTGGCCACCATATTTTCAACTCCACAATCCCATTCTAGAGTCAGCTTCCTAGGGATCACTTCTTACATCCTAGAAGTAGAGGTTGAGACAAAGATTCAGGCGTGCACGATGTACTGAGTGTGCTCTGCAGGAAAATCCTGTAAGAGAATGAAGGAAGTCAAGTAGGGGAGGGGGAAAGTCTGAGCAAGGATGCAAACCAGTTTTGGTGTGGTTCAGAGAGGGCGTAGCAGATATTCCTAAAGAGTGAATTACCCCATAGAGTTGCACACTTTGAGACTAAGGGACAGAATTTTGTATAATTTTATTAGTCAGTAAATGGGAAGGAGATGGGGAAACAGCCCAAGTGTTTCCAGGCAGGTTGGTTCCCTTCAGCCAAGGGCAATTCTTCTGAGAAGGCCACAATTATAAGCCATTCATTTCAGTACTCACAGCAGATAGCGGATGATAAACTAGTAAAGAGGACAGGGTGAGGCACCAAAAATTTTTTTTTGCGGTACGCGGGCCTCTCACTGTTGTGGAGCACAGGCTCCGGATGCACAGGCTCAGTGGCCGTGGCTCCCGGGCCCAGCTGCTCCGCGGCATGTGGGGTCTTCCCGGACCGGGGCACAAACCCGTGTCCCCTGCATCGGCAGGCGGACTCTCAACCACTGCACCAGGGAAGCCCCACCAAAAACTTTTATCACATTCCTGCAGTATAGTTGAGAAGCACTAGTGTCAGTAAAATTATGAGACTGAAATAATTCAGACAGAACTTTCATAAAAAGAAGTTTATTAACGCCATTTTGCACATTTAATTGTAGACCTTAGGCACTTTATTACTTATCATGATGACTTCTGACTTCATCATTTATTGGAGATTCACTATATGCTATTAATTTACTTATGTACACAGGGCAACAAAAGAAAGATAAGGCATAATGTTGCTCTCATGAACTTTATAAGTTGCCAGCATGTCAAGAAACCATGAAAAAATTCCAATAGTAGTCTCATAACAGTTACTATTGGCTGCCAAGGGACACAGACATCAATGTGATATCAAAATTTTTGATAAAAACATCTCAAGCACTCAGGAGGGAAAAACTTGAAATATTTTTGCTGTGTTTTTTTAATCAGTAAAATTGTAAAAAAATATTTCTTCTTTCTGAAGAATCAATTTGAGTTCTTTAATGTAATCTGTCATCACAGAGCTACATAAAGGGAACAGTGAGACTGGATATTTTGTTATAATCAGGTTATGACTTTGGAAAAGAATGGCAATTTTTGCAGTTTTAGTCTAAATAAATAACGATCATATCACCATTACACAGTGTCACTTTCCTTGTTACAGCCGTTAGTGTTGAGTTTTTTCAGCTAAGCTCACTCAGCAGTGGCCAGCCACAGATACTGAGTGTTACTGAGCTACTCTTCTGTTTAAATCTTCTTTGGATGAGAGAGAGGCTAGCCAGACTTCAGTTAGGAATTTATTTTTGATCAAGAGCAAGGCTCATAACAAATAAAGTGACCACTATCACACATGGAGAAGATTGGTATGAGATAACATGAACTGAAAGCTCTCTTTTTTCCCCAGCTATTCACAATTTAAGGATCTATTTAATTATGTCAGATTATACCCACGCTGAATAGGAATGCATTTTTGGAAAAATGGGAAACACATCTTACAGCCAAAATTTTCCTAACATTTGCAGAAGAAGAGTCGAAAAATGGCACACAATGCCAGGAGGGTGCATTTTCCACACATTTCAAAAGATTTTTGTTGTTGAGAGGCTAGTGTATTACACTGATATTTTTAGGAAAATATTTTCCAAGACTGTTTCCCACTCAGATGTTTCACAAATTGCTACAGTTGTCTTTGTTTAATAAACTGTTTCAAAGTCATTTAGGCTCAGGAAATGCTAGCTTAAAATTAGATTATATTTGCTGCAAAATCTCTGGGAGAATTAATATAGGTGTTATGAATCTCTAATTGAAATTAGAATTATTTAAGCTGTTGGACTTTGGAACCCATTTTTCCTGGAGCACATCATGTGGCAGGTTCTGAGAAACATTTTTGAGAGAAGCTGAATTAAGGTAAATTCTACAATTACTTCTTAAATGTCATTGTAACTGAATATAACAGTACTTCAAAGAATGTCAACCAGTCTGCTCAGGAGATAGAACCATGCAGTAATTTGAACAGGGAACATTTAATATAAAGAGTTTTTAAGCATAGTGGGGATTAGATTAATGATAGATAAGCTGGTAAAATGTTAAGAGAACTCTAAAGAATATGGGAATAGCAGATATGTGTTGGCCACTACCAGAACACTGATGGAAGAGCCCACCCTCCATCCTAACAGGGCTGAAAGCTACACCTTTTTGGAGAAGGCATGGCCATTTCTCACTGAAAGGCAAAGACATCATTGTGATGAGGTGCTGGTGGAACTTGCTGGAACTCTTCCCTCTAGAACTTGCTGGAAATCAATTCTCTAGGGTATAGAAGAAAGCCGTTCACAGAAAGATGTCTCATGGAAACATTCTGCCGTGGAACTTCCTGAGGGGATTCTGGGGGAAGCTGCTTGCTGCTGAATACTGCTGGATGCTATGCATGGCAAAACTTGGGTGATAGACAAGTTTGCAAGAGCTGTAGGAGCCTGATGCTGGAGAAGCAGTGTGTGCTCTAACAGCTGGACACTGGAGCAGCCGAGAAGCTACCCACACCACAGTTAATGCAGTGCTGGAGAGGCCAAGTATACAAGTGCAATGCATGAGGCTTCCAAGTCAGTGCTATAACCAGGAGGAAAAGCCCTCTCTCCTGCAAAGCTATTGACAAAACTTACTGCCAACTGGTAAGGGAAAAATATATTTAAAGTGCCAGATTTGTTTTTGCAAAGCAGGTAAGGAAGGGTAAATTTCGAGGTGAGAGACATTAAGTTGATAACTGGCACTTAAAATTATAAAATTTAGAAGAAAATAAATTCTTGTGTTCTGTATTCTTTGTTTACTTTGATGACATTCTACAGAGATTAGGACTTCCTCCAAAACTGTGGTTTTCTTGTAAGTAATAGGAGCAAAGTGATTAAGAAGATTTTTTTTTTCAGAAAAAGTCTCAAAATGCTGCTTCTAGTTTCAAGGTAAATTTGATATGAGTACTTTGGGTTACTAATTGCAGAATACTCAACTTAGCTGCAAGCAACAAGATAAACTACTAACAGTCACATAAACAAATAAATACTGATTTTTCTCACATGACAGAAACTCTTGAGATAAGCAGCTTCAGGCATTAGTTTGGTGGACCATCCATTGAAAGGCTGCCATACCTGTGATTCTCTTGGCCTTTTCCTCCTGCAGACCACATGGTTCTTCTATCTTCAGGAATCATATCTGCAACCAAGGTAGAGAGAAGAAATAATACATGAGAGCAGATAGGTCTGACTCTTTTAAAAGCAAAGGGAAACTAGAAGCCCTCGGCAGGCTCATTAGCCATAACTCTGTCACACAGCCACTCCTAGCCAGGATTCTGGCTGGGGAAGCAAGTTCAAACTATGTCATTCTCCACAGTGGAGGCTTCAAGGAGAATGGGGTTTTGGGATTTTTGTTTCCTAAGCCAGTGAATAGTATCTTCTTCACAAGAGTTTCTTGAGGATGTAAATATATTGCTAAAACAATGTAGCTGATAATTTTAAAGAGAATACAGTAAAAACAGTGGGGGAGTTTGGTAAGCAGAGGAATAGCTGCCTCTACAGATTACTGTGGAACTTATAAACATGCTGGTTTACATGACAAAGAAGAATAAAGATTGCAGATGGATTTCAGATTGCTAACCTGTTGACCTTAAGATAGACTATCCTGGTGGACTCCCTATAATCACAACAGTCCTTACAGTGAAAGAGGGAGGCAGCAGAGGAGAATCAGATAGTGATGTATCTACGGAAGAATGTTGCTAGAGATGCAAGGTTGCAGGCTTTGAAGATGGAGGGAGGGGACTCTAGCCAAGGACTGTGGTCAGCCTCTAGAAGCTGGAAAATGCAAGGAAATAGATTCTCCCCTAGAGACTATAGAATGGAATGCAGTTATGTCGACACCTTCATCTTAGCCCAGTGAGACCTGTGTTGGACTTCTGACCTACAGACCGTAAGAAAATACGTGTTTGTAATTTTGAAATCACCAAGTACATGACAATTTGTTACAGCAGCAATAGAACACTAGGGAGAAACATAATGTAGATACAACATTGGGAGACTGCATTTTTTCAACCTTTCAACTTCATTTTAGATTCTTCTTTGTGATTCTTTCCAGAAACATTTATTTATATATTGGATAGATTCAATGTTTAGATGTAGCTAACTGAAATTCTAGAAATGTATTAAGTTCATTCATAATTATTTATTTTCTATTGCAGAACCAAAGGCAATGTATGGGAATCTCATTGGATAACTAAGACATAAAAGTAATCCTTAGACTTGACACAGAGATATCTGAATATTTATTATCAAGTCTTTTCCTTGATATTTTTCATTTTAACAATCTATTTTTAGTGTGTAGACTGATACATCCCAAATGTTTAAAGTAGGAATTTTAATATTAATGGCAGTATTTTATATATTTTTTTCCAGCTGTGATTAAAAATCCCACAGAACAACTCAATGGCAGATGTACTAACCATGCAGCTATATACATTATTTTATAACCAAGTTTTTTTCCAGATGCTGAGTAGCTTTAATGTTACAAATGATTAAAAATAATATCTGTAGTCTCTGAGACTCTCTGATCTGTCAGTATTAAAAAAATCACACAGACTGTTATAACTTCGTATTATACTAATTTTTTCTTACATTGAGTAGAACTAAAAGTAAATTTGCAATAAAATATTTTAAATATCCTATTCCCATACAGGAATATTTTGTATCTAAAGAAAAAAATTTAAATAGAGCACTTAACACTATAGAGTAGATTTAACCACTCTTGGACATTTTTTTTCTTTCATAGAACATATATCTCCCCCCCTTCCCAAATTAGTTCATTCTTAATATAGTGCAGACAATTCTTAGGCTTTGGACACATTCTGACATGATGTAAATTCCTTGCTCTACTTTTTACTTTCAGGTGGATTTTGTCAAGTTCTATGCTTCTCTAAATCACAATTTTCTCATTTGTAAAATTGGTACGATATTACAAAATACATAGGACTTAGGAGTTTTCACAGAGTAGGCACTTAATCAATTGTAGTAATTATTCTTATTAAAATATAATACATTTATTTTTTAAAGTAAAACAAAACAGATATATCAGTTAGGTGGTTTAATAGAAACATATTCTGTAACAAAATATTTCTTTCTAACAAGATGTGTTAGATATGCCAGCAATTTAAGTTAGGAAATGCATACCTTAATGTGCATTTGTTCTTCCTTATTTGATAAATAAAAAATTGTTCTAGGTTAGATATAGGCCTCATAGGATTTCCAGAGCACTTAACTTGGTAGTGTAGGATGTACACTGCAGAGTACATAGTTGAGAACTGCATTTAAAGAAAAGTTTCTTTTCAGCTAACAGAGGAAAGACAAAAAAGTAAAGCTAAGATGGTACCAGTGATATAAATTTAGAATACATATGTGCTTTGGTTTACACACACACACACACACACACACACACATCCCTCTTCCAGAAAACAAATCAACCAACATCACTTTTCTACCCTGTATCACCAATGGCTTTGAATTTCTGTAATCCTATCAAAAGAACTGGACTAAGAGAATAAGTTCAATATTCTTGAACAAGTTCAATGTTCCAGTCTGATCAATATGAAGAGGAGACTTTAAAGAAGAACATGTTACTTCTATTACTATTAATAATAATTACAATTATAATACAATCACCTAATATTTTTGTGTGATTACAGCATACTGGACTCTTTACTAAACACTTTATATGTATTGTTAAATCATTTTAACTTCACACCAATGTTATTAGGTAGGTACTATTAACATCATCTCACTACGCAGATGGGCAAATTAAGCATATGAGGGGGATAAATAATTTGCTTAAGGTGACACAATACAGTTAGTAAGTGGAGGATGTAGGCTATAATAATGATAGTATATGTTTTGTATTTGTTATTTAATTATATGAATAGTTGGCTTAGGGCGCAATGGGAGGAAACTATTAAGTATATGCTTAAAAGTTTTAACTCAAATATTTTATATGACCCTTCATGTAATTGATGATATGTGAGCAGTAATCTGTACTAATGAATTTTCTATATCCATAGCTAAATGTCTAGCAATATGTCTATTACAAATCAAATGCTGCTGAGAAACTTGATATATCTTTATTAAATAAATACACTGATACTTTAAAATTATTTTATGTAAGTTTATGGCAATGAGTTGTCATTATATATATATATATATATATGTATGTTGCTAATTACTCTAGGACTTTTTCTTTTATTAAATAATTTCTTTTCAATGATGATTGTTTGATGCTTACATTCTCAAATTTCATTTTGCTTTCAAATTGTGCTCACTTTTCTGTGGACAAATATTTGGATGATCCTGTGGATAAAGATATACTTTGTCCTAGGGATAAAGTACTGAAAATATTTTATAAAACCCGCTGAGAAAAACACAGTACTCTGTTGCTCTGTTAAATAAGTGATGGTAAGTTATAAAACAAATATAAGTCATGCCCACATATGTTCATGACTGGCTAGCTGGTCCTACTTGTGTGCTGAGGCTGGTATTGTAATTATTTAAAATGAGTCTTCAGTGGAATGAAAACAAGAATATAAAAGGGAAAAAAACTATTTCCTGACATGGACTACCAAATTAAAGACATGATTGTCTGCTCCCTGTACGCTGAATCTTATATCCCAATGAGCCGTATTCATATTGAATGAATTTCCGTATGGGGCAAACCTCTAAGGGAAACTTCGACAATTAAACACAAAAAGGCTTTACTGAGTGACAGCCACTTTAAAAAAAGTAAAGTTATCCATATCCTTCTAATTTTAGCCTTCTTTTACTTCCAGTGCTTGAATTGAATATGTGCTATTCTGAATTGAACACTATTTCTATTTGAGTTAATGTCTTTTTAAAATCTGTGCTTGCATTTGGCAAAACCTCAGTAGTTTTGAGTAGACTACTCAGTAGATTCAGTAGTTGTGGCTCGCGGGCTCTAGAGCACAGGCTCAGGAGTTGTGGCACAAGGGCTTAGTTGCTCCGTGGCATGTGGGATCTTCAAACCTCCCGCACCAGGGCTTGAATCCGTGTCCCCTGCATTGGCAGGTGGACTCTCAACCACTGCACCAGCAGGGAAGTCCCTCCACTTGGTTGTGAGAAACATTCCAGCTGAGACTAAGCACAATACAAAGTAGGGGTGGGGGTGGGTAGATTTTAGCTTTCAATTTCTCTGAATTCACAAAGTAAAATAATTTAATATTTGGCCTTAATTCCCTTTATAGTAAAAACAATGTTATTTCTGATATTTAATTTGTCCTTGGGAATTTGATAAGGGACAGTATCAGCATGTTATCAATGGCAAATCTTCATGAGGTTTATTGTAACGTCACTTTAATTTCATGGTCTCATAGGCTATATTGCACAAAATAACCAGCCATAACTTAGAAGGGAAAGGGAATAGAGAATTTATTTTTAGTTCTGAGTAAAAAGTGGCCTTGGGATGATTTTACTCAGTGCACTGTTTTTATTCATTTCAGAATCTTTTAGGGCCTTAATCTATGCCATCAACACAGCTGACTTTGGAAAGTTGCCTCCAGAAGGCTGGATCAGGATTGTTCTGAGAGATCACTGATGTCTTCTAACGCATCCAGCCGTACTTCTACGGCTCATTGACCTCATGGTTAAACTCAAATTGTTAAGACAGTAAAATGTTCTTAAGGAGAAAGGGTTTTTCCCCTTACAATTAGTTTCTATAGAAAGAGATTTTTCTCTAAATACTCTTGCCCTCTTGTCTTACTTCTTACTCGTACTCACAGAAGAAAAATGAGTGAGTTGACATCATGATTGAAATGTCTTGATTGAGTGTAGATAATTTTTTAGAAGTTCTTATGTGAGGGGAATTTGCTGTCTTAAACTCCTCCACCCAGATCAGTAGGTCTATCACTGGGAATTTCTCTTATGTAGGCTCAAATCCTTGGGAGAGTTGTTCTAAGGCTAAAAGTGGTGATTAGGAAAGTGGTGATATCATTTTGACTGTTCCAATACTCATAACATCATAGTTATAATGAGGGTATCCCTACATTTTCTAATATCGATGTTTCTTTTTATCAGTACGATGAGAACGTAGGTGGAGAAGCAGGGTATGAATTGTTGGGCTCCCTCAAGACCCTAGCATTTTATATGTACCTGTACGGAGCACAGGCCTGCATGTTTTCTACTACTTCTCTGCTTGTAAGTTTTTCCCCCATAAAATCTATGATATATTTGCACTGTGTGGTGTTAGTGATATGTGTTTGTGAACTTCTTGAATGACAGATATCCACAAAGGAATTACAGAAATCCAGTTCCGATATTTTTTTTTTTCTGATGAAATTAATGAAGTATCTTAAATGTGCCACTTTACTTCAGAATCCTTCAAGCCACCAGGGAGCATCTTTCTCTTCTATAACTTCCAATGATGACCTCATAGGCTACATGGCTTAATGTATCAGTCAGAATAGCATAAACTATGGTACAGTGAAGACAAACTGAAATTTTCACTTACTTAAAACAGCAAAGTTTATTTCTTACACATGTTTCATCTCTATTGTGGGCAAGCAAGGAGGTTATGCTCATCACAGTTATCTAGGGTATGGGCTGATGAAAACTCTATTGTGATGCATGCTTCCAGAATTGCTGTCAGTGACAAGAAAATGTAGTAAGCCACATTTCAACCTTCAGACTAGGTATGGAACATGTCACTCTCACTCACGTTTCCTGGCCAAAGCAAGTCATATGGTCATGCTTGAGTTTAACAGGTTTTGTTAAACATGTCCAATCCTCCAATTGGGAGGATCACCAAATATTTTCGTATCCACGTTTCTGGGGTCCTCGCATCCTTTGACAGTGACCTTTGTCACTTATGACACATAATCAACCCTTTATTGTTTTTCTCCATCATATTTCTCATTATAGTGGGGAAAATACCCTCCATCTCCTCTTGTGTCTCACTTTTTCAACTAAAAAGAGATGCATTATGCTTTGAAACTTGACTATAGGCTCTTTTCATTGATGTCAATCTCATCTTTGGACTCTCTTGCAGATATAACCGCAGGCACACTCAACTCTAGACGATTATTTTCTGCCATGCAGTTTGTTTAGCACTTACAATTTGCTTTTTGAATTTAAGATTCACAAGAGAAAAAACTGTATGGTTAGCATAAAAACTTCTGACCATTATTTTAGCTAAAAATTAACATTTAGAAAATCTAATATTTACTTTAATTTATTCCTCTCTGTAGAATATCTTCCATAGCACCTTTTTGCACCATCTTATACTTTCACTATTTGATGTTAATAGAAATTGTAGCAAAGTATTCAACCTGAAATAATCAGAATATATCAGAGTGTTATAATTAATTTTAAAAAGTATCAAAAGCTCTCTGAGGAGACAAATTAGCTTGCATTAAGGCTGTAATATTTTTTGAAAAGACTAAAGTACCTTAGGTTTTAACATAACTATTAGAAACATGGAGGGAAATGAGATTCCTATATTTCTTTTTTTTTTTTTTTTTTTTTTTTTTTTGCAGTACGCGGGCCTCTCACTGCTGTGGTCCCTCCCATTGCAGAGCACAGGCTCCGGACACGCAGGCTCAGCGGCCATGGCTCACGGGCCCAGCCGCTCCGCGGCATGTGGGATCTTCCCGGACCAGGGCACGAACCCGTGTCCCCTGCATCGGCAGGCGGACTCTCAACCACTGCGCCACCAGGGAAGCCCCTATTTCATTTTAATTATGTAAATTTAAAAATAGCTTTGAAATACATGGGGGCATCTTCAGGAAAACTTGAGAATGTACCTTTGTGAACTGGAAAATGTCAGAAAATTCATCCTTATATAAATGATAGTGCAGCACCATTTGAAAGGACCCACACAAAGGATTTATTCTGAAGACTATGTATGTCTCCTTTTCATTCTATGATTTTGTTCACCTAATACGAAGCTGTGGATATTGTACTATCTTTGTGAAGTGGATGAATGACCTCCTAGCACCAAACCCATTCAGCAGTTTGAAATTTGAGCCTCTATTTCTAACACCGAAATGTTAATATGTTAACTTGCTAGACTGTTTTCTTCTTTTTTCTTTAAACACACTTGTAATGGTGTTGCACAAAGGTAATGTACCAATACACCCAAAAACATTTTCTTAGGGGCAGGAAATATGAAACACCACATAAAGATCAACCAAATAGAAAGTGTTTTGAGATGAAAATATAGCAAAAGCATAGCATTTGAAGCTTATTTTAAAATGTAATCTGATGCTTACTTTTAAGCAATAACATTTTCAAACTTTTGCTAGTTTTCCCCCTGAATTTTTTCACTTTTAAAATGCCCTATAAATAACTGAAAAAAAAAAAAACTTCTACCATACACACTTGAAGGAATCTTAGTTATACTCTGTTACCTATATTCCATCATCTATAAATTTGCAAGGAAACACTCTGGCACTGGAAATCTAGACTGCTGGGGAAAACAAAGTTAAAGCTATATAAACAGAAGAATTTTTTTATATCACTTCTCAGATGGCAATAAAAAGTAACGATGATTCTGGTTATCATTTGCTAAAGAAATCATGAGCAATAATGGTTAAAATGAAGCTCTATAAAATAAGGTTTGAGATAAATTGAAAACTATCCATTCATTTAAAAACATCTATTTCCTCTGTGTTCAGTATCGGGTTATATCACTCTCTTCCTTTGTTATGATGCTCATTGCTCTCATTAGGTAAAGTATGCATTTGTACTAAGGATAAAAGAGACACTGTGATTCATGAAGCCATTTCTAAGAGAGGCTTCCAACTTGAGGAGTATGAAAGAAAGCAAGACCTGTCCTCAAGAAACTCACATTCAAACTGAGGAATCATGGATTTTTTTTTTTTTTTTTGATTGGGCAGAAGAACAGAAGTTCTATTTTCTAATTTAATTCTAGGGTAGGAGTCTTTTTAAGAATTAGTTACGTGGTATCTGCTAACACCTCTTTTAGTGATTAGTTTTCTAATCATTTTGGTGAGGAAGTTTATTTCTCTGCTATCCTCTGATGGTTTCTTGGAAGCTGATTTTTATCTGAGCCAAAATAAGTTTCAGTTATATTTTCCTTCTCCATCCTAATTTCATCTTCAGGAATAGCACAGAATAATCTAACTGTAAATTTTTAAAAACAATAGTATATTCCCACTCCTTATCCAACAATCATTTATCTCCATCTCTAACCTACAACTGGTCAGATGGTTTTGTTAGCATAGTTCCTTCAATCATTCTTATTATATTAAGGTTTTGAAAAATTACTCTGGGTACCTTTTCAAAATACTTTCTTCAGATACAAGGTTCGAAATTAGACAAACTTTCTGAAGCTAGCAGAATACAAGGTGTTAATCTATATACAGTATCATTATACTGTTAGCTTGTATTAAACTTGTGGCTAAATAAGAATCTCTATCTTTTTCACTTAAACTACTGCATCTCCATCTTACTATCTATGCAATTTATCCAACGTGAATGTCCACCATGTTGAGGTACTCTTTTGACGATGTGGAGGGAATTCATGAGGAGGAGGCCAAAGAGATTTGTTCCTGCTCTGCCCAGAAAGCTGTTCTCCAGATTTAACAGAGATGCTTTAGCTCTGATGAAGTGACAAACTTGGATGCAGAACAACAGGCGCCAAAGCTGTAAAAATGGTTGGCCCGGGGCCCTGTATGGCAAGGGTCCGGCTCCTTTGAACGTTAAAGAATTTCTACGGAAGCATAATAAAAGCCAAGTTTTTGTCAAACTGTTATTAAAATTAGGAGTGGTATAAGTTGAGACTAGTTCTTTTAGATCTTGTTTCAAACTGTATCTTCTTATATAAATATGCTGCTTAACAGTGTTTAATTTTCATTATATATTTATGATGCCTCTCCAAAAATCCATTTTAGGAATTCAGAAAGCTATGTCTATTAAACAAATCTAGAGTTTGATAATATTTCAAACCTATTAAATAACATCACTCTCTAATGTCAATTAATTGCAGTGAGTAGTAGTATGATTTCTCAAAGGGTATAAATAATTAAGCAATGCAAGTTTATAGAGAACCTAAACATTACATCTGAGATTAAGAAATTGACCTGGGGAAGTAGTTTAAATCCCATAAATAATCTTATTATGGTTTTCTTCTTGAAAATATATGCAAACCTAATTTGTCTTCATCTTCCTTCTTTCTCATGGATAAAGAGTATGTTGTATATTTACCATCTCCAAAAGAAAATTACTTGAGAAATGTGGTACAAGGAACTGTTTTTGGAATAGCATGACTTCTGAGCTGTGAATGTAGATATCTTGTCCATTTCATATTTCAGATGAGAGAAAGCGAAGCCGAGAAAAGTATCTTGTACAAGATCTCATAAAACAGATAATTACAGAGGGAGTGTCCAGGATTTCAATCCAATAACGAAAAACTATGAAATTTTCTCTAAAATATTTAACAACTACAACAAAAGTCTGGCTAAAATTTCTAAGATTTTTGCAATAAAATATTCAAATTTGAGACAGTTAACTGTTTGATAAAATACCTTATAAGGGTCCTCTGAGATTCAGAGGTCATTATAGACCCAAGCTGCCTGGAAGTTGAAGATACCATGTGACTGAGTCCCAGAACTGCACCAGGATTCTGTCCCAGGTTTAGTTAATTCCAAGCCACATGGAGTAACTTTTCTTTCGAGGATGGAATCAGTATGGGGTTTCTCACTTTTTACTTCTTTTTCCCAATGCGGCAAAAAATAATGGGATGCTATCAGGCAATCAAGGACAGGCCAAACATCCAATGAAAGACAGGTGAGGGCAAGTTAGAGCTGAAGTGATAGTTGTGAAGATGAAATGAGTTGACACTACTCCTCAAAAGTCAATTCTTTTGGGGAGATTTATCTAGTTTTCCAGACATGATGCTCTGATGAGCATGTCAACAGCTAGATATTTTCTTCAAAATATGTGCTTTGATAAACCTAATCATTTGGGCTTTTGATGAATCCCAAAACTTATACTGCAAAATAACCTAAAACTGCAATTTCAAAACTCAAAGCAAATAAAAAACGAACAAAATATCTTGCATTCTCTACCATATATAGAAAGAGAGGTGAAAATAATTTATGGGACCAGATGTCCACTACCAAGTTAATCTTTTATTTGAAAACAAAAGAATACCTTTACTTAGAGGGTGTTGCTGAAAATGTGATTCCTGGTACAGGCAGCATTAGCACTGTTATACTGTACTAAAAAGAACAGATTCTCTGGTCCCAACCCAGATCTACTGCAACAGAATCTCTGGAGTGGCAACCAGGAACCTGTGATTTAACAACTTTTCCATGTAATTCTTACGCATAATTGAAAGTTGAGAAGCATTAACGCAGAGCACTGGACACCTTTTGTCCCCTGAAGGACCACATGTATCAGGGCCAGAAGATAAAAACAAGTGTAAAATCAAGAACCCTAGTGCTAGAAATGGTAATTTTATGAAACAAAAAGACAAAACTGCTCTTTGGGGTATATTTCTGATGCCAGCACATAGGGAAATACAACCTCGTATAATTTGAGAAATTTTTTTTTAAAAGAAGCAGGTAAACTGCAGCATTAATTAATCTGGGAGGGAATTTCAAGAGTATTATGTATGTTGAATTTAAATAAGGCTTATGTTTGTTTTAATAAAAAATTCCCTTATTACAAAACAATAACAAATAAGGTTAAATTAGTTATTTTCATTACAATTTTTCACATTTCAAAAACATTCATTTATATTAAAACAAGGATTTATTTTGATTTCAAAGCATATCACCTCTGCCATCTGCTCTAGCTGTATTATTATACCTAACAATTTAGTTTGAATGTGATTCTTTAATTTAAACATGGCCTCTATCGCCCCTTTCTTTTTCTCTGTAATAGGACTATAATGTAATTATATTTAAGTGAAATAATTTGGAAATGCTTCCAATATACTGCCATCTGCTGTGTTATTTAAATTCTGGAAAAAAAAAATCCAGAACGTATCAAGATAAGAATATTTTGCTTCCAGGACTTAAACAGTGGCTACAGATATCTTTTAAAGCACTTGATTAGAAAAACCTTACTGCATACAAGAAGCTATTATCCATTTGGTACACAGTGAGAGTCAAATGCTGTTTTCATTTATTGGAAAAATTCCAATAAGACTAATGTTATCTGCGTAGCTAATTGCATGTCCCATGTTCATGCTGAGGGAGGATGAATGCAGGGTGGGCAAAGCTTCTGAATGTTCTGCACAAGGACAGTCACTTTACCTTTTATGTAGACCTACAGCAGCACAGCTACAGGGTAAAAGAATTGTTCAGTTGCCTCTACCCTTACAAAGTGATGGTTTCCTTTGGAAGGGTGGTTAGGATCAGGGTGAGGCTAATAGTGTCTTGTCTTTTCCATTAACACTATGGCAAGATGCTGCTCAATGACAAGTTGACTGTCTTAAGTCAGTTCTCCCAGAAGTAGAAATAGACAAGGTTTTGTATACAAGTGATTTATTTAAAAGAGTACTTTCAGTATAACTCAGCAAAAGGGTGGGAGAAGCAGGACAGAGAGGGGAAGAAGTCAAGAAATGGTGCAATTTTAGGGGGACACTCACCCTGGACCTGATCCTGTGGGGCATCTCTGGAGTGTAAATGATATCTCAGAGTTTGTCATGTCTTAAAGCACAGGATTTAAATTTTCATACTTCTACACTAGTCGATAGGCTAAAGGAACCAAAATTGGATGGCAAGGAGTGCTTGGTGAAACTTCCAAACATTTTCAGTTGTTTGCATTTGAGGGCAGACAAAGCATTCTAGGAGACAAGATAAATCCTCTGAAGAGAACTGTAGGTATAAGCTCTTAGAAGCAATGGACAGAAGCTGGGGAAACAGTTAAAGGGATTCAGGGGATCTGGACAGGGCACCCACAGTGTCTGCTACAGTGGCTTTATACCTGCATTCTAAAACACTGTGGCTGTTACTTAAATTAATATAGTGTTAAATATGATAGGGAATGTACATTTTTAGTACACACTGACCAGCCTAAATAAGACTACCAGTTTTCTCACAGACATAGTCAAACACAAAAGTATTGCATTTAAAATTATTCTAATTAAATGGCTATAAGATTTAGACATTATTATTTAGCTTTTTTGTTTTTTGATAATAAATTGGCTCATGCATTCATTAAATTTGACACCTTATGAGGGGAATATTTATATCAATTTGGGTAATTAAATCCTAAAACTTAAAAAAATGTATTCTAATAAATGCTATTTAAAATTTAAAAGATCTTTAATAGCCAAGGCTATTAGAGAGTAATCAAACAGTTTTCAGAATGGAATAGAGCTAAAAAAGTAAAAGCTATTGGGAACCAGAGTGCTCTTTTGTAATCATCAAATAAACTTAATAATTTAGAAATACACCTTGTACTTAACTGAAATGAAACACCACACACACACATACACACACACACACACACAGAGAATAACAAGTTAACCTAAATTGAAGTTAAAAAAGTTAAAGTTTAAAAAACTTTACTTCAAGTTAGTTAGTAAATTGAATTTATATGTATGTGTATACACATATATAAAATATCATATCACATATATATCATTATAATGTTTATATAATAAATCAAAGAAAAAGTATTAGTTAAACCATAAAACTTATTTCAGATTAAGTTAAATTAACTGAATTGAATTAAATTATTAAATTGAATGTTATATATTATATTTATAATATAATAATATATAACAGTATATATGATATATTACTTATGGATTATATATTTATTTATTATATTCATTATGTATTATTATATCATTGATATAATGTATCAATGGAGAAAGTAGTAGTTCAACCTTAAAACTTTATTTCAGAGTAGCTAACAAATTGAATGTTATATGTTATATATATTAACATATATAATTATAACATATTATACACTATGTAACATATATATTGTATAACATATAGTTATATATTTTTACAATATTTATTTATATATGTATTTATATATATATCAGTGGAGCATATATTGATCATATAAGATGCTTATCCACTTATTTTGTCAGGGTTTCAGATATGGAATAACACTTACATTAATGGGTAATAAAACTCTAGAAAGGAATTATATTATTTAGTGTTATCAACCTACAGATTGGATCTTGAGACACTGAGAAGTCAGAGACTTTCCAATATTACTCAACTAAAAGATTAACACTAGAGTACAAATCTTGTAACATCCAGATTTTTCACGTATGGTGTACTCCCATTAAAGCTTGTCTGTTAATGCTCTCTCCATATATTTAGAAGGTAAACATTTTTTTCCTTCATTTTCAATTCTGTAACAAGAGGCTCAATTCTTAAGTTTATACCATCACTCAAAGAACTCTACTGTCAGGACTTTAAATTTTTTTTTTTGTATTTTTTAATGTATATATGTAGGAAAAAATTTAACTCAAGAAGGTATATATAAAATAAGGCTAGTTCCATAATAATATAACTTTGTGATGTTTCCATATCAGGACATATAAATCTGCTTCATTCTTTTTAATCATGCATAGTATTCAATTGCATGAATGTACCAAAATTTCTTTACTTTGTTAACAGGCAGGTTGAAAAACAGAGAAACAAACAAACAAATAGCACTGTTATGACAGACTTCTACTTTTGAATGGAGCTGAGTAATTCTTTGAGTGGACAAATGTTCCTAAGTACAATAACTAGAGAAAACTAATTTATAAAATTATCTGTTAAAGATATCAGAAAACTGCAGAAGAAATGGGATTAGGATTAGGATTAGGATTCCAGAAAGGGGAGAATCACAAAGAGATAAACTGATGATAGCAGTTGCTTTTCCCCTGATATTATTAGCTATTTATGGATACAAGCAAGTATCTGAGAGTTAAAGTACTTTTCACACAGAGGAACCATGCTGGGGAACAGAGGACCACTGAGAAGGTGGTCATCAGTGCTAACATCTATTAAAAGAAAAGAAAAAAGAATAGAATCAATGCTTGACCCAGTCTCAATCTAGCAATAAGTTATAGTCATCAAAGGATACATGAAACAACTGTAAAGAACTTAACTGTAATAATAACTTAAGAAACAACTGTAATAATAACTTCATCCAGAAGAAAACTTGATCATTACTGAATCATTGGAGAATATCAAACACTGATTTATAATTTTGTGTCAGAGAAGTATTTTAGGTGATCAATAAAATATTTCAGGCATCAAAACATGTTTTAGGATAATATTCTATCAGAGAAGTGAACTGGAAATATGAGTTCAAGAGAAAATAATAATTTAAAAGTTAAGAATGTTAAAAATGGCTTTTTCATGCATTTTTAAAATGTGCGATCATAGGAATTAAATACCTCTAGTATTTAGGAACCACTGAATTCATTTTTTAAAAAGTACTGCAACCAATTTATTTCAAAAAGTCAATATTTTCCATATGCAGAAATCACTTCCTTTGCAAGTATTTAGATTTATGAAATATTTTAAGGTAAACAACCGTCAGGAAATACATAGCTTTACAAATTCCATTAAGTACTTGACTTCTTAAAAAAGAAGTCTCTAATAAATTTGATATTATTCATCTAAATAGAATGGACTAAATTCTTAACATTTCCTCAGGATTTGGTATTTGTTTGACTTAATTGAATTTCATGAGAAATGTGTAACCTGGAGGTTTGCCAATCCCATTTAAATTACTATTTTGGGTTTGTATTTTTAATGAAGGTTTTGTTATGGAGCAAAACCTTTTGCTTTTTAGACTTAAATTTGAATCTAATGTAATAATATGTTAAGCTTTTTAATGGAAGGTTATTTATTCTCTGTTCCCAAACACCCAGTTGTGCTAGCTGCATAGCTATTTGCAAGAAAACTGATTCTACTGGGTCAGACTAAAGAAGCCATCAAGGAGAAGCTGTATCTTTATTGCCAATCTGGTTCAATTCTGTAGATTTTATTTATTGGTAAAAATAATGGACTTTTGCTTTAGAGTTTCTAGACTGCTTTTTTATATGGAATGCATTAGAATCATTACAGAGTTTAGAGGCTGGCTCAGACAGTCCCAGGCACTTAGCACTGGTAAAGTAAATGCTCATTTAATAAATGATAGGAATCATTATTAAGAGTTAACTTTATGAATTAAGGGTTAATTCGTTCAAGGCTAATCCCTTACAGCCTAGCCTCGAAGAGAAGAGCTGAGCTCCCTTCCAAGCTCCACGAAAATCAGCAGTAGCTGGGTGCTTAAGGCAATCAGTTTTGGACAACTACAGGACTTCCATGCCAGTCCTCCCTTTTCATCCATCACATGAAGGAAGGCTGTTTCTTTTCCAACATCTAGATTAGACGTCACCCAGACCAAATTTGAGGTCCCTCTCCCATAATCTGACTCCTGGATCTGCTGGATCTGACTCCTGGATCCCTGCGTTTAATGAACACTTGCTTTCTCTCTTGTCTCTAGGCTTTCTCCAACAAATGTTCCATCAGTCCTGGTATGTGTGTGCTTCCTGGCCATATGCCTTTGTTTACTCAACACCTATATTCAGTTCATGTGCTATAAATGACATGCATATTAGTGAAAGAGAAGAAAATAGACAAATAAAAATGTCTGATATCCAAACTACAATGCTGGTGCCACCACATTTTAATCCTTAGTGTCTCAGCCTCAGAAAAATGCATTTGTGTAATGTCACTTCATAGAGTTACTGAGAAGACTTCATAAGATACTACTTGTAAAGCACTTATAAGAGTGCTTGGTGTTCATTCAGTCATTCATTGACATATTTACTCATTCATTACTAAATAGCTAAAGTTGACGGAGCATCTATAATGAGCCAGGAAATATTCCAGGCACTTAGTAATGACACTAGTACATTCTCAATAAATATTAGCTATTATATCATTAGCAGAGTTTTAACTACATTTCTATTCTATTTCTATTATACTTAATATATGCCTACTTTTAAATTAGCCATGGTTTTATATTATTTATAGTTTATTTAAATCTACTTCAGTATGAATGGTGTGTGTGTGTGTGCTAGTTAGTTTTAATCTTTATTATACTACACAGACAACAGTCTAATATTGAAGTGCCCTGATTTGAAATGTACATGTACATACCAGGGGTCATTTGTACTCATTTGAAAGATCTACTCAGAAGCTCATACTCCAGAAGTCTAATAGAAGTATGTGGATTTATCTAGTTTTATATCTCATAAACAACAGAGGATGGTTAATTACAATCCCAATAAATATTACAAGTAGCTTTAATGAAATAAGTGGTATTCAAGTGCTGGGATTGCTGAGGAATACTTATCTTTGTTTAAAGTATGTGTAAGAATCTAGAAAGCTGAATAAACTATTCTCTTTTGAAAGATGTCCTTGGTTTAGGATTCTGCCCTGATTTATGATTTGTCAGAAGATTATCACCTCACCCAAACTAGATTCTTAGCTAATGTTTAGCCAAATTCTGCCACAAGACTATTGTGTTTTCCTTATGCCGTTTGAACACTTAAAAGAGACCCAGAGGTTCTCCAAACTTACATAATAGAGGTGTGCCTGCCTTTATGTGTATTTGTAGTTGTAACAGAAGTCAATGGGAGACTTGTTATCATTCTAACATACTACCTGACATGTGAGATTACGTCACCTATTTCTCTCTATTATAGGCTTAACAAACTGCATATACTAATTTTGAGAAACACATTAGCTTATGATAAATCTATCATGTACATTAATGCACACATTTAAATGAATTGTGGTTTTCACATATACTATGCACATTGAAAGGTGCTTCCAAAACACTTGAAGAAATGTAAAATGTCTTTGGTTTGTATAATTATGGTCAAACTATGAGCTTACCCATCCCACCCCCAAGCTTCATGGAGGTATAATGAACAATTAAAAATTATATATATTTGAGGTATACAACTTGATAATTTGATATATGTATACATTATGAAATATTCACCACAAACTGTGTAAATTATCCATCATCTCACATAGTTACCATTTTGTTTTTCTTTCTTTCTTTTTTTTCTGTTTATGGTGAGAAGACCTAAGATCTACCTCTTACAAATTTCAAGTACACAATACAATATTCTTAACTATAGTCACATTGTTATACATTATATCTCCAGAACACCAGTCTTGCATAACCGAAACTTTGTATCCCTTGAGCAACATCTCCCAGTTTCCCTCTTCTACCAGCCCCTGGTAATCACTATTCTTCTTTTTGTTTCTATAAGTTTGACTATTTAGATTTCACATATAAGTGAGATCATACAGTATTTGTCTTTCTGTGTCTGGCTTATTTCACTTAGCATAATGTCCTCCACGTTCATCCATGCTGTTGGAAATGTCAGGATTGACTTCTTTTTTAAAGCTGAATAATAATTCATTTTGTGGAGATACTATCCATCACATTTTTTTACTTATTTACTCATCCATGGATATTTAGCTTGTTTCCCTATCTTAAGTATTATAAACAATGCTGAAATAAACACGGTAGAGCAAAATATCTCTTTGAGATCCTGATTTCATTTCTTTTGACCATTAACCCAGAAGCATATATAACTAGAAGTAGGATTGTTGGATCATAAGGTAGTTCTATTTCTAATTTTTTGAGGAACCTCTATAATGGCTGCACCGACTACGAGTTTTTTTATTTGTTCTTTACAGAAAGAATGGGGGCACAATCAGCAATTTCCTATTCTGATATTATAATAAAGAAACTGAATTTTAATCTAAAAAATATCATTCTTTAAAATATAAATATTCTTTTCCTTCTTATTTTAAAAGCAGCATATAGGAACTTTAGAAAACTTAGGATATACAAACTAATACAAAGAAACATCTATAATTATCATATATTAAATTCATTGATTTTGAAAATTATTCTTCCCTACTAAATATATTAATTATTCTTTAGTCTTTTGCCATAGATATATTTTTCTTTTCTTATATAGTTTAATACCTGCAATTTCACAAGAAAACAATGTTAATTCTACTGTCTATAATGTTGACGACAGAAAAATAGTGTAAAATATTCTTTACTCGGATTCCACGATGATTAGATGTATGGCAGTTGTGGTTTATAAAGTTAAAGGGTGCACTAAAATTGATTTAACTACAGAAGTTCAAGAAAATTTCTTAAATGTGTGCCGTGGCACTGTCTTAGGTGCTGCAAGGAAAGCATACTAATTATAGCATGGCCCTAATATTGAAATACCTCAAGGGAAGGCAAAGGCATAAGCATCAAAATGTTACTCTTTGCAAACTATGTTATAATAGACACAATAAAATATATGGCTGAGACACAAGTGAAAGAAGTGAATTTGGAAGGACATGGATTAATTCATCAGGCAAATGGCACAGTTGTAGAAAATTCCAGTTCGATTTTGGAGCAAATGAAAAAACAAGGGCACATGAAAGGGCATACTGAGGAACTTAGGCAGGTTTGCAGGGCTCTTGTGTTGGTGTGAAGTAGGGTTTGCCAAGACTGGATGTTTTAGGTAAGGTGGGAAACGTGAATAAGTGAAGACAGCTGGCTGAAGACAGTAACAAGTGGTGGAGGATGTGGCAAACTGGAAAGCATTTGAAGCATCCAAAAGGTGCAGACAATCAACTGAAACACATGTGCTTGCCAGATGTGTCCTTTAAACTACAAATTTCTTCCTATGTGAAAGATGTAGAAAGAGTGGTAAGATTATTTCACTTGGGATATATACCAATTTGGACTTTATTCCTTGGTCAGAGTTTCCCAACCTCCGCACTATTGACTTTTTGGTCCTGATAATTCTTTGTTGTTGAGGGCTCTCTTGTGCATTGTAAAATGTTGAGCTGACTCATTGGCCTCTACCCGCTAGATCTGAGTAATGCTCAACTCGTCCCCAGTTGTGTCAATCCAAAATATCTCCACACATTGCCAAATGTTCCCCAGGAGGGAGAGACTGCTCCCCAGTTAAGAACCACTGGATCTGATAATCATGAGAGGGTGCAGTGTAACAGAGCTATATGATGAGACTTAGGCTTTAAAGAGGAAATTCTGGTGGCAAGACAAATGAGTATTGTATGAAAAGTGGAGGGGACAGAGAGAAAGTAGAGGCTGATCATGCAGCTTAGAAGGTATTGCAATACCTTTCTCTATTCCTATGAATAAGGATACTTTGACAAACAGAATAATAGTGTAACCAAAGTGAATACTTAACTTTCTTTTATTTTTTGGTCATGCAAAGGAAATAATAGTGTAAGCAAAGTAAATGCTTAACTTTTTTTTTTTTTTTTGGCTGTGCTGCGTGGCTTGTGGGATCTTAGTTTCCTGTCCAGGGATTGAACCCAGTGCCCCCCGGACACCAAGTCCTGACCACTGGCCTGCCAGGGAATTCCCGTAAATACTTAACTTTCTCTAAAAGACCAACCCACAGACTTTTTGACTATTGCCTCATATTCTGAATACAAATATTACTACCAAATACATAATAATTATTAATCATTTGTTATAGTGCTTAACAAGCAGCTCTGGCTTCATCTAATATTTTCTATATTGTCTATGGCTTTTTTTTTGTAGCCACAACTATCCTAAATGTTGTACTTCCATTAGTAGCTGTATAAACAAAGGTTGAATTATATTAGAACACTGACAGACATTGAAGTGCATCAAAGTTAGAATTACGAAAATCATAATGAAAACATATGTTATTAATATCTTGAAAAATTTATTTCTTTACACTTATTTATTTAACAAATATATGGGATCAGCTGTGTGCCAGGCACAGTGTTAGGTTCTGAGGATGCAATAATGAGCAATAGTGATATTCTTGCCCTTATGATTTTGCAGGCCAGTAGAAGGACCAAATATCAATCACATAATCATACAACAAAAGTGAAACTGTAACTACAGAAAGTACTCTAAAAGAGGAAGTAGGACTGAACCTTTTAGAATAATTATAGTGATCATATTAACTTACAGAGTTACAATCACATTTCAGGGTAATTGCCCAGAGTGACATCTTTAGAACTATGGCTGTGGCACAAGGATACACTCATGGTTTGTGTGAAAAATGCATTTAGACTGTATATGAACTGATTTATTACTCTATAAACTTCTATTTATTATTCTAAATATTCTTATAAAAACGAATCTGATATACATTCAATTCATGAAATGAGTCATTCTGTGTAAATGTAATGCACAAAACATTGGGAATTAATTAGCTAAACAGCTATAGATGGAGTGGAGATTTAATGCTGTTATATGGAAAGAACTTTACATAAAACAAGACCTAATCGGATCTTTTCTGTAACTATAATACCAACAACCATGATGCAAAGTTCTGTATCTAACCAGTCATTCATTCTCCAGCATATGGTAGGTAGTAACTAAATGAATGAATGAATAAAAACACCTACAAAGTACAAGGCATTGTGAAAGGCACGACTTTGCTTTTAAGAAGCTCAAAAAATAACAGGGAAAAGACAACTATACTCATGCTAAAATGTGTAATACTGCAAATGTGTTAGAATGATTTAAAAAACTTCCTAAGGATCTCAAGGGCAGAAAAAAATGACTTCCTATGGAAGGTAGAATATGTACCCAAAAAGAGGTTTTAAAGAGGTATTAGCATTTGAATGGCTCTTGAAGCAGGAAAGTATTTGAAAGGCAGAATTGTGGGGCAAGGACCTGACTGGTTTAGGTAAAAATACAAGGCAGGGAGGTGATGGAGCCAAGCAACACTGACCTTTGGTAACCTACAAAAGTGATGTGATTAGCCTTTAGGAGGACTATCTGGCACTGGCATCACTAACGCACAGCAAGACATATACACAGTATGATATACAAAATAGATAACTAATAAGAATCTGCTGTATGGCATAGGGAGCTCTACTCGATACTCTGTAATGGCCTATATGGGAAGAGAATCTAAAAAAAAAAAAAAAAAGAGTGGATATATGTATACGTATAACTGATTCACTTTACTGTACACCTGAAACTAACCCAACATTGTAAATCAACTATATTCCAATAAAAGTTTTTTAAAAAATGATAAAAAAAAATCACAGTTCCAGGAGGCAGGGCAAAGTGTTTAAAAGTCAGCAGAAGGTCTAAATAGATATTTCTCCAAAGAAGACATACAGATGGCCAAAAGGCACATGAAAAGATGCTTCACATTGCTAATTATTAGAGAAATGCAGATCAAAACTACAATGAGATATCACCTCACTCTGGTCAGAATGGCCATCATCAAAAAATCAACAAACAATAAATGCTGGAGAGCACAATAAATACTGTATAGCACAGGGAACTATTCTCAATATTTGTAATAACCTATAAGGGAAGAAAATATGAAAAAAATAGATATATATGTATTATAACTGATTCACTTTGCTGTATACCTGTAACTAACACAACATTGTAAATCAACTATATTTCAATAAAAGTAAATAAATACATTTTAAAAAGTCCATGACAGTGATTCTCTAAATTTTGATCTCAAGACTCCTTTATAATCTTAAAAGTATGAGTGTAAAGGGGTTTATTATTTTTTTTTATAATTTATCAATATTAGACATTAAGATGGAAAAATTTTAAATTACTTATTAATTCATTTAAGAATAATAAACCTTTTAATGTTAAGATAAATAACATGTTTTATATAACATGACCATGTTTTACAAACAAAAAATAATGAGAATATTGGCAGTATTTTACATTTTTGCAAACCTAATGACTAACTTAATCGAAGACACCCAAATTCACATATTTGCTTCTGCAATCAACCTATTGCTCTATGTTGCTTTGACTGAAGTATAGAAGAAACTCTAACCCATATGAAGTTAGAAAAGGGAGAAGCAGTTTAATATTCTTTTCAGATAATTGTGGACATTTTTCTTTAATACTAAACCAAAACTTGACAAGTTGTAGTTTCTTAAATGTTAATGCCAATGTGGAATCTGAAACCGTATCAATGAATGTTTTGCATTAAAATCCATCAGGCTCTCTTCTATTTTAAACAAATCTTTTACCTATGCATTATTTTTAAACCCCTTACATTGATGTATTAGAAAATATTAGTGAACTAAGTTATGCAGACCTTGCAAATTTTGACACATTTTAGCATACAATATTGAATATCACACTTGCTAACATCACCACCAATATCCTCAAATAAGTCTCTGTGTGCTGAGAAAATTTCAAGCTCATGGTGTTGGATGTAATTTTTGTAAAATTACAATTTTTGCTTGAAAGCTCAAATTTTACCTTTGGCAGCAAATATTGTAATTCCTTTTCCTGGAAGTGACAGGCTCACTGTTCATTTATGGGAAAATATCTGCCAAATACCCAGGTCTGGATAATGACAGTTTATCCACTGTTCTTTCAAGTACAAATGTTGCACCATCAAAAAAGCTGCTAGTTCGTCTCACCACCCAGACAATCATAAAACTGCTTCTGTTGGAATCATTCAAGACAAGATTCTTTCTGCAAGGCCCAGGTGAAAAAGGGCCACCTGAGTTCTAGGTGAGAGCCTTCAGGGTTTTTTGGGACTAGAGCTGACAGGGTCTTGGTACTCCGGCCGGGTGGCAGGCCTGAGCCTCTGAGGTGGGAGAGCCGAGTTCAGGACATTGGTCCACCAGAAACCTCCTGGCCCCTCATCATATCAATTGGTGAGAGCTCTCCCAGGGATCTCCATCTCAACACTAACAACCAGCTCCACTCAATGACCAGCAAGCTCTAGTGCTGGGCACCCCATGCCAAACAACTGGCAAGACAGGAACAAAACCCCACCCATTAGCAGAGAGGCTTCCAGAAACCATAATAAGCTCAAAGACACCCCAAAACACACCACCAGATGTGGTCCTGCCCACCAGAAAGACAAGATCCAGCCTCATCCATCAGAACACAGGCAACAGTCCCCTCCAACAGGAAGCCTACACAACCCAATGAACAAACCTTACCCACTGGGGGCAGACACCAAAAACAACAGGAAAAACGAACCCACAGCCTGCGAAAAGGAGATCCCAAACACTGTGAGGTAAGCAAAATGAGAAGACAGAGAAATACACAGCAGATGAAGGAGCAAGGTAAAAACCCACCAGACCAAACAAATGAAGAGGAAATAGGCAGTTTACCTGAAAAAGAATTCAGAGTAATGATAGTAAAAATGATCCCAAATCCTGGAAATAGAATGGTGAAAATACAAGAAACGTTTAACAAGGAACTAGAAGAACTAAAGAGCAAACAAACGATGAACAACACAATAAATGAAATTAAAAATTCTCTAGAAGGGATCAATAGCAGAATAACTGAGGCAGAAGAACGGATAAGTGACCTGGAAGATAAAATAGTGGAAATAAATACCGCAGAGCAGAATAAAGAGAAAAGAATGAAAAGAAATGAGGACAGTCTCAGAGACCTCTGGGACAACATTAAACACACCAACATACAAATTATAGGGGTCACAGAAGAAGAAGAGAAAAAGAAAGGGACTGAGAAAATATTTGAAGAGATTATGTTGAAACCTTCCCTATTATGGGAAAGGATATAGTCAATCAAGTCCAGGAAGGGCAGAGAGTCCCACACAGGATAAATCCAAGGAGAAACACACCAAGACACATATTAATCAAACTATCAAAAATTAAATACAAAGAAAAAAATATTAAAAGCAAAAAGGGAAAAGCAAAAAACAAATACAAGGGAATCCCCATAAGGTTAACAGCTGATCTTTCAGCAGAAACCCTGCAAGCCAGAAGGGTGTGGCAGGACATATTTAAAGTGATGAAAGGGAAAAATCTATAACCAAGATTACTCTACCCAACAAGGATCTCATTCAGATTCAACAGAGAAATTAAAACATTTACAGAAAGCAAAAGCTAAGAGAATTCAGCACCACAAAACCAGCTTTACAGCAAATGCTAAAGGAACTTTTCTAGGCAGGACACACAAGAGAAGGAAAAGACCTACAATAACAAACCCAAAACAATTAACAAAATTGTAATAGGAACATAAATATCGATAATTACCTTAAATGTAAATGGATTAAATGCTCCAACCAAAAGACATAGACTGCCTGAATAGATACAAAAACAAGACCTGCATATATACTGTCTACAAGAGACTCATTTCAGACCTAGGGATACATACAGACTGAAAGTGAGGGGACAGAAAAAGATATTCCATGCAAATGGAAATGCAAAGAAAGTTGGAGTAGCGATTCTCATATCAGACAAAATAGACTTTAAAATAAAGACTATTAAAAGAGACAAAGAAGGACACTACATAATGAACAAGAGAACAAACCAAGAAGAAGATATAACAATTGTAAATATTTATGCACCCAACATAGGAGCACCTCAATACATACGGCAAATGATAACAGCCATAAAAGGGGAAATAAACAGTAATAAAATCATAGTAGGGGACTTTAACACCCCACTTTCACCAATGGACAGATCATCCAAAATGAGAATAAATAAGGAAACACGAGATTTAAATGAGACATGAAACAAGATGGACTTAATTGATAATAGGACATTCCATCCAAAAACAACAGAACACACTTTCTTCTCAGCTGCTCATGGGACATTCTCCAGGATACATCACATCTTGGGTCACAAATCAAGCCTTGGTAAATTTAAGAAAATTGAAATTGTATCAAGTATCTTTTCCAACGACAATGCTGTAATACTGGATATCAATTACAGGAAAAAATCTGTAAAAAATACAAACACATGGAGGCTAAACAATACATTACTAAATAACCAAGAGATCACTGAAGAAACCAAAGAGGAAATAAAAAATTTCCTAGGAACAAATGAGAAGGAAAACACGACACCCCAAAAACCCATGGTATGCACCAAAAGCAGTTCTAAGAGGGAAGTTTATAGCAATACAAGCCTACCTCAAGAAACAAGAAAAATCTCAAGGAAACAACTTAACCTCAAACTTAAAGCAATTAGTGAAAGAAGAACAACAACAAAAAAATCCAACCCGAAGTCAGCAGAAGTAAAGAAAACATAAAGATCAGATCAGAAATAAATGAAAAAGAAATGAAGGAAATGATAGCAAAGATCAATAAAACTAAAAGGTGGTTCTTTGAGAAGATAAACAAAATTGATAAACCATTAGCCAGACTCATCATGAAAAAAAGGGAGAAGACTCAAATCAATAGAATTTGAAATGAAAAAGAAATAAGAACTGACACTGCAGAAATACAAAGGATCATGAGAGATTACTACAAGCAACTCTATGCCAATAAAATGGACAACCTGGAAGAAATGGACAAATTTTTTAGAAAAGCACAACCTTCTGAGACTGGACCAGGAAGAAATAAAAAATATAAACAGACCAATCACAAGCACTAAAATTGAAACTGTGATTAAAAATCTTCCAGCAAACAAAAGCCCAGGACCAGATGGCTTCACAGGCGAATTCTATCCAACATTTAGAGAAGAGCTAACACCTATCCTTCTCAAACTCTTTCAAAATATAGCAGAGGGAGGAACACTCCCAAACTCATTCTACGAGGCCACCATCACCCTGATACCAAAACCAGACAAACATGTCACAAAGAAAGAAAACTACTGGCCAATATCACTGATGAACATAGATGCAAAAATCCTCAACAAAATACTAGCAAACAGAATCCAACAGTACTTTAAAAAGATCATATAGCATGATCAAGTGGGGTTTATCCCAGGAATGCAAGGATTCTTCAATATACACACAAATCAATCAATGTGATAAACCATATTAACAAACTGAAGGAGAAAATCCATACGATCATCTCAATAGATGCAGAAAAAACTTTTGACAAAATTCAACACCCATTTATGATAAAAACCCTCCAGACAGAAAACATAGAGGGAACTTACCTCAACATAGTAAAAGCCATAGATGACAAACCACAACCAACATCATTCTCAATGGTGAAAAACTGAAAGCATTTCCACTAAGATCAGGAAAAAGGTAACGTTGCCAACTCTCACCACTATTATTCAACATAGTTTTGGAAGTTTTAGCCACAGTAATCAGAGAAGAAAAATAAATAAAAGGAATCCAAATCAGAAAAGAAGTAAAACTGTCACTGTTTTCAGATGACATGATACTATACATAGGGAATCCTAAAGATACTACCAGAAAACTACTAGAGCTAATCAATGAAATTGGTAAAGTAGTAGGATACAAAATTAATGGACAGAAATCCCTTGCATTCCTATACACTAATGATGAAAAATCTGAAAGAAAAATTAAGGAAACACTCCCATCCACCATTGCAACAAAAAGAACAAAATACCTAGAAATAAACCTACCAAAGAGACAAAAGACCTGTACACAGAAAACTATAAGACACTGTTGAAAGAAATTAAAGATGATAAAAACAGATGGAGAGGTATACCATGTTCTTGGATTGGAAGAATCAACATTGTGAAAATGACTCTACTACCCAAAGCAATCTGCAGATTCAATACAATCTCTATCAAACTACCAATGGCATTTTTCACAGAAAATGTGTATGGAGACACAAAAGACCTCGAATAGCCAAAGCAACCTTGAGAAAGAAAAACGGAGCTGGAGGAATCAGGCTCCCAGGCTTCAGACTGTACTACAAAGCTACAGTAATCAGAGAGTATGGTACCGGCACAAAGGGAGAAATATAGATCAATGGAACAGGATAGAAAGCCCAGAGATAAACCCATGCACATATGGTCACCTTATCTTTGATAAAGGAGGCAATAATATACAATGGAGAAAAGACAGCCTCTTCATAAGTGGTGCTGGGAAAACTGGACAGCTACATGTAAAAGAATGAAATTAGAATACTCCCTAACACTATACACAAAAATAAACTCAAAATGGATTAAAGACCTAAATGTAAGGCCAGACACTATCAAACTCTTAGAGGAAAACATAGTCAGAACACTCTATGACATACATCACACCAAGATCCTTTTAGACCCACCTTCTGGAGAAATGGAAACAAAAACAAAAATAAACAAATGGGACCTAATGAAACTTAAAAGCTTTTGTACAGCAAAGGAAACCATAAACTAGACGAAAAGACAACCCTCATAATGGGAGAAAATATTTGAAAACGAAGCAACTGACAAAGGATTAATCTTCAAAATTTACATGCAGCTCAATATCAGAAAAACAAACAACCCAATCCAAAAATGGGCAGGAGACCTAAATAGACATTTCTCCAAAGAAGATATACAGATTGCCAACAAACACATGAAAGGATGCTCAACATCACTAATCATTAGAGAAATGCAAATCAAAACTACAATGAGGTATCACCTCATACCAGTCAGAATGGCCATCATCAAAAAATCTACAAACAATACATGCTGGAGAGGTTGTGGAGAAAAGGGAACCCTCTTGCACTGTTGGTGGGAATGTAAATTGGTACAGCCACTATGGAGAACAGTATGGAGATTCCTTAAAAAACTAAAAATAGACTACCATATGACCCAGCAATCCCACTACTGGGCATATACCCTGAGAAAACCATAATCCAAAAAGAGTCATGTACCACAATGTTCATTGCAGCTCTATTTACAATAGCCAGGACATGGACGCAACCTAAGTGTCCATCGACAGATGAATGGATAAAGATGTGGCACATATATACAATGGAATATTACTCAGCCATGAAAAGAAATGAAATTGAGTTATTTGTAGTGAGGTGGATGGACCTTGAGTCTGTCATACAGAGTGAAGTAAGTCAGAAAGAGAAAAACAAATACCATATGCTAACGCATATATATGGAATCTAAAAAAAAAAAAAAAAGGTTCTCAAGGACCTAGGGGTAGGACAGGAATAAAGGCTCAGACATAGAGAATGGACTTGAGGACACAGGGAGGGGGAAGGGTAAGCTGGGATGAAGTGAGAGAGTGGCATGGACATATATACACTACCAAATTTAAAATAGCTAGTGGGATGCAACCGCATAGTCCAGGGAGATCAGCTCGGTGCTTTGTGACCACGTAGAGGTGTTGGTTAGGGAGGGAGAGAGGGAGACATAAGAGGGGGGGAATATAGGGACAAATGTACACATATAGCTGATTCACTTTAGTGATAGAGCAGAAACTAATACACCACTGTAAAGCAATTATACTCCAATAAAGATGTTAAAAGAAAAAAAGAGAAGTTTCAAGTACAATCATTTTACTTATTTATCAAGAGCATTAGGCAGAATATTAAAAAGATGCATACTCAAGGGTTCATATTTAATACAAATTATTATTTTTTACTGCTTCATTAAGGGCGTTCTTAAGTGAATCTTTTTTTTTTTTTTTTTTTTTTTAATCTGTGAGTGCATGTTGCATAGCAAAGATTAGAATGACTATTACAGTTTGGTGCAACTGCCTTATTTCACGTTCAGTGCCAGTAATTTTACCCACCATTAGTGTAATGTCAACATTTAAAAAAGGCAAAGGCAAAAAATGTCTTATAGAAATAATTTTTATCTTGATCACCCCCTGAAAGTGTTTTAGCAACCCTCCAAGCTCACAGACTACACTATGAGATCCTAATCAATGGTATTAATAAAATAACTATTTGATTTTATAAATTTTGGTTTTATAAATGGTCTTTTTTTTTTTTTTTTTAAAGAAGATGGGTGTAGGAGTTTATTCATTAATGTATTTATTTTGGCTGTGTTGGGTCTTCATTTCTGTGCGAGGGCTTTCTCTAGTTGTGGCAAGCGGAGACCACTCTTCATCGCGGTGCGCGGGCCTCCACTATCGCGGCCTCTGTTGTTGCGGAGCACAGGCTCCAGACGCGCAGGCTCAGTAGTTGTGGCCCACGGGCCTAGTTGCTCCGCGGCATGTGGGATCTTCCCGGACCAGGGCTCGAACCCGTGTCCCCTGCACTGGCAGGCAGATTCTCAACCACTGCGCCACCAGGGAAGCCCCTAAATGGTCTTTAATAAAGCTCAATTTATTCTCTTTTGTTGTCTTCAGCTTGATTTTTCTACTGACTAATTGTATCTATGTATAAATGGCTGAGTATATATAGATATACATATCCCCATATATATTTTTGTTATTAGCCTGCTAACCCAAGATACTGATCTTATCTATTGGTTAATGTATTGTGTTCACTATACCCTCTCCACTTCCAGGACATGATTTTAAGAGTGGATTAACCTATCTAAAATAGTGACTGAATATTCAGCATTATAGTTTGACAGTGATGGGGTTCAGGCCATGCTACCTCAAAATATGGCACCTTGGTATATTGGATATTTTAAGTGGAAAGAACTTAAGATGACAGCAGAAAGAGGAAGGCCATCTGACCTTTGCCCCATGCCTCTCCCCTGAAATGAGTCAGAAAACTCTCACATGAGAGTTGCCCTCCCTATTCCCAGAGGAAATGAACATCCTTATCTCTGAAGACAAAGAGAAACTGACAAGAATCCAAAGGAGTCTTGCTAAGTTTCCCCCAGTTTAAAGTTTATTACTTATGTCATACTCTTCACCTATCATATTCCTTCGTGACTCTCCACCCTTGAGCAAACTTAGCATAAAAATACTCGAGTCTGTTTCTTCAGGTCTTCATTTCCTTATGAAGGCTACTGTTGTCACATAAAATTTATATTAAATAAACTCCTCTGTTTTTCTCATGTGAATGCTACTATGTTATGTAAAACATATTAAATACATTTGTTTGCTCCTCTCCTGTTAACCTATCATTGCCAGTTTAATTTTCATACCCATCCAGGGACCCTAACAGGGTCGAGAAAAATGTTTTCCTTCCCTACAACACAAATGTCACAACACTTTGGACTCTTTGGACTCAAAACTTTAGACTTTGTGCTTATGGTATAATGTATTATCATGAGCAATTGAATAATCAGAAAAACACCCAGTTACAAAAGTTCTTTAAACAATATGATGCAAGAATGCAAGATGGAGAAGAAAATCAGGTAAGTTCATTTTAAAAAGGCTTAAGTATCAAGAGACAAAAAACCTGACATTTGACTGTTGTTTAGTTGCAAACATTTCCATTCTTTTATTTGCATGGGAGAAAATCATAATATTTCTTACTCTAACCTTTCAAATGCTATAGTCTTTAACAAACTATATTGTTATGAGAACAATTAAAAAGCTTTTTTATCCATAAATAATTTTATCACCTTATGGCACGGAGCTGTTTGTTTATTTCAGTGCTTTTTTTAAAATTAATCAATTAAAAAACTGAGAGTTTAGATGTTTTACTTCAAAATAGTTTTATGCTTATAAACTAGCTGTCAGTGTGAAACACTACGTCAAGCACAGATAAATTAGAATGCAGTTACTGATGTTGACAGAAAATTAATGTGGTAAGTGAGTATTTGGGAATAAATAACTGCATAAGGTCACCTTATGATAGTATTTGACCTGATCATTAGATTGTAAAAAGGTTTGTGATGTGTGGCTTTTCTTAACTCTCACTAAAAGTAGAGAATAGAGAGAAGTAAAAGAATTGGCAAAGTTTGAGTCTTGTCTGTTTGCCTCTTCTACAAAATAAAATGTTCATTTTAGTATTTTTTAAAAATAATTTCAGTTCCATTATAATCTATTTTAAGATTATAAAGAATATAACTCTATATATCTTAAAAGAACATTTTAATTGTATGCAGTTTTTTATACACTTTTATTTGTTGTAAATTTAGTTATATTCACTGAGCATTTAATGAATACCTACTACGTGCCAAGATCTTCGTTGAAATGATAGTGTTTTATTAAAGTGAGTGTAAAGTCAACGGAGAAAAACAGACAACTGAATTAAAATATACAGTTATATCTTAAGAGATAGGTTTGAGTAACTTTATATACAGATTATTTTATATTTATAGACTATCATCTACAGAAATTTTGGATTAGATGTTTAACTTCAAAGTCTTAGCAGGAGATATTACAACACATATATACATCATATGTAATTCTTTTTCTTTTTTTAAATGAACCTACATTATACCTGTGATTTATTTTCAGGAAGGAAATCTGGATTATGAGCCAGAAGCAGTTTAAGCATCACTTAAATTCCTTACTAGCTTTGTGATCTTGAGTAAGATCACCCCTTGGCTTGTTTCAACATCAGTAAAATAGGAATAATAATATTCCCTCCTATCAAGAGGGCTATACAGAGAGGCTTCAGTTATATGCATATTGTTTTATCTATAAAAATAAAATGAAGTGTGGCAAAACACTCAGATACAATAGAGCTTTGTAGTAGTATATGGTTGTTCATCATTCTATTCTCTGGACTTTTCTCTGTGTTTGAAATATGTCATTATGCATTGTATATTTTCACAAAGATGGATATATCATGTAATAGTTCCCTACTTTATTAGATCATGGGATTTTTTGTTTCTGGAATATCACATGGTAATAGTATTCTAGAATATGCAATTTGGTAAACACTACAATACCAACTCAATAAGATATTAAAATAAAGATTGCCAAGCACTGTTATATGTCAAATTTAGGTTAGATGGCCATACTCTGTAGTAGAGCTAATTGGCATATTTTGCTTTTTTCAGATATGATCAGCAGTCTAGGATTAAGCACGTGAAAAAAAATGTTTTTAGAAAGGTAGTAAGTTTTTTATGATCTGTTAGATCAATTAGCAAGAGAGACTTCAAACTTCCCCAAGAAACTACCATATAGTAGTAAGAATTTCTTTCTCCAGAATGTCCCTTAAATTGACCCTTGAAGACTTTAAATAAAAAGCAGACTGAAGCAATTTAATTTGAATGGGTAGTCTGAATTTATCTCAAATGAGATGTTTGTAATGATAGGCTTGGATTTGGCACATAAAAAGTCATCTTGTATGCCATGGACTAAGAAAGTCAGATTGCTAAGCCCAGTATCTATGGGATGGGAAACTATACTCTTCCCACAAGCAGTTACTGCTGGACACATAGCGATTGGTGAGGATATTTAATCCTCTTACAGGGAAGGAGAATAAAGAGTTAGAAACAATAATAGAAACCATGGTAATCCTCTCTCCCTACACTAATATTTATTTACTTTCTGCATGCAAAATTCACTCACTCTTTCCCAAGCAACACACCCCAAAGTTTCATCCAATCATGGTATTAGGCTTCAAGTCCAGGATCTCATGATAATCTCTCTATCAGATTAGATGTGGTTTCTCTTCCATCAGATATTAATAAATAATAAATATTAAAAGTTAAACAATAAATAAAAGTTCTATTTTTCCCAGTTACACAACATGCAATGGGAAACAGGTACATAATAACTGCAATACACACTCTAGTGTCTATTGTATAAAGGGGAAAATGTTAGACATATAGCGTTAACTGGTCAATAACAATTCTCACTGGTCAATAACAATTCTCTCTGGTCAAGTGTTGTGCAGACCCCCTACCCTGATGATAAGGGAAGATTCTTGGATTATTCCCCAACCATATTGCTTGGGAGTAGTTTCTCCATGGTTTTTGGATTCCACCTCTGTGAGGACTGTCTTATTCCTTTTAGGCTCCTATAACAAAATACCACAGACTGGGTAACTTATAAAAAACAGAAATTTATTGCTCACAGTTCTGGAGGTTGAAAAGGTTGATCAAGGTGCCAGCATGGTAGGCTTCTGGTGAGAACTTCCTTTCTGTTTATAGCCAGCCCCTTCCTGTTTAGTGGAAGGGTTAGGGATCTCTATGGAGCCTCTCTTATAAGAGCACTAAACCCATTATGAGGGCTCCGCCATTATGACTTAAGCACTTCCCAAAAGCCCCACCTACTAATATCATCATATGGGAATTAGGATTTCCACATATGACTTTGGGGGGAACACAAACATTTAGAGCATAGCAAGGACTTTCCTTGGCCATATCTGGAAAGAACACTGAGCAATATGTGATCTCTGGGAGTTGAGTAGCATTTTCAGTCTGTTTCTTCTCTGTCAATATTAGGACTTCTGAAAGTTTTCTCTCTCTTAATCCATGCTGTTGGTTCTTTTGGTGGTACAATTCTGAAATTCGTTTTCTGCTTTATGTATTCTCACCCATAATTCATTGGAGAAATACCTTTTATTTCTAGACTGATACAATCATAAAAATCTACCTCACCTCTCTTTACTGGATAAGGAGACCCAATCCTCTAGAGATCGCCTAGTCTGTAGGAAATCTCCCTTTCCACTATTATTGTGGATTTATTCTGCTTTTAGTAAAAGCAGTAATCCTTTCCTACCCCTTTTCTGGGAATTTTCCACTTCTCTTCTATGTTTCCAGGCAATGGGAGGCATGACATTAACACTTCCTCTACTTCCCTTACACTTAGTGAGTCTATGTTTCTTCTGTAGAGGCCTTATCATTTAAAAAGTTCTGCTTTTCCAACTATAAAATTTAGACTGTGATGGGGAAAAGGAGTTTGGAAGGTAGTTATAATAGAAGCTTCTAGGGCACTAAAAAAGCATGGTTGACATGACTGATGGTGGCGTACACATTAGGTAAGACTAAAAAAAAAAGGCTCCTATAGTAAATTACTAGAGTAAAAAAAAAATATTTTTTTATAGGAGACCTAAGAGACTAAATATTTAAATGAGGATAAAGACACAGCTCTATTGGAGTTAGAGAATGGGAGAGCCTGGAATAATGGATGGTGGTAGTTTGAACAAAAATTTTGGAACACACAATCAGAAATACATAAATAGTCTATATCCTGAAGAAAGGAAAAATATTTGGAGCTATGTCTTAAATATTCCTATTTTACTTTATTTAGAATGTATCTAAATGAAGTTATTTCTTGCACATTTTCTCAAAAAAGCTTTGGCATGCATACCATCTGTAATATGTAAAAATGGGGAGAGAAAAAAAAGCACTTTATTGAATTCACATATAATTTCAGAGATAAACATTAAAATTAGGGCTTCCCTGGTGGCGCAGTGGTTGAGAGTCCGCCTGCCGATGCAGGGGACACGGGTTCGTGCCGTGGTCCGGGAAGATCCCACATGCCGCAGAGCGGCTGGGCCCGTGAGCCATGGTCGCTGAGCCTGCGCGTCCGGAGCCTGTGCTCCGCAACGGGAAGGCCACAGCAGTGAGAGGCCCGTGTACCGCAAAAAAACAAACAAAAAAAACATTAAAATTAAATTGTGTCATATGCCACCATGGAAAAAGGAACTGTTAATACATGGCTTTCTCAATACAAAGATCATTTGCTAGAAAATATGGTCTCAATTTGAATTAAGTGACACAGAAACTTACTAATACAGTTTCTTTCTAGATAAAGCTCTTAGGGTACTGAAATCAAAACCAGTGGAAACAGTGGACGGATTACCGATTAAATTTTTAGAGAGAAGAATTACATTTGCCATGAATTTGACTTACATTGGAGGTTGGTCTCTTACCTAGTCAAACGTTAATTCACATAGCTAAATATCATTGTAGAAATATATTGTCCACTATTTTTTCAAACAAATATAAAAGATTTTTAAAAAAGATATCACCAGATGATTGGATTCTCACTTTGGAACTTATAAAAAATTGGAACTGCTTCTGCACAACTCTGTCACCAAAGACAGTGATAAGATTAATGGTAAAATAAAATCTACTATCTCTTAGTGAGAAAATCTCTACGCTATACTTGGTCCTTTCTATAGAATATCTCTTGACTGAATGTATAGAGATGCTTTGGGAATGAGTGTTCTGAAATGAGTACTATAATTTGGAGATGTATATTTAATATTCCAATTGTATTGAGACATTTGTTTATTCATTCTTTCAGAAGGCACTGTGATGGAAATTGGGAATACAGGCTAAATACACAGATGTCCTTGCCTGACTTTTTGAAAAGTGAGGCACTTGCTTCATAGATAAAATCCTCAGGAGTTCTTATATTCAAATCACTAGTTCTTGTCATCTTCAGAGTTAGAAAGGCCACTTGACATGGGAGAAGGGGTTTTTTAATAATCAAGTGCTTCTCTGGTCTTCCCTGAGGTTATATGAAAATGTAGAACCCATTGAAGTACATTGAAGAAATTCACATTATTAATTGCCTGGTCTGCTTTATATTTAGTAGATCTGATGAATACCTTTCAGAAGTATATTAAGAATTCAAAATTTTAATTGAAAATCTGAAAATACAAATATGTGTATGGATTCCCTGGAGGTTTAGAAGTGATTGATGGTATTTTTCTACTTAATGTTGAATATATATGATTTAAAAATAATATTCTAAAAGAATATTATTGTACTTCACTAAGATGCCATAAATAGTAAATACGTCTTTAATTTACGTGCAATTCAAAAAGAAAAAAGTACCAAATAACAACCATTTGTAAAAAATACACATATATCTTCATTTCAGAGAGCTTAAAATGGAAAAATTAATATTGAAATCAATAAAATAGAATATATATACACATACACACAAATACACACATATTTTATTTTTTCCTTTCATTTTTTAGGTAATTGAACTGATTTCATGTGAACTGATTCACATGCAGTTGTCAGCAATAATATAGACAGATCCTATGTGCCCTTGATCTAGTTTCATACAGTGATACCATCTCCCAAAGCTACAGTAGAATATCCCATCGAAGAAACCTACATTGCTACAGTCCACTGTCTTATTTAGATTTCCCCAGTTTTTCATATACTTATTTGTGTGTGTGTGTGTGTATGTGTATGTGTATGTGTGTGTATGTTTATTTCGGACTACAAAAATTTTTGCATATCTATTTGGGCATCCACCACCGCATTCAAAATTCAACACAATTCCATTATAGCACGGATACCTTGTTTTGCCCTGTTGCCTGTCATCCTTACCACCCACAAACTCCAACTCGAACCTCTAACAACTACTAGTCTCTTTTTCATTTCTATAATTTTTCATTTTAATGATGTTATGTAAGTGGAATCATATAGTATATAATTTTGTGGCATCAGCTTTTTTCAGTCAGCATAATTCCCTGGAGATTCATTCAAGTTGTAGCATGTACCAATATTTCCTTCTTTTTGATTGGTGAGTAGTATCCCATGCAATTTGCTTAAATATTCATCCAGTGAAGAACATCTGGGTTGTTTCCAGTTTGGGGCTATAACAAAGAAAACTGCTCTGAAGAGTCATCTACAGATAAACTGAAGTTTTTTGTGAACATAGTTTTCAGTTATCTGGAGCAAATGCCCAAGAATGCAATTGCTCGATCTTATAGTAATTACATGTTTAGTTTTACAAGAAACATTTGAACTGTTGTCCAGCGTGGAAAACATTTACCCTTTTATAACCTACAATCTTGCCAGCATTCTGTGTTATCACTATTTTTTCAGCCTGTCTTACAGGTATGTAGTGATATATTATTTTATTTATTTATTTATTTTATTGAGGTAACTAACATTGGTTTATAACATTATATAAGTCTTATATGTAAAACATTTCAAATTCTGTATACACTACAGTGTGCTCACCACCAGAAGTTTAGCTTACATCCATCATCATACAGTTGATCTCCTTTACCCATCTTGCCTTCCCCCAAACCCCTTCTTCCTGGTAACCATATTCTGCTCTCTGTATCCATATTTGTTTTTGTTTGGCTTGGTTTGTTTACTTTTTAAATATTCCACATATGAGTGCAATCATAAGGTATTTATTCTTCTCCATCTGACTTTCTTTCACTTAGCATAATACCCTTAAGGTCCATCCATGTTGCTGCAAATGGCAAAATTTCATCTTTTTTTAAAATTGCTGAGTAGTATTCCATTGTATGTAATACCAAAACTTCTTTATCCATTAACCCAGTGATGGGCACTTAGGTTGTTATCCTATCTTGGTTATTGTAAATAACACTATGATGAACATAGGAGTGCATATATCTTTTTGAATTAGTGTTTTCATATTGTTTGGATAAGTACCCAAAAGTGGAATAGCTGTATCATATGGTAGTTCTCCTCTTAATTTTTTTTTCGTAGTCTCCCTATTGTTTTCCATTGTGGCTACATCAATTGACATTCCCACCTCTAGTGTAGAGGGTTCCCGTTTCTCCATATCCTTTCCAACACTTGTTATTTCTTGCCTTTTTGATAACAGCCATTCTAAAGGGCTTGAGGTGATATCTCGCTATGCTTTTGATTTGCATTTCCCTAATAATTAATGATGTTGAACTTCTTTTCATGTGTCTGTTGGCTATCTGTATGTCTTCTTGGGAGGAATGTCTATTCAGCTCTTTGCCCATTTTTAATCAAGTTGTTTTTTGTTGTTGAGCTATGTGAGTTCTTTATATATATATATATATATATATATATATATATATATACACCTTTATTGGAATATAATTGCTTCACAATGCTTTGTTAGTTTCTGTTGTACAACAAAGTGAATCAGCCATATGCATACATATATCCCCATATCCCCTCTCTCTTGAGCATCCCTCACACCCTCACTATCTCACCTCCCTAGGTCATCGCAAAGCACCGAGCTGATCCCCCTGTGCTATGCTGCTGCTTCCCACTAGTTATCTATTTTACATTTGGTATTATATATATGTCGATGCTTTTCTCACTTCACTCCAGCTTCCCCCTCCCCTCCCACCGCATCCTCAAGTATATTCTCTATGTCTGTGTATTTATTCCTGCTCTGCCACTAGGTTAATCGGTACCATTTTTTTTTTAGATTCGATATATATGCATTAGCCTTTGTTTTTTCTTTCTAACTTACTTCACTCTGTATGACAGACTCTGTACTAACCTTTTATCAGATATCTGATTTGCAAATATATTCTCCCATTCAGTAGGTTGTCTTTTCATTTTGTTGATGGTTTCCTTTGGTAGGCAGAAGTGTTTTTTTTAGTTTGATATAGCCCTATTTGTATATTTTTGCACTGGTTTCCCTTGCCTGAGGAGACATATCCAGAAAGATATTACTAAGATGGATGTTAAATAATGTATTGCCTATGTTTTCTTCTAGGAGTTTTATGGTTTCAGGTCTTACATTCAAATATTTTTGAGTTGATTTTTGTGTATGTTATAATGGTTATTAATTTCTTTTAGGTTGTCCAATTTGTTGGTGTATAGCTGTTCATAGTATTCTCTTATGATCTTTCGTATTTCTGTGGTATCTATTGTAATTTCTCCTCTTTAATTTCTGATTTGACTTATCTGAGCCTATCTCTTTTTTTCTTTGTGAGTCTACCTAAAGGTTTGTCAATTTTGCTTTTCTTTTCAAAGAACCAACTCTCAGTTTCATTGATTTTTTTTTCTACTGTCTTTTAAGTCTCTATTTCATTTATTTCTGCTGTGATCTTTATTATTTTCTTCCTTCTACTGAGTTTGGGCTTTGTTCTTTTTCTCTAGTTCCTTTAGGTGTAAGTATAGATTGTTCGAGATTTTTCATTTCTTGAGGTAGGCCTGTATTGCTATAAACTTCCCTCTTAGTACTGCTTTTGCTGAATCCCATAATTTTGCTTTGTCATATTTTCATCTGTCTTTAGGTATTTTTTTATTTCTTCCTTGGTTTCTTCATTGACCCAATTGTTGTTTAGTAGCATGTTGTTTAGTCTCCACATATTTGGGTTTTTTTTCCCCAGTTTTCTTCCTGTAGTTGTTTCTAGTTTCATACCATTGTGGTTCGAAAAGATGCTTGACATGATTGCTATCTTCTTAAATTTATTGAGATTTGTTTTACATCCCAACATATGGTTCAGCCTCGAGAATGTTCCATTTGCACTTGAGAAGAATGTATTCTGCCTTATTTGGATGGAATGTTCTGTATAAATTTACTAAGTCCATCTGGTCTAATGTTTTATTTAAGGAGGCTGTTTCCTTGTTGATTTTCTGTCTGGATGATCTACTCATTGATGTAAGTGGGCTGGTAGAGTCCCCTGCAATTACTGTGTTGCTGCCAATTTCTCTCTTTCGGTTTGATACTAATTGCTTTATATATTTTGGTGCTCTTATGTTAGGTGCATATATATTAGTAATTGCTATGTCTTTTTGATGAATTGTCTCCTTTATCATTATATATTATTCATTTTTTCTTTTGTTACTATTTTTGGCTTAAAATCTATTTTGTCTAAAATGAGTATGGCTGCACCTGCTTTACTTTGGTTGCCATTCCCTTGGAGTATCATCTTCCATCCCTTCACTTTAAGCCTAGGTTTGTCATTAGAGTTGAGATGAGTCTCCTGGAGGCAGCACACAGTTGAGTCTTGTTTTTATTTCATCTATCTAGTCACTGTGTGTCTTTTGATTGGTGAATTCAATCCATTTACATCTACAGTGACTATTGGTAAATGAGGACTTAGTACTGCCATTTTATCTTTTGTTTTATGGTTGCTCTGTATCTCCCCATTTCTTTTACCTTATGTTTCTGTCTGATATTTTAGTTTGGTGGTTTTCTAGATGTTTCTGTTTCCTCATTTTTTTAAATGTTTTGTGTCTCTCCTCTAGATTTATGTTTTGTGGTTATCATGAGGTTTGTATAAAATGCCTCATAAATAAAATAGTTCTTTTTCTGCTGATAGCATCTTACCTTCATTTGCCTATACAAGTTCTATCCTTTTCATTATTTTATGTTTTTGTTGTCTCAAGTTATTCCTTTTTATGTTGTGAGGTTGTTACCAAACTGAAGTAATGCTATAGTAATTTTTACTGATTTTTTCCCTTTAATCTTTATGCTATAATATTTTAAAAACTTATTCTGATATATAGAGTTGCAATTTTCTGGTTCTGTCAATCTATTTATATCATCTTACTCAAAGTTTTGTATACATTTGCCTTTTTGGTTCAGGAAGAAGAGCTCCTTTCAACATTTGTAAGGCAGGTCTTGTGGTGATGAACTCCCTCAGTTTTGTTTGACTGGGAAAGCCTTTGTTTTTTCCTCATATCTGAATGATAACACTGCTAGATGTCAGTATACTTGGCTGACAGTTTTTATCTTTCAATATTTTGAGTATGTCATTCCAATTTCCTGGCCTATAGAGTTTCTGCTGAGAAACCTGCTGATAGCTTATGGGGGTTCCTTTGTTGCTTGCCATCCTTTTTTTCTGGTTGCCTTTAAAATTCTTTATCATTGACTTTTGACAGTTATAATATGATGTGTCTTGGAGAAGGTCTTTTTGTGTTGAGGTAATTAGGTGTTCTCTTAGTTCTATGGACTTGTGTATCCAGTTCCTGCCCCTGGTTTGTGAAGTTCTCAGCTATTATTTCTTTAATTAAAGTCTCTGCTCCCTTCTTCCTCTCCTCCCTCTCTGGGATACCCGTTATCCTCCTTTTCATAAAAAGAGGAGGAACTGTATGAGCTTCTTCCAGGTTTGCGAGTCTTTGCATCATTACCAATACAGTATATGATGCCATGCTCTTACTTCTTAGCAATTTAAGATTTTTAAATTTCAAATAGAGTCAATATTTTGAGAAGAAAAATTCTTACTTCTTTTTAACTTTATTATTCATTTGATATCAATTTTATATTTTTCCCTGATTGGTCATAGAACTATAATACATTAATCTCATAGAAAAATCCTAGTTATACATACCAAAATAAAACCTCAATAAGAATTACATCTATAATTACTGAAGTTTGGACTAAATCAAATTATTTCCTCAAGTATTTATTAAAATTTACAAAGCTAAGCTTGGGATCACAACATACATAGCTAATTGTTTTTGTTCCTATTGTAAAGCACATAAGTACATAGTAATTAGTTTTCTTCCTCTCTTCTTCTTTTATTTTTCTCTTGATGATTGATCTTAGGATATATATTTGAGTTACACTAGTTACATTGGTACCTAATGGTGCATCTTAGTTAAAGCAATTTTAAGAATTTGTTTGATCATGACCAATTTTCAAATCATATTGATATTTTTATAATATTAATAATCAGATGTTTTCAAAAATTGTTTTAAAAACTAAACACCAATTTTAATGTAGTCCTAAAATAAGTAAATGTAATTGTCTGAGAAAGAGCAGACAATGTGTTTAAATATAAAGGAATATATGAAACTAAGAGGCAATGTAGGAAGTTTAAAAGAAAAGTGATTGGGCTTCCCTGGTGGAGCAGTTGTTAGAGTCCGCCTGCCGATGCAGGGGATATGGGTTCGTGCCCCTGTCCAGGAAGATCCCACATGCCGCGGAGTGGCTGGGCCCGTAAGCCATGGCCGCTGAGCCTGCATGTCCGGAGGCTGTGCTCCACAGCGGGAGAGGCCACAGAAGTGAGAGGCCCGCGTGCCACAAAAAAAAAATAAATAAATAAAAAGAAAGGAAAAGAAAAGAAAAGTGATTGAAAAGGAATGAGAAAATGTTACTTGCTCAGAAAGATCTTATTTTCAAACCAAATATTGAAAATCCATTCAATCAAATGTATATTCTTTCTTTCCTTTAAAATTGCAATTCCCTTCCCAAAGCTCTGAGTGAAAAATGAAGATTATAAAGAACCATTCCATTCTTCAGTTATGGGAAAGCTGAAGCTATTGTTAAATTTGCTGAATTACTCAATTATTCCAAAAAGTCGTACAGGGATTGCCAAGGGTGATGGTAATGAATGAAATTGATCTAATCTTGCAATATGAAAAGAATTTCTTGGAGTGCAACACTTGTTTCACAGAGGAATCTTCAGGGAAATAACTGGCAAAAGCATCTTTTGTTTTCATGGAAGGAAACTTATTAACATGACATAATAAGAGAAAGCATGGACATTTTAAATCCTAAAGCAAAGCTTGTCTGTTAGATTCCCACAGTAACACTGGCTTCAAGGGAGCTTGCAAGCATCCTGAAAAATGAAAATGCCACAGCCTTTTGTCTCAGTCATATACGTGCATTCTTGGCCAGGTCCTTTTAATTCTTATCATCTAGTAATGGGAAATTTAATTTACTTTATGATCTGTCAGGTACAGGCTTCAAGACTTGTGAGGCTACTAGTAGGCATCTTTGATTTACTTTAAAGATGGGCACCAATAAATGGCACTCTGACTTGCATTCATAAAGCAAAGCTACTACATGGGACCTTATGGTATTGGACCCCAGTGATGAAGTATAACTCTATGATAGTTTACAGCTTTCAAAGTTCTTTCATATATATTTGGTTACTTGAATCCTGTAGCAACCTCAGCAACTGTTATAATAACTGCAATTCATCTTTAAATTCATTTCACCACCTACTCTACTCCATGACAGCAGTTGACAATAGCTACAGAAAAATAGAAAACCATGCTGGCTGATCTCACTTTAAATTCATGACCAGGAATCTCAAGTGGGCCCTTAGCACTGCCAGGCAATTTTACTACATTTCCCTCATCAGTTTACTCTCCTACTTTTTACATGACTATTTCACAACCCTTCCCTTTCCTCACTCTCAGCTGATAACTTTGCTTCTCAATTACTGAGATAGATGCAATTAGAAGAGAATTTCTAAAAATTCTATCACTAAATCTATCATTCTATCTGAGTCAGTACCTACATATTTCTTCTTCCTTCTAATTGCAAAGAATGAACCATTCTTGCTCTCAGGCCACTTCCTCCACTTGTTCATCGCATCCCCTCTCACCTCTTCAAGGACATCACTTATGATTTTTTTCACTTTCTTTTCTGTGTCATCAATATTCCCTCTCTGCTCTTTCTTCCATCAAAACACAAACATATTATGTTAGCTTTTTTTCTTAAAATACTTCTCCCTTAACCCCACACTCCCTTGATCTAACACCCCAATTCTCTAAATTTCTCTAGAGAGTTTCAGTATTCTCCTCTCATTCTCATATTACCCACTCCAATATATATTTTTTGTCACTATCACTCCACTGACACCACTCTCGTCAAGGTGACCAGTGATCTCTACATTATGGAATTCAAGGGTCAACTTTCATTCCACATCTTATTTAACCACTCAGCAGCCCTTAACCTGCTAACCACACCACTATTTGGAACCCTTTTAGCGTTTGAATAGAGAATATCAATCTCACATGGTTCTCTTACTTTACTAGCTACATATTTCTTCTTTGCAGTTTTCTCCTTGTTTTCCTGACTTCTAAATAATGCAGTTCTACAGGCTCAGCCCTGTACTTTTCTTCTTTATCTACAATTAATCTATTTTGACCTCATCCAGAGTATATATGTAAATGCCATCTGAATGCTGATTACTCCAAATTTACACCTTCAGCCAAGTGCACTCTCCTGAATTCCACATTTAAGTATTTCAACTGCCTATTTAACTTTTTAAAGATTTGAATATACTGGTACACCCCCCCCCCCAATATTAATGTTTACAAAACTGCACTTCTGTTCTCTTCCTCACAAAAATGCTCATTCCTGAGTATATGGCAACTCTTGTTTTTCCATTTGCTGAGATCATCCTTGATGAACTGTATCAAGTGCACCCCTTGATATTTCCTTTTTCTCATTCTTCACAACCAGTTTATCAATAAATCCTGCTGACTCTACCTTTGAAAATTGTCTACAGTGTGACCAATCCACTGTCATCTACCAGCATTATTACAATTACATCTAACTCACTTCTCTCTTTCTATACTTAGCTCTCTTTAACCCTTTCAACACAGCAATTGGATTATGTAAATTAATAAATCAGATTCTTACTTCTGTGCTCAAAACCCTCATTTTATATGAGGTTTTATATGAGGTTATTTCATATGAGGTTATATGAGCACTATGTCCTCATTTTACTCCATTGGCTTCCCAGGAACTCATTATCATGGCCCCAGATAATTCTGTGACCTTAGCTCCTCTCATTCCCTCATCTGATTTACTTCAGCCACATTATCCACAGACTCTTCTGGAGCACAACAAAGTTACTCCAGTTTTGGGTTACCTCTACCATGTTCTTTTGACTCTTCTTCCTCACCTTTTTAAAGTCTCTGCTCAAATGTCCTCTTTTCTTAGGGGTCTTTGTTGATGATTCTATTAAAAATAGCTAACTTTCCAAAACTGGCTTCAGTAACTCTCTAGCTCCATATCCTGCTTTTTTTCTCCTTAACATTTTTAAAAATCTAATATAAATCTATAGTACAATGATTTTTGTGTGATTTAAATGGTGATTGGCACACAGAGCTGCTCAACAAATATTGGCTAAATATTATAGACTTTGGTACAGTTGCTTGTTTCTGTCTCCCTAACCACCTATCACATACATTAGGCTATACTGGCCACATAAGAATGGGCTTTCAGCTGTTTTGTTTGAGACTGTGCCCCTGTGGTTAGACCAGTGTCTACCTCATAGTGAGACCTGATCAATAGATGTTAAATGAATGAACACATTAAAATATTAATATTAATTTAAGCCCAGAAAGTTTAAATAAATTGTATGAACTTATTGTTATATAAATAAAAACTGACCTGAATTCAGATCATGTTACAATCTGGCTTTAATCTACATTTTAATATCATCTCTACCACAGACCTCTCAACTTCCATATACAACTTATAGATCAAAAAACCAGACCAAATACTATTCCTGAGTATAGCAGGAAATTGAACATATTTTGCATGTTGTTGCTTCTGGCTTGGATGCTCTGCTCTTTATGACTGCTTGTTAATATTTTATTTATCTTTCAAGACCCAAATCAAAGGTCAACTTCTCTTTGAAACCTTTCTAGACTTATCCAGGCAGAACTAATTATTCTCTCTTCTGCTATTTCACAACTCACTTATGCATTAATTAAACAATTATTTATTGAATTTTACAGGGAGTATACTAGGCACAGTGGTGAAAGAAATGGTTACCTAGATGGATATTTTACTGTGAGTGTCCTAGAGTAGATTTTCTAGAGCATTAGAGAAATTGCAAATTGTTACTAATTACTGATTTATAGCTGTACTACCACAATTTTTCTATGAACAGTTTCCATGAATTATTCTATTTGTGGTTGTGGTTCTGAATACTGTGTTTAGTATATAACCAATTCAGACAATGTTTGTTGAAATGAAACAAAAACATCCATTCATTTCAGGGCTATTTCTACAGCTGTATGCTAAAACTTCCATAGTTTCTCTGTTATGCTCATTATTCTCTGTTAGAAACATACTTGATCTCTCCACACTCAAATCAAATGGAGCACAATTTCAGTAAATTATATCTCAAGTTTCAACTCTGCCTTTTCCCCAACTGCACACTGGTTGTTCCTTCAGTTGAATACTTACACTGTGATTATTTTTTATATAAATTGTATGCCTATTAACTAAAGAGGAAATAAAACATGTTTTTTGACCTAGAGATTTGGGAGTGCACCATTTTCTATATTTTGTTTAGTTACTTACTTTACAAGGTATTTCTTTTCTTCCATCAAGAAGAGCTCAAGTGTTAGGCTGTTTGGAATAGATTTGAAAGATCTATTCCCTTTAGAGATATTCAAGCCAAGATGGAGGCACCGCCTAAGATGCTCTGGCAGGCAATTTACATCTGTTGTTTGACAAGTAATTTATAATGAGTTTGAATACTCTTCAGAGAGAGGTGCCAAGATTTTCACCATTGCCATAGAGTAAAACTGGGAAATTTCCAATTGTGTAAACACTACATTTTTAAAAAAGATTTATTATTTATTTATTTTATTTTATGTAGTTTTTGGCTTCACTGGGTCACAGTTGTGGCATGTGGGATCTTCATTGAGGCACGCAGGATCTTTCGTTGTGGTGCGCGGGCTTCTCTCTAGTTATGGCATGTGGGTTTTCTCTCTCTAGTTGTGGTGCACAAGCTCCAGAGCGCATGGGCTCTGTAGTTGTGGTGTGCGGGGTCCAGAGTGCGTGGGCTCTGTAGCTTTCAGCAGGCGGGCTCTGGTTGAGGTGCGCAAGTTCAGTAGTTGTGGCAGGCAGGCTTAGTTGCCCAGCGGCATGTGGGATCTTAGTTCCCTGACCAGGGATCGAACTCCTGTCCCCTTCATTGTAAGGCAGATTCTTTACCACTGGACCACCACGGAAGTCCCTAAACACTACATTCTTATCTAATTCAGCTCATGAATGAATGTAAGTTCATATTCCCTGTTACCTACAATATTCATTTTTCCTAGACTGAAAACCAGTTCTTGAAAATGCCAGGAGTCTTGCTTTTTCCCATGGTTATTTTATCAATCTTGTGGGTGATTCTTCTACATGTCCTCTATCTCTGATCATTTTGTTTGATGTCAAGACAGGTGAATGGGATTCTCTGGCTATAATCAGCTCATATCTTCATGAAGAAAGGCAGCTGTCAGTGTTCAGCAATTGGGTCAAGGTATTTTCAGAGAGATTCCTTAAAGTTCATTTTATTTTAGTTTCCTAATGTATTTTCAAATGGGTTTTTTTTTTTTTTGGACATAGCAGCATCCCTTTCAGTTTTATAAATATGTGTGTGTGTTTTTTAATGAAGGTACAAATGTAACATTATACTTTATGTGAGACTGTAGCTGATTTAATTTTTATTCTTTAAAGAAGGTAAAGGAAAACATTCACTGCTATAGTTCATCAATGAAATTATAAAATTTTAAATTTGGTAATACTAGATATTAAATAGAATTATGTAACAGAAGATGCTCCATTAAATAAGCAACTCTTTCTATCAGTATTGATTTATCCTTGAGAATTCAGGTTTGTTTATTATGAAAATAAATGAGCATGTTGATTAACAAAGACCATTGGCACTTTGATCTCTTCAGGTATATGCTTTTGAATTGCATAGGCACCTGAAAATATAATTCCCAGTCTAAATTTTAATGTTAATTTTTTAAAATTAGAAGGTTCAACATGCCATAGGGCATATTTTTCTATGGTGATAAAATCAAGAGCAACTATGAAAATTGGCCATAGAACAATATTTAGAAAAGAGTTCACACAAGTTGTTCATTGTAAAATTATTCACTATTCTGCCCCCAGGTACAGTTCAGCTGAGGAGAAATTGACAGTGGAAGATGAAGGCATATTTATTTTGTTGGTCAGGCTCAGTCAATATACAAATATAAATGCTAAATGTGTAGAAAACTGGGAGCAGCTCAACTTGATTCACCCAAAATACAGACACAAAATCAATACCAGGCAAAACAACAGCTCACTGAGAAAGTTCTGAGGAAATCTTGATGTGCAGCACTTCACAATGAAGCTGAACCAAGTGTCTATGGGTGTCTTGGTACCAGAGTCCTGAGTCAGATAAACAACTACTAACTATTCCAGTACTTTTGTTGCCCCCTCCCCTTCTTTTTACATCAGCATGAGCGTGTCAGAAAGATACTATAGAATCCTTTTTCTGTTTTTAAATTTTCTTAAAAAATATTTCACTGACTAGAACAATTGCAATTTCTTTCTTTTCGTAGTAGAATTGGTAATTTTAGAAGATAAAAATATTTCATGGAATATTCTTTTACAAAAGATTATTCATCGTTTATCTGAAATTCAAATTTAACTGGGCATCCTATATTTTATCTGGCAACCCTACTTAAATTAAAAGACAAAGAAGCCCCATGCACTGTTTCAACCTGAAAATATAAAACGTATTATTGGGGGCCTCCCTGGTGGCGCAGTGGTTGAGAGTCCGCCTGCCGATGCAGGGGATACGGGTTCGTGCCCCGGTCTGGGAGGATCCCATATGCCGCGGAGCGGCTGGGCCCGTGAGCCATGGCCGCTGGGCCTGCGCGTCCGGAGCCTGTGCTCCGCAACGGGAGAGGCCACAACAGTGAGAGGCCCGCATACCGCAAAAAGAAAAAAAATAAAAAATAAAACGTATTATTGGGATGCTGAAAGAAGATCATTTTCTTTCTGGTTTATTTAGAGTTCTAATCCACTCAGCTGAAGTTGGACACTCACAATGGTGCCCAGACTGTTTTGTTTCTGTAATCTTTTTAGAATCCTAAAATTTGAACTTCACTGAGTGGGGCATGAGCTCCTTTTTCTTCCACCCTTGCTCCAAAGAACACACATTTGCAAAAGAAAAAAAGAAAAATCAGTCTGGAAAGTAGGCTAATTAATCTGCTCAACATTTTCGAGACATGGAGATGCTAGGGTTGAATCTTTCCAAACATACTGTGGAGCTTGTGTTTTTATAAGGAACTGAAAAGAGGGTGTTACACCAGAGAGAATATTAGCTTTGGACTCAGGAGATGTGTTTTATCTTTATTTCTATCTTTAACCGGAGCAAATAATGTAATCTTTTAGGAACTCAGCATCTTTCTCTTTAAATAAAAAAAAAAAAGGTCCTTCCTAAGGTAGCTCCTTTCAAATTTAACAAAGTGTGAAGATATATTTCTCACTGTAATTAAAACTTTAATCAAGTCATTATTTGCAGAGCCATTTAAAAATTCTATTATCTTTGAAATTCTGTTCTGTAATTTCTTTGTTTCATCATGACACAGATCAGTTATCCCCTTTTCAATATAGTATTCTCAGGATTCAGTACATATTTCACACTTAGACGGCATAAAATAAATGTCCAGATACCGAAGGAATACTGAGTAGTACAGAATGATAAGGTGAAAATTATATATGGCTTTATGTTGGTTAAATTATAGATTTTTCCCCCAAAGTAGTATCATGATTTGAATGAAAGCTCCATGAGGAATGGAATTTTTTCTTGCCTTCTTCAATGCTATATCTTAGCATCTAGGAGCAGGTCTGGCACATATTAGGCATTCAATAAATACCTATTGCATGAATTAAGAAGTCTGCAGAACCTCTTTATAGCACTCAAAATGCAATGCCTATTTGCTCTGAAATAAAATTCAATATAAAATTCTTGGTATAGAAAGGAGAAAATGTGATTTTCCTAAATGAGGTCAAGCATTTTTAATTTTATGAGAAATAAAACTTGTCAGTTTTGTATGATATGTAAACAAAAAAGTAGTTATTAGCTTTTATTTTTTAGTCTTTTTTAATTACAAAAGTAAAAACTACATATTTAAGAATGGCTTTTTGAAACTCTAAAATAAAAATACTTTTCTTATTAATGCATTTTTTGTTTTTAGACATTACATTTTAATACTGTCATAGTCAACAGTTGAAGATTTAAAATGAAAAGGTCCAACATTTAATTTCCCAACCTTTTTGTGATTTGGAAACCATTTTCATGGTAGTAATTTCATAAATATATATAAGCTAATATAGTACACACATTTTAACATATAATATATACATTTATTCAATGTATCTAATCTCTTAAATGTACTTCATTTAGTTAGGTCCTACTGTCAGGTACCAGTTAAGATACTGGGGAGAGACAAATCTGAATAAACACATCCCCTGCTTTCAAGGGCATTCTGGTAAAATCCTGATGTCAATCTTTTTTTTTCCTCTAGCTATGCTGTATAGTTTTAAGGGATAGGCCATCTGACTTTCCCACAGCACATCTAGTATAGTGAATTTCAAATTAAATTAAATAACTTATTAATTAAGCGCTTCTGTGTGCACAGCAAAGTTATTTAATGAATTCTTTTGGTTAGATTGTACTGATCTCTGTAAGGTTAATAATGATGCTTGATTTACTTCAGTGACTCTTCCATTTCAATGACTTTACACCTTTCTATGCAATCACAGTGTTCTCAATAATAAATGATTATTAAAGATTTTAGTATATCAGGTTCCCTTCAAACAACTTTTTAGATGACATCTCCTTTGATCCTCATTAACAGGTAGAAATAATTATTATCACTGTGTTGAAATTGGAAAAGGAAGCACAGAGTAGTCTACACAGTGTGTAAGTAGTAGAACTAAGATTCAAGACCAGACAACGATGAGCAAAGACAAATTTCTCTCCATAATTAAAACTTCAATGAAGCTATTATTTTAGGGTTCACACATCACTGCTTCAAGTTGCCTTAAGAACCAACTGATTACCAACAACTTTCCACTGAAGTGTCCAGGCTAGAACTGACAATTCATAGTTTTTTTCATTCATAAATATTTATTTAGCACTTACTATTTGCCGGTTACTCTTCTGCACTAACAGAGCAGAAAAAGGTTTTGGCCTCATGAAACTTATACTCAGAAAGAGTAGAGACTGAAAAATAAATGCACAGAATCTTTTCAGGGAAAATGTTGTATAATAAAGAATATGGCTAGCCTTTGCCTCAGTTTCTGAGAAGGAGTCTCAATCCTTTTCCTAAGTGATGGGAGTGTCTTTGTTTTTCATAGTAGATACTGATAGTTTATGCTAATGAAATGATTTATGGTGGACCCCCAGATAGTTTGCACAAATGAGAAGATTCAGAATAAGGGCTGGCCATGCCAGAAAGACTAGCCATGTGATTAGAGCTTTGGGTTTTGAGTTCATTGAGAGCAGCTGATTTCTGATAGGAGGAGAGAGGCTAAGAGACTGAATTCAATCATATGACCAATGACTCAATCAATGAACCTCCAACAAATGTAGTAAAATCCCAATAAAACTGGAAAACAAAGCTTGGATGAGCTTCTCTGATTGGTAATACACATTTATGTGCAGGGAGGGTGACTTGTCCTGACTCCCTAGGGAGAGGGAACCAGTAGATTTGCATCTGGGATCCTCCCAGACCTCACCTTATGTGTCTCTTCTTTTAGCTGATCTTTATTTGTATCCTTTTTGCTATAATAAAACTGTAATAGTAAGTATAGCACTTTTCTCAGTTCTGTAGTTTGTTCTTGTGAATTATCAAACATGAAGGGGTAATGGGAACCCCCAACTTGGTAGCTAGTTTGACAGAAACTGTAGGTGGCTTAGGAACCCCAAGCTTGAGGCTGGTGTCTGAAGTGATGGCAGTTTTGTGAAGGACTGTGCCCTTAATCTATGAAATTTGTCCTAACTCCAGTAGTCAGCCTCAGAAGTCATTGCAGAAAGGTAAGTGCTTTCAGGGCAGTTAAACAAGGTGCTAAGAAAGGGAGTATCTGTGAGTTGATATCTAGAATGGAAAATCAAAAATGGCTCCCAGGGTTGACATTAGAGCTGAGATCTGAAGGATCAGAAAGATCCAGAAGTGAGTAATCTAGAGGTAGAATACTCCAGGCAAGAAGAAACAGCAAATTCAATGCCACAAAAATGTTTGGGGCAAAGAAAGAAGCTAATTGAGTTTAGAGCAGAAGGAAACTGACAGATGACAAAACTAGACATATGATATATCATTAAAAGCTAGATCTAACAGTTGTGGTAAAAACTGTTTACTAAAATCCACATTCTTTTTTTTAATAGGAAGACAGCTAGAATTATGTTTCCCAGCATGTCTTGAAGTAAAGGAGGGCCTGTGTGATTGAATTCTAGCCAAGGGAAAGAAAGTAGAAGTAGTGTGTATTCTTGCTAGACCACCATTCTCTTTCTTTTAGGAAGGCTTAATGCAAATGACAATGAAAATGTAGAAAATATTAGAGCCACAAGATGGAAAGGAGCTGCATTCCTATATTACCATATGGAGGAGAACCATTTTCTGATCAGGAAAAAAACAAATTAAAATTAACAAAAAAATAAATCTTTATTTGGGGTTTACTCTAATACAGAATCTGATTTCTTACCCAATGTAAATCGCTGTGATGACTTTTGTGAACCTTTTTGACCTTGGAGAGCTTTTAGGTAAGGGTTGAGAGTAGAATTTCCTAACCAGAATTTTCTAAAGGAATTTCTAAGCCACAAATTTTAGTAAGTGCTAGGAATCAAGCCACTAAGAAAAGAATCAAGATAAGTGTGATGGGCAATATGGCAGCAAAAAATAAAATATAATCTGTGGGCCAGGAGTTTGATGAAAGAATAAGCCAAGAAGGAGCATGAACACAAAGTGAGTCATTGGGAACTGCCACCAAGACAATAAAATGCCCTTAGCTTATCAGTCTTGGCTTTAGCTGTAGAATTCTATTATATGCTAGACATAAAGGCATAGGTATAGGTAGACAATAGTAATAACTACAATTTATTAAATATCAAATAAGATTTGGACACTGATGTTTTACATATAGTTCCTCAAAAAATTTAAATAATCCAGCATATACTGTGCTGAAGGGACTATGGCAGGTAAAGATAATAAGATTTGGGAAGGTTGAGGTTAAATAATTTGATTAATTTTGTCCAGCTATTACGTAGTAAATCCTAGATTAGAACCCAGTTTGACTGACTTCAATGTCACTCCTAGAAAACAGCAGCTCTCTATCTGCATAATTTCTTTTCTTCCTACTTGTCTTAAATTTAATTAAAGAACTTCACTGATGGAAAAGACAAAGTAGAAAAGGTTTCACGTGACCCTAGGTCTTTATTTTATATCACCTTAAGAAAACTGTTCAAAAATACTCCTCCCACTTTGGTGTGAGAATAGATTAATGTGCTCTGACAGTTGGCATAATACTCCTATTGCTATAATTATGCAAGGCACAAAGTCTAATGTGAAACCACATCAGCTACACAGTAGGACTACTATTTGCAAGATTACACGTGGAACAGGTCAATTTAAGAGGGTGATAGTTTATTTTTTTTGCTTGGGATGAACAAATACATAATTTCTCAGCTACTTCAGTGGTGTAAGTATTAAAAGGACATACCATAAAATACTACTCTATTTCCATTTGGCATATACTAGTAGTATTTTTCCCTTTAAGTGATTTCCCAAAATTTTTGAAAGGGAATGAAAATAGCTTTTATTTGAATAGCTATCTTTTGTCAGGTACTTTTGCTATACTTATGCTATACTTTACAGACAAAGAAATAAAAACTCAGAGAGGTTACGTTACTTGCTTAAAGTTACAGAAAGTCTGTGGCAACAATCAGGATTTATATGCAGATTGATCTGAATATAAAACCTATGGTACATTAAAAGTTTGGATTTACAAGTAAAACTGTTTTCACGTTAGACCTTGGTATTTATATCTTTTTAAATGAGGGAAAACTTTCACTTTTTTCTGTAGTCATATTTGAGTAGACTTTATTCACTCACTCAGCAAATAGTTGTTATGCACCAAATATGTACCAGGTATTTTGATACATATAAGGTCTAAAGCAACAACCATAGACAAAACTCTGGAACCTCACTGAGTTTTTTACATTTTAGGTAAGAGAGACACAAAAAATAAATTAACAAAATGTATGTTACATGGGAACTTACTTTAAAGTTCTAAGTGTACAATAATATGGAACTTTTTTTAGAAAGTTCTGTTAAAATAGACTTTATTGGTCTTCATCTTCAACCAAATATGTAGTTATATGACTATTAATGCAGGGTGCTGAATTAATTTCTTATACATTTATAAGCTTGTTTTACCTTAGAGTGACTTACTGTAGTTGTTGGAAAATACATAAGAGTTGTTAAATGACAAAGATAAAAATAAATCCTGTGACAATGTTCTTCTGAAAAGAAAGATATTTTAAAGATTCTAGCAAAATTGTTTTGACTACTAAGGGAATTCCCTGAATATGCATAAATCATAAATAGGACTGCTATTTTAATCTATATTTTATTTGTCTATATTTTAGATACCCTTCTACATGTACAGTTGTAGCAGCCCAGCTGATTAGTCAAAATTAAATATTTTAAAAGAGTCCAACTAACAGCACATGAAAACTAGGACAATTTTTAATAAGAAGAAAAAGGTGTTGCATCACATATCTAAATTGATTCACTGATCTAAAGCTGTTTGAACATCTGTTTAAAATGGGCCTCAAGAACATGTTTCTTGTTGGATTAAATGAAGATACTTCAGAGAAAATTATAGCTTCTAAAGGACAATGAATACCATCATCCCCATTTCTAACCCGTGCCTGTCTTCTGGAGCCCAAACCAGATGCAAACGGTTTAATGGCATTTAATGAAATCTTTGGAGACCTGCAGTGGAATAGTGCCCCCCGGTCATTATTCAGGCTTACCAGTTATTTCATTTATTTTGCATTTTCTCCTAAATATAGAAAATATAATAATCAGTGTGTCATAATTGCCATCGCTCAACACATTGTACTTTTTTCTTTCTTTTTCCTGCCTTACAGACTAAGTTTCTTATTTCCTTTTATTTAGGTGAAAGAAAATGGCTCTAAATGATAGGAACATCATCCTTTAGCTCTGTTTTCTTCATTATAGGAGATATAACTGCACATGCAAAATTGCTCTGCCCAGGGGATTGTTATTTGAACTCTTTAAATCCACTGTGGGAAAACAATCAAGTGGACATATAAATGTGATTGAAAAAGTTCCAAATTGTTACCTTTGAAGCTACATTTGCAAGATAAATATTACGCTCTACATTTCCATTTATTCTGTGGGTTTTTTTTTTCTTTTTCAAGACAGTGGTAACTAATATAAAATATTCTTGTGCCTTTATTTAAATGAAAGCTCAAAAATGCCTGGAATATATTTGATATTTTTATGTCATGAAGTGCTTATCAATTAAATTTTCTAAGAAAACCTTTCAGTTTTTTATCTCAGAGAAAAGCAAAACAACATTAGCACAACCTTCTTGTTGCGAATAATCACATTATTGTTACAAAATTCTTTGGCTGTATGGAATTTATTATGATTTGGGAAAAACAAACATTTTTTCCTAATGTATTTTTATTTTTCACATTATGTATAGTAATTTTATTTTTCATGAGACAAGTCTTGTCAGACAAGTTCAGTTGAAAATATGAAATCACATTCAGTTCTCCCCAAAGAGAGCCAGGGACTGGCAGTCTTGTGGAGAGCAAGGAAGGATTTATCTTTACCGAGAATGAAAGGGGAAGTTTGTATATTTCTTATTGCATAATAGTCACACAAATCAGAAAAACTAGTTAGTTAATTTGAAACACACTTTCAGTTTCTCAGGAAATTTTTTTTTAAAAAAATGACTCCTGTTTCAGTTCCAGCAGATTTGGGATAATTCAGTATCACTAAGGTCATTTGTTCCCAAGCAGTACAATTCTTGTACCCCTCACTTCTCCATCCCAGGGATATTTAGTAATATCTGAAGACATTTTTGATTGTCATGTCTGGGGGTGCTACTGGCATCTAGTGGGCAGAGGACATATATGCTGAATGTATAATGCACAGGACAGCTCCCACAACAAAAAATTATCTGGAATAAAATGTCAATAGTGTCAAGGTTAGGAAACCACGTCTAAGGTAAAGACAATCTTGTTATTACCAGTCACTAAGGCTAACTGAAGAGTTTTATGGAATCCATCTTTCTGTATGGAAGGAAGTAAAGCACAACCTTGTCTTTAGAATCTTATACTGTGAACGTTTTATGTACGAACACTCAAAATACTTCAAGAAAATAAAGTTGAAAACTCATCTATTTATTAATTTATCCAACTAATATTTATTACAAAAACCCTATGTGACAATTCCTGTGCTAGATACAAATACACAGTCTATACACAAGGACATTACAATTGGATATAAATGTTCCATAAAAGCAGGGAATGATGGTGGTGTGTTTAATGTTATATTTTTCAATTACTAGCATAGAGCCTGAACACATAAGGCTTAATCAATATTTGTTGCATCCACCAAAAAAGTAATGAATGTATTAAAGTATATGACATGACAAGCATATATCAGGTACACTGGCTCTTTAGAGAAGGAATTAGCATGCATGGTCAGACATATCAGAAGAGCCTTCATGGATAAGGGAGCATTTGACCTAAGAATATCTGAGTGGGAAAATAATGAGAACATAGAGAGAAGGGGAGAAAGAGATTCAAAGATGGAATATTTGTAGAAGTGAGGGATACAGATAAAAATTAATCTTTATAATATTGTGTAGTACCATGAGAGCCAAGAGAAAAATGATTTTTTAAAAGAATTACTGGTTTACAGTGACAAATAATGAAAAGAACTCAGTGAAGATGAGATTTCAGAAAGGTCACTGGGTTTTTCATTAGGAGGTCCAATATTTCATACACATATACCAGGTGACAGAAAGGATGAGGGTCAGAGGTCAAGGGAAAGTTACCTGAAAGAGCTGTGAAATTTCACTCCTCTTTCTAGTACCACTTTCCTGGTTCACAGCCTCATTCTATTTTACTTGGGTTACAGCCATAGCCTCCTAAATAGCCCTTCCCTGGCACAATGCCTTTTATAAACAGCTTCAATATGAATCTTTTCAAATCTCAAATTTGAACATAGTACTCCCTTGCTCAAAAGCCATCACGGACTAGTCATTACTTACAGTCCCAAATTTTATTGTGGAATTCAAAGCCCTTTTGAATCAATTTTTTCTTACCTTGTTTTTTTTTATGTTTCATCACAGTTTGAATAATTATGTAACAGGCAGTTTTCTGTTTTTACTCCATTATTTCTTGACTGAATGTTCTTTCTCATGTTTTTATTTTTCCCACTTGGGAACATCACTTTTTTAGTTCCTCAATGTCAATATCCAAGGCATCTTTCATGCTATAGATTTAATACTGTCTATTCAATTAGACTCTCCCTGATTCTCTCTACTTGCAGATCATTTCTGTTTTCCATTCTTCTGAAGTATCTCCAGACCTCCCTCATAGCACTTATGTACTCTTTTTTTTTATCATATTTATGTACTTTAGTTGATATATACATATATATTGCTTGCCTGCTCAGCATCCATTCCACACGCTTCTGTTAATGGCAGCCTAGCTAAAATTAGGTGACTACCTAGGCCATGTGGTTCTAGGATTACATTCACATAGGATTAACCTATTCCCATGGCCATGGTGAACTGGCTTATGATCCAAGTGAGGAGGGTGGAACAATCAAGCATCAACACCTGGATTTTTCTGACACTATAAAAAATGATGTGTTCACCTTCTACTAGAGTCACGTAAGTGACAGAATTAATGTCATGAAGAGGACTGGCCTGGGAATTAAGTCAATGTAGATTAAAATGGAATTGAGAAAAATGAGGATGAAGAGAAAAAAGGCCAATTTTAATGAAAATTTTTTGACCCTGGATTTAGGAATTCTGTATTGCATAACTACAGGGAACAATGTTCACTTGTATTCTGTATCAATGGTACCTCCAGGAATTTTGTGATGTTGTAGCCTGACATCTTAGTTATTTGAGCCAAAAAAATTCTCAATCTCAGATTAGTCCAATTTAACTGAGTTCCTGCCACTCACTTGCCAATGAAACATTTATATGTAGCTTTTAAAAACATTTTTTCTACCAGAGAATACACTCTTGAGTACTATATTTGCTTGCTCATTTTGAATTCAAGTGGTCCCTAGCAGTGCTTTCCCCATAGTAAACAAATTTATGTTTTAGTGTATTCTATTAAGTTGGCCGGTTCTAAGATTCAGTGAATGTCAATAAAGAGAAAATCAAGGACTATAAACCATAAAGGAAGGGTTTATGTGGTATGTACAGGGCTAGTAGTTTAGGGAAAATATCAAAGTTTTCTTTCAGGGAAAGTTACTTGTTTTTGAAAAATTAAATTGAAAAACTCAAAACAATTATAATTTACATTATATCATCCTCGTTATTAGAATTTATGAATCATTGTTATAGTTCATTGTTTATGTCATTATTCTTATTACAGGATTTTTATTTGTCTAACTGAAAAACTGTGGGTAATATGGAGGACTTTTGATAGATCTGGTTCAATAGCTATATCTATATATCTATCTCAATAACTATATCTTAGAAGAAATATGAGCTTATTCTCAGCACTCGAGAAAGTAGTCTGACACACACATCCACAGTTAAACTATAGTAGAGCCATAATAATAAGTGACATTCTGTCAGTTTTTGGTAAGAAATCTAAGGAAAATGACTACCATGATCTTCCCTTCCTCTTAGACTCATCAGCTAATTTTTAAAATTCTCCAACTCAGAGCCCTGCTTTACTCAGTCCTCATTTTTTTATACATGTTTAAAAACATAGTAAATATCTTTATATTATAATAAAGATGAATAAGAACTTGAAGAGTGTTTTTCTGGTTTTAAAAGATCAGTGAAAAGAAACAGGACTTGGGGAAGAAAGAGTGCTGGCAAAAATTATTTTACTAGTTTTTACGGAGTAGTTGAAAATAGTGATCATGAGCGTGGGACACAAAAGTTAGTGGGTTTCTAAAATGTCAAAAAGTATTTAAGTTAAAGTGGGTAGAAATGGAGTCTTTTAAGGTTTGGAATGCTAGAGAGGACGACTATGCTGGGTGTGGAATCATTTTCTCTGACGTTATTAATGCTAAGCCAAATCATTCCTATTCTGGCCTCTTTCCAAGGCAGTTATGCCTGGAGATGTGAGGATGGACCAGATGACTTCTTGAAATGCTTCCTTTGATTTATAACTATCAAGATGAGTATATGTAGACATGAATACACATGTACTCAATTTGAGAAATAGCAGTGCTCCAGATATGTGTGCTATAACAGATGTGTACTCCCTGAAGAAACCAATGGAAAAATATTTGTATATAGACAAAAATGTACAACAGAAATTGAAAGAAATTTCTCAAGATTACTTTTACCCTACACAATGAAAATCTACAAAGGCATTTTAGTGAAACTTCTATAATGAAATAGTAAAATTTTCTAAGTGCTTTTTTCCTGCTTAGAGAAAAAAAGCCCCGTATGTTAAATAAGGTGATGCAAATTAGTATCATTATAAACAATCCAAGAATGAGCTTAGCTAACAGGAACAGGAAATAACCCAATATGTCTTTTAATTACATTTACATGATTACTAGTCAAACAGAGCAAAATATTTACATTTCTGTTTCTGTGTAGTTCTGATTCTAGAACATACTTTATTTTTAAGCAGCTTTGATATTTCCTTTAAAGTAATAAACATACCTCAAGTTATCTAAAAAAAAATCAGATCATGGCTTCATAATTAGAAAATTTTAGCTTCATCCTTGGACATTTATTCTCAGTGGATTTTAATGCTGTTATTCACTTCACTTTAGTTATGCAGTAGGAAACCAGTTTGAGGCAAACCAACATTATTTCTCTGAGCAATTTAAGCTTAGAAAATCCTGAATGTTAAAGTAATGAGAATGGTAATGTAAGGTAATGAGGATGGGTGGCATAATCTTTATGTAAATACAAAGAACTTTCCCATGATATTCAGGAGAGCATAAGTTAACGTTAAAAAATATTGCTTAAATATTTTATAAAGCATGACCTTCAACATAACTAAATAATAATAATAAAACTCATCACAAAGACTCTAGGATCTCTAGAAATATACCTGTTTTGAGATTAATCTATAACTATATAAGATAATCCTGTCTGATGAGTTTTTAAAATCAAAATTTAAAAAAATCATTTCCTTAAAATTTTTGATGTAATACTATCTGTGATCGAATATATTGAAGTTCAGGGTGCAGAAGAGAAATCTATACAGTGTTCTGTCTTACATGATGATGTAACTTAGTTTTCCAATTCCAAACCAATAGTCTAGCACACAGTTCTCTTGGTTAGATGAATAACTTTTCTCTTGTGTTTAAATAATATACATTCTTTATTAACTTTGATTGCAGTGTAGTCCAAAGCTTTCAGTAAAATCTCCCCTTTTCCCCACCATCAATAACATTCTCATTTTATACCTGTTCTGCCATATGCACTAAAAGTCTGGGACTCGACAAGTCCAAGCTATGTCTCAAGACAACTTCAATTGTTAACAACACTTTGCAGACTAGGTACCTAAAGGGAGGCCTATTATTTCTGAGAACTAAGCCGCCAAGCTATCCATCCTCAAGGAAACTTTGGAACCTCTAAGTTTATACAAAACTCATTGAGTTCCCTGGGCGTAATCCAGCTACTCTAATTCTGTTCTCTTTTTGTGATTGCTTTCCCAATTATTTGTCTTGTATTTAAATAATGTGTAGCTGTTTCCCTGGTACTGCTTGCTGCCTAGAAATATTTTGGTCTGATATTACTATAGGCTCTCTAGCTTTCCTTTGACTTGCATGTGTCTGCATATTGTTCCAGGAATTTACTTTCAAAATTGATCCTTATGTTTGGTATGCCTTTGTAAACATAACTTAGGTGGGATAGTTTCTTTTGTTTTTGTTTTGTTTTGGTATGTGGTTACTAATAAAATTCGGATTGATTACTAGCATTTTAATGTGTTTCTCTTTGTCCTACTTTTTACATTCTCCCTGCCTCCTTTCCACCCCAGCTGGCCAGTTTTTACTCTTTTCTGTTGACAGGGAGATATATTTACATCTTCCATTTAAACAACGTAAGGAACTTCAAAGATATTAATTCCAGTTAGAAACTTCATGACTCATAAGGTTGTACAGTATTTTAATTGTATTTTTTTTTTAGATTTTTAAATTATTAATTAATTAATTAATTTTTTGGCTGCATTGGGTCTTCATTGCTGCACACGGGCTTCTCTAGTTGTGGTGAGCGGGGGCTACTCTTCGTTGCAGTGCACAGACTTCTCATTGCGGTGGCTTCTCTTGTTGCGGAGCACGGGCTCTAGGCATGCGGGCTTCAGTAGTTGTGGCTTGCGGGCTCTAGAGTGCAGGCTCAGTAGTTGTGGCACGTGGGCTTAGTTGCTCCGTGAATGTGGGATCTTCCTGGACCAGGGCTCGAACCCATGTCCCCTGCATTGGCAGGTGGATTCTTAACCACTGTGCCATCAGGGAAGCTCCTGTATTTTGTTTTACCATCTCATAAAACAAATATCATTAATATCTTGTACAGCTAAAGTTTGTTTAGATTCATCTTTTTGGATTTTCTTTATTCAGCATTGCTTTTTGTATTTTCAACTTTTCTTTTGTATTCATTTTGCTAATTTCATCTATATAATCTAAAAAATTTCTTCAGCAAGGGTCTAATGGTTGTACCATATCAGTTTTCCAAGAACTGTTTTTAATATGCTCTCATTGAATAATGGTTTCCTTAGGTACATGATTTTTGATTGCCAATTATTTTTCTTGGTTATATGGGCATATAATTCTGATTTCCATTGTGGCAGTTGAAAATGTCAAGTGTCAGTTTAATTTTTGTCTTTAATTGTGGGGGGTGGGCATAGTTTGTCGTTTTTCCTCTGGCTTCTTTTAAGGTATTCTCTTTATCTTCATTCATCTGAAGTTTCATTATAATGTGCCTTATATTTCCTTTCATTCATCATAGTAAGGTTTTTTTTTCTTCTCTAAATCTAATTATTTGTATTTTAAGACAGTTCTGGATATCTCATCCAATAGCTCTTTGAATTTCATTTTTCATTCATACTCTGTTTTCTCTTTCTGAATCTCTTCGTTCTCTTTCTCATGGTTAACCTCTTCATCTCTCTGAATTATGGGAAACAACCTTCAGATAAATTTTCTAGCTCACAAGTACTCACTTCAACTATTTCCCATGTACTGTTTAGTTTATGAAAGAATTTTAAATTTTAATTGTTACTTTTTTTTCATTCCTAGAAGGGCTCTTTTAAAAGTTCTGCTGGGTCTTTTTTTTAAAGTCTCTTGTTCCTTTTTCATATTTTAAATACCTTCTTTTTAATTTTAAACCAACTAAATAATTCTTATTTAAGTTGAAATGTCAACTTAAATGTCAACTATTATAATGCTAAAATCTGCAGTCTCCATGAATCTGTTTCTGTTTGTTATTATTTCTTACTCTCATGCTGGCATGTTTCATTGTTTTTTATAGCTTTTACTGTGAGCTTAATTTCCACAGGACTTTACCCTGTGGTAAGACATTGAGCTCCAGGCTGAACGTTATTTCTTCCAGGGAGGAGTTTCCTCTTGCCATGCATCTAGGACACAACCAATTTGTAACTATTTTAAATTCAATTCTGGTTTGTGATTAGAAATTCTTCAGGGAGATTTTTTTTTCCCCTCTACTTATCCAGAACCAAGGCTGAGACAATCTTTCATAACATCTCCTTTTGGGTCATGGCATCATATTAAGGCATCCATCCAACTTCTCTGCTCACACAGGTCCCAGACTTTTCTTTCCATCCCACATTTATGTGAACTTTCAAAATGGAAAGCTGTAGACAAGGAATGGCAGATGTCTTAAGGGCAGCTGTTGGCTTTAGTCCTTGTTGGCCTCGCCAGAGTCATGCTTTTTTGTGATTTTGTTCTCTGAGAATTCCCCTCCCTTTATTTCTAGTTCAGCTATAAATTCAAAGCACATTAATACATATTTGACTCATAATTTTTAATTTTCCAGTTGTGAATGGATTTTGTTAGTTATCTAGTCTATCATATTTCTAGAAATAGAAGTGCCTAAACTAATTCTGTATATTTAATATGGGCTGATAAATGAGCCTAGTTCTACACAGTACATGTGGACCAGCCACCTCACAAGTCTAGTTGTATATTGTACTGAGTTGAATAGTGTCCCCTCAAAATTCATGTTCACCTGAAACTTGCAAACATAACCTTATTTGGAAATAAGTTCTTTGTAGTGTAATCAAGTTAAAATGAGCCCATACTAGATTAAGGGAGAACCTATATTTAGTATGACCAGTGTCTTTGTAAACAACGAAGATGGGACACAGAAAAGAACAAACACAAGTATCATTCCATGTGATAAACAGAAGCAGAGATTGGAGTGATGCATCTTACACACCAAAAAACACCAAGCATTGCAGGCAACAACCAGAAGCTAGGAGACAGGTGTGGAATACATTCTCCCTCAGAACCTACAGAAGGACCTAACTTTGTGGATACCTTGATTTCAGACTTATCTCCAGAATTGTGAGAGAATAAATTTCCTAAATAAACTTTTAAGCCACCAAGTTCCTGGTAATTTGTTACAATAGCCCTAGGAAACTAATACATATTAACCATGGGACCCCCTGATTTTTTTCTGATGTATTCCTCCTAAGTTTTATTTGCATCTGTGGATATGCATCAGTAGTCACTCACTCTATATACAGAGAGTATATGTTATGCCTAAAACCTTGAGGCATTATTGTAGAAACTTTATTTTCATGATTTAGTAAGAGAGTAAAATCATATAAAGTTCATAAAATTATGTCTAAAGAGAAAGGGAAAATCACGTAATTATTTTGATGTATTAATCACTAGTTATAGACACTAAGCAGTTAAAATCAGAACTCTTATAATAATCTTTCAAAAATAAAACAAATGAAAATATTCTATAGTATATCCACAATAGAAAATTTCCAGATGGAAACTGTCAGGATAATTTCTGAAATACTTTAATGCTCTCAAATCTATGACATATAGACAAGATAATATGATAACAGAGATATATGTTATATTGGTTTCTTGCTTGAGGAAGTATTAAGATGTATTGTTGCTCAAGGTAAATATTGACTTTAGAATTTGGACCCTCAATATTTGCCTCATCCATCAACGTATTTTGAGAGTCCCTTCAGAGTTCAATATTTCCTTAGTGTTAAATGAAATGAAAGGAGTAAAAGCAGTTTATCTTTGGGCTCCCTCTAGCAGATTTTATAGAAGATTTATTTGGAACTAGAAACAAACTACATCAATAGGATCTGAAAACACTGGCCTCTTGCTAGAGGTGTGTGTGTGTGTGTGTGTGTGTATGCCTGCATTAGCAGCATAAAACAGATGAAACTCTAATGTGGACTTTACTGAGTTGTAAGCAAGAGATCTGGGGAAGAGTCATGTAGTTGTGATGTCAAGATACATTTTTAAGGATTATTTTCTTATATTGATGACAACTTCTGCATCATTGTCAAAATAACTGTTTTGGTTATGTGAAAAATATACCTCTAACTGCATTCTATATTTTACCTCACATTGATAATATATATTAGATATACGTGTATACATGCACATACACATCTATATCTATATATAAAACTCAAATACACACATATGATAAAAACAGAAAGCTACTAAATCTTAAAATAGAAACCAAATTTCAATCCCTGATGTGAGCCAACTTTATCTGAGCTACCTACTTATATGTTCAGTAGATACATACATTGAGTAGTTACATATATTGACTCTGAAAGCTTTTAGGATAAAATTTGAATATTCAATTCTGTTGGGAGACTGGTGCCCATTCTCCTTCCTCCACATTATGCCATTAAAAAAGTTTAAATACCACATAAACAATCTCCGTATCTTAAGACAACTATCAATCTACAGTTGATACCTCACCATGGCAGTGTAAAACCACACCTCAACTTCCTGGATGCACACTCCTGCCACGGCCCTCATCTGGCAACACTCTTCTGGCTTCATCCAAATAGTCACCACGTTTGCACCTGCTCTCCAGCAGCTGAAAGCTCTTAGAGAAGTCACACACCTAGGCTGACTCATCACTTTAAACAAATCACCACAAAACCTCAGCTGAGTACTCAAAATGTTTTAAAATTACACTACATTTTCACAGTGTGTTTAGATAATCAATATTACTTTTCTCTTGGTGTTTGAAGTTCTCTACTGAAAAGAAAAAAAAAATACTATGAAGCTCCAACTTTAAGTTTCTCAAAAGCCTGGATTGGGAAATTTTAGTCAGAAATTAAAATGAATAATAGAAATTAAGAGATGCAACTTCTTGCAAAAGGGCATTTGTGGACTATAATTCATATTTACTATAGTATTAAATGACTTCTCTTTGAGGGAAACTGCCTGATAATTCTTTCTTGTTCTCAATCTTACATAATGAGACCATTTTATTCTTCCTTTAGAAACTGATTGTTTTAAAGGGGAAATTTCTGTAGTGGATACACACTGTAGGCACAGTTTTTCCACATTTTGTACTCAGAGTCTACATAATTCAAGATTAAAATTTCCATCTGAATACGAAGAATGAACATGCACATGTGTTTGCATGTGCTTATTCTTGGAGCAAATAAATCTAAAAGCATTAATATATTTTTCTCTTTGATGTTGACTTTTATTTGTGCAGAATTCTCTTGTATTCTGCAGTGCGTGATCCCTGAAATAAACTACACGGTGCATAATAATGTCATCTGTCCTCTTCATTAGCTTATATGGCTTCTAACTTTCTCTCTAAAGTTATTGGGTATTAAGCGTATTTTTAGTACCAGACTCATAAATTAATGAGTGCTCAGGTGACATTGTTATAAGACAACATTTTAAATTATGTAATGATATAGAAATAATAGTGTAAGAATAAACAAATCCCTTACAGAGGCAGATTCTGGAGTTCTCTTTCAAAGTGATTCCACGAAGTGAAAATACAGTACACATAGTTTACAGTTCACTTAGTCTCTGATATCTGAAATTACTCAAATTCTGGAGTCTTTAAAATTGAGATATTTGCATAATTAAAGAATATACATAGAAAGTGACATTTATTAGTATTTTATTGTATAATTTAAAATTCACATCATTCATACATACAAAAAATTCAACTTATATGGTTTGTGCTCATCAGCAATCATTCACCTTTCTCTTGGTTACTATACTCCTAGAATTCACTGGAATTCCTAATCATCCTCTCAATACTTAGCAATGTGTCTGGGTAGGATTGACTCCCACCCAATATAGGGTTGAACCAATTCATTTATACTCTATCCTTACATAAAGATGATGTGATGAAAAATATGTAATCAATCAAAGAGAGTGAAATGGAAGATCTTTCTTTCTGATATTTCTAGGAAAAAGAAGTTTGCAATTTCTTTCAGATTAGGTGGCACAAATGTATAACATTTGAAGCTGCTGCCATTAATGCAATGCCATAGGCTAGTACATAGAATTAATGCACATATAGAGGCAGGCCCAAGAGAGAGCAACCAGGTATAATTATATTTTTATAACTGATTCATCGTTATAACTGATTTAAAGACTCTTGGAACTAGTTTTCCTGAACTTTCAGCTTATATGATAGTAAATTCCATTCTTTTAAGTAAACATATTGAACTTTATTTTTGTTATTTGAAATTGAAAATAGTATATTTCAATGACCAAATCTTCAATTTTTCTTTCATTTGCTTCCTTTTGCTCCATTTTAACACCTATTACAATGGAATAAATGTTCCTCCTCTTGTCAAACAACAAACTCTCCATTCGTTCTCTGGATCACAACTCTCTCAATTTCTCAAGAAGTTCTTCAGTTATTCCCTCACAGTTACAACATTAGTTTTTTTCCCCCTTTCTATAATTCCTGTCACTGAAACCTTCCAGTATCTCCCGCTTAAAGAATAATCACTTAAAAGAAAATCTTCCCTTGCCTTTACACCATCCTCCAAATGCCATTACATTGCTCTGCTTGAGTTTTAGCAAAGAGTGGAGGTATTGTCTACACTGTCATTAATCACTTACTTCCCTTTTTGGAATACTCCAATCTGTCTCACATTGTTACCCCTTTACTTCAAAGCACCATTTCCAAATTAACACAAATCATCCTCTTCTCTTTCCTCAATCTCCAGTTGCAGCATGAAGTACCATACACACTTTTTCTTCTTACCTTACAGGCTTCTCCTTATTGTATTTTGTTATGACATCTCTACATTTTTACTTGTTTCTGAGATTCAACTCTTGTTCCCTTTTCCTTGCCTTCCTCTTTACTATTTCTTCTGTTACATCTATTCTCTCCTCTTTTTTTCTCTTTCTTTTCATTAACACGGTGCTTTTAGGCAATTTATTTAATTCTAGGATTTCAGATGATGAACATGCTGATGATCTCAAAATGTATATCTCAATCTAAGACTTGATCTCTGACCTTCAAGTTTATAAGCCTAACTGTCCGCTTGACATTCATTCCAATAACACACATTTATTAAGCACCTATGAAATGCCAGGCACTTTTCTTTTTGATGCTTGGGATATATCACATAAATAAATATAGCAGGCTCAACAAACTTTTACTGTAAAGAGCCAGAGAGAAAATATTTTAGGCTTTGCAGACCATATGCTCCCTGCTGCAACTCTGCTGTTGTAGCAGAGAAGCAGTCAGAGACAATATGTAAGTGAATAAGAATGTCTGTGTTCTAATAAAACTTTACTTACAAGACCAGGTAGTGCACCATATTTGACCTATAGCGAGCTGAACTTGGTCTATAAAATCTCTTATAGAATTACCCATGGGTATCTCAAATGTCTCATATCTAAGACAGAACTCTTGATTTTCCCTGTCACAGGTTTTTCTTCTTCAGTCTTTACAAATTCAATGAATGGTATCACCTTTAATTTATTCAAGCAAAAAAATTAGTGTTAATTTTTATATCTTTCTTCTCATTATCAACATTCAATTTCTCAACAAGTCACACAAGTTCTATCTCCAAAATGTACTTCATAACATTTATTTCTTTACATCTCCAGATCACTATTAATTTTCACTGGCCTGTTGCAAGCAATGTTTTATTTTACTCCCTTCTTTATCTCTTTCCCTCCTCATGCATTCTCCACACAGCAGTAGAATGACATTTTAAAAATATAAGCCAAATCGCGTTATTCTTCTTCCACAAACCATTCAATAAATTCTCGTTGCCCTTTGAAATAATTTCAAATGTGTATGATCCAACTCTACTGGAATTCCCTAAGTTTCCTGAATACACCAAGGTCTTTCCTGTCTAGTGGAGTTTGCATTCACTATTTCTACACCTGGAATATTCTCCCTCCAGTTCTTTGCATGACTGCCTCCTTGAATATCTTTGTTAAAGTGCTGTCAACTTTTATCTCCTATATCAATTTCTATTATATTATTCTGTTTATTTATTCTCTAACACTTATCACAACCTAATTATTTATGAGTTTATCATCGCTCTCTTCCTCTGGTATTTAAGATCCTCAAGTACAGGGTCCTGGTTTATCATAGAATCCCTACCACCACCAAGCACAATGCCTAAGAGTCAATTAATACTTAAAAACTGGGTGAATAAATGAATCTATCTTTTTTTTTTTCTTTTTTTTTTTTTTTGCGGTACGCGGGTCTCTCACTGTTGTGGCCTCTCCCGTTGCGGAGCACAGGCTCCGGACGCGCAGGCTCAGTGGCCATGGCTCACGGGCCCAGCCGCTCCGCGGCATGTGGGATCCTCCCGGACCAGGGCACGAACCCGTGTCCCCTGCATCGGCAGGTGGACTCCCAACCACTGCGCCACCAGGGAAGCCCAATGAATCTATCTTTATTAAAGAAATTGCAAAGGAAAATTATGTACTAGTAGAAACAAAAGGGTTTTTTTGTTTCTTCATGTTTCTGAATCTTGCTTTTCTTCATAATGAAAAATTAGTTTATTAGTTTTTGACTTATTCATTCAAAAAATATTAACTTGTACAGCAGAGTTTCTCAGTCTCAGCACTATTGACATTTTGTGCTGGATAGTCCTTTCTTGTGGGGGCTGCCCAGTGAGTTGTAGGATGAACAGCAGCCTCCTTCATCTTTATTCACTAGACATTAGCAGCACCCACCCTTTTCTTTCACCTTCTGCCTAGCTGTGACAACTATAAATGTCTCCAAACATTGCCAAGTGTGCCCTGGGAGGGAAAAAATCACATCCCCCCCCCCCTAGTTAAGAACCATGATGAAGAGATATCTGTTGTGGCCTACATATTTTGCTAGATGCTGAGATTACAAAATAAATGAGAAGCTTTCTTCCTGCCCTCAAAAAGCTAAAATCTAGTAGGAAAGAGAGATACTGAATTAGTATTTTAAGCAAGTGCTACGAAGAACTATAGGCTAAAATTAAAGTATGCAACAGGGAAGTGTAACCTAAACTAGGGGCTGGGAAAATGTTCCCTTCTCGAAGTCATTGTAAGCTGAAATATCAGTATTCTAAAAGAAGAGGCTAATTAGAGGAGACTGAGAAAGGGGAGTGAGTATAGAAGAAAAGAGTACTCCAGACAGAGGAAGAGTCATGTAGAAGAACAAAGTATGGCCCATTTGAAAAAGTGAAAACAAAATGCCAGTCTATGTAAAGTATGGAGTGCAATCCATCACATGAAACCTGGAGAGGTCAGCAGGTGCCACATTATATTTACACAGGTGCATTCCATTAAAGATTTGGGACTTTATTCTACAAAACCCATAAAATGTTAGAAACATGATCAGACATGAATTTTAAAATTTTGCCCTGGATTATCTGAATAAAATGGATGAGTAGGAGAAAGAGGGCCTATAAAGTGAATGGAGAGGGCATGATGTAGTGTTTCAGATGCCAGGTAATAGTGAAATGAGTGGGAAAGGAGAGAAGTGGGTGGAAATGAGAAAAATTTTGAGTGTGAATCAACCGGGTTCACTGATTAAATAGATGTCAGGGGCCAAGGATAGAACCATGACGTAAGCCACTGAGCAGATGGTGGTATTTTGTTATTGTTAATGCTAGGTCCACACACCCAAGCTAATACAGAGAATATCTCAGAAAATATAAATGTACTTTTGAGTACAAAGAAACTCTTCATAATGACAATTTATATAACAATTTAAAATGTTATTCTTTTCATTGATTTTCATTGCTATGCTGTTCTCTTATTCATTATCTGTTACAGCATAACAAACTGCCACAAATTCAGTGATTAAAACTATTGTTTTATATATATATATATAAAGTTTATATATATGTAAGTATATACTATATATATATATATATATATATATATATATAGTACCTATTGGTTGGGAATCTAGGCATGACCTAGTTGGGTCCTCTGATTCAGGATCTCTCACAGGGCTAGGAACAAAGTATCAGCCAGGGCTGGGGTCTTATCTGAAGGCTTGAGTGTGGAAGGATCTGCTTCCAAGCTCATTTGATGGATCCTAACAGAATTTAGTTCCTTGTGGGCTGTTGAACTGAGGCTCTTGGTTCCTTACGAGGTGTTGGCTGGAGTTTTTCCTCAGTGCTGTCACACAGGCCATTCCATATGGCATCTAACTTCATCAAAGCCAACAAGAGAGAGAATCTATTAGCAAGACAAAAGTCGTAATCTTTTGTAGCCTAATCATGGAAGTAACTCCCTCTCAGTGTTTCCATATTCTCTTGGTTAGAATACATTACTCAGGGGAAGAGATTACACAAGGCCATGAACACCAGGAGGTTGGACTCTTTTTGTGCCATATAGGAAGTCTGTCTACCACAATTTATATATTATTTCAAGCATTCAGATTAAAATAAAATAAACACAATATGAACATGCTGGCATTTAGACGTATTAAGAGTCTAAAATAAATGTTTTACTTAAAATTAGTTCTTCCTAGGAATACTTTTTTACAAATTTTGGAAGCTAACGTAGCATGGACAAGCAAATATATGTTCTATGTACAACACACAAGTTGAATGGAGTAAGTTGAGAAAATATTTTATTTAATTATATAGCTATTTATAGCACAGGATGGAACTAGGCAGGGTCTATGGAGAGGAGACCTAATGTTAAGTGCCAGGACTATAAACTTAAAAGCATAAATTGTTTCAATTTTCTTTAATAATGTCACATTATTTCTTTTAAGAAACATTTGATTTTGACTAATCAAAATTAGGCTTGATATCCTAATGTCTTTGTAAAAGTTGGGACACTCAGCATAACATCTTTTTTGCTGAGTATCTTATTTTACATAATTTCCTACACATTGTTTGGAATTGGTCTTGACAGACTTTAATCAGGTTGATGAAACTCTGTAGATTGTCAAGCATAAAATGAAATGTTTGGTCTATCCATTTTAGAAGACTCTTAAAATGAACATAACTCATCTGTGGCAGTAGCAACAAATGTTTAAGAATGTCTTCTTCCTTTTTCTACAATGTCCTCAGTAGGTAGGGGGTTTCCAGAGAAGGAGAACTTCCAGATCTTTTGCTTACCTTAACATGACATCTTATAATGGTGATATTTTCAGGTTATTGATGTTCAGCATGTATGATTTGGATTTTTTTCATTAATATTTTCCATTTTATTTCAAGCTGATGTGAGTGTCCTGGATACTGTTTTATCATTCCCAAAACACATTTTTAAACTTTAAAAATAACTCAGTTCTATGTCATAGTTCATTTTAGTTAGAATTTTCCATGTAAATAACTCAGGAAAGGCCAGCACTGTCAATTGTATGATTTAATTAATTGATCCATGGTGTCAGACACTTATTATAAATAATGAACAGAACTTCCTTTCATCTAGAGCTAATGTGATTCATAGGGAAATTGGCCTATTTGGAATTTAACAAGCAGGGAAGTAAGATAATTTATTAGATTTTTTCTAACTTTGCTCATGTCCAATAATGTGTAGTGCATACTATTACTATTGTCTGCTGTAAGTTAGTAAGACAGTAGTCTCAGGTTAACAGGCTCGGTGAAATTTCTAAGTTCCAAGACTATCTCTTTCCATTTACATTTCCACAAACTAAAATATTAACAAATCAAACAAGTTATTTAAATTTTTTTTGCTAGTGTTGAACTGTGTATGCTGTGTTAATGTAACAAGGGGACCTAGTTAAGAACAAAACAAAAACACAAAACTTGAATTTCAGCATTTTTAACTGGCTGTCAAACAATAGGAAAAAGACCAACATTAAATTTTTAAAGGTTCTTTGAAGTGAAATTATGAAGGATCCAGACCTCCATCACCAAAAAGAGAGGGTATGGAGGAAAGGGTTTGTAGGGGAGAAGTGAAAGCTACCAATCCTGATGGGGCAAAACGGAAACATTCTCAATGCTGAGAAGGGGATAATGGTTTATTCCTTATAGCAAGACCTGAGCCCAGCAGAACAGCGCCACTGTGGAGTGGTAGTGGGACCTCAGAAGGGAGTGGATCCATGGACTTTGCTGTGCCTGAGAAGGCAGGCTGTATAACACGGAGCTTCATGTCAGGGCAAGAATTCCCAATGGACACTAAGGCAATGAAGATTTCCACCACCTCGGGACCATATGAACTTACATAATTAACTGATCAAACTAGGGGACCTTGGATTTCCCTGGCAGTCCAGCGGTTGAGACTTTGCTTCCAATGCAGGGGGTGTGGGTTCGATTCCTGGTTGGGGAGCTAAGATCTCACATGCCTCACGGCCAAAAAACCAAAACATAAAACAGAAGCAATAGTGTAACTAATTCAATAAAGATGTTAAAAATGGTCCACGTCAGAAAAATCTTTAATAAAACAAACAAACAAAAAAACTAGGGGACCTTGTTTCACTTGTATTAACATGGGAAAGAGCTTCAAGACCTTCTCAGGAACCTGGTAAAGAGAGGAAGATTCAATGACAGAGGTTATTTGTTTGTTTTGTTTTGTTTGTTTAAAATTATTTGGTAAGAGGAATCTGGGATCTAGGTTGAAGAGTGGGCAGAAGCAGATTTGCTTAGATTTTTTAAAAAAGCAGTTGCTAGGAATTTCTATTTTTGGCTGTTTAAAATCTATACTATCACTTTGAATTTTGTTTGCATGTAATTGAAGAGTATAAAGAAGTGTAAAATGATCTTTGCCAATGTGGAATATGTATAGTAGAGAATTCTAGTAGAGAATACAATAGTAACACATAAAATATATAGCTCCCTGTAAAACGTATTGTATTATAAAAGACAACTGAATGATACTGAAAATTTTTGCTGCAGTAGCTGAAAGGAAAAGAAAATACTTCAAACTGGTGAATCAAGAGAGCCTCCTAGAGGGTAGAGGAGATGCTGTTTGAAGTGGGATTTAAAAGGTGGGACTTGTTTCCTCCAACAGAGAGGACAGGAAAGATATAACCTAGTGATTGCTTGTAAAAAATAAAGGGTAATAAGACTCATTTTGATGAATTGTCTTCCCAGTAAACTTGCAATTCCAGGCGTATATCATTGATACTTTAAGATTGTTTTAATTTCTGTATATATTTTAGAGTTGAAAACTGAATCTAAAAGAGGTAAAGTCTATCAGATAGTTTTACTAATTGCTGCCAATCAATTCAATCATTAATTAAATTAATTCAAACTCAAGTCTCTTGCTTTGATTTAAGAAATAAATGTAAATTCCAAAAAGAAATGTGAATTCTACATTCACTCTCAAATCAATTTGATTTATAAAAGTATTTTTTAAATGAACATGAGAACACGTCTTGTTCCAAAGTTGTTTGTCAATGAACCATTGTAAAAAATTTGCCCTGCCCACAGGGCCTGAAATGGTACCTTTTTTTTCTCTTTAGAGACAATTTTTTAGAGCAGTTTTAAGTTCACAGCAAAATTGAGAGGGAGACAGATTTCCTACATATTCCCTGCCCCCCCACACACAATCCTCCCCCATTATCAACATCCCCTATAAGAGTGATACATTCAGCGCAATTTATGGACTTACACTGACACATCATCATCACCCAAAGTCTATAGTTTACGTTGTGGTTCACTCTTTGTGCTGTACATTCTCTGAGTATGGACATGTATCCATCATCACACTATCACACAAGGAGATTCACTGCCTTGAAAATCTTTTGTGCTCTGCCTATTCATCCTTCCCCCTAGTCCAAGCCCCTGGCGAGAACTGATCTTATTACTGTCTCCACAGTTTTGCCTTTTCCAGAATGTCATTTAGTTAGAATCTTTTCATGGCTTGATAGCTTATTTATGTTTAGCATTGAATACTATTCCATGGTCTGGATGTACCAGAGTTTCTTTACCCATTCATTGACTGAAGAACATCTTGATTGCTTCCAGGTTTGGGCAATTATTAATAAAGCTGCTCTAAAAATCCTTGTGCAGATGTTACATGGACAGAAGTTTTCAACTCCTTTGGGTAAATATCAAGCAAGGAACACGACCGTTTGATCACATAGTAAAACGACATTTACTTTTATAGGAAAATGCCAAACTGTCTTCCAGAGTGGATGTACCATTTTGCGTTCCCACCAGCGATGAATGAGAGTTCCTTTTGCTCCACATTCTCACAGCATTTGATGTCAGTGTTTTGGATTTTGGCCATTCTAATAGGTGTGTAGTGGTATCTTATTGTTGTTTTAACTTGCCTTTCCCTCATGACATATGATGTGGAGCATATTTTCATATGCTTATCTGTATATCTGTATCTGTATATCTTCTTTGGTGAGGTCTCTGTTAAGGTCTTTAGACCATGTTTTAATCAGGCTTTTTGTTTTCTTATTGTTGAGTTTTAAGAGTTCTTTATATATTTTGGATAACAATCCTTTATCGGATATTTCAGAGACATCTTTTTTTAATTCTATGACCTGCTGGCAATAATTTTTATTAGTTCCCAGGAGGAAACCAACTCAAATAAATAAACCATAGTCTCTGCACCTACTTCCTGAGTCCTTTTATAACAAGAGGCTGTCATTGCAAATATTTCTTGTTTTGTGGTTTGTTAGTGAAATACCTTATATGGTACTTGCAACCTCATCAAATACGTTTTTGCATAGCACAAAGTTAAGTTTTTGAAGGTAGATACTCTGTTTTAGATCTTATTATCTGTTCAACCTAAAGAATAATTGTAAAAACAGGAACCACTCAATGCATTGTTTAAATAAAAATCAATGAATAATACAGTGAAAAAAATAGTAGTTAAATATCTGGTTCATACAGGCTAATCTTGCTTCCTATCTTGCTTTTGCAAAGGATTCCCTTTTCTTGAAGACTGGGGGCCACTCTGGGAAACCAACTTCATTCCTGGGGCCATGTTAGCTATGGAAAGATTTTTTGCTTACCTAGATTTCATATATTGCTGCCTATATCTGCCTGCCTTTTTTGTGCTTTTCTGTTAAGGCACTGTACTTACACTTCCCCTTTCTGTTCTTTACCTATACCCTAATTTTATCCTCAGGGTACTATAAATTATCCTTACCAATTCTGTTTATATAGTTAAGATAAATAGCTTGCATTGAATAAAAGAATGAATCTATAAAAATGGAAGAGTGAAGGTGAGTTACATCTGTGGAAACAAACTACAGTATTCCTAAGTATGACTTTTTGTAGTTACACTGATTTTATTTTACTTGAATATTTTAGGATATAGAAGTGTTAGTTCAATGCTCTTCCCTATGCCTTTCATCCCATGATGCTTTTAATTATTTTAAAGGAAATGAGAGTACCATCAAATATATATACATATATATGCATATATACATATATATTTGAATGTACATGTATATATGCATACATGTATACATATATATATAATTTTTTTCAACAAGACTTGATATTGTGCTTGTGGTTTAACAGACTGTAGAATTTTCTTGTGGAAAAAATGTAGTGGATACTTGCTTTTTATTGCCAACAGATCTCTAGCTTTCCTCTAGGTGACCATCCCTCTCTACTTGCAGCCACATGTTTACATGAAGCTGTCTGCCAAGGCACATTTGCTTAAAACCATAAGTGACATAAGTGTTATCATTATGTGTTATCAAATGACTGGCTTATTAAAAATATAAAAATTTGATAAATTGCAAATACAGATGTCATTTCTTTATGACTTCTTTACACAGTGATTAGGAAATGTGGCCATAATAGTCTTTTAAACAGAACTAATACAACTGCACCAAAGACCCTCATAGTCAGTGTTTCTACCTTCTTTTAGTTTTTAATTCTAAATGCCCACACAAGCCCCCAAAGGAAGGTTAAACTCAGGAAAAAAGACAAAAGTATAGGATCAACAATGATGTTAGGTCTCTTGCTCCAACAAGGCCCAGGGCAACTGGTTGTCAAATTTGGACTGTTTGTTCTGGCAGAGAAAGAGAAACAAAGAACAGAAGTTTGTGAGTACGCTTGTAGCTTGTTGAGCTTAGCCAAGCTCTGTCTGCTATCTTTTGGGCTGAGATCCTTGTAAATCTTACAACTGTTTCATTGCCTAGCTGAGCCATGTTGGAAGTGCGCAGGGACTCTTATTTTAAAGCCCTCTGAATTCCTAGCTACCTGTCACCTTTTTAACCTTCCTTTGAAATGAAAAATAGTTTGAGATGTTCCCCTAGACATAATACTGAAGAAGAAAAAGGTTGCAATAACAAAATTGTTTTAACAAAGGGCAAGGGCACAAGGTTGTCTCAGCCATTTGTGAACTATAGCTACAGAAGTTCGATATTATTACTTATAGGTTATAGGAGGCTGTGAGAAGCATTACATAATGACTAAAACCAGATTTGCAAACTTGGAACCAGTCCAAATGTTCCTCCAATTCACCTGTGAAACAAAAAATAGAAAAATGTTTTGCTGATTATTTTTTTTCCTCCCACAATGGCCTTCTTTTATGCTAGAAGTTCCATCTCTATAAAAAGCCATTCTATTGAGTTAAAATGTTAGCTACCATTTATTGAGAATTTACTATACACCAGGCATTGTTATGGATCTTAAATGTTTAGTATGCATTTTGTGGTCAGTTATAAAATACACTGTGAGCTGAGGAGAAATCCAGGAGTTTGGGAAGATCATGGCACCATTTGGTAGTGAAATTCAATAGAAAGGGGCTTTTAAAATGTAACCTTCGTTTGGAATTTTGTGCAAATTTTTGTGGCAGATAATGTTTTTAGACACTTATTAAGAATTCAACTTCTAGGGATTCCAGGTAACCTCCAACATTTTGGCAACAACTAGGTAGCTGTGAGAGCTTTCTATTTGCCTGGGGATGAAGAAATATATCCAAGAACGAAAACATCATTGCTCAGCTTTGTATTTCAAATTAAGCTTCTCCTAAAACCCATACGATAAGCAATAATCCTGAAAGCTGAGATTGTAATTGTAGAGTTGGTACTCTTAGAGAGAAAAATTTATGTTGGGCTTCAAGGTACTAAGAACCTTAAAGAACCCAGAGTGTACAATTTAATTAATACCACAAAACAAATCAGATAAGGTGCTTTGACTAGAGAAAAATGTGACGATTTTTTCCACCTCCTGACTCTATAGTTCGAATTTTGAACCAGAGCTTAAAGAACTTCAAAACACTCCTGAGGATATGAATGTGGATTCTCTTTTAGTAAAGTTACCCATGGAAGGTACTTGGATGAGGGAAGGGATGATCCAGTTCTCTGCGGTCACTGCCAAGCATCACGTACACCATTACTTGGGACTATGAAATAGTCAGGAAATCAGAACCTCTGGGAAAATGCTAGTTTTGATATTGTAGCCCTCTAGCCCTTTCAGAGAAAAGCTACAGAGCTAGTTTTGGGGGAGACTAAAGAAGAGACTTTCACAGGGTTGCACACAATCCTTACAGCAAGTCCTGTGAATTAAACATATTATTTTCTTTATCTATAATTGAAGGAATTGATATTTAAAGTGCTTAAATAATTTTCCCAAGGCTCCAGTTTGTGGGAGAAACAGGATTCAGACAAACCTGGATTTTTCTAATTCTTCAGCCCATGTTTTTGTCACCATGGAATACTAACTCTGCCACAACCTAATATGTGAAAAAGCTCCACACGTGTGTAGACAGTGAATACCACCCATATTTCTGTACATTGTGAAAGCCATTGACACAGTATTCTTATTTTCAGATATTGAACTCTGAGCAAATACCTCTTTTCATCTCCAAAACACAAAGTACTTTGGCTCCTTTTTTAAAGCAAAAACCTCCTCCATTTGAAGGGAAAAGGAGGGATGTACTTCAGGCTATATCTGGGGTGAAAGGCAGAAAGGTGGTCTCGCATTAGTCTTTATATCAGGGTAAAACTCTGTTAAGTAAGAGACAGCTCTTCCTGATAAATTAATGTTCTCTTCTGACATAGGGAAGGGTTCCTGTTTAAACAAGTTTTGGGGTTTGTAAATGTGAGGATTACCTCTTCATTCAGTTGTGTCTCTCTAAAATTCATTTGAACATGCATTTATTTAATAAAATTATCGAGTATATATTATATTCTTGGCTTTGTAATAGGCATTTGAAATAAAAAGCATAATAAGACACTCTTCTAGTCCATAAAAAGATAATTACTGCCTGTGGAGACAAAGAAGCTCATATTCCATGTCTAAGGATATGCTATTTAACTCATTTATTTTGTACAATAACTACTTATTGCTGACATACTTTACATTAGACATTGGGCTAGGAGATGTGGTTTCCGTGTAGATAGAAATTCTGCTGGAAGTACTTTCAGAATTCTAGGCATCAGGAAAATTAAAGACACCTGAGAAAGTGTGATCTGAGGACTACAAAAGGGTTTAGCTAGACTAAAAAATAGAAACTTCATCTTCCAATTTTGAAATCTTGACTAACAAAAACTCTAGGAAAAAAGTTTATTGTCCTTAATTTATCTTGATCAATTTTTGCAATGAAAATCAAAGCCATTTTAATTGCTTTTGAATATAAATCATAACTCGAATTCCTTTCTCCTCTTGACCTTCTATGATAATATCAGCTTCAGCAGTGATGAATATGTTCTCGGTAGTTTTCATTGTCTCATATCAATATTTTATGTCCTAACTTGTCACCGTAGAACTCAAGTTGTGATATATTTCTTTCAAAAGTTCCAGTAGAATTTAATTTTGTACCATATAATTGAATACCTTCTTTCAACTGCAAATTAATAAAACTTATAAGATTTACCTTATAAAAAAGAATAATGCTCATATCTAAAATTCAGAAAATGAAAAGTGGTTGAAAATATTCTATAATTTCCTGACATTTTGACTGGCTCATTTTCAAATTTCTTTCTTCCTGTTGTAATCTCAACATTTTCAAAGTTAATTTGTGGCACTATTTGCATAAGCCCACAATCTGCTAAAGTTTTTCTCTTTCTGAAGTTCAAAGAGTTTATACGTCAATTTCCATTCCCACAGTCATCAGGGAAACAATGTATCAGTGAATATGCTTTTCTAAACTTCTATCAATCTTAAACTGCATGAAATAAGCCTAGTCACCCTTAAACTCTTGCTGTCAATCAGAAAATCAGAAAGCAGGATACAAATAACATATGCTCATAGCATTGTAGAATCCACATGTGGTTGACATGCTGAATGATTCATACATATCTTTAAACCCCAGAAAAGCAGAACTTGAATGAATAATAAGGCCAAAGTGAATCCTAAAGATTCAAGTTATTTCCAGAAATCAGAAAAGGGAAAATGAATTTTTCATTAAGGGAGACAGAATAAATAAAGTATAGGCAATTTGTTATAAATGGCTTTAGGGTAAGCTAGGTAAATTTTACATCAAAAATGAAATATAAATGCTTATTTCACATATATATGTATGTATATATTCAGTTTTTCTTTCTTTTTTTTTTTTTTTTTTTTTTGCGGTATGCGGGCCTCTCACTGTTGTGGCCTCCCCCGTTGCGGAGCACAGGCTCCGGATGCGCAGGCCCAGCGGCCATGGCTCACGGGCCCAGCCGCTCCGCGGCATATGGGATCCTCCCAGACCGGGGCACGAACCCGTATCCCCTGCATCGGCAGGCGGACTCTCAACCACTGCGCCACCAGGGAGGCCCTATATATTCAGTTTTAAAGGGAAAAATGGATATAATCTATGAATCAAGACTGTCTTTATAAAAGCCTATTTTAAGAATCGGTTATCAGTTTTAACCTATTCATAGTTGGAAGGAAACCTTTTGTTTGAAGATTAGTTGTCAGTATACTGCATCTATCTTGTTTTCAATTGAATAAATATTATGTGTTTAAATTATTTGCTTTGGTTGGCATTGATTTGGGCATTAACTTGTTGAACTGCTGTATTAGAGATTTATGACAAATTCTCACAGCAACACTAAATATGATCATTAGAAAATCAGAGTTTAGAAACAATTTCAGACATTGTCAATGTGGTTCTGATTCACCAGGGTTGGAGCATTCCTACGGCTATCTGGCATTAAATTTTACAGCTTTGATTAAAATTCAGTTATCTTTGGTGATTGAACTTTTTTAAATGATTTGATGTGTACACTTTGGGTGTTTGTTATGTTAAATCTCTGGCAATTTACCAACAAAAAAGTATGTCTTTATAAATAAAATCAAGAGATTATATGTCTTCTTTTTCTTTCCAAATCAACTTTTCAACTCTAATGCATTTCTTGTACTGTCAATCACAGCTGTTTTGGACTTCCTGTAATTGGTGAAGTAATTCCTTTTCATGCTTTTAAATCATGTGTGCATTTTGTAGCTATTAATCAATTTCCTGCTGTGCCCTGAGTTAAATTAAATTATAACACTAATACCAGAACAGATCCCAATAGCTTTTTCTCTATACTTTAGTGAAGCAATCGTCGATGTAGAAGCACAATTTTATTTTTTCTATATAAAATGTAGAGAACAACTGTTTTGCTAGAGCTGACAGATGGTATCTAATACTCTTTAGTGCTTACTGTTCTGCAACAGCAAAACTGGAATAATATATTATAAGCAATTAATGTGGTACAAGTGTTTAGTAACTCCAAACAGCAGCATTTGCCTTTTTCTTCTGCAGCTGCTGCCTTGCTCTCTCATTTGATGAAAATGAATGTAGAGTGAATGTAAACACATTTCTGCTCTCTTCTCACTTTCATGGCTACATTGCTTTAGTCAAGCAGTTAATTTAAACCAGTCCATCCAGAACTTCTAGGTAACAGCAAGGTGGATTTCATGCCTCAAAGTAGCTCCAATTGGAACTATACCCAAAACTTTAATCAACAGATAGAGCTTCATGATAACTAGATAGAGAGATGCTGGTTGCCATATGGGGAAAGATGATTATGCAGGGATCCAATGCATGTAGTTTCAAGTTGGTGGGAAGCTATTTAAGTTTTATTAATTTATCAGAACATAGAATTAATAATGTTATGATTGGGTACATTTAAAAATTAAACTATGCTGAAGTTTAGCATAGCATGAAACATCGATCATAAAACATAAGCAGGAATGAATTTAAATATCTCAAAATGGAAAATGCTTGTCCCATTTCACTCTTGGAGAGAATTTCAATACGACTTGCCCATGATTTCTTGCAATTAAATAGAACTTAGCCTTCCATTTTGCTTAAAAATGGGACCGCAAAATAAACGTAAATGAATTAATTGCCTAAAATGTTGCAGGTAAAGTATATAATAGAAAAAGATAAAGTTTTACAAGAATTAAAATATACTTTTTATTTTGAGGTTTTTGGAATGTTTTCTGCTAAATGCATTTTTATAGAGATATAAAATTAGAGTTACTATGTAAGTGTTGCAATTTTATGTCTTACAGAGCTATGAAGAGACTTTTTGTTTTTTCTTTTTTTTTGCAGTACGCAGGCCTCTCACTGTTGTGGCCTCTCCCGTTGCGGAGCACAGGCTCCGGAAGCACAGGCTCAGTGGCCATGGCTCACAGGCCCAGCCACTCCACGGCATGTGGGATCTTCCCGCACCGGGGCACGAACCCGTGTCCCCTGCATCGGCAGGCAGACTCTCAACTACTGCGCCACCAGGGAAGCCGGAAGAGACATTTTTTAAAGATGTTTATAGCAAGCACATCATAAAACAAAAGTTATCTTAAAATAGAGAGTAGGAACTGAATGAAAAAATAAAAAGGAAGATTAGAGGATAAATGTAGATGTAAAAGCTATAACAAATGCCAATCTTTGAAAATATCAAATGAAACAGCACAATTAAAGATGCTAAAGAAAACATAATGAGTTAAGGAAATATTTTCTACCTTTTTCTCTATAATTCTTTTGCTGAAGGAGACTTGGTATGTTTTTAATTTATTTTTTTAGTGATGAAAATCTTCCTTTTCTTACCAGTTATACACAGTATCATATGATTTTTTCTTTTTTAAAAAATTCTATTTTACCCCATAACAATTGAAACAAAATATGTGAAAATAGGAAAGCAATGCTTCAGACCTCATTTAAGTACAATTCTTTGTGCTCATGAACTATTTCTAGGGGAGGAGAGAGGACTGGTAAGGAAGACATATTCTACAGGAATGTCAATCACATTTAATAGGCAGTAGTGGAAGGTAATCTTCTTCTCACCATCAGTCTCTAGCAGACTAGTAGACAGAACTCATTACGGTGCAAATGAACCTGCCAGATGCTTCAGCCACTTTCCTCACTAGAGGTCACAGAGAGTTGACACCAGTTAAAGCTGGTTAAATGTGGCCAGGGAAGGAACATGGAGACAGAGCAGCTCCATAAGTGGAAATAAACAGTATCATATTGACAACAACCTTAAGGAAGTTTAAAAAGTCCTTGTGGAATTGTGGAAGAAAAAAAAAAAAAAAGATTGCACCAAAGTGGTTCATGTGTTTAAAATTAGTTCCTCCCATCGTTTAATATATATGAAAAATGGCATTTAGGTTTTCCAATATTATGGTAACAAAATGTCAGTTCAGCAGCTTTTAGCCTATAAAGAACTACAGATTTTTAAAAGGTTCATCTCACTTTCAGTGGGCTACAGCTTCTCACCGGGTCAATCTTTTGACTTCAAAATACTCAGTGCCATCTTCTCACTAATGGTGGTAATACTGACTATTATTGTTAGCTCCACTGACTGTTAGTTACTCGTTTTGAAGAGCTCTGCTAAGCATCATCTTGTTTAATTTTCAAAGTCACTCAATGAGATAGGCATCATTTTCTTTGCTTTACAAAGGAAGAAGCTGGAGCTACAAGAAGTTGGAATTTGCATCAAGTCATGAGTTTAAAAGCAGAAGAGGGGACTTGACTGGTAGCGCAGTGGTTGAGAGTCCGCCTGCCGATGCAGGGGACGTGGGTTCGTGCCCCGGTCCGGGAGGATCCCACGTGCTGCGGAGCGGCTGGGCCCGTGAGCCGTGGCCGCTGAGCCTGCGCGTCCCGAGCCTGTGCTCCGCAACGGGAGAGGCCCGCGTACCGGAAAAAAAAAAAAGGCAGAAGAGTTCTAATCTAGACTCAGGTGTGTCCGACTCCAAAATCCAATCTACTAGAGTCTCATTACTGTTTTCTTTAGCTTTTTCACTTTATTATATTTCTCTTCAATAATGTGTTTATGTAGGTATAATGAGAACATACATACTTAAATATATAGTATTGTAAAATGTCCCTCCTTAGAAAGCCAGTTGTAATTTTATAAAAATAATTATAGGTGATTGTTGAATATGTACTTCATAGATGAATAATTCCAGGGTAATAGCTTAATATTCAACTTAAGGAAAGGAAAATGAAGGTAAATTTTAGGGACTTTCCTGGCGGTCCAGTGGTTAAGACTCTGCACTTCCACTGCAGGGGGCACGATCCCTGGTCAGGGAACTAAGATCCCACATGCCATGTAGTGGGGCCGACAAGATAAAAGGTAAACTGTAATATTACTCTCAATCGTGGCTAATGTGTATTAAATACATTTTTTTTAGGTACTCTCTTCAGTAGTTTTCTATTTGTATTAGGGTTAATTCTTGCAATAGTTATATAAGATAGATACAATTTTTTCACATTAGATGGATCAGATAATTAAGATTTAGGAGTTAATTTATTTGCTCAAATGTAGAAGGTGAGTAAAATATAAAGATTCAAATCTCTTTGAATGTCTAATTCTGAGCCACTCCTGTAGACAGTCTTCCAAATATGCTCTAGGTATACCACCTACGGCATAAACAAGTACTGTATTAAGATTAAGATTAGGTAAATAAAAAGACTATACAGTTTTTCCAGGTTTTGTTATGCATTCTAAAACATCTCTAATAACAAGTGATCTAGACTAGAACTCACTCAAGGGAACTTTGAAAATCACTATGTCATAAGAGAACAATGTTATGAAGACTAAAATTATGATGAAGAATAACCAGGAGTTCCTTTTATTTCTCCAATATCCTCTCTGTTGGTTCTCAATTCATGCTCATTTCCATGTAACCCTTTTCCCCAAATCACATACTTTCTGGCAAAATGGTCAATTACATTCATAGTATTTGAATGTCCCTGGTTTTCTTCTCTCTTATATTCCATGTTCACAGGACAGAGAAACTGAAATGAAGTCAATAATGTCTCTGATTTCCTGCTTTAACAAAAGCATATTTAAAAAATATTTTTGATTATTTCATTTAAAATAGGAAAATATTTATATAAGAGAGTTAGTCTGTTTAAAACTTCTTAATCATATCCATTGTACAATAAATTCAATAACTATAACTACCTGACAGTGACAAATATTCTGTGTGCAATATTACCTTCATTGTCAAATCTATGCATATAACTGAATGTTGGACTGATATCTTTTTTAAAAGAGGAAAATCATAAAATTAACTAACAATCTCTATCTAATATATTTTCCTAGTGGACTTTCCAGTGTTTCTCTAGCCATGGTTCCAAAGTTAACCTTTCAAAGATGAAAGAGCTGAAAATAAACAAATCAATGTGAGAGGAAAACTGGAAAGATTTTATCTGTGGAAGGCAGAGGAAGAAAGAGACTGAGACAGACAGAGGGAAAGATCAGAGATACATTAATCTTAAATATTCTAGCCCAGAAGGGAACACTGGAAATTGAGAACTAGTGATGGGTAAGCCTTTCAAGGTTTAAAGATGGGTTCCAGATAAGAAACTCAATATTCTTGTGATTATCCTAATCTTTCTCATAGAGGTTGAAATCAGATTGGAAATATGAGAACAAGCTTTCTTGTAATATATTGCTCCTTCCAGAATCAGTCCAGCTGGAAATGCATAAAAGCATGAAAATGAAAAAGAAAACAAATAGAAACAAGCTAACCAAATCTTGAACCATAGGAAAGATTCATTTGGGTTTGCGTAGGCATAGGTCATTTTTTTTTTCATCTGTACTAATTGTTCCCTTGTTTCTAATAAGAGCGCTTTGTTGTTTTTTGTAAATGAGGCTTCATAGATATAGTTCATCATGTCTTCACAAAGATCTGGGATTATTATTTTTTCCCTGAGAAAGAGCTCAAAACATCATGACAAAAGTGTTGAAGAAAAGGACATGGTTTTGGATTAGGGTAAAATGGTTGAACGTAATTAATGAGAATATTCTCACAAATGGTGCTGATAGCAAAATGGATGAATTATGCTATATCATAATAGACTCTGGAAACCTTTGAAGGCCAGAAGTCTGACAGAATGATATAAAGGGATCAATGTACAAATTGCAGTATTACTGCTCTGATTCCATTTTTCTAAAGAGAAATATTATAATTACAGAGCCAATTATCTCAATCTGTAATAATGTGCTGAATAAGTGTCTACATAGTCATATCTAAACTTATTTTATGGTTCAGGGAACAAAACTACAGGTTAGGGAAGCAAAATTCCTGAGTATTTTAATTTGATTTGAAGAACAACAGTTTTAGGCTGTGTTAAGAGAAAAGGAAGAACTTTACATACGGCAAGAATCTCTCTCAATTTTAAAAGACAAAACAAAAACCAAACTGTTTTCTCAAAGTCCAAATTTTACACATAATACACACACACACACATTTTGTCCTTACAGAATGTAAAAGCCAACTCAACCATGCTTCAACACTGGAAAAGATCAAACAGATTTATGCAACTAAAAAGCTCAGAAATTATCCAAGCAGGACTCCAGCTCCATTTTTCGTGACACTTTTAGCAACGCCCCCTTCCCTAGGTTGGTATATCTTACATAGTATAAAGAATGGCTGCCATTAACACCAAAGCTACAAGTTCTCTGATTCACATTAATAATGAAGGAGAGCATCGACTCTAATCGCTATCACATAACCCCTGAATTTGGCCAGCTCTTATTTACTGAGGCTACTGATTTCTAAACCAAACTTTCAGCAAAGGGACAAAATTTTGTTGACTGGATGATGTCACTGGGGGCCTATCCATGGAGCTTGGTGTGAGTTTAATACTATCAAAATCATAAAGATGAATAAAATTGGAGGAGGCCTGGCTTTTCAAAAGAAAATCTGGATGGGTTAGAAAAAAAGGGATAGTTAGTGAATAGAAGAGCAATAACTACTCAATACAGTAATAAAGATAATGGATATAGAGATAAAAGACCATATATAAGAAAAACCATAAAAATGGGACTGTGCATAATAAAGCTATTTTATTTCTATTTATAATCATTATTGACTGAATCATTCCAAATTCAAATTTGATGTCTTACAAAAGTACTTTATTCTTTAAAAAAGTAACAAATCTGTGTACTCTTTGCATGATAGGAAGTTAATATATCCAGGCTTAGCTCTATACCACCACCTCTTAACAATCTGCCCTCATTCTTACCTTTCAGCCCCTATTGCTCAAATCAAATTCCAAACAACTTCTTCAACCAAAGCACAATGGGAAAAACAGAAAAAGTAATTAAGAAGATAATTTTAGGGCCTCCCTGGTGGCGCAGTGGTTGAGAGTCCGCCTGCCGATGCAGGGGATACGGGTTCGTGCCCCGGTCTGGGAGGATCCCATATGCCGCGGAGCGGCTGGGCCCGTGAGCCATGGCCGCTGAGCCTGTGAATCCGGAGCCTGTGCTCCGCAACGGGAGAGGCCACAACAGTGAGAGGCCCGCGTACGGAGAAAAAAAAAAAAAAAAAAAAAAGAAGATAATTTTACTTCAAAAATAATAATTTGTATCTTTACTTAAAATATTCAGTTTAGTTGTTTTTCTTGCACTTATTCAGTATAAATGTTATTTGATGTTATTTTATAGGTACTAAATGTTAAAAATATTCTTATATTTTCACAAAAATAACCAAATTACATCTAAATTTGAACTCCTATTTCTACAAAGCTGTAATTTTTTGGTAATTTTTATCTTCTGTATGTCTATAGCTCTTTTTCTTTTTTCTCAGTTTCTTTTACATTTATTCATTCATGTATTCATTAACAACTATTTTTTTAACTTTTTATTTTATATTGGAGTATAGTTGATTAACAAGGTTGGGATAGTTTCAGGTATGTAGCAAAGTGATTCAGTTATACACTGAATCTATTCTTTTTAGATACACTGTACCTACTCTTTTTCAAATTCTTTTCCCATTTAGGTTGTTACATAATATTGAGAAGGGTTTCCTATGCTATACAGTAGGTCCTTGTTGGTTATCTATTTTAAATATAGCAGTGTGTACATGTCAGTCCCAAACTCCCTATCCCTCCCCCACCCTTCCCCCCACCAGTAACCATAAGTTCGTTCTCTAAGTCTGCCTGTTTCTGTTTTGTAAATACGTTCATTTGCATCAATTCTTTTCAGATTCCGCTTATAAGCGATATCATATGATATTTCTATTTCTTTGATTTACTTCACTGAGTATGACAATCTCTAGGTCGGTCCATGTTGCTGCAAATGGCATTATTTCATTCTTTTTAATGGCTGAGTAATATTCCATTGTATATATTTGCCACATCTTCTTTATCCATTCCTGTGTTGATGGATATTTAGGTTGTTTCCATGTCTTGGAATATGTCTATTCCATGTCTATTGTAAACAGTGCTGCAATGAACACTGGGGTGCATGTATCCTTTTGGACCATGTTTTTCTCCAGGTATATGCCCAGGAGTGGGATTGCAGGATCATATGGTGGCTCTATTTTAGTTTTTTAAAGAACCTCCATACTGTTCTCCACAGTGGCTGTACAAATTTACATTCCCATCAACTGTGTAGGAGGGTTCCCTTCTCTCTACACCCTCTCCAGCATTTATTGTTTGTGGATTTTTTCAATGATAGCCATTTAGACTGGTGTGAGGTGCTATCTCATTGTAGCTTTGATTTGCATTTCTCTAATAATTGCAATGTTGAACATCTTTTCATGTGCCTCTTGGCCATCTGTCTGTCTTCTCTGGATAAATGTCTATTTAGGTCTTCTGCCCATTTCTTTCTTTTTTTTTTTTTTTTTTTGCAGTACGCGGGCCTCTCACTGTTGTGGCCTCTCCCGTTGTGGGCTCTGGATGAGCAGGCTCAGCAGCCATGGCTCATGGGTCCAGCCACTCCGCAGCATGTGGGATCCTCCTGGACCAGGGCACGAACCCATGTCCCCTGCGTCGGCAGGCGGACTCCCAACCACTGGGCCACCAGGGAAGCCCGTTCTGCCCATTTCTTGATTGGATTGTTTATTTTGATGATATTAAGCTACATGAGCTGTTTGTAAATTTTGGAGACTAATCCCTCGTTGGTCACATCATTTGCAAATATTTTCTCCCAATCTGTGGGTTGCCTTCTTATTTTGTTTATGGTTTGCTTTGCTGTGCAAAAGTTTTTAAGTTTAATTAGGTGCCATTTGTTTATTTTTATTTTTATTTCCATGACTCTGGGAGACAGATTGAAAAAAATATTGCTGCGATTTATGTCAGAGAGTGTTCTGCCTATATTTTCCTCTAAGAGTTTTATAGTGTCTGATCTCACATTTAGGTCTTTAATCCATTTTGAGCTTATTTTTATGTATGGTGTTAAAGAATGTTCTAATTTCATTTATTACATGTAGCTATCAGTTTTCCCAGCACCATTTGTTGAAGAGACTGTCTTTCCTCCATTGTATAGTCTTGCCTCCTTTGCCGTAGATTAATTGCCTATAGGTGCATGGGCTTATTTCTGGGCTTTCTAACCTGTTCCATTGATCTATATTTATGTTTTTGTGCCAGTACTATGTGCCAGTACTATTTTTGATGACTACAGCTTTGTAGTATAATCTGAAGTCAGGGAGCCTGATTTGCCCAACTCCATTTTTCTTTCTCAAGATTGCTTTGGCTATTCAGGGTCTTTTGTGTCTCCATACAAATTTTGAGATTTTTTATTCTAGTTCTGAAAAATGCCATTGGTAGTATGATAGGGATTGCATTAAATCTGTAGTTTGCCTTGGGTAGTATAGTTATTTTGACAAGATTGATTCTTCCAATCCATGAACATGGTATAGCTTTCCAGCTATTTGTGCATCTTAAATTTCTGCCATCAGCATCTTATAGTTTTTGGAGTACACATCTTTCGTCTCCTTAGGTAGGCTTATTCCTAGGTATTTTATTCTTTTTGATGCAGTGGTAAATGGGTTGTTTCTTTAATTTCCCTTTCTGATCTTTTGTTTTTAGTGTATAGAGATGCAACAGATTTCTGTGTATTAGTTTTGTAAACTGCAACTTTACCAAGTTCATTGATGAGCTCTAGTAGTTTTCTGGTAGCATCTTTATGATTTTCTATGTATAGTATCATGTCATCTGCAAACAGTGACAGTTTTACTTCTTGTTTTCCAATTTGGATTCTTTCTATTTTTTTCTTCTCTGATTGCCATAACTAGGACTTCCAAAACTATGTTGAATAAAAGTGGCGAGAGTGGACATCCTTGTCTTGTTCCTGATCTTAGAGGAAATGATTTTGGCTTTTCACCATTGAGTTTGATGTTAGCTGTAGGTTTGTTGTATATGACCTTTATTATGTTGAGGTATGTTTCCACTATGTCCACTTTCTGGAGAGATTTTATCATAAATCGGTGCTGAATTTTGTCAAAAGCTTTTTCTGCATCTATTGAGATGATCTTATGGTTTTTATTCTTCAGTTTGTTGAAAAATAAAGACTTTTCTTTGAAAAAATAAACAAAATTGATAAATCTATAGCCAGACTCATCAAGAAAAAGAGGGAGAGGTCTTAAACCAATAAAATTAGAAATGAAAAAGAAGTTACAACTGACACCACAGGAATACAAAGGATCATAAGAGACTACTACAAACAACTGTATGCCAATAAAATGGACAACTTGGAAGAAATGGACAAGTTCTTAGAAAGGTACCATCTCCCAAGACTGAACAAGGAAGAAATAGAAAATATGAACAGACCAATCACAAGCACTGAAATTGAAACCATGATTTAAAAACTACCAAAAAACAAAAGTCTAGGACCTGATGGCTTCCCAAGCTAATTCTATCAAACGTTTAGAGAAGAGCTAATACCTATCCTTCTGAAACTGTTCCAAAAAAATTACAGAGGAAGGAAAACTCCCAAACATGTTCTATGAGGCCACCATCACTCTGATACCAAAACCAGACAAAGATAAAACAAAAAAGGAAATTAGAGGCCAATATCACTGATGATGATAAACGAGAAAATCCTCAACAAAATACTAGCAGTCCAAATCCAACAATACATTAAAAGGATCATACACCATGATCAAGTGGGATTTATCCCTGGGATGTCTGGATTTTTCAATATCCAGAAATCAATCAGTGTGACACACCACATCAACAAATTATTAACAACTATTTACAAGTAGTTATTATGTACTAGATATTCACTTTTCTATTATTGGAATACAATGAAAAAACTAAATAAATGAAATCTCTAGCCTCACTGAATTTATAGACCAGCAAAAGGCAGTGAATAATAAATAGAATATAGTATCTCTGATGATAATACAAATTATTGAGAAAAGAAATAAGACAAATAAGAGAAACAGGGAGGATAAGGAAGGATGGCTTCAAAGTTAAGTAAGGTCAGCAAGATAGAGCTTAAGGAAGGAAATAATGAACACCTATATTGAAGGTATTTATATGGATATCTGGTGAAAATGGATTCCAGACAAAGAAAAGGCAGGTGTAAAGTCCTGAGGCAGAACATGGCTTGATTTTTCAGGGACAACAAAGAATAGTGTTGTTGGGCAGAGGGGGAGTTGGGCACAGGGAGATTAAGTTAGAGGGAGAGTTAGTGGGAAATTAGGTCAGAGAGGAAGCAGGAAGCTAGACTGTCTCTCTCACACTCTCTCCTTCTCTCTTAGTTATGAATATGAAAGCATTATCTGATGACTCATTCCATGACTCACTGTCTAATCATTGTCTTTATTAACACTGTTTTGACTTACTCTTTGAGTTGTAAATTCATTATTATTTTTTTTTAATTTGTGGTTATTTTGTTGTCCTTTTTCTAGATCTTTGGGAGAATAAACTTTATTTTCAATTTTCCTATTTGATGATAATGAGATTAAAGATATCTGTTCCTTTGAGTTATCACTTTAGCTCGACCTCCAAGCTTTTGATGCATTGAGCTCTCTATGTTATGTATTTATGATTAGGTTTTAATTCCCATTCCAATACTCTTTTTAATCCATCTGAAGAGTGTTTTATTATAGGGCTTATGAATTTCCAGATCTATAAATATTTTAGTTACTTTTGTTATTATATCTTTTATTCCATTGTACTCAGACAAAATGATGTGTATTATTTCTGCATTTTGGTACATTTTATTATTGACATTGTGCTCATTTTTTGTGTATACTACATATGGGTTTGAATGCAATATATATTCTTGCTCTTGGAGATTAAAAATTTAATTTTATCTGTACCAGGCAGAATAATGACCCTCAAAATATGTCCACATACTAATCCCTGGAACCTGTGAATATGTTATTTTACATGATAAAAGACAATTTGCAGAGGTATCTAAGATTAAAGACCATGAAGTGGGACGATTATTCTAAACTATCTGGGGGGGCATAATCTAAACATTTGAGTCCTTCAATGCAGAGAAATTTTCCCAGCTGTGGTCAGAGAGAGAAAGATGTGAGAATTGAAGAAGAGTTTTAAAGATATGTGACTTTGATGTTTGAAGATGGTGGAAGGGAGCTATGAACAGCCTCTAAGAAGCTAGAAAAGTCAAGGTAACAGATTCTTCCCTAGAGGCTAAAGGAAGTAATGCAGGCTCACCGACACCTTGATTTTAGCTCAGTGAGAACTGTGCCAAACTTCTGATTTACAGAACTGTAAGATAATCCATTTGTATTGTTTAAAGCACTAAGTTTGTGATAATTTTTTACAGCAGCAATAGAAAACTCATACAATATCTACTAGATCAAGCTGTTGATTCAGTTATTTACCTCTTTTACATTATTTTTATTATTTTTGCCCTGACTTGTCAATTTCTAAAGCTGATTTGATAATCATTGGTTTTTTGTTATATTTTTCTTCTATTTTCATCATTTTCCTTCATATATATATCAAAGCTATATTGTTAATTGAATATCAGTTTAGAGTGGATGTATTTTCTTAATATCCCCCACAGTAAGAAACGAATATTTAAAAATGGAAGACTGTCTTCTATTCTTAACACTATTATATTAATATAAATACAATATCTATGCAATAACTATGTCTATACAAGAAAAAGCTAAATTATGACTTAAGTTCTCCTTTCATACTTGTGATTAGTTTAGGAAGTCTTGCCATTCCTATGGGGTAACCAAAAATTGCCAGAAAAGATCTGTTAACATGATGAAAGTATTGGGTAGTGATTATTAAAAAAAAAAAAAACAAAAAAAAAAACAAACAAAAAAAACACTTCAGTAATTGGTTTTATTGAGCCTACAGAAAAGACAAAGAACTTTTAATAAAGATCTTCAAATAAGAAGTAATGCAAGACAATGAATCATCCCTTTTCTCTAAGAAAAACTATATATATTAGAGCAGAGCTTAATTTATCCCAGACAAAAAAAGAGAAATATCTAACTTTGGAATTTTAAGGATTTCAGATGCAATTTACACTTATTCTACTGAGATACTTAAAAATTAATGTGAAAAATCTGGTTGTCTGAAAGTTTGTTTATAATATCCTACCTTTAGAAGAAACTACAGTGTCCTATGAATAATATCCTATCCATCTTGCTACTATCAGTGCCCTTCAGCCAAAACCACCAGGAACACACCTGTAGTTAAATCAGTTGGGTTTATCACCGGTTGCAGCAAGAGAGAACACTCATGGTGGGAACCATGGTGCATCTCAGTAAAAGGGTATTAGAAAGAACTTGTACGATTTGAGCAGCGACTGAGTAATTTGGTGAAAGAAGCAAGGAGATATGCTCTCAACTGGGTATTGTGAGACAGCAGAGATGATTTTGTGATTAGGCATTTCAATAAATCTTACCGCTAGGGAGCACAGACTAGAATAAGGATGAAGATATAATAGGTAAAGAAGTAGCAGTCATTCATTTAGTAATAGAGAGGGAGATGTTTGATATTTTGTGGGTTGCTCAGTGACCTAATCTGAAATGGATGTTTTATGAGATTGTTTATGTCCAATGGGAGCACAACGTGACTTAGCTTTAAGCATCTGATAAATGTGTAATAACATGAAGGCTTAGCTGTGAGTGTCAGATTTGTTGCCTAATGTCCAATCTAGGGCTGCTTTTCCCTCCCTTCACACTACATATTTATCACTAAATAAATTTTTAAAAAAAGGGAAGATGGTGTTTCTTTGGTTTTAACAAAATCTCTTTTTAGAAAGACAGTGTGATATTGGGTAGTTCTGCACATTTTAAAGAAAATTTTATAATTGCTACATTTTTATTAGCTAAAATATAGAGTAATGTATTTTTCTGAATCCAATTAAAAATTTTCTCCATTTGAAATTTACAAAAAAAATTTTTTTCTTCCTTTGTATGAACTGTGTGGTTACATGAAAATTGTTTTCCAATATTTCTTCCATTACATACTATTTCATAAGTACCTAGAGAATTTACCCTGAAGACTCATCAGGAAATTGGGCCAACCTCCTTAAACTGATTTGTTGGTGCATTACATTGCATGAGTAGGATTTATAGCTGGATGAAACAGAGCATGAAAAAAGGTAAAGATTCACTGGAATCAAATAAGAGCAAAAATGTTAGTACTTTAGCACATTCCTTATGGAAATTATTATCAACTCTAACTTTGGGGAACCATTATGAAAACTATAAGGAATATCAAATGGATCTGATTTTAAAAACAACTCATCTTTGATTTCACAATATAGAGAATAGTTATAAAAGGTTTTGTTCCTTCAATCCATATTAGGATAAGGCAGGGTAAGAAATTTTGCTTCGCTAGCAAAAAGTGAAGCCAAAGTAATTCAATGTAATTACCTTGGATATATTTTATGTGTGCTTTTACTTAAGCAATGCTTCAGAAAAGTTGATTCCATGAGGCAACTGAGTCCAGCCATTTGCAATAGAATAATCAGGTTTTCATTGCCTTTTTTTGAGACTAGAATTACAATCTTAATTTACAACAAAGATTTATTATTTAAATTACTAAAATGCTACCTGCAACTGGGCTAAGTGAAGTTATACCCAAATCCCTCTACTTCTACCTCACAAAACGATATCTCTCTTCAAATCTGCATATATAGAATAAAATAACCCTGGCACCTCAGATTAATGAGAAATAACTTTCAATAAAATTTTTTGAACTTCTGAATCTCAGATAAATTTCATTTTAGACAAAATTATTATTCTCATGTTGTGTGGGATATAGTGTCAGTTATAGTGACTGAATTAGTTTGGCAATTTTTCTTCAAAATTAAAAGAATACACTGTAGTATTTAAACCGAAGAATTTATGATTTGCAAGGAATAATATGATTACCACTTTAGCAGATGCCAAACTTATCAAAATTTATTTTTATTATTTAAATATGCTTCATAAGAAAGAATTATATCTATTTTCAAAACTGGACAAATATTTTCCAGTACATAGTCCTTAAAACTCTTCCTGTTGTCATACCCTATTTCATCACAGACACTTCCTTCAGAGCAGCACTAAATGGCCTGCACTTTTTTTGAGGCTTGAAGTGTCCAATTGAGGTACTAAGCTGGCCACTTAATTCTGAAGTTTGCTTTCAGTTGGACTGTTCCATAAGTTGTTACCATTACCGTCCTCTGAATGATTCTAGTGGTGGAGCTATTCAAGTAGAACAAAAGAAAACGAAACAAACAATACTTTCCCAGGGTGGGTTCTCCAGAGAGTTTACTGTGAGATGTTGATTAGTGTAAAGGAGGTTTATTAAAGAGCTTTCAAGATCAACACCTGTTGAAAGAAGTAATGAAGCAAGAATGGACAGAGGGAGAAGATGAACTTCGATGAGGTCTCACTGGAGGCGGGGGCTGAGGTATTTCTTCAGAATTTTCCCCAGGAGGGTGAAGGGACTTGGCTTTGATAACCCTCATATTGAATAGGCATCTTCTGGAGTTGCCCTTATATGGGAATGTGACCTTGTGAAAGGTCACACTCCTGAGCTGAGGCAGTGTGCAAAGCTGGCAGTCCTTACTTCTGGAAGGCAGTTCTGGGTGGTCCATCACAGGTATACCCGAACACTAGGCATCTATCTTTCACACTTGTTTCTGCAGATGTAAAAAGTCCTTTTGCCTCTGATCAGAATTACTTCACTAAAAACAAAAAATATGTTATGTACCTTTTAAAAAACTAATTAGTTTTCAAACTTTATTTTGTAATAAATATGAACATCTCTGTTTTATTGACTTCCTGCTAGAGGGGTTTGGTGTGTATGTGTTTGTCTTTTCTGCATATGGTTGCATAGTTACTACATTAAAACACAGCATACATAAATATATAAATAAACCAGGTATTTGTGTATCCAAGTCATTCCATTTTCCCAATATATCAAACTGCATAGAATTTATGTGCTCAGGATTGTAGAAGACTCTAGGTTAAAAAAAAATTAAAAACAAAGTTAAAGTTAAGATACTGTTAAAAACAGTTAAAAAGCAGGAAGTTAAAAAACACATTTTTTGTGGGTGATGTAAAAAACATTGGTAATCATCATGGAACACATAAGAAGCATTACTGGAAAATATGGCAAACACTGAGGTGTAAATTATGCAACTAAAGTTATTAGGAATTGCTAAATATTTCAAGATTGTATAATGAAAAAAATATTTCCATTAATATAATAAAAACCCCAAGCTGGGGAATTCCCTGGCAGTCCAGTGGTTAGGCTCGGTGCTTTCACTACTGTGGTCCTGGGTTCCATCCCTGGTCGGGGAACCAAGATTCCCAGAAGCGTCGTGGCATGGCCAAAAAAACAAAAAGAAAAACCAAATCCCAAGCTGTATAGAGCATAACATGTAATAACTGGGTATTTTATTGATGTCAAAAACAGGTAGAAATTAGACTTTTAAACAGTGTCTTAGAAAAATTTTTAATAATTTTTATATGAAAATAATAATTTCTACCATTTCCATGAAAAGAATGAGTTTTCTCACTTGTTAAACAAGGGTATTAGAAACTGTCCTGTTGAGTTATTATGAGATTTAATTATATAATTAATGGAAAGTGCTGAACACTGTGCCTGATACATTGTAACTATTCAATAAGTGTTAATGCTTATTTTTATTGTTGTTGTTCATGTGAAACTTTTATCACAGCATTATAAAAATAGTAAATATGAATCAAGGCATTCTATGACTTACTTGACAATGACTTTTAAAGTTCACATCCTCCAATGCTGAAGTGGTAGTCTGAAAACAAATTTTAAAATCTTGTATTTGCTTATATTTCTGAGTATGGAAAAATTTCACCAAATGTGAACTTTAGCTATTAATATTCACTAAGCATATTCTAGATATAATATTTGCAATGTTCTCTGATGTAACCAGATTTATGCTTTTTATGGTCATACTGTTTTGTGAGGATTACTTAGTGAAATAACCAAGAACTTTGCTAATAAAATTATAGTCCATATAAATACATTTTAGAAAATGAGTGCATTATTTCCTATGAGTATTTGACTGGAAAAAATATTGAGCACACCACTACTTATAGCCATTTCTTCTAGGAATGAGGAGTAAGAACAAAATCTAAGTTAAAAAATTAATTTTACAATGAAAAATGGCTGTTTGGGTTGGAGTGCATATAATTTTTAATTATACACCTCAGAATCGGGAATTATAAAACATCTCCATTGGCCCTCTAAATTGTACTCTTTGTTTACAACCTCTTTCTCTTAATAGGTGTCAGACATGTTGTGCCCTTAGCTTCCTTATAGAAATCCTTTCTCTAGAAAACATTTATGTTCATTTTTAATATTTTTGTATTAGGTTTTATGTTACTGATTACTTAATTCAGCTAAGGACCACTCTGCAGATTAGACATCCAAAGGTAAATGTGTGGAGTCATCACTTCCAGAAAGCCATTAACCAAAGGTTACTTGGAACCTAAGTAAGTCAGTCTGGGCTGGGCAACAATACAAGTATATGTAGAAAGATTATCTCCTAATAAGACTGAAATATAGTTAGATGCTCAAGATATTTTCTTAAGTAAATAAGAAGTTCAAATTCTAACCAGAAGTTCATGAGATAGGACTGAGGGGGCAGTGGAACAAAGTGTTTGTTACACATTTCTAAAACATAAACATTTTATATATAGGTTCATATATAGGTTCATATTCCAGGAAAGGAGGGAATGACTTGTTAGGTTTCACTTTATTTGGGTAGGCAGTGAATGTTCAGGCAGAGAAGGGAGCTCTGACCTTCAAAATGTCATTGTAAAAAAAAAATATCATTGTAAGTTGTCAAGGAGATTCTAATCCTTTATGATGTGGAAAATAAGGTAACGAAGATCTGTTAAGAACAGAACTTCTATTTATTTGATCATGTGTAGGGTCGTTTATGTCAATGTGAATAACTTACCAGTGTATTATAGTCTGCTGTATTACTTGCATTGTTTATTGCATTGTTATATTCCATCATTCTAGTATGAATTCACATCTAATTAGAGGATTTTGCATTCCCTCTCAAAATCATCAAATATCCTCATACAGAATATGAAATAGCTTGATTGAAAGTTGTTTTGTGTGAAATCTATGGCTTTAAAAATACTAGATAATTGTGGCTACATGAGTTGTTCTTCCTGAAGTTTGTAATTTTTCCCAATTGATTTATCTTAAAAACATTATTTCTGTGAAACATCTACATCAGTAATAGTGGGCACTGAACTGACAATGGAACAGATGTGATGTAATTTATATACTTTTGAACTGGTCTCTACAGTGGGGGTGGGGAAGGGAGAGTGAAGGTATTTGTCGAATGGAAAGCCAGAGAGAAGACGGACATTCATGAAAGAAAATAACTAGAACAAAGATATCCTGCTAAAAGTTTTGTCCTTAGTCCTTCATTTTTATTTCTCCCTAGCTCCCAAGATACAGGATTCTCCTGTACACATTATCTTCTCCCAAAGGTGTATGCTTTACTTCCAAAGATGTACTACTTCACATTTGGTCTTAGATCATCTTATTGCACATCAGTAATGTACAGGAAACTGTACCTAGAATATAAATAATTTCCAATGTCCTGAGATTAGGATAGATTAGCTGCTATAAGGACCATAAAGAAAACACTGTCCTTTGGGAACTAGAAAAATTTGACCTTAGTAAATTATAATTTTCTGTGGCTATTATTCCTTTTCTTTACTTGTTGCTTTTGTTTACATTTCTTTGAACAATAAACTTAAAATCAGGCTTTAGTCTTTTTATCATGTATGATTCCTAATCCCCAAATCCCAGTAACCCTTGGTCAGGAAGTATACTTAAGGGTGACAATTTTAATATTTAATTTAATTCTGCTGGCTAGAACAACCTCTTGCTTTTGTGAAATGCTTCTGTGTAAGAGAGACTTTGGTTATGTGCCAGTTATTCTGGTCCAATGTTGACATGATGCCAATACACAGAAAATGGAAATCTATTTTGTAAGTATAATTGATCTTGAATGAGGTCAAACTGTTTATTTCATTCAAATATGATGCTAAATTAACTTGTTAATATGTTCACAGGGCACACACAAAACATCTCAGATACACTGTTTATGTTCATAAATTGATGTTAATGAATTTTCCTCAGCAGGGTTCCATCACACAAATCCCTTTGGGCTTATTATCTGAAACTCCTAATCTGTTGGACACTGTTTGGGGGTGGTGATTACCCAAGGTTAGAATTACTTGGTTCCTCAGTACTATCCTTTGTGTGTTGGCATTTTTCCTCCAAGGCATAAAGCATTTTAGCTGAAAATGTACTTAAAAGATTTCCTTTAGTCCAAATCTAGGACAAGGACCTAAAAAAAAATTAGACTGAGTACACTTGAGGATATAAGGAAAATAAAAGACTGGCTAATTTAGGGCAAACTACACACAAATCAATACTATAAGGATTTGTCCATTAAGTAAAAATGTAACTCTGTAGAAACATGTTGATATTTTTGTGAAAAAAAACAGATAAATAAAACAGCTAAAAATAACCAATAGTCACATTATTATCTTCATAATTTACACATTAAAAAAAAGCCTTGTAGCTCCACACTTAATATTTGAATAGTTTTACTAGTAACTCAACATCTCTCTATATGAGAGAAAACCTAATTGAATTTTCACTAAAGTTTCCATGGGTGTTAATACAGAATAGCCAAATTTATGCTTAGAGAATTGTTTATTCACTGTGATAGCTGGGCTGAATAAAGAAGAAGGAAGAGTTTAAAGCATTGAAATTGATTATTGTTCAGTGTAATGCAGCGAAAAATCATGAAAATCAGAAAGCTTAATCAGAAAAATAATACCTATACACAAAATTATAGGTATTATTGGGAATTTCAACTATAAACATGGAAAGGTTCAATATTTCAGTGACCGATATTGACTTTGCTCTGTTGTTTCTCCTTCTTCCTACTAGTCTGATGACATGCCAGTCTGATTTCATAGTTTGTATTCCTGATTGGTTGTTAACTGTCAGCTGTCATCCATTTCCTGGTGGGGGAGGAGGAAGGAGCATAGCCTCATTGATTTCCTCTGTCTCTTCTAGTCTGTGCATGTTGACAAAGCTTCTTCAGCTATTAAGTGCTGGAGAACAGCAACTCACTCTGCTTTCCTTCAATTCTTCATGGTAAATCTATAGAACACTTTACCCTCTCTCATATCCAGAGGCAGAAGAGGCATAGTAGACCAAAGAGCAGGGCTTTTAAAAACCTGGCCGTGGAGAATTTAGTAACTTTGATCTCAACAGGGTGTTCACTGCCTCCACTATGTCCTGCATTCTTTGGCAAGCTCTGGAGACAGGACCATATGTCAATCAGTACCTCATACAAGCTGTACCTCATAAAACCATTGTACCTGGGGGAATATATAGTGAAGGGAGATGGTTTTTAATAAGTGTAAAACTATATTGCAGCCAAATAAAGACAATGCATTTGGAAGTAGTTTGAAAGTCACTAAGTCAGAAAACCTAGATTCAAAGGCATTCGTTCATTCATCTAATCATATATTCATGCATTCATTCAACAAATATTTTTTGAACTCCTACTATATGCAAGTCACAGTGATGGGAGTAAGGAGTTTACAACATGCAACATGTAGCTCTTTTTTCAACAAGCAACAGATTCAGAAATGGACAATGTTATCTAAGAATCTCAGTGTAAACTACTATATAAAAAGAGAACAGAATAGAAAAGCCACTCACTGTACAAGATAGCTTATAAAAAAAGCAAAGTTAAAACGAAGCTAGATACTAAGTAATATCCTTTGAAAGTAATTTTGGATTATATCAGCTTATGGAACATTTAAGGAAGTTAGAAATCAGTAATATATTAGACACAATTAAGTAATAGTTCTAATATAATCTGCCATATTTATGCTAAAATGAATTATTTTGATATAAATTTTAGATTTAAGAATTTAAATTTTAAAAATTATAATACTATATTAAGCAAAAACATAAATTAACTTATTGAACATTTCATATATTCTAGATATTTCCACATATATACAACATAAGTAAAAGGTTCAATTTATAATGTGGTAAATAATATGGCTTCCATAATATATTAGTGAGATTCATTATCATAAACTAAAAACAAAAACAAATAGAAAATCCTACAAAGTAGCCATAAGAGGAAAAAGGCACACTAGCTTCAAAGGCACAATAATAATATCTACTGCTCATTTTTCAACACTAATAATAGGGCCAAGAAGACAATGGAATACTATTTTAAAACACAGATAGACAATAACTGCCAACATAAAATTCCCTACAAAGTAAAAATTACTTTCAAAAATCAAACAAAATAAAGATATTTTCAGCATACAAAAACTAAAAGATTAACGAGCCAGCAGAACTTTAATAAAAGATATCATAAAGTAAAATTCTTCAGATAGAAGGGATGAAATCTCAGAGAGAAACACAGAAGTGCAAGAAGAAATGAGGGACAGCAAAAGGGCATATCTGTAGATAAATGTCAGTAACTATTGCTGCTAAAAAATAATAATGGTATGTTGTGCTATTTAAAATATATGTTTAATCAAAATGCACAAAACAATAAAAATAAAGGTGGACATGATGTAAATGTAATTAAAGCATTGTAATCTTATAGCTTTGTTGGGAGAGGAGAGAAACAAAATTTGTATTAAATTTTAATAAATCTAGGAGTCATAATCTTTAGATAACTAACAAGTTAATGAAGTAAAAACAGGGTAAGAAAAATATTACCTTCAAAAAAAGACAAGAAAGGAGAGAAAAAGTAATTTATCTGTTCATTTAACAAAAGTAATTATTATCATGTAGGTCAAATAGAACACAAATAAGAAAATGGTAGTTATAGCCCATATGTTTTAGCAATTATTCTAAGTATAAGTTAACTAGTAGTTTTAAAACTATAAGACTGTCAGACTGGATAAAACATAAAACCCAAATATACGCTGTTTACAAGGGACATACTTTATATCTAAACACAGAGAAATGTTGAAATGAAAGGATGGGAAAGATAAACACCAACCTAGTCACCGAAGGAAGGTGTTGCAATACTAACACCAGACAAAGCAGACTTTAGGGCAAGATATTTTTTAAGATAAAAGAGGGAAATTTCATAATGATAAAATAGTCCTCCAGGAAGATATCACAATTCTAAATCTACACGCATCCAATTACATAGTTTCAAACTATATAGAGAAAAAAAAACTAACACAATTAGAAGGAAAAAATAGATGAATCCACAATTGTAAGAGAATACTCTCAAGAGCTGATAGAACTAGCAGAAAACCATTAGTCAGGATTCAAAGGACGTGACATCCCAATTAACAAGCTTGACCTACTTGACATTATTTACCATGCATATCTGCAGCCAACAATGACAGAGTATGGATTCTTTCCATGAAGCATCTCATGAAGCATCATGCAACACTGCACATATCACATTTATTGACACTGTAAGCAAGACTCATCATATTTCATAGGATTGCCATATGTTCTCTGACCACAGTTAAATGCAGCTACTAATTAATAAGGTAACTAAAAAACAACTAAAACATTGCAAAGACACTGATCATAATTTAAAAGAGTTCTTTATTTTTATATAGACATCAGATCAAATTTAAAACTAAAAAACTGCAATATATAACATTTTCTAAAATATTTTTAGATGTCAACATTTATAAAGTAACTTGGTTTAACTTGAAGGTATTTCATTCCTCATATTCAAGCATGGAGGCAGCATTGGGCAGAGGTTAAGCAAATGAGATCAGTATGCCTAGTTGAGTTTTTCATTCAGCCTCTTGCTAGCTACGTGATCTTAAACAAGGTACTTAACCCCACTAAACTTTAGTTTGCTGATCTGTAATACAGGGATAATTATGGTACTTATGTCACAATCGGCCTGTGAAGATTAAAATGTCAATGCTGCTAAAGCGCTTTACACATAGCAGAACAAATACTTCCAGAGAATTTGGTGGAATGTATTCAATACATAATATTTACCTGTTATTCAGTCTCTCTGATTCCACAGAATGTAACTGGGCAAGGTATTTTTTGGAACTCAGGAGACATGCCTTGGGGCAAGTATTTTTCACAACAGCACTGTAGTAATTCTTTAATCTCCTACTAAATACATTTGTGTGCCTCCAGGAAAGTTACATTTATGAATCCATAGCAAAACTAAAAGACTGCAGTGGTAAACATCCTTCACTTGATAGTAAAAGTAGCTCAAAAATTATTTTCTCTTTTATCTTTCTTTTCCTTGTGTCTGAAGCAAACACCATGATAGCTAGGTGAGCTAAGTTCTTTGTTTCTCAGTCCAAGGTTCAAAACTGAAAGTATTAGAAATGTTCAAAATAAGCTATTGTGACTTTGGGGATCAAAACATTTGACCATGATGTAATTTTATAAAATAGGATGAACATTTGTTGTAAGAATTTTGATTGACTTTACCTATGGACTTATTTTTAAAACGCTGTATTTGACTATCATTTGTGTGAAATTGAAAAAAATTAAAAAGTAATAAAGAAAGAGTTATAAAATCATAGGTATGTCTACTATTTTTATGCTTGAGAAACTCTGACATCTGTTAAGAGTGATCCACTTCATTTTAAGTGTAACGTGATATCTGTTCAATTGTACTAGGTTTCTGTTGACCTAGTATAATGTGTACAAACTCAAAGACTTCTAAATAATAAAAATGCCCAAATATGAGAAATTTATTGTTTTTAAAGTGTCAGTTTGTATTAGCTTTCTATTGCTGAATAAGATTACCTCAACTTTCGTGGCTTAAAACAGCTCCATTAGCTCACAGCTCTGTAGGTCAGAAGTCCATGCATGTCATGACTGGATTCTCTGCTTGGGGTCTTACAGGCTAAAGTCAGATTGTCAGAAGGGCTGAGTTCTAGGGTAGAGGTCCTGGGGAAGAATCTGCTTCCAACTTAATTCTGGTGTTTGGCAGAATTAAGTTCCTGTGGTTCTAGGACTAAGGCTCTTGTTTTTTTTGCAAGCTGCCATCAGGGGCCGGTCTTAGCTCCCAGTTGCCACCCATGTTCCTTGTCACTTGGCCCCTACTATCTTCAAAGCTAATAGAAAATTTCTCATGTGTAGAATCCCTCTTGTTTTGAATAAGCATTTGGATAAACTCCATATTTGTGGTCAATTGATTTGAGGCCTTAATTACATCTGTAAAATCTCTTCACAGTAGTACCTACATTAGTTTTTGATTAAGTAATTGGAAGGAGTATGTGTGCACCAGGCTGGGAATCTTGGAGGTGGTCTTAGAATTTTGCCTACCACACAGCTTAAATAATATTCTTAGTTATACAAATTGAATTTTTTAACTTTATTATTTCCTTTAAAAAATCCCTAAAATAGCAGAAATGGGGAGATACTATTTTAGCTGTCATCACTTAATTGCCAAACTAGTAACGTCAATTAGTTGACAAAATGGATTCTAGTAACTTTTTCCTGTTTTATTTTTTTTTCAACTTTTGTTCATTTGAATTGACCTTTTGCAACCATTAGCAAAATACTTTATTATGTTTTGCATGATTGAGCAGAAAAAACTCATAAAACTGTCTTAAAGCAGGGCCTACTATATGTAACAGAACTTTTATCTATAGTATTCAAAACATGGCTCAAATTCTGTCTACTTTTCCCCATTTCTTTAACTTGAGTAAGATGATTGATTAATCCAACCTGAGGTTATTATCTGATTATTGAAATCTTTTCCTTATTCAGGTAGACAAAGTGAAGGAAGCTAAGCATTGATTAAATACAAAATTAAATCCATAGGTTAACTACACATAACTCAGTAAAGGGTTACCAGTCTTTTCTGTTAAGGCCAGATAGCAAGTATTTTAGGCTTTGCAGGCCATAAGGTTTCTGCTACATTTTCTTTGTTTTTAGCTTCTTTCTTTTTTTTTCCTTTTTTCTTTCTTTTTCTTTTTTTTTTCTTTTTTCTTTCTTTCTTTCTTTTCTCCCTTCCTTCCTTCCTTCCTCCCTCCCTCCCTTCCTTCCTTTTCTCTTTCTTTCTAACAGCCGTTTAAAAATGTAAAAGACATTCTTGCATCATGGGCCATATCAAATCAGGCCACAATCAAGCTCAGCTGAGGGGACAACAGTCTCTCAACCACTCTAAAAAGAGAAAAGGAACACAGTGAAGAATCAACAAGTAGTCTTCCTATTATTATTTTTATTTTAATATCATTTAAAATTGACTCAGAGTCTATTATGTGCCAGATTTTGATTTACATGTATTATGTCAGGAAGAAGGCATGGGTTTTTTTTTTTACTTAGTGTTTTTTTTTTTTTTTTTTGGTACGTGGGCGTCTCACTGCTGTGGCCTCTCCCGTTGCGGAGCACAGGCTCGGGACGCGCAGGTTCAGCGGCCGTGGCTCACGGGCCCAGCCGCTCCGCGGCATGCGGGATCCTCCCGGACCAGGGCACGAACCCGTCTTCCCTGCATCAGCAGGTGGACTCTCAACCACTGCGCCACCAGGGAAGCCCAGAAGGCATGGTTTTTATGCTTATGTTACCAGTGAAGAAATTTAGGCCAAAAGAGACTAAGTTGTCTAAGGGCACAAAACTACTAAATAGTGCTGCCAGTATTAGACAACCAACTCTATACTCTTAATCTCTATATCTGAAATTGTAATCTACATAGGAACATACAGCACATACCTATACACATGAAATAGCAAAATAAACAGTAAAATCAATCTACAAACCCGGAGATGAATTACTAAACTTAAGACTTTTGATTATATGAGATTGTCACCTCTGATGCAGTTCTCTTGCTGTGAGATAAAAGTCAGATTTTCCTATTTCAACAAGAATATAGACAATTCCAAGGAAAACTATTTGCAGACACCAATAACTGGCTATTTTTGTTATATTCTGAAGGTCAGCTCCTCTTTGAAAAATATTAATCAATTCTTTTTTGATGCTTTGAAAAACAACTAGTGCCTATAATTTACTTTCAAAGCAGTAAAACTTGGAGCTGTTTTAGGTGTGGAGACAATAGTTTTCTTTTCCCTCAGGACTTTCCAAATAGTATTTGAATATTTCTTTACATAAGGGATTACTTACTTTATTGGTGAAAAAAGTATAAAATGATCATATCCATCAGACATAAATTTTTTACAAGGAGGATTATTGAATTTATTTATTGAAACTATTCTCAAAAGTTCCTAAAACAACCTTGTTCAGAGAGGCACAAGGTATACATATACTTTTTGGTGCTCTAAAATAGCAGGGTACAAACTTAGTCAACATTTTTTAAATTTCCTGTGAGTGCCTGAGTTTTAAATTGCAAAGTCTTGAGTGGAGCTAGTCCAGAATGCTTTTAAATGTATGTTATACAACTTAACACAGCAATAAGTTGTACAATTTAGATTAAGTGGACAGATTCCATGAAAGACACACTCATTATCAAAATCAACACAAAAGTAAATAAAAAATCCAAAAGCCTAAAGAAGTTGAAATTTTAATTGGAAATCCATCTCACAAAGAAAACCTCCAGTCATGGATGCTTTGTGGATTCTCTCAAGCACTTAATATTACACAATCTTGTTCATAAAATAAATGATGTTAGGAACATTTCCCAACTCATTCTATGTGGCTAGTATTACTTGATATTAAAACCTTATAAAGTCATAAAATTTTTTAAAACCAACAGACAAAAAATGTCCTTCAGGAAAGTAGAAGCAAAATTTCCCCCAATATATTAGAAAATAGAACTCAGCTATAACTAAGAATAAAACATTATAAGCAGGTGTGATTTATCCCAGAAATGCAAAGTAGATTTAAGTTTAAACATTAGTCAATATGATTTATTATAATAACAACATAAAGCAGAAAAAATAGATGATCAAAAAGAAATATGTAAAACTCAACACAAGGGCTTCCCTGGTGGCACAGTGGTTGAGCATCTGCCTGCTAATGCAGGGGACACGGGTTCGAGCCCTAGTCTGGGAGGATCCCACATGCCACGGAGCAACTAGGCCCATGAGCCACAACTACTGAGCCTGCGCGTCTGGAGCCTGTGCTCCACAACAAGAGAGGCCGCAATAGTGAGAGGCCCGCGCACCGTGATGAAGAGTGGCCCCTGCTTGCCACAGCTAGAGAAAGCCCTCGCACAGAAACGAAGACCCAACACAGCAAAAAATAAATTAATTAATTAATAAACTCCTACCCCCAACATTTTCTTAAAAAAAAAAAAACTCAACACAAGTCATGATGAAAACTCTTTGCAAAATAAGAATAAAAGAGAACCTTCTCAAACATTTAAAAGACTTTATGATAAACGTGTAGCTGTCATCTTTTTCCTAACATCAGGAAAAAGACATGGATTTCAGTCTCATTATTTCTACTTAACATTTTGTTTGGAGGTTTACTCAGTACAACATAGCAAGAAAAATAAGTAAAAGCCAGATAAATAGTCAGACAAGATGACTGTATGGGTAGAAAATCCTAAAGGATCTCCCAAAAAGCTACTGGCATTGATAAGGTGGTAGGATACAAGGTCAAAACATAAAAATGTTATGTCTGTACACTAGCAATCAAAAATAGGAAAATAAAATTAAAATAGACCATTTATAATAACATTCAAAAACATGCAGTACTTAGGAAAAAAATGTAACAAAGATGTATATAAACGTTACAAAAGATCAAGAACTGAATCAATGGAGAGATATATTTATGTCTTCAAAGACTCAAAATATTGCTGAAATATCAATTTCCCCAAATTGATCTATAGATTCAACATATTCCCAATCAATATCCTATCAGGAACCATAAAATGGTTCACAAATGTAAAAAATATGCAGAGGCTTAGAACAGCCAAAACAATCTTGAAAAAGAATAAAATTTGAAGATGTATATTACCTGATAATAGAACTGACAAAGTTACAGTAACCAAGAAAGTATGATGTGACCTAAAGATGGGTGAATGGACCAACTGAACATAATAATGAGTCCAGAAATAGAATTACACTTACCCAGTTACTTAAGGAAAATGTAAACGTATGTCCTATAATGTCCTCATGACATTAACAGAATCTTTATTCATAACAGCCCAAACCAGGAAACAATACCATCGTCCATCACAGTGAATGGATAAACAAATTGTGGTATATCCATACACTGGAATACTATTCAGCAAAAAATGAAAAGGAACAAATGACTGACTCATGTAATAACACAGTGAATCTGAAAAATATTATGCTGAGTAAAAGAGCCAGACACAAAGAGTATTTATTGTATTGAGACAGACTGGGACCTGGGACACTTTGTTGCAGTGCTGTAACGCTTGCACGTGGACAAACGTCTCCTCAAGCTACAAAATACAAAGGAACTATGAGGGATTAAAAATAACTGCGTGATGTGCAGTTGGGGCAAATTCTGGACAAAAGATGCAAAATGACCAAAAAGCTCAACTGCCACTTCTGAAGACCTGGGAGCAAAAACAGGGTCAGGAGGGCTTCTCTGGTGGCGCAGTGGTTGAGAGCCCGCCTGCCGATGCAGGGGACACGGGTTCATGCCCCGGTCCGGGAGGATCCCACATGCCGCGGAGCGGCTGGGCCCGTGAGCCATGGCCGCTGAGCCTGCGCGTCCGGAGCCTGTGCTCCGCGACGGGAGAGGCCACAGTGGTGAGAGGCCCGTGTACCGCAAAACAACAACAACAAACAAACAAACAAACAAAAAAACAGGGTCAGGAGCCAAAGCAGGGTACTGTGCATGCCCCCTGCATACAACAGCACCTAAGGGGTGGGCAAACCACCTAGGTCACCCCTCCTTCTGTGTGTAGTATGCAGTGTAGATGACTATAATTTCTACTGACATCGTCCAATTCTTAGTATGATAATTTCCAGGGAACCCAAAAATCAGAGTAGAATGATATCTGTTTATAGACACTGAAACCTGCACTCAAATGATGGTACTATTATTTTTTTAACCCAATTTGCTGAAAAATGATTAAACCAGTTGGTGCCAAGTCTTCTTCTCTACTAAACCTAAATTTCCAAACTAGGTAATAATTTATTTTATTTCCTTTTAGATATTTGACTTTAATAATTATTATCATAACCAGCACCATCACTGCCATAATAGCTAATATCACCATCATGCTATGCCAGGCACTGTGCAAGTACATTCTTTTTTGCATTCTTTAGTACTTTCATACTAACTTCGAATTTGTAAATCATAGTTCAAATTAGTGAGACTCATCTCATTTTTTCCTTTCATGCAAGAACTTCCTTGTTATGGCTACTTTCTAACCAATGCCTATAAGATTAAAAGGAATATCCTTATAGTTAACCATAATAAAAAATGAGATTTCCTGGTCTAAATTCTTGTATCATATTTTAATATCGTGGGATTCCACTGCATAAAGTAATAGGGTTTTTGTAGAGAAGACCTGAGTGCACAGAAGTTTGACTTAAAATACAAGTAAATCGGGTTCGTTAAGAACTCCTCATGACATGCCTTTCTACAATTCCTCCTTTAAGTTGACTCATAAGGCATATTGGGGAAATGTAGAGAAATTCATCTTAGACTCAAAGCTGTGATTTTGATGTATAAGCTTTCACAAAAGCATTTATGTGTTTGTGCCCCAGGCTGAAAAACTCATCTAAAAAGCCAGCCAAAATTCTTGTTAGCCAGAAAAATAAAACGTAATTTTTGTTTACAATTATTAGAGTAGACAGTCTGTACCAATTCTCAATGCCGCTCTAAGAGTTGGGGAATATGTGTATCCTAACAGAACTTTACAGGTGAGGAGGAGCCATTTTATAAGGAGACACTGTTGACCCTGTAATGGTGGGAGCCGCAAATGGAATGGGGATATAGTAGGCTGCTTGCTCAGGAGAATAGATCCAAGAGGGAAAGCATCCAAATATATAAATGCAACAGAGGATACTTGAAATAGTCAGGTATGCCTTTACATCTTCAGCTCTTCAAGTGGCTTAAAAATCAACTTGAACTGAGCTACCCAAAGCTGACTTACTCTAAACCAAATTTAATTTTATGGGGCTTCAATCAGGAACTATCTGTAAAACATATTGCACACAATTCATAATTGAGTGTATAAAGTGATAAGATAGTCACCACAAGTGAAACTTCGATTTGGCTTGAAATGTAATGTTCAATGATTCATTTAAACTATAACAGCCTCTGACAGTGGAAGATTAGGAGTTTTATAATAGGGCATGAAAAATCCTGAATTTATTCTTTACATATACACTCCCAATTACTGACTGAATATTTAACCACTGCAGTCTCAATCTCAGCTGTGATTCCAGGAGTCAATGAAAATACAATTATTACCATGCTGGCAAGATGGAAATGCCAGGGGGCATAATTAAGGGAGGCATCAAACTAATTGCTTTCTCAAAGAGACTAAAAGGATATGAGTGGAGTCAAGAGTTCATATGGGCCTACAGAGAGAACCATCCTCACTCAGAAAAGAAAAGAGAAAAAAAAAAAGAGAGAGAGAGAAAGAAAAAGAAAAAGGAACATTATGGCACACACATCACACATATTTGGGGCAAAACTGCAGGCTGAAGGAAGTGAAAGATTGATTGATTGGAAGAGAGGGGGGAGTATTTGATACAGGCAGTAACCCCTGAGTACCACCTGCTGAAGCATTTTCTCTGAAGTATGTATCCTGAAAGATGAACAGGATTTTCTCCACTTAAATGTGTTGGGTAAACTGCACAACATATTCCTCTTGTTGATTCAAAATATCTTTAGAATATGTAAACCTTTGAGTTCTAAAGTAAAAAAAAAAAAGTTTACCACTTCATTGTCTTACATTGAGAACATATTTTGGGACCTCATACCATAGAATATTTCTCATTTGACAAGGGAATTCTTTTTTGAGGGGATCTTTAGCCTGAAGGTTTTAATATTTCTGCTGTTTAAGAGCCCAACTGTACAAGAGAGCAGAAGTAAATGGAATAGTCTTCAATAGAATGTTATATATCTGGGGAAATAAATTATAGCTACATACACTAATATGAATACAGCTTTCAGTCAAACTTAAGCTATATATTTATGTCATAAAAACTACACAAAGTATAAGTTTATTTATATAAAATAAAAGCAGGCAAAACTATCAATTATATTATTTAAAAACATATAGATAATAAATATTAAAGAGTGTTATGATTATCACAAAAGTTAGAATAGTGGTTATCTGTTGGGGAAAGAAGGGAGATGTGATGATATACTACAGGCACACATGGCAGAGAACAGAGGGACTTTTGGGTACTGACAATGTTCCATTTCTTAACCTGGATTGTAGTTATATGAATGTTTATATTTGTTCTTTATATTGTACATACATATTTATATACAGCTTTAATTCATAAATACGCATGTGTGCATGTGCACGCATGCATGCACACACACACTCTAAGGCATAGCAGTAATAAGGCATTCCTGAGCTGCAAAAGGTGAATTTTCTGAGTATGTAGTGGGGAAAAGTAAACTTCCTCAGAAATGTTTCCTGTATTTTTAGAGTAGGTATTAAGAATAAATATAGCTGAAGTTATTGAAATAAAAAATACTGTAATTTAAAGTTTAATTTGAACAACTGCAGAAACTGAATACGCTGGTCAGTAGATATATCAAGTGATATACAGAATGGTATGAAAGACTATAGAACACAGATCGGCATGTGACAAAGAAGATCATGCAATGAAACAGAGCCAGGATAATAAAAGAATACTTAGACTGGAATTAGGGCAGAAATGTGAAGCTTTTTGTCAATTATATACTAAAGAAAGGTTTGATTTAGTAATGAAAAATTCCTATTAGAATATGAAAATTTTTATTCATAATAGTCACAACTTTTCTGTAGGAAATGACATGAATCCAGTCAAAAGTTAGGCATAATAGGGGAATTTTTGGCTTCTGTAATTAACATATAGGAAGAAGAGGGAGGAGCTGACCTGAGGGGGTCTTGAACAAGGAACTCAAACGTAATCAAGTCTTCCCATATTACTTCACTCTCTCTTTCACTGTTTTGTTTTTTGTTTTCGTTTTTATTTCCTCTTTCGCTGAATATCTATTTTTTGTTGTTTGGGAAACAGAGGCAGTGGTGGAGGAGGGGGACTGAGAATTTCTATGTAATGTGTATTATGTATGTATGTAAAATCTATCACATGCACATATTACCAATTCTTGGCTCTGTCTCTCTTTCCCAACTTACATAAGACAGCTGAGGCTTACGATGTCCTACAGAAACCTGTAAACTGATTTCTGTGTGTCTCATCTGCTTCCGTGCTCTTCCTCCCACCTGACCACCTGGTAATACCTAACTGCTTGCAGGGTCTTACTGTACCCACTTTCTCTGCTGTCCCTCTGTATTTTCTGTTTAGAACACCTACTCCTCCTCACTTATACTGAGTGCTTAGCCCTGTGTCAGGCAATGTGCTGAAGACTGTATCTTGGTCAGTGACAACTCCATTCTTCTATTTGTTCAAGCCAACCATCTTGTTAGTATCCTTTTCCCCTCTCTTTATTTAACACTCTGGTCCATCAGCAATTTCTTGCAGTTCTACTCCCAACCAGGTCTTACACCCTTCACCATGGTCATGGTGAAGTTTATCATCTTATCTTACGTAGATTATTTTAATAGCCTCCTAACTTGACTCCCTAGAAGATATTTTTGCATTTTCCCTATTGTATTCTACATAAAAATAGTGTTTATTGTAAACAGTATTCATTGAGTATGATTTTCCTTAGCAATCCTGTGTATCTTCCCATACACACACTTCTTTTTGGCAATTATTTTGCAGCCGTGTCAAGGAATGATGCTAAAGATGCTTGGACTGAGTTAACTTAGGGATTGTTTTCTTTAGTCCTTAGATGAGGTTCAGTTTCATATGATGAAGCCATCAGGGAAAAACCTCTAGGGACCTCATATTCTACTGCATCTTCAGCCTTATAAAATTTATTATTAAAAATAAGCTTGATAATTTCTTTTTTAATATATTACTTGGTATAACCCCTAGATCCATCAAGATTACTTTCAAACCATTTTGATTTGTTGTGATTATTATAGCTAAAATTAAATGCAAAATTCAGATGCCCCTGGAGAATTATTCCATTTCCCTTTAGCTTTCCAAGAGCTGGCTTAACAAGACTGAGTTAACTCAGCATAAGAATAAAATAACAGGGCTTCCCTGGTGGCACAGTGGTTGAGAGTCCGCCTGCCGATGCAGGGGACACGGGTTTGTGCCCCGGTCTGGGAAGATCCCACATGCCGCGGAGCGGTTGGGCCCATGAGCCATGGCCACTGAGCCTGTGCGTCCGGAGCCTGTGCCCCGCAATGGGAGAGGCCACAACAGTGAGAGGCCCGCATACCACAAAAAAAGAAAAAAAAAAGAATAAAATAATATCTGCCATCTAACTCCAGAGGTATCCCTTTCTATAAGGCCATTTTCTACATCAAGAATTTCCCATTACAACATAGTATCCTGGATCATCTCTGTATCCTCTCCCTATAAGAAAAATGTAGAACATTAGGGGGAGGAATTATTTTCCTGGAATGATCTATGGTGTGTCTATTCAATCTACACCCTGCTCGATATAGTGTGAATGTTTGTGCCTCAATTGTCCAACAGCTTCATCAGGCCTTAGCTCCTGGCTTTGCTCTCTCAATCTCTTTCTTTCTATCTACTATCTATCTATCTACCTAGCTCCAAAGTACAAATCCATTAGTATGAGGTTGTACATTTCTAGACAATCTACTCTCACAATCTTATTTTCCTATTTAAACTTTACTTTTTATACTGTTTTTCCACAAAAAGTATCAGAATTTTCCCAAACAAACTAGAAGCCAGGACACAGACTGGGAGAAAAGATTTGCAAAAAAACCCACATCTGATAAAGGACTTTATCCAAAATACATAAAGAACACTTAAAACTCAACCATAAGAAAAGAAACAACCCGATTAAAAAATGGGCCAAAGACCTTAACAGACCTCACCAAAGAAGACATACAGATGGCAAATAAACATATGAAAAGATGCTCCACATCACATGTCATCAGGAAAATGAAAATTAAAACAACAATGAGATACCACTACACATCTATTAGAAGGGTTAAAGTCCAAAACGTTGACAATGCCAAATGTTGAGGAGGATGTGGAACAGCAGGAACCCTCATTCATTGCTGGTGAGAATGCAAAATGGTACAGCCACTTTGGAAGACAGTTCTGTGGTTTCTTACAGAACTAAATATACTCCTACAATATGATCTAGTAATTATGCTTCTTGGTATTTACCCCCCAAAATAGAAAACTCATGTCCACAAACAACTTGCATAAGGATGTTTACAGCAGGTTTATTTATAATTGCCAAAACTTGGAAGCGACCAAGATGTCCTTAGTGGTGAATGGATAAATAAACTTTGGTACATTCAGGCAATGGAATATTATTCAGCGCTAAAAAGAAATGGCCATTGAGCCATGAAAGTGATCTTGGGTGGCCTCAGCCTGCAGCAGCTTGAAGCAGGATTTCGGTTCTTGGCCAGAGAATGAAGTCAGGCTGGGGCAGTGAGAGTGCTGAATCTTAAGCCACTAGCCCACCAGGGACCAGTGGACAAGGCCTTGGCCTGTATGCTGTGTAGAAATGAATTTCCACATAGAGATGGAAAGTAGTGAAGCAAGTAAACTTTATTAGGAGGAAAAAGAGTATGTGTGGACAGACACATGGGCAGGCTCAGAGAGAGAGCTGCACCCATGTGGTAGTTTGAATCACTTTTATGGAGCATTTCTTCCGGGTTTCCTTTGACCAATCATCTTGCTTTGCCTGGTTCTAAGTCTGTATTTGGTATAGCTCAGGGTCCTCTCCTGTGTGCATGTGCATCTCTTAGCCAAGACATCACTTACTATGGGGTGGCGCCCCCTCCCTTTTTGACCTCCAAGGAGCCTTTCTGCACATGTGTAGTCAGGAAGGTCTCCTTGACTTCTAGAATGAGGAATATGTGGTCTTTTATCTCTTATCTGGGCAGGGCCCAGCCTCCTCTCTCGCTCCTGCTCTTATGGACTTTCTGTCTACAGGGAAGAAACTTCAGCTGTTTAGCCTGGGGCCCATGTATCTCCTGCCTCAAAAGGAAATGGAAGAAACTTAAATGCATATTAGTAAGTGGAAGAAGACAATCTGAAAAGCCTACTGTATGATTCTAAATAAATGACATTCTGGAAAAGGCAAAACTATGGAGACAATAAAAAGATAAGTGGTTGCCAGAGGTGGGGGGAGAGGAGAAGATAAATAGAGCACACAAAAAATTTTTAGAGGAGTGAAAAGTACTCTCTATGATATTATAATGAGGGATATATGTTGTAATACATTTGTCCAAACACATAGAATGTACAATACCAAGAGTAAACCCTAAAGTATGGAATTCCATGATTATAATGTGTCAATATACAGTCATTCTTGGTATAAAATACACTATTTGGGTGAGTGCTATTGATAATGGGAGAGATCGTGCATGTATGGAGGCAGGGGGTATAAGGGAAATCTCAATTTTGTTATAAACCTAAAACTGCTTTAAAATAAAGTTTTTTAAAAAAGTTTCCAAAATGTGAAAACTTCTCTGATGACTTAATATTAATACAGTTTGGTGAGTATACAGAGGAATACTGTGACAGAATAAAGAGAAGTAATGTCAAGAGACGAGTTTTGTTAAGACGGAAGAGGTAAGAGTGTGTTTTTATTCTGATGGACAGATTGATAGATGAACATGGGGGAAGAATTGCTGGACAAGATGTTTGAATAGATAACAATGGAAAACCACAACTGAATTATTAGATGCGCAACAGCATTTAGCAAGCCAACTACAAAAACCTAAAAAGTACTTTTGACAAAATGGAAAATAAAGACCCTAATTCTTCCTATTTACTTTAATTTAGTAAAACCTATGCCAAACTGTTCTCCTTTGCAGTAGGATTTGATGGGCTATCTCTAGGGTGAAGAATAAACAAATTTTGAAGACCAGCATTCATGAAATGAGAGGCTCTAGTATGCTACTCAACTACATTCTGCTTCTGAAGGTGTGCTTCATACTAATGACTGATCTCAGGGACTTGGGGGAAAATTATGATGATGAATTAGTAAAAAGTTTGAGTTGTAAAAGAAACAAAATTGGAAGAGTCTTCAGGGTGCTACATGGTTTATATGCATTATCACATTTAATCAGCAGAAAACCCTGATGAAGTAGTAATAATTATTCCTGCCTTATTGATGGGGAAATAGAAGTTTAGATGAGTAAGTGATTTGTCCAGGGTCACCAAGATAAAGCTGAGGATAAAACAGGTGCCCTTAACTCCTGTGCTATTGGTCTCATGTATCAAGCAATGGCGCTTAATACATTTTTAGTCTTTAACTTAAAGGTGAGTGTGGAGAATAATCCCTCCAATCCCTTTCTAAATATCTATTTATTTTTCTTTCTCTCTCTAGTAACTCACTAATATATCAAGCTTTTTCATTAGCCCCAGTGCACAAAACTTGGCTGTCTCTTCTAAATGTGGCCTTGTGAAATTTCTCAAAGGCCATCTCCTGGCTGTGTTTGCAATATTGGGAGCAATTGTGTTCTCCTTATTGAAACTGGTTATAAACACAAAGATGCTAATTTGGCTATTCTGTAGCTTAATTTATGCAAATAATACCTTTTAATTTTATCTATACCCCTGCGTTGGTAGGAAAGAGCAGGTAACATTTTGCTTCAGTAGACTATAACAACTCTAGCTGTGACTGAGGGCTAGACAGCCAATATAAACATGGAATGGGGTGCTTGAAATTGAGATTGTAGAGCATTGTAGAGAATGTACTTATTGTTAATGACAAAATATAGAGGGAATGACTATAGGAATGGAGAAGAAGATCATTGCAAAGGGTCAAATCACTCAGAAGCTTATTCTATGTTGATATTGAGGTTACCAGAAAGTAAAATAAAGTTAATAATGAAAAAATTGGTGGTAGTTTTGAAGATAATAATCTTCACAAAATGAGATAGCAGTTGCTAGATTACTTCTACATTGAAAGGTAATGATTGATAAACTAAGTGTTTGTAGTGAGGAGGCGTCGTGTGTTTGGAGAGGAACATTTTACCATTGGTACAGGGGTGTAGGAGAGAACACAACCGCCACTTGAGAGGATTGTAGAAGAAGCAATATACTCAGGAGAAAGCCAGTTTTCTAGTAGACCAAGAAGGTGAAGGAAGTGGAATTTCACAGGACATTTGAAAGGAGGAGGAGTTACCTTTTTCTTTAGTAAAAAGACCGAGTTAGACTCAGGGATCAAGACTCAGGGATCGTTAGGCTCCATCCCTTCCATAAAACCTATAATTCTGTGATTCTGCAAGTTACGTGACGTGTTTTCTTTTCCAGGGATTATTAATTGAGTGACTGTCCTGGAGGTCATCTAAGAGTCCTTCTTCTCTCTTGCACCTCATATGTAGTCAAGCACCAAGTCTAGTTAATCAAGTCTACTTCTTCCTCTCCTATAACCCAAATACAAGTCACCATCATCTCTAATGTTAGTTACCTGTTTTCTCTCAATCTACCTTTTTTGTTAATATATCCCCTGAACCTAATGAAAACTAAAATCCTTAAACTATATATATATTTTTAAAGAAAGCTTTAAGTAATGTGGTGGCTACCTATTTCTTTAGCTTAAGTACTGCCACCCTTCTCCTTTTCCTTAATGCTTTGTTTACAAAATAATTTTTCTCTCCCTTGAATGTACTGTAACCTTTCATCCTTTAGTGATTTCATCCATGCTCTTTTCACTTTTATAGTGTTCCTATCCTCTGTTCATTCTTCATTCTCAGTTTAAACATCATATTCTTCAGAAATCTCTGGTCTCTAGACTAGGATATAGCTGCATGAATAATTTCATAACATACCCTACCCTGTTTGTCTCACTTTTAATTTACATGTTTTAAACTAAAAACTACATTGAGAGTTGTCTATTTTACCTGTTGGTTAAATAAATCAATAGGAAGCATGGGCTTATTATAATAACATAAACATAAACTTGAAATTAATTGATTTTCTAGAACTTGATGCAAGTATCATAATAGAATGTAAAAGTGGGATTTTGCTTCAGAATCAAAAAAGACCCAATGGTCCAAAACAACAGCACCAACAACCATAGCAAATGTAGGAAATATTTTAAATTGAAAAATGCTTTAGTAGACCACCAATGTAGAACTAGGAAAACAGTGGGCAAAAACAACCCTTCACACACCTTGAATATATATTGATATAATGGTTGAAGTTGAAGTGACCAACATGTTGGAAATGGGGAGTGAGAATTTCTTTGGAGAAACTGTGCTCTGTATCAAAACACAAAGAGATCTCGCTTCCTCTTTAGCTCAAGCCAGATGAGAAATGGTTTAAGAAGCCCGTTTGTTGTTCGAGGGGGCAGAGTGGATGGGTCTTGGGATTGAAGAGGAGGAAAGTAAGGGTGAAAGGTGAATATTGATCTGAGGCAGCAGAAGAAAAAGAGTTTTATTTGTTTTGGGAGCCTCTTTTCTACTGATAGTAGAGGCAAGGGTATTTATGTTTTCTTGAGGATCAAGTTAAAGCTCCACAGGAGAGAAAGCCACCCAGGAGCTAATTCTAATTCTTCCTGAGTGGCTGTCCAGAGAGAGAGTATGAGCCCAACAAAAGGATGAACAATGCAAATCTCAAGATCAGAGAAAGAACCATAAAGGGCCTACCAAAGAAATCTGCATCATCTTGCAATGGGAATGCATTGGAATGTTTCTAGTGTGACTTCCAAGGCCTCCAAAACATCTACATCAGCATGAGCTAAGTCCAGAGCAAGTGGACTTTAAACACTCCCCAGTGGCTGAGATATGCAGGCCAGAACACAAGAAAAATCCTTTTCCTCTCTTCTCCCACTCTTCAACCTGGAGGAAACAGAGGCCCCCCTCCTGAGTGGAGGAAGAGAAGGAGAAATCAAGCTGGGGAAGAGAGAGGCAGTCAATGACTGGCATCTTTTCCATCTCAGGCTCCCTACCTATGGCAAGTCCTAGCTGGGAGAAGAAAGACACATTTACTCTAAAAGAATTTTGAGTTATGACTACTGTCTTCCAATAAATGAAAACTTTTTTTTTAATGAACATAATAATTTTAATCTCTATATGTTTGACCATCAGAATAAGTAGCTGGCAATTATGGAGGTAATGATTAAAATAAACAAATAATTAAATATTTAAATGAAAACACAAATAATAATATAAGAAATTGCTAGTGTTAAAACTCTGGATGAACTGGGAGATTGGGATTGACATATATACACTAATATGTATAAAATAGATAACTAATAAGAACCTGCTATACAAAAAAATAAATAAAATTAAATTAAAAAAAATAACTCTGGACAGAGGGATGCTTTCTCCATTAATAAAAATTAAGAAGATCAGACAATTACATACCTTGACTTATTAAGATTTTGATAATTTTGAGAATAGGATGTCGGGTTTATCTCTTAGTTGATAAGTAAAAAGAAAAAAATCAACTTTGAAAAAATTTCACTCTAACTTCCTGAATTTTTTGTTTTTATCTTCCTAAAATGCTGCAAACTATATTCAGACTGCCTAATTCTTAGCATAAGTAATGTGTTATTTGATTTTTAAGTATACAAGCTCTATTTCTGAATCAATTTATATTAAACTCCAGTTGAAATATTTTATTATGTGCATATTTCCAGTAAGCGATTTCCTCTGTTAGGTCTGTGGTTTAATTTAAGCCTTCAGTATGTAAACCCTTTCCAAAATAGTGCATAAAAACTTAGTTAAATCATGGGGAAATGTGAAGTTGGTGGGGAAAAGAAAGAAGAAAACAAATAGGAAATAAGAGGAGTGGCAAACAAAACTATACCATTTGTTTAGTTAAACCAAGTTCAGTTTTAGTAGTCTTGCTCTTAAAGCACACAGAAAACACCTTAATTTTTTAAGTTATATTATTGTTCATGGGAACCATTAGGAAAGTCTTTAGACTATATTTTGAGAGCATTCCAGCAGAGTAAGATAAAGTATATTATTTAAAGTTCTGAAGGCCATTATCATCTTGGCTTTACCTGCTGATAGAAACAGGCAGCTGTTGGAACAATTTTTTTTCTTTCTTCCCAGGACCTTTCATTACTCAGACCGTATTACTGTGTTGAAGCACTAAGTGGTGAATAATTCCATACAAGTCTTTTCCATTTTACTGCATTTCCAGGAGCTTTGGATGCCTTCAACAAATAAAACAGTAGGCCCTCTCTATATTACTTAAATTGCCAGAGTTGCACAGTGGTCGACCATACAGGTGAGTCTGTATACTAGATGAATCCCCCTAACACACATAAAGAGAAGTAACCACAATGTCAACATTTTACATTCTGTTAAATGAAAGCAATATTCTAGAAGCAAAGGACATTTATAAATAGGTCACAATTTCTAGAAAAATTATCAGGAACATTTCAGTTTTGTTCAGCTGTTGTAAAAGGACATTATCCAAACACACAGCTGATGCACAGAATCACTGATACCTTTTGAGATTTTCAGTTGTTTTTCTTATTGTACTTGACAGTAGCTTCAAGTTTAGAGTGTCCTGACATAAAAGGAAAGCTTAACATAACACTGCAGCACATTATGTTACAGCAATCTATTTTCTTGTGGTCACAAAGTCAGAGAAATGAGGATAGTTTCTCATTAGGAAGACATTTTTGCAAACTGTAAAACTAAATAAAAATATTTTAGCCAATAATGCCACCTAAGAAAGTATCATCAGATATTTGAAGAAACTCAGTGTTTTGTTCTTGATGACAAAGGATAAACAGAACCTACTTGTGGCTGTCTCATTGTTATTAATTTATTATCTTCAGGTATGCATTGAAGCAATAACTTCTATTTTGCTTGATACAAAGTCTGGCCAGGGTATCCTTGAAGCTAGAGATTTTAAGCAAGAACCCAATGTCTGTTATATATTGAAATAATTAAGATTCCTACTTTGGGGAATTCTACTTTGCTTTCACTGCTAGCTTTTAGGAAATACATTCTTCCCTTTAGGTGATTGGAAAATTTCAAACTATTCAAGGCAGAAAACTGCTATGAAATGCTTCTTTTAAACTGACAATATTTGTGATTACCTCACTTGTATATTTTTTCTATCTCTCATTCCATGAACTTTTACTAGACCCTTCTGGATGTACAGAACAGTATAATGTCTTAAAATTTTTCTAAATGGCAATTATAAAACAAATATAAATAGCTATAGATTATAAAAAATTAAAGTTAAGATATTATAAACTTTATGTATGCCTTTGAAGGTAGCAAAGTAAAAATTGTATCATAATTTAGACACAGTCAAAAAACCATACAAAGATAAAGAATAGTTATAAGTAATTTGTTTATACATTAACAGATCAACTTTACATCACAGAGTAAGTACTCTCAGATGAGGTAAACAAAAAAAAAGAGATATGTTTTCTGCCCTCACAGAAATCCCAAATGTATTGCAATATAGCAATACAGCACTTTTTAGTGATTGATTCATTGATTCATTCATTCACATAGATAACCCCTTGAGCAGACTCTATGCTTACAAAGATTAAAAAGACATAACCCTGTTAATGAGTCACTCACATTTCATTTGAAAAAGAAGACCAGTAAACACATATTACATTATAATGTACAATATAATGAATGTTATTATCAGAGTTTTATATGGGTACCTTAAACTGTGCCATTACCTTTCCTATTGGAATCAGGAAACTTTTTCTCAAATTATGTGACATTTGACAGAGACTCAAAAATAGAAGTAGATAATTTTCAGATAGAGAAGAAAGGCTATTCCAGGATAAGAGTTGCAACATGAATGTGAGTTTAGGGAGTCATGGTCTACACAGGCCAGATGGCAGACAGTGAGTGGGAATGAAAGGGATGACAGGAGATAAAACTATTGGGTCCAGATGTTAAAGAATCTTGAGTGACCTAAAAGAAAGTTGTAATCTTTTTCTATTTTGTTTTTTGATGCAGATAACATGTAAAAAACAGTGGATGGCTAGATTTGGTACAGCTACTATGGAGAACAGTATGAAGGTTCCTTCAAAAAGTAAAAATATAGCTACTATATGATCCTGCTATCCCATTCCTGGGCATATATTTGGAGAAAACTATAATTTGAAAAGATACATGCACCCCAATGTTCACAGCAGCACTATTTACAACATCAAGACATGGAAGCAACCTAAATGTCCATCAACAGATGAATGGATAAAGAAGATGTGGTATATATACACAATGGAATATTACTCAGTTATAAATAAGAATGAAATAATGCCATTTACAGCAACATGGATGGACTTAGGAATTATCATACTAAGTGAAGTAAGCCAGACAGAGAAAGGCAACTATCATATGATACCCCTCATATGTGGAATCTAAAAAAATTATCCAAATGAACTTAAATACAAAACAGAAATAGATCCACAGACATAAAAAACAAAGTTACCAAAGGTGAAAGGGGGTAGGGATAAATTAGGAATTTGGTATTAATATACACACACTGCTATATATAAAATAGATAAGCAAAGAGGACCTACAGTATAGCACAGGGAGCCATACTCAATATTTTGTAATGACCTATAACGGAAGAGAATCTAAGAAAAAATATATATGTATGTATAACTGATTCACTTTGCGGTACACATGTAACTAACACAACACTGTAAATCAACTACATCAATACTTCAATCAATCAATCAATCAATTAAATAAATACCATTAAAAACTCACAAACCAGATTAACAAGAATAGATTTGAAATTTTCTGTTTGTCCTATTTCTGGGCTTCTGTCTCATTCTTTGCATTACTAGCCTGGAGCAATGCTTCCATCACATTCTAGTGATGTTTCATTGTGGTTGTTTTTAATAGAAATACTGTTTAGGACACCCTTGACAAACATGGCTTTGGTGTGTAGTTTTAACATTTTAACATTTTGTGAGCTGACCTGAATGTGGGTCGTGTAACAGTTTGTGCACGTGTACCTGTATAATGTATGGACTGAGAAATGGATGAGAGGTAAGTTACTTAACTATCTGTGAACAAAATTTTGCCCAGTGTCTGTCCATCAAAATTGTTCTGTTATTCTTTGCTCTTCACCAGGGACAGAGCAGTTGAAACATCAGTTAGCTCTTCTGAAGAGTGGGAGAGCATGGTGTATTGGTGGCTTTTTTTTTTTTTTTTTTTTTTTTTTTTTGCGGTATGCGGGCCTCTCACTGTTGTGGCCTCTCCCGTTGCGGAGCACAGGCTCTGGACGCGCAGGTCCAGCGGCCATGGCTCACGGGCCCAGCCGCTCCGCGGCATATGGGATCCTCCCGGACTGGGGCACGAACCCGTATCCCCTGCATCGGCAGGCGGACTCTCAACCACTGCGCCACCAGGGAGGCCCTTGGTGGCTTTTTAAGGGGTATCATTATTACTACTGTTGTTATTTTTGTTATTTTGAAACTGTTGGGCACATTCTACAATGTTTAGGAATTAAAGGCATTTTGTTCCCCAAAGCTACCCATCTCACTCTCTTAAAAGAGAAGCTGCCTTTTTGTAACCAGAGAATTACTCATGCTGGTTTCTTAGCACTCTACCGGTAAGATCCTTTCCTTGAATTGTTTTAAAACCTGTACAGCATTGGAGAGTTCTCCCTTCTCCTTTGTGTGAAGGAGGGCAGACAAGAGTGTTTTACCCACAGTCATCCTTTGTGAACCCAACTCTGTCACTCTTCTTCCGAGCACAGTGATCTGGCTTGCTCTTTTGTAATGGAGAATATTGACAATAATGACATTATTAATTCACAGCACTTCCTTCTTTGTTTGGGCATTTCATTATCAAATAGAAAGATCACAACTAGGTAAGTAGCAAGATAGAAAGACTTAGAGCAGGCCCTGCTGCTGATCTTTCCCTCTTATGGAACATAAAAAGTATGTCTTGAGAGAGAAATGGTCCAAACCATGCTCTTATAGTGACAGTTCATCAAGTCGGTAATTATTTTTCCAGATGAAGAAAGAATGATCCTGGGCAAAGGGACAAAAAGTGCCCCTGATGTGTGAGGGATGGTGTAGGTTCTACTCACACAATGTTGCAATCAACTCTTGTTCTTTAGTGCTACCTGGCTAATCTTTAGGCTTTGCTACATGGTGGAGAAAGTTAAATTTACTCTCCATCATGTACCATGGTTCTCCAACTTCATGGTCTACCTCAGAAATGGGGTCGTATGTAATCCATCCTTGGTATAGTGATGATACATTGTATACAGTAATCATGATCTTGTGACACAACTGTGAGAGGTTTATGGTAAAACCAACTGCTCCAGCCCACTGCCCTGGAGTGCCCACTTTGGGACTTACTGCACAGTAATTGATGGAAAGATACTGAAGGAGTCAGTGATCCAGAGCCTAGCCACATATTATACATTTAAGCGTAACCTGACCTGTTTATACACCTGTCTAGCTGACATGCCCACTTGGATTTCTAACAAGCATATCAAATCTACCAAGTCCCAGATGACCTCCAGATATCATCCCCCATTTCTGCTTTCTCACAGACTTTGCCATCTCTATACATGGCAATTCTATATATATATATATATATATATATATATATATATATATATATATTTGGCTCAGGCCAAAAAGCTTGGAATCACTTTCAATGCCTCTTTATTCTCATACCCTAAATGTAATTCACTAACATATTATGCTTAGCTCTACTATTCAAAATATATTTAGAATTTAATAAATTGTCACCACTTCTCTGCTATCAGGTCTCATCTGCATTATTTTAATGGCTTCTCAATATATCCCCATTTCTGGTGTTGCCCACCTTTGATCTGTTCTTAATCTGGCAGAAAAAAATTATCCTGCAAATTAGTAGCCTGATCAATTTTATTCCTCAGCTCAAACTCTACAAGGGCTTGGCTGACTCAAAGTGAAAGTCAAAGTGCTCATGATGACCTACCGGTCCTTACATTATTTATTCTCTTACATTCTCTAAACCCAAACCTTCCATTCTCTCCTCTTCCCTACATTTGCTACAGCAGCCGTGACTGCCTTGCTGTTCCTTGAACAGACTAGTTGTGCTCCCTTCCAAAATGCCTGTACGCTTAGTAGTCCTTCTGCCTGGAATCTTCTTCCCCCACATATCAACATAACCTGAGTCCACATTTGAACTCTTTACTCACATGACGTCTTTGCAGTGCCAACCTCCCTGGCTGCCTTCGCCCTGTGGACTTCCCTGGCGATCCAGTGGTTAAGACTCCTCGCTCCCAATGCAGGGGACTTGGGTTCGATCTCTGGTCGGGGAACTAAGATCCCGCATGCCTCACGGCACAGCCTAAAAATAAAAAACAATAAAATAAAACTACATCTTGCTGCTCCACCCTTTATACCCCTGCCTGTAGCTCTTCCTGTCTCCAATTATGTCTTCATTTAGCTTTCTTTGGTGTTATTACTGTCTAACATACTATACAATTTAATAATTTCCTTTCTACCTCTAGCTTCTTCACTAGAATGTAAGCTCCAGAGCACATTTTTATAAAAATATGTTCTGCTGTTCAATGTACCTAGAACAATTCCCGACATATAGTGGGTATTCGAAAAATCAACGTTGGATAAACAACTGAATTTTAATGATTCAATCCTCAAATATTCATTAAGAATTCTACAAAGATGGCGGAAGAGTAAGACGCGGAGGTCACCTTCCTCCCCACAAATACATCAGAAGTACGTCTACACGTGGAACTGCTCCTACAGAACACCTACTGAACGCTGGCAGAAGACCCCAGACCTCCCAAAAGGCAAGAAACTCCCCACGTACCTGGGTAGTGCAAAAGAAAAAAGAAATAACAGAGACAAAAGACAGGACCTGCGACAGTGGGAGGGAGCCGTGAAGGAGAAAAGGTTTCCACACACTAGGAAGCGCCTTTCCGGGCGGAGACTGCGGGTGGCGGAGGGGGAAGCTTCGGAGCCGCGGAGGAGAGTGCAGCCACAGGGGTGCGGAGGGAAAAGCGGAGGGAAAAGCGGAGGGATTCCCACACAGAGTATCGGTGCCGACCGGCACTCACCAGCCGGAGAGGCTTGTCTGCTCGCCTGCTGGGATGGGCGGGGCTGGGAGCTGAGGCTCGGGCTTCGGCCGGATCCCGGGGAGAGGACTGGGGTTGGCTTTGTGAGCACAGCCTGAAGGGGTTAGTGCGCCACGGCTGGCCGGGAGGGAGTCCGGGGAAAAGTCTGCAGCTGCCGAAGAGGCAAGAGACTTTTTCTTGTCTCTTTGTTTTGCGGTGCGTGAGGAGAAGGGATTCAGAGCGCCACCTAAATGAGCTCCAGAGATGGGAGCGAGCCGCGGCTATCAGCAAGGACCCCAGAGACGGGCATGAGACGCTAAGGCTGCTGCTGCTGCCACCAAGAAGCCTGTGTGCAAGCACACTGTCCACACCGCCCCTCCCGGGAGCCTGTGCAGCCGGCCACTGCCAGGGTCCTGTGATCCAGGGACAACTTCCCCGGGAGAACGCGCGGGGCGCCTCAGTCTGATGCAACGTCACGCCGGCCTCTGCCGCCGCAGGCTCGCCCTATATCCGTACCCCTCCCTCCCCCCGGCCTGAGTGAGCCAGAGCCCCCGAATCAGCTGCTCCTTTAACCCCTTCCTGTCTGAGCAGGGAACAGATGCCCTCAGGTGACCTACATGCAGAGGCAGGGCCAAATCCAAAGCTGAACCCCAGGACCTGGGCGAACAAAGAGAAAGGGAAATCTCTCCCAGCAGCCTCAGGAGCAGCAGATTAAATCTTCACAATCAACTTGATGTACCCTGCATCTGTGGAATACCTGAGTACACAACGAATTATCCCAAATTGAGGCTGTGGACTTTGGGAGCAACAATATATATTTTTCCTTTTTCTCTTTTTGTCAGTGTGTATGTGTATGCTTCTGTGTGTGATTTTGTCTGTATAGCTTTGCTTTTACCATTTGTCCTAGGGTTCTGTCTGTCCAGTTTTTTGTTTTTTGGTTTTTTTTTTTTTTTTAGTATAGCACCTGATATCATTGGTGGATTTGTTTTTTCATTTGGTTGCTCTCTTCTTTCTTTCTCTATTTTATTTTATTATTTATTATTATTTTTTTAATAATTTTTTTTATTTTTTATTTTAATAACTATTTTATTTTATTTATTTATTTATTTTTTTCTCACTTTTATTCTGAGCCTTGTGGATGACAGGGTCTTGGTGCTCCTGCCAGGTGTCAGGCCTGTGCCTCTGAAGTGGGAGAGCCCAGTTCAGGACATTGGTCCACCAGAGACCTCCCAGCTCCATGTAATATCAAATGGCGAAAATCTCCCAGAGATCTCCATCTCAACACCAAAACCCAGGTCCACTCAACGACCAGCAAGCTAACGTTCTGGACACCCTATGCCAAACAACTAGCAAGAGAGGAACACAACTCCACCCATTAGCAGAGAGGCTGCCTAAAATCATAATGTCACAGACACCCCAAAACACACTACCAGACATGGACCTGCCCACCAGAAAGACAAGATCCAGCCTCATCCACCAGAACACAGGCACTAGTCCCCTCCACCAGGAAGCCTACACAACACACTGAACCAACCTTAGCCACTGGAGACAGACACCAAAAACAATGGGAACTACGAACCTGTAGCCTGCGAAAAAGAGACCCCAAACACAGTAGGTTAAGCAAAATGAGAAGACAGAGAAACACACAGCAGATGAAGGAGCAAGGTAAAAACCCACCTGACCAAACAACTGAAAAGGAAATAGGCAGTCTACCTGAAAAAGAATTCAGAATAATGATAGTAAATATGATCCAAAATCTTGGAAATAGAATGGAGAAAATAAAAGAAACATTTAACAAGGACCTAGAAGAAATAAAGAGCAAAGAAACAATGATGGACAGCACAATAAATGAAATTAAAAATTCTCTAGAAGGAGTGAATAGCAGAATAACTGATGCAGAAGAATAGATAAGTGACCTGGAAGATAAAATAGTGGAAATAACTACTGCAGAACAGAATAAAGAAAAAAGAATGAAAAGAATTGAGGGCAGTCTCAGAGACCTCTGGGACAACACTAAATGCACCAACATTTGAATTATAGGGTTCCCAGAAGAAGAAGAGAACAAGAAAGGGACTGAGAAAATATTTTAAGAGATTATAGTTGAAAATTTTCCTAATATGGGAAAGGAAATAATCAAGTCCAGGAAGCACAGAGAGTCCCATATAGTATAAATCCAAGGAGAAACACGCCAAGACACATATTAATCAAACTATCAAAAACTAAATACAAAGAAAAAATAGCAAAACCAGCAAGGGGAAAACAACAAATAACTCACAAGGGAATTCCCATAAAGTTAACAGCTGATCTTTCAGCAGAAACTCTGCAAGCCAGAAGGGAGTAGCAGGACATACTTAAAGTGATGAAAGGGAAAAACCTACAACCAAGATTACCCAGCAAGGATGCCATTCAGATACTATGGAGAAATTAAAACTTTAACAGAGAAGCAAAAGCTAAGAGAATTCAGCACCACCAAACCAGCTGTACAACAAATGCTAAAGGAACTGCTCTAGGCAGGAAACACAAGAGAAGGGAAAGACCTACAATAACAAACCCCCCGAATTTAGAAAATGGTAAGAGGAACATACATATAGTTACCTTAAATGTAAATGGATTAAATGCTCCAACCAAAAGACACAGACTGGCTGAATAGATACAAAAACAAGACCCATACATTTGCTGTCTATAAGAGACCCACTTCAGACCCAGGGACATATACAGACTGAAAGTGAGGGGGATGGAAAAAGATATTACATGCAAATGGAAATCAAAAGAAAGCTGGAGTAGTAATTCTCATATCAGACAAAACAGACTTTAAAACAAAGACTATTACAAGAGACAAAGAAGGACACTACATAATGACCAAGGGATCAATCCAAAAAGAAGATATAACAATTGTAAATATTTATGCACCCAACATAGGAGCACCTCAATACATAAGGCAAATGATAACAGCCATAAAAGGGGAAATCAACAGTAACACAATCATAGTAGGGGACTTTAACACCCCACTTTCACCAATGGACAGATCATCCAAAATGGAAATAAATAAGGAAACACGAGATTTAAACGAGACATGAAACAAGATGGACTTAATTGATATTTATAGGACATTCCATCCAAAAGCAACAGAATACACTTTCTTCTCAACTGCTCATGGAACATTCTCCAGGATACATCACATCTTGGGCCACAGACCAAGCCCTGGTAAATTTAAGAAAATTGAAATCGTATCAAGTATCTTTTCCAACCACAATGCTATAAGACTGGATATCAATTACAGGAAAAATCTGTAAAAAATACAAACACATGGAGTCTAAACAATACATTACTAAATAACCAAGAGATCACTGAAGAAACCAAAGAGGAAATAAAAAAATTCCTAGGAACAAATAAGAAAACCATAATTCAAAAAGAGTCATGTACCCCAATGTTCATTGCAGCTCTATTTACAATAGCCAGGACATGGAAGCAACCTAAGTGTCCATCGACAGATGAATGGATAATGAAATGTGGCACATATATACAATGGAATATTACTCAGCCATAAAAAGAAACAAAATTGAGTTATTTGTAGTGAGGTGGATGGACCTAGAGACTGTCATACAGTGTGAAGTAAGTCAGAAAGAGAAAAACAAATACCGTATGCTAACACATATATATGGAATCTAAGAAAAAAAAAAGGTTCATAAAGAAACTAGGGGCAGGATGGGAACAAAGACACAGACCTACTAGAGAATGGACTTGAGAACATGGGGAGGGGTAAGGGTAAGCTGGGACAAAGTGAGAGAGTGGCATGGACATATATACACTACCAAATATAAAACAGATAGCTAGTGGGAAGCAGCCACATAGCACAGGGAGATCAGCTCGGTGCTTTGTGACCACCTAGAGGGGTGGGATAGGGAGGGTAGGAGGGAGGGAGACACAAGAGGGAAGTGATATGGGGATATATGTATATGTATAGCTGATTCACTTTGTTTTAAAGAAGAAACTAATACACCATTGTAAAGCAATTATACTCCAATAAAGATGTTAAAAAATTCTACTTTTATATTTAAAATTTTATTTTGTACAATGTATACCTAAAACACAGCTCTGTATGTAAGAGTAAGATGAAGAATGAGATATAAAACAGAATATCAGGTTCATAAATTATTGTTACATATAAGAACAAAAATAAACATAAGAACACATAAAAACAGAAAGGTGCACATATTAAACAGGCTGGGATGGTTGCCTGTGGGAGAACAGGGGCATGGGAATGAGGTAATTGAATAGCACCAAATAACTAGAAAGAATGAAAGAGGAACACTGTAGAGTTTGATGATAGTGATTAACTCAATCCTCAGCATCTGAAGACACGTGTACAAGAGAAAGAGATAGAGGGAGATAGAGATAGAAAAAGAGCGATTGAGAGAAAGACAGAGAGTAGGCAAACTTGCGGCCAACAGTGAAGTTTAGCCAATAAGACCTTGATGTCAACTCCCTTCTTCGTTGTCTGATTCTACCACAGAGACTGCAAGGCTGCAGCTGTTCAAAACAAAACTTGAACTGAGATTTTCTTGCACCTAGTGGTGGGATGTTACTTACATTAAAAAAACGATACATAAGTAAAAGCCCATGAAAGAACAACCCTTCCTAAAGAAAAAGGAAAAGCCAGACTGGAAGAAAGTCTTTCACTTTTGCCCGTTGACCTTCCCTCTTCTTGAGGAGAACAGTAATGCTGCCTCTAGGTACACAGCCAGATTGCAAACTTGAGGACAAAAGCCAGACAATAAAGGTTGTGGAGCAGAGAGATCGAAGAAGCACAGGTCTTTTTCAACATTCTTGAACGGCTCCACAATCATTGGGCTGCTTACATGTGGAGTTCTTGTTACATGGAAAAATAAACCCTTATCTGTTTAAGTCCTTATAATGTTTTTTTCTATCACCTGATGCCTCTATCCATCTAGTTAGTCTATTGAATATCAATGCTTCTTCTTATTAAGATCTGACACATCATTCACTGTCAGTTAAAATGAGGATTTATTTTGACTCAGACTCAAAAATATTATTTGTATCCATCAGATGATGGAGGGAAGCCAGACTGAATTTACTTGAATGACTTGGCTAACCAGGAAGAACAAAATACAGACAAGTTTAAAATGTAGACTAATAAAATCAATTTTATTCCATTTCATGGCTGATGGCTTATAAATATAAATAGATATTGAATACATTTTGCAAAACTGCTTGCATGAAGAATAAATTAGGTTGGGTCATTTCTATATAGCAGACTAATATAGGCACAGATTCTTTTTGGTTTTGACAGTCATAGATGTTAGAGCATTTTGAGAACTCCAAAGTCAAAAAAATATATCCTTTGAACTATATTGTTGCCAAACTGTTTGAATATGTAGCTACTACAAAACCACTCTATTAAGCTTAAGCAGTGTGTCTTCAATTGCAATTTACTCACTCATTATGGCTATTTATTTTTTAATCTGAAGTGCTCCATTGTGTATAATTTACAGCATCTTTAAAGAGCAGATGCAAATTTTATCAATAAGTTAGTCTAGCATAAAAGATTTGCTAATAAGTACACATCCTTCACATGCTCAATGTCAACCTTTTAGTTTGTTCTAAATGATTTGTATGTAAAGTTGATACCATGCATTTGAATGAGTTAAGGGTTGTAATATATTTTTGATCACTAGGAGAAAATAAAGGGTAAGAAAAATTGGCTTTTATTTTTAAAATATTAATGGAACCAATAAAGACACACTAGAACTCTTTTCTGTTCTTATTTAGTTTCTTAAAAAGTCACTTAAGAGCAATCCAGCACTTATAATCTGGACAAAACTCTTGTATATTCACTATCATTCCAAAACATTTTATAGACATTTATTCAATTTCTGTAACTAGACTCTGAAGACCCTCCAGCTCATTTTCTTCTGTGTCATGAGAAGTTCACAAATTCATAAGAACTTCTATTCATATTGAAATTGTAATTATGATTCACTGTAAAAGTGGGAGCTGTAGATGAACATTCATTCATCCATCCAGCAATGTGCCAAGTGCAATGAAGCTGGTGGATCAGGTATATATAGGACCTGACTTCATGGAGCTTCGCATGTGGTCAAGAGGCGGCCTTGTAAAGAGGACATTATTAGGGACCTAATAATTAAGTAATTAGAGGTATGAGAGGGGAAGTTCAGGTATTTTAGGAAATTTAAGAAGTGGGACTTAATGTGGCCTTAAGGTTTCCTGAGGAATGATAATAAGTTAAAAGCTAAAAAATGAGTAGGAAATATCAAGGCAAAGTGTGGGAAGAATTGTGAGGAAATGGATTCAATGTAAAGGTACACCACAACTAAAGGGTCAGAGGCAGGAGAGAATATTGCTCTTTCCAGAAAGTGCAAACAGTGGGTCATGGATAGAAAATAGAATAGGAGTTTGGAAGTGGGCTAAACATCAATGGATAAAGTCTGATCATTTCTCTAAGAAGCAAGATTTCTGTAGCCTGCCCTCTTTTCTCCTCACTACTCCTCTTTAGTCTTCTTAAGTTTGTACTGATCTGACTTCCTTAAGACACTCAGTATTTCCTCGACACTCAGTATTTCCTCATTTATTCACAGTTCCTTTTAAATTGGATAACCTTATAACTTCATGCCAAATATGGGCACATGGTTCTCTGCCAAGCTGGAAGCCCTAGTCCTAGTGTTCAACATTATACAAAGGATTCCTTTTAAAAGTCTGACTTACACAAACCTGGGTTGTAAGTTTTGTAACAACCGTCAATCTGCCTTTAAGCAAACAAAGAAAAGGAACACTGTCCTTTTCCTGGGAATGAGGATGAGGGCAGGGATGCTGACACCCTCCAACTGTTCTTACTAATTCACCCTGTTAACACCAGTAGGAGAATAAAGTTTAGAATCAGACTGATCTGCGATAAAGTCTCACTTTTACTACTTTAAAACTATGTAAACATGGTCAAGCTACTAAATTCTTTAAGGTTTAGTTGTTTCATCTGTAACACTGGAGACATAAAACCTATGTCGTTGTGCTGCCATCAGAGTTAAAAAAAATTATGTATGAAAAGATTTTAGAACAGTATCTGATATCTCGAAAGAGCTCAATACATGAGAGATATTACAGTAAGTCCCTTACATATGAATGAGTTCCATTCTGGGAGCGTGTTCCTAAGTCCAATTTGTGTGTAAGTCCAACAAAGTTAGCCTAGGTACCCAACAAACATAATCAGCTATATAGTACTGTACTGTAATAGGTTTATAATACTTTTCACACAAATAATAAATAAAAAACAAACAAGAAATAAAGAAAACATTTTAAATCTTACAGTACAGTACCTTGAAAAGCACAGTAGTACAGTACAACAGCTGGCATACAGGGGCTGGCATCGAGTGAACAGGCAAGAAGAGTGACTGACTGGAGGAGGGAGAGGAGGTGGGAGATGGTAGAGCTGAAGGATCATCACAATCGGAGACAGAGGGCAAGCTGCAATTTCACTCACGCCTGACGCTGATGGTACAGGTTCTGGTTCCTTGCTGGATTCAATTCTACCTACACTTTTGAAAAAATGATCCAGTGATATCTGGGTAGTAGTTCTTTTTTCTCATCATAGATGACACGGTAACACTGGATTGCATTCTGAACAGCTGCTGCAACCTTCATGTACCATTCTACATTTGGGTCCTGTGCCTCAGAAACTAACAGTGCCTCCTGGAATAAAGAAAATCCCCTGGCCATTTCCTATTTCATGAATCTCTTCGGTTCTTCTGTTACTTCTTCCTCTTGTCATTCTTCATTCTTTCTCTGGGCCTGCAATTCCTGGCGTTTATTAGCAGTACCAGCTACATCACTGCTGCATTTACACTTGCCTCCAGACATTCTGGCCTTGAAATAAAGATACTGTACTACTGTACTCTATACAGTATTTCACAGTAAAGTACACAAAAGAACAACCACTTGTAGAGGACGCACGCACTTTACAATGTACGCCAGACACGTGAACTAACTTAACGTGGTTGGACGTGAGAACGCACGTTCGCATCTTTGAAATTTCACAACTTGAAGGTTCGTATGTAGGGGACTTACTGTATTGTTAATTTTTTTCTGAACCTTAGTTTTTTCATCTTTAAAATAAAGGTAATGTTGTCCCCATCAAAGGACTATTATGAGAAATAAAAGAGATTAAGACCACAAAACACATAGAGAAGATACCTAGTACATGGTAGATACTGAACTAACATGAATGCCCCTTCCTTACGTTTAGTGTAGAAAAAAGATGGTTGAATTCAAGGGTGTTCATATTTTTCATATGACCACTAATCTGGGAGTAGGGGAAAGGTACATGTGAACAAACAGGAGAGCAAATGCAACGTGCTCCAAGGAATTCATAGAAATGAATACTGATGCTTCCTTTGTTATAACAGTGGGTAGAGTTGTAATTCCTCATTTGTCTAAGCTGTTAAGTAAAATAACTAGGATGTTCAAGTCACTTGGTAACTCTATAACTATTTGTATGAATTTTTATACAAATTAGGAAAATTCAGTCTGTTCTGGTTAATTTATTATAAAATGTATACAGTGTAGTGTTATATTAACTGAGGATAATTTTGACTGAATAACATGCTTATTAATATTTTATCTTAAAATATTAAAAATATCAACTCAAATTTCATTTAAATTCTAAAATGTATGGAAATGTTTAGTTTTCTTCTGATGCTACAATCCCCTAAACTTTATGATTTCATCACAAAGCTACACAAAGGAAACCTATAGGAGACTTGCCAAAACACAAAGACAAAATAATTCTCTGTGATTTTTTACAGAGATGATTATTCATACAATTTGGATCACATTAAGAATATAGCATTGCCAAATAAAATATCATTATCTGGCATTTTGGATGTCCTTTGAGTATTCAACAATGATTCTTAATCTTTAGTGTTCCTTTTCGGATATTAAAAACCACAAAGCAATTTGTAATCACTCAATTTTGCTGTTATTCACTTTTCAGTAAAAACACGATAAAGGAGGTGATACAAGGCATTCACACGATTCTGAGGCATTCACAGCTTTTCTAATAATATAAACTGGGTTATGGTCTCTATCTGAATGCATTCTAATTTAGAAGTTATGGGTTAACCACAGAAAATTAAAAGAAAGCCTGGCGATATCATTCATCATATCTTGGTATTGTTGGTATTTATCGTATGTTGGTATTGAACATTGACAGATAAAGAATAATTATCCTCAATTCTATTGATGAATCTTTCATTGGATTTAAGGTTAAATTTTTAAAAAACTTCCTCCAAAATAATTTCCCAAACTCAGTTTAAACATTTCTTTTGGCTCAGAACCCTCCTGTTGATCCTTCACAGACCCTGCATTTTTTAAAAATAGTTGCATCTCCTTGATACCCAACCTTGTTTGAAAAAACAAAAACAAAAACAAACTGTCTGTGGGAATGACAGGAGGCTTTCGATTAGGCTTTTATAACTTAGCACTAGCCAACTGCCCTAATCACAAATCAAATGTTTCAGTGTGTTGCAGGCTAACGGATTCACAGAAGGCACCCATTTTAGCAATATGCATATGTTGTTTTGTACACTCACCCAGAAGAAAACATGCAACTCACAGTACTAGAAAGGGCAGACAACAGACTAGCTTGCCTGAACCTCTCAAATCTGGAGATCGATTTATGCAAATGAGACATCCTGTCTAGCAGTCAGAGAAGGGGAGGAGGGGCTGTTTAACCTGAGTTGAATAAAAGTAGGAAAAAAGTTGCATTTTGTTGGCGATTCTATTAAGGTTAAACTGACATCTGGTTCTAATTTGCTTTCCAAGATGAATTTTCTTTTTTTTTTTTTTTACCCACTTCATACTGGTCTAAAGTTGCCATTTAGAAAACCTTGCATTAAAAATATATATATATGTATATAATTTACAAAATGAAATGCTATTGTTAATTTCTGCACACTAGAGGGCACTAAAATATCCTAAGATAAAAATATACTCAAAATTTTACCTTAAACTACTTTGGAAGGAATAATGACCATAATTTTAAAATTCATTAAAAGAAACCCAGGGACAGTAATAAAATTAATACAGCATTGTTAATATTAGCTTTAAAAAAAAAAGATTGCGGGCTTCCCTGGTGTCGCAGTGGTTGAGAGTCTGCCTGCCGATGCAGGGGACACGGGATCGCACCCCGGTCCAGGAAGATCCCACATGCACAGAGCAACTAAGTCCGTCTGCCACAACTACTGAGACTGCACTCTAGAGCCTGCAAGTCACAACTACTGAAGCCTGTGCACCTAGAGCCCGTGCTCCGCAACAAGAGAAGCTACTGCAATGAGAAGCCTGCACACCACAATGAATAGTAGCCTCCATTCAATGCAACTAGAGAAAGCCCGCGCGCAGCAATGAAGACCCAACGCAGCCAAAAATAATAAATAAATAAATAAATAAATATTTTAAAATAAGCAACACCTAATTTGTCAGATCGAAGCAAATGGAAGATTTGACAAACAGGGGAACAGTAGTTCTAACCTCGAATGATGTAAATGTCTACATAATATTGGCATATTCTGGTTGAATTAAATTTGTTAATATGAGTATCCATTTTTTTCTAGTTTTTTCTCCTTATTTTCTATGTTAGATATATTCTATGTTAGGTATAATTAAACATCAGAAGCAGCACAGTGTAATGTCTCAGAGTTTGAACTCTGGAGCCAAGCCTTCTAGGTGGAATCTTGACTCTGCCTTTTACTAGTGGCATGAGCTTCAGCGAGTGGTTTAACCGCCCTGTGGCCCAATTTCCTCACCTGTAACATGGTAATAAGAGTAGAAGTGGTGTTTTGAGGGTGAAATGAAATTATTCATCTAAGGAGTTTAGATCAGTACTTGAACAGCAGTTTGCAAATGTTTATTAAATATTTAGAGACTAGGACAATCTGAATTAATGATGTGTTATTTATGATATTTAGAGAAATGGCAATTGGTATTTTCAGTTTTATATACCTCCCTGAACTAAAATCTGGTTTTAAGGATTAGCTAGCAGCTAATTGAAATAAGCATAGCAAAATAAGATCCTAAGCACCACTTGGCTCTGCTTATCTATTTGATTGTAAATGTATTTCCAAAAGTGCTTAAAAGCATTTGATTCTTTAATAATTCTTAATGTTACCCTTCTACATCTAGTTTACGCTATGGATTTTAACAGTTAATCATTTGACTATACACCATACATGTATAATTTTCAGCTCAATCTATCAGAATATAAAAAGACTTCTCAAATCTTCTAATCTTCATTATTGGCCCCTATTTTACATAGCACTTAACAGAGGTTTCTTTTATTTGAAATTATTTGCATATAAATATTTCCACCTATGTATTTTAGAGCTCCAGACATATATAACCAGAGGTTAAAATGAGTGATTTTATTTTATTTATTTATTTTTTTTGCGGTACACGGGTCTCTCACTGTTGTGGCCTCTCCCGCTGCGGAGCACAGGCTCCGGAAGCGCAGGCTCAGCGGCCATGGCTCACGGGCCCAGCTGCTACGCGGCGTGTAGGATTTTCCCAGACCGGGGCACGAACCCGTGTCCCCTGCATCGGCAGGTGGACTCTCAACCACTGTGCCACCAGGGAAGCCTGAGTTTTTTTAATATACTGAATTTCAGTATTCTGTGTGTGTGATGATTTTGAATTTCTTATTTATTTTACCTCAGATGCCTAGATTGAGTTCAATTTTTTTTAAATTTTGCATTCATATTAACATAGCACTAGAGTAGATGCCATGGAGAACACAGATGAAAAAGACCTACAGGATACACAGGTAGAAAGATATACATGCCCATAATTTTAACTCAGGGTAGTATGCATTAAGGGCTACATCTAATAGATGTCAAAAATGAGCTATGAGGATTGCAAAATATGAGACATATTCTTAGAGGTAATGATGTTCTGATGGACTTTAGCTATGAGTAAGAAAATAATTCCTGCCAATCAAACCAGCTTGGTCAAAGGTAAAGACATGAAGATACATAAGACAGACTTCTGGTATAACAACACCAGTGATAACTAATCAAATATGAATCAGGTGCTGCCCTAAGCAGATTCTGTATGTTAGATCCAGTTAATCCACATCAACCCTGTGAAGTAGACACTCTCATTATCTTAGCTTTATATGTAAGAAAATTGAGCTATTCAGAATTATTTTGGTTGTTGTACTTAATTTTCCTTTTGAGTACCATTTTTCAGGGGTTATATACATTCATGTGACTAAATGACAATGAAGATCAGCTTTGGGAACTTCTCCAGAATTACTGGATAAAATGTCTTCACTTTTTATCAAATTCAATAAGCTGAGAGAATATTAGCCTGGACCTACCCATCTGTCAATAGTCATCAACCTCACTCTGTAGGTAGAGATGGCCTAATGATATTTCACCAAACAGGGTAAAGCTGAATCAAGGAACAGAGAGGCCCGATACCCCTTTGATATTGTTTAATTCCCGAACCAGCAACATTTAAGATCAAATACCCTCTCTTGATTTACTTATTAAATGAGTTAGTAAAACGTCCTTTTCTTTTTTGCTTAAAATAATGTGAGTTGTTTTTTTCTCACTTCCAACCAGTAAACATCTAAGATGAGTAAAAGGTGGGGAGGGATAGAGAAATGCCAATTTATTTTCTGAAATAAGAAGGAAAATGTGAATGATAAAGAACAATCTTTGAAAACCTGTGCATCATTTATATTTTGCAATGTTATGTCTAGCATAATGCAATGTAATTGTAATATACTACTTACTGCAATTTGTCAAAATTAATTTTATTTTAAAAATACATTGTATATTAACAATTTCATATCAATGTTTTCTTAGTTAGAAAGCTGAATTTCCTAGATACCTGAAAACTGATTCTTACCTATCATTTCACCCAATTATATTTTTATCAATTCAATGTTAATTTCTGTCTCAATATTAACTCTGTATTTTATCTATACATGGCTTTATTATATATCAACAATTACATAAATAATATATTATAGTTTATACTTGTAATTTCTTGGTAACCTAGGTAAATTGTTGAGTTTATGTAATTGTCAAAATTGAGCACTAATAATTACTTTCAGTTTCCCTTTTGGTATGATGCTGTGCCTACTCATTAAAAAAATCTATACACATGTGCTTTCTTAACCTCATATTTAGAAACAAGAATTGTCATAAATAATAAAAAAGTTGTTTCTTAAAGTGCATTTTTCTTAATTTTAAATTTTCTTTAAATTTAACTACAAGAAAAATAAATGGGCATTTTCCTTCAATCAAAATAAATTAACAGTGTAGAATTATTATTTTCCATTTATGAAGGTTGTATAAAGTCCTCCACTAATCTCTCAATAACATTGTCAGGAAATAATGTTATTCATACTTGGATTAGATGACATGTAGAAATCTCCTATAAAAAAATTAAGATTTTATTTTTTTCCCCAGGAAGCAAATCTGAAAAATGTTTCTTCTGATGTGCTTTCAGCAAGATTCTTTTAGGGTTGAAAATAGGTCAATATAATTAGCATTTATAAGTAACTACATTTTGTCTCTGAAAATGACTTTACTTATTAATATTTGTTACTTGCATAAAATATCTGTAACATATATGTAAGTTATAAGCATAATACTATTATGAAGCATAGTAATATAAATATTACTTATGAACTCTTTACTAAACCTAAAAACTAGAAAATTTACAGTAATTTGAGTTTACTGATCCTCAATCCCTCCCCCAATCCTTTCCTCTGCCTCCCCCCCTCAGAGATGTTAATGATTTTCCAAATTGATTTTGCCTAAAAAAACAGTAAATTTTATAATTTCATTATAGTATTTATTAGAAGAAACAATTATATAGTTGATAGAAAAAGAATGCAGTGAAGTTATCTTTGATAAAAATTCACCTAGAATAATTTTTATTTACCAGACATAACTTTTTTAAATAATAGGAAATCCAAGGCTCATATTTCCCACATATTGAATACAACTATGGATTTTACAATAGCATAATAACAAAACGATAATTTTCTATTGACCTCGGATAATCTCCTAAGTAGCTAAATTTGAAATCCTGGAAAATTTATTACTTTTTAAATTTATGTTGCTTATGTATGTTCTTTGGCAAATTAAATAGGCATGCAATTCCTAGTTTAGTGCAAATAACATTTCTCCCCACATTTTACAAATTCCTGAGTATATAAACTAATTGAAGTTAAATGCAGTCTTAGATTTTGAACCTAACAATATGTTCTGTTTTGGCTGCCACAGTAGCTAAAAAGAACCATTCTGATTTGACAGTGAAGAATTCAAACAGCCATTAATCTAGAAAGAAATCTGCAAAATGTATAGAAGTTGAAAATGGCATGGAGTCTTTTTAGCTCTGATTTTCATTTTAGGATTATTCATGTTATTCTCAAGAAACTTATAAAGGATATGACAGCCCTTAAAGTATGTCTTTATTATTTTCCAGTTATGTGGAAAATTCTCTGTTGAGTATGCCTAAGTCATCAAGGAATGATGTTATTTAATTCCATAATAACATCATTCATTCAGTCAACAAGTATTTTATTCAAAAATATTTATTGAGCCCATACTCTGTACCAGGCTGTATTCCAGGTTCTGGCAATCTAGCAGTGAACAAGACAAATTTTCTGCCCCATGGAGCATCAACAAACCAAACTAACCATTATTTTAAAAATTCAGTGTGGAAACAGTAAATTCCAAATAGAAAATATCATTTTTCTTTTAACTTTTCATTTGAATGATTGGTATTTACAGATAAAGTCTAAAATCATCTCTATTAAAGGTCAATGATTACTTTTGGAATTGTCATTTATTGAGTAATGCATTTGAAAAGAGGCCATGACTTTAAGGATATTCAAGAAACAGGTTTAGGGAAGAAACTGTCCAATTTAAGACATAAGTAATACCAACTTCATTCTGAAAAATATAGATCTTTATTAATAAAATTGGAGACAATGAATAAAAAATGATATTAGTTCAGTGAAATATTAATATCATAATTTAATTTTCTTGCCTACATAGTAGAATTCTACTTCTTTTTAGATTTGAGATTTAGGGAAATTTTATTTCCTACACATCTTTAAAGGGTTTGTGATTATGTTCTGTAGAACTGCATTGAAGAGAAGTAGATTTTAATATCTACCTGTTCTTCACAATTTTATTTTCATAATTTTTATGAATTCCCATGGAGGAGAATGCATATTATCACCCAGTTATTTCTGTGACTTTACTTCCCACTGGAAAGGTAGCTATCTAAAAAGAAGCATCCTTACTATGCTACTGGACAACCCTCTACATTGTTTGAAATGGTAAGAACTGTACGGGATCCAATATGTTATTGAAGTTTAATTTTTCTATGCTCCATTCATTGTTCCCATACTGGGAAATGTAGTCAAAATGAGCAAAATAGAACTTTTTTTTTTTCCAGTTGGGAAATAGCATGAACAGTTGCCTCATAGTTCAGAAATACAAATCAGGTAAATAAATTATTTAATTGTTATAGCATAATTCCTGCATATAGATGATTTGTGTGGTTAATGAGTGTATAAGAAATTTATTATAAAATATGAAAAAATATATCACAGTTTCTAAAAATTCTTTAGTTTGTATCTACACCCTTTGTCATGTAATGTTGCAATACTTGTAACTACAAAGGCAGAGTTTTTTCCAAACTGTGAAGTTGACCTAACCTTGTACCTTGTTTGGCCAATAGGATGCTGTGGACATGGATGCTGTGGGGTGGATTCCCACTCTATATCTCAAAGACTGTGGGTGTTTTTGTTGACTCTCTGTGCCTCTACCATCACCACCATGAGAACATGGCCAGGCTAGCCTGCTGCAGGGTGAGAGACATGTGGAGCAGAGCTGACTCACTCCAGTCAACCCAGGAGATTTCAACATTTATCTAACATGCAAAAGCATGAGTGGATCCATCTGAAGTCATAGTGCTGCCTAACTGATGACAGTTGATGAGTGAGCAATACACTAACTGTAGTATTTCACAGGAGCTGTGTGGCCATTTGTTATGCATGATTATTGTGCCCTTAGACAATCGATTAAAAAAGAACTAAAATATTTTCAAGATCTACTTAAATTTTTTGATGGTTAAAGTGTGAACAAATTAACTGTAGATTGCTCATATAGGTTATTTTACATTTATATTGTTGTTTTAGGTTCTAAATTCTAAGGGCTTGCATTATATTGTCAGCTCTCAAACAACTCAGCAATAACTCATTAGAAAAGGGTGAAATGAATTTGTGATATGAGACAAAACTAAAATCTGTAAAAACTTACAAAAGATTTTCTATGACTGCAATCTCCTTTGTTTGAACGAAATAAATGTTTCCACTAAAATCCAGAACAATTAATCATTAATTTACATTTATTTTTACTAAAATATTTTCCCATTCTAGACAGATTTGAATGTTAATAGAGTCAAGTATGTTTTAGTAAAACTGTTTTTAGTTCAGGGAAACCCAGTTCTAAAATGTCTATGCTTTTAGATTTTCTTCAAAAATCACAAGTGTAACTAACACGAAAATGAATTAAATTCACCTTACTTCATCCATCTATAAATAAGATAAAAGTGTAATCACAGAGACCTTCAAATGATAGAATAAAATGGCATAAAATGCAATTAGAGTTTTATGAACCAATAATTATGAGGGTTTCATATCTGTGCTTTTCTTTAACTTTGAATCCAACATTTTCAATGTCATATTAAAACTGTAATTACAAACTATGTTCTTATAATATTTCAATAAAATATTCACAATTAACCCATTGGAGGTCCTTCCTTTAAATCCTAAACAACAAATTAATGACAGGGTTAATCAGTGTTAATTCCTATAATTCTATGGTGGTGTAAATAGATGCATAATTTTCATCTAGCTCAACTGATTGCAGAAATAACATTCCATCAAAAAAATTCAATCATTAATAAGTTTCAAAGCTCAGTGGAGGAATTTGTCTAATTCAAAATCTCTTCTAGGCCATTATTTTGGTAAGGAGTCTAGTGCACAAGGGTTGATGTTATTTTGGTAATGAAAGTTGTAGATGATAAAAATGCTTTAATTTCAGAGATATACAAGTGAAAACTATTTTCTCTTTTATCTCTCTTCTTTTTAATTTCTCTAGTTCTTTAACTTTTGGCTATGAAAATGTTTTCATTTTAAAAATAGGCATCTCATATGTGTTTGTTTTCTAGCACTTTTAAGGCATTTGCCAATCTCTGCATTTCTTTGTGATTACCGCCTCTGACAATTGCTTATTTTTCCAGTGGAGCGTGCTAGATTTTCACGCTTTACTCTACTGCTTTAAACATATTGTAGACTAATTCAAAAGCTATGTTATTTTTCTTTGTATGTTAGCAAAAATTATTTTAAAATTAATATGAATGCTAATGCCTGAGTTTAGAGGAACAATTATTCTTTAAGGATCATTTCAAAATTATTAGTTAGTTTAAACAAAGCTATTTCATTATCTTATGTTACTTACAGTCATGTTTTATAGGGTACTTAGACCTATAATGATAGTCAGAAATAAAAGCTATCATTTATTGTTTGCTTAATCTATTCCAGGAAAAATGTTAAATCAATTATCCTAAAAAGCTGTTCTTAAGGAATTACCCTATTTTAGGAATGTGGTAGTTGAGGCTTGCAAAAAAAGAGTGACTTTCTGAAAGTTGTGGAGCTGCTGAACTGTACGGCCAGGATGTGACCAAAGTGTATCTGATTTTAGAACCTATTTATAATGTAGTCAGTCATCACTGAATTTCTAAGGCTTTTTTTTCTGATAACTTTCAGCATCATCTCCACACACATTCCCCCAACATCAGTGTGTGTATTTAAGCTGTTCTAATAAATTCATCTTATTAATTAGAAGTCAGATAGTTTTTATTTTTGTAGCTCTTTTCATATGATAAAATAGCAACAATCTCAGTTTTAAGACTATCAAGTACCAGCTTGATGTTTGAAGATGGCAATATTAACTGGAAAGAGACCAATTGGACATTGTAAAATGATGCTAAATTAAGGAAAGGATTAGATAATGCATATTGTCAAGATGCATAAGGATGCTGAAGAATGCCTTTGAATGTTGACATTAAAAAAATACACAATAAACACAAGGTCATTCAAATGGCTAGTGTGTAGTTTTTAAATGAGTGGTTTCTATGCCTGAGCAGACCTACACCATTGCTTGGCTTACTTTAGTAAAATTGAGCCAGGAATCAAAAACGTTGCTTTAATCCTAGCTTCATTGTGAACTAGATTTTGGGAGAATCATTTGATTGTGTTAGAGCCTCAGGATCCCCATCTATAAGATGGAGGTTGCTAAAAATCTCTGTACCTAATTAGCTGTCACAACAACACAATCTACTCAAATCAACTCAGTAATATGAAGTGATCATCTACCACATACAAGGGTTAGGAACTATGTAAACGAAGAAACCTCTATCCTCATGTTAAGGATTTTGCAGTCTCTTATTTGAGGTAGACACTGAAATACATAATATGATGTGAGAGGTGCAATAACATTCTTATGTTCAAGATATAGAAAACAAAGGAACTGATTCTATTCATTTAGGCAATTTGAAGTTTCCATAAAATGAGTGGCTTCATTGACAGACTGCTGATTGTACCCCCAAATCTGTTTTCTTCCTCTTCCTCAGGATATGGTCTCCCAGTCTCCCTTGTAGCCATGAGTGGCCAGGGTTGGAAGAGTGATTGATGCACCTTCCTCACTTGAGCAGAGATAAACTGCTGCCTTGAATTTTATCTCATTTTCCTCCTCCTGCAGACTGGAATGCAAATGACTTGCATCTCAGCTTGGACCACGCAGAAGAGCCCAATGTCTAATAAACGGCAGAGCAAGTGAAGGGAGGAACCTGGATCCCTGAATGACTTCATGGAGCACAGCTGCCTCACTAGCCTAAACTAGTTGGGCTCTTCCATGAGAAAAAAATGCACTTGTGTCTCTTTGTTATAATTACCCTAGCTTAGCCTTCACCTCAATGGATACAACATTTGAATCTGAACTAGGTCATGTATCACCAGGTGGCAGAGAATGAGAGCAGAGTAGTTGAAACTGAGTTTGAGAAGGTAGTAAGAAACCAGATCTTTATGAGCCTTAAATTTCATTGAAAAATATTCTGAAGGGAAATAAGATCAAAGACAGAAAATAATTTGACTCTGAAAGAAAAGTATGTTGTTTGATTGCAATTTGCTTAAAATGGCATAAAGATATCCACGAGGGAGGACACGTGGCAGCTCAGACACTTACCAGGATGGTAGCACCATGAAGTATTCAGCGTGCCTCAGACAAGCCCAGAAAACATTAATATTTTAAGTTGACATGTTCCAGCTGAACTTATAAGTTCTGTCTGATATTTTTCAATAGAGTGAAAGGGAATAGCCTTCCATGGATAATGTGGTAACCAGTATACTTTTTGCCTGCACTGATAATTCCAATATTCATCTGAATCAGAACTTGTGACATTCAGTTCCAGAAAATTCTGACTTTTAGCACACAGTGACCTGTCAGTTTATGGCTGCTTAGTGGTAGAGAAATCAGTTCCAACTATCAGGTAGTGGCAATTTGCACAGTTTCACTCAAGTGAGAACAGAGTTAAAACATTTCCTCTCACATCTCCTCCAACACCATCAGTTTTCTTTATGTTCATATGCAAAGAATCGTAATAAAAAATAACAAGCAGGGTGGTGGCAGGGTGGGTATGCCTAACCTACAGATGTATAGACCTGTTTACAACAAAACGTGTTTTCCATTCTCCTTTCAATTTTGTAATTTCCCCTTGCCCTTATTTATAATTTAATAGAAATTAAATGTTAATTTCTAGGTTAAGGTAACCGACCATCCTAGTTTGCCGAGGACTAAGGGGTTTCTCGAGATGTAGGGTTTTCAGTGCTAAAACCAGGAAAGTTTTCGAGAAAGTGGGAGGAAGTGTTCACTGTATTCTACGGGGAGACAGAGAGAGAGAGAGGTGTTCATGAGATGGGTTGAGAGCCATTTAGCATGGGGGACATTTACAATCATCTCATGTTTAAGCATGTTTCACTTATAAAGCCTTTGTTTATCCGTCTATTCTCAGCTTGTGACACTGAGCCCTGGGACTCTGAAAAATTCCATTTCTCCTTTATCAGTTAACTTCCTCTGTCACTAGGGAGATCTGGAGGGAGAGGGACTCTGGAAGCAGGAAGAAGAGAGAAGGGACTTTCTTTTTCCCATTTATTGCTGTTTCTGTCAGCACAGCCCAAGCAAGGGCACTTTACCTGGGCAACAGTAGCTGGTTCCAGGGTTTTTGACACTCAGCACAAGCCTCGTTAAGCTCTATCAGAGATATCCGATAAGCTGAGCAACACTACCTCCTTAGAAATCTCAGCCCCGACTCCAAATGCCCTTATTCTGAGCTCCTGAGTCACTAGCAGCAGCCAGGCAGCAACCCCTCCTCAGAGGTCTGAGAGCCAGCTTTGTCGGGCCCCACCCCCAAGCTTCTAGATTCTGATAATCCTGCTTCCTATGTGCAGTAGCTACTGCCTACTGTTACTACCTTTATGTCATCTTAATGTTCCCGTTTGCTTTTTCAGCCCTCCAAATGTGGAACCAAATCAGTATATTGAATTTTCTGTTGAAATATGTAGTGTAAATTCCATTTCTTGGTCCAAACCTTGACCAATGCAAGCAGTAATTTAAAATTAAAATTTAAAAACTCCTACAAGAAATATTATTAGATAAGTTCTGTAACCCCAAAAAATAAATTTAAAAGTTACAAACCAATTAGCTTTTAGCTAAGGTTGTTTCCTGTATCAGGTTTCTTCTGAATATGATTATAATTTTCCAATAAATAACCAACCAAAGATGAGGCCCTTATTTAGGAAAGGTCAGTCGTATCACTTAAAAATTTCACCAGATTTTTGTATAAGGAGCAAAAATAAACTTACGAAGATCCTTTTATCTAACTAATATAAATATAATTTGCTTATTTCTTAGAAAATATTAAAAAAAACAAGTTTTAAGCTCTTTAACTGTAAATATAAACAATTTCTCTAGAGCACATTTAACTTATAAACCTTATTTACTATTTACTGTATAAATATAAAGAAAACAAAGAAAATTACAGAAGGCACTATTTAGTTTTCATCCTATTAAAAAAGAACCCATGATCCCTATTACTATCTACAAAAAATAGATGCATTTGTATATTCATATGGTAATATTTTATACTTTTTTTAATAAGCATCTCTAAATGATTAATTGCTAACATGGAGGGCTTACTACTCTAGGCACAGTTGTAAACCCTTTAATTATAAATTAATTTATAATATAGCTACTCTTCTGAGGTAAGATTATAATTTTATTCCCATCCTCCAAATAAAGAAATGGTGGCACAGAGAGGTTACATTACTTACCCAAGGTCACGTAGATAGTTGAAGCTAGTAGCCAAACCAAGACAGATACACTCCTATTAATGAATTCTCTAAACCACTCCAATATGCTGCTCCTCATCCAAGTAGATACCTACAAAAAGTTGTTGATGTCTGGACATAAGGAAGAACATGAGACAAACAAATCATTTTGGAGAAGACTACTCTAAGTAAGCAAGAACAAACACAACAAAATAATATTATTAATCTTTTGTAAGGAGACACTTATTTTTTTCTTTTAACTTAACATTACTCTTTATGCAATTGAAATAGTTTTATTTCCAGTAACTACCTACATTGTTCTGCTGCAGAGAAAAATAAATCCACCAGCTAGCGTGGTGATCTGCCTATGAATCTAGCATATATTTTAGTTTGAAATTAGTGGGGTGTTTTCATGCAATTTCTTCAATGAGTGATTTTAATTCATTAGGCAGGCAGAAATTTGTGGGGGGGGGACTATTTTTCAAGGAAAATAATCTTTGACAGGTTTCCATTACCAATAAAAGGAACATATACCAAAATTATAAATTCCTTAGAAAAATATAACTGCAACCTTAAGATCTATTCTATTATATAATATATATTAGATGTTAGGCTTAAGATTGAAAAACAGAAATGAAAAAGCTTTGATTTTATTGAAGAGGCAAAGTATATTTCATTAACAACATTCATTAACCTTTCATTCATTAGGTTAACATTCATGGTCTACTACAAGTATAAATCAGGATTTTTTTTTATCTTAATTTGCAAACAGTCCATCATGGTTAAATAAGGAGGAGGTGGTACGATCTGTAGAAAAGTTACTTCTAGAAAACTTGGTAGATCCTAAGAATGTGAGGTGGTGGGGTATACAGGATACAAGTAAAGAATTGCACATCCAATTGGTTTCTTTATATTCCTGGCTATTCCACTAAAAACAGTGTGACAAATGTGACTCACAGTTTCCTTTTCTGCAAATGATGAGTGCATGGAACACTTACAGTCATTTATGTCACAAGTCTTCTAAGTGATGATGGTTATTTTATAGATATAGGTTAGATACAAATATAGATACAGATATAGATATAAACTATTTTATAGTTATAGATATTTGAGGCTAGATACAGTAGAGAAAGCAAGATGAAATTTTCTCACATTGTAACTTGAGAGCATAGGTATTGAGTTGAGAAGAAATAAATGATTAGAGGCTATTATTTTGGTCAAAAGTCCCATTCCCCATCCCCACAGATCAGACTTTCGACTTTATGTGCTATACTTAAAAGAGCTGTCATATCACATGAATAATTTTAGAGCAGCAGCACGGTCAAACAGACCTTTCTGCAGTGATGGAAAAGTTCTATATCCTCATATGTGAGTACTGAGCACTGGAAATGTGGCATGTGCAATTGAGGATCTAAATTTTATATTTTATTTAATCTTATTAATTTAAATTTAAATAGCCACCTGTGGCTAGTGGCTATCACATTGGGCACTTCAGCTTTGAAGGGCTTATTTGTGGGCAGAAAATACAAGTAGTAGCAGGGAAGACGGCAGACAATTTTGGGAGTCCACTCATCTCAAACAAAATTCTATGTACTAAGTCTTCTGTATACGAATGCTGGTTTTAAGCAAAGAACAAATAATATGCTACAGCAACAAATGACCCCAGAGACTTAGGTTATAGTCTCATGAAATCATAGACTGTAAGAGACTTGAGGGACCATGTATATCTAATGTCTCATTAAATATTTAAATATAAATTAACTCTCAGACATTAGTTAACTCACTTGAGGTCACCCAGGAAAAGAATTGTAAAGAGACATCACTGATTTAATTAAAATTTAAATAAACAGTAAGAACAACTAAATGTCAGCTGATAATTATATGACAGCATAAGCTACCTTATATAGTAAGTGTGGCAAAGAACAAACCTGACTCCATATTGGGTCTCTTCCTATAGCTCTAACCTGTGTGCTCTTGCCTGTGTTTAGTCATGCTGGCTCTGCATCCTTGTAAGGGAATTTGCCTTTAGCCTGAAATATACATAATAGCCCTTTCTCAAGGCTCTGCCTCCCAGGCTTGACCTTTAAAGGTATAACATTTTTCATTCATACAGAGATTTTAAAAGTTCCAGAACAGAGAATAACATTTGTCTTGTTGGAGGTTTACAGGAACATTGTGACCAGATCTATGTGCACAGCTGAAAGAACAAAGGATTATTACATCCCCTCCAGGTCTGGCCAGCACCAAGAAGTTTGCAACAGCCAGCCACACCCTCTCCCCTTTTAGTATAACAAAAGCCTGAATTCTAACTCGGGTAAGATGGTACTTTGGGACACTAGTCTGCCATCTTCTTGGTCTGCTGGCTTTCCAAATAAAGTCACTATTCCCTTCCCCAACACCTCATCTCTCAATTTATTGGCCTGTTGTGCAGTGAGCAGCACGAGCTTGGACTTGGTAATATAAGCATTATTATCATCCTGTCCTGTTTCACAGAAAACTCAGAGAGCTTAAGTAATATTCCAAGGTTACTGTGATATAATAAGAAATATATAATTTGATCTTCATCTCCACTCCTGATTAGAGCTCCTAAAACCCTTGTAATTTCCTAAGCGATAAGAGCAATAGAAGCATCTTCTGTTATATATGGTTTTGTTCTTGGCTCTTGAAACAGCTCTGGAGCATTAAATTGAAATGAGTGTCTTTTGCTCCTCATAAGAAACCCCTTTCAACTGTACCTGAGTTTATGTTAATGAGATGACTATTGAAAAGCCCCTAAGGATGAAGGGCTGATCGCCAGGGCAACCAATTGTGATAAGAGGGGTGGAATTTTGGGGTCTACCCCCTGACCTCCAGGGAGGGAGAGGGACTGGAGGTTGAGTTAATAACCAATAACCAATGATTTAATCAATCATGTTTATGTAATGAAGCCTCCATTAGAAACCCTAGACAAAGGGGTTCAGAGATATTCCAGGTTGATGAACACATCCATGTCCTGGGAGAGTGACATACCCTGACTCCCCAGGGACAGAAGCTCTTGCATTCAGGATCCTTTCAGACTGCATCCTATGTATCTTTTCATTTGTCGGATCATTTGCATCCTTTGAAATAACCTTTACAATAAATCCGTAGCAGTAAGTAAACTGTTTCCCTGGGTTCTATGAGATGTTTTAGCAAATTATCAAACTCAAGGAGGGGTTTGTGGGAACCTCTGATTTGTCATCAAGTTGGATAGAAGTTATGGGTAACTTGGGGACCCACTACTTGCAACTGGCATCTGGGAGGAAGGTAGCAGTCTGATGGAACTAATCCATTAGCCTGTGAGGTCTGTTCTAACTCTGGTCTGTTAGTATCAGAATTGAATTAAATTGTAGGACACCCAGTCAGTGTCTGCCAAGAATTGAAAAATTACTTGGTGTGGAAAAACCCACACATCTGGTGTCAGAAGTGTTGTGAGTAGAAAGAGCAGTGAGTTTACTTTTCCAAGGTTACAGAGATGATAAATGGAGGAATTCATAAGCAAACTCCAGTCTGACCCCAAAGTCTGTTTTTTTCTCACTACATGAACTGCCTCCCAGGGACACCAAATTCCATAAGGTTAGGGACAGAACATGTGGGGTCAACATGAAGTTCCCCTCTATGGAACTGTGGGCCACATTAGGTGGTTCACCAGAGAAAGACCGAAAACCCATCCACAAGCAGAGCTCAATGAGTTGCAGCACTACAGAGGATGGAACTAAATGTTGAGTCCTGCCTTCTAACCCTGAGGCAAAGAACATCAATCACATTTAATTGAATACCTAAGTCATTTTAGCTTTTTAGAAATGTTCCTGGGTTGAATAGAAACTAATCATTTTCCAGGTGATCTAGAGGAATGAATAACACAGGACACAGTATTCCCAAAGTGACAAAGATATTTCCGCTTTAGTTGTAAGAATGTCTAGCAATGATGTGCTGGATCTGGCATTTAGTGACCCGCAAGACATGACTGTTTAATTCCAGGAATTTTGTAAATCAGCTGAACTATATTGTTAGCTTGAAATTGGCAATGATGGCAGAATTTTTGCATGGAAAACAGCGAATTTTACAAGACAACCAGCCTCCCCAACCTTTGAAAAACCAGTTGTTAATTTACCAGCATACCACTACCCTTGAGAATCTGATTGGCGAGAGGTACCAAAGTCTGTCTAATAATCAACTTTAATTGTAACATGCATCTCTTGTTCCAGCTTGCAATTTAAGTCTATTCTTATTTTTTCTATGCCTCTGTGAATGCTCTTTCTTACTTCTTTGTTCTACCAACAAAAATCCTACATACCATGTGCCAAAAATTTTCCCCAGCTGCTTTTATATATGGGTTTTACGATCTTCTCTTATTTCTTCTAATCTTACAGTCAGTATCAGGCAGTTTTTCATTCAATCCATTTCACTTGGTTTTATATTTATTGATCTCTTTTTTCAAATAAATAAAATTATCTTATATTTATTTTTATTTTGCATATCTCACACACCAAGCATGGGTTTTTAGGTCCTAATTAGTGCCTAAGAAATTTGAAGTGTAGGGGACACACTGGAAGACCATGAAGATTTTTGGGTTGTGTGTTCTGATCGATTTTCATTTACTCTGACCTGCCAAATTTCAGCATCTCAACATTTAACAGCTATCTAGTAAGCCAGGTCTCTGCCTCTTCCTATTCTCTATCCATACAAGTGGAGAAAAACACATAGACATGCTAACTGGTCACCAAGCTTGATGAAGTCCTTAAGGCTCCCTGCCTATTGTATTATATTTCCCTTGTTCATTTCTTCTACTTGAATACATAATAGGTAACACATATTTAGCCTGTCCAAAATAAGCTTCTAGTCTTCGTCTTTAAAAGCAAACCTCACAAAATCATCCCCATCAAAGTTACTAGTAACCTCATTGTATCAGATAGCTTTTGCTATGTAACATCCCCTACCCAACTCCGCCAGCCCCACAGTGTAGTGGCCAAAAACAGAAATCGATTAGCTAGCAAATATTTATGTGGGTTGGAAGTTTGGGCTAGGATCAGCTGGGTAAGTATTCTACTTCTCGCAGCTGGGCTCACTCATGCATCTGAGATTAGCTACAGATCAGCTAGATTGGTTCTTTTTTGAGGGATTAACTGGTTATTATCAGAGAAAACAAGAGTGATTGGGCTGCATGTTTCTTATCATCTGGACTCCTGTTTGGGCTTGTTTGCATGGAGGCTCAGGATTCCAGGTGAGCTGGAGGGCAAGCCCTAACATGCAAGCACTTTTTAAGTCTTACATATTACTGTTACACTGGCTAAAGCAAGTCACATGGCCAAGCACAGATTCAGCATAGGAGCATTTAAAGGAATATCCTTGTATTCAAACTATGTGGACCAGGAAGATGAGAACAGATTGGGTTCATTGGCACAGTTAATCCATGTCATCAATCCTTTAGTTACTCAGGCAAACAAAACCTTACAGTCAACCTTGGTACCTCTTTGTCTCATATCCCACATCTAATCCACAAGGAAACTCTATAGGTTTTACCTTTAAAATATATCCAGAATCAAACTATTTCTTACCACCAGCACTTCTTCTCCATGGTGTGAATCACTGTCATCCCTCATCTAGTTTGTTATAGACTCATAACTAACTAGTTTTCCTTCACCCACCCAACCACAAGTCAATCTGTACTTAACACTGCAGCCAGAATGATCCTTTAAAATGAAAATCAGATGTTGTCACTCCTCAAAGTCCTCCAGTGGTTTCCTACTCATAGAAGAAATGAGTATGTGTAAAGGTCTACATTCCCTACCACCTTTGGGGCACTGATATCTTTCTGATCTCATCTCTTACCACATTGCCTCTATCTGCCTCAGCTCTAGCTACACTAGGCTCCTTGCCATTCCTCATACTCACCAGGCACCTGGACCTGGTATTCTCTCTCCCTGTAATACACTTGCAACCAGATCTCCATATTGTTCTCCTTCACTCCTTTTGATCTTTCTATTACCTTCTGAGTGAGATCCTTCTTCATCATTCTATTTAAAACTGTAGCCCCTAACTCTAATTGTTCTCCTAGAAATTATCACATCTAACTGCTATATATACATTTACCTAACTTACTTTGTTTATTGTCTCCTATCATTAGAACACGAGCTTTATTATTCCAGGAATTAATGGTTGCTCACTACAGCATCCTAAACATCTAGTGTATTTCAGGCACATAGTAGTAAATTGATAAATTAATGTTTGAGTACCCATTGAATGAATGAAATACTGAAACTGCGCAGGGCCCTACGAGGCCTTCCTGGGACAGACCCCCACCTCCTCACGTCCTCCACCTGCCTCTTATTCATAGAAAAAACTTTAGCCTCCTAGGCCTTGCCCTAGTTCCAAAAAATATATGTAATCAGAGAAAAGAGAAAATGCAGAAACAATGGCAAATAGTCAAATAAGACAAAATAATAATAGCTTAGCCACTAACTTAAGTCATGGACCCTTAGTTCCTCTTCAAGGGCTATAGAAAATATTCTGAGCCATATCCTTTGAGCTGTTTTGCAGATAATAAAGTCCCCACCAAGTGGAAGAAGTTAACTATATGATGCCCAGACTGTAGCCATGACATAAGCTGCTCCATCTTACACAATTCCAAGAACTGGCCTCAAGGAAATGGGAACCAACCAACCCTGGAACTGAAGATTAACCATACTTAAAACAATCAAGATGAAGCTGATCAGACCAACATATGACCAACTGCAAGGTAACTGTCAAAGCTAACTATTCTGTTCTGCACATGGTCTCCTCCCTCCGTCTGTACACCTCTGAAACTCCCGTTAAAAGCTCTTGCCCTCTGATCTAGAGTTGGGAGCTGGCTTTTGGACATGAGTCTGCTTTCTCCTCAGGTTGCCAGCTTCCTGAATAAAGCAACCTTTCCTTTCCTACCAACACTTGTCTCTCGAGTATTGGCTTTCAAGCCGTGAGCAGCCGAAGCAGAGTTTGGTAACAGTGCTACTAAATGACTGAAACTGTCCTAGATTCAAGGCATGTAGTAGTGAATGTCAAACTGAGTTTTGTGTAGATTGTATTATTGTTCCTAATTATTTGATGCACTCCTTCTAAGAGGAACATAATCCTTACTCATTGTCATATGATTTGCATGTACATCCAAGCAGGAAAATACCATTTCTTGTTTAAGTAACATCAAGGTTGCCCATGCAGTTTTTACCATTAATTTTTTTCTCTGTGCCATGAGAATGACATGTCTCAGATAGTGGTTGCTTCTTCAGTTTGGATTCCAGAATGAATATATGTGGAGCAGAACCTCAGCTGACACATGGCTTGCATACAGTGTGAACAAACAAAAACCTTTGTTTTTTAGGCCAGTAAAATTATGGGATTATTTGTAATAACAAAGTGGATCAGGAAAACTGACTAATATAGTTTTTGACCTCATGACAGGCACAAAAGGAAAGCCATCAAATCTACTGAAATATTTCTTATATTCTACTTAATTAACTTTAAATCATAAGGGAAACTTGTACATGGAAACTTTACATACTGCAAAGAAAACAGAATTCAGGTGTCTCTGAAGAATGCTGGGCATCTTGCCCATATTTTTTATGATATGTCTTCATTCTGGCCAAACTCACACTTTCTCACATCTGTTTATTTGGTGTCTTTCTGTTCTTCAGAGACACTCCATGTAGAAGCAAGTCACTGAGATGAGGAGAAAGAAGTAAATTTGATCAAGTTGTTACAGTTTAATGGATTCCTACTACACTGAGTCATTTAAAACCTTTAAATAACTATTTTATTTTATTTTATAGAGTTTGATGTAAATAGTTTATTGTGGAAAAAATGCAGCATTTCAAATACGAAAGAGTCATGATTTGAACCTAATAACCCAACTGAATTTCTGTAAATAGAGCCCCACAATGATTCCAGTGTATAAGCAAGTACAGGGGGTAAAACAGCAGGAGAGAATGCATACAACTCCCAGCTAGAAAACTTTCTACAAGCATATACCTCGAAGTCCATCCTAAGAGGCCAATGCACAACTGATTCCAACAACATGCTTCTTTGTTCTTTGTTTGCCTGTGTGCGTCCAGTTATACATTTAAACCAAAAGCAATGCATAACATGTGGCAAGAAAAGGACTTGATATTCATAAAGTTACCTTGTTTCTTAGGTAATTCTTTATTATGTTACTGTGTTTAAATGAAAAAAAAAGTCTAATTATGTGCCTGGGAATGAGCAAGGGAATAAAAATTTGGTTAAAACAGAGTGATAGGAATAAATTCATGGTGGTGAATAGTTAGAAAATTCAGGTTCAGATGTAAGCCAAAAGGAAGAGTACAGTGATGGTTTCATGGACTTTATCACATAGCAATGATATTACTCAGAATAATTTTTAAAATCTTCTGTAAACATGTGGTTGCAGGTAAGGACTTTCAAGGAAAAATATTCCTTGAGACCAAGATTTGTGTTTCTTTTTTTTTTTTTCTTCAAACATAAAATGCCTCATATATTTCACATTAACATAATAATTAGAAAATAATATTTAATCAGTAACTACTTATTGTTTTTAGAATCCTGTGTAATATTTGAAACTTTTAGAGAATATATAAAACATGTATGTTAATTACAAAGTAAAAAAGATGAATTCCTGAGGACTGACCACCTAACATGAGCTAGTTGTTTCCAAGATAATGCAGTCCTTACCATCTTGCTCCTTTCTTATCTCAGGCATCTATTACCCCCAGAGGTAAGCATTCATTCCTGGATTTCAGTTTGTTATTTCCTGAGCACTAATTCTTTGCTATGCACCTATTACTTATTCTCCCTTGTTTGAAGCCCCACCATGTTTGACAGGATGGCATGTGAAAAATCTCTACACAGAGACCTCATCTTTTTCCACCTTGTGCCCTACTCCAGCGTATCTGTCTTAGTCTGTTTGGGTGGCTATAACAAATTACTGTACACTAGGTAGCCTAACCAATAGAAATTTATTCCTCATAGCACTTGGGTGAGTAAGTCAAAGATCAGGGTGCCAGCATGGTCGTATTCTGGTGAAGGCTTTCCTCCTGTTTCACAAATAGCTGTGTTCTCACAAGGCAGAGAAAGACAAGCTCTTTCTTGCCTCTTCTTATTAGAGTACTAATTCCTTCATGGAGTTCCACCCTCATGATTTAATTACCACCCAAAGGTCCCATCTCCAAATAACATCACATTGAGGTTTAGGGTTGTATGAATTTGGGGAGGACACAAACATTCACTCCATAATAGCACCTGAATTAACAAATTTATTCTAATTAAAAATAATATAAACATGCAATCATAATAACATTCAGATTAAACTATTGGCTTTTGATCTTTTCTCATCTTCACAACAACTATATGAATCAGACTAAAAATGTATAATTTTAACGCCAGTCTAGAATTAATGGTGTTGACTATCAAAAAGGATAAGTGATCTTTTCAGTCATGTTGCTAGGAGAATAGCCGTGCCCAGTGGCCAAGGTACCTGACTATTATCCTCATGATGAATAGTTAATGAGTCCCTATTATTTACCAAGAATTTTCAGTAGGTTTTGCCAACAGAACTATAAGGTATGTTCAGTTACTATCCTCAGTTTCCTGTGGAGGAAACTGAACTCAGAGCAGTTAAGAAATTCATCTAAGATCACACAGCAGGAAAGTGGTAACGCAATATTCATGGCAAGGTCTGTATGACTACAAAACACATTCTCTTAACCACTTAATTTTGTGACTCTCAAGCTATTTTGTCAAGTCCTTTCTTTGTGTTACATACTAAATAAAGATGTGATAATATTTCAGTGAAAGAGGACCTAATATAACTTAATGTAATAGGAAAAAAAAATTTAAGGAGAAAGCATAAAATTTAAAGAAGCTGAAAAGAATAGAAAAAAGAGAACCATAAGTGATGATAACTATGTAGCTTAGTTATAGTCTATACCATTCGGGATCTATGGCCCCAGTTATGAAGGTTGATAAATTGTGAATAATTTTGTCCATTACTTGACTAGTTCTATGTATGTATCAGGAATCGGGCCTTCATTCAGAGAATCTACGCAGTAGCGTAACTGCATGTCAGAACGCAACCTCAGCAATGATCTTTGGCTCCCCCTATTTACACAGTCCTTAATTTCATAGGGATACAACAGTGTTTCCTAGCCATCTATGCTTGAACAAAAGCCACCGTAAATGTCTTCTTTAGAATTCAGACAACAAAATGAAGGAATATTTCTCAAGCCCATTTCCTCTTCAGTTAGCCTCTGGATCATAACATGGTCAGAACATTTTATAGTGGTGTTGATTCATTCTCTATCCAAGAATGCAGTTTTGAGCTGGCTGGCAGTTGTGAGTGATATGAGCTGTACCGTAAATTAAAGTTTTGTATGTTATATCAGTAGGAGAATAATATTGTAAGCCAAGGTAATAACGTTGGAGATGACAAAGAAGTGTGGGGAGAATATTGTGGAGGATAAAGATTGGTATAAAGGTAGATTTTAAATGATCTGGTAATTATTCTGAACAGTAGAATAAAGGGATAACTCATTACTTATAAGTAGGGGTGTGAAATAACCCAATTCCTGTGTTAGGAAGAACTTTTGCCACCAAGTGATAAATTTTATAGAGAGATGGGATGTTAAAAGCACAAGTTCTCTTTGTTTGCAATTTAAAAAAATATTCATTAGTCAACCAATATTTAGCAAGTACCTAGTATATGTCAGACACTTCTATGCCACAGCAAAAAAGGTAGGTATGAATCTAGCCCTTGGCCCATAGTATAGCTGGAAAAATAGGTATTAAACAAATAATATAAGTTGAAGGACTGTTATAAAAGAGGTTAAAAATTGTATGGAAATATAAGACAAGGTGATATTTTCTCACTGGAAACTCAAGAAATGACCTCAGTATTGAGTATTTCATGATTCATTGCAGTCAGGCTTTTAGGAACTTCTGACAAAATAATTAGTCATGTTTTTATTCCAAATATTCTCTCATTTTATCGAACTACATTGGCAAGAGTTAATTACCAAATCTGTAAAACCAGTAATATTTATAATGGTACCATTTATAAAAATCATGCTCCAACTCAATGTTAAAGCATGTAGAAATCTCAGATAGAAAACTACTGGGAGTAAATGAAAACAGAAAATGGAGAAATACTGTCTGATGGGGCAGGACAGAATGTTTGGATTAATGGAAGAAGAGACAAAAAACATGGCCGCTTTTGAGCCTTATTCCCTTTCTGTCGAGGAGCAAAAGCTGTAAGGTATGTGTGTGGTGGGGGGGTGGGGTGGCGTGGGGCTGAACACAGGACGGTGTACAAGAGCACATGGAGGATTGATGTCAATGCGTGGATGTATTATTTTTTGTACTCCAGAAATGCTCTGTATTTTTCTGTATATAAAACCTAGGATGGCATCATATTGTATTATTTATGTGTTTATCAGTCATCAATTAAGTTGTTGAATTGTGAAATCAAAAATCAAGTTAAGTACATGTGTAGTTTTAAAAACCATATTCATAAAAACACTTCCTAGTTTGAGAGACTCGGGGATAAAAACAGGATTTCTTTCCGTCTTTGTGGTTATGAGGCAAAGAGACTCTACTTTCAAAGAAAAAAATCAGATGTCCTTATGGAAAGGGCATGAGTTGTCAAATTATTCTTCCAGTACTTTAATAATCATAATATTCATTGATAAAATCTTTTGGACCTAGCAATTAATCTGTATATTTGCTAGGAATGGTCCACCATCAATTTTGAATTCAACTGATTTTTGAAAAAACTTAGCGAATTATACCCTCAATAAGTCTTTAATAATTGATAACATGAACATGCTCAAAATGGTCCCAAGGGAGGTGAGAGAAAGTATTAATTATTCATAAAATAATTTATAATTATTCTGACATTCTCCTCTGTGTTGATGGGATGGTCAGATATTTTACTGTTGCTTTTATTTCACACTCAGACATAATTTGAAAACTGGAACACTGAAAGACATTAGATAACTGTCTGAGTAATTTGGGTATTTTCCACACTTCCAGACAGGAAAGTTATCAATGTTCTTAGAGCAGATCCTGTTAGCAAGCAAAGTTGAGATTTCAACTTAAAGGGAAAAAAAAAGTATTGGCAGAATTAAGTAAAGTAGGGAGAATGACATCTCTGAAAATGAGTTAGGATTTCATTTCTTGAGTTTTAAAAATCAAAGATTTGGAGAAAGAGTGCTTAAGAGTATAAATTTCATAATTTTACAGTGCACTTACTTTGTGCCTAGGTGCTTTTGTTTAAAGTTTTTCTTTGTTATAATCATCCTTTCTTCTCCCTTTACCTTACAAATTGGAGTAACAACTACCTTCACTTTTATTGTGTTCTATACAGTTGTTATCATTACTGGAGAGGTAGATATTATTATTCCTATTTCACAGACAAGAAAACAGAAGCCCAGAGGTTTTCAATAACTTATCAAAGTCAGACAGCAAGTGGCAGACCCAGGACCAATGCTTATGCTCCCCTCACCGCACCCGTGAGAATCCTTTTCCAGTCACACGTTTTTACTCCTTCTGCCACTTCTTATTCCAATTGGTGTAAGAATTGGCCTTTTGGGTTTGAATTCTTCTCACAATATTCTTAGTGCACAGAGTGTCCTCCTCCCAACTTCTTCCCATGTCCCGTCTCCATCTTGTGAATTGAATAAGTATTTCTCTCACAGAGGCAAACTTTCGCTCACATGCCCCCCCACCCCCAGCTGGTTGTTCCTTACATTATGTTATTTTATTATAAAAATTAATCTTATTTGATATTTCTTGGGACACGAAGTTAATTATTTCTTTACTCGGCTAATTTTGGAAGTGAGAAAATTTGAATATGAAATATATTTCAATTAAGGAGTAACCGGAAATGTCTACAATGGACTTTGACATATCTATGTAAATATATAAGAAAAACAAAAATATCAACAACTCCATGGTTTGTGTTTTATTTTCAACTCTTTGGAGAAAAAAAAATGTCTAATAAAGATGATTAAATGTCCTTCAGTTAGAGAAATAGATCTTGTTGAGTTTCATTGCATAATATTTTTTCTTGTTTATGTGACCAAAATGGTAAGAGTGGAGGATATAAATATGATCATGTATGATTTCATCAATGCCTTACAGTTATGTGATTTATAGTGAACATATATGTACGTGTGTGTGTGTTTGCCACATATTCTTAAACTGGTAGCTATATAATATATATATATATATATATATATATATATATCACTTCCTTTCGAGAAAGTCTCTGTCCAGATGCTTCCTGGAATTCTATCTCTAATGTCAGGGTTAGGACAGGCAGGTGGGAGACTCAAGTCTGAACAAATGAAATAGAACATTCTGTAGCACAAAGTAATGGCTAAGTGATGAGCACCCAGACAGAACATTGAGATACAACGTGATGCTTCCTGGGGCCACTGAGAGGCAGAGACTCTTCCCTGTTGGACTTAAACCTAAAAGGCTGGGGGGCTGAGAACAAAGCATGTATAGTATATTCAGAGCCAAGACATGTAGAGAAAATAACTCCTGTTGACAACATTTGAGGCTTTGGATCAAGCTGCACCTGAAAATTTACAGCTGGACATTTCAGTTACATGAGGCAATAAAATTTTTTGTGTTGTTGTTTAAGCCAGTTTGAATTGCATTTCCTGTCATCTGCAAGAAATAATATTAACCAACACAAAACAGATGACTTGGACACAATGACCTAGCAGAACCCGGTTTATATTACTAGCTTTAAAACTTGGAATTTCTAAGAGAAGGAGTTCTGTTTTGCATAGAAAATGGAAAATAGTTTGGAGATGGAGATATGTGGGAAGAAAAAGAGATGAAAGAATATTCATGTCTGTCCTGACATTGAGGCATCAATAACAATAACATTTATAAGGCAGATTACTACTAAAAATGACAAGCAAGTCAGATGTGGTCCCTGCACTCAAGGCTTATTGGAGCAAATGACCATAAGTAACTTGACAAATAAGTAGCCTTTTGATGATTTAGTTAAATGTAGTTTTGATGAGTTCTAGGAGGACTAAATTATACAATGAAAACACATGCAAAGCTTACCTGAAAAATGGTAGTCAAGCTGCCACTAGAAGATCTGAGGAGTAAAACTTAGGTGAATGGGAATAGGAGAGGGTCATAAAGGTTGAGGCTTGAGCCAAATAAGTATGGGGAAGATTCTGTGCTAGGAAGTAAAGACCAACTTTAAAGGCTTCAAAATCCCAGTGTAACTGAGATGTAGTGACAAAAAGGAAGTGAAAGGTACTTGCAAAGGACAACTTAACCTGCTGTATTACAGAATCTATACAGGGAGGTAAAGAAAGACAGGAAGCTGCTGGTGGATAGAGAAGGCAAGGAGGAATCAAAAGTTAGGAGGTCCCAACCAGGGTGTAGAACAAGGGCTGTAGTATTTGAGAGAGATTTATAAAAGCGAAAGGTGTGACATTGTGATTCTAGATAAGGGAAGTTTGTGGGAATGACAGAGTTCAAAGTATGACTGAGAAGATTAGTTACCAAGGTAAACTGAGAAAGTTTCTTAGAAATAATAAAGCTCAGGTCTCAGCAGTGTTGACATCACCCAGTTTGATGGTAGGAATTGGAGTGTAACAAAAAGAAGTCAACTGATTGCAAGTTTTCAAAGAAGTAGGAACATTTGTATATTACATATAGCAAGAGGCAAATAAAGTATTGAGAGCTACTTATTATTGACCACATAAAGTATTAAGCAAATGCTAAGTATTTTATTTATATATGTTATTTTAACTAAGATTAACTTTTTCCCTATCAGGTAGGTACTTGATAGTTTTGATTTTATAGATGAGGAAATCAAACTGTAGAGAGGAGTAATTAAGTAATTTGCCAAAAGCCACATAGTCAGGATTTGAACTCATGTATTTTGATTCAAGAACATATACTCTTGACACCTATACTTCCATGTTAAAAGTAAATTGCATGGGTATTAATGAAGTAGAGGAAGTGGCAGTGAAAAGGCAAAAGATACTGACCCTAGGAGAAGTTTTAGAGGTTTGTTAAAAATAATATAGGGAGATTAAAAAAGGGTATTTATCAAGCAGTATGAAGATGATAATAAGATAAAGAATAAACCATTTGATTTCATTTGAGGCCTGAGAGGTCTGGGCTCAATAGTCTTGGGACTGTTGATACTTTTTCTGGTGTTTTTCAGATGTAGGCCCTGTGGTGGACAGAGTGCAAGCTTGGGATAAGAAAAATCAATTCGAACTCTATATTGTTTGCAAATGGTTGCAGGAATTTACGTTCTTATATCCACATCCTTGGCAGTCTCTTCCCATACTGAGTATGTTCCTGGCCATGGGACAATAACCAAGGTGACTGTGACTTGATTTGGCCAATGGGGAAAAAACAGCATGATTCAAGGGGAGACTTTAAAAGTGTTTGCTTATTAAGATTTTCTTGCTCTTGTGGCTCTTGGGAATTTTGAAACCACTATCATGTGAAGAGCCTCTGATGGTCTACTAGATGAAGAACACCTCAGGTCTTTTGTTTATTAATGAATAATGCTTAGAGTCATTAATCTTACAATTCATTTTGCTGAGTTTTAAGAATTTATTTCTATTATATTAAGAGTAGATAAGTAGGTCAATATTTTTTCCTATTTATATTTTTCTTTACTTCAATATTTTTCTTGTTATTCCTCCAATTAAAACTCTTTGAACCCCAGATCTCAGGTTTGTCGGCATATAATAAATATCTCATAATCTCATTGTGAGGTTAAAATGAACAAATAAATGAATTGATCAGCATAGTCTTTGGCATATAACACATGCTAAAAAAGCCATTATATTTTTTATTAATAAGACCAGAGGTATAGTGTCTTTTACCATTCTTAATATCTTTCAACACTTCAGAATAAATATTGGTTATAATACTCACTTTGGAAATGCATGCCTTTTGTCTGTGAAGTGAATTCAAAGTTTTTTTTTTTAAAAGCTGCAAAGTTGATACTCCTTTAAAACACTGTTGATACTCCATATTCAAATTTCATAAATTAAACAATAGTTGATAAGTTTTTTTGGGTTATATCTAGAATATCTCAATCTTCTATATTGTTCAAGAGTTATGTAACTTCTTAGTAAATGACTGTGTTTAAATTACTAGATACCCATCTTTGCTACCAGTAAATGTAAAACAAACATTACATAAATATCAATTTTATAAAATGCAAAAATATTTTTTAAATCATATTAACTTTTCCAAATTGCATACAACAAATACATCCATGTGTTTCAAAGTATTTTTGATATATTGATGCAGAAAGTAAATATCTTTTATGTTAGTCTTAAGAAAGGGAGGCAGCAGTTGAGAAGGCATGACACTGGGGACAGAGAAGCAGGGATACAGCTACTTGATTCAATTTTGTGAACTTGGACAAATTTAGTAACTTTGTGAAACTTGAATTTCTTTATCCATAAGATGAGAATAAACGAATACTATTTCATAGGGGTTTTGATAGGATAAAAAGGGATAAAGTATGCATAAACTTTTCATAAGTTGCAAATTAAAATTTTTATTTATATATTAAAATTAATCAATTGTATTTTAAATTAAATTAAAAATAGGAATGTGGTAAATGAAAGCACATAATCTTTATATTCAAATATTTGTTCCTGAATACTAGCGTTACCACTTAATAATGATAGGATAGTGGAGAAGATTAATGAACTTTTAAAAAACTGTATCTCCAGATCTGTACAACTGAGATAATAACATCTAGCTCATATGACTTATGATTATTAGGTGAGTTAACATAAGTCAGTGATGATCCTTAAGGCATAAAAGGAACTCAGAAGGAAAGTCATTATTATTACCATCCATATTATAAGTCTTTAGTTTAATTATTTAATAAAGTCATTGTAGAAAAATTCTGTTAGGATACTATTAGAAAGTTAATAAATATAAAGTAAATATAAAAATAAAAGTCAATAAATTGAGTTATATTTAAATTGTGCCTATAGAGCTGTTTCTTTAATTCCTTTTCATCAGTATGATTCAGAGTTTAATTGGTATATTTATATATTCTTACTACTTAACATGACCAATAACACATTTTTATGTGTATGGAATATCATAAGCCTTATTAAATTGTATTTATTTATACAATTTTAAAAACTTGATTAATTGATATAATACTTATCAATCACTAACATCATTGTTAATGCTTTAACAAAGTGAGCTAAATAATTTAGCATCAAAAGTTTAGGAAAACTGACAATCAATTTGGATAAATGGTTAAAAAGAATTTAGAATGTATTTGAATCACATAAAATATGTGATTTGAAAATATATGTATTATTCTTTAGCAACATGATTTCCCTTTGACTTTCATGTAAAAAATTACCTACATAGTTATAATTGTATGCATGTCATATTTAGAGAAGACAGCAGTAATTACTTCAGTTTTCGACTCTGGGATGGCATGCTGAATGAGTTTCATATTTCTTTTCTTTAAAAGGGTAGAATATCTATCGTTTTATTTTGACAGCTATAGACAAGTCCATATTTGATTAAGTCCTATATATCATCTACTGAGCTAAGCATAAAGATTTTTAATTATAGAAAGCTAGGACATTTCAAGCCTTGGAATATTAATTAATCATTCAGGGAAGATGTTAGTTTCATCTCTTGTGTTAATTTTATACCCTGACACTTATTCATACTTTGTTTACATTTTTATAGACTATTTAATCTCATATTTTCAGAGGAGGAGAAGTAAGATGAACTGTTTTCTATCTTGTCCCAGAATTGAGTAGTAAGAACCAGAGGAGAGAAAGGGCCTGCATAATAGCCAGAATAAATGCTCAATCCAATGCTTCATAAGCCATTAAAATGGCTTAATCACTTTGCATTTTTAAAATACAGAAGTGGAAGAGATATAAGGATTTTTCCCTCTCTTCTATAATTCACAGCACATTTGGACTGTGATCAATGCAATACAATCAGAGGAAAAAGAACAAAGTGGTGCCAAGGAAAACAGAATGACAGACTAAGATTAATTATAGAAAAACACATATCATTATTCTAAAATTAGTTCAATTAAATAGAGAAATATACCAGCTATGAACAATAAGTAATATTTTAGTTTGTGTTTTTCCTCTCCTCAGTTTTTCTATAAAGTGGAGACTGTTGATAAAAGTACGATATTCTAGGCATAATATGTCTTCTTTCCTCTGTTTAAAAATGAACAATACAAACAAGTATACAAACTAAAACTAACATATTATCTGTGATGTCAGGGGTTTCTTTCAGAGTGATCTTTTAGTCACCTCCCAGATATGTGAAAATGGCACGTCATTGTTCCCTAAAGTGTATGTTTTATGGAACATAAGTCCCAGGATGTGCTCCAAGACCAAAAGGTCCATGAAGGAAAAGTGATTCCATGGTTGAATGGTATTCTTTTCTAGAGTAGTCACAATGATATTAACCCACTGAAAATACCTAGAGATCTTTTGATTTGATAAAGAAACTAATTCAGCTTTGTGACCTAGTGTTTTTCAAACTTATTTCTCTTTACATACTTTTTTTAAATAAATTTATTTATTTTATTATTTTTTACTTTATTTTTTTTGGCTGACTTGGGTCTTCATTGCTGCGCACAGGCTTTCTCTAGTTGCAGGAGCGGGGCCTACCCTTTGTTGCAGTGTGTGGGCTTCTCATTGTGGTGGCTTCTCTTGTTGCAGATCACAGGCTCTAGGTGTGTGGGCTTCAGTAGTTGTGGCACGTGGGCTCAGTAGTTGTGGCTCACGGGCACTAGAGTGCAGGCTTAGTAGTGGTACATGGGCTTAGTTGCTCTGCAGCATGTGGGATCTTCCCAGACCAGGGCTCGAATCCGTGTCCCCTGCATTGGCAGGTGGATTCTTAACCACTGTGCCACCAAGGAAGTCCCATACTTTTTTTATATATCACTTTCTTCACAGTTAGTATTACTTGGCAGTAAAGTGGAATGTGGGGTCTGAATGCCTGGGTTCAAATCCTGGGTCTGCTACATTCTAGATGCACCAACCAAGACAAGTTATAGAACATTTTTAAGTAATTTTTTAAAGTTTAATTAGGTTCTATTTGTTTATTTTTGCTTTTGTTTCCTTTGCTTTAGGAGACAGGCCCCCAAAAATATTGCTGAGATTTATGTCAAAGAGTGTTCTGCCTATGTTTTCCTCTGAGAGTGTCATAGTATCTGGTCTTAATTTTGGTCTTTAATCCTTTTGAGTATATTTTTGTGTATGGTGGTAGAGAATGTTCTAATTTCACTCTTTTACAAGTAGCTGTCCAGTTTTCCCAGCACCACTTATTGAAGAGACTGTCTTTTCTCCACTGTATATTCTTGCCTACTTTGTCATAGATTAATTGACCAGAAATATGTGGGTTTATTTCAGACCTAATTAAACTTAGAAGCTTTTTGCACTGCAGAGAAAACCATCGACAAAATGAAAAGACAGCCTACTGAATGGGAGAAGGTATTTGAAAATTATATGACTGATATGGGATTAATATCCAACATATATGAACAGCTCACACATCTCAACATCAAAAAAAAAATCCAACTAAAAAATGGGCAGAAGAACTGAATAGACATTTTTCCAAAGAGGAAAAGCACATGGCCAACATTTTTCCAAAGAGGAAAAGCACATGGCACATGAAAAGATGCTCAACATCGCTAATCATCAGGGAAATTCAAATCAAAACCACAGTGAGATATCACCTCATACCTGTCAGAATGGCTATCATCAAAAAAACCCACAAATAACAAATGTTGGGAAGGATGTGGAAGAAAGGAAACCATCCTATGCTGTTGGTGGGTACATACATTGGTACAGCCACTGTGGAAAACAGTATGGAGATTTCTCAAAAAACTAAAAATAGAACTACCATATGACCCAGCAATTTCACTCCTGATTATATATCTGAAAAAACCAAAATCACTAACTTGAAAAGCTACATGCATCCTAATGTTCATATACCATTATTTAAAATAGTCAAGGTATGGAAGCAAGCTAAGTGTCCATCAATAGATGAATGGATAAAGATGTGGTATATCTATAAATATATATAATATATATAGATATATACACACAATGGAATATTACTCAGGCATAAAAAGAATGAAATAATGCCATTTGCAGCATCATGGATGGATTTAGAGATTATTATATTAATTGAAGTAAGTCATACAGAGAAAGACAAATACCGTATGATATCACTTATATGTGGAAGCTAAAATATACAATAAACTGGTGAATAAAACAAAAAAGGAGCAGATTAACAGATATAGAGAACAAACTAGTGGTTAACAGTGGGGAGGGGAAACAGGGGTAGGCGATTTAAAAAGGGGGTTATTATGAGATTATATGAAATCATGTTTGTGAAATGTCTGAAAATTGTGAAGCACTGTAGAATTTAAAGAATCTTTCATTCAATTAAAAAATAAAGTAGCAAAAAATAATGTTTTTAAGAACAGTTGTAGACTTACAGAAAAATTGTGAGGATGATATAGGTAGATTCCTCTATATGTTGGTAATAATATTGGTAACTTTTATTGTGTACAAAGTTCTTTAAAAATCTTTCAGACTTGGTTCCTGCTTTCATGAAAATGAGAACACTCAGAGCAATCAATGAAGTGAGATGATTAATTGGTTTGGAGTTGGTGACGATAATGCAGTCTTAGGGAGAAAGAAAACACACGTTTATTTATATGTTTAGAAGAAGGAGTATATCTTTAAAATATAAGTAGGCTGAACGCAGAAGAAGATTTCAGTCTCCTGCATTCTAGGCTTTGAAAAGATATGTATTAAATGGGAGGCCACAGCCTACTTGCTAGAAAAATATATTTTATGAAGATTGTAGACTCGTCAAATATTCCTTAGCATTTCAGAGAGATTTTTAAAAATGTTAGCCTTTTGGAACTACAAAAGGTATGGCATTTCATATTCTGCAAAGCAATACTGGCCTAAAATTGAACCATTTATTTTGTCCTTGTTATATGTCACAGTTGTCCTTTCCCTTGAGTTATTAGTTTTATCACCTGCAAGTTCTTTTCAGGAAAAACTGGTGGATATCATTAAGGATCAAAATAGAGAACTGATTTAGTCTGAGGACTGGACAACTAGTAATTGGAGACCAGTAAAGTGTCTCGATCACCAAAAGAGCTATTTAAATCAAGGATTCTGGACTTGTAAGGAACTGATCCTATTAAATCGAAATACATACTGAAACAAAGAAAACAGACTTCTTGGTTCATCACAGAGGTCAAAAGCACACCAAAGAAATTTTCTATAAATTTTCATGTTTTTGACATTTCTTCTTCCTTTAAAGATTTGTAAAATCAGATTATTCTCCAGGAATAAAAGGCTAATTATTCCCTAAAAGCAACATTATCTAGGCTCAGTGATGGTCATAAACTACAACAAAATAGAAGGCATTTGGTGTGGTTTGTAGGACAAATCCATCAATCACAGGTTAATTACATACTATACTTTTACATCTTCTTTCCGTTGGCCCAAGCTCTGTTGTCTTTGAATGCAAATCTCTTACATTTTTATTGTGTAAATAAATTTATTCGATTCTTCTTCACTGTGAGTCTTGAGAAGAGAGTGAATTAAAACTATCTGGTCCCTAGGGGAGGAATAGGAAGGAAACACATAGGTCTGAGATGTGGACAGACATGGAAAACACACAAAGAGGGAGCTTAGAGAATCAAAATCCAATATGTTCACACACTTTCATGGAGATTCCAAAGGAAAATAATGAATAGCAGGAAAAGGAAAAAAATCAATACAGACTGAGACGATTTTCAATATGAAACCTAGAATAAATGGTCAAGCTGCCTAGGAAATGGAGTAAAAGACCTTTATTATTCGTGAATGATATGGAATTGGACAACATGTGTTTGATAGAGGATTCCAGAAGCAGAGTTTGACCATGAGAAGTACTGGCAGAGATGATGTGAAGAGGTCAGAACCCTCAGCTGACCATGCCTGAATCTAGAGCTGAGTGAAATCCTAGTACAGAACTGGAGAGGGACTGTATGCCAGCAATTTAGTCAACAAATTGACTGAACCAAGAGTTAGGTAGGGAAGCTGCAACCCAGTGCTCACAGGAGCTGAGAAAACTAGATATAACTCATTTCTCATTGAATCCTACCAGATACCCCAGAGTGGAACAAGAAGTCTAGTTCCAAATCCCATCTTACATCAAAGGGAAGGTCACACCTAAAGTACCATTAGGCAGTGCTCAGTGTTTCAGGCACTGGCAATGTGTGCTAAGGTAAACTGTGGAAGCTTTTAGTACACATGGCTGGCAGGTAAAGAAAATGCAAAGACTGAGAAAATATCCAAATCCTAATACTAATCCTTCACTTCTGTGAAACTACTAATCCTGTCAGGGTTTGCATAACCCTCAGTATAATAAACAGTATGCAGAAAAATGGGCAGTTACACTAGTTCAGGGTCTATGTGAAAAGAAATGTCTTAAATTTAAGTGGAAAATAATCTAAGGATAATCATCAGACAACAAACAAACAATAATAACAGCTGTAGAAAATAGACATGTTGAATAGGAATTTTTGAAAATATTATGCAGAAAAAACCATTTCATTTATAGAGAATTTTTTAAAATATATAGAGGATAGATAGCAGACTCTTTTCATTTTTCAAAGTACTCACAAAAAAATATTTTCCTCCATTCAGGGGATTGAGGGGAGAAGAGAAATAAGTGAGGGAGATTAAGAGGTACAAAGTTCCAGTTGCAAAATAAATGACTCATGGGTATTAAATGTACAATGTATGGAAAATAGTTAACAATTATGTAATCTTTATATGGTGACAGATGGTAATGAGACTTATCGTGATGATCATTTTAAAAGGTGTAGAAATATCAAATCACTATGTTGTGTAACAGGAACTAACATAGTGTTGTAGGTTAATTATACTTAAAAACAAACAAACAAGCAAACAAACCAACAAACTCATAGAAAAAGAGATCAGATTTGTGGTTACCAGAGTTGGGGTTGGGATGGGGGAAGGGAAATTGGATGAAGGCAGCCAAAAGGTAGAAACTCCCAGTTATAAGTACTAGGGATGTAATGTACAACATGATAAATATGATTAACACAGCTGTATGTTATATATGAAAGTTGTTAAGACAGTAAATCCTGAGTTCTCATCACAAGGAAAAAATATTTTTTCTCTTTCTTTAATTTTGTATCTATATGAGGAGATGGATGTTCCTATAATTATGGTAATCACTTCATGATATATGTAAGTCAAATCTTTATGCTGTACACCTTAAATTTATACAGTGCTGTATGTCAATTACAATCTCAATAAAGCTGGAAGAAATAAATAAATATGAGAGAAAAAAATTTCTACTCAGGCTGACAACATACGTTAAATATTTTTAGCAAAATTATCAATTATATACATTTGAGAAAATGCACCCATCTTGAAGAGAAAAAATGTTCTAGTATCTACTTCAATTTTAAATTAGAGAAAAATGAATACTATGAATTAAAAATATAAAAACCATAATACTAAATTACAGATTTTGTGCATTAATATGAAAAAACTGATTGGGAATTTGTTGAAACTTTCGAATAATTTCTGAATGCTCTGAAGAGAGTGGAGTATAACCAAAAATTCTCAGACTTTTGTTGAATTGCTTATTATTTGATCACTTGCTTTTTTTCTTTAGTGTAAATGAGGAAAATATCTAATTCTAAGTACTTGAATATTAAAAGAGATAATAGAATGCATACTAGGAACCACATCTTGAGCTATATTCCAGTATAGCCAGATGCTTTTTCTGTAGCCATTGGATAGGGCCCCACAGAAGTGTAATTGCATAAGGACATTCCTAGGATAGATAACATCCCATAGGAAGAGAAAGGCATGCAGATTGGTCTACTAATAATGCTTGTCTGGTTAAGCAGCAACAAAAGTGAAGGCTACACTGGAAGTTGGCTGTATCTCCTCCTAAATCATAACAACATTAGTTGTTTCCTGTGTACTATACATGGTCCCAGAGAAGGCAACCAGCTTAGCATTGTCTGTTAAAAAGAAATTCCCCTAAAGGATTTTCTGGAATGACATCATGACTCAAGCAAAGAGGTGACCCAAAAGAAGCAAGAGAGAGCAATAGAGGGGATTCAAAAAGTTACTGGCAGGAAAGGGTAGAGAACACAGTCTGTGTTAAGCAAACTGTGGTTGAAGAAGCCAAGAGATGAAGCTTTGAGGACTCTGCAACAGCCCCTGCAGTGGAGACTGTGGATCAGTATTCCCTGTACTGTATGCCTCCTTGCACTATAGAGACTGAAAAGCTAAAATGTGCATTTTCTAGGCTCCCTTGCGATTTGGTTGCACATAAAATATTGATTTGGCCAACCTGATATATTTGTGTGGGACAATGAAGGTGGGAGTAAGGTGGAGTTCAAACTTCTGCTGGTTCTATGGTTTCTACAGACACGCAGGATCACAGAAGCCATTGTTTTTCTGTGTTAATATCAGCAAAGTACCAGTCACTGAACTAAGGAAGTCAAGAAGGAAGACATGCAGCACCCATTTTGTTGATGTTACACATTTCTGGAGCATACACAGCTTCCCAAATATGATAGGCTTCTGATATTATGATCCCTGATTAAAACCACAGCAATGCAACCATTCTCTGAATTACAGATAAGGCAGTGACAATTTGGTGTCCTGCTTTTGTGACTTATGTCTTTGGGAGACATTCCTAAAAGCTACTTTAAGTGATTGTGTCTTCTGCTCCCCTTACCCTGCTATAACATTTGATACCAGAAGTGGTCACAGGCAAGAAGCACTGAGGTGCAGGGCAGTCTGAGACTGGTCATCCTCTGGCCAAGTTTGAAGACATCAATGTCCTCATGAACATTAGAAAATGGAGACTGGCATTTTTATTGTCCATTATGGCAAAAAAGTTACTCTAGCCTGCGGTGCTGAAATAAAATACCTGTTGAAGACGAGTTTTTGACAGACTGAGGGTCTGCTACAATAGATTATCATGGTAAAAATAAAAATATTATAATAATCAGGCTACTTCTATCTGTGCTGGAGAACATAAACATAAAAAGACCAGGTTCAGGGCAGAGTCAACTGAGGAGTCTCCTGTGACTGCCCTTTTTCCTATCTATGATCATGTGAGTCTCTGGATTAACTCAGATTTGCCTTATCTTTTATGTGAGAAGTAGGTCCTTATTTGGGAAAGAGAGGGGCAAAATATCATTCCTGTGGTATTCCTAAACAAAATGAAATAACAAACAAGTCCAAAGTGAGGAACACTCTACAAAATAACTGGCCTTCACTATTCTAAAATGCCATGAAAGACAATGATTGACAAACCGTTCTTAATTTAAAGAGGCTATAGAGACATGAAAACTAAATACAATGTGTGGTCCTGCGTGGACCATGTATCAAGACAGATAATTATCTTACACATAAAGTGCATTATTGGGAAAATTGGAAAAGTGTATATGGTCTGTGAAACAAACAACTGTATTAGATTAAATTTTATAAATTAATAAATATATTTATATTTATTAATTGTATTTAGATTAAATTAGGTTAAATAATCTGATTTTGATAATTGTACTAAGGTTATGTACGGAAATGTTATTATTGTTAGATAACATATACTGAGCGCTTAGAATAATGTGGTATGCATATCTGTAATTTATCCTAAAATCGTTCAAAAATTATATATAGATATATACAAGCATATATATGTATATGCTCAATTGATATAAAAAAGATAAACCTAGTGATTGTTCCTTGCTGCATAGAATTTTTTAATTTTCATTACACCACTATGTGCTTTTAAATAAATATTTATGTAATGTTTTTGTCTATTTAGGCATTCAGAAGCCCACAATACGTTATCTAGTGTCAATAAAATTGACTGTTATGATGTTTAATAATAAATTAATATACAACATTTAAAATTAACCAATATAAGTAGTTATATTTGGGGCTGAATAATTTCAATAATATTCCTAGGCAGTACACTAAGAATATACAAATGTTGTCTAAAATATCAAATAATCATGCCACAAATTAATAAAAGAAGAAAATAGGGAATATAAATTTTAAAAATTTCACAGAATTCTACTAGAAAAAAGTCTTTACTAAACTTATCTTTAGTATTTGAAAAATTATACTGGATCATTGAAACTTTTATTAATCCACCATTTTGTAAGTTCAATCCATGTGTGATAAAACATTTTACATCATATTATTTTATTTAAATTTTTTCTAATCATACTATCATGGTTAGAGTACATTATTAGTGAATATGTTAAGTACATAATTGTGAAAATAGTGAATATGTAGTATACAAAATACATTGACCATATTTTAGAAATACAGAAAGTTGGGTTCTATTAGCTTAATATATTTTGAGTACAAAAACAGACTCTCCAAGATGTGGGGGATGATGTTATTGACATGGACCAAAAATAATATATTCTGTAAAATCATTGTGCCTTAGAATAATTCCTTTTAATTAATTTCCTAAATTAACAATCCTACCAACTTAGAAACACAGGAAAGAAAAGAGGTATGAAAAATCAAGACGCCAATCATTTTATGCATTTGACTTCCAAGTATTATCAAAACATTTGCCACAGTTTTTATGTGATTTTAATTTTCTATATACTAACATTTTTATGCCACATGTTGCAGTATCTCTTTTTAAAAAATGTACTCAAGGGCTTCCCTGGTGGCGCAGTGGTTGAGAGTCCACCTGCCGATGAAGGGGACGCGGGTTCGTGCCCTGATCCCGGAGGATCTCGCATGCCGCAGAGCGGCTGGGCCCGCGAGCCATGGCCGTGGAGCCTGTGTGTCCGGAGCCTGTGCTCCGCAACGGGAGAGGCCACAGCAGTGAGAGGCCCGCGTACAGCACAAAAAAAAAAAAAAAAAAAAAAAAAAAAGTACTCAAGCAAAAATATTCCTCCAAATCTCAAAAAAGTAACTGGTTAGTGAATTAAATGTTAATGCTTTTGACAGTCAAATAAAATAACCTGAAAAGAAAAGAAACTTTAGTCTTCCTTATTATGTAAAAATAATATTTAGCTTTGCACGTTATGAATAAAGTTTGTACGTTGAAATTTTTAAGGCAAAAATATTCAATAAGTATAATTTTTTCCAATGTATTAAGGATTGTTAAAAACCGTTAAAGATAATAACAAATGGTTGTCCACAGAATGTAAAGGGCTAGAAAAACATAAAGGAATGTAATAATGAATTTGTAGTCTTTTTCATTCCAGTGAGGCGGATCTTAAAGCTCTAACAAAAAACGTCAAGTTTAAGAGAAACAGACGCACACTGTTTTATTTTCCAAAACTGAGTATATCTGAAACCAGATCCCTTTCTTTTTACTTACTCTGCTTCTAAATGTCATTTTAAATAAAGTAACACACGCATTTACCCGCCTTGTCCCATCTCCCTTTTTGAGTTTCAGCTATAAAATGTAATTTTGTGAAAAACATATTTCCCTCAGATAAAGCTTCCTGAATGAGTCCTTCATTATTTCCAAAGGGCAAATATATTAGCCTGAGGCTTATCATTTAAAACTTTATTATTCTTTGTAAAATGTCCTGAAAATGTAGTGACAAATATAACAATTTCCTAAGAAATATTGGGGAAAGCTTCAAGGGGATTTTATGTTTCCTTTTACACAGATAACATACATAGTATTTCTTTATGATGGAAGTTTGATGATTAACTATACTGGGGCCAAAAAAAGTTCCTATATTTCAGATTCAAAATGACTTTTAGAATTAGAAATACTATATAGATTTTTTTAAATTGTTTTTATCGGAGTATAATTGCTTTACAATGTTGTGTTAGTTTCTGCTGCACAACGAAGTGAATCAGCTATATGTATACATAGATCCCCTCCCTCCTGGGCCTCCCCCCCACCCCCCCATCCCACCCATCTAGGTCACCACAGAGCACCGAGATGAGCTCTCTGTGCTACAACACAGGTTCCCACTAGCTATCTATTTTACACATAGTAGTGTATTTATGTCAAACCTAATCTCCCCATTCATCCCACCCTCTCCTTCCTCTCCTGTGTCCACACATCCGTTCTCTATGTCTGATAATAAAAAGAAAGTCACTTCATTGCGCTGTTTATTTTCCATAGCTGTTTAGGATGTATGTGTGCATATGTATGCATGAACATATATAATTGGGTTGGCCAAAAGTTTGTTCCGGTTTCCCGTAAGATGCTACAGAATGAATGAACTTTTTGCCAACCCAATATGAGTACCTGAGTATATACATGTATATATGTAAATGTACAAGTTCATACATATGCATATGTGTCTGTGTCTTGTGTGTGTCCCTATCTGTGTGTTCCCTCTCCAACAAAAGCAACTTGCTTTTTCCTGAAGACAAAGTGGGCATTTCATCCTTTGGTCAGTTCCTTTACTTGGAAAACCCTTTACTTGGAAAACCCTTCTTCTCTATCATTCTCCATCCATGGAAACACATTACAGCTGGGCTCCTAATCTAATAATACCATGTGGTAGAGCTATTTTTACCTATCTTATCTTTATGCTTTATGTTGATTCCTGGATGCTATGAACCTGATTTCTTCCATCTTATTTACTGCAGTGTCTCATAATCGGTAGCTGCTCAAAGACTATATTTGCTATCTGAATGAGTGAGTTTTGCCCATATCATCCAAAGTGCCTTATTTCCTTTATCATCTCTGCTTGAAAGCAGTTTTGTGGGTTGTTTGTTTGATACAATGTTCTCACAGATGTTTGGAGGCAAGTGCTCTATAAAGCCCCCATGGAAGGGAGGTTTATAACTATTTTTCATTTATTCCACTGCTTTAGTGGCTTAGTTAGGGAAGCATATAATATAGCTTGAAGCAGTGTGAGACACTGGAGCATCATAATGAAGAGTTTGAGTTTCATCTCAGTTTTTTTCATGAGCACAATAAAATAATAATGTCTACCTCATAGGTTTTACAAAAGGAAAATGAAGCGATGCATGTGAAATACTTGGCAAAAACCAAGCACGTACTAAGCAGGCAGTTAGGCCACAATAATAATAAAGAACCTTGTTTTTTCATAAATAAAGAAACTGCTCTATGCAAAATAACCTGAGTATTGCTTCTATAACATCCCTCATAGGTAGAGTGACTTATGGCTCCTATTTTCCTGGACTGTATGCTCTACATATTTCATATTTTGTATTTTGCTAATACAGAAAGTTGGGTTCTATTAGCTTAAAATATTTTGAGTATAAGAACAGACTCTGCAAGATGTTGGGGATGATTTTATTGACACAGGGCTGAAGATAATGTCTTAGGTAAAATCATTGTGCCTTAGAATAATTCCTTCTTATTAATATTCTAAATTAACAATCGTACCAACTTAGAAACATGGGAAAGAAAAGAAGAATGAAGAAATCGAGATGCCAATCATTTTGTGCATCTGACTTCCAAGTATTATGAAAACATTTATCACTGTCATATAATTATTAATTTGATTATTATTTATTTTATTACTATTGTTATTTTTTTACTTTTTTTTGCGGTACGTGGGCCTCTTACTGCTGTGGCCTCTCCCGTTGTGGAGCACAGGCTCCGGACGCACAGGCTCAGCAGACATGGCTCACGGGCACAGCCACTCTGCGGCATGTGGGATCCTCCCGGACCGGGGCACGAACCCATGTCCCCTGCATAGGCAGGCAGACTCTCAACCACTGCGCCACCAGGGAAGCCGTATTAATACTATTAATATTATTCCTTTTTACTCTCAAGAAGTTTTCTAGTTTGGAAAATGAATTATATAACCACCCTACTCCTAGTCCTCCTTCATGGCTTCTTTATATTTAAAAGTATTATTGAGCCATCCAAAAATTGTAGAACTGGAAAATTTTTAGAATCCAAATAAGCAAAGTGGTCAAGTATTACTGCTTTCTTTTCCTTCTCTTTAGGAAGAAAATGAACAAAGTTTTAGGTTATGCCATAGGAAAGTATCTTACTGTGTTTTAGGAATAATTGCATTCTTCCATTTTTCTTAAAAAGTAATTTTTAAAAATGTGCATGTCTCTATGTTTTAATGTTCAAAGTTGCGTAATTTCACAACATAGTTTGCTTGTGACAAAATTGAAACGAAAGCGTTTTGTACCTAAAAGTTTTCATGCTTGATTTTTCAGGAAAACTAGAAAGTGAAAAAAAAAAAACCCAAAAAACAAAAGCATAATTGAACAAACAAGAATATAACTACATAAAAAATGTCTAAAAAAGAAGATCTACTTAAAAAAATTTTCTATAAAATGGTACCTGAGTAGGAATAGAACATGAATATTAATTATTTTTAAAATGGAGCTTGACTTTATACATATATATATATATTCTTTAATTTACTCATGACTCTTAAATATATTACAAAGATACAAAAGCATATATTTATACATTTAATCAATAATTTTCACAAATACTATCTATACATGAAAACAGGCATTTATATAAAATAGCTTTGAAAATCTAGAACTCAGTGAGTGTACAAATAGGAAGACTCTCTGAGAAATAATTCTGTCTTAAATTAGAAATGGACTGGGCTTTATAACTTAGTTTGCTTATTACATTCTTTGCTTATTTGCTCTAGTTGGTTCTATTACTTGACACCAAATGGATACTTGTTTGGCTAGAAATCATCTTATTTTTAAAATGCTGGGATATAATGGCCTAATAATCCTTCACACATTGCATGAATTAATAAAAAATGTGTTTCCTTATTTAAACTGAGCTAATGCATGTGGTTTCCCCTGTCAGGAATGGAGAATGTTGGTAATTTCAGAGAATCTTTGAACTTCATAGTAGAGCACAATCTAAATGGCAGTCATATTGGGGGTGTGCTTGGCCGTAGGATGGAAGCAGGTGGTAGGAGAGAGTTACCAAAAGGAAAGAAGAGAGAAGCCAAAAACAAGCCATTTTACCAGACTGTGACTTTAGTAGCGGGATGTTGTTGAATACATGCCTAATAACCATTTGTTCACTTTTCTGGTCCACAGAAACCTGTGTAGAGTATACCAGCCTCAGGAAATAAATTATGACATACGTAAGTCAGCATTTTCTTAGCTATGGAATATGAACCAATTGTGAGTCATAAAATTAATTTGGTGGGTCAAAACCAATTGAAACAGTAAGGAAAATATCAAAATGCTTTTTTTTGATATACAGTAAACACAGTTCATAGAATTTCTGTTTTTATTATAAATATAAATTATGTATAAAAATTTTTATTTACAAATAATTTTCTTACTGTGGGATACTTTTAAATTCACAGATATAAGCCAACCATGGAAACTCTATCACTGGTGCCATTGATATGTCTCTTGATGGACAGCAGTCATGTCCTGATCACAGATCCTCAAGGGGATTTTTGCTAGGTGTTTTTAAGAGAAAAATTTATTCCCTTACAGGAAGGAGAGCAGAGATAGAATACAGGTTATTTTTCTTTTTAACTCATCTGCCCTTCTTGTTGGTATATTACTGCATGTTAATTAATGCTCAGATCCATAGAAAATAACATGTGAATATTACACTGAGGATAACAGAACAAAATGATTTAAAAATCTGCATCCTTAATGACATCATTAAGTCACTGTGGTGTGAAATGGCCCACCTTCTTTCTAAGTTATGTAATAAGTGTCTGAATTGTTTAAGCCATTATTTTATTGTTATCCTTTAGTTTGCAGTGAAAATTGAATGACTATAAGTCTAAAGCCAGTTATGCTGAGAAAAAATTTGAAATTATTTCATACTTTGTCTCCACTTCCATTGTCTTTATCTTTTACCATTTGCCCCTCTTTTTCTAAGTCTCAGATTTTAAATTAATACTTGGCAATACCTATATTGTGTTTACTTCACTATTACTAGATAAACTTGCTCCTTTTTTAGCTCTTATTTCTGTTTTGTCTTGCTTTTGGTTTTGTTTTTAATAAATTGTGTTTAAGGTCAGTTGCTTCTTCCCCAATTGATCTTGAGGCTACTACTTAACCAGATTGACTAATTATGGGACTCAGCATCAGGAATTTTGATCATCACACCTTGGATATTAGTCAGATGTAAGTGCTGACTGTCCCTTAAATAGTTCTTTCAAAAATTTTTTCCAAATCCTTTCCTTTGCTCTATTAAATTACATACTTCTTAACATATTCCATTTTATTTATTCTTACTCTGTACCATGCAGAATCATAAGCTTTGGCCTATAAAAATATTAATTTTCATGGTAAATAGAGTGAAGGTAGAATTTAATTTTAATGAAGCTTGGTGTAACAAACATTCCACTCCAATGAAGTAATACAAAGTAGCGGCTGGGGACCAGCCATGTCCCATGCTCTTTTACTGTAGTGAAATCTTGCTATAACCAAATAAAGCAGATACATCCTTGAAGGTTTTGATGAACTTTGCAAATATTCAGATCAGGTCTTTCATACTCTGTATTAGCTAAAATGCAAAAAAAGTTCATTCTCTTTGGAGGCTCATTAGCTTCTCTTTGAGGCTCTGCCAAAAATTCAGTTCTCTGTCAACAGACAGAGGTGATGTTGTATTGGACTATTTTGGTCCTAATGCCATTCCTTCAATATAGATAACCAAAAACATCCATTATGTTTATAACAATATACATTCTTTATTAAAACATGAAAGTATCAAAATACAGTTATAAATTATACAAAAGGAAAATTTTAAAAACTAGGGCTTTAGATGTTGTAGATTCCTCTCTGATAAAAGTCAGGTAAATAATTCAACAGTTTCAAGAGGCAAATAATTACATAATGATAAAACTCCCAGTAGAAATCTGTAGTAGTAAAATTATGAGCTATATTATCTAATAAAAAGAGCAGAAAGGGTGATATGTTCACATAATTTTTGGCAACAGGAAATTTAAGTTAATAATGTCAATGCCATAGATTTGTACAGGTGTCATAGTTACATGAACCTTAGGGAAACCAAATATAACCAAAATATTTGCCTCTAATTAATCAAGATGTGATCAGAAATACAGATAGACTCCTTTTCTAGACTTCACTATAGGCAAAGCATGGTTTGTTAGCCTAGTAACTTCAGTTTGGGTTAAAATAAATTCCTAATTATTTAATATGAGGTTGGTTTGCATAATTCTACGTGTAAGCTATGAAAAAGGCACAGGAGGATAAATAAACCTGGGTCATAAATTTTAGCATAAAAGTATCACAGGGTACAAATGGAGTGAACATGAGGAACTCTTTCTATAAGCATTGTAGGATATTTTTAAGTGGTTTGAATTTAGCGCCAATAATTATAATGTATTGTATTTAAATACTGTGTGTGCATATTGGAAAGGAAGGTAAGAGGTTTTCAGGCAAAATGATGAGCATGAAGTAGCCAATTGTTTAAGTTGTAAGAATGTGGTATAAAATAATGTTAAGATTTTAGATTCAGTTTCTGCACAAGCAAAATGTTTTGTTCTAGAGATTTAATCATTGTAAATTAAGCAATTCTTTCCAGCATGCCTATTTTATACCAGGTATTATGATAATCTCTGGAAACATAGTTCTTCTCGCTAGTGTTATTATCTTAAAATCTACTAAAGGTGTATCCTACGTGAAGGTACATGCAATTGGGCCCAAAATCCAGATACATTATTAAATGTGTGAACATGAAGCTTCAATTTACTTATAATTCAGAGGATAATAATATTATTGAAAGAGTTCAATAAAGTGATAAATATGTGTGTGAACATGTGTGTATCTCTCATGTGCTTAAGTGCTTAAGCATTTAATAATAGATGATATGAACACAGAAGTTTGTATTCAATAAGAAGGATTTATGAACTACTGTTGTTCTAGTACAAACAGTTCTTAGAGTAATAAACACAGTGCCTAATCTATATTTGCTGAATAAATGGATGATCAAAGAAATAAATGAATTATTGGATATATAAGTAAATCTTTTCAGCTACATATCAATGTAATAATAAACACAAAATAGAAAGAAGGGGGGACTTTCTTACTCTGAAATGATACAGTTGCTGATATCAGAATAAGCCTCCCACTGAGACTATAAAAAATACCTGAATAAAATATAAAAAATTTAGCCTTTTATAGCATTGGAAAGCATCCAAGAGAGGCAGGAATTTGAGGAGGCAAGAACCTTGAGACAATGGACTGCATTAAGTTGATGCCTATTTTGGCCACTTTTTTCCCCCCAGGTTGTTTTCTGATTTCCTGAATGGGGCATAAAAAGCTGCAGTTTAGAGTTTGTGACACTCTAGCATGCTTTGAGAGAAAAAACGGAATTTCAGGGACAACAATACAGGAAGGGTCTGATATAATGGGCAAATTTTCCTTTTGAGTAATTTGCTAACTCTGACACTTAGGACAAAATGAGCATGCTGATAAGGTTAAAAAGCAGAGCCTATAACAGTACCTTGAAATTGGTGACTATAACTGAATCTAAGTCTTACAAAGCAATGGGTTGAAATGCTTGAACTCTATTTCCTAAGAAACTAAACAGACTCATCTTGTTTAGTCATAACAATAGAGGAAATAAGATGCATATTGAAAATACTCCATATTATAGTAAAAACAGAGGAAAGGAGAAGAAAAAAGAAAAATAACATGTAAGACAAATATAAAATAAATAGAAAGCTGGTAGACTTAAACTCTGCCATATAAATAATTACATTAAATGTAAGGGTAAACAGCCCAATAAAAAGGTAGAGACTCTCAGATTGGATAAAGCAAGCAAGACCCAACTGTATGCCATTTATAAGAAACATACTTCACATATAAACTCAAAAACATATTAAAAGTACTGTAAAAGGATGGGAATCTTTTATGTCTTTCACACAATGAGAATAAAATACCTTTAAGAGAAAAATGCCAGTGGGTAAAGATAACGCTGGAACAATCACTTACTTATGTGAAAAAAAAAAAACAAAACCTAGATTTACACCTTATATACTATATATATGCTAGACTATGATAAGTTAAAAGTGAATGCTCTAGCCCCTAAAACAACCACTAAAATATTGAAGTGAATGGTTATGCTTAATAAGACTTCAAAGGACATAAAATAAAACAATAAAGTTTTAAAATAATTTAAAAAACAAAAAAAGATGAAAAAGAAATAAAGATCACATGGCTCCAATAAAAAGCAAGTGGCAAGATGATTTATTTAACTATAACAATAGCAATAAATACAGTCATTGTAAATGGTCTGAATAAATCACTTACTAAAGATCTATTTTCAGACTGAAGAAAAAAATGAAGACTCAAATATGTGCTGCTTACCAGAAAGGAACTTCAACTATGAAATCACAAATATGTTAAAAGTAAAAGGATAGAAAAATGTATACCATGATAACACTAATAAAAAGAAGTCTGGAGTGGCTATTTATATCAGAAAAGTATATTTCAGAATAAAGAATATCACCAGGAATTAAAAATGTCATTTCATAATGATAAAGAGTCCAACTCATTGAGAGGGCATAGCAATCCTACACTGCTAAGTACCTAACAACAAAGTTCCTAAATATATGAATCACAATATGATAGAACTGTAAGGAGAAAGAAACATATCTAAAATTACAGACTATAGAAATTTATATACTATTCTGCAAATAATTGATAGAACAAGGAAAGAAAAACTCATGAATATAGAAAATCAGACAATCACATAATAAGAAATGAAAACTACAGGTGAATATTCTTCCTGGATATGTATATAAAAAAACCTAAACAAAAATTTTGCAAACAAATTCAACAATATAGAAAAAGAGTACAGTAATGCATTATGACTCAGTAGAGTTTATCCCAGGAATGTAAGATTAGTTTAACATCCAAAAACTAGCCATGTGATCTACCATATTAGCAAACTAAAAGAGGAAAGCCATGTAATAATCTCATTAGGTGCAAAAAAAGAAATGATAGCATCCAACATACATTCAGGATAAAAACTCTAAGGAAAGTGGAAAAAGAGGGTAACTCTCTCTACCTCATACATACATACCTCTTCAAAAAACCTATGGCTAATATTATACTTAAGAGTGAAAAATTAAATGTTCCCCACCAAGTACAGGAAAAATACAAGGATGTCCACTCTCACCACTTGCATTCAACATTGTTGTAGGAGTGTTAGAGTACAGTCAGGCAAGAAGAACAAAAATATTAGCCAATCATATCTTATAAAGGACTTATATCCACAATGTAAAACAATTTTTCAAAACTCAATATAAGGAAAAAAATTAAAATGGCTGAAAGATTGATACATATATTTTATCAAAGAAGGTATACAGATTGCAAATAAGCACAGAAAAATCTTTGTTGATGTTAATGCTTAATTATCATTAGACATTAGGGAAAATGCAAATTAAAACCAGGAGATACTATTACACACCTGTTAGGCTACAATTTAAAAATACTGACCACACTCACTTTGCAAGCATGTAGAGCAACTGGAATTCTCATACACTGATTGTGTGAATGCAAATTGTACAGTAATTTTAGAAATCAGTTTGGAAGTTTCTAAGTTTTTAATAAAGCACCACATGTATCAGCTATTCCACTCTTAGGTATTTACTCAAGAAAAAGAAAGTATATGTCCATATAAACACTTATATGTGACTATTCATAGCAACTTTGTTTGCAATAGCCCCAAACTGTAAATAACCCAGATGTCAACCAACAGGTGAATGAATAAAGAAATTGTGGTAGGTCCACACAATGGAATTGAACTCAGCAATAAAAACAGCTCAACTATGATATACACAAAAACACTGATAAATAGCATAATAATTATACTGGGTAAAAAAAGCCAGACAAAAAGAAATACATATTGTATGATGACATTTATAAAATTAAAGAACCCAATCTATAGTGACAGAACACAGATTGGTGGTTATGTGGGGACTGAGATGGGTGTTGGGAAAGGAGTGGAAGGAGAGAGCGATTATAAAGGGACATGAAGAAATTTAGGGGGATGATAGATGTAGATGGTACATGTCCATTATCTTGATTGTGGTTACGATTTCATGGTTTTATATATATACATATATATATGTATATGTCAAATTTTCAAATTACACCTTTTAAATATGAATATTTTATGTTTAAATTCTATGTCAATAACACTGTTAAAAAATATTGGGCTGGCCAAAAATTCATTCGGTTTTTTCCATAACATCTTATGGAAAACCAAAATAAACAAGAAATAATTAGAAACATACAAACATCTAGTAAAATTAAGATAATACATGATGCTAACATCAACAGGAACTCACCATTCAGTAATGTATACAAAGCACCTCATGGTATGTAGAAGAAATTTGAAAGTGTTAGGAAGTGTTTCACAGTTGAATTTTCCAGGCTTTTCCAGACGTTTGATATGATATAATGGAGATAACCAGGCTTAGATTATTACAGTGAAATTTGTTAGACTAAAATTATGAAGCGGCAAGTGCTGGAATGGGATGAGTGTTGCAGAGAGTCAAGAAAAAACTGAATTATGAATTAATTCAAACATAGTAATATAAAAGTAAAGAGGCTCTGACAAAACAAGCAAAAAGAAAAAAATTTATAAAAATATTGCAATGACAACTGGAAATGCCCTGTTGTTACAGAGTTTTTCTTTCACATTTTCAAACAAACTACATATAATTTTTTAATACGTTATTAACGGTTATGTTGAACTTATCAGATACATTTTAAAAAAAAATATTTGATGCTATCCAAAATATTCCCATTATTTATTTGTTTCAATTTGGGTCAGCAGGAAAAGATGAGTCCGTAATAACTTTGGTTCAGATATTTATTTTGTATAGTCAATATATTGTTAAAAATTTTGAATGATATTACAAAGAAACTTTTGAGAAAAGTTACTGTCTCAGTAAATCTATACTAATTTTTAAAATAATTGTAAACTTTAAGCATTTATATTTATAAATGGAATTTTATTTCCCTTTATAAAAAAAGGGCATGCAATTTCTTATCTCTAAATAACATTGCAAATAAAATTCAAAGTTTACAAAACTTAAAAATCAAATTGGCTATTCAATTTGCTTTTTATACAATTACCTTCAATCAGACAGACCACAGGGATAGGTGAAGCATGAATTACTTTTGTTGAGATATACCTTTATGGCATTAATTTTTTTGACTTGTTTAAAATGGTATTAATTAACACCATAGTAAACGTTGATTCCCATTCACCTCAATGAAAAATCACTATTTATCTCTAAATGGTATTAAAAATAAATTTAAATTGTTGAACAAAATCCAAGTACTTCGCTTTCAACTTGACCACTACACTTACATCAAACCTTTGAAAATACTATAGTGTTAGTGAACATGAATAATGAATATATCAGGTTACATGATATGTACTCAAACTTCTTGTTTATATCAAATTTGATTTAACTGTATGTGTTTAAATCACATGTGTTGTATTATAAATTTCCTTTGTTTGAATAAGTATTATAGTAAAAATATATGGTAATCCCATAGGAAAATACTGATGGTTTACACTTGAGGCAATCAATTTTACAAAAAACGATACACAAGAAATTAGCATGCTTAAAACAGTGTCTCAAATTTCTCAACAAAGGCTATAAAATTATATCTTATTTTTGACGTTAAAATTTTTATCTTGTTTCTTCACCACAAATGTAGCCATTTGCTAAAGCTGTCTATTGCTTCCAAAATGAAATATTGCACTGTCAATAAATGTGAAAAATGTGATGTGTTAGACGCAAACAAGATGAGATGGGAGTGGGAATGAAAAAGAAAAAATAGTAGAACACCTTAACACATTGTAGTATAAACCCTGATAAATTTTTTTTTTCCTTTTTTGTAGTGCAAGTGCCTGACTTAAGCTTTGATTGCCTGGGCATCCACTTCATAGAGACATCCCTTTCAAAGACTGCTATTTCAAATAAACACATTGCCAGCCACAGACCTAGATAAAGAGCCAGGCTGTCTCCACCTACTGAAGCTCCTTTGTTTTAGAGATTTTGGCTGATTTTTATAACTGACCATTTGGGCCACTTTTCTTTTTTCTTTTCCTGTGCTTCAAATTCTCACTCTTACATTTCCAATTCACCAATGAAGAGTTAGCCTGCAAAACCTTAGGCTCCTACCCTCCACCCCAATAAAAGCAGAACCCCAGGCCTGCATGTGCTTTCTCTTTCTATCTGAGACCTCACTGTGTGGCCTTAGGTGTGCTGTGTAATTTCCAGGTCCTGTAAGCAATACACCTTTATTTTTTCAAAGTTTCCAAAGGTTATTGCTGAAAGGCATCCTGCAATCATAAGAACCATGAGACCTGGTCCAACCACAACATTGCTTATTGATAGGCAGAGACCAGCACAAAACAACTGGCACAGTTGGCAGGATTGCACGATTGCCCTTGCAATAATCTACAACTTGGTTACTAATGAATGACCTAACTCAGGTGGATAATACCATCTGGGAAAGGAGCACTGCTTGATGTGGGTCTGTTCCATGAACATGCTATGTGTTTTCACAGATTGTTCTGTGGTGTGTTGCCTGCAATATCCAGCCCAAAAGGTCACAGCTGCCATAATAATCCAATGATCTTTTCAGAGTAGTGTGACCAATGTCATATGGTCTAATGAGACAATTAGACCACTATTTACAAAGGCCTTAATTGATTATTAATGTGAATAAGGATCCTTCATGCCTCAAGACCAAGGAGAGCAAAGGAAGGTAGATTGAATTGCAAGGATATTGTTACCACCCAAGGAGAGGCTCTGGGCTAAAGAAACAAGGAAAAGATTCCTGTAGGTGAGGAGGATGGGAGACCTCTGCCTGCAAGCATTGGGTCAAAGGGTTATGCCCAGAATCCATGTCCTAACCCACAACAGTGAAATAGCCTTGCAATCAGAAATCAATGGCACCACCAGGGGGAAAATACAACATAGGCTTGTGGTCTCTGTGTCACCACTTTACTCATTACTGTTGCTCCTCATCCCCTGACCTGATGGGATATTATGGGTCCAATACCTCGTGTGATGTTACTAAAAATTAATGGACAAACATAAACATCCTGAACATCTGGGGTCAATGTCTCCTAAGAACTCTGAGGAGGTATACTTGTTCTTTGATAAATGCAAAACCCCACGGATGCTTCCTGGGTATTATTCACTGTTATGCATACCATCATGCCAAGACTCTGGTATTACACTCCATAGGCCTAGGGGCTTTTCTCAAAAACCTTGTGCATATTGCACTGGTGGAGGCACAGCCCAATCCCAGAGAGACCTTGTGGGACACCCTGTAAAGAAAAGCAGTCACCCACAAAGAAGGCTCACAGTGACACCACCCAAAATTTTCCAGTAACACTGTATAAGATGAAGGTAACAGGATAAAAACAAGAAGTAGGAAGTGAGATAAAAAATTATACCTTAACTGAAAATCAAACCTTTCTTAAAGATTTATGCAGCCCCTAGGAAGGAGAGAGGGGGACTAATTGACTATTGCAGGTTTTCTTGTTTGCTTGGAATGGGCTCTGAATTGTTACAGTTGCTACGTGTGTCAAATGACTGGTATCTCTAAAGACCCTAAAATCCAGAACTTTCTTAAAGATCCAGCGAGGCTCTATGCTCATTTCCTTCAAGATACCACAGATCCTGAGCCCCCTTAGCTTTCCCCTGAATGGGGCAGAACTAGAAGCATGCCTCATGAGGTGTCCCTGCCGCCAAGGGGAAAGCTGACAGGGTTATCAAGTCCTTTAGTGAGAAGAAAGAGGGAAATGGGAAGGCACAGACCCCTAGAGACACTGATATTTGTAAGAGGGCCCATCTTCTCCTCTCTTATTTGTCACCTGGTACCATGTCCATCCTTCCATCACAGTGATCAGACCTAAGGCTCACAATAAATAGAAAGCATTGGGATGAAGCCCAAATCCTGCTGTGCAAAATTGTCATGGTACAATGGGTTTATTATTTCCATAACCATAGTAACCCAAATGACCCCCTCTTCTTTTCTAACCCTGAAAAGGCCCCATTTGACCTTGAGCCCAGAGAATTATTTATTATAGGATGCTCCCTTAACTAGAAGGTTGTGCTACTACACTTTATGGAACTGCCAAAACACTCCAAAAAGCTTTAAAATGTCTAGCAGAAAACTTACATTTTTTTTCCTCTGTCTCTGGAAGATGTAAATTTACCATGACTTTGAAATGTAAGCACCCCATAAGGTAACTTAAAATTACTTGCAAAAGACAAATACAAATCTTAAAAGTCTTTTCCACAAATATTAGTAAAAAGCTTTAGCCATTGGAGAAGGTAACCTTAATTTTCCTTATCAGCCAATTTGGAAGAAACTGTTATCTATAAACTAGTGACTTTTATATTGTTGTACTTGACTCATGGCCAAAATTTTGGAATGGAAGCTATAGGGTTTTTGTTTGTGTCTGTCTTGTGTTTATGTATGTTTATAGATGTATGTTATGTATATGCAATTTTTTTTCCTCTCTATCTCTGGATGGTATTGCCAAAATTAATTTGTTAAAGAGTTCTATTTAGTTGGTCTAAATATAATTGCTTATGAATAAGCATTCCAAATATTCAAAAAAGAGAAACTAACCCCAATGTTTAACAAGTCATGTGATCTGGGATAAATTTTAGTAAAAAAAAATAAAGCTAGTTTAAGTTTGGTTTAATTAAAATATGTTCAGAGTTATCAGCATTAAACATAATTCATATAAACTTTTATTTTACGTGGGTTTACTAGTCAAATAATTCACGTTATCTTTATTACAAAAGTTGTCAGCACGAAAAGTAACTTGGGATGATAGCTGACTTGATCTAGTGTCTAATGAAGTTTCCATGTGTCATCTAAACATAATTTTGGGGAGTAAATTATTTAAATAGATACAAGTAGGATAAGAGCTTTTAGGTGACCTTTTCAGCAATAATCATGTGTTACGGTATGTCTACTTAAAAATAGTTTCCTAAATCTCTGGTAACTTGTACCCTCAGAATTTTGTTAAGACATATTAAATGATGGGAATACATTGAATGTCTAGATCATTTCCAAATGAGATAAAATCTTGAAACATTAATTGCAAAACAATTCTAATCTTCCCTACTTTGACCTTATTACTGAGAAACGAAAGATATTTGGTCCTATTAGTAAACATGTTTTATGCTACACTGCAAAAGTGTGCTATGAATAGATGTATGTTTCTACAAATTATTAAACATATTCATAAATTTGCCAGTCTAAAGAATGCTGGTGTAACACTGCACAATTGCTTACTTCTTAGTTTTCACTAGAAATTGTTTTTTAAGGGTTAAGAATTCTAATTAATATGTGTAAATAAAGCTACCATAAATAATAAGGGAAACAACTCTGTATGCAAGGAAAGTAGAATGTATTTTGGCTAAGAGAGGGTATGAGCTATGGAGATGCATTTTTTTTAAGGGAAAAGAAAGTAAATTGGTCCTAAAGCAAAACTGGTTATTTCAGAATGAGAAAGAAGAAAACAAAGGACAAAATGTATAGAAAGTTGGAAAGAAAGAGATATTTTTACCTTGTGTGGCCACGTTGTCTAAAATTGATTTTTTATTATAAAGTTGTTTTGTTTTTAAAAATAAGCTTTAATATCAATAGTATGCTTATGTAGTTTTCTTTCATCTGCTAAAAGAACAAAATTTTCTTGAAACATTGTTCTGCTCCTGATAAAAGATTATGAAAGTTTTTTCTTTACCTTTTAAGTAATATGCTAGAAAGAAAAGATTTTGTGTTTTATCAAAATAATTTTCTGTGCTTCACACTGTCTTAATCAAGTCTTTGATTTCTTAACAAAACGAAGTCTTCTCAATACTAAACAAGTTAAAAGTTTTGCTCACAACTATGTAAACTTTTGTGTTTGCCTTTAAAAACTTTTGTCACTTTGGTTAATTATTATTTCATAATGATCTGTGACCCTATTTAGTCAACTGTCCAAAGCTTTTTGATATTTTTGACAGATTTCCTAAAATCAAATTCTAAATGAAGTCTTTTTGACCTTGAACTAACTTGGAGTTTTCCAGAGGGTCCCTGAAACGTCCCCAAAGATTCATTCTCTCTCCTTATAAAAAGAGAGACATTAAACTAATTAGGATATTTGATATGTTAAATTACATGGGAAAATTGTCAAAAGAGAAGTAATGCTAAAACTTCTATATGGATATCTTTGCATGGATATATGCTATTAATATAAGTGTTCCAGAAATTATATAAAATTCTTAAAAGTCTAATATGTAATGTCATCAGTCATAATTCTAGTTATCATCCTAAAATCTTGTGTGTCACAGAAATAACCAAATTTCCTTGTCACTTGCATTATAAAGATCTCTTATCAGATCTTTAACTGTGGGCATTTTTAAGCCTTTTGACATTTATAGACAGTTATTGTTCTACTCTGATGTGTTTGCAAAAGTGCTTCATCTTCAAGGAGATTCATGGAAAAGACTCTAACAAGTACAGGTTTCTGTTAACCTTCAGATATTATCACTGAATTAGGTTATAATTTACATAACTTTAAGGAAAAACTAGATTCATAAAATTGTTAACAAAAGATCAATATCAAGAATTAATTACATGAGACTAGATGAACTGATGAGGATAATTATATGACTTTTGTTTGAAAGATTGCTGGTTCTTTAATCTTTTGTTTCTCAGATTTAAAGAAATTTTTCTTTTTCTAGTTATGACTTACAATAACTTGATCAAGTGTATCTTTGTGAACAAAGATGAAACAATTATTTTCTCCCTATATTTTCCTTCCAGAATTCAGGAACTCTCAGTGAGTATTTTTATCTTCATGGCAATATAGTTATTTGCATAAGTTCAATAAGTATCTGTTTTCCTTGTAACAGATCACAATTGAAAACATGGGTTATATTACCAAAGCTTTGACTGGAATATCATACTTGAGAGAGACATACATATACTCAGATATGATCAGACAGCTTTACAAAACTAAATTGGACTTTACGAAGCCAATAAAGCCGCTTGGGAAAATCTACCTGGTACCTTGCTTACAGGGTTTCAGCAGATTTATGAGTTGAATAAAGAAGGTCACTTCCTGGCAGGCCCAGGAACCTCAGGATATTTGGGAGATCTCAAGAAGAAAGGAATTCACCCAAATCTATAGATATTGCAGGCCAAGTCTGCTGGCAAGTTCTTGGCTTGGCTTCCTAGCCTCAAGAGACTTTTAGAAGTTCAATCTGAGTTTTCTTATGAAAAGTTAGAGCAAAGCAGCCTATATGGTTAATCACTGTTCTTGCTGCACTTATATAAGGCCAAGTTTATTGAGATTAGACTTATTTTTGCAAACAAGTTAATCTTACTTTGATTATCTCTGATAGAAATGGGGTAAATGTAGAGAGAGAAAAATATATGTTTCAATGGAAAACTATAGTACACCCTTGTGGATATCAGATTCTAGTCCTGTTAATTGCCTTTGCGGTTTTGTTTTATATCTGTTAACTGGACTGGATGCTGAATTCTTCTCATTTCCTCTAATATCTGGCTACAACTCTCCAAACTAATGTTTCCATTTTTTTCCTACCCTTACAACTTGAAATCATTGAGAACTAAAACTGCCCTTTTCCCAAAGCCATGCAGGCTAAAGTGGGACAACTTGATAAAAACTTCAAAGAAATTACCACAACAGCTCATGTATAGAAAATCTTCATTCCTGTTGCTGTGTGGGCCACTCAGAAAGATCACCAGAGACATTCAAATGGCAAACCAGGAAAATCTGTGATTGTCACTGTCTTCCCTCACTACATCTGAAGATGCTTCAAGCCCAACATTTAGAAATCTCCTTGACTGGATTCCTTCAGAACTCAGAAACTGGGATAATAATCTAATCCAATGATTAACTTTTTTTTCTTTTGTTTCCATGAAAGTGCTTCTTACTAAATACCTGATGCAAATAATTGTGCCAAATGGGTCTTACTTAGGAAATCCACCTGTTTCACTGTCTCCTGAAATGAGACAAAACCCTATAACTGGACTGACCTATTCCCAGGACTAAGTCACTGGCTTGATGAGATATGGGGCAATCTACCAACTCAGGACAAGTTAAAACCTGCTTACACCAGATGACCCAAGATATTAAAATATTCCACAACATTACCCACATTTCTGAACAGATTCCCAGGGCCCCCAAGATCACTCACCTATTTTCCCAAGTTTGAAACAATGGTTATGGATGAGATTTCAACCTATTGCCTGTGTAATTATTAGAATTGCTATTATAACCTTACTTAGACGTGCAATTTCTGGGTTACAACACATCCTACCCCTGGCCTTTAGCTTATCATCTTCCCAGGCCATTAATGTCTTTAACTCTGTTGATTCAGCATCACAGGGTAGATTGTAGTGTAAATTCTGACAGTTGAGTTTTGTTTTCGTATTTTTTCTTTTTTGTAATGCAAGTTTCTTAAGCTTTTGGTGTTTTTTTGGCAACATTTTATTAACTTTATTTTCTTTAATTAAAAAAAATTAACATCTTTACTGGAGTATAATTGCTTTATGATGTTGTGTTAGTTTCTGCTGTATAACAAAGTGAATCAGCTATATGTATACATATATCCCCATATCCCCTCCCTCTGCGTCTCCCTCCCACCCTCCCTATTCCACCCCTCTAGGTGGTCACAAAGCACGGAGCTGATCTCCCTGTGAGATGCAGCTGCTTCCCACTAGCTATTTTACATTTGGTAGTGTATATATTTGACTTAAGCTTTGATTGCTGAGCCATTCACTTCAAAAAGGCATCCATTTCAAAGACTGCTATCTCAAGTAAATATGTTGCCAGCCACAGGACTAGGTTAAGAGCCAGGCTGTCTCCCCCCAGTAAGGCTCCTTTGTTTTAGCGACCTTGGGTTTGATAACTGACCATTTGGACTACTTGTTTTTTCTCTTCCTATGCTTTAACTTCTTGCTCTTATGCTTTTAATTTATCAATAAAGAATAACCCATGAAACCCTAGGCCCCCACCCTTGACCCCGATAAAAGCAGAACCCCAGGCCTGCATGCCTTCTCTCTCTCTCTCCCTCCCTCCCTCTTTCTCTCTTTCTTTTCCTGAAACCTTCCTACATACCTACCTGTGTGGCCTGAGGTGTGCTGTGTAATTCCTAGATTCTGTAAAACCTTTATTTTTTCAAAATTTACTAATGGTATTGCTGAAGGGCATCTTGCAATCATTCTTAATGATTCTTAATCATTCTTAATGTGGTTCTTAATGAACCACAAAGGCCAGTCCAACCACAACATTGCTTATTGGTAAGCTGAGATGGGCACAAAACACACATGAAATTGCACAAAACTTTGAAAAGGAGTTTTGTATTTCATGAATCTATTCTCCACTGGTATGATATTCAGTAGAGAATACAAAGTATTGCTGCTAATAAGCTTTTAGTACTACCTGTCTTAGCAGAGCCCTTTTCCCGTTAATACTGATGCCTTGGAAAAGCAATTTGCTTTGTGGAATAAAAAAGAATCAGCACAACCCAGACAGAGAAATCCAATTTTATCCTCAGACAGGCACAAAGCTGAATGCCTTCCATTTTAATGACTGACAGCTTCTATTTCTTTATACAAGCATCATGTAAGAAATGAAAACAACTGCCAACAGAAGCACAATCCAGCTTATAAGCACTGGTAGCATCCTCTTTGTGGACAGTTCTCTGCATAGGCACATACTGAATTCAAGCCCAGAGAAAAATACTGCAACCTTATGAGTTCTGTACAGTATTTCCACAACAAAATGAACAATATTATATATAGGCTAATGTGTCCTTAAAGAAAACGCTAGAATTATGAGAAAGAATTTCTTGACAAACTGTACATAGTAGACCCTGAGATTCCCAAGTGAAATAATTTCTCTCTGTGGGACAACATGACATGATGAACATATTTTGCGTGTGTTTGTGTGTGTGTGTGTGTCTGAGAGAGAAAGAGGGAGGATGGGAATAGAAGTAAAGTGAAAAGAGAGGAGAGCACGATTGCCTGTTACATGACTATCTCTGAGTGCTCAATTCTTCAGTAAATTTACTAAGAAATGTTTGACAGAGGGTGTTCTTGTGGAAATCAGTGAAAGAACTATATTTCATAATTAAAGAAATTTTCTAGAGCAGAAAATAGACAGCAAAAGGCAGTCAGGAGTAAAAAGGCAGAGAATGTAGACAAAAGAGGTCATAAGCAGATATTGAAGAGATTTGCAGAAATTGAGGAAATGGCGCAAAGCGTAAGGAACTGGAATTGAGGTTTAGATCAAATTTATACTTTCTGGATCCTTTTTAAGAGCTATCTAAAGTGACCACTGTAAACTACATTATATTTCTATCTTGAATAATTCAGTTTGCAACATAGTTTCATTTGCTACGATGGCTCTGAACTCCTTAAATTGAAAAATTTAAATGCCAGATCCTGCACATGTGAAATAATTTTGTCAGCACAGCCAACTAGTTAGTGAAAAATGGAAACCAGTTTGGAAAGAGGGGATTATCCTTCAAGATTCATTATTTTGTTTTGCATATTTATATTAATGAGATGAGAAAAATTAAAGTAGCATTTTATATTTTTGTTTCAAAGTGAACAGATGTACATCTATTATGGAGCTCAAATTTCTCTCTGTATTCCAAAGTAATCTGGGGCCTAAGCACATGGTTTTCAGCTCATTGTTTCATTTTGTACCATAGGCCACATTTAGTTTACCTCTTTTCCAGTGGAAGCCAAATTTTTCATATAATTGAAATCTTAGAGAAATGAGCATGGAGGCACTAATATTTTTTTAGGTTCCAGTGTCAGGCTTACCAATAGAGCCTCATAGTTAGTAAATTAAAGAACCAAAATTTGGATCCCTTAAGGCTGTTTCCAAAGCATATTAACTACACACGATTCAATGTTGATAGTGAAGCCAATGATTACTGAGAGGTGCTGGTAGAGGGAATTTATTTTTTAGAAGAATCTCTTATTTATCTTATTACTCTTCTCTCTGTCTCTATCTATATACATATAATTAAATCTGTGTTTTCTGATGAAATTTAGGGAATACAGTTATTCATAGACATAATGGCTTTAAAACTGATTGCTATTATTATTGTTGGATATAATATGAAGGTATTACAATGTTTCAATATTCGACTAGTTAGGTAGACTGTTAGTCCAGGGTGCCATATTTGAATAACAATATTAGTTATTCTGAATTCATTTATTGTTGTAGTAAAAGTTCATAAAACACATTTTGTTGAATGTTTATAAAGGTAATGGTTACTATAATTAGTTTAGCTTTTAAATCTGGCATTTTGAATTCATTTAAAAGTGAGGAAATATTTTCAGTTACTAGAGCTTGCTATAATTTAAAAATTTCTATATTCTAATTTATTTTTCTTTTCCATCTGTTGCTTTCAAAATTGGTCACTTTAGACACGATGATATTTCCCTTCTCACTCCAGGTTTTAACCTGTAGATTCTAGAGCCAAATGTGTTTGAATATTGTCTCCTTTACTTATCAGGTAGATGTCTTAGCAAATTAAACTTCCACAGCCTATTTTCTCATTTACTAACAGTGAATGCTAGAAAATGTAGCTCAAAGAGTAGAGCCTATAGTAAGCACAAAAACACCCACCACCATAATCAACATATTATTGTCATTGCTATAATTAATTGACAATATCATTAGTGGTTCACCTCAATTAGAATTTCATATGGTTTCTATATGTCTGTTTTAATCTTATCCAGCATTTAGTTTATGCCTATTATTATTCTGATTATGGTGAAATCAATTGGTTGGTATCTACCTCGTGAAAAGAGGCTTTAGGGTTATACAAATAAATTACACTTATTTTTAAAGAAGTACTCTTATTATGTCAGAAATAACCTTTTTCTAAAGAAATGTATATTTACAAGATCAATATAAAAATAAACTAGAAATTAATCAAAGGAATAGAAGGTCTTATCTGGAAAAGTGACTATCATTGAGTATCATTAGAATTAGAAAAAAAAAAAAAAAAAGTCAAAGGCCTAAGCAGAGACTTCGGCCCTGGTCAATTTGATCAAAAAGAGTTTCAGATGGTATTTAATATACATCTGTAAGACTAATACTTTTGCAAATGACTTTTAATATAGTCTTTCACTTCATATCAACAATGTTTTAGTCCTGGTTGGCCTATTACTTCTACCTTCTGAGCTCTGTGGTCATTGAAGAGAGGAATTTTTCTCCACTCATTCCAGAATTTGTTCTATTACAGTCAAACAGTTCAACCTCATATTCCATAAGAGTGTCTGGTCTCTGCATTTTTTGGCAAATTATCTCTTTTTAAATGACAGTAGTCACAGAAGGATGTTCATGGGTTCATGGGGTTTGATGGGCTAATCATTAGTGGCCCTATTATTATCATCATTTAATTCCCTAACCCTGTACTAGAAACTGGGCAATATGGGCTTTCCTTAGTTTTTCCCTCCCTTGTTTCTGGAAAATGAAATGTTTAGGTAGCATCTTCCTTATGTAAACACTACCAACCCAGCAAATTTAAAACGATGGAATATATTCAAGTACACAAGAGTAAATTAAAAAAAAATTTCTATAAAGTACCTAAAGTTCAGAAAATTATAAAAATTAATAGATAAACTTTTTTAAGATCACCTGTATTGATTTCCAATAGTCAAGATGTTAGAATCTGCAAATAATAACAAAGAAAGGGAGTACTACTACAGGGAGTTTCACCAGGGCAACTTAGTTTTCAGCTAATAAGAACTTAGAAAAAAACTGTCATTCATATTTTTGCTGAATGTGTCACAGTGTCATTATTACTATCCTAACAGTATAGCAACTTCAAATCTGTGTGAGATATATGAAGACATCAAAAAATAATTTTAAAAGTCGAGAACAAAGCAACTCCCAAAAGAAAAAAATAAAAGACATTTGGACATTAAAACATTACAGCATCACAATAAAAAAAATTAAAATTTCATGTCAACTTAGCAATAGTTTTAGAATAAGAATACACAAAGATGAAACTATACAGTCTTATATATTACTAGTGCATACATTAATTGCTAGTATCTTTTAGGAAACATATGATATTCAGAGATTTTCTTAATCTAGTTATTTGCCCAATCAATAATGAATGCCCGTTCCTGCTTTGCCACATGAAAAGTGATTTTCTTTGCACATCAATGTGCCAGACAAAGGAGATGGAACACAATTAATCTAGTTCAATTCTGACTCTTTGTCCCCCATTTTCAGTCTTTCCTGCAATTGACTGTTCTCATGTGATGCAGTTCTGGCTAATAAGTCATGAAAATGTTGCTAGTGGTCTCTTAGGAAGATTATTTCCTCCATGACCAAAGGAAAAAAGGTATATTAAGAAGTCTCCTGTCACTCTGATTAGCTCTTATACTTTCTGTGTTTGAGCAGTTGTGTAAGGACATGAAACTTGGAGATTTTGCAGCCACTCAGCAACCCTCAGGGAAAGATTAACTGAATTTCTGAAAAAATGACATGGAGGCTTGATGTCACTTAGTCACTAAACTGCCTTCCTCTAGACTACTTTTTACATGAGATACTTAAATATTTTTATGTTTATTGCCTTAGGGATATAACAGACATTATGGTGAGGACAAAATAAAAAAGCCCAAAACTAGAGGTCACCTAATTACCCTGTAATAGGTGCCTTAACACAACAGAATGCATGATATTTCATTAAAATTGGGTTTTAGAATTTTAATGGAGAACTGCTTAGGATACATGGCTATGAGAAAAATACAGAATGCATCATTTTATAGAAATATTACTCTAACCAGGTGAAAGCCATATAGAAAAATTCAGAAAGGAAATATGGTAGTATCAATAGATAGTGGAATTATGAGTGACTTCCTTTCTCAGCTTCTTTTACTCTCATAATTCCCAAAGTCTTATTTATAACTATATGTTATACTCTCATATATTATAATCAGCAAAATAAGCCAAAGATCATTGCTATCAATGTTATTCAGTGTTGGAATATTTAGCTTACCACACATAAGTAAGAATTCCTAAAAGTTTTCAATCTATTATAATAATTGATTATTGTAATAGTGTACTATAGTTGCAAAGAAAAATGTCAGGTTTAGAGAGCAAAAAAAATGTGCTTTGTAAAAGATAAAAAATAGGCCAAGTTGCTAGTTTAAAAAAAAATATTAATATACAAAATTGACTTATAAGCAACAACTTATTTACCTATGGATGCTAAATAAATGATGTTGCTCTATTAATCACAATAAAGTCTCTATGAAATGTAGTCTTAAGAAGTGGTATGAACAGTCACATTATTCATTAGCTCTTTAAAAGACATACTTTTATTTAGAGGGCCTGTTTTATTTTTAAAATATTATCATAATTAGTTTAGTTTTAACTACACCATTTACCATAGCTGTTTCTGGGATTTTTTTAAAAAGCATCTGTTCATTTTATAAATGTTTTCTCAGACATTTAATATATATTTTATGTTTCCTTCACTTTGTTTTTCATACCATAATATCATTCTTTGTTGAGATTGGAGAATAACTTGTAAAGATTTGTTACCATTTGGAGAAAAACCATTAATGCACTTGATATTTGAAAGTGCACCAACTCTGAAAGTGAGATGCTCTGGGGGAGTATTAAATGTTCTATTCTGTACAAGAAGCTGACATCATCTTGGGGATGTTGCCAGCAGATATTTGAAGTGTCAAATGCTAAGGAATTTTAGTGTCTGCTGACAGTCTCTGATTTCTTTTACTCTGGCAAGTGTTTGAAAAGACTGAGTATAAGGAGTAAATAATGTTCAGAGCTTCAAAAGTGCTTTTCCAATATAATGAATGATTGAGATGGCTAATACTCATTTGTATTTACTAAAATATCATTTCAGAACACATAAGAATTACTCCAAAATTTGATGTACAATAAGTAGCTTATAATTTTAACATTTCATGAACTAATTCTGAACTGAAAGAAATCTTTGGAGCTCATCTAACATCAAATCTTATTTTACAAATGAAGATATTGAAGCCTATATTGTTAGTAATTTATCCAAAAATCTTATAGACTTTGTATAATAATTCTTTTATTATACAACAATTATAAAGATTGCCCATATTCTGATCTTTTAAAACAAACTTGATTTTTTTTTCATGTCACTAGAAACCAATAAACAAAAAACCAATCAAAAACCAATGGTGGGAACCTAATAAAATATACTATGCAATTGCCTTATAGCTGTAAATGTGTATATTCCTGTTATATTAAAAAGAACAATCTCAGCCTATTGATATAAATGTATATTCCCAAGTTAATTGCGTGCTAAGGAATGCTTATATATTTATTTTCATTGCCTTTTGCCATGTAATGTATCTCTTGCTTAACTTAAATATTTTTCCTTTGTAATATGTTACTGATTTTGTGTATTCAATATCTTTTTGAATACAGAAACATAAAAAAAGGAAAACTAGTCATTGCTATTCAAGATAATGACCTTCTCAGATTCCAGTTCTTAACTTATAAACTGAATTACCTTGCTTCATTTTTTACAATTACTAAATCTATTTAATTTGAACCATTAGGGGAATGGTGAACAAATAATATTCAAAGTAATATTCTGTCACATGGAATATGAGTATAATATTAAATGGAGCCCCCAATCTCTCATCAACAAATGAATTTGTCTGTACAGCCTCTATTTCATTATACTGTTATAATTTCAGAAGACACTTACAGGAATGGCCCGCAAAGCTATAATGTAAATCACATGCCCTCACATACACACACACAGAAAGTCACACATACTCACATAGTTAAAAATGAAGCATTGTTTTTTAGAAAGGAAAGTAAACAAGGATTATTTTTCTGTAGGATAATATAGGACTTTTCCTTTCCATCACATATTTGAAAATAGTTGTCGTTTTTCAATTGTTTTTGTGAAGGATTCCCCCCCATCTAGTTAATTAACGCATTTGTCACCTCACATATTTTTCCTTTTTTGGTGAGAACATTTAAGTTCTACTCTCTTAGAAAATTTCAATCTTACAATACAGTGTCATCAACTGTAGTCATCATGTTTTACGTTAGATCCTCAGTCCTTATTCATCTTAGAAATGAAAATAGCTGCTTTTTAGTAGAGCTTTATTCATTATATTTTCAAATAGTTTTTTAAAATTTATAATTTTCTGGCCACTTTTTACTAATCTTTACTACTAGTGATACACTTTGACCAGAAAATAATTGCTGGCACTTTAACTAATAATGTATTATTTTCTCTGTTACTCCATGGGTATAAAGTTTCACTCATGCTAGATGAATAAGTTCTAGGGATCTGCTGTACTGCACAGTGCCTGCAGTTAACAATATGGTACCATGCACTTCAAAATTTGTTGAAGTGTATATATCATGTTAAATGTTCTTACCACAAAAAAAGAAAAACCGAAACAAAAGGACACAAGGAAACTTTGGGAGGTGTTAGACATGTGTATTACCTTGACTGTGGTGATGGTTTCACAGGTGTTTGTCTATGCCCAAACTATTCAACTTGCACACATGAAACGTGCTGTTCTTTGCATAACAAGTACACTTCAATAAAGCTGTTGGAAAAAAAAAAGAATTAAAGAATTAGATCCTTATCTCCAGAATTTTCTTGACTGATATCTTAGTATTCCATTGGAATCTGAATCAACAAAGTCAAAACATGTCTAAAACTGAGTTTTTGTTATGTATCAATTCCTTGAACTTGTCAGGTAAGTAGATCTTGCTGCAGTAAGAAACAATCCCCAAATCTCAGTAACTTAAAAAGCAAAGATTCTAAATTGTTGATAGTGGAAGTTTGTTTCACGTTGCTTTCTTGGGAACCAGGACTCAATTCCCTGTGCCATTGTCAAATGTCATGACAGATGGACAACTGTGTACACATATAACACATTATATCACTAATGCTTTGGCCAAAGAACGTTCCTTAGTCACACCTAACTTCAAAAAAGACAGATATGTGTAATTCTATTGTATTCTTAGAAGGAACAACACCAGTGTCTTCTACTGCTTTTACTAAAGAAAATAAAGTGATTTCTCTAAAAGAGCAATTAAGGAATTTACAGTTAGCATACTGTCTTTAAAAAGTCTAGCTTAGCAGAATGTTGAAAAATCTGGCTCTAAGATCTGAAAAAGATTAATTTAAATACTTATGCCATTTTTTAGTTGTGTATGTCTTTAAGGAATTTACTTAATATATCTAAACCTCAGTATCCATTTCAGAAAAATGTGTTAGTACTCTGCTGCCATATAGAATGATTATGAAAATTAAATAGGACAACCTATGAAAAATGCATAACATGTAGTTTATATGTTGCAACATGATAATAACACATACTAGGTACTAAAATGACAATTACTGTTATTTAATTATAATTAATATAATAATATGTTACATCAGAAATTCACCAAGGAATATATACTGAATCCATATTTCATAATGTGGATTATTCAGGGCTGCAGCACAATAAACTGGGCAGTTTAATTAAAAAAATATTTCTTTAGTTGTTATTATATGGAGGACATTGTTTTAGATACAGAGAACACAAAGATAAGCAAGATTTGGTGTTAGCCACAATTTCAAGTAATATTTTGAGGCAACACAATTAAATGCTCTGCTAAGAATTACAAAAAAGCTGCAAAAAAGACAAAAGGGAGAGGCATCCAACCTGGCTACCTGAAGAGGGGATTATTAAACTGAGAAAAACTTGTTGGAGCAAAATATAAGGCAGAAGATACATTCAGATGGATATATCTATGATCATATTATATATGTCTATCACCTATTTCACTTTCTTTGGATTTCCAGCTAGTATGATGCACAAAGGATTGTGATTATCAACTATGATAATAGCATAATTATCAAAATCTCAGTTGATATAGGGCATATTTGACATCTCCTATAAAGCAAAAGAAAAGGGAGAAACAAAAATGGAAAATCTTGAAAATAATATTTGCTAATTTTGTAGAAAAGTATTTATTTAATTTGGGATTGAGATAATAGATATCATCCTCTTTTTACTTAAACTAATTTCAATGTGATGTTCATTTATTAAAATTTTATTATTTACACTTAATTTTATGTCAGTTTATATTATACAATAGTAATGTGAGTTCCTCAATCTGCTCAAGAGATTTATTCTCTAGACAATAGGATTTCCTTCAATTAGTCACCACTGTGCTGGGAACAGCATTGGTGTTGGATGTCAGAGGTTGTCATGTATCCAATTCTTATTACTACTTTTTGCTGAGGAAAAGAAAGTGATAATAATACATCTGGAAGAAAAACTATGGATGAATGAACTTGGGGATTTTGATTTGACAAAACATCTTCAAATTACTTTGAGTGCCTTGGTTTAGGCAAAATATTTTGTCAAGTAACATTTCTCATTGCTTTATCTTGTTAAACAAAATTGAAAACATATGGTCATAATTACTCACATATATCTTAGCAAAACATTAGTATAAAAAAAGTTTATGAATTCAGTGTAGATTTATGAGTTACATCCCTTTACTAAGTTTTTTACAACATTTTAACTGGGAATTGGGATTTAAAGAATGAGAGCATTTAAGCTATTTAGAATCTACTGAAGTTCAATAAGATGAGGAATGATATGCTCATCAAATAATACATCAGTGGATTTTCATATGTACAATAGTTTTGAAGATGATTCATGAGCTAGTGTGACAACGTGTAAAAGAAAATTGAACCTGGAGTCACAAAACATGAATTGAAATCTAGACTGCATTTTAATTCTCTAAGCTTCAGTTTCTCATCTATTCAATATATAATAGAGATATTGATTTGTACTCCACAGAACTGTTCTGAACACTATTAGTAAAATACATTAAAATAATACATGATGCCTTGTACAGGGAAAGCATATATGTTCTTTTTGAATGAAATGGTATACCATGGAGCTTTGTGGATCAAAACTTAAAATTACACACAACAAATCCTCTTTTCATTACTTCTATGTACTATTTATCTATCTACCTACCTATCACATCTTGTATTAAGATTTTCAGAACTGGTTCCATTGATAGCTCTGTATCTTCCTGAGATGGATAGCATCCATAGCCAGCTAAATTCTTGTGTATTAGTGGACTGGCTGGGCAGTTGTTCAGCAGTTACCTCCTCCTCCCTTTTAAATACATTTGCAACAAAGTTTTATATTGAGCAGAACACCATGTACTGGTTACCAGTGCCAGAGTGGGACTCCAACTACATGGAAAACAGCAAAGATCATCACAATGGTAGCCACCAGGAATTGAAGTCCCTGGCATCTTGGTCTCTGAGTCACCAAGGAAAGCACAGAACAGCAAGCATTGATGGAACAATGCTTTAACTCACATAGAGAAGAGACAGAACAAGATCAACTCCAATGGTGTTTGTAAGTCCCTCATGACAAGTGGTGTCCCTGGAAGCAGACACAGAGCAACTGGCCTGTGTGCACTGCTCTCATGCCCCAGCAGAAGGACCTTGACCCCTCCTCTGTGAAGTATGGAAAACTGAGAGTTGCAGGCATGCCTGAGGTCCACTGACATACATGCTTAAGAAGAGCAAAGGAACACTCATTGAGCATGAAATCAGAAGAGATATTCCCGTAGAAGGTGATCAGCGTCACTGTGTAGGATCTTTATTGCTTGGTAAGGAAATATTTCAGGCCCAAAGCCCATGTTACCAAATGGCCTGATTGAGGGTCAATGCAGACCACTGACTTTCCCAACATTTAAAATTAAATTTCAGTCAATAAAACAATGCAATAATACACCAATAGGAAATTTAGAAAAAAAAGGTTTATCACAAAGAGGAGCAAAAAGTACATTTTACATGATAAATCTGGAGAATTCAGATGTTTCTAGAAGTCTCTTTTAGATATATTTTTTAACATCTTTATTGGGGTATAATTGCTTTACAATGCTGCATTAGTTTCTGCTTTATGACAAAGTGAATCAGCTATACATATACATATATCCCCATCTCTCTTCCCTCTTGCATCTCCCTCCTACCCTCCCTATCCCACCCCTCTAGGTGGCCACAGAGCACCGAGCTGATCTCCCTGTGCTATGTGGCTGCTCCCCACTACCTATCTATTTTACTTTGGTAGTATATATAAGTCCATGCCACTCTCTCAATTCATCCCAGGTTACCCTTCCCCCACCCCGTGTCCTCAAGTCCATTCTCTACATGTGCATCTTTATTCCCGTCCTGCCCCTAGGTTCCTCAGAACCTTTTTTTTTTTTTTTGATTACATATATATGTGTTAGCATACGGTATTTGTTTTTCTCTTTCTGACATACCTCATTCTGTATGACAGTCTCGAGGTCCATCCACCTCCCTACAACCAACTCAACTTCGTTTCTTTTTATGGCTAATATTGCATATATGTGCCACATCTTCTTTATCCATTCATCTGTCAAAGGACACTTGGGTTGCTTCTGTGTCCTGGCTATTGTAAATAGAGCTGCAATGAACATTGGGGTACATGATTCTTTTTGAATTATGGTTTTCTCAGGGTATATTCCCAGTACTGGGATAGCTGGGTTGTATGGTAGTTTTATTTTTAGTATTTTAAGGAACCTCCATACTGCTCTCCATAGTGGCTGTATCCATTTACATTCCCACGAACTGTACAAGAGGGTTCCCTTTACTCCAACTCCTTTCCAGCATTTATTGTTTATAGACTCTTTGATGATGGCCATTCTGACCAGTGTGAAGTGATACCTCATTGTACTTTGATTTGCATTTCTCTAATGATTAGTGATGTTGAGCATCCTTTCATGCATTTGTTGGCAATCCGTATATCTTTGGAGAAATATCTATTTAGGTCTTCTGCCCATTTTTGGATTGTGTTCTTTGTTTTTTTGATACTGAGCTGCATGAGCTGCTTGTAAATTTTGGAGATTAATCCTTTGTCAGTTGCTTCATTTGCAAATATTTCCTCCAATTCTGAGGGTTGTCTTTTCACCTTGTTTATGTATTCCTTTGCTGTGCAAAAGCTTTTAAGTTTCATTAGGTTCCCTTTATTTTTGTTTTTATTTCCATTTCTCTAGGAGGTGGGCCAAAAAGCATCTTGCTGTGATTTACATCAAAGAGTGTTCTTCCTATGTTTTCCACTAAGAGTTTGATAGTGTCTGGACTTATAGTTAGGTCTTTAATCCATTTTGAGTTTATTTTTGTGTATCGTGTTAGGAAGTGTTCTAATTTCATTCTTTTAAATGTAGCTGCCCAGTTTTCCCAGCACCACTTATTGAAGAGGCTGTCTTTTCTCCATTGTATATTCTTGCCTCCTTTATCAAAGATAAGGTGACCATCTGTGCATGGGTTTTTCTCTGTGCTTTCTCTCCTGTTCCATTGATCTATATTTCTGTTTCTGTGCCAGTACCATACTGTCTTGATTACTGTAGCTTTGTAGTATAGTCTGAAGCCAGGGAGCCTGATTCCTGCAGCTCCGTTTTTCTTTCTCAAGATTGCTTTGGCTATTCAGGGTCTCTTGTGTTTCCACAGAAATTGTGAATTTTTTTATTCCAGTTCTGTGAAAAATGCCATTGGTAGTTTGATAGGGATTGCATTGAAAATGTAGATTGCTTTGGGTAGTATAGTCATTTTCACAATGTTTAATCTTCCAATCCAAGAACATGGTATATCTCTCCATCTGTTTGTATCACCTTTATTTCATCAGTGTCTTATAGTTTTCTGCATACAAGTGTTTTGGCTCCTTAGGTAGGTTTATTCCTAGGCATTTTATTCTTTTTTTTGCAATGGTAAATGGGAGTGTTTCCTTAATTTCACTTTCAGATTTTTCATCATTAGTGTATAGGAATGCAAGAGATTTCTGTGCATTAATCTTGTATCCTGCTACTTTCCCAAACTCATTGATTAGCTTTACTAGTTTTCTGGTAGCATCTTTAGGATTCTCTATGTATAGTATTGTGTCATCTGCAAACTGACAGTTTTACTTCTTTACCGATTTGGATTCCTCTTATTTCTTTTTTGTCTCTGATAGCTGTGGCGAAATCTTACAAAACTATGTTGAATAATAGTGGTGAGAGAGGGCAACCTTGGCTTGTTCCTGATCTCAGTGAAAATGGTTTCAGTTTTTCACCACTGAAAATGATGTTGGCTGTGTGTTTGTGGTATATGGCCTTTATTCGGCTGAGGTAAGTTCCCTCTATGCCTACTTTCTGGAGAGTTTTTATCATAAATGGGTGTTGAATGTTGTTGAAAGCTTTTTCTGCATCTATTGAGATTATCATATGGTTTTTATCTTTCAATTGTTAATACGGTGTATCACATTGATTGATTTGCATATATTGAAGAATCCTTGCATTCCTGAGATAAACCCCACTTGATCATGGTGTATGATCTTTTTAATGTGCTTCTGGATTCTGTTTGCTAAATTTTGTTGAGGATCTTGCATCTATGTTCAGCAGTGATATTGGCCTGTACTTTGTTTTTTTGTAATATCTTTGTCTGCTTATGGTATCCAGGGGATGGTGGCCTCGTAGAGAATGAGTTTGGGAGTGTTCCTCCCTCTGCTATATTTTGGAAGTGTTCGAGAAGGACAGGTGTTAGCTCTTCTCTAAAACTTTAATAGAATTTGACTGTGAAGCCATCTGGTCCTGGGCTTTTGTTTGTTGCAAGATTTTTAATCACAATTTCAATTTCAGTGCCTGTGATGGGCCTCGGAAGTTTGTGCTTTTCTACAAATTTTTCCACTTCCTCCAGGTTGTCCATCTTTTTGGCATATAGTTGCTTGTAGTAATCTCTCATGATCCTTTGCATTTCTGCAGTGTCAGCTATTACTTCTCCTTTTTCATTTCTAATTCTGTTGATCTGAGTCTTCTCCCTTTTTTTCTTGATGAGTCTGGCTAATGGCTTATCAATTTTGTTTATCTCCTCAAAGAGGCAGCTTTTAGTTTCATTGATCTTTGCTATTGCTTCCTTCATTTCTTTTTCATTTATTTCTGATCTGATCTTTATGATTTTTTCCGTTTTGCTAACTTTAGGGATGATTTGTTCTTCGTTCTCTGATTGCTTTAGGTGTAAGGTAAGGTCATTTATTTCAGATTTTTCTTATTTCTTGAGGTAGGATTGTACTGCTGTAATCTTCCCTCTTGGAACTGCTTTTGCTGCATCCCATAGGTTTTGGGTCATCATGTTTTCACTGTCATTTGTTTCTAGGTAGTTTTTAATTTCCTTTTTGATTTATTCAGGTGTATCTTGGTTATTTAGTAGTGTAGTGTTTTGCCTCCATATGTTTGTATTTTTTACAGTTTTTTTTCCTGTAATTGATATCTAGTCTCATACAATTGTGATCGGAAGAGACACTTGATACAATTTCAATCTTCTTAAATTTACCAGTGCTTGATTTGTGACCCAAAATATGATCTATCCTGGTGAATGTTCCATGAGCACTTGAGAAGAAAGTGTATTCTGTTGTTTTTGGATGGAATGTCCTATAAATATCAATTATGTCCATCTTGTTTAATGTATCATTTAAAGCTTGTGTTTCCTTATTTATTTTTATTTTGGTTGATCTGTCCATTGGTGAAAGTGGGGTTAAAGTCCCCCAGTATTATTGAGTTACTGTCAATGTCCCCTTTTATGGCTGTTAGCACTTGCCTTATGTATTGAGGTGCTCCTATGTTGGGTGCATAAATATTTACAGTTGTTATATCTTCTTGGGTTGATCCATTGATCATTATGTAGTGTCCTTCTTTTTCTCGTGTAATAGTCTTTATTTTTAAGTCTACTTTTTCTGATATGAGAATTGCTATTCCAGTTTTCTTTTGATTTCCATTTGCATGGAATATCTTTATCCGTCCCCTCACTTTCAGTCTGTATGTGGCCCTAGGTCTGAAGTGGGTCTCTTGTAGACAGCATATATATAGGTCTTGGTTATTATGTATACATCCAGCCAGTCTATGTCTTTGGTTGGAGCATTTAATCCATTTACATTTTAGGTAATTATTGATATATATGTTCCTATTACCATTTTCTTAATTATTTTGGGTTTGTTATTGTAGGTCTTTTCTTTCTCTTGTGTTTCCTGCCTAGAGAAGTTCCTTTAGCATTTGTTGTAAGCCTGGTTTGGTGGTGCTGAATTCTCTTAACTTTTACTTGTCTGTAAAGGTTTTAATTTCTCCATCGAATCTGAATGAGATATTTGCTGGGTAGAGTAATACTGGTTGTATTTTTTTCCCTTTCATCACTTTAAATATGTCCTGCCACTCCCTTCTGGCTTGCAGAGTTTCTGATGAAAGGTCAGCTGTTAACCTTATGGGGATTCCCTTGCATGTTATTTGTTTCCTTTTCCCTTGCTACTTTTAATATTTTTTTCTTTGTATGTAATTTTTGATAGTTTGATTAATATGCATCTTGGTGTGTTTCTCCTTGGATTTATCCTGTATGGGACTCTCTGTGCTTCCTGGACTTGACTATTTCCTTCCCCATATTAGGGAAATTTTCAACTATAATCTCTTCAAATATTTTCTCAGTCCCTTTCTTGTTCTCTTTTTCTGCTGGAACCCCTATAATTCTAATGTTGGTGCATTTAATTTTGTCCCAGATGTCTCTGAGACTTTCCTCAAATCTTTTCATTCTTTATTCTTTATTTTGCTCTGTGGTAGTTATCTCCCGTATTTTATCTTCCAGGTTACTTATCCATTCTTCTGCTTGTTATTCTGCTATTGATTCCTTCTAGAGAAATTTTAATTTCATTTATTGTGTTGTTCCTGATTGTTTGTTCTTTCATTCTTCTAGGTCCTTGTTAAATGTTTCTTGTATTTTCTCCATTCTATTTCCAAGATTTTGGATCATCTTTTTTTTTTTTTTTTTTTTTGGATCATCTTTACTATCATTACTCTGAATTGTTTTTCAGGTAGATTTCCTATTTCCTCTTCATTTGTTTGGTCTGGTGGGTTTTTACCTTGCTTCTTCATGTGCTGCGTATTTCTCTGTCTTCTCATTTTGCTTAACTTACTGTGTTTGGGGTCTCCTTTTTGCAGGCTGCAGGATCGTAGGTCCCATTGTTTCTGGTGTCTGCCCCCAGTGGGCAAGGTTGGTTCAGTGGGCTGTGTAGGCTTCCTGGTGGATGGGACTGGTGCCTGTGTTCTGGTGGATGAGGCTGGCTCTTGTCTTTTTGGTGGGCAGGACCACCTGTGGTGGTGTGTTTTGGGCTGCCCGTGAACTTAGTATGATTTTAGGCAGCCTCTCTGCTAATGGGTGGGGTTGTGTTCTTGTCTTACTAGTTGTTTCGCATGGGGTGCCCAGAACTGGAGGCTGCTGGTCGTTGAGTGGACCTGGATATTGGTGTAGCAAGAGAGATCACTGGGAGAACTCTCACTGATTGATATTACATGGGGCCAGGAGGTCTCTGGTGTTCTAATGTCCTGAACTCAGCTCTCTCACCTCAGAGGCTCAGGCCTGCTTCCCAGCTGGAGCACCAAGACCCTGTCAGCCACACAGCTCAGAAGAAATGTGAGACAAAAAGGAAAGAACAAATAAAATAAAATAAAGTTATTAAAATAAAAAAATTTAATTATTAAAATAAAAAATAGAAAAAAGAAAAAGAGAGCAAGCAAACCAATAAACACATCCACCAGTGATAACAAGCACTATAAACTAAACTAAGATAAACGTATAAATCAGAAACTAGTCAGTTGCATACAGCAAACCCTAAGTCTACAGTTGCTCCCAAAGTCCACCTCCTCAATTTGGGATGATTCATTGTCTATTTAGATATTCCAGATGAAGGGTACATCAAGTTGACTGTGGAGATTTAATCCACTGCTTCTGAGGCTGCATGGAGAAATTTCCCTTTCTCTTCTTTTTTCGCTCAGCTCCTGCAGCTCAGCCTTGGATTTGGCCCTGCCTCTGTATGTAGGTCACCCTGTGTTATCTGTTCTTCACCCAGACAGGGAAGGTTTAAAGGAGCAGCTGATTAGGGGGCTCTGGCTCACTCAGCCAGGGGGGAGGGAGGGGTGCGGAATGCGGGCGAGCCAGCAGTGACAGAGGCTGGTGTGACATTTCAACAGCCTGAGACGTGCCGTGCCGTGTGCTCTCCCAGGAAAGTTGTCCCTGGATCACAGGACCCTGGCAGTGGTGGGCTGCAGAGGCTCCCAAGAGGGGAGGTGTGGTTAGTTACCTGTGCTTGCACACAGGCTTCTTGGTGTCTGCAACAGCAGCATGAGCGTTTCTTGTCCATCTCTGCTGTCCTCGCTGATAGCCGTGACTCATGCCTGTCTCTAGAGCTTGTTCAGGCGGTGCTCTGCCTTCTGTGGGCAGACAGGGAAGGATCCTTTCTCCTGGTGCACCCTGAAACAATGGTCTCTTGCCTCTTAGGCAGGTCCAGGGATTTTCTAAGACTCCCTCCTTGCTAGCTGTGATGCACTAGCCCCCTTCAGGCTGTGTTCACGCAGCCAACCCCAGTCCTCTCCCTGGGATCTGACCTCTGAAGCCTGAGCCTCAGCTACCAGAACCTAGCCACCCTGGCAGGTGAGCAGACAGGACTCTCAGGCTGGTGAGTGTTGGTCAGCACCGATCCTCTGTGTGGGGATCTCTCTGCTTTGCCCTCTGCAACCCTGTTGCTGCACTCTCCTCCGTGGCTTCGAAGCTTCTCCCCCGCCCTCCCTCTGTCTCCACAAGTGAAGGGGCTTCCTAGTGTGTGGAAACTTTTCCTCCTTCACAGCTCCCTCCCAGAGGTACAGGTCCTGTTCCTATTCTTTTGTCTCTGTTTTTTCTTTTTTCTTTTGCCCTACCCAGGTACGAGGGGAGTTTCTTGCTTTTGGGGAAGTCTGAGGTCTTCTGCCGCATTCAGTAGGCGTTCTGTAGGAGTTGTTCTACATGTAGATATAGTTATGATGTATTTGTTGGGAGGAAGGTGATCTCCACGTCTTACTCCTCTGCCATCTTGAAGGTACTCCCCCCTCTTTTTGGTATTTTTTTAATCATTTTAAAAAGCTTGACAATTTAGCATACATACAATTCAAACCCCGATTTAGAAGACAAGTAAATATTTAATTTTCAGAAACACGTTTCCTTGCTAAAGGGTCTAAACTGAGCAAGTTTTAACATTTTCCTTCACACCTTTTTCATGCATATAACCCCCATCAACATCACTGAACTCCCACTGACTTCAATACGGACAATTTAATAGAAACCTCTGCATGCCCAACTGCTAATAACATAAATTGAAGGAAAAAAGATAATTAGTTTCAGTGGGAGTTACATGAATGTACAGACTACAGATTGGAGCCAAAGTCGTTCTTCATTTTCACAGTTTTGATGGTCTTCCAAATTAGAATCAAGGTCTTATTTTTAAAATAAAATAAGAAAATAAGATACCCATTTCTACTGTGGTACAGGTTAGGAGTGAGATGAGAGGTCTTCTTGTCTCTCCATAGCTTCAAACCACGTTTGTTTTTTAATACACCATGAGAAACAGTGTACAGCATATGAAGACTGATCTTATTCTCTTTAAGAAAATACCTGTGTAAGATATCTTTCTTAGATAAAAGATTTTCTAGTGTTTATTTTCTGAGGATGTTGTAAGTGAAGTTAGGAACCTGATTGAAGCAAACCTTTTATTTACAGTAGATGCTAAATATAAAGCCATGTTTAAACCATGAACTATAAAACTAAACTGAATTACTATGTTTTATTAAGCAAATTCCTATTTATTTTAAATTTGTCTTAAGATATCAATTACATTCATTTTAAAATTGTAGAAACTTGCACTGATAATTCCGTATTCTTCCTGAGATTCAATAAAATATAAATTTTTTTTTTGTGTAGGGGAGTCTTTTTTTTTGTCATAAGATGACCAAATACAGTCAAACTAGAAGAAAATTTCAAATATGAAAATCTTATTAATATAATTTATAAGGCCAAAGGCCCTGAGGAAATTTAAGCCATGGTATACTGACATGATATCTTCATTTTTAAAAAAGTAATGAATACTATTAATTATTCCTTTGAACTTTGATAATATTTACCTTAGAGTATTACTTTAAAATGCACTATAATCTTAGAATAAAATATATGGAGAAAACTGGTGGATAAAACTAAACACAAAATACTATCCTATATCATACCAATATGTAACCTTATTAATATGCAATTCTAAGTATATTTGCCAAATAAAAGATGTTTTGCTTGGTTAATGGTTAGGAACCAAGTCATTTATAAAATAAAAAGGCATAACATTATTTCTGAGGGACTACTTTAATTAAAAGAAGTAAGGGTATTATTAAGAAGGAATAGGATTTTAAAGCACTTAAATAAATAATGAAGTAGAAAATGATAAATTGCCAACTTAACAGAAAGAGTAAAATTACCTTCTGATTGATAGATCATAATTGGATGTATATATTCAAATGAATAACAATAGGTACTGCTTTTCCTTGAATCTTTCTAATAAGTTCTTAAATCACTTATTTTTTCCCAATAATACAGACTTTTTTTTCTAAAAAATAAAAAGTACTATTTTCTGAAAGCTCTGTATTGAGAATTGTTTGTTTGTTTTCATGAGATATATATGTCTCTATCCTGAACATTGACTTCCCTATAAAAACCAACATCTGTAATAGAATTTGTCTATAATATACTATAGGGAAAGTTTAATAATTATTTTAAAACTTTCTTCCAGCTACCTTTACTCTTCTACTTTGTTACATCAATCCAAATTGCTGCAAATCCTTGTACAGATATGGTTTCCAGATATTAATGCCTGGGAAAGCATCCTTTCTTAGAAATCCAAGGTTCAGAACCAAGTGTGATGATCTTGTGTGTTAAAAAATTTATGTTGTAGCTGTTAGCTATATTGATCTCAGGCCAGCACACCTGAAACCTAAAACTAACTCTACATCCCCAATAGAAGTCTGTTAGCGCAAGACAAATAATTCCCCTGAGGACACAACTTCTTCAGAAGATGCAGTTTGTCTTAAATATATGCTGATAATTCAAAGAAACTGAAACACATCTGCTTAGTTCTTTCCAAAGTAACTAATTACAAACAGAAGTTAGAGCAGAACATTTTGTGAAATGGTGGAAAATAGACCCATAATTCACAATTTCAGAGCACGCAAGTTGAGTTCATATCATCTACTTATAGTTTTCCTGAATACTCAACAAATAAATGAAATAATTTATGAAATGATTTATTACTTTCTTTGTTTCAGAGTTTTAAAACAATGAATGGAAAGGAATAGAGTCTCTTATATGGAACTAAATCTTGAACTGCTGTATAAACATAGGCTGCAGGTAGATAAAATTCCCATGCAAACAGCCAGAAGTCTGGTCAGAGGAATAAACAGTAAAAATGAGCCTGAATGCAAAGTTTATTGTGGAAGCTGTTATAAGGCAAAGAAAGCTCCTCTCATATCAAAGTCTGGCTTAGTACATGACAATTTCTTGAGAGAGGGAGGTAAGGAAGAACATTTCTTTCCTTAAGTTTTACGAGGTAGTTTATAAAAATATTAAAAGGCTGGTGTGTTGCTTCCTTCAATAACATTGCTCATAGAACTGATAGTTGCCAAAGACCTACCATTGATTCTTAAGAAACAGTAAAATCAAGCCCTTATCTCCTTGGGACCAGAAGTCTTCTTCTCAGTATTTTTACTTGGCAATCATAAGCTTATGTGCTTTGGCCTGGTCCTTTACTTCTGAACTAGCTGTGAAAATCTCTTACAACCTGTAATCGTTGGCCCTGATGCATTTTCACACACCAGGCACATTGGCTTAGATTTACCACTGAGTCTGGTAAAATACTTCTGCACTGATGCTTTGTTTTGTTTAGTTTTGAGTGATGAAGTCAATATTCAAACACAGATTAGTGTTAAAATTGGAATCCTATAATGGTAGGATAAATTTTCCTCAGTTGAGTCTGATATGCAATATTTCCTGTGACACCTAACACTCAACTACTAGGCTGCCAATTGGAACATATAATGAAGATTGCAAAAGGCTCAAAATTTGTGGTATTTCTATCATTTAGCACTGTCAATATCAGGTAGTGAGTCTGAATTTGTTCCAGGGCCTATTGAGACTACCTAAATGCTAGATCCTTGGAAGGAGGTGATGTGGAGAATTTTTTTTCAATTTGAATCACATTAAGACTCTGATTCATTTCTGGACCAGCCTATGATCCTAGACCCCTGAAATGTTGAAACTGGAAAATCCATCCACTACCATTTCCAAGTTTGGCTGAGTATTAGAATCACTTGGGGAGATTTTTCTTAGAGATCCTGGGGACATGACACAGATCTACATTTTCTATTAACTGGTATCATTGCATAAAAACCATTCTCAAAGTCAGAGTCTTAAAATAACCTCAGATTATTACATTACATGATTGTGTTGACTGGCTTGGGCTCAGCTATGTGTTTTTTTGTTTTTTGTTTTTCTTTTCTTTTTTTTTCCTCACATGCTAGTCTCACTTATAGTTTTTCCTTGGCAGCATTTCCCTGGAGCATGGCTGGAACTGGGCTGTTTAAATGGCCTCTCTCTCCATGGCCTCTCCAACACCAAGTCACTAAGAGTGGGGCCTGGAGATCTGTATAGTACTTTAAAAGACACTTTCATAAGTGATCTTCACTCATTGCAATCTGTAAAGAAACCAACAAGGAAATGAGAAACTGTATCTAGACAGGTTCAGTGAATGAGGCACCACAGCTGGTTAATAGTAGGCCCAGTCTGGACTCAGATCTTTGAAAATTAGGGGCATAGCCTTGTTTGTCACATCATTCAATATTTTGATGCTGCATATGGAATAGTGAGGGCTTAATATACTGAGTAGTGCTATAGGGCCATGCCTTGATATGTGATACTTCTAAATATATTATAAAATTATGGCTTTTTTTTATGGATAGCAAATTTATGTTTGTAATTTTGTGTATGTTGTGTGTTTATGTGTGAATGTGAGTGTGTTTATGTATACCTAGCTGAAGAGCAAGAAAATGTTTTTACTCTTTGGATATAAATAAATGTTGAGTTCCAGTCTGCTGGCTTTCATTGGGATTCTAGTTTCTCGATGCCTTCTTCTTTAGCAGTGATTTTAAACCATAGGTTTATATTTTCAGCTCTGTCTTTTTCAAGGTTAAGGAAGAAAAGAGTCTTAAGACCTATACCATTAGGAATACTTCCAAAATCTCATCGCCCTCATCCAAAGGCCAAGCTTAGCAAGAGGATATTTTCCCCAACATATGATGAAGGACTGCCTATAGAGTACCATCCCATGTCTAAGGAATGCCATTTTCACAGCAAGATTTGCAGTGAGATTTTACTTTTTCTTTATGGAAAATCACACCAACATCCTCACAGGTGCAGACATCCTTTTCTCTCTTCTTCCAAACACCAGAACACAGTCATCCAGCATCTAAGCTACTAAAAGTAAATTAAGCAATCCAGATTAATTACATTTTATAAATTTTCCTTAAAGACAAGATAAAGACTGATCTACATCTCCAGTTTATCTTCAAGCCATGCCTTAAAAGACAACAGGAAAGTAAACAGACAACAAGAATCAATAATATGCTGGCACAAAGTAGACTAAATCAAAATTGAAAAAAATGAACACTCTTCAAAAGGAAATGTTTTATTTAAAACAACTACTCTGCCTTTTATAAACAAATTTTTTTTTGTTGTTAAGCAGAATTATTTAGCATGTTGGAGATAAACCCCCAAATATGTCTTTTAGGAAAGGCTTCTACTCCTCACCCCTAATCAACTTTCCTTTCATTTTGAGCACATTACACATTGCAGCTCCTCTTCTCCTGACCTAGGCAGAGCCATATGACTGGTTCTAGCTCATGTGTTGTGGGAAGAAGTGAAACCAGTGTGAGACTCCACTGATCTCTTCCCTTGTCAGAACAACCACATCAGCCTTCTATTGAGAGAGAGGAACAAATTGGCATAGTCTGGATCATTGAGTAGTAACATAGAAAATAGTTTTCCTGGAGAGTCACCCAGGCTTCAAGTACACTTAGTAGGAGAAATAAAATTTCCTTTTTTCTGCCACTGAGGTTTTGATGAATTTTGTTTGTTTTGACGGCAACATATCCTATCCTACTCCAACTAAGGAAAGTTCATTCTAGAAGACTTTTGCTCTTACTCTTAAATAACAATTACAGTGGTTTGTTTAGTGATCATTTATTAACGGTAAATTAAGCTCTCCTTTGGTATTTTATAATATGTTAGATGGCTGCTGTCCTAGAAACTTACATTGCTCTGGGGTAGGGAAGGACATTAAGAGGTTGTTTGAGGTGCTGGCACTAGTTTGTTTCATGATCCGGGTCTTGTTTACACATGTAAGTGTAATTTGTGAAAATCCATCAGTGCTGATTACAAAAGTGTGTTCACTTTTAATTTGTAATCTGTACACTTAAAATTTGTATTTTTTTAAAATATATTTTATTTTTTTAAAAAGTTTACTGAAAATAACATTAAATAACATAAAATTAAATCACTGTTTTATTTATATTTGCTTAAAAGCCTCTTCTTGAAAAAATTATATCTTTGAGATCTGGAATATCAGATTATTTTAAGTCCCCAGAGCCTGGATTTCAATTTATTCTTGCAAAGATTAATAACTTTTCTTAAGGATATCAGAAGCAGAAAAATGGAGAATATCCTTGTGTCTGCATCAACTGAAATAAAATCAGCTCAAACTTCCATTGTATTCCTGAAGGGAATCTAAGTATTTCTCAAGATTTCTGCAAATTTTGGGGTATGGGAATCAATGTGTGCCATCTTTAGCTCTGGGTTTCTGATTCCATACAATTGGTTTAAATCATAGCTCCTATAATATGCTTATATGTCATCTCTCTTCAGAGATGAATTAACTGAGATATAAAACTCAGCCATTTAAAAAAAGAGCAAAACAATCCTTAAAACTCTCAGAAGGTCCTTATGTATGTGATAAACTTGACTGGAGATTGGATATAGCTAAATAAAGAAGGAGTGAATGTTAAATCTGCATACACTATTTAAACTGGATATCATTTATTATTTACCTTAAAAGAACTTTAGTGAACTTCTGGTTTTAAGTCTGACACATGAAGAGCTTGGAAATCCTTACTCCCTTTCTTCTGACAAGAAAAACAAAAACAAAAACCAGTAAGCTGAACATTAATTTTTCTTGGTTCTTTCAAAGAACATAAATGGTAATTTTGATGCATATTTAGATGTTGAGTTTTGGAGTGAAAACTCTGAGAAGCTGAAATCTTAGAGGAGCACAGGTTTTTATGGACTTCACCTTCAGAGACCCCACCATGGTCTCATGGACCTGAGAAACATCTCCTCCTAGCTCTGGCTAGGAAGGGAGAAGGGATCAGTAATCAACATGAAATACACTCAAAACATTCTCCAAAACACAGGCTTACTTCCTAGGTGAAAAGATTTTATTTTGCCTTTTTCTAGCTGGAGAAGGGCATTTCTCCCTCTCTATCAACAATCCAACTCTTCCTGTCTCATTTAAGGGGGAAAAAAAAAAAGCTATGCCAGTGGAGAAATACTTGTGAAGATCACAGCCTAGAGACACAGGCCGACTAAAAGTTTGAAATTTAATCATGAGGTTACAGAATGCTTCTCCTCTCTACCACCTTACCACTACACCAAAAGGGCTGTAGTATAACAGTGAATTAAACCTTAGAGAGCTACAAGACACAACCTATCTCTAAAGAGGAGTATTTAGGAAAGTCCAAAATGCAGAGTGGATACAAAAACAAAGAACCTAAAGCATTGGAAGACTCTGGAACCTTTAGCTACAGCAAATATTAAACCTAGCCAGCCCAACTCCTAGCCAGATAAACAAGAGACCTCACAATAAAGGCCTGTTTCTCTCAGTCCCCACTACCTGATGCATCTTATCAGGTGTTCAACATAAGATTTCTAGACATACCAAAGGGAAGAAAAAACACAGTCTGAAGGGACAAAACAAGCATCAGAACTAGACATGAGACAGATGTTGTAATTATCAGATGGGATTTAAAATAACTGATTAATATGTGGAGGGTTCTAATGAAAAAAGGAGACAACATGCAGGTATGTATTATAAGAAACATAATGAAATTATAAGAATTTTTTAAAAGTTAGAAATGAAAAATACTGTAGAGAAATGAAGAATGCTTGTGGTGGAATCAACAGTAAATGACACCAAGGAAAGGATGTGAGATTGAGGATAGGTCAATAGAAACTTTCCAAAGAAAAGAATGAGACAAAAATGGAATGGAACATTCAAAATGTGGAACAATTTCAAAAGATAAAAATACAAATAACTGTCATATCAGAAGGAGAAAATAGAAGAAAGCAGAGGAAATATTTAATGTATTGAATATTAATGGCTGAGAACATAGCAAATTAATTACAAACACCAAACCAGTATTACAGGAAGCTCAGGAAACCTCATACTAGATAAATACAATACAAAACAAAAACAACAGAAAACCTACACCTAGGCATATCATATTCAATTGTGGAAAACCTAAGACAGAGCAAAAAAAAGTGAAGGCAGCCAGAGAAAAATAAGTACCTTACCTATGGAAAAGAATCATAGTGACAACTGCATTAAAAAACATGAAGTCAGAAGAAAGCGAAACAAAATATTTAAAGTGTTAAAAGGATAAAAAATGCCCCAGTAACCTAGAATTCTATATTCAGTGAAATTATTCATCAAAAGTGAAGGAGAAATAGAAATTTTTTGAAAAATATAATCTGAGGGAATTCATCTTTGCTAGACCTTCCTTACAGGAAATATTAAAAGATTTTCTTAGACAGAAGAACAATGACGTAAGATAGAAGTTCAAGTCTACAAAAAGAAAGGGAGACTATTAGAGAAGTATAAAATATTTTATTTTTCTTATTAATTGATATAAAAGATAACTGTTTAAGAAAAAATAGTAGTACTTCCAGACAGTGGAATATTAAACAGATTAATGTATTAGGTCATCACATCATATGAATGACAGCAATAAGTTATAAGGGAAGGGAGAAACTAGGAATGTTTTGTTATAAAGTACCTGTACTATGCATAAAGTGATATAGTGTTTGTCTTTTTGATACCGAGCTGTAATAAGCTGTTTGTGGGAATGTAAATTGGTACAGCCACTATGGAGAACAGTATGGAGCTTCCTTAAAAAACTAAAACAGAGCTACCATATGACCCAGCAATCCCACTCTTGGGTATATATCTGGAGAAAAACATAGTTCAAAGGATACATGCATCCCAATGTTCACTGCAGCACTGTTTACAATAGCCAAGACATGGAAGCAACTTAAATGTCCATCGACAGATGAATGGATGAAGAAGATGTGGTACATATATACAATGGAATATTACTCAGCCATTAAAAATAATGAAATAATGCCATTTGCAGCAACATGGATGGACCTGGAGATTATCATACTAAGTGAAGTAAGTCAGACAGAGAAAGACAAATATATGATATTGCTTATATGCAGAATCTAAAGAAAATGATACAAATGAACTTATTTACAAAACAGAAATAGACTCACAGACTTAGAGAACAAACTTATGGTCACCAGGGGGATGCGTGGGGGGTAGGGATAGATTAGTAGTTTGGGATTGACATGTACACATATTTAAAATAAAATGCCTTTCCATGAAAAAAAATAAAGTAAATAAAATTTAAAAGGTAAAGTGATATAGTGTTATTTGAAGTTAGGCTTAGAATATTTGAAAACTATATTTTAAAAGAAGACCAGTGTAAGCCTAAAGCAGTAGAAGAAAATAAATAATAAACAGTAGAGTGGAAATTGGTATAATTGAAAACAGAAAAACAATAGAGAAACTGAACAAAATCAAAAGCTGGTCCTTTGAAAAGGTAAATAAAGTTGATGATTCTCTAGCAGAGTAACAAGAAAAAAGAGAAAAGATACAAATTACCTATATCAGAAATGTAAGAGGGTAATTACTACTAACTCTCTGGACATTGAAAGGATAATGAAGTATTACTATAAACAACTATGACCATAAGTTTAATAACTTAAATAAAATGGACTAATTTCTTGAATGTCACAAACTATCAAACTCATTCAAGAAGAAATAATCTGAATAGGCCTATATCTATTAAATGAATTAAATTAACTATTAATAACCTTCATAAAAAGGAAGCACCAGACCTAGATTACTCCCATAGTGAGTTCTATCATACACTTAAAAAAGAAACAATACCAATTCTTCACAAATATTTCCACAAAATTGAAGCAGTGGGAACATTTTAAAACTCATTCTATGAAGTTAGAATTACACTTATAACAAAACTAGATTTCAAGAAATGAATTCTGCAACTAACATATCTCATGAACACAGATGTAAAATCCTCAACATAATATTAGCAAATCAAATCAATGTTTAGCAAAAGTTACACACCAACACCAAGTGGGACTTATTTCAGGTAAACAAAGCTGATAGATTCAACATTCAAACATCAGTGTTATCTACTACATCAAGAGGCTAAAAAAATAAACATTATATGATCATGAAAACTGATGAAGAGAAAGCATCTGACAAAACCCAACACCATTTATGATAAAAATTCTATGGATTAGAAGGAGAGTTTCTCAACTTGGAAAAGAGCATCTACCAAGAAACCTATCACTAACTTCATACTTAATGATGAGAGACTGGACATTTTCCCTTTAGACTGAGAACAGGCAAGGATGTCCTCCTCATTGTACCCATTCAATATTGTCCTAGAAATCATAGCAAGTGCAATAAAAGAAGAAAATAAAATAAAAGGTAAACTGATTGAAAAGGACAATGAAACTATCTTTATTGCAGATGACATGAGACTTTACTGTCTATGCAGAAAGGCCTAAAGAATTGACCAGAAACAAAAACAAAACAAAACAAAACAAAACCTCTGAACTAGTAAGTGAGTAAAGCAAGGTCACAGGATATAAGGTTAATATACAAAAGTCAATTGCTTTTCTATAGCTGAAAAATAAACAAGTGGCATTTGAAATTTAAAAAAAAAATGCTATTTAACATAACTTAAAAAAAATCAAAGAAATACTTAGGTATAAATCTAACAAATTATTTATAGGATTTATATGTGGAAACTACATAATTCTGATGAAAGAAATAAAAGAATATCTAAAGAAAGGGTAAGATTCTGTGTTCATGGAGTGGAAGACTAAATACTGTTAAGATGTCAATTTTGCTCAAATTTGTCTATAGAGCAATGGAAACTCAATAAAAATCCCACTGAGCTTTCTTGTTGATATTGAAAGACTGATTCTAAAGTTTATGTGGAATGGCACAGACATAGGATAGCATACAAGGTACTGGAGAAGAAAAGTCTCCAATCTACCTGATTTTAAGGCTTATTATAAAACTACAGTAATTAAGGTAGTGTGATATTGGTTAAAGTATATACACATAGATTAATGAAAAAGAACAGAGAGCCCAGAAAAAGACCTACGATAATATAGTTGATTAATCTTTGACAAAGAAACAAGGAGATTTAATGAAGAAAGGATACTCTTTTTAACAAATGATGCTGGGAAAGTAGAAATCAATATGCAAAAAAAAAAGATACTTCAGACTTATTAAATCCTCTGCTCTGCTAAAATCACAATTAAGATAACAGATAAGACACAGACTGGAAGAAAGTAATTTGAAAAATAGAAAGAACTCATATACAAAATAAAGAACCATTAAGATTCAACAAGAAAGCAAAGAGCCCAATTAAAAAAGTGGGCAAATGATCTGAAAAGACACATCATCAAAGGAGATATAAAGATGACAAATAAACATATAAAATGATGCTCAACATCTTTTTTCATTAGTGAATTGCAAATAAAAGCAATTACAAAATACCACTACAAACTATACAAATCATCAAAATCCAATAATATGGACAATGCTCATTGTTGGCTAGGAAGCAGAGCAAATGGATCTCTTATTATTGCTGGTGGGTGGAGATGCAAAATGGTACAGCCACTTTGGCAGATTTTTACAAAGCTCAACATAGTCTTACCATGCAATCTAGCTACTGTTCTCTAGGTGTACATCCAACTCATTTGAAAACTTATGCCCATGTAAAAACTTGCACATGAATGTTTATAGCAGTTATTTTCATAATCACTGAAAACTGAAACCAATCAATAAGTGAATGGGTAAACAACCGGTGGTATATCCATACAATCTAAGATTATTCAGCAATTTTAAAAAAAGGGCTACCCCACCACAAAAAGACATGGATGAATTTTAAATGCATATTGGTATTTAAACAAGCTAACTTGGGAAGTCCATGTATTATAGGGTTCCAATTATATGACATGTGGAAAAGATAAAACTCTAGCAACTCTAAAAATTCATTGGTTGTCAGATGCTCAGAGGCGGGCAAGGAGTGTTGAATAGGTGAAGCACAGGGATTTTTTTTTTTTAGAGTGATGAAACTATTTTGCATGATACTGTAATGGTGAATGCATGGCATAATGTATTTATCAAAACCCATGGAACTTGGGCACTTGGGTTGCTTCCATATTTTGTCTATTGTAAATAGTGCTGCACACACAAACACACACACTCACACACACACACAATGGGATATTACTCCCATAAAAAAGAATGAAGTTCTGCCATTTGTGGCAACATGGATGAAACCTAGAGAAAGTTATGCTTAGTGAAATAAGTCAGACAGAGAAACACAAATACTGTATATCACTTACATGCAGAATGTAAAAAATAATACAAAAAATGTATATGCAAGACAGAAACAGACTCACAGATATAGGAAACAAACTAGTGGTTACCAGAGATGGAAGGGGGAGGGGCAAATTAGGAGTAGGAAATTGAGAGATACAAACTACTACGTATAAAAAAATAGATAAGCAACAAGGATATATTGTACAACACAGGGAATTATAGCCATCATCTTGTAGTAACTTTTAAAGGAGTATAATATATAAAATACTAAATCACTATGCTGTACATCTGAAACTAATATAATATTGTAAATCAACTATATACCTCAAAAAAAATTACATTAATTAATAAAACAACACATGATACTTGGCAAAAAACAAAACAAAAAACCCATAGAACGTTATAATACAGCTGTTTCTTTTAATTCTATGAGGTTTTATGTACATTCATAGGTACATAGGTATTGACAATTATTATATGTCCTACAAAAGAAGGTAATAGAATACAAATCTGTCAGTAGTCATAATAAATGCAAACTTATCAATTTGCAAAGGGTCTAGAGTCTAAAATTGGATGTTAAAAATATCCAGCTAGCACTAGTCTAAAAACCACAAATGAAACATAATTATATTAAAAAGTGAAAAAAAGTTTTACCAGGTACTCAGTAACCAAAAGAAACCTGGCAAAGTGATAATAATATCATATACTTTAGGTAAACAGGCAATAATAGCGCTACGGCTAATAAAGATCCCTACAAAAATAATAAAAGAGATATTCTGAACTATTCTGAACACTATAGTTTTTACTGGGTTTTGTGTCCTTAAAAATTCGTATGTTGAAAACCTAATCCCAATATGATAGTATTTGGAGGTTGAGCCTTTGGGAGGTAGTTAGGTCATGAGAATGGAGCCCCCATAAATGGAATGTGACCTTATAAGAAGAGGTCAGAGAACTAGCAAGCTCAATTTCTACCATATGAACATACAACCAGAAGACAACCCTCCCCGTAAACCAGGAAGAGGGCACTCACCAAAAATACAAGCATGCTGATACCCTGATCTTGGATTTCCAGACTCCAGAACTGTGAGAAATAAATGCTTACTGCCACCCAGTCTATGGTAACTTGTTATAGCAGTCTAAGACAAAGAATATACAAATTATAATAGGAGGAAAACTACAAAGTACTTGTGAATAAACCTTTCAAAAGATGCATAAGATTTAATGAAGAAACTCATGAAACTTTATTGGATAACAGGCACCAAAGAAGAAATATATATAAAATCAAAGAGCTTTTCTACATACATAAAGTTATATACTTGGCTTATGGAAAGACTAAATATAGCAAAGATGTCCTTTTTCTCCAATATAACTTACAGTTTAAATGAAATTCCAATTTTGTGTCATGATATGTAACATACTAAGCCAAGCCAAAAACTCATATAGAGAATTAAAGGGCTCAAAATATAATATTTGAAGTAGTAGGAGGAGACAGGATATTAAAACCCATTATAAAATTGTACTGACTATAAAAATACTATTAAAAGTACACAAAGTAAAACAAAGAGTTATTTTTATAGAATTCTGTGTGTGTGTATGTGTGAGTGTTTATGATGTACTATCTAAGTAATACTGCTGGAGGAAAAAAAAGCTATTCACATCAAAAGAGTGATAAACTTAGATTTGTACCTCATACCATAACTTAAAATACTGGTATATTAAATACTGTATTAGTTATCTGTGGCTGCTGTAACAAAGTGCCACAACTAGGTGGCTTAAAACAAAAATTTATTCTCTCAAGGTTCTGGTGTCCAGAAATCCAGGATGTTAGCAGGACCATGCTCCCTCTGAGATAGTGGGTAGCATCCTTGCTTGCCTCCTTCTAGCTTCTAGTGGTTACCATCAACCACTGGCATTCCTTCGCTGGCAACTGCATCACTCCAATCTCTGTCTCTTTCATCATATGCCATTATCCTGTCTGTCTCTGCCTCTGTATCCAAATTTCTCACTTATTACACTAGGCATTTTGAATTAAGAGCCTACCCAACTCTAATATGGCCTCATTTTAACTTAACTAATTACACGTACAATGAGCCTTTTTCTAAATAAGGTCAAATTCTAAGGTAATGGGGATAGGACTTCAACATATCTTTTTTGAAGCACCCAACTCAACCTGTAACAATCCACTTCTGCCTAACCCCCCAAAATGCATGTTCTTCCCATGTGCAAAATACATCCACCCCATCTGAACATCCCCTAAAGTTTTAAGCATTCCAGTATCAACTCTAAGTCCAAAATCTCATTTAAAGGTCATCAATTTAAAGTCCCAAGTCTCATCATCTAAATCATTTAAATCAATTATGGGTGATACTCAGGACATGATTCATCCTGGGGCAAAATTCCCCACTATCTGTGAACCTCTGACTAGACAAGTAGTCAATTTCCAAAATACACCAGTGGAAAAGCATAGGATAGATATCCATACTCCAAAAGGAAGGAACTGGAAGGAATACAGATGTTACAGATGTGAATAGGTCCAAAATCCAGCAAGGCAAATTATATTAGATCTCAAGGCCTGAGAATAATCTTTTGTGCCTCCATACTCTGTCCTCTGAGCCCACTGGGGCAACCCTGCCCCCTCAGCCCTGGGCAGGGGAACTGCAGCACTGTCTTTCCCCTCCACCAGGCCTGTGCCTTCTGTCCCATGGTAGGAGCTGTAGCCCTGCCTGCCTCTGCATTCTGGCTCTTCCCTCTAACTGGTTCTTCCCTCATTTCTTCCCATCTCTCTTCCTTTCAATCCATATTGGCATTGTATCTATTGGTAAAAAAAATTCAAAAACCTTGGTCTTCCATGCAATTCTAAGGTTCCAAGTCATCAAACAAGAGAGTCCTACTCAAATATTTCCTGGATAATGTCATCTCTATTCCTGGCTTCTGCTGAGAAGGTTGATTGGATTAATAAATTACCTACCTGACCTCTTCAGTAAATGATTGTCCAGCCCACCCTTGGTCTTATTTTTAGAAAAGGCTGTGAATTTTCTAAATCATCAACTGCTCGTTATCTTTTTGCTTACAAGTTCATTCTTCAATTTATCTTTCCTCTTGAATTTTACCAAAAACAGCAAAGAAAGATAGATGCACCTTCTAAGACACTTTCCTTGGACATTTCCTCAGCTAAATATTAAAGTTAATCACTTACAAATTCTACTTTCCACAAAAAAGTACATATACAATTCAACCAAGATCTGCCACTTTATGATAAGGATTACCTTTCCTCCAGTTTCCAATAACATGTACCTAAATTCCATCTGAGACCTTTCCAGAAGCACCTTTAATACTCACATTTCTGGTAACATACTGCTCATGATGATATATAAATTCTATAAGATAATACAAGCTTTCTCTGCAGCTCTCCTCACTTTTTTTCTGAGCCCTTACCTGAACTGCCTTTAAATTCCTTATTTTTGCCAACATCTTTGAGGCCATCATGTACTTCAAAATGCTTTCATGCTCTACTCATTATTCAATTCCAAAGCCACTTCCATGGTTTTAGGTATTAATAACGGCAGCAGCCCACTTCCCAGTACCAAAATCTGTATTAGTTTCCTAGGGCTTCCATAACAAATGACCACAACTGGGTGGCTTAAAAGAGAAATTTATTCTCTCACACTTTTGGAGGTTAGAAGTCCAAAATCAAGATGTCAACAAGACCATGCTTCCTCTGAAATTCTGGTTAGAACTCTTCCTTGCCTCTTCACAGCTTCTGGTGGTGGTCTTCAATCTTTGGCATTCCTTAGCTCACAGCTGCATCACTACATGGCATCCTCCCCATCTATCTCTGTCTCTGTGTCCAAATTTTCCTCTTCTGAAAAGGACACCAATCATATTGGATTAAGAGTCTACCCTATTCTGTATGACTTCATTTAACTTAACTAATTCCATCTGTAACAATCCTCTTTCCAAATTAACTCACATATGAGTTAGGAGTTCAACATATTTTTTAGGGGGACACAATTCAACCCATAACAAATATGTGTATTTGTAAAGCAAGATTACAAAAACATAACTTGGAAGAAAATACAGAAATGCTTTTGGACATTGTGGAACATTAAGATTTTTTAAAAGACCAAAAATCAAAAATAATAAATAATAAATTTGACTACATTGCAATTATATACTTCTGCATGTGGAAATGATTAATTAGCCACATGCAGTAAAATCTTCATACTTAGGAAAATATTTAGAACTCACATTGCCAAGAAAGGAATAGAAATTTGATTATGTTAAAAAAATACAAAAAAATTTCTACATATTAATACAAAAAGACAAACTCTTGAAGATAAAACACACAAATATGAATAATGAATTCATAGTAGGTGCTGAAAAATCACTAGAAATCTGGAAATTCATTTTTTAATAGGACCTAATTAATCACTCATTAGATTGGCAAAAAGAAGAAATATTAAAATTTAACACTATATATTGTTGGTAAGGATGTGAGAGATATGAATTTATCAGTGCTACTAAGAGGAGTATAAATGGTTACATTCACCTTGAAAACAATTCAAGAGTACCTTATAAAATTTTCTTATAACTATCTCATCCTTTGATTCACTACATCAGTTAGCTGTTGCCACCATGATAAACCACTGTTTACAAACCACTGTGTAATAAACCACTCCAAAACTCATTGATTCAAAGCAACAGTTTTTTTATTCTCATGGATCTATGGGTCAGGTAAGACATACTTTTTAAAGGTGTTAGCAGAGCACAAGTGAACAATCAGTATATGCATAACGGTACTTAAGGTTTTGGCTTAGAACTGGCACATCATCCCTTCCATCCACATGCTATTGATCAAAGCCAACTTCAGAGTCAGAGGGGAAAGTGCACTTTGACTTGTTATGGAGGAAACAGTTATATATCAAGGGGCATGGAAACAGGTAAGAGTGAAGAATGTTAGCCATTCTATTAAATGCAGTGTGCTCTCTTGGTCACATTTATTCACAAGCTTGTTACATGTAAAACATGTTCACTCTCATCCCAAGACCCTAATCTAAGAACAGAATGAGGCCTGAAATCCAAGATCTTGGGATCTATTTCAGTATCAACTTTGGATTAGTTCCTCATGATTCAAATATTTATGAACAAGAAAGAAAACATCCCCTCAGCACATTGGGCTGGCCAAAAAGTGCCTTCGGTTTTTAAGTAAAAATAAAAGACACATTTTTCATTTTCACCAAGAACTTTATTGAACAACGTATTCACCCTTTTGTTCCACTACGTTCTGCCATTTGTCAGGCAACTTCATAATTCCATCTTACCAAAACTTTTTTTATCTTTTTAAGCAAAGAACTGTTCCAGGTGCCTTTTGCAGTCTTCCAGGGAACTGAAATTTTTTTCCAATAAGAGAATCTTGTAAAGACCGAAATAAATGGGAATCCGAAGGTGCAATGTCTGGTGAATACGGCGGATGAATAAGAACTTCCCAGCCAAGCTGTAACAATTTTTTCCTGGTCATCAAAGAAACATGTGGTCTTGCATTATCCTGATGGAAGATTATGCAATTTTTGTTGACTATTTCTGGACACTTTTCATCGAGTGCTGCTTTCAGTTGGTCTAACTGGGAGCAGTACTTGTTGGAATTAATCGTTTGGTTTTCTAGAAGAAGCTCATAATAGAGGACTCCCTTCAGGTCCCACCACATACACAAGATCACCTTCTTTGGATGAAGACCAGCCTTTGGTGTGGTTGGTGGTGGTTCATTTCACTTGCCCCATGATCTCTTCTTTTCCACGTTATTGTACAGTATCCACTTTTCATCCCCGTCACAATTTGTTTTAAAAACAGAACGTTTTCATTACATTTAAGTAGAGAATTGCATGTGGAAATACAGTCAAGAAGTTTTTATTCGCTTAACTTATGTGGAACCCAAACATCAAAGCGATGAACATAACCAAGCTGATGCAAATGATTTTCAACACTTGATTTGGATATTTTGAGTATGTCAGCTATCTCCCACGTGGTATAACTTTGACTGTTCTCAATTAATGTCTCAATTTGATCACTATCAATTTCAACTCGTCTACCCGACTGTGAAGCATCGTCTAGCGAGAAATCTCCAGCACGAAACTTCGCAAGACGCTTTTGGCATAGTCAGGCATAACGTCTTCTCCATATACTGCACAAATCTATTTTTGTGTTTCAGTTGCGTTTTTACCTTTCTTGAAATAATAAAGCATAACATGCCAAAAATGTTGCATTTTTCTTCCATCTTCAATATTAAAATGTCTACACAAAAATTCACCAATTTTGATAGGTATCTTTTTAAATGCACGCTGATATGATAGCTGTCACGATACAATGTAACAAAGTTGTTTCTAATGAAGTTAAAGACAGCTAAGCGCTACTAGAGCCATCTTACAGAAAAACTGAACAAGCCGATAATACAATGGTAGAACGGGGAAAGGATATCCACAATAAAAACTTGTATTTAGATAATTTGAGACACATAGGAGTCACTTGTTCATTTGTCCATAACCATTCTGAAATCCTGCTGGATAAATGATGCCAGATCTCCCTAAATGTGGGATAGGAGATGCATTTTATTAGGCACTGATTCTGCTTCCTGGGACTGCTTTGTCATTCCAATATTCTCCAAGACTCTTGGATTTGCCCTAGGGACATCCTTCTTTTTCCATCATTATCTTTGACCATTTTTAGAGAGAATTGTATAACATGTTTTTTTTTTTTTTTTGAGATGAACAACTTTCCCATCTTTCTTCATACCTATAGAAAGTTGGGGACCAAGAGAACTTTTCTCAACTTGCACTATTTCAGTTAAGGCTTGCTGCACTTAAAAAAAAATATTTCTCTTAAAAACTTCATGGATTTTCTATTTATTTGAGTTCGGTCAATTCTCTTTGCCACATTCTATCCCCATAATTCTTTTAGAGACATCTATTTCCCTATAGATATAATTAGAAGTCTTTAAGTATATCTTTCCTCAGCAGAACCATGAATTTATGCCTTTCATAAATTATTTTGCCCAAATGAAAAGATCTACTAGATGTCATCTTTATTCTTTCAGATATAAAAGTGACTCCCCTTCTTTTGATTTTGTCTGTGTCCCCAGGCTGTATCTTAATTTGAGAATATTTTACTGACAGGAGAGGTGGGAAACAAGATACAGTTTTATTTTTCTATCCTAAGTTTTGGGCTCTCTATATTATCTCTAAATTATGCCTGAAATCTGTCCAGTTGTTTTCTGAGTTTATCCATTTTCTTGGTAGCTTATATGCAGTAACAATCTCAAATTTTCAGCACTTGCCTAGAAGTCACCTTGCCACAAGTTCATTGGATACATTTTCTATTATTACATTTAACGTGATCGTTTTACTGGATGTTTCACCACCACATAACATTGACTATAATAATATAAATTGAAGATAATACTAATGTATGATACTTTTTAAGATATTTGATAAAATGTCATATCCATTCCTGAATAAAATAATTAACAGACTAGGAATAAAAGGAAACACACACACACACACACACACACACTTTATATCTTGATTTATATTGAATCTTTCTTGCAGCAACAAAAATTATTGTACCATTCTGCAGCATTTTTCTGAATTGTGCTATCATCAAAAAAATCTCAATACCAAACAATAGGTGTTTTTTTAAAAAAATATTAATCTAGACAGTATTGTGAGAATTGATCTGTAGAAATATTCCCAAGTTTTTAAGATGTTAAAAATGCTGTGTTTTATATTTGTATACTTTCTTTCCATGTGAATATAGCAAAAATCTAATTGTAAACTTTAATAATAATTGTATGGAACCTATGGGAATATAAATATAACGCATATTTTTAACAGTTAGGCTTTGAAACAAATGGGTTTTGAATGGTGTACAGCACAGAGTACTTGTAAATAACTAAATATCACTAGGTATATCCAATAGAAGAACTTCCCTTTCATAAACATTGAAAGAAAAAACACCTTGAAACAAAGAAATTTTTTATAATATATGCAATTCCATGTTCTGTTCAGCCAAATTAAAATTTACACATTATATATAAGTTTAGGTCATGCTGAGAAATTAGTTTACTTAAAAAATCTTTTTTTGAACACCTGCTAACATGATAATTAATAATTCAAAACAATTACTGAATGATTATAGATCCTTGGATAAGAAAAAAATTTCCTTTTAAGGTTAAAACATTTTCAGAAAAACAAATTGTCCATTTTTTTATTGTAGTTATCATCTTTTTAACCTCCCTTTCTGAGCATCCCTTTTATTATACTGAATAAAATTATAAAGTACTTTGAAAACTAATATGATAGAAGTTTATAGATTATCACATCATTACCTTTTTGCATATTTGCTAAGTTTACCTTGCTTAACAGCAGAAGCCTCCCATTGTCAGTTAACTTGCTGTTAAGCTCTATCAATAGAGGGCTCTAGAAGGCAATTAGAAGACAGAAAGAAAGAAGACATTTCTTCCCCAATTGCTTGTCATTTTTCCAGCAAAGCCACACAATAGCCCTTCAGCTGAAGATAGCAATTACCTCCAATTTTCAGCTTTTGTCTGTTTTTATAGCACTCCCAGAATGAGACTCATCATTCTCTTCCTCCAAACTCAATAATATGAAAACAACTCGATTAAAAAAATGGGCAAAAATATCTAAACAGACACCTCACCAAGGTAGATATGCAGATTGTAAATAAGCATACAAAAAGATGTTCAATATCATATGTCATTAGGGAATTACAAATTAAAACAATGAGAAACCAGTACATACTTATTAGAATGGGTAAAACCCAAAACACTGACAACATCAAATGCTGATTAAGATGTGGAGCAATGGGAACTTTCAGTCATTGCTAGTGGAAATGCAAATAATACAGCCACCTTGGAAGACATTTTGGAAGATTCTTACAAAGCCAAAAGCCAAAAATGGACTTACCATAAGACCAAGCAATTGTGCTCCTATGTATTTACACAAATGAATTGAAAACTTATGTCTACACAAAAACCTGCAAAGGGATGTTTATAGCAGCTTTATTCATAATCACCACAAATTGGAAGCAACCAAGAAATTCTTCAATAGGTGAGTGGATAAACAAACTCTTGTCCATTCATATAATGGAATATTATTCAGTGATAATCACATATGAGCTATCAAGCCACAAAAAAGACATGAAAGTCCCTTAAATGCATATGGCTTAGTGAAAGAAAGCAGTTTTAAAAGACCATCTATTGTATGATTTTAACTATATGACATTCTGAAAATGTCAAAATTGCAGAGATTATTGAAAATATCAGTGGCTGCCAGAGATCTTGGGGGAGAGATGGAGAGATGAATGAATAGAACTTGCTTATTTAACACTGTCTTCTCACTGGTCTAGGTGATACACCTTTTCAACTGATTGAATCATGTTTTCTAATATCTGATTTATAATTTATTCAAATCAAAGACTGCACAGGGTGGGCAATAATCTGCATACAGTCATGAAGGGGTAACTTTTAACTGGCTCTTAATTTGTCTTTTTCTGTAACACAAAAAACTACTTGTGTTTATCAATAAAAAAGACTTTCATATTAACTATATTATGATAATTGAACAGCCTGTAAAAGACTATTTTAGACTACAAGATTTATTTTTCTTATAATTAATTCCAAATTTCTTAAGCCACTTGATCACAGCTCAACTTACATGTGGGTATTTTAGTGTAATTTAACTTTTTTTATAGTCTGTGCTAGGGGACTTATAAACATTCTCCTTTTTGGGTGTTAGACTAATAAAATTATCACTTTAAGTGCAAAAGAATAAAGATGTAATGACATATAAAATGAGCTAAGATTTCCATAAAGATTGATTTAATTTATTGAATTACATGATGAGGAAAATACACAGAATCTACTTATAGAGCATGCGTCCATTGTGTAAGCATATAAAGTATCTCATTGATCTCTTGTAAATTTGTTGAACAATTCTGTTTATTGTATTTTCACTGACTTCTTTCAAGAACTTAGATTTGCAGTTGCCAGAGTAATTTTAAATAGAAAAGAAATACCCCTGAAGCTTTATATTATGTGAGGACATATCTCCCTATATAAGTGGTTCTGTACCACATTAAGCAAAATTCCTGATTTAAGTTCATCAAAATCACCTCAAATAAAATTCAAAGTCATGCTATATTTTTGTTATTCCTACCTTTAAAGTTTATCTCTGAAGACCTTGGGGGAAAAATCAGCTATTTTTTGATGATGAGATTTACAAACATTAATGATAAAATTATCTTGAGAATTTATAAACAAGATAAAGTTTCCTATATCTTGGCTGCCAGTATTTATTCCCTGATGTAACTTTCTACACAAGGTGGGTTAGTTCTGCTTTCTCAAGAAGCAGATGGCCAGGTGTGATGAGACATGCAAAAGATTTATTGAGAAAAATTACGGTGAAGAATAAAGGAGAGGAAGCAGGAGAAACTTCAGACCACAGTGCAGATCTGGTCTGTGCAGGAGAATGGGAAGGAATGAGGAGAGGAGGAGGAGGAAAACTCTCACATGGCAGTGCAGTTCTGAGAAAATTTTGGCCAGGGTAATTGTGGGTGTGTGAGTCAACTTCACCTGCCGGAGCAGTCCTACTTCCCACAGGAAAGGTTCAGTGCCAGTATCCTGGGAGTAATTAGCTGGGAGCAGCTCTGGAGAAGGGTGGCCTTGTCATAGGTGTGATGGTAGATCTGGAGGAACAGCAGTAGCTGGGACTGTTGGTCAACTATGTGGTCCCCAAAGCAATAGATCTGAGTGACTCATTTTCATGGCTACTCCTCAACGGGTATTACAGAGGAGTATTTTCTTTCCCAGAGAGGAGGATCTCTCTGATTCCTCTGAAATGATGTCAATAGTTTAACTTCCTTCTCTTTGGTGAAGAATTTGAAGAGGGTCTGTTGTTTCTTTATTTCATAGGTTGACATTTTTTTGTTGTAAAGTACCCAACTGCTAGAATTCCAGGGAAGAATTCAAATCCTCTTTGAGTACTTAAGATTTATCTCTATTATTTATTTGAACTTTTGAGTGAACATTTTTCTTCCTTCCTCCTATACTGATCCTTATATTTCCATCCTCCTGGCTATCTGCTTAGCTCCAGAGTTCTCCTCTATTTTATCCTAATGAATATGAATACATTAATTGGGGAGAGAAAATTACTGTCATGGTTAAGATCAGATGCCTTCTGTTTCTCTTATGTTTAAGCATTATAGAAAAATTTTACATCAAAACTAGGAAGAAGGGCCTCCCTGGTGGCGCAGTGGTTGGGAGTCCGCCTGCCGATGCGGGGGGCACGGGTTCGTGCCCCGGTCTGGGGGGATCCCATGTGCCGCGGAGCGGCTGGGCCCGTGGGCCGTGGCCGCTGGGCCTGTGCGTCCGGAGCCTGTGCTCCGCAGCGGGGGAGGCCACAGCAGTGAGAGGCCCACATACCGCAAAAAAAAAAAAAAAAAAAAAAAAAAAAACTAGGAAGAAAACCTTAAAAACTGGTTGTATAAGTGAATTATATACAACTCTTTTCCTCCAACTGTGCTCAAAAACTAAATACATTTTCCCAGAGAAGTAATCTTTATTATAATGTAAATTTTAGTTGTATTGATATTTGAAGATCACTGGATTTATTAATAATACATGACGTTCAGTTTTCATTGTTTTAATTACAATAAGATTATGTTATGGCAAATACCAAAAGAAAGAGTGTTAATCTCTTCTTATAAGCTTTTAAACTAGAAAAATTTAATCATATAACTCTCTGATATTAAATACTTTTTATCCAATTTGAATATGTGGCTGAAGTGTAATTTATTTATAGTTGGAGGATTTCTAACTATTTATCAGCAGGAGCTTCCTTACATTTATTAAAGCAGTATATTTAATAAATTCTCAACAAATTCTGCACTGGGATGGATATGTATAATTTTCTATCCAGTGAAAATTAGATATCTTCATCTTAGGAAATATTTTACCTAAAGCTAAAATATAATTTTGATTTTATACTTGTCTTAATTTTTATTATTTTCAGTATCTTAGATGAATCCTCATTATAATCTTGTTCCAAGGTTGTTTGCATTTAAGCCAATTCAATCAACATTTTTTCCCATTAGTATCTTGATGCTATATTAACTGGACTCAAGTTGCTAAATTCAAATCTCAGCTCTAACACTTAAAGACTGTGTCAGCTGTCGACCTTTTTGGGTATTTTTTTATGTATTAGTTGTGAAGATATGTGATCTAATCCCAAATCTGTTTTCCCTTTGATTTAGAATAAGGTCACATTTAATTTTTATCATAATACAACTCCAATTTCCTTTGCAACTAACAATGACTAATTGAGTATAATCTGCCTATTAAGATGTAGGGAAAGGAATGTGTATAAAATTCAGGATGGTTCCTTTAAAGTGTAACTTGTGGCTTTTCTTTTTGGTTGGTTAAAACATAGATATGAAGGCTGGAATATCCAGCTTGATCTTGAGGGAATCTGGAGAATATGAAGTTTGCCCAGTGAAGCCAAAGAAGGTTATATCTTTGAGGACTTTGTGGAACATAGCCTTAACGTCAGCTCTGAAATTATGTTTCCTCCCAACAAATACTAGTGAATTAGAAGCAAATACATTTTATTCTCCTATCTTCTTCATTTTCATTTTGTGTACCTATCTTAATTATCTCTATCAGAATAAATACTGATTAATAGTACAGACTTTGAGCCAGACTTCTAAACTCGAATTCCTCTTCTAACATGTAACAGCTATAAAAACTTGGGCAAGATATTTTACCTATTTGTGCCTCAGTTTCCTCATTGGAAAAATAAAGATAACAATAATATCTGGCTCATTGGGTTGGTGTAAATACTTAAAATGTTGCTCTGCACATATTAATTGATTTCTTCTCCTTCTTCTTCCTCCTCCTTATTCTTATTCAGCAGTTGTTTTCCAAATATATTGGTATACAAGATGATTGAAATTAAAATATGAAGGGTACATAGATTAAATAAATTTTGATAACTTCTATTAACTATTTTGGATATTTCTAGCTTTCATTTACTTAATATTCAAGGAACGCTTATTCAAAACTTAATATGTAATATACTTATTAACAGAAAATTAAATTAGAAAAATAATTACCTTGTATTACTTATTTTCTTGGAGTTTTACACAGAAAATAAGAGTGTTTTCTTATTGGTATGTTTTAAATTTTCTGCAATGAATATATATGTAACACAACATTAAAAGATTGTGAATACATTTTAAAGTGAATTTTTATTCAATTACATTAAAATTCACATGTGAAAATGGTTCTTAAATTGGTTGTTTTTGCCACCACACATTTATGCCAGAAATAATCTAATTTGTTATATATTAAGTTTAAAAATAAAATAGAATAAAATGACGATATTCTGTGCTTAAAAAAATTTAGGGCTTCTTGTTTAGCTTAATCATAGCCTATTTGGATGTCTTGTTTATTTAAAATTTCCAAAACACAGCTCTGTTAGAGATGTGTCTTCTTCACTCCTCCTTAAGGACATACCGCTTATCACACATCTCATCTCATCAGAATTATTCTGGCAAGCCATTATAAGATGTTTCCTTGTTTTTGTTTTTTTAAGTGTATTTTATTTATTTTATTTTATTTATTTATTTTTTTTTTGTGGTATGCGGGCCTCTCACTGTTGTGGCCTCTCACATTGCAGAGCACAGGCCCCGGACGCGCAGGCTCAGTGGCCATGGCTCACGGGCCCAGCCACTCCGTGGCACGTGGGCTCCTCCTGGACCGGGGCACGAACCCATGTCCCCCGCCATTGGCAGGCAGACTTTCAACCACTGTGCCACCAGGGAAGCCCCAAGTGTATTTTATTTTTGCATTAGACCCTCAACAGATAGATATACCTGTTTTTAGTTTTATAATAAAGTATCCTTAAAATACAGATATGATGCATTAAAGTAATGTACTTCTAATAATAAATAATTAAAATAATATTATACATTATTAAAATAATTATTCCTAGATTTTTAAGCTACCATTATAAAAAAATTAGGTATTTTTTTAATGTTATAGAGGGAAACCAGTTGTGATCATGCTTACATAAAAGCACAAATCATATTTTATTTGAAGTATGTATTTTTATTTTAGTGAGTATGAAATAACTTGATTGAAATAACTAGGATGAAAAGGAAAGATGCTTGCCAATCTGGGCATATTTCCCTATCATGCTTTAAAAGTGGTCCAAAAATGCTTTATTGGCAACCTACGGCAGCATTCATGTAAAAAAATGAAAAGTAATATCAAACTGATGCTTAAAGATGCAAAAGAAAACAAACACTTCTGAGTGCTCTAAACATTCAAGTGTAAGTTCATCTGCTTTCTATTGCTCTGTTTCTCTCTTAATTAATCTAAAGTTTCAAAACATGTTCCTTCTAAAAGTAAAAAAGGAAAAAACAGATGTCACTATAAATAAATCAAACTACTTAATGGAATCTTCAAAAGTAAAGGAAAACAAACCCATTCAATGTTTACATTACCAAAAAACAAAAAAGTTGGGGGCAACTTCTGGATTAAAATGGAATTAACTTCTTCCTTCTTTCCTAGAAACTATTCCTAAGCAGGAAACACATAAAAACTCATTAAAAGTACTAAACCTAAGACCAATAAAAAAACAAATGCCACCCTCTGGGATAAATACCAACTAAATATAAATTACACTTATGAAAACCATCAGTGGCAGAACTTTTCATCGCCTCATGAAACAACTGAAGCCCTGAATGAATGAAAGAACATGGGGCCATGAGCTGTTTTCTAACATTTACTCCTGATTCAGAGAAATACAGTTATGTCGAACAGAAAACGTGCACCCTCTCTCCTCTTTTCTGTTGCTAATCTTTATAAAGTAGTCATCTGTTCAAGGTGACTTTTCCAGTCTTGCCTGCCCAACACCACTTTCACAGCTTTTCAGAGAAAGCAATTCCTACAAACTACTGTGGCAGAAAATACAAAAGTTTAGTGATACCACATTGCATCCTGGTAAAGGTAAAATTTAACAATAAATTCCTGTAGAAATGTAAGAGGCAGGAAAAGTCTTCATTGAAAGGTGTGGTCAGGATTGTACAAAGTCACCCTGTCTACCTGTCAGTGCTAGAGACTCAGGCAGTGGGAAGAGGAGATAACCATGTGGTTCAACAGATAACTTAGAAATTGCACTGCCTATTACCCTGCTTTCCATGAGTATGTCTGAGAAGGACTTCAGCCTTACCTAAGGTTATGGTGAGTGAAACCAAAAACAAACAAAACAAATAAGTCCCATGAACTTTGCCATTCCACAAGCGTGTAACTTGACTATGTTTTATCTGGCTAAAAAAAAATACGTAAAGGGAAGTCAACAAATTTATGATAGAACATGATAGAATATAAGCAGCAAAACTTCTAAAAGACACAAAGAGACTTTGTAACAAGGTTCCAGTTCCACAGAGGCCAGGGACATGTTTGCACGGTGGCATCCTCAGCACCTAGCACAGTGCTGGGTCCCCAGGATGCACTAAGTGAACGTCTGTGCATGATATGTAAGGGTAAGCAATGACTGTGGGGATAGAAAGTAGATGAATGTTGAATATAAGTTTTAGCAGATGTGGAAAATAAGAAAAAGGGTGAAATGCCAGATCAAATGATTCATTCCTAGATGACAGGGAGAATAATGCTATCAAAAATGCAATGTGGCTATCGGTGAGAAAATGTGTGAGGGGAAAATAAGTTTTATAATACAAATATTTAGTAGTAGACACCACTACTATGGTTAAATGTTAGGCAAAATTCTATTATTATGCAATTTAAAGGGAGCATTAAAAATGTTTTTTTGGGTAGTTTTGTTTAATGCACTTTGATAATATCTTATAATAGGAACAAGAAAAAAATGTTAGGTAATGGTTTAGATTTTTCTATATGAGGTAAGAAGTTAAACTCTCAGAGAAAGGAGTAAATTTCATAATAAGGGAAAAGACTGATGTCAACAAGAAAAGTTTAAGACTGGAGAACTTGGAATCAAATAATGGGAGCTGATCTTTGAGCCTGACTGACTTCAAGCTTCTCTTAATTATAACGTATGGAATTGCAAAACTGAATGCAAATCATCATTCAAATGAAATATATAATATAAGATAATAACATGGAAATATTATGAGCCAAAATGCAAAACTTTCACATTCTTTATGATTATGATTTTATACATTTTAATCATGTATATTTTAAATTATATAACTCATCTCTTCAATCTTATTAGGTTTATCAATCACAACTGAATATCTTTATAATAGTTCCAGCCTGATGTAACTCTGTAGAATATCATCTTTTAAAATCATGCTCTTACTGATTTTAATTTGAGCAACTTAATCCCTTCCTGACTCAGAGAAAATAAATATTTACAACTGTGATTCATTCATAATGAAAAAGGGAACCTTGTTTACATGGAATGTAAGTCAATCGATGTTCATCACAGACCATGCAATGAATGAATAAATGTAAAACTCTTGTAATACCATTTTCATTAACTTACACTATCCTAAACAGAGAATATGGAATTTAGTGTGTCAGGCTGAATTTATTATCCTTTTTCTAAACTACTGTTGTCCTCAAATTGTCCATTGTGTCAGAGAGGCATGGGCTATAATGGTGACTTTGCAACTTATTACTTTTATTATTCCCAGTTTTGTGATTTGTTGTATAGAAGATATTAATACCTCACAGTATAGTTTGAGGACAAAATAAGACAATAAGGTAGACAATAGGGTAGAACTGATTGTTGTTATATTTTCAGTGACTTGGAGGGTCCCTGACACACATTCACACAAAATAAATGAAGACAGAAACACTTTTTTTTTTCCCTTGGCACATAGGTAACCCTTACTAAGTGAAAAAAAATTAATTCTCTCTGATTGATAAAATGAAGTACCCATGCATTTTTCTGTAATGAGTACTGAGTCCTTAAATATAATGCATGTTTGAAACACCACCTAACATATTAAATACATTTTTGTTTGTTTAGAATGTGGGTATTTCTGCTATAAAGCATTGCTCATTAAACTATATTGTACAATATCACAATTTAGGTCTAACATTTCACTACCAATAAATTTGGGCAGCATGATTTATATATTAAGAGTGTTTAAATACACATACTCTCTTGTCAGAACTTACATGTTAGCAATTAAATTATCGCTATAAATCTGAATTGTTTTAACCTATTGTGATTTATATTCTCTTCAAATGAGCAGGTAATTTTTTGTAACTGTTTACCTTAGTTTAAAAAAAGCTAATTAATAAGGGAAATATCTATTTAAAAATTATATATTTTTCAGAATTAATTTTGTGGTGCAAAAACAAGATTCCCTCCTCAATTCAATATATCAGTTTTTTAGTTCCGTTTTGAAATTGTGAAAAATGTAGTACAAGTTAAGGATGTATAGCACTGATGATCTTCAAGAAGTAAGGTATTTCTAGATTTCAATCTGTTTTGTCTGCTCTTCACCACATCACTAAATTCTGTATCATTAAGAACATATTTCACCAGCAAACAAAACGCATAATAGAATCATCGAAAAACTCCTTTGATCCCATGTGCCTGTCCAACACAAGCTATTCTCACATCTTTTTCCACTTCTAGGAGACTTTCTCAAAACTGTCATTCATGCTCTTATACTCACACTTTTCACCACTTTAGACTGTTTTCAACCTATTCCAGATGGACTTCTTTCCTCTCAACAGAAAGTCTCCTGTTGAAGTCCCCTTGCTTCTCCTTTTATGTCTTTTCTTTCTACACTCTCTGCTAAAGTGGACTTATATCAATGTTCTAAAAGTCATCTACTTGCTTGTGACTCTCAAATCTATGCTTTCAAGAAATTGTTATAGTTAATACAATATTCTAAAGTGTAAATATAATTGTAATAAATACAATTGTCATATTTCGTTCTTATGCTTTATTCAGGTCTGTGCTGAAAAAGTCTTCCTTGATCACCCATTCTAAACTAAAACCCTTTGTCATTCTTTATTCTGTTATGCTGCTTTATTATTTTTTTCTGCAGGAGTCTTATCACCATTTCATATTTTATTACAGAATTATTTATTTATTATCTATTTTCTCCTCTATTATTTTTATCTATTTCTCTGTTGTCAATTTATTGTACCATCAGAATGTAGATGCAAGACAACTAGGTAATCTACTTTGTTTACTACTGTAACATCAGCACTAAAAGATATAAACTAGCACAAAGAAGGTGCTCAATAAGGTTTTTTTTTGGTTTGTTTTTTGGTTTTTGCGGTACGCGGGCCTCCCACTGCTGCAGCCTCTCCTGCCACGCAGCACAGGCTCCGGACGCACAGGCCCAGTGACCATGGCTCACGGGCCCAGCCGCTCCGCGGCATGTGGGATCCTCCCGTACCGGGGCACGAACCCACGTCCCCTGCATTGGCAGGCGGACTCCCAACCACTGCACCACCAGGGAAGCCCTCAATAAGTTTTAATAACGAATGAATTTATCTTTTGTATAAGCTCTCAAATTTCTTCCTACTATTATTAAAATAAAAAACAAATTTGAAACCTGATCTAAAAGCCTACTTATAATTCTTCACAAACTCTTTAACTCATCTCCATATATTCTCCTGTGTCATTTATTGCTTTCCAACTACACTGGTCTTATTTGTGATGCTAAATACACCAAACAAATTCACACATCAGAATCTTTGCCTGGATTATTATTGTCACATCATTGATGTCTGTCTCCTTCTAACCACTAGCTGGAAAATTTTCTGTGTTGTTCAAAACAACATATCTTAGACCCTCTTCGGTACATTATAGGAATTCAGTTGATATTATTTTAATAAATTATTTAATATATGAAATAATTCGACTGTTTAATAAGCCGGTGAAGATGGAGTGGTAAACTTAAGAAAAATTTCAGGATGAAAACCAATTTGGTGGTCATGAAAAACAAAGGCGAGTGCTTTTCAATAAAAAGAAAGTAGTTAACTCTTGTGATTTAAATTATATCCAGGGTATTGATTACTCCAACACCTATATATTCAACTTGGTTTTCTCTCCTATTTATTTTCTCTGCTACCTAGTGAACAATTTACACTGGACATCTAACAGTACACAAACCCCAAAGGGTCTAAAATCCATCTAATTAACATCCTCCTGAAATCTGCTATCCTATCTTGACAATATCTGCAGGTTAGTTTCCCTGGAAATCAAACCCTAAAGCAAAGATTTATTGACAGTGATCAACACACAAGTTCTGTCGGATGAATGCTGAACTGCTGAATAGTGTCCAAATTTGGTTCATCTGTCACACCCTAAGCAGCTAGTGGGAATGAATGCTTCTGCTTCCAAAAGAAGTAGATATCCGGGAGCACATCTCAGTGTCCATAAGCACTAAATAAGATCACTGTCAAATTCCAGTACCAGGTGAAATTAGCAGCTTGAAACAGAATTTATTTTTATTAAAAATCCTCATGCTTTTATAAGAAAATATTTTAATAAGTATCTAGGGGTAGAAAAGTTGACCTTTAGAGTATGAGTGTTAGTTAAGGGCCTCAGAAACTGAAGAGACAAAGTGCACTAGGTGGAAAATTAGAGAAACTTATTTCTGTTCTTAAGAAAGAAGAATTAAGAATTACAAGGTGGGGGGGGCAGGGTATTGCCTGAATAACCAGATGCTGAGATGACATGGCATCGAGAACCATATAAAGTGAAGCAACTTCTAAATATTTTTTTGAGGGAAGTAATAATTATAATTGTTGCTCTTTAACGTTCTATTTAAATCAATGTCTGTTGTTTGGACATAAATATATCTTCTGTTCTGCCTGCTAGCATTTGAATCTTCAATATAGTCTTCTACATTTAAATATCTCCTGGAGGGGGTGTGTGTGTGTGTCTGCATGTGTGAATTTTATATATGTGAAAGCACAATGAAACAGAGATTACAACTGTAGGATACTGCAGTAATTGCTAAATGGAGGCAATTCATCGTCAATGGGAGTTCTGATCTCTGGATGAGAAAGAAACTTAAAGCTTTCTAGGAGTTTATGAATTCTAAAAATAGCGCCTTGCAATTCCACAGTACATGCACATTTAGTTATTCCTCAAGGCATCCTGCTTTGGTGTAAGACTGTAAACTGCTGAAATCAGATAATATGTTTTATTCAGATTTTGTAAGGATTACGTCTACTAGAGAAGGTCCTCTGGAGTATAAACAGAAGTCAAAATTTTTATCATTGCCTCTCACTGTTTTTGCATTTAGTTGCTGGGGTTATATCGTCCCATCCCTCTGGTTGAAAACTAAGGCAAGGTTCATGTTTAGCTATCTATTGCTTTGTAACAAGTTGCCCCAAAACTTAGTGGCTTAAATTAACAACATTTATTACATCACCATTTCTGTACATCAGGAATCCAAACATGGTTCAGCTGGGCCATCAGGCTCTGAGTCTTTCACAAAGTTGCAATCATAGTGGTGGCTAAGGCTGTGGTCTCATCTGTAAACTTGACTGGGGTTGGATCCATTTCCAAGCTCATTCTACTCATCGTTAGCAGGATTTATTTTTTCACAGGCTGTTGAACAGGCCTCAGTTTCTTACAAGCTGTTAGCAGCAGGCTTCCCTCACTTCCTTGCTACTTGGGTCTTTCCATACAGTTCTTAACATGGTAACTGGCTTCATCAGAATGAGTATGCATGAGGTCAGAAAAAAATGCCAGCAAAACAGAACTCACAGTCTTTGGGAACCTAATCTCAGTAGTGATATCACATTACTTTTGCCATATTCTATTCATTAGGAACAATTCACTAGACCCATCTCACGCCCTAAAGGAGAGGATTATACAAGGGCATGAATATCAGTATGCAAGATCATTGTGGGCCATCTTGGAAGTTGTCTACTAAAACCTATGAATTTTAAGGTGGCACTTAGGTAACAAAAAGTGTCTTCAAATATGACTTCAAATAATAAAACACAATCTTGGTTTAGTCATTTGAAAGTTTAGTCAAATGTGTTTGTCAAATTTTCAGTCTTAAATTAAATTATTCCCTGATCTTTTCCCCATTCAAGTCTATTGAGAAAGATGATTGTTTCACATTTCTCTTTTCCCAGCCAACCCTTCCATGCTTCCTATCCAGAACTGCTACACTGCATATGTCCTGAGATGGCATCCACATTTGTTTAAATGGGAATGATGCCCTCTGGAGTGATAAAAAGTGGGTGGTCTGCCATTTCTTATCATAATCCGAGTTTCTGATCTTTTCAAGGTTGAGGTATAAAGAAAGAGCAAATATAGGAGTAAAGTTATAACTCAACTCACAGACTTGAAAGTTTTTAAATCGGATTTTCTCTTTTAAAAAACTGTATGGATGTTGCCCATCACTCAGGGGCTGGCAGTTAGTTATCTATAGATGTCTTGATAAGGGCAAACACATCTCTACACCTTTACGTCACTTTGTCTTTGTTCAACTACAGAGTTTGTAGTGGTATCTCTAATGTCTCTCTGCTGAAGTATTTTTACACCTCAAGGTAGTTTTCTTGGATAGTGTCCAAGACAAAACCATCCTAACTCTCTTGTGGCATGGCACACATCTCGTCCTCGGTAAAAACACATGCTTTATCCCAACAAGCTCTGGGAGTGTGGGCCACCCAAAGCTTCTACTTTTCTACCACTTATGTGTCCAAGCCACTAGTGATATCATCGCTCTCTAGATATCTCTATAGGATTCACATGCCAGTGCACTTTTCATAGGGCATTAATCAAGCTCACTGAGTTTTCTTAAAGCTTTACTTCCTGCCCCCCCACCCCCCAGCCCTGGTGGAGGAAGAGGAACTTAGAGCAGACCTTAGATTTGTCAGTAAATTTTATTCTAACCTCCAACTCCTGGTACTTTTAGACTTCACAGTGTAAGTGAACGTGGAAAAAGATTTAAAAAATTAGAACCCTTTTTGCTCATCCTTTGAAAAACCTCTTCTACAGTCTTGTTTCTTACTTTAGGATATGACATTTGCTTTAGTGATTCCATAAACAATACCTTATACATATAGGTGCTCCATAAATATTTTCAAATAAGTGAATATTATTATGCTGATTAACTATTATATCCTTTAAGGATATTTCAGTTAGATAGATAATTCCTTGGTATTCCAACCATAGCATGTTTTATATGGTACACATCAAGTGCCCCAAAATCTCATGAAGCATTTTCCTAGGACAGTCTCCCCAGAAGCAGACTCCAGAGTTGAGGATAAGTTTGCAAGTGATATATCACATTAGCTGTTTTGCTTTCTTAGATATTCTCTTTCCTGTGAGGAAAAAGCAGTTGTTTTTTAGCACTGCCTGTATTGGGGTGGTTGGATAAGGCTGTTTAATTCAGTGATACAATCATTGTTGTTGTACACCTAAAGTATGTAATCTACAAGTTCTAAATTTGATACTTTGGGCCCCCCCCATTTTCTATCCCTCATTGGTTCAGAATATAGAAAATAAATTAAATATGTTATATACATTGATCCCCTCAATCCTCAAAATTTATCACTAAATCTATAAAATAGATATTTTAATAGCTGATTAAAAGAAAATACACACACATACATAAACATTCACACATATAGGTATACATGAACACACATACATACACCTATATCTATCTACTGACCAATCTATCTATTTACAATATAGAATTACAACGTAAAATAAGAAATGGATCCTTCATTTGAAGGAATATAAAGAGATAAAATAGAAGTTGGAAGCAATGAGTAGTGTGGGGTTATGCACTACAGAGAAGGAGCAATGTCCAGGATGGCTATTGACACTGGGGAGGAACAACGGGATTCCTGTCCCAGAATACATGACGCTGGCTCATTTCAAACAGCAGCAGTTGAACTTCACCTCCTACCAAATCATTCAAGTAAGACCTGGCAGTATCACACCCCTTCATACAAAAAGGCTGTTATAAATAGATATATAATTCAGCTAAAATAATAAGAAATCAACAATACAGGACAAGCATGGATCCAAGAACCAAATGTCTCAAGGCAATCAGTATTAGAGAAGAAACAAACACATACCCAAACACGAGGATAGAGCCAAGAGAGTACTCATAGGAAAATATATAGTATTAAATGTTTTTATTTTAAATAAGAAAGACAAAAAGAAATTAAGAGTAATTGCTATAGATAAAGCTGGAATTAATGAATTGGAAAAACAATTGTATAATTCATTAATTAAAAATTCCTATTCTTTACAAACATCACTGAATCAGCAAACTATGCTAACTGTGATTAGAAAAGAAAGGGAGAAAGCATATACAAGCAAGATTGGGAACAAAAAGAGCACAAAACTAAAGATTTAAGGAAGAGTGGTAAATAACTATAAAGAGTGAATACCGTATTCAACTTTATGGCAATAAATTTGACAACACAGACAAAATGGTCAATTTTCTGGGAGAAATATACATTTCTAAAACTGGCTCAGAAATAATTATAGTACCTCAAGAGATCAATAACTGCAGTAGATATAAAAAGCTAGTGAATTTTCTACCTATAAAGAGAGACAGTGCCAAGGCAGTTTTAGAGAAGATTTTAGCAAATATTCAAGGAAGAGATCATTCTCACGTTCTATACAATATTCTGGAGAATAATTTTTTAAAAAGCAAAGAAATGAAATTGAGCTATTTGTAATGAGGTGGATGGACCTAGAGTCTGTCATACAGAGTGAAGTAAGTCAGAAAGAGAAAGACAAATACTGTATGCTGACACATATATATGGAATTTAAGAAAAAAAATGTCATGAAGAACATAGGGGTAAGACAGGAATAAAGACACAGACCTACTAGAGAATGGACTTGAGGATATGGGGAGGGGGAAGGGTAAGCTGTGACAAAGCAAAAGAGCGGCATGGACATATATACATTACCAAACGTAAGGTAGATAGCTAGTGGGAAGCAGCCGCTTAGCACAGGGAGATCAGCTCGGTGCTTTGTGACCGCCTGGAGGGGTGGGATAGGGAGGGTGGGAGGGAGACGCAAAAGGGAGGGGATATGGGAACATATGTATATGTATAACTGATTAAATTTGTTATAAAGCAGAAAAAAAAGAAATAATTATAACGTGATGAGTGCTATAATACAGGAAGGAATGTATAGAAGTATAAAGAAAAAAAATAAAATAAATAAAAAGCAAAGACCTTTCCAACACATTTTACAAGGATTACAGAGTCCTGATACAAATTTCTCTAAAACAAAAAGAGTACCAGTAAACAAACTGACCAACCAAAACCAAATAAAACTGTTGACTAATCTCACTTGCAAATATAGGTGCTCAAAATATAGAAAGGAATAATTGCATTGCACACATGAGATTTTTTAAAAGGAACTAATTTGAAGAAATGCAGAATTATCATAAGATTTATTTCAGAATTGTGAGGATAATGTAACAACACCCCATACCAGAGTACTACATTTGTTACAATTGATGAACCTACAGTAACATATTATAATCACCCAAAGTCCCTAGTTTACATTAGGGTTCACCCTTGGTGTTATACACTCTATGGTTTTGTAAAAATGTATAATGACATGTATCCATCATTATAGTTCCGTACAGAGCATTTTCACTGCTCTAAGTCTTCTCTGCTTTGCCTATCAATCTCTCCCCGCTCTTCAGTCCCTGGAAACCAGACATTTTTGCCATCTCTATAGTTTTGCATTTTTCAGAATGTCATATTGTTGAAGTCATACATGTAGTCTTTTTAGACTGGCTTCTTATATTTAGTAATATGCATTTAAATTTCCTCCATGTCTTTTCAGGGCTTGATAGCTATTTCTTTTTATCATTGAATAATATTCCATTGTCTGGATGTACCACAGTTTATTTATCCATTCACCTTCTAAAGGAAATATTGATTGCTTCCAAGTTTTAGAAATTATAAATAAGGCTGCTATAAACATCATGGGCAGCTTACTACACGGACATAAATTTACAATCCTTTTGGGAAAATAACAAGGAACACGATTGCTGGGTCATTCAGTAAGAGCATGTTTAGTTTTATTTTTTAAAAAACCCAAGCTGTCTTCCACAATGATTGTACCATTTCGCATCCCCACCGTCAATGAATGTGAGTTCCTATTGCTTTATATCCTTACCAGCATTTGTTGTTGTCAGTGTTCTGGGTACTGGCTCTTCTAATAGATGTGTAGTGGTATCTCATTGTTACTTTAATTTGCATTTCCCTGATGACATTTGATGTGGAGTATCTATCATATGCTTATACAACTCGTATATCTTCTTTGGTGAAGTGTCTATTAAGATCTTTGGCCCATTTTGAAAATTGGGTTATTTGTTTTCCTATTGTTGGGTTTTAAAAGTTCTTTGTTTATGTGGAATAATGGTCTCTTGTCAGATGTGTCTTCTGCAAATAAATTTTCCAAGTCTGTGGTTTGTCTTCTCATTCTCTTGACATTGTCTTTCACAGAGCAGAATTTTTAATTTTAATGAAATCCAGCTTATCAATTATTTCTTTCACGGATAAAACCTTTTTGGTTACACCTAAAAAGACATTGCCACACCCAAGGTCATTTAAATTTTCTCTTGTGTCATTTTCTAAGGGTTTTATAATTTTGTATTTTATATTTAGGCCTATGATACACTTAGAGTTAATATTTTGAAGGGTGTAGGGTTTGTGTCTCATTTCATTATTTGTATGTGGATGTCCATTGTTCCAGTACCATTTGTTGACGATAAGACCTTTGTTCCATTGTGTGACATTAGATTCTTTGTCAAAGTTCAGTTGAGTGTATTTACATGAATCTATTTCTGGGCTCTCTATTCTGTTCCACTGATTTATTTGTCTATTGTTTTTTACCAATACCACACTGACTTGATCACTGTAGCTTTTTAGTAAGCTAAATAGTGTAGTGTCAGTCCTCTTTCTACTTTTCCTTTGACATGTGTTGACTATTCTGAGTCTTTTACTTCTATATAAACTTCAGAAAGAGTCTGTTCATAGCAATAAAATAACTAGCTGGGATTTAGATTGGAATTGTGTTGAATCTATAGAGCACGTTGGGAAGAACTGAATCTTGACATTTTTGGGTCTTCTCATCCATGAACATGGAATATCTTCTCATTTATTTCTTTAATCATATTCATCAAAGTTTTGTAGTTTTCCTTATATTAATCTTGTAGATATTTTGTTAGGTTTATACTTAAGTATTTCGTTTTGGGGAACACTAATGTAAATGGCATTATGTTCTACATCAAATTTCTCTCATTCATTGCTGATATACAGAAAAGTTATTTACTTTTGTATATTCACCTTGTATCCTACAACTTGGTATAAGCTTATTAGTTCCAGGATTTTTTTGTCAGTTATTTTATATTTCTTCATAGACAATCATGTCATCTGTGAGCAAAGATAGTTTTATTTTTTCCTTCTCAATCTGTATGCCTTTTGTATTCTTATCTTATTGCATTAGCCAGAACTTCCAGTACTATATTGAAAATAAATGGTGAAAGGCGACATCTTTGCCTTGATCTTGGTGGAAAAACTTTGAGTTCCTCAGCAGTAAGTATGGTGTTAGCTGTGGGGTTTTTTTGTTTTGCTTTGTTTTGTTTTTGCAGATATTCTTTGTCAAGTTGAGGAAGTTTTGCACTATTCCTAGTTTACTGAGAGCTTTTATCATGACTGGTTGTTGCTTTTTATCGAATGCTTTTCTGCATCCATTAATAAGATCATGTGATTTTTCTTTTTTAGTCTGTTGATGTCTGGATTTAGTTAATTGAGTTTTAAATGTTGATCAAGCCTTGTATACCTGGGATAAATTGCACATGTCTGTGGTGTATATTCTTTTTATATATTGTTAGATTGGATTTGCTAATATTTTGTTGAAGTTTTTGCATCTATGTTTATAAGAGATATTGGCCTATAGTTTTGTTTTCATTTAATGTCTTTGCCTGGTTATGGTATTAGAGTGATGCTGGTAACAGAGAATACATTTGGAAGTATTTCCTCTGCATCTATCCTCAAAAAGAGATTGTCAAGAATTGGTATAAGGGCCTCCCTGGTGGCGCAGTGGTTGAGAGTCCGCCTGCCGATGCAGGGGATACGGGTTCGTGCCCCGGTCTGGGAGGATCCCATATGCCGCGGAGCGGCTGGGCCCGTGAGCCATGGCCGCTGGGCCTGCACGTCCGGAGCCTGTGCTCCGCAACAGGAGAGGCCACAACAGTGAGAGGCCCGCATACCGCAAAAAAAAAAAAAAAAAAAAAAGAATTGGTATAATTTTTTTCCTTAAATGTTTGGTAGAATTCACTGAGCCCATTTGGTGCTGGTGCTTTCTGTTTTAGGAGGTTATTAATTACCGATTCAGATTTTTAAATAGATATAGGCCAAATCAGATTATCTATTCATATGTGAGCCTTGACAGCTTGTGCCTTTCAAGGAATTAGTCCAACTCATCTAAGTTATCAAATTTGTGGGCATTGCGGTGTTCATGTCATTCAATTATTATCTTTTTAACGTCCATGGGATCTGTAGTAATGCTTTCTCTTTTATTTCAATGTTAGTAATTTGTGCCATTTCTCTTTTTTTTTCCTTTGGTTACTCTGGCTAAAGCCTTACCAATTTATTGATCTTTTCAATAAACCAAATTTTGGTTTCATTGATTTTCTCTATTGGCTTTTGGTTTTCAATTTTATTGATTTTTATTCTAATTCTTATTATTTTTTTTCCTTCTGATTCCTTTGAAATTAATGTGCTCCTCTTATTCTAGTTTCCTAAAATGGAAGTTTAGATCATACTTTTAGCTCTTTCTTTTTTTCTAATACATGCATTTAATGCTCTAAATGTCCACCTCAGCACTGCTTTTGCCACATCCCACAAATTTTTATAAGTTGTGTTTTTTTCATATAGTTAAAAATATTTTTGAATGTTTCCTGAGATTTCTTCTTTGACTCATGTGTTATTTAGAAGTGTGTTGTTTAATCTTCACATATTTCTGGATTTTCCAGTGATATTTGTTATTAATTTCTAGTTTAATTCCACTGTGGTCTGAGAGCAGACATTGTATGATTTCTATTCTCTTAAATTTGTAAAGTGTGTTTTATGGCCTATATGGTGATCTATCTTGGATCTATTTTATAGGAGTTTGAGGAGAACGTGTATTCTTCTTTTGTTGAATAAATTAGTCTATAGATGTCAATTATATCTAGATGATTGATGGTGTTATTGAGTTCAACTGTGTCCGTGCTGATTTTCTGTTTGCTGGATCTATCCACTTCTGATAGAAGGGTGCTGAATTCTCTAACTATGATAGAGGATTCGTTTTTCCTCCTTGCATTTCTCTCAGTTTTTGCCTCAGGAAGTTTGATGCTCTAATTTAGGCATATACATGCTAAGGGTTGTTATATCTTCTTGGAGAATTGACCTCTTTATCATTATGCTATGCCCTTTTCTTTAAAATCCCTGATAGCTTTCCTTCCTTTGATGTCTGGTCTATCTGAAAAAAAATTTTTTTGGCTGCATTGGGTCTTCGTTGCTGTGCACAGGCTTTTCTCTAGTTGTGGTGAGTGGGGGCTATTCTTTGTTGTGGTGAGTGGGCTTCTCATTGCAGTGGCTTCTCTTGTGGAGCACAGGCTCTAGGCGAGTGGGCTTCAGTAGTTGTGGCACACAGGCTTAGCAGTTGTGGCTTGCAGGCTCTAGAGTGCAGGCTCAGTAGCTGCGGCGCATGGGCTTAGTTGCTCTGTGGCATGTGGAATCTCCCCAGACCAGGGCTCGAACCCATGTCCCCTGCATTGGCAGGTGGATTCTTAACTACTGCACCACCAGGGAAGTCCTCTGTCTGAAATTAATATAGATATTTCTGCTTTCTTTTGATTAGTATTAGCATGGTATACCTTTCTCATCCATTCATTTTTAACCTCTATGGGTCTTTATATTTAAGAAGACAGCATATACTTGGGTCTTGCTTTTTGATCAACTCTGATAATCTCTGTCTTTTAATTGGTGCATTTAGGTCCTTGATGTCCAACATGATTATTTATATAGTTGGATAAATATTTACCATATTTGTTACCGTTTATACTTGTTGCCCTGTTCTTTGTTCCTGTATTTTTTTTCTTCCAGTCTTTTTCTGCCTTTTGTGGTGTTAATTGGTCATTTTATGTGATTCACATTTTTCTGCTTTCTTAGCATATCAAATATATATCTATCTATATATGTGTATATATATATACACACACACACACACACACATATATATATTTAAGACATTGCCTGAGTTTCCAATATACATTTCCAATTCATTCAAGTGCACTTTCAAATAACACTGTACCACCTCACGAGTAGACTGAGTACGTCACAATAAAAAAAAAAACTTAATTGTTCCCTCCCATTCTTTGTATCATTCTTGTATCACTGCTGTCATTTATTTTACTTATATATAATGTATATAACATGTATTATATATATAAAATCATACATAATTGAACACATTATTATTATTATTATTATTATTTGAATGAGTTGTTACCTCTCAGGTCAATAAAGAATAAGAAAATTAAAAGTTTTTATTTTATAGTCACTTATTCCTTCTTCAGTATTCTTTCTTTATGTAGATTTGAGTTTCTGACTTCTATTATTTTCCTTCTCTTTAAAGAATGCCTTTTAACATTGCTTGAAAGACTGTTGTACTTACAACAAACTCCTTCAATTTTTGTTTGCCTGAGAAAGTCTTTGTTTCTCCTTCATTTTGAAAGATAAATTTTCAGGGTACATATTTCTAGATTGGTAGGTTTTTTGGGTTTTTTTCTCTCAATACTTTAACTAAATTATTCCACTCTCTTCTCACTTGCATGATTTCTGAGGAGAAGTTGGAGGCTTCTATTGAGATATCTTCAAGTTCAGAGTTTCTTTCCTCAGCTGTATCCAGTCTACTAATAAAGTTATTCTTCATTTCATTACAGTGTTTTTTATCTCTAAGATTTATTTTCAGTTCTCTTTTAGGATTTCCATCTCTCTGCTTACATCATCCACGTGTTTTTGCATGCTGTCTACTTTATCCATTAGAGTCATAAGCATCTTAATCATAGTTGTCTTAAACCTCCCCCTCTGATATTTCTAACACCCCTGCCATGTCTGGTTTTGATGCTTGCTATGGCTCTTCAAATTGTATTGTTTGCTTTTTAGTATGTCTTGTAAATTTTTCCTGATAGCTGGACAGGATGTACCACATAAAGGAACGGCTGTAAATAAACCTTTAGTAATGAGGTATAAAGAGATGAGGAGAGGGGAAGCTTCCTATAGTTCTTAGAGTAGGACTCAGTTGTTTAGTGAGCCTATACCTCTGGATTGTGAACTTCTCCAGTGTTTGTAAGGTTGTTTCTTTTTTTTTTCCTCTCCCCTTAAACGGGAGAGGGTGTCTAGAGTGGGGTGGAGTTGAAAGTTTGTTTTCCCTCAGATTAGTTAGGCTCTGATAATACTCCAGCAGGTTAGGCTCTGATTAACTAGTTTCTCCTGATGGAAGGCCTTGTTAAGAAGAAAAGGGTGCTCCGGCATATTTAAAAAATGGTACTTAGGAGGGTTCCCTTTTCTCCACAGCCCCTCCAGCACTTATTGTTTGTAGATTTTTTGATGATGGCCATCATTCTGACTGGTGTGAGGTGATACCTCTTTGTAGTTTTGATTTGCATTTCTCTAATAATTAGCCATGTTGAGCAGCTTTTCATGTGTGTTTTGGCCATCTGTATGTCTTCTTTGGATAAATATCTAGTTAGATCTGTGGGAATGTAAATTGGTATAGCCACTATGGAGAAGAGTATGGAAGTTTCTTAAAAAGCTAAAAATAGAACTACCATATGACCCAACAATCCCACTCCTAGGCATATAACTCAAAACAATACATGCACCCCAATATTCAATGGAGTACTATTTACAATAGCCAGGACATGGAAGCAACCTAAATGTCCATCAACAGAGGAATGGATAAAGATGTACATATATGTGGAATATTACTCAGCCATAAAAAGAACAAAATAATGCCATTTGCAGCAACATGGATGGACCTAGAGATTGTCAAACTGAGAGAAGTAAATCAGACAAAGACAAATATCATAAGATATTGCTTATATGTGGAATCTAAAAAAAGAGTACAAATGAACTTATTTATGAAATAGAAGTAGAGTCACAGATGTACAAAACAAACTTAAAGTTACCAGGGGGTAATGGGGGCAGGGATAAATTGGGAGATTGGGATTGACATATATACACTACCATATATAAAATAGAAAATGAACAACAACCCACTGTATAGAACAGGAAACTCTACTCATGTTGATTCTTCCAGTCCAAGAACATGGTATATCTCTCCATCTATTTGTATCATTTTTAATTCCTTTCATCAGTGTCTTATAATTTTCTGCATACAGGTCTTTTGTCTCCTTAGGTAGGTTTATTCCTAGGTATTTTATTCTTTTTGTTGCAATGGTAAATGGGAGTGTTTTCTTAATTTCACTTTCAGATTTTTCATCATTCGTGTACAGGAATGCAAAAGATTTCTGTACATTAATTTTGTATCCTGCTACTTTACCAAATTCATTGATTAGCTCTAGTAGTTTTCTGGTAGCAGGGACATTCTTATTTGCAGAAGACCTAATTCTATAGGTAGAAAATTCTAAGCACTGTACTCATACGTAAAACTAGTAAATGTACTGATCAGAGCTGCATGATACAAAGTCAATATGTCAATTATATTGCTATATGGGCAACAAACAGTTGGAAGATAAAAACAGTCATATGTATAATCAAAGACATCTCCTTAGCAATAAATTTTACAAGTATACAAAACCCCTACATCTAACACTACAAGAGAGACAGTAAAACAGATATAAATAATGGAGAAAATATACATGGTCATGAATTTTAAGACTCATTATTAGCATACCAATCTTTTCCAAATTGATCTACAGATTAAATGTTGTCTGAATCAAAACCCTTGAATTTTTTGAAACTGACAGACTCACTGTAAAATTTATGAAGTATTGTAAATATTTAAAATAGGCAAGACAATATGAAAAATGAAAAGTTGGTAAATTTGCATTTCCTTGTTTCAAGACTTAACCTAAAATAATCAAGGAACTATGGTATTGACATAAAAATACAGAGTTAGAGTAATGGAACAAAATAGAGCCTGGAAATAAACCCATACATATATGGTCACTTTTTTATCTTCAAAGGCTCCAAAAATGTTCAATTGGGAAAAAAATCTATTTAGAAAAAATTTGTTCTTAAACAACTGTAGAAACATAGGGGAAAAAGAATCTTCACTGCTTTTATCATATTAAAAATGAATTTAAGATTGATCAGAGGCTTAATCAAAAAAGCTAAAATTATGAAGATTTACAAAAATACTCAGAAGAATATTTTGGTATACTTATGGTAGGAAAATATTTTTGAGACAGAAAACACTAATTAAAAAGAAATAAAAGTGACATATTGGACTTTAACAAACTTGAATATTTCTCTACATCCAAATACATAATTTAGAAAATGAAAGGACAAGCCATAGATTAGAGAAAATATTGGCAGTGGACATGTATCAGACAAAGGAATAATATCCAGAAAATATTAAAAAACACTAGAGATAGATAACTAAAATAATGTGACATAAGTGGGTGAAAATTCGAGCATACATTTTCCAAAATATATGGAAATGGCCAATTAGTCCTTGAAAATATTCTCAACATTGTTAGTCTTATAGAAACACAGTATGAAACAACAATGAGTTATGATCATCATTTTTTAGAATGGCTAAAATTAAAAACAACTGACAATAAAAATTTGGCAAGGATGTGGAAAAATCAGAATTTTCTTATGCAGCTTGGGATAAAAAGTAACATAACACTTTGGAGAACAGTTCAACATTTTCTTATGAATTTCATGTACCTGCTACCCTAGGTATTTACCAAAGAGAAATAAAAGCATTTGATCAAAAAAAGATTCATATAAAAATGTTCATAGTAGCTTAATTTATAATATCCCCAATTTGGAAACAACCAACAGAGGAACCGATAAACTGACTGTAGACCACCACTCAGCAATAAAAAGAATGAGGTACTGATCCATGCAGCAACATAGATGAGTCTCATGGGAATAACATTGAGCCCAACCCAAAGATTCATATATGATTCTCTTCATATGTAATTTAAGAGAATACAAATGTAACATATGCTGCTTAAAATCAAAACAGAGTTTGCTGTGAGGAGCACATGTTGGCATTGATTGGAAATGGGCATGAGAGTACTTTCTGGAATGATGGAAATATTCATCCCAATTGCAGTGGTAGTTACTTCACTATATATTCCTCGAGTCTCCTCAAATTCAAATAAGGCTTGTACATTTCATTGTATGCAAATTATATCTCACTATAAAAATAAACAGCATCAAGATAACTGAGGGACTAGAAGTGAAACATGCATTAGAGAAATAGAAGAAATAAACAGCCATTATTGTCCCTAAAATATATGTAAATTATATGCAAAGTTGCTTGACTTCACTTATACTAAGATAAATGTAAATTAAAATTACTTTGAGATAGGTGTTTTTCACCTTTTATATTTAAGGCAAAATTCCAAAAGCTTATAAACAAGGCAAGACTGACAAGACCGTGGGGGTAAAAACAATTTCATATATGGCACGTGAACAATGGTAATATCCCTATGGAGAGAAGTTAGGAAAATTTTATAAAACACAGTTGTTTTGGCCTTTTGTCCAGCAACCTCACTTCTAGGAATTTACCGTAAAGACTAATTAGAAAATAATTTCACTAACTGGAAAATAAACACACAATGACATAATATCAACAACAAAAATACATGCACAAATGCATTCACAAATGCAATTTTCATAGTAATATGCTGGAAATAATCTAACAGCATAATAGGTCATTGACTGGAAAAAAAGACATATATATATATATATAAAATGAAGCATATTACTATGAAAATTGCATTTGTGAATGCATTTGTGCATGTATTTTTGTTGTATTTTAATGAGAATACTATGCAGCTATAAAAAATATAAGAAAAATCTCTGTGAACTTATATGATATGTTTTCTAGGCTACATTTTAAAGTTAAAAAAACAAGGTGTAACAGTATATATAATATGTTGCTTTTTATGCAAGAAATGAAAATAAGACTATTTTTGAAGAATTTTATACAGGAACAATAAACTTATGAAACTAATGAAAATAGGTGCTTACAGGAGGTGGGTTGAAAATGATAAAAGTGTGGATTTAACTTTTGTGAATACCTTCTCCCACAGTTTTGAATTTCGAATTACATTATTATTATGCATCTAAATGTCAAGTTAAATTTGTTTATGAGAATAATAAGTAAAGATATTTAATTTCTCAGGAGATACTAATATGGAACAGGGAAAGGAAAGGAGAGCAACAATGATGCTGAAATATGATGTTGAACTGGAATTAAGGGGATTGAGGTTAAGTCCTTATTAAAAGACCGGAAAGCTGACTCATTAGCAATGGGAATATTTTATGCCCACTCTAAATACTATTCTCTACTAAAAAAAAACAAAACAAAGCAAAACAAAAAACTGGTGCTTCTTGTAGAAATGATTGATTACTATTCTGGGACGGGGGAAATTCAAAGTAAGGTAAAATATCTAATTGTTCATTAAAGTAAGAAAATGCTCCCAGACTAATGGAAATCTGGCAAAACCACGCAGGAGCCAGATTAAACAGCTCCCACCAGCCAAAAATGAGCTTAAAATGAATAAATGACAGGGCTTCCCTGGTGGCGCAGTGGTTGAGAGTCCGACTGCCGATGCAGGGGACACGGGTTTGTGCCCTGGTCTGGGAAGATCCCACATGTCGCGGAGTGGCTGGGCCCGTGAGCCATGGCCGCTGAGCCTGCGCGTCCCGAGCCTGTGCTCAGCAATGGGAGAGGCCACAACAGTGAGAGGCCCACGTACCGCAAAAAAAAAAAAAAAAAAAAAAAAAAGAAAGAATAAATGACAGAAATGGATCCAACATAGTGATAGCCAAAAAAGAGTATTCAAGTGCATACTTACACTAAAACAAAATAACACTTAAAAAGTAAGAGAGGAGCAAAGGAAAAACTTTTCTTTATAAAATAATGCTACTTGGTAAACAGGGGACTTCATTTCACTAAAAATTCAGGGTATGCTTTGTAGAAGACATCCATGCACATAAATCATTTTATAGAAATAAATTTAAAAATGAGTATTCATAATGAACTCGCTTAAAATATTAAGGCACAGTGACACACACTCACTTGAAAATTGTTAAAATTGTAAGTCACAATCCTTTCTTGCAAATTATGGGTATATATTTTAAGTTTTATGGGCTAAGATGAGTATTGGTTTTTTGTTTGTTTGTTTTTTTACACGGGCCTCTCACTGTCGTGGCCTCTCCCGTTGTGGAGCCGCAGGCTCAGCGGCCATGGCTCACGGGCCCAGCCACTCCGTGGCATGTGGGATCTTCCCGGACCGGGGCACGAACCCGTGTCCCCTGCATCGGCAGGCAGACTCTCAACCACTGTGCCACCAGGGAAGCCCCCGAGTATTGTTTTTTAAGTATGTACATTATTATATACGACACACTGTCAAATATATTTTGTTATATGACAAATGCAAAAAAATTAAAATAATATCGTACACCTCTTTTTGCTTAAAATACATCATGTATTCCTATTGTGAAGTCAATAAAGTCCAAATTTCTTCCCATCTCCTACAAGGCTCTGCCTGGACTGGCCCTTCCCTTCCCTCTTCCACATTCTTTGCTGTTTGCACACCATTCTTTGTCTCATGGTTGAACTTTACCAAGTTCTTTCCTGTATCAGAAGCTGCACGCTTTTTGACTCTATCTTCAATGGTTTTCCTCCAGTTCTTTTCATAGCTTTTTTTGTTGTTGTTATTTTAGCAGACAAAGTATATTTTCCTGAGCACCTCATATTCTCACTTGCTTTATTCTTCTCATTAGGCTATTATTATCCCTTCAGAGAACATTAAAATATTGACAATATTTACTTGAGCATTTGTTCACTTGTTTAGTGTTCGTTTCTTTTACCAGATTGTGAATTCCTTTCTCCTTACAGAATGCTGTAGTTACCATGATTTCCCTAGGGCATAGTATGGTGCCTAGCACATATTAACGCTACCAATATAGATTTTTAAAATATAGGAATGAATCAATATTATCATTAACAACTCACTATTTAGTATAGATAAATGTCTTATTCTTTAAAGCAATTTTATTTACTATTAAACATTTTAGTTTGTTACCCATGTATTAAGCATAGGTACTCAGCTGGTGCTGTGGGAACAACAAAGGTGAATTGAATGTTTCGCAGACACTGCCAACTTGAATCCACAATGCATGTCTAGAAGGTCTGGCGAGTCGCTAGGATTTGCTTTGTATAAAGAATGTAGACGCTTCTTGTGGAAGAGGATGGAATAGTGGAAGGGACATTAAGTAAGAAAGCATGCTTAGTAAAAAATAAAGCCCTAGTGGTCAGAAGGGAAAAAAAAAATTTAAAAGCTCCCTCAGGTGTCAGCTTCCTTTTTTCCAAAGGGATAAAGCTTGGTGTTTCTCATTTAAATTTGTCGTTAGCCCAATACCATGAACTCAGACCTGAATTCTGGGAAGAGAAAGACAGGTGCAACAACTTAAAAACCATGCAACTGTTTTCAGACAAGCTTCTGTGAGATGTTGGAATGAGAGGATGGTATCAAGACTGGGGAAGGTAGAGGCAGCCTATTCACTCCTGCCCAGTGCAGGCTCTGGTACAGAGGACTTGGCAGGCAGAGGGACAAAAATCATGTTCTGTCAGGATAATAGGCACCTGACCAGAGGAAGAGGAGAACTTCAAGTCTTTTTCTTATGACACTCATTAGACAACTCCTTTGGGCTCCAAAAGGTAAGAAAGAAGACTTGTAGAGGAACTAGTATTTGTAATAGTGGATGGGAAAAGATAAATTTTGCTTATTGTCACTACTTCATTTTTACTTCCAGGCCACTATGACCCAGGGTTACTCATAGTCCTTGGTTTCGAAGAGTTCATAGGCTAATTTATCTACCAGAATATTATAGAGTTTTTTGAAGCCAAAAATGTAAAGGTTTCAAATATTCCTATAATATGTCTGTATAGAGTAAGTAAATGAAAAAAGAAAGTGTAATAAATAAGATATTTTGGAAATTTTAAAAGATAAACCATTATCATAAAAGGGTATAGAGAAGTAATTTGGATAAGCGAAAATTTAAAAAGAACTCTAATAAAAGACTGCTGTAGAAGATTATCATTTGTATCAAAATAGAAATTATTAGCTTATTGAACTCCTTGTAGCTGCACAAATTTTTACTAGAAAGTAAAAGGATCATTTTGTTATATAGGTACCTCACTAATCATAATCAGCAAAGACCACTTAGAAACATACTGACCTTTAGTTTGAAAGGAGATTAAAGAAAATATAATGCAGAAAATACTCAGTCTTTTAAAAATTTAACTCATAAATTTGATAACATATTTTCTTATTTTGACTTCTACTGATGGATAAGTTTCTTAACCAAGGAAGTCCTAAAGTCACCTCCATGACTTTTTAATTTACTATCTTTCAACTTGAAAGAAATTATAAAAGTATAGAATTAATTTTCAACATATTTATTAATAGTTATTTGTTATAATTATTAAAGTAATAGAGTTTCACATTACAAATTGGGCAACGCAAAGTGTTTCCAAACAGCGTTTCCAAAATTTTTCTATAAATATGCACACATATAAGTAAAATTAAGTTCATTGTCTGAAGCATAAATCCTTATATTCACTTACCATTTTTATAATTTCTATATTTAATAGTCTCTAAAGGTTAAATTAGGTGGAATTCTAGGAAAAACATTAAAGATGATCTTTCTGTACCATAATTCTTAAGCACCCAATCCATTCTGTGCTCATTGTAATTTTATTCATTACAAATTTTTTGCAGGGATAGGAATTGTTAGATTCAATATTTGGGGATTTTTTGATCAGGAGGTGCTAGACTTTATTGCCTGAAGTGGTACCATTTGTTCTCTGTGAAATATGGTTAGCATCACCTTATTTTTTTATTAAGTGTATATTTATATCCTTGAGAAGCAAATGTACTCTATCCACATGGCTAGCGTTTATTGTTTTATGTTCTGCACGCAAAGCTGCTTTTCTTAATAATAAGAAACAGCTGTTGTAAGCACAACAATGAATGCAATGGGTCATACATGCCTAAATTAGATACAAAGGGAGCCAAGCAGGGCTAAACTCTTTAATTCTGTCTCACTCTTACATGATTGATGCTCTCTAAAAAGAGCAGTTGTACACTGTGTTGAGATTTAACAGATGCTAAAAGAAGCCCATTCCAGTGTACATTTGTTAGGCAGCTGTGTTTTATACCAGCAGTGATTACAATGGAAAATCAATGTTTCCCTGACAGTAAGACTGACAGAACTTACATGCAGCAAAACTAAGGTAAAATAATGGAAAATATTAGTGCAGTTCACAAATGCAATAAATCATTTCCATGGTATATATTATGAGTGTACAAAGTTAGATATCAGTACTCTGGTTTTGTTTGTCATATCAGCATATATACATATATATATCACTCATTAAATCTAAAGCTCTATCCTTTGCATAAATGATAACTGACTTACTGAGCCATGAAGAGTGGTGGTTATAAGACATATGGAGCTACGTATATTTTGAGAAAAAAATAGAAATAAACTTAGAATTTATGGCGTGTGGTACATAAGGATAGCCAAAAATTTTGCTTCTATTTAAACCTCTGTTTTCATGGATTTAAATGTCATCTTTTGATTATGTATTTCATCTTTTAAGTTTTAACAGTTCATATTAAGAAAAATTTGACACAAAATGAAGTCATTTCCGATGTAGAAATCTAGTTTGGAAGGAGACAAAAACTACATACAAAATAATGTCTACAGAGGATTTACATACTATAGTTTCAAAAATTTACAGTTAAATATACAGACTTCTTTCATCTTTTGGCTGTCATGAATAATGCTTCAGTGAATATGGGAGTGCACATATCTCTTCGAGGTCCTGTTTTCAATTCTTTTGGAGAAATACCCAGAACTGGGATTGCTGGATTATATGTTAGTTTTATTTTTAATTTTTTTTGAGGAATCTCCATTCTATTTTCAATAGTGGCTGTGCCATTTTACATTTCCACCACAGTGCACAGGGGTTATAATTTCCCCATATCCTCACCAACATTCATTATTTTCTAGGGTTTTCTGATAATGGCTATCCTAATGGGTATGAGGTGATATCACATTGTAGTTTTGATTTGCATTTCCCTGATAGTGATGTTGAGCATGTTTTAATATACTTGTTGGTCATTTGTATATCAACCTAAATATCCATCAAATGATGAATGAATAAATAAAATATGATATACACATGCAATGGAATATTATTCAGTCTTTAAAAAGAAGGAAATCCTGTCATGTGCTAAAACATGGATGAAACTTGAGGACATTATGCTAAATGAAATAAGCCAGTCAAATAAACCAGAATGAATACTACATGATTCCACTTATAAGAGGTACCTAAAATAGTCAAACTCATAGAAGCAGAAAGTAGAACAGTTGTTGCCAGAGACCTGGGGGGATAGGAGAATGGGGAATTGCTGTTCAATGGGTATTGGGTTTCTGTCAAGCAAGATGGAAAAGTTCTAGTAATCTACTGTATAACAATGTACATATAGTTAATAGTACTTTACATTTAAAATTTTCACAAGGGGTAGATTTCATGGTTTTTTTTTTCTACCAAGAAATTAGAATATAGAAAAATAATATAGTTTTGCACATATTTCCATTCACATAGTTAATTATTAGCACACAGCTATTTTGGTTTTATGAAATATTTTTAAAATGTGTATTTAATAAGGAGTATTAGTCTTCTCGGGATGGCATAACAAAACACCACAGATTGAGTGGCTTGAACAAAAGACATTTATTTTCTCATGTGCTATAAGTCCATAATCAAGGTTCCAGCAAATCTGGTTTCTGGTGAGGGCTCTCTTCCTAGTTTTTGTCCCAAAAGTCACTGAGATATAGTAAAGTTCTTCAATCTTTTTATTTTTTCTTTCTGTTCTTCAGAGTAAATCAATTTAAATAATCTACCTTCAAATTCATTAACGTTTTTTTTTTTCTTATTTCCATTCTTGTGTTAAACCCGTCAGAACTTTTTTTTTCCTTTTGTATCAGCTATTGTACTTTCAGTTCCAGAACTTCTAATGATTTTTTGGTTGTTTTAGTTTTCTTTTCTCTGCTGAGATTCCTCAAATATTTTCTTATTATATCTATCTTGTCCTTCAAGATTCATACATTCTTTCAACAGCTGACAAAGTTTTTCTTAGCTATTTATTTACCTAAATCATCTTGGTGTCAGTTTATGTTTACTAATTTTTTCCTGATTATAATATTTTCCTGCTTCTATACATATCTAGTAATTTTTTACTGTCTGCACGACATTATGTATGTTAACTTGAAGGCTATTTGGATTATGTTGCCTTCCATTAAAGGGTATTAAATTTTTATGCCGATATACCTTTTCATTTACTTTTGTTAGAAGGATTTCCTACATTTGCTTTCTCCAATTAAAAAAAAAAACCTTTATTTTACTTCCAGTTGTATTCATAGTTAGGTCAAAAAAACAATAAATACCTTAGGTATTTTAAGTAGGAATTGATTTAATAAAAATAATAATTTGCTTAAAATTGTTGAGAGGTCTAGAGGGGAAAAGGTCAAGAAAATTGCTATTAATTCTCAGCTTTAATAATAGTTTTTAGGGAATCAGAAAGATACTTGCTCCTTGAGCAAAAGATTTTCTCAGGTATTTAAGAACAAAGTTAGGCTTTTCATAGGGAATATTGCAAAGCTTTGTAAGCTCATGTGTTTATATGAGGCTTCTGGAGAAAAACTAATACCTTCCAAATATCTAATGAGTGGCTAACTTGAAAACAGGCCCTGGAACACTGTTGGAAGAAAGATTTTGTGAACAGTACTTATGCTTCTAGACGCTGTCCTACATATCATTTGTCATAATCATTATATAATTATAGTTGAGTTTCCCCACCACTATCTTGTTGTATCCATAGTGCATTTTTTTTTAAATTTTGCCATTCTCTTTCTTTGATTGGTATGTGCATTTTATTCTGTTGATTATCAGCGATTCTTGAAAGGTGTTGCATCCTTGCTTTCTGAGATATTGTTCTGCTTTTCGGGAACTCTCTTTTAATTTACCCATTTTCATCTCTGAATTAGCTCTGTCTACACACTGAGGCAGAGTCTCCTTAAGTGTTAGAATTCATTCTTAAATTTAAAAAGTCATACAAAAAATTACATACTAGAGAAGTTTTAGGGGAAAAAATCAAGGAGCTTAGTTAATACAAACACTACCATGCAGGCAGGGGTTACTCTTTCATATCTTTTATAATTCAGGATCACACAGTTAACTGCACATAATAGGGGTTAAATAAATATATTGCATGATATATGAATTAAGAAGTTAAAGAATAAAGGAAGAATTGAGATAAGCAGATGCGACAAACTCTTTTTGGAATAAAGTCTTCTCCTTCTTATATTTTAATCCTAATAACTGAAACCAATATCTAAAACAACCACTGCTTGAGTTTTTCTCTCCCCCGGCAAATGTAGAAGGTAATTTTGTGTATAGGAGCAATGAAGAATTTCTAAATTCAAGGGATTACTAATAACTTAGTAAAGTATTAAATTATATTTTTTTCAAATTATATTTGGTCCCTTACTCTTACTTCTAGAATTTGGCGACGGAGCACAATAATAGGAAATCAAATCTCAACTGTAAATAAAACAACAATGACGGTGATAACGAGAGTCAAAGCAATTTGATGGGAAAAGGAGAAATATCTTTCAAAAAGTGGTGTTAGAATAATAGGATACCCTACAGAAATAAAGAAACTCACCCTCCCACCTTATACCATATGTGAGAAATATTAATGTGTGATGAATTATGAAGCTCAACATAAGAGTTAGAAAAACACAATTTATAGAATACCACATTGGAGAAAATCTTTGAGACCTTGGGTTAGACAAAGATTTCTTAAGGGATATAGAAAGCATAAACTGTACATTTTTGTGTAGAAAGTTAGGCTTTATGAAGATTAAAAATTTGGGCTCATCAGAAAAGAAAAGAAACTTCATCAAGAAAATAAACTATTTATGTACTGGGAGAGAATATCTGAAACACTACTATCTGAAAAAGGACTTTTACTGAAAATATATAAGCAATACCTGCAATTCAATAATAAAAAAACAAATATGCCAATTTTCAAAAATTGAGGAAGAATTAAACTAACATTTTCCAAAATAATATATACAAGTGACCAAGGATCATAAGAAATGTACAGAACATCATTAGGGACATATAAATTAAAACTATACTAAGATATCACTGCAAAAGTTAAAATGAAAAAAAAATGACCATACCAAATGTTGGAAAGGATGCAGGAGTAACTGCAACTCTGATACTTTTTTGTCTGTACTGTAAAACGATACAACCATTTTGGAAAACAGTTTGGCAATTTCTTCAAAGAACTTAAGCAATATAGGAATTCCAGTTCTATATTTAAAAGGTATTAATTAAATATTTAAAAGGTATTACTGAGAATATACATTCAGAAAACAATTTCTAGATGAATTTTTATAATAGCCATACTCATTACACCCAAAACTTGTAAATAATCCAGATTTCCATAAACAGGAATATAGAAATTCCACTGTATATATTTACATCGTGGAATGCAGCACAGCAATTGATATACTGATAAATGTAACAACATGGATAGAACACGCTCTATGATTCCATTTATCTGAAAAGTTTAATAGGTCATAGGTCTCTCTCACATTGATGGGGGATAGGATTACAAAGGGCATTGGTTATTAGGTCTCATCTTTAAATTATACCCATGACACTAAACTATAGTTATAGATATCATATCAATTGTTTCTGGGATGGGTAATTGACTGGGAAGGAATACAAGGAAACTCAGTGAGGCGATAGAAATGTTTTGTGTCTTTATCTGTTTCAAAATTGATTGAAGAATACACTTAAAATCTGAGCGTTTCCATGTATCTAGATTATAGCAGTATAAAAATAAATCATACAAAACTATATACAGGTAAGTATGTGCTAAAACTGTACTAAGAATTTAAAGTACATAGTATATTATACTATTCACAACAACCCTATAAGATGAATATTATTTTTATTCCCATTTTACAGTTTATGAAACCGAGGATCAGATATCTTATGCAATGTGATTAAGATCTCATGATTAATAAAGAAGCCAACATTCAAATCTAGATTTGTCTAAATGAAGAATTAAGATCCTATACAACCATTCTCTCAATTCTTTATTGGTAGATAACTTTTTCCAGACATTCAAGTTATTCTACTATATATGATGACTCTGATGATGATTGTGAATGTAAATATATTGGTTGTTTAAAAAAATAGTCAGTTGATTGACACATAAAAGGAAAGATACAGCTATGGGATGGGTAAAAGTATAGGGGATCTCGAGTTGACAGAACTATATTTTTCCTTACCAAAATACCAGTGTGATTCCTTCTTCTCATCATTCAAAAATCCTACTTTCTTGTTAAAGCAATTGTTTTTATATGGATGACTTGTCAGTTATACAAGGTCAACAAGTACAGTAAGCAACTTTTATTAGTTTTTATACACTCTCGGTCAAAGTTTCAAACTCTGATTATTGCCTAATGAGAGCAAGAGTGTCCAAGACTTGACAATGGCTGTATTAGCTTTGATTACCAGGATGGCTACTGCATATCCAGAAGGTTCTGGCAGATTTTACTAAAATTGAATCAAGAATACTTCCTAAATTTAATTCTTGTAGATAATCAACAAAACAATCCTCTGTGTTTATGAGAATTGGATCCAGTTCTTACAGGAAAAGACACCATCGCTGAATTCCCTATCAGGGAATTAACACCACTAGGGCTTAGCAGCATTCTGCCAGCTCTGAGTGAATATTTCTCATGGATGCACTATGGTCCTCTTCACCATCCTTGAAACAAGCTCCACTCTAAGCACAGCTATTAGTCTTACTGCTCCCCAACATTTTGATGATTGGTGTGATTATATTATTAGCTAAACATGAAGTAGAATTGAATCACTAGAACAGGGAAAGGTACAGCTAATCAACAGATCTTTTCCTAGTAAGCATGTTTGATTCATGAAAACATTACTATATCTTGATTCAATATAAAGCTGAAGTATCTTGTTATCATGCTGCAGAGGAGGGGAGAATATACTTAGGTTTGGGGATGCTCCTTTTAACAGTTGAGTCTCAGGTCGGAAAGCATAATCACTATGAAGATTATAAAATAGGGAATTTATCATAGAAATGAACTTTTACCCAATTGTGTGAGGAGATGGGGAAGAAATGGCTTAAAATGGAATTGATTAGACCAAGGAAAATATACTTATCAACCCCGACACAAGAGAAAGAGTTGGGGCTTTCGGGGAAATTTGGAAACTAGACATATGTATATTCAGCTGCTTGACTGGAAATCAAGAAGGGAATTGATGTGGGAACCTGTGAAATGTTAGCTCTTGATGGCTACTGTCGCTATCAAAGTGGAGCTCAGTGTCTGGGGGTGGGCTTGGGTCAGGAGTGGTGGCAGATGGGGAGAAGAGTTAAGTGAGAAGTGGAGGAGGTTGAAGGCAAACTGAAACTCACTGTTAGCTCTGCCTGTGCCTTTTATCATTTCTAACCAACAATGGCCTTCAGAGAAAAAGGATTCTCACTTCATTTTTGTCTTTTCAATTTTGTGTAAATTTACTTTTGTACAACTCTTTCCTGTCACTTGAAAGGAATAACAATTATAGGAAACAGTTTTTGGAAACACCAAGTTAACAACAGAATAATCTAACACACAGGAGAAGATTAACTTCTGGGAAGAATGTGGAGGTGATGACAAAGTTTAGTTTGAGTGTACATTAAAAACACAGACACTGAGAGATCAGTTGAAACTAGGTCAACGTAAGAAATATGAAATTCAAACACAAAATGACCTTAAGATAGGCATTCTTGGGAAAATCTGAGGTTGGACACAGCTGAGATACCTCAAAGCAAAGGAATGAGGCCTTAGTTTGATAGAATTCAGGTACATTTCTATGAATAGCTTTTTGTTACAATGAAATCTTAAAATAGGTAGATGGTGTGCCTTGCAATATCAAAGTGGACTAAAAGTGAACTTATATATAACATTTTAGGCTCATTTCCAAGCCCATTTTCTTTTCCTCTCCACTTAAATATTTGTGTTCCATGGCTTCATTAACTTTCCTCTTTTGTGAAAATGTTTCTACAGAGGCCTATATCTCTAAGCAACAGTTAACCTATTTGCATGCTTCATTAATGACATCATACTACAAAATCCTTCTAAAATGTTGTTCCCTTAATATTAGGTTTTTGAAATTTATCCATACTTTAACATACACATTTTAGTTGTTATATTATATTCCATTGTAGGAACACAAAATAAAATTATCATTGTATTGTTAATGAGCATTTAGTCTGCTTCCAAGATTTAACTACTGCATACAATGGTGCCATGAACATTCTTGAACATTGTGTCTCATGCATGTTTGACAACTCCTCTCAGGTATATATCTAAAGTGGATTTAATGGGTAGAGGGAATGTTATTATTTACCTTTGTTTGTGCCAGTTTGTTTTCCATGTTGACTATGCTATTTTATAGCATCACTAGCCATGTATGGAAATTTCTGTGGCTCAAAATAATTGCAAACACTTTGTATCATCAGTATCTATTTTTTTTTGCCAGTCTGAACAATGTGAAGTGATGTTTTCTCCCTAGCTTTAATTAAAATTTCCATATTGTGAGTCTAAAAACATTTTTATATCTTTATTGGTATTTGTAGTTTCTTTATTGTGAATTGTCTATACAAATCTTTTGTCTAATTTCCTATTGTGATTTTTTTGTCTTTTAATTATTATAAACATTCTTACACATTCTGTATACTAATTTGTTGATAGTTATATACACTGGAAGGACCACAATTGAGTGGCATTTATTTTCATTTTGTTTTGCTAATTTTAAGGCGTTCAAATTTACCATTCATTTTCTTTATGGTCTGTAATATATATAAAGATATTCTCTTATATTGTAAGTCATTAACAGTTTTCTTTCCCAAATAAGATTTTAATTCATGTAGAAATAAGTTTTGAGTAGGGATCCAATTTTTTTCCTTTTTTTAATGTAGATATTTTATTTCCTGATACAATTTACTGAATAGCCTATTTTATTCTTCACTGAATTTTAAAACATTTTATTTTTAAAATACCAAATCTACTGAAAATTTGAAAGAATAGTACAATGAACACTCATATGTATCTTTCATCTAGACTCACCAATTGCCATTGTTTAATAACATTTGCTGTCTTTCTCTGTGCGAATTTACAAGTGCAGAAAACTCACAACATTTTTATATATATTTTGATATATCATTTAAAAGTAAATTGCAGATACAATGAGACCTTACCCTTACTTACATATTTCAGCATGTATCTCTCAACATAAACAAAATATCATTAATATATTCATGGAAATTAACATTGATAGAATTATATTACCTAATCCAGAGTTCATATTAAAATATTCCCCATTGTCAATTTTTATCTTATAACCTAGAGCCATATCTATAATGACATTAACATTTTTGAAAATCCATGCCAGCTGATCTGCAGAATATTTTGTCTAGAACATGCAGTACAATGTTCAACTGACGTAGAATAGATAGTGGGCATAGCTGTCTTACTTCTAATTTCAAAGGAAATGCTCCAAAATTTTGTTCTACAAGAATAATGTAGGTTGTTGTGTTTTGTTTTTCTTTTTTATAGATGACCATTATAAGGTTAAAGCAATTTCTTTCAATTCCTAGTTTGCTAAGAAATTTTGATTAGGAGGTCCTTTGCATTTGAACATAATATTTTCCTATATCATTTGAGATCATATGTCCTAAGCTCTTAAAATGATTATTATTTTATTATCTTATTATTTTTATTTTGGGAGAGATGCTACTTTGGTAACATTCTAAAAACAGAATGCCCACATGGCTATTTTTTTTCTCCTTATCTAAAATTTGCCACTGACATTTGAATAGGTTGCTAGTTGAATTAGCCAAAGAAATTGGAGACACATTTAAAATTTGATTCAGCTCCATCCACAAACTCGTTCAGGTTTTGACATTTATTTTTTATTGAAGTTTAGCATACATTAAGGTTCACCAATTTCGAGTTCCTTGTATTTTCTTATTTACAGATGGAGAAAACTAAGTCTCAGGATGGCTTGGTGATTTGTCTAAAGTCAAACTGCTAGTAAATAGTGGAGTTGGAATTCAAGCTTGTACATGTCTGGCTGCAAAGACCATACTGCTTCTATGAGTCAGAAATGAGGAAAACTTGATTCTTGCTTCAGAAGTGAAATTATGATTAAGTATACAAAAGTGAGCTTAATTTTTTCAGGCAATAATGGAAGAAGCCATAACAAAAATTCAAGGTCTTTTAGGAACAATCAGTGCTGCCTGTTGGATCAAAGATGTCTCACTGAGGCAGAAGACATTGAGTAGATCTGCATGGCGGATAGAACTGCAGCTGGAGATGGCACGAAGACACTTGCGAATGGGAGCAACATGCAGTGATAGGCGTTGCAGAGAGCAGAGAGGTGTAGAGAGAGGCAGGTACATGTTGAGAGATACTGCTCTTGCTCAAAGTGATGACCCTAGGCAAAGACAGCCCTAACTGGGTCTAGGTAGGAAGTAGAGGAGTTAAAAAAAAAACCTGCTCTTAGAGACTTTAAGATCCAAGAGAGAATTCCTACGATATGTGGAAAGGGATTTAAAAAATCAAGAAAGCTTCAAGGACCAACCCAGGAGTCTGCTGAAATATCTGTGGTGGGAAGAGCTAATTCTGGAAGTAGAGTGAGTAGCTCCAGGGCTCTGTTACCCAGTCAGCCAATGGTATCAGAACTGGGGACCATTTTACATTGGACAGCCGAAAGATGCTGTCCCCACTGCTTCACAGTTAGAAGAAGTGCACCCACATTCCCGGGGAGTCATTTCCTGACCCATAGAGTTGGTTTTGTTGCATAAACAATGCAATTCAAGATGTTTCTATCTTCTCTCCTCCCCCAATCTGTCATTCATCCTAAGAACTAAAGGACTTAGAGTTTATAGGTCTCCCCAAAGAGTCATGACTTATGATAAAATATGAAGTATATTACTATGTATTCCTAGAAACCCTGTAGCTGACCACAGACCTAGACAGGAGAATGGAATAATTTCCATTTGAAACATCAGGGTGTTAGGTTGCCAATAAAGAGATAGATGATGTGATTTTGTTGAAGGTGGATGGGCGCAAAATTATTTAGTGCAGGTGTGACTTCTGGAGCTTCCACTTTCATGTGTTGGAGGATTTGTAGGGTGACTCCTTGGAATTTACCCCATGGCAGGTGACTGTTCTACAACAGTCATGGTCATTAAGACTCCGTGCCTGTGATGGCTTGATAATAGACATACGATGCAATTTTGGGCAAAGAGATAGGCTGTAAAATTTCTTTACTTCTTAAAACCCCACAGAGATAATCCCCTTTACTTATTCTGGTTGTTATCATGTCAGAGGTGATGTCCAAAAAGTGGGAGACATATTGCTACCATTCCTATGATATTTCCCAATGATGTCAAATTGAAAGGTAGCAAAAACCTGGGATCTTCATGACGATGCTGAGCAATTGAATCAACTCTGAAGACCAGCCTTTCCATAGACTTTTATTTCCAGTGGTCTTTATTTATTTTCTGCACATTTGAGTTTCTTTCTTGTCTCATTTCGTTTCAGAATGAAAGACATTTTATCATTTCTTGTAGTGACAGACTCTCTCAGCTTTCATTTTTCTAAAAATGTCATTTAAACCTTGCCTTTCAAGGATATTTCCACTGTATATAAAATTCTTGTCAACAGTTTTATTTCTTTCTTTCCTCCTCTCTCTTTTTTATAACTTTCAGCACTTAGAAAGGTCACTAGATTGACTTTTGGCCTCCACTATTTCTGATGAAAAGTCAACAGAACTTTATGCTCTCTGTTACCCTGAATATAACATGTCTTTCTCTCCTGTGTATCTTGTTGAGGCTTATTTTTAGGATTTTGGGGGGGATAGGTAGAGAGTAGATGCAATTCTAGGGCAATGTTTCTCGACCTTGGTGTTATTCACATTTTGAAGAAGATAATTTTTGTTGTGGGGCTGCTGTGTGAAAAGAGGATGGCTAGCGCCATCTTTGGCCTCTACCCACAAAATACCAGTATCACTTCACAATTTGTGACAATCAAAAATGTCCCCAGACGTTGCCAAATGTCCACTGGTTGGCAAACCTGCACCATTCACCTCCTCTCCCATTAAGAACTAGTGCTCTAGGACATGGTCCTTTCTCCTAATATGTGGTGGTCTTTCTGTTTTCTCAGCCAGATGCCATGAATGTGTTAAATTAAATACAACATGGAGACCAGACTTGAAATGCCCCTGAGCAGACAAAACCATTTAAGCCACATAAACAAAACTTACTTCATGAACATACACAAAACTTAGGTTATATCTTGTAAATGCCTCTGATAATCACAAAAGAATCTTAAGTCATCTTCCTGAAAATGGTATAAGATAATAATTTATAACTAATCCCTTTCAGTCTGGAAATCCCCATTGTAATTGTAATAACCAATCATTGTGAAAGTTAATGACTGGTTATTTTTATTTTATAAACCATCCTGTAATGTCATACCACTGAGCTTTCTATCAGTTTTAAATTCTATCAGTTTTAAATTTGAAGGTTTCCAGTTCATGAACTGTTCTTATACGCACAGATTTGATTTGGTGGTTTTAATTCTGCTATTTTTGGACTTTTGGCAAATGTTAATAAGTTATGACAATTCTGCGTGGGCCACAACTCAAATCTTTCCTTTTTCTGTTCTTGCCAATGCAACACAATATCTCTATCCTGTTCTTTAACCCATTTGTTGCCACTTTCTGGAAAGCCTCAACTCATCTTACTCCCTGAATGGATAGCCCACCTCTCAGTCATGAACTTACAACAAGCCCCTTGATGTACTTCTCAGGCCCTTTTTTTTTTTTTAACATCTTTATTGGAGTATAACTGCTTTACAATGGTGTGTTAGTTTCTGCTGGGGCCCTCTCTTTTTGTAACCCCTCCTCATCTATTCAGGCTCTAGTTTTCTGCAATGTGGTCAGGAAATTGACTCTAGGCAGGAAGTCGGGCATTTGTGACAAAGCTGACTTTGTAAACTTCCCTTTTCTCAAAGTTGTAGTATTACTTTTCCTGTTGACTTGAAAATCATTTCATTTTATATACTGTACAGTTTAAAATTGTTTACTGCAAGAGAACTAGTCTGGCACCAGTTATTGCATCATTTCCAGAAGCATATTTAGGTTATTAGATTTATTAAGTATTTGCTCACATTTTCTTTACCTCAGAATATTATGAAGAGTTTTTCACATTTTCAATTGAAAATGCAAAAGGAAGTTAAGATTCATCATATTTGTTTACTTTTTATCATTAGCAATTTGTGATTTATTAGTGATTGTCCACTCCTGGAACTTCTCTCTTTAATTTGTATAATTGGCTTCAAAGGAAGGTTTGTATCTTTCCAATTATTTTGTATCAAAGGCTCTTCCTTTTCCTCCAATTCTTTCCAGTCCTTGATGCCAAAAGCCCTCCAATTGTTGGGTAGTACAAGAACTTTCTTTTCTAATTTCTCATTTATTTATCCTCCAGAAAAGATAACAGGAAAGGAAGATTTCTTCTTATTTTTCACTACTCTCGCACCTCAAAAGAAAAATGAAAAACATTTCTTGGACCCACTAAAATAAAACCTCAAATATTTTCCTTCCCACCATAAGACAGTATTTTCTCACTGTACCCTCTGGTCAGAAGTGAAAAAAAAAATTACTTGTTTGAATTTTGCCTTTTCTACAGAAAATGCCTGTTGCTAATTAAGCAATTTTTATTAAATTATTCCAGCAACAATTCAGCTACTTTTCTTTAGAACTTTAAATTTTACTAATGTTTTACTATATATCTAAATGTTGGAATAATTTTTTGAAAAAGTAATAAGTTGATCTTATTATTGAAGTATTTAAATCAGTATCTACTGAAAGCCTGCTGCTCTATGTAAAAACACGTATTTGGTTTCTTAAAAGAAAAGCAAGATAGGAGAATAAGTAATTTAGGAAGAAATAAAAAGTGGAAAGAGAAAGTGTTAAGTGTGGAAAAAGTAGGATAAAACTTATAAGTTGGATGTGTGTTATGGCATGCAATCAATTATGTTAGGAAAGAGATGTACCCAGGCTTAGGGGACAGATTAGCACATTTCCTTGTAAGTGTAGGGGAAAGAGGAGGGACAATATTCAAAAACAATTTGAAATTTAAGTTTCATTATCATTCCTTAGTTTTTGGCAAATAATTGCTAGATAACACATAACTGTTACCTGGTAGAGTTGTGGACAAAATGGGTTTGTAATCTTACAGTGTGGTTGTAAATCCCAGCTCTAATACAAAGTATTTATGATAGTGGACTTCATTTGTTATTTATAACGTGCAAAAAGAGTTGATATGAAAAATGCCTAAGATAACATGTAAATAAATGCTCAGCAAAATGTGGCATATAGTGACAATGTATTTTATGAAGATTTCCTTCCTCCCTGAAAAAAAAATGACTTGTATACTCCATAGAGAGGACATAAATCCAATAAAAATTTGGTTCATAAGTAAAAATTATTCTTACAGTTTCTTAAGTATTTCTATCACAGTATCACCTATTTGATATCGAAACCATCTAAGACTAAACCTCATGTGCACAAAAATATGGAGTAATTCTTATTAAGTATTCATTCTATAAATCCACAGGATAATATAAAACACAAGATAATGTAATATATTGATTAGCAGTTTAAATCCTATACACATTGATCCTAAATTCTTCCAGTTTCCTCCAAGTACCTCCCAATAGAATACTTATTAATGACAAAAAGAAAAAAGATAACATATCTACAGGGCAGAAGCCTGGAAGATCCCATTTTAATCAATGATCAATGTTAACATCACCAGGAATGGGACACATTGCCATTGTGCGTCAATTCACAGAAGGTAGTATTTTGCTGGAAGGTAATTTGAGGCGACTTAAATATCTCATTCTTCATCATATTCTGACTTAATTAAATAATGTCAGTAGAAATTCAGACCCTTATTCAAAACTTTATAAATTGTTACTATAATTATATATATTTTTTGATTCTCAGAATGTCTCTGTTTTAGGCAGTGAAAAAACCCTCAAGCTATTTATAGGTCCTTTTGACATGGCTGAATTATTCTTTAAGCACTTTATTATTTTATGGCAAAACTAAATGTTCTAGGTTCCTTTGAAATTTCTCTGACTAAACCTTGGAATCAACCATATCTCAAAAAAAATCCTCGTTTCTTATTTTAGTAGAGGTTGGCATATGCAGGCATGGTCTGAGGTGTGCTCATTAATCTTGAGTGAGCTCAGTAGACAAAGCTTGTGACTAAATTATACATCTATATTTATTTCTCTACCTATTTACATTTATATTGAAGACCATGCGTTCACACTGACACCATAAATATATTAATGCAAAACCACAAGGCTTACTAGCCCTCTCTGTCTCTCTCTCTCTCTCTCTCTCTCTCTTTTATTAATTTGTGACTCACTTCTCAGACAGTGAGACACCTGGCTCCCATTATATAAAATGAATATATTTATTTGAATGGTCCTCCGTGCATAACCAAATTCTCATTATTGCCTTACTGTGTAGACTTCCTCTCTCTTCAGTTGGGTCCTGACATCCTGAACCTGGTTGCTCCTTCATATGTGAGTACTCTCCTTAGCTCTAATCCCCATCCTCCACCCTGCACTGGACAGCCTCCCATATGCCACCCCAGGCTACTGCAGCTGTGAAACTCCATGTTCCTCAATGAGACAGCTTCCTCATCTTTCTTGGGCTCTGACTCTTGAGCCAAGCCACACCCCTCCCCCACATTTTGAACTTCTTCCTCATTTGAGGATGGCTCTAAATTAACACTCTGGACTACTGTGATTCTCCTAAATCCATATGCATACAATGCTCAGCCCTGTTAACCCCTGTATGTAGGACTAAACTGTTCAGGAAATGAAGGTAAGAAAAATAAAAGAGAGGGAAAGAAAGGAAAAAGAAAGGGCAAAATAAGAGATAGAGAAAGCTGCAGTTCCTTTTTTATACTATTTTTTAAAATAGGAGATTTGCATTAACAGCCTAAACTGAATTCTGAAACATCTATCATTCATCGAACACAAGTGTATTAATGACTTCCTGTGTAATAGGCCTAGCGGAATTCAATTGTTTCCTTCACTTACAGAACTTATAGTCAAAGATATGATATGTGTGTGGAAAAAAAGAGCAATACTTGTGATTTTCTGGACAACTTTCAATTATTAATTTTGAACCTACTATAGTTCAAATTATGTTTGTATATATGTGAATTAAATCATATGTATATCTATAACATGGGAGTCTATTTAGCTACATAGGATTCATTAGTTAGACATGAGAGAAACAATTATGTATTATTATATATACCACATACTAAATACTTATTATATGCCACACACTTTTATAGATACTTTAAATACATTAGCTCATTTAATTCACACAATGAATTCATGTGTAAAGTTGTATTTCTATACTCTCTTATAAGATGAAGAAACAGGTACAAATTCAATTTAAGTGATGACTGCCACTTCTGGGAAGAGGTAGTAGACACAATTTTCCCTATTCCTACTATTTAATATAACTAAAACTCATGGCCAGTATATATAAAACAAACATAAAAAGACTCCAAAGGTGAAGAGAATGAGGCAGATTGACCAGGAACATCGGGATCTGATGAATGACAGGGTGTCAAGTTCCCTGGGTTTTCCTTTTACTTCATATATTCCAGACATGGAGCTAAAGAAGCCAGCAATCCAGAAATGCCAGCAAGAACAGACCAAAATAATAAATAAATGAAAAAAATAAAGCTTCCCCCAGTGTCTGCTATCTTTAACCAAAGGGTCCGGAAACTTATAGACAGTAACAGCCGTATTCCATCCACACTACAGAAGAAAAACGTTGTCCCACCTGCACACATGACAGCAACGGTTTGGGATGAGCGTACATCACCCTTTCAAGGCTGTAGTAACATACCCCAACCAAAATGGATCACAGACCTAGATGTAAATCATAAAGCCATAAAACTCCTAGAAAGAAACATAAGAGAAAATCTTTGAAATCGAAGGACAAAGAGTTCTTAGATTTGATCACAAAAGAATAATCCATAAAAGGAAAAATTAATAAATTGGAGTTCATCAAATTAAAAACTGGTGCTTTGGAAAACAGCTTGTTAAAAGGATGAAAAGACAAGCTACACACTGGGATAAAATATTTGTAAACCACGGATATCTGACAAGGACCTAGTATTTATAACGTATAAAGAACTCAAACTCAGCAGGAAAACAGACAATCAAATAAGAAATGAGCAAAGATATGTTACTGAAGGTGATATACAGATGGCAAGAAAGCACATGAATAATTGTTTGCCATTATGTGCCATTAGTGAAATGCAAATTAAAACCACAATGAGATACCACTAAACACCTATCAGAAGGAGGAAAAAACAGTGACAACACCAAATGTTGTTAAGATGTAGAGAAACTGGATCACTAATGTATTCTCAGTAGAAATTTAAAATGATAATGCTAGAAGACAGATTGGCAGTTTCCTAAAAAAAAAAAAATCTACATATACGACTACTATACAATGGAGAAACTGCACTCCTGAGCATTTTCCCAAAGAAATGAAAATATATGTTCTCACAAAAATCTGTACAAAAAGATTTATAGCAGCTTTTTTCATAAAAATCCCAAACAGAAAATAACCCAGATGTTTTTCAATTGATGACTGATTAAATAAACTGCCGTACATCCATACCAAAGAATGCCACTCAGAAATAAAAAGGAAAAATGTCCATTATACACACAACATCCTGGATTAATCTCTAGTATGCTGGAGAATTTCCTCTTGCTCAGAGGAAGTCAAGCCTTTTGTACTATTCAGGCTTTCAACTGATCAGAGAAATCTCACCTACATTATGGAGAGCAATCTGCTTTCTTCAAACTCCAGCAACTTAAATGTAAATCTCATCCAGAAACATCCTCACAGAAACAAATATCAGGGCACTGTGGCCCAAGACAAGTGACATAAAATTAACCATCACACAGGGCAATTACTCTAAGTTAGAAGAGGATATTAATACTCAAAAGGAAAACTGCAGGAAATTTCACTTTATTTTAGTTAATTAAAAGATTGTTGAAGGATTAAGGAAAAAGGAAACTCTAGGATTTCACAATGTCTTGTTTGTAGAAGATGCACAACAGTGAACAGGAAATAGGTTCTGGTTTATTGGACAGAAAATTCTTCTTATTTTTCCCCACCAAGTTTAATTTTATGCAAAAATATTACAAGCAAACCTATAAAGCTCTCACTACGTATCAAGCATTTTCCTAGGTGTTTTATATACATTAACCATTTGCGTCTTTATAATACATTAGGAAACAGGATTTATTTGTTAAAAATGAAGTAATTAAAGTACAATAGGTTACAAAATTTGCCCAAGGTCACAAACATTAAATCTCAGAATTGAATCTGAACACAGGCCATCTAGTTTTAGAGTCTGGTTGTAACCACTGTCCTCTAATGTCTTTCATTAATATAACTGAGATTTTCACTTTGAATTTGGATCTACTGTGTTAACATTTAGAGTGATAGCATGCTCTAAAGTATAGGAGAGTATTTGTGAAGTATATCTAATCTGTCAAATGAGAATAATTACTTTGTTAGTTTATGAGGATTAAAGATAAAGTTACCATCACAATGCTTGGCACACAATAGAGCACAATGATTTATTTTCCTTCTCTTCTCCCCACCTGCCTTCCTGATGACTATTAGACCTCTTGCCTAATCTTTCTATAGATGTTCCCAAGTATTCTAAGAAAGGAGGATATGTTAGCTAAATTGGAATTTCAAAATGACTGGACTGGAGAACATTTTGGTTTAGGAATACCTGACACTGGAGCCATGTATTATGGGATGAATATGACTCAGGCTAAGACAGCATTAAAAATGTTATGGTACAAAATTAAAAAAATATATTTTTTAATCTGCAGAACCCTTACTTCCTACTTCAAAACAAGAAATAACATGACAGACTATAGGGGACTTTGTCTATAGCTACATTAACATAGAATTTGCTTTTTAACACAATGAAAGCTTTAACTCAAAATGTATGTCAATATATTTTTTTATGTTATTAAGGTAAAGTTTTATATATATGTGTATATATATATATATATACTGTATTTAGCATATATACACATATACCATATTTAGTAGATAGATAGATGTTACACAGACTATCCTCTCTAGACTAGTACATAACTGTTAGATTATTTATTTCTTGAAAGTTTGAAAGCACTTCCTGACAAAACCAGGCAGGCCTAGAGCCATTTTCATCTGGAAATGTTTCTCAGTTTTTTTCCTGACTGTGATTAAGTTTTTTCTTCTAAACATAAAGCCAATTTTGCAATTTATTTTTAATAAGAATGCTAGTCACACTAGATTTTTCATAGTATTTAGCATAGCCTTATATAATTAATTTATACAATTTTCATTTCTTTTTTTAGCAGGTAGCCTAATTTTTAACCTTGAATTTTATTAATGAAATTTTAAAAATAAAATGCAGGTTTAAAGTATGTGAAGCATAAATCCATGTACTATAAACAAAACCATCCTGGCTAAAATAAATTTATTTTTAATCACTCTATGACGTGGGACCAGCCCTTCCTTCATTTTGGTTGATATTGAACTTGACCTATAGACAAATTTCGTAAAGGTTAATGCCATGTGAATAAATGATGTCCTATTTCATTATTCAGCTGGGATCATCTGAGTGGATTTCTGGAAAGAAGTTATGAATCTGTGCCTATATCACCCTCTTGTCCATAGTTTCTCTCACTGGTTTCTTGTTTTAACATCTTTAACCCTTTTATGCTTCCATCACCATAAATACAAACCTTTCTCAACAATTTATTTATGTTCTTTCTCAAAGTTTTTCCTCCTCCCTCCCTCTCTTCCTTCCTCTCTCTCTCTCTCCTGTTCTATCTTTCCTTTTTTCTCTCTCTCTTTCTCTTTTGACAAAAAACAAAGACTCACTAGAACCAGCTCAGGCAAGTGGTTTTTATATGGGTACATGCTGTAATCTCACAGAAACCCACAAACAGACCAAAATACATCCAGACCTCTTGTGGAGTGCAACTGGTAATCTGAAAGCCATCAAGAATTCAGATTTCTATTTATCGTGGGCAAGAATGTCTCTCAGTCACTACATTTCTGTTCCTCTCTAGATGTCTGAACTTTTTATATTTTTTATCTCAAGTGCTCGGTAGCAACTGGCTCATCTCATGATTTCTAATTCCAAGTTCCTAGAAGATAAATCTAATTGTCCTAACTCATATTTCTTTTTCAGGACTTTAAAAGGCATATGGAGTGAAGCAGCCTCCTTCTTCATTAAAAGAGCTGTTATGGCCTATATATTTTGTATAGACATCACTTAGATCTCTTCCTCTCCTGCTGCATTTATGACTTTTCTCTATTCTAGATGCTCATTGCCTCTAGCCTAACCATTACAATACCCTCCACCTGATTTCCATACCTGCATCTTTTCATCACCTCACTGCATCCCCTCCAGGACACCATGAATGTAATCTTCATAACTTTAAGGAATGAGGATTATAAGTCTGTAGGATATTGATGAGAATAGGAAAGAAGAGCAGGGACACATGATTAGGGATATTACAGACCTTGAATTCAGGTAGAACAGACGTGGATTTTGGTTCTCTTATGAGTTGTTTACTTCCTAGAATGTTGCTTAATTTCTAAGATCTCTAGGTTCTTTATCTGAAAAATGTGGATGTTTGTAGTTAAGATAGAATCCCAAGAACTAACTACCCAGGGAAGAGGCCAAGAAACAAGATGACATGTTTCTTCATGAGTCTGCAAATCACAGTGACTAGTCTGGCTCTTGTTCTAATAGCTAAAAATTTTGATTTGTCAGCACACTCAGTATGATTTCAAAGTGACTCCTTCTGTAATATTATTGCTATTTTTTGACATAATTACTATTTTAAAAACATGTTCTTCTCTTCAAAATACTTACTGGACATGCAAATAAGATCTAAGTGCTACAGAGGACAAATACTGCTATAGATACTTACACTAAGATATTATCCATTTGTGAGTACCAGAATGCCACTGGGGTTAGCTGTCCTGTTTATCATTCTGAAAAAGTATTTTCAGCCTGGCATGAGAACAGAGCTATCTTCCAGTATGGGTATGTTTTGTGCTATTTGTGGCATCTGAACAGTAATATGCTGTGGTTAGTCAAAACTCTAGTGGCTGTCATCAGTGGGAAAGGTGGCGTAGAGGAAATTAACTTGAGGCAAGGAAATAATAACGGCCTGAAACATGGATTTTCATTTTTATTTAGACAGTAATTTTCCGAGTCAATAATAGCATTTGTGGTGCCATTCATTGGAAATTTGGTCTCTACAAAGTTTCCAATTACAGATGTTATTAATTTCCCTCAGAAGCCACACATTACAACATATTGCAGGACTGTTGATTTATCTCTCTCAGAATATCATAAAAAATTTTATTTTGAGTGAGGAAGAGGCAAAACAGAAAATCTAGAAACAAATTATTGCTGTGAAAACCAAGCACTTTTTCTTTAGTGCAAAACCTTGGTTTCAAATCTAAAATTGAATTTTATGGTAACTGAAAACTAACAACCAAAATATGTTTTTTCACGTAGTCTCATGTCTTGTGCCTTACATATTACTTTTTCTACTTATGTTACAAGTTTCATTTAGTTTTTAATATAATACTATTTACAATTAATAGTTCAGAAAGAATAATATACTAAAAATTTATGTTTAATGTAAGGCAATTTAAAATTTATACAGGGGAGATCTTAAGACAGCTGTTAAAAATTTTAGATTTTGTTTTTAGTAGCAAATGGTTACTCACATGGCTATAAGAAAAAAAATCACTTTTTTCAGAAAATCCACTGTCTCTGACACTTCTCAATATCAGTCACACATCTATGGGCTGTCACTTCCACTCAGCTATGTCTGTCCCTTGACCAGTCTTATGTCTAGAATAGACAAACAACAACTAGGACATCTACTTCATGAAAACTGTTCTTTTGGCCCTCGGGTGAAATCAATCTGATATGGCCACTGGTCTAGAAGTGCAATCACCCAAAACATGGAAAAATACAGACAAAATGGCGTCCAGTAATCTGCCTACATTTTTGGAATTCTGGATCCATGAACTGAGTCTATGAAGAGTTAAAATCCTCATGTGCTTGAAGGTTGTTCTAAAGAAAGCAGAGGAAACATACAATGTCCTGGTATTGAAAGACAGTATTAGAAGACAGTTTTTCAAAGGAATATTGGAGTGACTATATGTCCCCATAGAGCAGGCTTCAAATTCAAGCAAATGTCCAATGGAGAGAGAAGTTACTTAGTATGAATCCATCAAAGTGATATCAAAATCCAGGAGTGATGAAAGAAATGTTATGATCCATACAGTCTTTGTTTTAGATACTATAAATGATGTGGAAAGAGCTGTTAGGATCCAAGTGTGTACATTGGGAACCCCTAACACCCCTCTCTTACATAATTGGAAAAGTATAAACTGTGAAGACATATTGGTAATGACAGAAAAGTTCAGTGGAAAGAAAAAAAATCTATGAAATGGAAGCTATAGTATAAAAAGAGACTGTGAGAAAATCTTACTACAGCACCAAAAGAAGGATCCAGGATAACTTTTCATGGTCTGGGTTTATTTAAACCCTACAGTCAGTGAACAAACTGGGCAAATGGGAATGACAGCAGCTATTGTAAAAAATAATAAAAATAAAAGCTTCACAATGGGTGAATGAAGGAGTTAAGTCTGCCTAGGGATTTAAAAAGATCTATTTAGTGACTAGCCCTCTTTTCAGCTATATAACCTAGCCCATGAAGGACTGAAATATTTTACTTGGACTGTTGTAGTTAGCCACAGAGAGGGTATAATCTTTCTGGGATTATGATTTGCCTGAATAATAAACTATTGGAAGTGATGCAAAAGTGAAACTTATAATATTGTGTTACTTCTTCTACCTCCCCTCTGATTTTATTGTGTCCCTATAATTGGTGTTCACTTTTTTAGTGTATCAGCTTAGTCTGAATATATTATATTAAATCTCTCAGGTTGGCAGCAATTTTGAATATTTACACTGGATGGTGAGCCAAACCGCTATTCCTAGTTTCATATAAATTTAAGACTCTACATTACAAAATATAAGGGAAAATGTGTTTCACATTCATAGAGACTCTATTCCATACCTAATTTTCAAATTTAGAGTCAAATGACACTTTTAGTAAGCACTTTGTTAACTTTTGCTTAACCAAGTTTTCTCCTATTCATTAATTGTACAAATGTTATTGTTGGAGTATTATAGATTTTGAAATCTTAGTTTGGATTCTGGGTTTCTTAAAACAAATATACCTATGCATTTTCCTTTAAAAAATATGAAAAATAATATGTATATATAATGACAGTGCATAAAATTGTATTATGCAACATATCAAGTAACTAGAAAACCAATGCCCAGGTGACCACCATCTAGGCTAAGGAGAAACCTGCAGTCTGCCCAGAATCCCCTCATGTGTCCTTGCTTCATTGTACACCACCCCTCAGGAGTAACTACTAATGCAAACTTTTTTATGGTAAATAGCTTTATATTTTAAAAATATTTTAAAATATTTAGTATATATCCCAAAAGGATCCTACAAGTAACATATGATGACTCTGATGATAATTACTTCTTTGTTTTCACTTATGTTTTTACCACCTGAATGTTTGTGTACCTCCCACCCCAAATTTATATGTTGAGATTCTAAGCCCCAGTGTGCTGGTACTAGGGGTGGGTGGGGCTTTTTGTAGGTGATACGCTCGTGAGGACAGAGCTTTCATACATGGGTTTAATGCCCTTATTAAAAGGACCCCAGAAAACTCCCCCACCCCTTCCTCCACAGCAGAAACTCAGGGAGAAGATGCAGTCTATGGAACAGGAAGGGAGCTCTCACCAGACACCAAATCACCGGCACCTTAATTGTGGACTTCCCAACCCCCAGGACTGTGAGAAATAAATGTTTGTTATTTAAGTCACCAGTCTATGGCATTTTTCTTACAGCAGCCCAAACAGACTTAGATACTACCTATGCATATGTCCCGCTAAAGATACAATATAATATTATATTTTTGACCTTTTTATAAATGTAATCATATTGCATATTTTATCTTGTGTTTGTATCTTTTAGTATTGTTTTTATGGTATACATAAATATTTACATATGGCTAGAGTTCAGTAAATTTAATTGTTGTATATTTGTTAATTCATTGTATGGCCATATAACAATTTATTCATTCTAATAACAATGGGCATTTCAATTGTTTTGAGATTTGGGCTAGTACTAACAATGCTGCTGTGGATATCCTTGTCATTGATTCTGGTGTACATATGTATGAGTTTCCCTAGAATATCCACCTCAGAGTGAAACTGTTAGGTCATAGATAAGCATATCCTCAGCTTTGCCACATAAAGCCAAACAATTTTCCAAAAAGTTGTACTTATTTACACTTCTTAACAGGAGTGTTTCAGAGAACTTGCTCCATACTTTAGCTGGTACTTCTTATTTCCAGACTCTAGTTTCATGCCAATCTGTTGTGTGTGCCTTGCAGAATTTCATTAAATTTTCCTAATTACTACTGAATCTGATTGCCACTTCCTGTTACTTGATCATTTGGATTTTACTCTTTTTAATTTTGAAATAATTTTAGAGTTAAGGAGGAATTGTGAAGACAGTACAGAGTTCTCATATAAATTTTACCCTGTTTCTCCAATATTAACATCTTAAATAGCTATAATAAACTTAAGAAAACAAAAAAAAATTCATATTGGTACAATGTTAACAAATTAATAGGCTTTATTTGAATTTTAACAGTTTTCCTACTAATGTCAGGGTTTTATTCAGGATTAAATCCAGGATAACACACTGAACTTTGTCATCACCTCTATTCCAATCTGTGACAATTTCTCCGTCTTTCCTTTTTTTTTTTAATGACTTCTACACTTATGAAGAATCCTGGTAAGCTAATTGTAGAATTCCTTTAATTAAAGTTTGTCTAATGTTTTCTCAAAATTAGTCTGGAGTTATGGATTTGGGAGAATAGCACAGAGGTAAAATGTCCTTCAAAGTAAATCATATCAGAGGATACATAACATCAGTATGATTTATGTCTGGTAACGTTGGCTTAAATCATTCTGTTCTTGTGTGCCAGTTTTTATTGTTGCAAACTTAAGACTTTTCACTTTCCATGCTCTATTCTTTTAACACAAATCTCTAAGTCTAGTCCACACTTAAAGGGAAAGGAATTAATATCTACCTCCTGAGGGAGGAATATCAAGGCATTTTCACATAGTTAGACCATCACAGTAATTAATGATGATGCTTTGAGGCTATAAAAATATTGATCCTTCATAAAGTTTCATCCACAAATTTTAGCATTCATCAAGATATTTTGCATAATGACCTAATACTGATCTTCTATTGTATTTTTATTCCTTCTACCTTTGGTTTGTGGAATTCTTCTGAAGAGAATATATGTCTCTTCTCCTCTGTTTTAAAATTTATTTTATCATTTATTTATATCAACATGAGCTTAGATACTTATTTTATTCTTTGGTTTATAACTCAATATTGTCATTATTTATTTTGTTGTTCAAATTGTTCTAGCTTTGGTCATTGAAAGCTTTTTCAGTTGGCTCCTGTTCCCTCTGACACACTCTCATTCTTCTGGTTTTGACTCAGTCTTCCTTATTTTTTGATAATGAAAAACATTCTAGGATTGTCTTGTGTTTTCCCTAGCCCAGTCCTGGAATCAACCGTTTCTCTGAGGAACTTTGGTTCTTGTTACTGGCGAATGATATTTAGAAACCAAGGTCTTTGTATTTGACATGCTTATTACTACTGGGGTACTTCTAAACCCTCTCAGTGGACAAAGATAGCAATATATGTATATGCACCGACCAATGTAGAAATCCATGTCTATAACTGTTTCTGTATACAGCTATCAGTATATGTATTAAATTAATAATGAGTTCATATTGATGTCAGATAAGACAATTTTAAAACGTTTTGGCAAAGCAAAACTTTGAAGCAGATTTAACAACCAGTTTTAATGTAAATAACAGTTAAAATAGCAAAGATATCTCACCACCCACTGTTTCCTATTTCATTTACCAAACACTTTAGCATAACAGAAAGTAGAGAAAAACACTATTAATAAAATTTTTGAAATAGCAAGCATTTTAGACAAAATTATAACCATAAGTTTAAGAGTAATGATATTAACAAATATAAATGGAAAGCTGTATTATTATTGGGTACTTTGAATGAGGAGGATATATTATATATGATTAGTAACATCTAATTCAACCATCATATATTAATTGATCTTTCTTTAGCCAGTCAACCTTGGCTTCTTCAGTGGTAAAGCAAGAGCAAAACCAGATGTTGATTTGAATTAAAAACAAGTGTTTGTTTCATTAACCATGTAATGTCATATATAATTATGTTTTATGAACATTGTGACAGTAACAGTTGGCAGAATTTCTGTACAGCAAAAGTGTACTTAAGAACTCAAGTTGTTATAAAAGATCTCACTCTGAGATGGAGTGAAAATTACAAACTACTGCTAAACTAAACTTAGATTTAATTTTATAATAATTTTAACAAAAAATGCAGAGGCATTACCTATATTTCTTTCATTCTAGAAGGGACTCAATAAAAATTAAAACATCAATAAAGAAAATAATTACATGTGAAAAAGAAGCACTTGTTAATCTTAAATGAAATAATGTTTATTAAATTTTAATTAGAAACTACAAAGCCTAGTATGTACTGAAAGAAACTGATCAGTTCCACAGTATGGTATAGATAAATCAAAAAAATTTTTTCAGGGCTTCCCTGGTGGCGCAGTGGTTGAGAGTCCACCTGCCGATGCAGGGGACATGGGTTCGTGCCCGGTCCGGGAGGATGCCACATGTCATGGAGCGGCTGGGCCCATGAGCCATGGCCGCTGAGCCTGCGCGTCCGGAGCCTATGCTCCGCAACGGGATAGGCCACAACAGTGAGAGGCTCACGAACCACAAAAAAAAAAAAAAAAAAAAAAAATTTTCATAGTTAGAGGATATTTGAGTTAAATACTTAGTGCTAGAGCCTATTAGCTTCCAATCCCAGTTTCTGCTTCTGGTCAATAAGATATCCATCAAATGAGGACTACTTAATATGAAAATTTAGACTAACACATTACTTCTGTCATTCCCTAAAAGAATTCTCCTCTAAAATACACAAATAAGCCCCAGTTTTATAATTAAAAAAGAGAGGAAGAAAGAGGCATTGAAAGAAGAAAGAGGGACTTTTACAGAGGGACTAAGAGGAGGAGAGATGAGTGGAAGGTGGGAGGTGAATAAAATGGGATTAATACCAGCCTCATGCACTGGATTTTGATCTTGTGTAGAAAGCTCAGACCACAGTTGTGAGCAGATTATTTGCAGGAAACTGAGCAAAGTCAGAGATACTTCAGTGTAGCACTAAGTTGAGGACGGTCTTCTTCCAGACTCTTTACGGAACCCATTATCATTTTTTAAATTAGCATACAGTAAAATTGACTTTCTTTTTGGTGTACAGTTCTATGAGATTTAACACATGTATAGATTTGTGTAACCACCACCATAATCAGGGTAGTAGTTTTAGCATCTCATTAAAATATATCCAGGATAATAGTTTTAGCACCTCATTAAAAAATCTCCCTGGTGTTTTGTCCATTTGTAGTCATGTGTTCCCTTCTAACCCGTGGCAACCACTGAGATAATTCCTGACCCCTGTCATTGTGTCTTTTTCAGCAAGTCACATAAATCAAATCTTGAGATATATAGCCATTGAAACTGTTTTTTTTCATTTAGCAAATGCATTTATGATTCATCCATGTTATTGCATTAGTCAACAGCTTGTTTCTTTTTTATTGCTGAATAGTATTCCATTGTATGGATATACTACAGTTTTGTTTATTGATTTACTCAGGAAAGCCATTTGAGTTGTTTCCAGTTTGGGGCTATTATGGATAGAGCTGCAATTATCGTTTATGTACAGGTTTGTGTGTGAACATGAGTTTTCATATCCCTTGGGTAAATACCCAGGAATAATATTTCTGAGTCATAAAATAAGTGGATGCTTAAGTTGCTAAGAAACTGTCTCACTGTTCTGCCGAGGTACTGTACCATTTGTCATTTACACTGTAAATCTATGAGATACCTAGTTGCTCTATGTCCTTGTCAGCACTTGTTATTATCAGTTTCAATACCATTTTTTATCGTTATTGTTTTTATTTTAGTCATTTTAATAGGCATGTTTTAGTGTATCATCATGATTTTAATGTACAGTTCCCTAATGGACAACAATGCTGAGCATTTTTCAGGGGCTTATTTGGCATTCTTCTTTTCTCTTTGATGAAGTATCTATTCAAGTTTTTGCTTATTTATGAATTGGGTTGCTTTTTCACTACTGAGCTTTGGAATTCTTTTTGTATTCTGGATACATGTTCTTTGTCAGATATAATATGATTTGAAAATATTTTCTTTAAGTATGTGCTTTGTTCTTTTAAAAACATCTTTCACAGAGCAAAAGTTCAGTTAATCTTTATTTTTTTCTCTGTGGATTGTGTTTTTTGTGTCACATCTAACAATCCTCTGAATATTTTTGCTTATTTTATTCTAAAAGTTTGTATTTTACATTTAAAGTTTTAAAGTAAAATTTTTATATTTTACATTCAGCTCTATAATCAATTTAGAATTAATTGTAGTGTAAGTTATGAGGTTTAGTTTGAGGTACATTTTTTTGCCTATAGAATATGCTTTTTTCTAATACCATTTGTCAAAAGGATCTATATAGAATGCTATATAGAATTATAATTGATTTTTGTGAGTTGACGTTGTGTCTCGTGACCTTACTAGACTCACTTATTAGTTCTAGGTGATTCTCTGTAAATAACTTGGGGTTTTTAAGTTAGGCAATCCTGTGGTCTACAAATAGGGAAAATTTTACTTCTTCCAATTTGTATGGATGATATTATAATTTTTCTTTAGACTGTCAAACATATATTAAATAATTTAAGATGGGAAGAATAGTCTGTCATATTTACCCAAATATTAATAATTTCTTTGCTCTTATTTCATTCCTCATCTTACCCGGCTCCCTTTAGTCACAATTCTCTTCTGTTTAAATAATATCCTTTTGAGCGTATCCATCATGTCTGCTGGAGATACATTCTCTTAGGTTTCTTTCCTCAGAGATTCTCTTTATTTCACCTTCATTCCTGAAGTATATTTTCACTAGAAATAGAACTCTGAATCAACCGTCTTTCTTTTCAGCTCATTATAAATTAAAATTTTTTTTCCTCACTTCATTCTCACTCACCTTCATGGTTTTTAATAAGAAATCCTAAGTCATTTAAGTCACTGTTTCTCTATAAGTGAAACTATAGAGAAACTCTAGCTTCTATTAAGCATTTTCTTTGTCATTAGTTTTTAAGTTTGATTATCGTGAGGCTGGATATGGATTTTCTTGAGTTTTACCTGCTTGGGATTTTCTCAGCTTCTGAATATGTAAGTGTATGTCTTTCACTATAGTTAGAAGGTTTTAACCGTTATTTATTTTTTAAAAAATACAAGTTTCTGCTCCACACTTATTCTCTTTTCCTCCTAGAAGGCTTATGCTACAGATATTAAATCTTTTAGTATTTTCCCACTGGTTTCTGAGACTCTGTTAATTTTTTTCATTCTTTTTTTCCTCTCTTTTGTTCAGCTTGATCTATCTGCAAGTTCACTGATCATATTACTGATTATAAGTCCTCAGTCTTATCCATTATGCTACAGAACTCACCCATCGGTTTATCTTTGTACCTATTATTTTATTGCTTAGGTTTATTGTTTATTTTTTTTATTTTTTTACTTTCCTTATTTCTTGGAGAATGGCTATAAGAGCTGTTTTTAAGTTATTCTCTGTATTTCCAACATGTGTGTTATTTGGATTTGAAGTCTGTTGAGTTTTTTAATCTTGCAAGTTGAGACTTTTCTGATTCTTCAGATTGCATCTTGAATATTTTGAATATTATATCCTTAGTCTCTTGTTCTTGTTTGAATCCTAAAAATAATGCTGATTTTTATCTGTTTGTATGTTTTACATAGACATTCCACCTTTTTGGGTTCAGGCTTTTCTGAGGGCTGAATTCCAATATGAGCCTCATTTTTTTAATGCCACTTTATTGAGATATGATTGACATACAACTAGTTATACAAATTTAATGTATACAAGTTTGGATATAAGTATACACCTGTGAAATTATTACCACAATTTATGCCATAAACATATTCACCACCTTCAAACGTTTCCTCCCACCCTCTTTATTTATTATTTTTACTTTATGTGATAAGAACACTTTACATAAGTTCTACCATCTTAGCAAAATTTTAAGTGTACAATATAGTATTGTTAACTTTAGGTAGTATGGTGTATAGTAGATCTCTAGGATCTAATCCTCTTGTGTAATCATAACTTTGTAAGTTTTGAAAGCCGTTTTTAGTGCTATCTGGAACTGTCTTTCATAAACGCCACCCAGTGGGCAGTCTGTGACTTGGATGGTGACTTCTTTTCTGTAGTTCAGTTTTCAAAATGTTTGATATTCTGTTTAGGGACAGGCCTATGCAGTGCAGCTTGGGAGTGAACCCAGGAAATCATAAACAATTTTAAGGAATTTCTTTCTTGAGCACCTTCTTCTCTGTGATTGTTCTAACTCTTCTGCTTCCCTTGGGCTTCACTCCTTTATATTTCCCACTCTCCTGCACACTTCCTGTTACTACATCCACATCCAGAGCTAACTATCAGGATAAAGAAAGAAAAGATAAGCAGTGGAACTTCAGCTCATGTTCTTGGGACTAAAACACCCATGGTTAGAGAGAAAGCTTTCCCTCCCTTTCAGTTTAAGGCCACTGCCTGACTAGCACTGTGGCTTCTGTTCCACTCTTGCCACCATCACCATGGCAGTCACTGGTGGTTGGGGTGAGAGAGAACAAAAAAAAGAGAAAGAAAGAAAAATAGAACACTCCCTAAATTGTCTCACCATTAGAAGTTTCCTTTTCCCTCTTATTGGACCAGAATATGGGCACTTCCTTTGGAGATTTTTCTCACTGCACACTTTTGGGCTTGGGGCTATTATTGAATGTAGGCTGAGTAATGCCAAAGGCAAGAGAAAAACAAAATGGCAATCTCACCACTGGTTCAGTGATATTACAAAGTCTGGTCTCCTTCCCTAATCAGCTTACTGCCATAACGAATATGCTGGGGAAGAAATTGTGCCTGATCATAGCACCAAGGAAAGTTGTGATTCATGTAAGTCATTGTAAAGTCTTAATCTAAGGATATCGTGAATTTTAAAAAATGATCTAACTTTTTAGTTTTAGTTAGGTGTTAGAAAGCTTAGGTTTTTAAAAATGTGACCTTTCAAGTACAATGTATATATCATGCATAGTTGCATTTCTGGCTCCTTTTAATCTCAAAGTCTTGTTAATTTTTCTTTTCTTCCTATATTTAAACAATGTTATTATATTATTGATATGTTCTTTTAAGCTTCTTTAAACAACCAGGATAAAGATAAAGATGTTTTCCCCTCCATTTAGTGACAGGTACAGAGATGTACTGCTCAGACCCTTCCTGAGAGAAGGACTGGCTGCCTAGATGTGAGGAATGTGATTAGCTGACAACTCCCACCTGTAAGTGCCTATCTTAGCTTTTGAACTAATTCCATTTGCTTCTTAGGGCAGTCCCCAACCACGCAGTGGTACAAAGGCAGGCCTAGGTGCTTATGTCAAGTGGGAAGAAAATGTTGATAGAAAAGAAAAATTATCTAGAACCCCGAATGTATTTAGAATTCCAGGAGAAAATAAAAGAAAAGTTAAACAAGTGCAGTAGTTAAAGATTACTGAAAAAAGTTTCCCTGAGTTGAAAAGACTCAATCGAAGATTGAAAGAGCTCAGACAATTCAGGATGAATTGATAAGAAAAAATAAATAAATAAAAAGCAAAACCAAATGAAACACAAAACTTAGCATATCCTGGTAAAATTACTGAAGTCTCATCATAAAGAAAAATATCTATATCCTTTCAGTCATAACAAACCATCATTATTAATTTCGTATGTAACATTATATAGAATGTGGACAGATTTAATTCTCCTATAATACAGTCTCAGATTACGTTAACATGAAACAAATAAACTAAATACTGTTTCCTAAACAATGACATAATTAGACTAAGCGAAGAAAGGCTGAAAATAATACTTTGTAATAGAAAGACAGGTACATGAAAACAAAATGAGCACAAACACGAATATTCACATTAGATATACCGAAATTTGAGAATAAATATATAGTGGTGACATTATTGGTGAATAATAATACATTATTAAGAAGAACTACCCATCATAAACATGACATTGATTGATTTCATAATAAAATAAATTCCATAATAAATTAATTTTATAGTAAAATAAAATTTTATAGTAAAATACATCATAGAGAGATAGAAGTAATGAAAAAGGAATTAGGAGAGGGGGAAGAAGGCATAGAAAGAAAAGAAGAAAATCAGAAAATTTACTTTCCCAAATAGACAATATGCATATATTATATAAATATCCACTAGTATAAGCTGTTAGTAAAACCTCTCAAGTTGCTACCACATGGAAAACTTAGACAATTAAGATTTTATAGGCTATTTTCCCTTATTATAATATAATATAGTTAGATATGAGTAATAAAAAGGGTGTTAAGAAATAACTACTTGGAAATTTGGAAAAACACATGTATGTGACTCTAGAATCAAAGAGGAAAATTAAAATAATGAAATTTCAAACTATCTAGAAAGCAATGAAAAGGAATATATTTTATACTTATACATATGAAATAAAGTAAATGCTTTGAGGTGAAAAGTTTATAGCTATAATTCATTAAAAAAGAAAGAGGAAAAGTTGCTAAGAATATGGAATTATCTTTTGAGATTAGATTACCAACAAAAACAACAAAAATACAATGATAAAAATTTTAATAACTAAAATGATTTATAAGCTCTCAGCAAATTAAATAAGGAAAAAGAAACAAATATGTAAATAATATTGGAAAACAGGTTAAGCTATTTTAAAGAAAATACTAAATGTGACTTTATAAAACAATTGTGTATTTGTCTAGAGACGTGTGAATCATCAAAATTGATCCAAGAAGAGGTGAAAAGTTTGAGTAAACTAATTGTACTTAAAAACGTTAGGAAGGTTAATTAATGCATATTGAAAAATGAGTTAGTTCTAGTTGGATAATGGCAAAATACTTAAATTATTATAAGCTATAGAAAAATATAGAATTTCAAAATTTATTTTATAATGTCAAGTTCCAGTTATCTTCCATGAAGAAACCTTGCTGACCACCCATAATTCATTAAATACCCGTGGAAAGTCAGGCCTTAGTAGTAGGGATAAACTAGCAATAGATAACAGCTACAACAGACACAAGCCTCAAAAAAGTCAAGCTCATTTACGGGTAACTTACGTACCAGCCACAGAAAATCATACAATAAATAACATAAACTAAAGATGAAAAAACTAGAAGATACAACTGTAACTTAGGATGAAATTAACAGTAATTTAGAATGGGCATACAAAAGATCAGTGAGCTTTATGACATAGCAATATAAACTATCAAAACTAAAGTCTGGAGAAATAAAACACTGAAAAAATAATGTGAGATTCAGTGACCTGTGGAACTATACTGGATACTCTAAGAAGCTTACAGAAATATGTTTGAAAATACAATTAATGGAGGGACCTCCTTTATCTATTATCCTTTACAGCTCCAGGATCTACCTTGTGGCTAAAAATGTTTTGCTTTGCTTCCTTTCTTTATCCTAATTTTAGTTTGAATCTTCACTTATCCTAAAATGGACAAGGGGAACATTATATTCTCACAGTCAACTTGGATTGCAGGCCACAGACAGAAAGCCATTTTTAGCATTTACTTCCTAACCTTTCTGCTTTTAGAGAGGTTACCATTATACTAAGTATATCTCTGTGTTTGGAAACTTACTCAATACTTAAAGAAGTAGGCAACTCAGACAACTTGTGTTTTTTTCTGTATAAATACATATTATTCATAATTACATAGTCATCATAAGTACATGTGCCCCAAAGTGCAGTAGGCCAGTTTACCAAAAAGGAAACAAGCCAACTTGAAATGCACACATTTCTGAATAGAAAATTCACTAGAAATATCTCTGAATAATCATTAAGCACATGAAAATGTTCTCACCATCATTAGTTATCAAGGAAATACAAATCAACACCGTAATAAAAACACACCAAATGATGGAAGATTGTGGAATAACCGGAACTCACATTATTGGTGGCAGTGTTAAATGTTTTAGCTATTTGGAAAAATGTATTTAAGTTTCTTATAAAATTAAAACTATACCTACCCTATGACTCTGCCATTCCAATCCTAAGTATATACCCAAGAAAAATGAAAATGTGTATCCACAAAATATTTGTATGAAAATATTCATAGTGGCTTTCTTCATAATGGCCCCAAACTAGAAACATTCCATATGTCTATCAATAGGAGTATAGATAAATAATAAAATGGAACACTACAGAGAAATAACAGACTACTGATACATGAAACACAATAGGTTATTCTCCAAAACCTTATGCTGAGTGAAAGAAGCCTTAAACAAAGAGTAAAATTGGTTGATTGCAATTTTATGAACTTATAGAACAAGCAAGCCTCATCTATGGTGGAAAAAATTCAGAAAAACCATTATTTCCATACACGTGGGGCAGGAGTTGATTGTAAAGGCCATTCAGAAAATTCCTGGTATTATATAATAGTGAGATTCTATATCTTGATAGCATTATGGGTTACACGGGAGTACACACTTCTCAAAACTTAGCAAAAACACTTAATATTATATTTGTATTTAGAACAAGAGTTCATATGCTGAATTTTATTCCTTTTTACCCTTAGAAGTTTGTGAACTATACTATTTCTCCCAACCTTTTATAATTATAGGAATCATTTAGCTTATTTATTAAAAATGTGGATTCCCAGGTCTTTTTTCAGAATATTCTGATTCACTATATATGGACTGTAATCCATCATTTTTATAAATCTCCTAGATAGTTATTTAAATGTGTACAATTTGGGGGATTTTGCTTTAAGAAATACACATTTCCAAGCTAGAAGCCAAAATTTTAAGCTCACTGAACTTGATGGAATATACATTTGCTGTTTTTAATTATTCTCTTTATCACTGATATTCAAAATCAATTTCTACAGAAATGCTGTTATTTATAAAATATGTGGATTATCATGGTCTTCCTTACAAAGAGTTAGTCCCTATTTATAGAAAATTATCGTTTCCGGGAAGAGATAAACTGTGATTTTTAGAAATGTTAAAAAAATATATACCCCGGAAGACTTATTTTCCAACATTGCTATACAATTAGAAATAAATTTGATGTTATTAATTGCAGAATTTGGTAACAGTCAGGTAACACTAATCCCTCTTAACATTTTTCCTTAACCATAAAAAGAAGATAGTAATAGTATTTGCCCATTAGTTGGGCATTGAATGAGAAATTCTGTGAAAACATGATTTTGTAGATAAAAAATTCCCAAGTATTAGCTGGACTGTTTTGGAATTAAAAGATATATATATATAGCTTTGGGGGATAATGCAATAGAGTTCAACAGAATGTATGTAGAATATAAACATTGTAAATAGGTATGCTTAGCTAGGGGAATTTTCTGACAAGCTTGAAAATGAAAACCTTAACTTTTTCTGTTTGTCTTGCAAAAATGTGTGTCAGTGTGCATTTGTGTGTGTATATATGTATATGAGTATTAATTAGTTCTTTCTTATAGCTTGAATTAGTTCTTTCTTACAGTTTACATCTATTCATTCAATAAAGGGAGGGATAAGGAATCCCTTTGTTAAACTTGTCCATGCTGTAATGTACATGCTCTGCTGTTTTTCACATTTACACTCAAGATTGCTCCAATATGTTTTGATTGAACTTGCCTCAACCTCAAGACTCCAAGTGCCCTGTGACTTTTCATTCAGACACATGAAAGCTGGGAGTTGTCAGGAACACCTAGATGTATACGTAGCTTTCACAAGTAACATCAAGCGTGCAGGTGAGAGCAGAGGTTAGATTATTTAATATTTCCCATCATCTATAAATAAAAATGGCCTTTTTGAATTGAAAGGGAGAATCGAGTAGTCTATTATTGTTACTAGGAGGAATTTACTGTTGCTATTAGAAAGATGATAAATTTTGTGAATGCAGATATATTGCAACAACTATGACACTCCTTCTGGAGCAAATGAAATGTTTCCTCCATGTTTAGTTACTGCCATTCTGATATTTATAAGCATATCATTCTTAATTTGAAATAATTTATTTTATTCTACAATAAAAAGTTATTAGCCAAAAGGTAAAGCTTTCAGTGGAACCACTTTGGGGAGGGGGTCAAAAATGTCAAATAACCAGTTGGATATTTTCTGTTTTTACAGAAGTTAGTCTATTCTTTTTTTTTTTTTTTTTTTTTTTTCCGTACGCGGGCCTCTCACTGTTGTGGCCTCTCCCGTTGCGGAGCACAGGCTCCGGATGCGCAGGCTCAGTGGCCATGGCTCACGGGCCCAGCCGCTCCGCGGCATATGGGATCCTCCCAGACCGGGGCACGAACCCGTATCCCCTGCATCGGCAGGCGGACTCTCAACCACTGCGCCACCAGGGAGGCCCAGAAGTTAGTCTATTCTTAAACGCAGTGTTTTTTGAGATGTTCAGATTGACTCATTCCACTATGTTAGTTGAAAAGCATTTATTAATGGAAAGATTACAAAAGGAATTGTTCCTTCTTTATTTTAATTTGTTTGGTCTGTTACCAAGGAGTAATTTTGTTGATGCTCTACATACTTTGTGTTTCACAGTAACTGCTAATTATATTTTCACAAAATGGGAATCATGCACACCTTTTGAAGCCAGTGGGATGTAATGAAACAAGAAGTTATTTTGAAGTAAAACAAATCTCCTTTTTAAAAAGTTTACTTTATAAAAATATCAATTCTCAATCTCTCAATACCTGGTTATTGCTATATGAAATGGTTCTAAACATGTATAAAGTTTTGAGATAAAAATATAATACTTTTAAAAGTATTTGGTAGTATGAATCAAAACAATGCCTTCTCAAAATTTTAAAGGAAAAAAACAACAATCAGAGGTGCAAAATCAAATACATTTAAAATATTTGTCTTTAAATAATCTCTGAATTCCTCTATGCTCTATTTGTTGTCTGATTCCTCACCTGACTGCATGTCTAGGAGTCAACGTAAGCTAGGTGTTCTGTAATTATTAGCCATTCATTATTCAAGAAAGCTCCTTTTAGCTTGCTAACTGTTCTTTGAATTTCCATCAAAATATTGGCTAAAGTGATATAATAAATATGAGCAATTCTTTGAGTATCTTTGTGTATCACTGAATCCGGGAGATATGAAAATACTGAGGTTATTGAAGAATCCTCTGAGTATCTTTTCCCTTTAGTTTGACTTACAATCTTTCCAACTCTGCTGGGATATATTCGAGTTATCCGATCACAAATGATATATATTTGTAATTGAATGGTATCAAATTGTTCTATCTTTATGCTGCCTTTTGTTGTTAAAATCTGCTGTCAAGGGAACACATTTGTGTTGGTATTTCTCTCATTGATTCTATAGAGTGTTTAGAATTTTGAGATTGGTCTTTTTAAAAAAATTTTGCCTGCTTTTGTTTGTCTTTGCATTGCCAAGCTGATTCTTCATAAACATGTTTTCCTTCCATAAAACCATTCTGAAACAAATCAGAACATAAAATTTAAAACAATGTTTTATGTTTTCAAATACATATCAAGTTTTAAATTTTGCACTGTGTGACCTTGTGTTTTCTGGTTGTTTTCTCCACTTACTTTACTTCAAGAAGGATGAATTTGACTGGAAACCAGTGATACTGCCATTTTCTTAAAAGTTAATAAGACTATTGCTGTTCCATATTTATTGTTTCTACTCCCAAATCTCCCAGTTCTTTTGAAATGAGAGCAATCAGACTCATGTTCCCACTACTCCACTGAAAACAAATCATTGTCACTAGTAAGCTCTATTTTAACAAATCCAACAATTAATCCCTTGTCCTAAAATTTCTTGACCTCACTGCAACATTCTAAATAGTCAATCACTGTCTTCTTTACTATAGCTGTATGGAAGAAACTCCTAATCATTACCTTACTTATTTTTTTCCTTCTTCAATAGGAATAAAGTTTTAGCTGGACACATTGCCATCTCTTTAAAAACTGTATTTTCAAATTCTGCAGCAGGTAGGTAGGGACATGAAATCAGGTACTTGCCATTAGGGTGTGTGTAGAAGTGATGTGTGCCTCTTCAGGATTAGGACCTTAAAATAAATGAGAGTAAACTCCCTTTGCCACTTCTTTCTTTTCTGTCATCTGGGAGATGACTGGAACAGGAACAGACACGTGGACCCAGATATGGAAGTCATATTGAGAGTAACAAAACTGCCTTAACAACCTGGACTGTGAATTCCTGGACTAATCATTAAAACAATTCTATTGAACCCAACGTGTGCTTCAATTTTTGTCTTACAATACCTTAGCTAGTACACAAAATTCTTCAGTACACTTACAGGACTACTTATTCTCCTGGTTTCCCGGTCAGTTACTTGGTCACTTCTTCTATGTTTCACTTATATGCTATTTCTCTTCTTTTTTGCCAAAAAATTTAGCTACCCATGGTTCAGCCTTCCACTCCTTTCTCTTCTTTATATAATCCTTGACTCTATGGCTTTAAATAGCACCTATATATTGGTAACTTCTGTGGAATATTTTTTTTCAAAACTCCATTAAGTCATATTTTCACTTGAAAAACTACCAGGAATCTCAAATGTAACATGTTGAAAAGGAATCTTGATTTTCTTCCAAGTCTCTTCCTCCGTCACCTCATCTTAGTGTATGGCAGATCCAATAACCAGCATCCTTAGATGTCAACCTTGCACTTATCTCTCATATCCAAATCTCATCAGGAAGTTGGAGTCAATTTGTTTCTTCAAAATATCTCATTAAGAACCTCTTAACCCAAGTCCCTCTGACATTAATAAAAGTCATTATCTTCCCTCACTTTTACCACTTGGTTTCTTTATTCCTTCCTTGCTATCCTGTACAATTTTCTCCATTGAGTAAACATCAAGATATGTGCTACACGCCAATTGGATTATGCTGCTTTCCTTTTCCAAATCCTCCAATCTTCCTAAAATAAAATCTAAATTTCTCAGTGTGTCCTACAGGCTGGTATAATAAATATTCCTTGTTTGTGACTTCATTTCCTCCCCTTCATGGCCTTATCTTATACTATTAAATCCACACTGCCTTATAGCCTGTGGCTCTGTTTTGATCATAGCTCTCATCACCAACAGATTTTATGTTACTTGCCCCCATGTGTTATTTATTTGTGTGTGTGTGTGTGTGCGTGCATGTGCATGTATTTGTAACTCCACCCACTCAACTGTAAGCTTCTTAAGGGCAAACTTTATTTTACTACTGCATTCTGAGAGACAGTACAGTGCCTGAAAAATAGTAACAGTCACTATATTATGAATGAATATATCAATGAAAAAATAAAAATAAATAAGATTTGGCTGAGAAGCTGGAAGCTGAAACATATCTACATAGAAGAGTGGAGTGACAAATGCAAGAAGAGGCATACGCAAAGTGCGTGAAATGGATGACAGCATGGCACACTGAAGAGACTGTAAGTGCCTGAATACTCCTGAAAACACATATTAGGTTGGAGAGATGAGACAGTCTTTGATGATGAAGAGCCTGGTGATACATATTTAAGACACTGGACTTTATTGTGGGAGAACTGGAAAGCCAGGGAAGGATTTTATAAAATGATTCTGAACATCTATAATGTTCCAGGCTACATATTAGATATTGTACATATATTAAAATTTGTATTAAATTTACAAGGTACATATTATCATTCTCATTTAGCAGATGAAATTGAATTTCTCAGATCCCAAGGGCATGGCTTCTAAGTGGTAACCTATGGTTTATGTCATGTCAGTCTGAATAAAATCTGACTAAAAATAAAATGCTTTTACTACTACATTTAATCTTGAATATGCAAAAGAAGGCTTCACACTATTGTTCTGAAGATTGATGAATCATTTCAAATACAGATATACACATTTTCTGTATTTAATAATAGTTCATAGTATAACTGTAATAAGAAACTCCCATTTAATTTAGGATAAAACGTTAAAAAATTTCTTCATAATATCAAAATTATCCCCAACTACTGAGAAAATATTGATGTGTGTGTACATGTGTGTGCATGTATGGGCACCTATTAGAGATGGCTTTGTATTTTTCCTTCTGCTTGTTTTCCATCAAGAAGCATAGATCAGGGCTTCCCTGGTGGTGCAGTGGTTGAGAGTCCACCTGCCGATGCAGGGGACACGGGTTCGTGCCCGGTCTGGGAGGATCCCATGTGCTGCGGAGAGGCTAGGCCCGTGAGCCATGGCAGCTGAGCCTGCACATCCGGAGCCTGTGCTCCGCAACGGGAGAGGCCACAACAATGAGAGGCCCAAAAAAGAAGTATAGATCAAGTCTTTAGACCTCATGCCATCTAAGCTGTGAGAAAGAATTGGTCTTGTTTTTAAAGGTCATTTTGTTCTACATTACAGGCTATGATCTTAAACTTAGAAAAGAAGGCAAACTACTTCCATATACATATATATATATATGTATATGTATCTATATGTATTTGTATGCCTATAAAATTATTAGTTGATCAGGAATAGTATTTCCTAATGGTCACCTTTATTTAAAAGAAAATATTCCAAGACAACATTAGATTTTAAATAGTACTAAAATTTATTGTATAGTAGTAATAAATGCCTCTATCTCTGATTTTTTTTCTATAAGGAGAGAAAATCCAGTATCAAAAATCCCAAAGTTATAGTATACAACATATGTGAGTCATTTGGTATTTTATTTATTCTGCTCATACTCTGTAAATCTATTAAACAGAAGGCCCTTGTCTCAATTCTGTTCTAAAATTTGTTCTTGTATTATTCCATTGATAACATCTTATTTTCCAGTCTCTTATATTCATTCTACTTGGATCTTGGTGCTTTTAGATTAATCCTCTTTGTCTTTTATGTTTTCTCATGTTTTCTTTCTACTTGACTTTTACTTTTAAGTTCTTCAGTAATTCCCCAAATCTTTCATTTCACCAATACACTAAACTTTTAATTATCATATTTTAATTTTACAGATTTTTCTGTTTTAACTATTCTCCTCACGATAAACAGTTGGGCTGTTTGCAGCTATTATGAATAAAACTGCTCTGAATATGGTCATTTAACTTCGTATCTCTTGGGTAAATAATTGGGTGAATATCCAGGAATAGAATTGCTGGGACTTAGAATAGGTTTATAATCAATGTTATAAGAAATTTCCATACAGTTTGCCAGTGTGGTTGTACCATTTTATATTGACACAGTAATATATAAAAGTATCAGTTGCTCCACATCCTCCCCAACAGTTGATGTCATTAGTCTTTTTAATTCGATCATTTATGTGAGTATAAAATAGTATTTCTTGGTAGTTTAAACTGGCATTTCCCTAATTATTATTAATTTTGGCACTTTGCATGTGTTTATTGGTCATTTCTAAAATGTCTGTTCAAGTCCTTTGTCCATTTTAGTCATTTGTCCTTTAATTATTGAGTTGTAGGATTCTTCATATTCTGGATAAAGTCATTTGTCAGATAAACATATTGAAAGAGTTTCCCCCGGTGTGTGGCTAGATTATCCACTTCCTTTTTGCTTTCATATGTTACAAGCATATGTTTTTAATTTTTAATGATGCATTACTCAATATTTGTCCTTTATGGTTATTGCTTTATGTGGACTATCTTTAATATCTATTTAATATTACACTCCAAGTATCCCCCATTTATACTACTCAGAATTTATGATTCCCTTCATTTTGTTCCACCTTTTCTCTTTTCCAGTCTTAATCACTCTCTACCATGACATAAAATTTAGTCATTTATAAAATTTATTGTTTATTACTGAATATTAGCTGCTTATTATTCATTTCTCTCAGTAAAATGAAAATTCCTTAAAAACAGGCATATTATCTCTATGTTTACTGATGTATCAAAAAAAAATGTCTGGAGTGGGTTTTCATGAAATGCTGGCTGAATGAATAAACAGATAAATGAGTAGGATATGTGTCTTGATTTGGTTTTCCCTCATGCTTTTATAAGAGTAAGTCTTCTTGGATGAGCTATTTTTATGAGGTTCATACAGAGGTGGGCTGCATTCTTCTTTGAAGGAAGCAGGAATTATTATTGTTTTAAATGTTTATAACTGTGTATATAAGTAAGTTAACTCCTAGTCCTTATAACTGAGATCCACATTCACAGTTAGAAGACATTTCCTCTCTTCTATCCTGATTATCTATTCCATCTTGTATAAACTGATTTTCTGAATGAGTCCTCATTTAGACCCACACATATATTCCAAACTACATCCAGGGATGCTCCCACTTCTAGCCCACAAAATTATGTTCTATTTTTTTTTCAAACCCATTATTGTTTTATTTCCTTAGTTTGTGCAACTTTCTTGAGAGAAAAAATTAATAAAATCAATAATATTAATAACAAGTTTAGCTAACATTCAAAAGCATTAATAGTGTCTAACATTCAAATAATCCTTATTGTGTGACTTGCTTGACTTACTATAGTTCTAAGTGATATATATATATATATATATATATATATATATATATATACACAGATATAGAGTAACATTTAATTTTCTCAGTGACACTATGAAATAGGTCATATACTGATTTCCATTTTAAATTGAGGTTACTGAGATAAAAATTTTAGGTAAATACACTTAAGTTCAAAAAGATTTTAAATGTTAGAGATGTGTTTCTAATTCAGATGTAATGGCTGAGGAGTCTATGTTCTTAAATGCCATGTAGAGAAATGTCATCTGCCTTTTTTATAGGGTACACATCTTTGAATGTTCCCTCTTTCAATGATCAAAACAGAACAAGAAAATTGATTTTATTCAAGCTATTGCAATAGGGAGAACACCCCAGATCCGAAGATGAGAGTATCTTGGCAGGATGATATTGCCTTATACTTTTACAAAAAGCAGGAGACAAGTTATAGTTGGAATGATTTACTATTGGAATTGATCTTGCAATTAGGGGGATCTTAGTCAGTCAGAAGAACAGGAAATATTTATCTCTGTGTCTAATAATTTAGAGGGACAAACAGTTCAGCTAATGATTCATGCGGCAATGGATAGGAAGTTGGAGGGTCTGTGTCTGACCTTGTTATGTTCGGTAAAAGGCTAAAGATCTGTGTTTAGCCTTGTCATAGGTAAACAAAGGTGTTACTCATGAGTCTTACAGGGGTCATGAAAAAGAGTGGATAATAGGTCTTAGTAAATCATATGAGGAATGATGGTTCTTTGTGGTAAGCCATTTTCTAGGACACAAAATTGTGTAGGGTGATTTATTAACCTTTGCTGTTTTTAGGGCTCAGGTGAAATTCAACATTTTCACCTCTTAGGGACTTTCCACACCTCTACTTTATGCTCATTGCATTCGACCAGTTTTCTTTATGTATTGTGGTTTGAGGTTACAGTTGTCTCCTAATATTATTAAAACTTTCTGAGAGGAGATGGTGACAATTTTTTCCAAACTGTGCTAAAAATAAATATTAGATCCAATACCATAGAAGAGATACTTAGGACAATGAAAGTATTTCCATAGCACATATGTTACTTATTTCTATTCTTTTTTATAGCTTCCTTCTTTGGCTGTTTCCTTTTTATTTCCTAGAAATGTGTCATTATCACGGCTCATGCAGAAATTTTATAATCATATCAGTTATAAGAATTCCACTTTATTCTCTAACAAAAATTCTTTTATGCAGACATCTTTACTATCCTGCCAAACTTTATAGAATCAGAACTAGTACAAGTATTTCCAGATAATTAAAAGGGAATTTTATTAGAATGAAATTTCTTTGAACTATTACTGAAAAGTTTGTTATTTAATTTATTTTTCAAAAACACACAATGTACGTATAAGTTATGAAGTGAAAGATAGGTCTATATAAATTGGCTGAGACTATCTATTTGGTAATTAGATACCAAATTGGTATTTGGTAATTTGGTAATTATTGTGTAATATATTTTAAATATATTGAAGAAGTTAATATTTATCATTGTTTTTTATTACTTAAAAGGAATGTTTGTCTTCTTTATGGAATAGGTTATATATCAGAATTCACCACTTGCATACTTAACTCATTGTCTACAAACTGCCATGCGTGTGAATGGCCCTGTAGCCAAAGGAGAAAGGTCCAAGGAAGACTCAAAGATAATAATGATAGCCATGCAAGGAAGGCCTCACTGACCATTTTCCTCCCTAGAAATGAGCTAAGATGTTTGGATTTTGCTAAAACCAATAATCATGGTATTAATTTTTTCATCAAAAGTTTGGTTATGATCATTAATACAAACAAATTCTATTTCAGCCTATATTTTATATTATTTATGCAATATAAGTGAACAATAGATGTGAGGCCTTTTATAATATTACTAACCAATAATTCCAACTTCAAAAGGAAGCTGTGTTGAGGGCAAAATAATAAGGCATTTACATAGTGAAACAATATAAGAAAAATGATATTATGTAAATACATCAATATGAAGCTTATACATATTTTCCCACTTCGGGGGAATGGGTTGTGGCAGATGACCAAAATTTATCTGAAAAAAAATAAATGGATACCAATTAAAGTCACTATCAAGTATGAGCCTCAAATATTCAAAATGAATATAAACCAGTGAATGTGGGGGAATCACAATTATCATTGGCCTATTTATTATTTGAATAGTGTTTCCACATTCGGTGGAGGAGACTACAAAGAAGAGTGAACTCTTTCCATAGCAAACAGAAAAGAAGGGTAGTAGGAATTGTTTAAAGTATGGACTTTGGAGACAGACAAACATGGCTTCAGTTTGTTTTTCCTTGCTTGATCCCATTACTGTACATTCTCCCATGCTTTCACATCTTGAGTAATAACACTATCAGTTATATAAGCTTGAAATCTAGGGGACATTCTTGGGTCATTCCTTAGGCCACCTGTTTGATCTCTCAAGAATTCTGACAATATTAACTCAAAGTGTATCTAAAATCCATAACTTTCTTTCCACCATGATTACTACACTACTACTACCACACACACACACACACACACCCTCATACATATACACACATATTTGGAAGTAGATAAATACCCACAAATTTATTGAGTGCTTCCTATGCCAATCACTGTATCTTTAAATTGAATAATGACTGAAAATAAATGAAGTGGCATTACTTTCCCCATTTACAAATGATGAAAATGATACTCAAGAGAATTTACTCATATGGCTCATTATTACTTAGCTCATAAGGAATACTGCTAAGATGTGAACTTAGGCAATTCTACTCCAGTGTCACAGAGTTCCTAAGCATCAATCATGGAATGTTTCCTTCTCCAGACCAGTCAGTTCACTATCAGCACCTGCCTGTATAGAGGGAATAATCACAACGTTCTTATTTCCTCCTCTATGCCACTCTATTCCAAACTCCTCACTTATGCAATATTGATAACTTAAAACTTACACAGGGAGAGTGGTACAAGGTGGAAGAGTGAAGGATGTGCGTTCACTCCCTCTTGTGAGAGAACAGGAATCACAATTAACTGCTGAACAATCAACAGGAAGACACTGGAACTCTCCAGAAAAGATACCCCATATCCAAAGACAAAGGAGAAGCTGCAGTGAGATGGTAGGAGGGGCTCATTCACAATACAATCAAATCCCATAACTTCTGGGTGGGGGACTCACAAACTGGAGAACAATTATACCACAGAAGTCCACCCACTGGAGTGAAGGTTCTCAGCCCCACGTCAGGCTTCCTAATCTGGGGGTCCAGCAAGGGGAGGAGGAATTCCAGAGAATCAGAATTCGAAGGCTAGAGGGATTTCATTGCAGGACTGGGGGAAACAGAGACTCCACTCTTGGAGGGCACACACAAAGTAGTGTGCACAGGAGGAAGTGGACCCAGGAGGAAGGGGCAGTGACCCCATAGGAGACAGAACAAGACCTACCTGCTAGTGTTGAAGGGTCTCCTGCAGGGGTGGGGGGTGGCTGTAGCTCACTGCGGGGACAAGGACACTGGCAGCAGAAACTCTGGGAAGTACTCCTTGGCATGAGCCCTCATGGAGTCTGCCATTAGACTCACCAAAGAGCCTGTAGGTTCCAGTGCTGGATTGCTTCAGGCCAAAAAACCAACAGGGAGGGAGCTCAGCCCCACTCATCAGCAGAAAAGCAGATTAAAGTTTTACTGAGCTCTGCCCACCAGAGCAACACCCAACTCTACCCACCACCAGTCCCTCCCATCAGGAAGCTTGCACAAGCCTCTTAGATAGCTTCATCCACCAGAAGGCAGACAGCAGAAGCAAGAAGAACTACAATCCTACAGCCTGTGGCACGAAAAACACATTCACAGAAAGACAGACAAGATGAAAAGGCAGAGTATTATGTACCGGATGAAGGAACAAGATTAAACCTCAGAAAAACAATTAATGAAGTGGAGATAGGCAACCTTCCAGAAAAAGAATTCAGAATAACGATAGTAAAGATGATCCAGGACCTCGGAAAAAGAATGGAGGCAAAGACTGAGAAAATGCAAGAAATGTTTAACAAAGACCTAGAGGAATTAAAGAAAAAATAAACAGAGATGAACAATAGAATAACCGAAATGAAAAATACACTAGAAGGAATCAGTAGCAGAATAACTGAGGCAGAAGAATGGATAAGTGACCTGGAAGACAGAATGGTGGAACTCACTGCTGCAGAACAGAATAAAGAAAAAAGAATGAAAAGAAATGAAGACAGACTAAGAGACCTCTGGGACAACATTAAATGCACTGGTATTCACATTATATGGTTCCCAGAAGGAGAAGAAGAGAGAAAGGATCCAAGAAAATATTTGAAGAGATTATAGTCAGAAACTTCCCTAACATGGGAAAGGAAATAGCCACCCAAATCCAGGAAGCACAGAGAGTTCCAGGCAGGATAAACGCAAGGAGAAAAATGCTGAGACAAATAGTAATTAAATTGACAAAAATTAAAGACAAAGGAAATTTATTAAAAGCAACAAGGGAAAAATGACAAATAACATACAAGGGAACACCCATAAGGTTAACAGAGGTTTCTCAGCAGAAACTCTACAAGCCAGAAGGGAGTGGCACGATATATTTAAAGTGATGAAAGGGAAGAGCCGACAACCAAGATTACTCTAGCTGGCAAGGATCTCATTCAGATCAGACGGAGAAATCAAAAGCTTTACAGACAAGCAAAAGGTAAGAGAATTCAGCACCACCAAAACAGCTCTACAACAAATGCTAAAGGAACTTCTCTAGGCAGTAAACACAAGAGAAGGAAAAGACCTACAATAAGAAACCCAAAATAATAAAGAAAATGGTAATAGGAACATACATATCAATAATTACCTTAAATGTAAATGGATTAAATGCTCCAACTAAAAGAAATAGACTGGCTGAATGGATACAAAAACAAGACCCATATATATGCTATCTACAAGAGACCCACTTCAGACCTAGGGACACATACAGACTGAAAGTGAGGGGATGGAAAAAGATACTCCATACAAATAGAAATCAAAAGAAAGCTGCAGTAGCAATACTCGTATCAGATAAAATGGACTTTAAATTAAAGAATGTTAAAAGAGACAAGGAAGGACCCTAAATAATGATCAAGGGATCAATCCAAGAAGAAGATATAAAAATTATAAGTATATATGCACCCAACATAGGAGCACCTCAATACATAAGGCAACTGCTAACAACTATAAAAGAGGAAATCGACAGTAACACAATAATAGTGGGGGACTTTAACACCTCACTTACACCAATGGACAGATCATCCAAACAGAAAATTAATAAGGAAACACAAGCTTTAAATGACACAACAGACCAGATAGATTTAATTGATATCTATATGACATTTCATCCAAAAACAGCAGATTACACATTCTTCTCAAGTGCACACAGAACACTCTCCAGGATCAATAATATCTTGGGTCACAAATCAAGCCTCAGTAAATTGAAGGCCATATATGACAAACCCACAGCAAACATCATTCTCAGTGGTGAAAAACTGAAAGCATTTCCTCTAAGATCAGGAACAAGACAAGGATGTCCACACCTACCATTGTTATTCAACATAGTTTTGGAAGTCCTAGCAACAGCAATCAGAGAAGAAAAAGAAATAAAAGGAATCCAACTTGGAAAAGAAGAAGTAAAACTGTCACTGTTTGCAGGTGACATGATACTATACATAGAGAATCCTAAAGATGCCACCAGAAAACCACTAGAGCTCATCAATGAATTTGGTAAAGTTGCCAGATACAAAATTAATGTACAGAAATCAACTGCATTCCTATACACTAACAATGAAAGATCAGCAAGAAAAATTAAGAAAACAATCCCATTCACCACTGCAACAAAAAGACTAGAATACCTAGGAATAAGCTTACCTAGGGAGACGAAAGTCCTGTACGCAGAAAACTATGACAATGAAAGAAATCACTGATGAAAGAAATCAAAGATGACACAAACAAGTGGAGAGATATACCATGCTCTCAGCTTGGAAGAACCAATACTGTGAAAATGACTATAATACCCAAAGCAATCTACACATTCAATGCAATCCCTATCAAATTACCAATGGCATTTTTTACAGAACTAGAAAAAAAAAATCTTAAAATTTGTATGGAGTGACAAAGACCTTGAATAGCCAAAGCAATCTTGAGAAAGAAAAACAGAGCTGGAGGAATCAGGCTCCTGGGCTTCAGACTGTACTACAAAGCTAGTAATCAAGACAGTATAGTACTGGCACAAAAACAGAAATATAGATCAATGGAAAAGGATAAAAAGCCCAGAGATAAACCCACACAACTATGGTCAACTAATCTAAGACAAAGGAGGCAAGGATATACAATGGAGAAAAGGCAGTCTCTTCAATAAGTGGTGCCGGGAAAACCGGACAGCTACATGAAATTAGAACACTCCCTAACACCATATTCAAAAATAAACTCAAAATGGATTAAAGACCTAAATGCAAGACCGGACACTATAAAACGCTTAGAGGAAAACATAGGGACAACACACTTTGACATAAATCACAGCAAGATCTTTTTTGAACCACCTCCTAAGGTAATGGAAATAAAAACAAAAATAAACAAGTGGGACCTAATGAAACTTAAAAGCTTTTACACAGCAAAGGAAACTATAAACAAGACAAAAAGACAACCTTCAGAATGGGAGAAAATATTTGCAAATGAATCAAAGGACAAAGGATTAATCTCCAAAATATATAAACAGCTCATGCAGCTCAATATTAAAAAAACAAACAACCCAATCAAAAAATGACCTAAAAAGACATTTCTCCAAAGAAGACATACAGATGGCCAAGAGGCACATGAAAAGCTGCTCAACATTACTAATTATTAGAGAAATGCAAATCAAAACTACAATGAGGTATCACCTCACACCAGTTAGAATGGGCATCATCAGAAAATCTACAAACAACAAATGCTGGAGAGGGTGTGGAGAAAAGAGAAGTCTCTTGCACTATTGGTGGGAATGTAAATTGATATAGCCACTATGGAGAACAGTATGGAAGTTCCTTGGAAAACAAAAAATAGAATTACCATATGACCCAACAATCCCACTAATGGACATATACCCAGAAAAAACATAATTCAAAAAGACATAGGCATCCCAATGTTCATTGCAGCACTATTTACAACAGCCAGTTCATGGAAGCAACCTAAATGCCCAATGAAAGATAAATGGATAAAGAAGATGTGGTACATGTATACACTGGAATGTTACTCAGCCATAAAAGTGAACAAAACTGGGTCATTTTAAGAGACATGGATGGATGTAGAGACTGTCATACAGAGTGAAATATGTCAGAAAGAGAAAAACAAATATCGTGTATTAACGCATATGTGTGGAATCTAGAAAAATGATACAGATGAACTGGTTTGCAAGGCAGAAATAAGAGACACAGATGTAGAGAACAAATGTATGGACACCAAGGGGAGAAAGTGGTGGGGAGGGGGCAGTGGTGGGATGAATTGGGAGATTAGGACTGACATATACACACTAATATGTATAAAATAACTAATAACCTGCTGTATTAAAAAATTAAATTAAATTAAAAACATAAAAATAAATAAAACTTATACAGGATAATGTCAGCTGATTAGGTATATAAGTAGAGATTTTTGGACTGTCTGGTGAAGGGACATGAGTGTCTAACTATGCATAGAATGAGAAATGCAAGCATTTCCAAGCTCTTAGGATTCTCATTTAGTGTAGGTGGTGATATTGGCTGCTGTTATGCCTTTGTGCATAAGATGGATAAGCTATATAAGCCTGCACAATGGGAAATACACTTCAGTGGTAGTGCAAAGACATTCAGGCTGATCTCTGGCACAGAGACAGCTTACAGCAGGCAAAAAAATAAAAATAAAAACAAGAAATAAAGCAATAAGAAACAGTAGCTAACCCTGGGTGAGACAAACCATCTGATTTTCAGAATCTATATTACAAGATTCAAGTATCCAGGGTCAACAAAATAAATCATCAAAAGTATACAAAGAAACAGGAAGTATGGCTCATTCAAATGAAAAAAAAGAAATCAACAGAAACTGTCCATGAAAGCGACCTAAAGGCAGATATACTACACAAAGTCTTTAAAAAAATATCTTAAAGATGCTCAAAGAACTAAAGTAAGATATGGAGAAAGTCAAGGAAATGATGTGTGAAGAAAATGAAAACAAGCAAAATCTCAAATCAACAATGTAACTTTACAACTTAAGGAACTAGAAAAAGAACAAAGTAAACCCAGAGCTAGAAAATGAAAGGAAATAATAAAGATTACAGCAGAGATAAATGAAATAGAGAGTAGAAAAGCAATAGAGAAAATCAATGAAATCAATGTTGTTTCTTCAAAAAGATCAACAAAATTGACAAAACTTTAGCTAGATGGATTAAGAAAAAAGAGCAAGCATTCAAATTACTAAAATCAGGAATGAAAGTGAGGACATTACTACCAATTCTACAGAAATAAAAATGAATATAATTGTATACATCAACAAATAAGATAACCTAGATGAAATGAACAAATTCCTAAGAACACAAAAGTTTACCAAGCCTAAATCACAAAACAGAAAATATTAATAGACATAGAACTAATAAAGAGTTCAAATGAGTAATCAAAAACTTACCAAACAATAAAAGTCCAAGACCAGATAGCTTCACTGGTGAATTCTATGACACATTTAAGAACTAATACCAACCCTTCTCAAACATTTCCAAAAAAATTGAAAAGGAAGGAACTCTTCCTAACTTATTCTATGAGGACAACTTTCCCCTGGGAAACTAAAGACCAATATCTCTTATGAACACTGATGTAAAAATCCTCAACAAAATAGTAGCAAATAGAATTCAGCAGTATATTAAACGAATTTTACACTATGACCAAGTGGGATTTATTCCTGGAGTGCAAGGATAGTTCAACACATAAAAACTGATGCACACAAAATGCTACATAAACAGAATGAAGGAAAAAAACTACACAGTTATCTCAACTGATGTAGAAAAATCATGTGACAAAATTCAACACCCTTTCATGATAAAAACAACAAACTAGAAATAGAAGAAAACTACCTCAACATAACAGAAATCATATATGAAAAACACAGTGAATATCAAGAGTTAACGGTGAAGGACTAAAAGCATTTCCTCTAAGATCAGTAACAAGGAAAAAATGCCCACTTTCACCACACCTATTCAACTACTGAAAGTTCCATCTAGAACAATTAAGCAAGATAAAGAAATAAAATACATTCAAATTGGAAAGGAATAAATAAAGCTACCTTTTTTGCAGATGACATGGTCTTATATGTAGAAAACCCTAAAGATTCCACAGACACACACACACAAAAAAACTGTTAGAACCACTAAATGAAGTCATCAAAGTAATGGGATACAATGTCAACACACAAAAATGAGTTGCACTTCTATGCATGAGAAATCTGAAAAGAAAATTCAAAAAAAATTCATTGATAACACCATCAAAAAGAAGAAAATACTTAGGAATTAACTAAGGAGATGGAAGACATGTACAATGAAAGCTACAAAACATTGCTGAAGTAAATTAAAGATATAAATGAATGGAAATACATCTCATGTTCATGGATTTGAAGTCTTAATATTGTTAAAATGTCAATATTAAATGTCAATTTTTAAAATGCCAAAGCAATCTACAGAGTCAATGTAATCACTATCAAAACCACAATGACATCTTTTTGCAAAAATAGAAAAACTCATTCAAAAATTGATATGGAATCTCAAGGGTCCCAAATAGCTAAAACAATCTTGAAAATGAAGAACAAAATGGGAGGACTGACACTTCCTGATTTCAAAACTTAGTACAAAGTTACGGTAATTAAAATAGTATGGTATTGGTGTAAAGACAGATACATAGACACAGACACATAGCCCGTGCTCGCCGCAACTAGAGAAAGCCCACACGCAGCAACAATGACCCAAAGCAGCCAAAAAATTAATTAATTAATTATTTTTTTAATGTGCAAGAAACTTGAATAAGTATTTCTCCAAAGAAGATATATGCATGGCCTATTACACATGAAAAGGTGTTGAATATCACTAATCATTAGGGATATGCAAATCAAAACTACAAGAAGATACTAAGTCACACTATCAAAAACAAAAAGAAAACATAACAAGCATTGGCAAGAATGTGGAGAAACTGAAATCATTGTGCATTGCTGTGGAAATGAAAAATGGTAGACCTGCTGAGGAAACGGTAGGGTGGTTTCTCAAAAAATTAAAAATAGAATTACCATATGATCCAGCAATCCCTCTTCTGGGTTTATACCCAAAAGAACTGAAAGTAGGGTCTCGAAGAGACATTTGTACACACATGTTCATAGCATCAGTTTTTCACAATAGTTAAAATGTGGAAGCAACACAAGTACCCATGGAGGGTTGAATGGACAAGCAAAATGTGGCATATACATAAAATAGAATATTATGCAACCTTAAAAAGGAAGGAAATTCGGACATAGGTGACAACGTGGATAAATCTTGAGGACATTATGCTAAGTGAAATAAGCCAGTCACATAAAGACAAATATAGTATGATTTCACCTATATGTCATAATTAGAGTAGTCAAAATCATGAAAACACAGACTATAATGATGGGTTCCAAGGGTGGGGGAATGCAGATTATTTAACAGAAATATTGTTTAACAGATAATTTAACGGATAGAGTTTCATTTTTCAAGATGAAAATAATTATGGGGATGGATTTGGATGGTCACACAACAATGCGAATGTCCTTAATGCTACTGAAGTGTACACCTAAAAATGGTAAATTTTATTTTATGTGTATTTTATTAAAATTTTTAAAAAGCAATACCATTTTCACTTTAAAAACATCATACCTGGGGCTTCCCTGGTGGCGCAGTGGTTGAGAGTCCGCCTGCCGATGCAGGGGACATGGGTTCGTGCCCCGATCCCGGAAGATCCCACATGCCGCGGAGCGGCTGGGCCCGCGAGCCATGGCCGCGGAGCCTGTGTGTCCGGAGCCTGTGCTCCGCAACGGGAGAGGCCACAGCAGTGAGAGGCCCGCGTACAGCAAAAAAAAAAAAAAAAAAAAAAAAAAAAAATCATACCTGAGATATTGTTTGAATCAGAATTTCCCATGAAGAGAACAAAAAAGGTGGAAATTAATGACAAGTGAGAAAAAAGTTCTTAAGAGTTTGCTTTCATTATGATTGAGCTGTATTACCTAAAAGGGTAAACTGCTTAGAAAATTCATTTATGAAACAATGAGACATCCAGGAAACACTGGGAAATGTTTTGGGATTGGCTGGTACCAGGCTTTTGCACCAAATAAAGTGGCCAACACATAACCAGTATCTAATAATAGTCAGACAGTAAAGGGGTAAAACAAAACAAAACAGAGTTATCCATGTTATCTCCATTTATCTTAAATTCATAGATTAGAAGATTTTAAAGGCTATAAAATATTTCTAATGACATATTAAAAGGTGTCACAATATTCCTCCTGTAAAGTAGTAAACATTCATCAGTTTCTCGACAACTGGATTACTCTCACCAGCAGGTTATATGACATAATTCTATCTGTTACCGGGTTTGGCCTCATCCTAGTCTACTTGGGGTAGGGTCCAGCCAGCATTCTCTTTTAAGGACTCAGTAGTCTGAGCAATTCTTCATCCACATCAGTCAAACTGCCCTTCCCGAGGGCAACATATCAGCACAGAGTGAGTGCTTCCTAGTAGGAAAAACCTGAGTACTGCTTGAGGCAGAGTTCTGAAATCCACCCCTGAACCAAGATAGACTCACTTTATCAAATTCATAGATTTGGCCTCAAATTGTTTGTGCTTCCTAAAGCTTTTTTTCCTTTACTGTCTATTTTTCTTTTCTGGGAAATAAAACAAAACCTAGACCTATCACTATTACTCCAACAACTCTTTGAACTATTTGGGAGATGAAATTGCATTCATAAAACTCATTTATTATACTTTCCTTTATCAATTGAATTATTCTCCCTCTTTCATGTGAAAATTAGAAACAAATCAGTTGACTTACAGGAGAGATTTGACTTCCATAAACTTTATTTTAATTGAGTATCTGCATGGATTTGTGGCTTAGAACAAGATAACTTATTTTCAATTAACTGTCATCTTTACATAAAAAATTAAGCTAAATTGTCACAGTTTGGAAAAAAGGAGTCTCTTCAAGCTAACTCCTTTTGACCAACTTCTGATGTCTTTCAAAATGATAGTTGTTTCTCAAAAGAAAGATTCAAAACAACAAGATGAAGCAGTGTATATTAAAGTGAAAATGCTATTAGATACCAGTATTTGTGCCCTATGAGGTTTCACTATGTTGCTATATGTAAGCATATGGAATAAAGCAGGATAACATATGCATTGTTATCATTTTGAAATGTAAAGTAAAAATGTGTTATAAATCTTTACATTTTTGTACATTTGCAAAAAATTTAAGCTTACTTTAACTTTAGGTTTATTATTAATTTAAATCTCTCTTCTTTTTAAACCAAATTAATCATGTTACCCTGTATACTATTAGTTTGCTATAACAAAGTAACCCACTGGGTGGCTTAAGTAATAAAAATTATTGTCTCAAAGTTATGGAGTCTAGAAGTGCAAGATCAATGTATAGGCAGGGTTGGTTCCTTCTGAGGGTTGTGAGGGAAGGATCTGTTCCGGGTGTTTCTCCTTGATTGGTAAACGGCGATCATCTCCCTACTGTTTCTTCATGCCATCTTTCCTCTAGGTATTTCTCTTTGTTAAAATTTCCCCTTTTTATAAGGACACCAGTTATATTGGATTGGAGCCTACCCTAATGACCTCATTTTACCTCTCTAAAGACCTATCTCCAAATAAGATCACATTCTGAGACACTGGAAGATAAGACTTTAACATATAAATTTGGGGGGAGGACACAATTCAATCCATAAGACTGACATACCAAAAATTGTGTTTAAATCACATGGTTGCCACAAAGATTAGAGGTAAATAATATTCTTCTCTTTGATCTTTGCCTTAGCATTCTGAAATTGACTCAGAAGAGTAACAGTCAGTCGATTACTATTTTTAGCTTTACTAGAAAACTAATAATATTTCCCTTATAGACATAAATAATACTATTAATTATGGTTAATATTTAGAGAATGTGACCAAGCTTTCTCATTTAAAATCTCACTTTATGCTCAGAATCGCCTTATGAGCAGGTACAATTCATTTAATTGTTCCTATTTTAATGAAGAGGAAACAGATAAATAATTGAATTCCACACAGCTCTATGGACAAATGCAAGATGTGAATCACAGTGTGACTAGAATATCTGCTCTTATATATATTACATTCCCTCCCATTGAGTAAACCATTGTGCACAGAAAGTTCTCCAAGCTCAAGGGATAAGAGATGTTCAAGGCTATAGATATATTTTGCCAGTTTGATATGTGGAAGGGTAGTATTATTTGCTTATTCGGCTAGACTGTATATTTCACTCAATCTTTACATCATACGAAGTTCCATGATGTTCACTTCTGGGGAATATCCATCATGGTTTTTTGTTTTCTTGGGTGTTCTGTAATTTAGCTGGGTTTTTAATCTAGTGAGGTTTTCTCTAATTTTATCTATGGTAGTCCTTGGCATTTACTTTAGTCAGTTACTCCTGGCTGCTACCAAACTTGGAACTATTTAATATCATTTTCTCAGTATGAATTTCCTCGACCATGTTGTAAATACCCAAATAAACAATTTTCCTCTTCAGCTACTTTTGCTAGCTAAGGGGATTTCTGTCAACATTTTCATGGAGGCTGTAGATGCTCTGAGGTTCAGCATTAAAAACCAGTACTAAAAAAAAAAAAAAAAACCCAGTATTTTTCATTATCACAATTAGTAAACGACTTAAGTGTGACTATAGCTTGAAGGTTAGGTTGCAAATTTTGGGTTCAGCTTTTTTTTCTTTGCCTCAGGGGATTTTTGTTATTCTCCTGCAAGCACAGTGTTGCATTAACAAATGTTTGCTACATTTTTCCAGCATTTATAGGCATTTTCTTATCAGGAATTTTTTTCAGAGCATCTGTCTTGGCATATTAGTAGAAAAGGAAGTCCAGGTTCTTTCTACTTTCTGTAAATATGATAAACAAAGAACTTTGAGCTTTTAAGTTCCTATAAAAGAACTCATGGCTCTGAAAAGAGAAAAGGGTACAAAAATCAAAAAGCTTGAGAACAAGGTAAATTCTGAAGGTTGGCCACAAATTTTATAAATCAGTAAAGAGGTAACCAAAAATTGTTCACTGAAGTGATAAAATGTTTATCACTTGTATCAAATATAGGTTTTTAGCCAATAAAAATAATTTTCCTCTTAAATGTGATTCCATTTGTATCCTCTGAAATCACTATAATTGTTCTACTTCCATTATATTGGGTTGGCCCAGAAGTTCATTCAGGTTTTTCCATAAAAACCCAAACGAACTTCTGGGCCAACCTAACATAAAGCAGAGTTTTATCATAAAGTAATAAAAAGTAAAAACTTCACATCACTTCTATACAATTGTTTTTGTATATGTTACATAAAATGGAGATACTATACAAAGAAACAACTATTTTAAAACCAAGAATTTTTGTTCAAGTATAAATATAAATTAAAATGATTAGGGAATCATTAGGGAATCTGATCAAGATTGTTTAAAGTAAGATATACATTAATAATTATTGAAATGTTACAACTATTCCACTGTACACTGTCAAATACCTTCTCCAGATACACACTGCTTATATAAGCACAGGATTAGGTTATCATTCTGTTATTTTTATGACAAATTGTCCAAAATTCTTCAATTGGGTTGTTTAGTCTGTGCTGGGCTGGTACATCATATTCTCATTTAAAAATCTATACTATTCATCTATTTCATCTCATAGGGAATTTTCCTGAGCTATTGGAGCTTTAAACATCTTGCACCTAATTGTGATTATAATTTGTCATTCCAACTTTAAAAAGATATAAGTGGAAAAATATTGAAAAATAAATGTATTTATTTATCTCATCTATTTGACTATATATATCCTAAAGATCAGTATGAATAATTCATTTCTTAATATTAATGATTTTGATTGACTAAAAGAAGTTCTAAATTTTATGAAATGCTCTAGTTCATAGAAAAGTTGGAAAGTTTATAAAGTACAATCTGATAGCAAATTTGCCAAACATTGTATTAAACTATAAATTCATTTGTAATACATCAACTGTCACCTTTACCTGCTTTATATATATATTCATTTACTTGTCTTCATCCACAAGAATATAAACTCCAAGAGACCGTGATAATTTGTTTTTTTTTTTTTTTTACTCATATAGGCTACAGTTACTGATTTTGGCCAGTCAGCATTCCTTTCTCCTTACTTATATTAACTGTTCCTGATATTCATTTGGGGAACTACAACTCACCAACTTGCAACCCGTGCTTTTTTCATGAACAGCTCTAATTCCTGGTTCAACCTGAAGTTTGTACACTAGGACTGGGCACGTGGATACATTTCACTAGCTTGCCACAAGGACTATTTCTGAAGATGAATTCTGGCTCAAGTTGGGCAAATCAGAGCTATTGAGTCTCAGTTTGGTACTTGGTTGAAATTAATGGATAAACATCCTTCCTCTTCTGGATTAAAATTGTGAATGTATGACACAGAAAATTCTTCAGCTATTGTGGCAACATAGCCGAAGAACCTCTTTAAAATGGAGAAAACAGACAAATAAGGTAGAAAAAGGGTAATATTTTATGACACTAAGATATCCCATGCATTAAAAAGTAACCTAAAAATGCCAAAATTATTGAAAAATATGCAAAAAAGGAAATTAAAGTTATACATATATATACACACGTGGGATTTTTAATTTTGATCACTAAATAAATACATTATTTGCATACTTAAAGAATTTATATTTTTCCTTTTAAAATAAGCAAATATATTTCTACATATATTTCCACCGTTGTATAGAGATATAAAAATAGATGAATCCACAGGGAGAGAGAGCTCCCAATGCTGGCAGAAGTAGAGGAATACCTCCAGTCCAGTCGAATAAGGAAATAATACAACCCTTTCATACATCAAATTGCCTAACTGCATTTATAGTCCTTACAATTCGCCTTTGATCCTGGAGCACTCTCTATGAACAATGGTTTATTCAATGGGAGGGAATGTAGTATATATAAAAGCAGAGATTCTAGATAAACTGCCTATTCGCATCCTGCATTAGTCTGTAGAGTTGTGTAACATCCATTTACCTATTTGATCATCCTGTGTTTAGTTTCCTCCTCATTAAAATAGGGATAACTGTACCTGCTCATAATGCTGTTGTGACTATTGTGAAAAGGTTTAGCCACATTCTCCAAATAGTAACCATAATTAGTAGTATTCATTTCCATATCTGTAAGAGAAAATATTATGAATTTAAACCTCCATAAATAAAGGACAGGTATATAAAAATATAGTAGTATTTTATGTATTTTTTCAAATTGATAGTTAAATTCACAATATAATAACAGACTAAAATTTATGATTAAAATTATAGGTTAAACTTGAGGTAAGTTTTTGTATAGCCATTGTGGGTGTTCTGTAAACGTAAATGAAAACATAAATTTACTTCCTAGACATAAACATATGGACAAAAGTAAATAAGTTAGAATATTTTGCAGCATTTTGGATGTTTTGTTTTTTAGGTTTTTTTTCTACTCAATATTCTGGAGTTTCAGTAACTGCGTAAGGGGTAAGAGCACAGGCTCTGGAGTCCAGACTCTGGAGCTCAGACTCTGGATGTGGCTCTGTCACACTAGCTGAGTCACCTGAGCAATTTCTTTAGCACAGCTTGGCCCAATCTACTTACCCATAAAACAGGAATACTAGTAGTAGCTACCTCATAGGCGTATGATTGGAATTACCTCAGTTAATATGTAAAAAGAATTCATACCAATGCTTGGCATGGATTAAATGACATGAAAGTTTACTTAAATAAAATAAAAGAGTAAAGCCCTTTATAGAAATAAATAGGAATTATAAAACATGCCTATTCTTTTTTTCTTTAAATATGTTCTTCAAGGTAACTGCACATATGTTCTTGATAATATATCATGCATTTGTATGAAATATACCTTTTTATTTATTTTTTACTAATTCCAAGAATACTTTCTTCTAGGAAAAAGAAGAAAAGCCTAAATTTGAGACAAAACCAAACTTCATAGAAAATTTAGAAATGAGGATACAAAGGTATGAATAAAGACACTTTACAAACACCATTATGTCCACAGACAGACATGATGTTTTTTTAAGAGTAAAGTATTTTTTCTATATAAAATATTCAGAGTTATTAGCATTAATAAATGAAACAAAGTATAAATCATTTTTAAAGCTCTAGTGTGCTGTTTTATATTGTCATGTAACCTTCTGACCCATTTAAAATGAACATGTAGGGAATCCATTTTAATAGCTTCTTCCTGTAGGCTTGAGGGAGTCTATAGCTAGCTCAAGTCCTAAAATGTCACTGGGTATTTCCACTCATTTAAAGATTTCTATGCCAGAAAGTTTTGTGTTGAGTTGGCATCTCCTAGGAATACAAGTGAATAAACAACAGAGAAAGAGGAAAGACAAGAGAAATATTTGTTCAACACTCTGCATGTTGTAACAACGCACAACATCATTTATGATATGTAACCTTAGCCAAAAATGACATGATGTTATAAATCACTAATTTCTCAGTTTTGGAAAGGAAGTTGGAAATATGGGATAAGGTCATATTCAGTTCAGGTCATGAAAACCAAAAATGCACAGGTTGGAGTTTTTATAATGTTTTACTAACTCCCAAAGGAGGTTCAGTATCATAGTTATTACTATTATTTTCCTCTTGGAAAAGAAAGGAAATGGAAAAATTCTTGCCTGATTTTTGAGGCATTATAATATGGCCTGGGAGAGTTCTACCTTTTACTTAATACTTATTAAATCCTGGTTATTCTTTATTTCATAAGCTAGTATTTCAGCAAATAAATATTAATAACTTTTTTTTGCATTCCCTACTCCAGTAATGCATTTTTGTCTACCTGCATTGATCATGCTAAATTTCTGCATCCTGGATTTTGATCTAAAAGAATAGTTCTAAACCAATATTGGAATACATCTTTTAAAAACTTTATGCCACAATGTTTTCAAAGTTGAGATAGTCTAAGGAAGTAACAGGACTCTAGAGAATCAAACAGCTGGTTTGAAATGGAAAGACTGCTCTGCTAGAAGAATAAGAAATACATGTGTTTTCAAAGGCTTTCCCCTGTCATTGTGCCAATGGGCTCTCTTTTACCCTCAATCAAACTTCTATTTCTTTTACTTGATCTAGGTGGAAAGAATCACACAAAGAACCACAGGTATAAGATGAATTATCCAACAGGAGAAACAGAAAACTTAGCTGTATGTGTTTCAGAGGATGTTTAATTGCCTGGAAAAGTCCCCTTGATTCTTCAGAGGTCAGCAGGCTAAGGATGGACATTGGCTCCCTGTTATGGCCCCTTTTTAGACCAAATCTATCACCTTTATGTTTTGTATTCTAGTAAACAACAGCAAGTCTACTGAATAAGGTTACTGGAACTTTATTTTAGAACTTGTTATGTAAAACAAATCCAAGATAAACTTTATTTTATGGAATTCTTACTGCCCTTTTCATCCATTTACTCCACAAACATTCATTGCCTATTTCCTATGTTTAAGCCTTTTAAGCAATTAAAATGGGGCAATGGAATTGACATCCTCTGCCTATAATGGAAATGACAGCCTTGTGAAAGAGGTGGATACATTTAAAGTGAAGTAGAAAGAAACAGGAGCCTTCATAAATATATACAAAAAGTGCAACAGGAGAAAGTGTGGCTTAGATGAAGGAGTCAGAAAGATAGAGATTAATCTACCATTTTTATTTATGACAAAAGCTAGGTTGGAAGACACGGCTTGCTAACAGTACATTGAAGAAGTACACTTATTTACCCAGGTACAGACATAACTGGAAAACCAAAGACTTCCTCTACTGAGGTTACCCTAGTAAAATTTATAACATGAAGAGACCCCTGACTCTAAAAGAGGAAAGAGCTAAGCTGAGCATATCCGGTTAGTTTTGTTAGATGTCTAATCAGAAAACTCACTCCTCCCACAGAAAGAAATGGATACCCAGTGAGGAAAGAGCTTGAAGTATTATTTTAGTGAATTCCTCCACATGGAAATGTGAAGAGCTGTAACATAAACAGCAATTTACCAAGAAGCATGACTCTAAGAATTGAATGACTATAAGGCAGATGCTCCCTGGGGTCACTTGAGTCCTAATCCCCTTTCACAAATCTCCTCACTCTAGGAACAAAGCAAAAATCTTGGGAAGCTTGGACCCTGATACCTCACCCTCACCAGATCACTTCCCAAGCACAGTATGGCATGGAATAGTATATATAATCCTTATAATGTGTAATATTCTGGGGGTTTTGACACATATTAAAATATTATTGGCCACAGCAGAGTTTAAGTCATAATAACTGAGGATCGATTATGTAACTTGAACTTGAGGATGAAAGTATTGGACTTGGAAAATAATTCTTCTTATATGGTTTGCTTTATGAAGGGAATGTTTTAGTTCACTCACACTCCTAAAGAAAGTGATTTAACTATGTATTTAAACAAGTCTGTTAATAACATCATCTTTATGTTTACAAAAGCATATTTGGGCCTGAAAAGATTTTCTCTGTCTCTGTCTCCCTTTTCCTTTTTAGAAATGCAACTTAGACACAGAATTTTGGTTGAGATAATCACAAATGTTACTTTAAAATAATAAACAAATGGAAAAAAACGATCCTTTCTTCTCTTAATATAGTTAATGTTACAGATATCCTTCTCTTCTAGAGTGTACTTAAATAAAACTTTATTATTTCTCAGGCTCACATAGCCATAATGATTTCTCTAGTGATATCTCAGAGAAATCTTCTGGCTTAGGAAGAATACCACAGCTAGAAACAGGTAATTCTCTCTGGCCAAGTGTATGTTTTCTTGTTTGAGAATAACAGACCTAGTTTTGCTGGTACCCTTTCTTCTATCATAGCATCTCTACTTTGGTAGAGCGACTACTGTTTTGGGACTTGAAAAAAATCACCTGGAACATTTAAATTAAGATGAAGATACTTTGTTACTTTTCAACTGTTGATTGCCAGAGAGAGACAAAATTTAAATTTCATCTTCTGATAACACGATATCAAATAAAAATCAATATTTTAGTATAGAAATACAAAATTGTTAGAATGGATTATGTACTAAAGCTTGCATAAACCAAAACTAAATAAATGGTCAATAATGTTTATCTGCACTTTCCCCAAAATACAAACCTAATTACTTGAATATTTTTGACATGTTGACAACTGTTAACCCCATGAGAGACACTGCCTCAAATGAACTTCATTAACAAATTAAAATAAGCAAACTTGCCTTGCAATTATTCTTCCTTCTGCCTTGCCACTATATCACTAAGTCTGGGGTTCACTAAGATTTTTTAATCTGTCAGTTTATATTTTCTTCAAATTTTAGAAAATTTTGACCAGTATTTCACCAAATATTTCCTATGATTACCCTTTTTTTTTGAGGACTACAATTACATATGTTATACATACTATATATATTAGGCTGCTGGAGATTATTTCATGTCAAACTTCCTGGTGTTCTGCTCTTATTTATTTTTTGAATGTGTTTCATTCTGGATGGTTTCTATTGTCATATCAACAAATCCAGTGTTGAGAGTATAGTATTTCCTATAATAGCTTACTCAAGTATAATGAGTGCCTAAGAAATCACCCAAACTTAAAATCTTGGGAGTTTACACTGCATAAATAATTTAATTTTAATATTTATATTTTTGCTTGTCAAAATAATTGTTGACATGTATATAGAAATATTTATTGAATAATCCTAGGAATTCATTTCAACAATAATTGGAAAACACTGAATGATTATTATTTAGCGACTTCTATGCCAGTTATTGTCCTGTAATCACAGCAAACCTTGAGGGTAAGTACTATTCTCATTTAACAGGAGAATAGGTTATCAGGATTAGGGCAAATAAATTACCACGGTGCTGGTAAACTGTAGAGCTAAAGGTAGACTCTAATTCACTCGACCCCAAAGTCCACGGTCTTTTCCCCATGACTGGGAGAAACTACTCTTCTAAGGGAACAAATAAACATTTTCTGGGGATGGGAGGCGGAGCACTGAACTTTGAGAACTTACATCAAATACTGTATTGTAAAATGAATATTTAAGAAATTAAGGAGTATATATTTTGCAGCATAAATTCTAGAAATTAAAGCTTGACAAACTTAGCTCAGATGTTAAGGCATGAAATAAAATAAGGTTAAAGAAGTTCTGTGTTAAAAATTCCAGGAATTGAAGACGGCGGAGGAGTAAGACGCGGAGATCACCTTCCTCCCCACGGATACACCAGAAATACAGCTACACGTGGAACAACTCCTACAGAACACCTACTGAATGCTGGCAGAAGACCCCAGACCTCCCAAAAGGCAAGAAACTCCCCACATACCTGGGAAGGGCAAAGCGGAGAGATTCCCGCACAGAGGATCGGTGCCGACCGGCACTCACCAGCCCGAGAGGCTTGTCTGCTCGCCCGCCAGGGCAGGCGGCGCTGGAAGCTGAGGCTCGGGCTTCGGTCGAGCGCAGGGAGAGGACTGGGGTTGGCAGCGAGAATTCAGCCTGAAGGGGGCTGGTGTGCCACAGCTAGCCGGCAGGGAGTCTGGGAAAACTCTGGAGCTGCCGAAGAGGCAAGAGACTATTTCTTCCCTCTTGGTTTCCTGGTGCGCGAGGAGAGGGGATTAAGAGCGCTGCTTAAAGGGGCTCCACAGACGGGCGCGAGTCACGACTGAAAGCGCGGAGCCGTGACGGGCGTGGGACGCTGGGGCTGCTGTTGCCGCCGCCGGGAGGCCTGTGTGCGAGCTCAGGTCACTGTCCACACCGCCCTTCCGGGAGCCTGTGCAGCCCGCCACTGCCGGGGTCCCGGGATCCAGGGGCGGCTTCCCTGGGAGAATGCACGGCGCGCCTCGGGCTGGTGCAACGTCACGCCGGCCTCTGCCGCTGCAGGCTCGCCCCGCACTCCGTGCCCCTCCCTCCCGCCCGGCCTGAGTGAGCCAGAGTCCCCGAAGCGGCTGCTCCTTTAGCCCTGTCCTGTCTGAGCGAAGAACAGATGCCCTCCGGCGACCTACACGCAGAGGAGGGGCCAAATCCAAAGCTGAGACCCAGGAGCTGTGAGAACAAGAAGAGAAAGGAAAACCTCTCCCAGCAGCCTCAGAAGCAGCGGATTAAAGCTCCACAATCAACTTGATGTACCCTGCATCTGTGGAATACATGAATAGACAACAAATCATCCCAAATTGAGGAGCCAGGAGTCAGTGCTGTGCCTCTGAGGTGGGAGAGCCAACTTCAGGACACTGGTCCACAAGAGACCTCCCAGCTCCACATAATATCAAACGGCGAAAATCTTCCAGAGATCTCCATCTCAACACCAGCACCCAGCTTCACTCAACGACCAGCAAGCTACAGTGCTGGACACCCTATGCCAAACAACTAGCAAGACAGGAACACAAAGCCACCCATTAGCAGAGAGGTGGCCTAAAATCATAAAAAAGTCCACAGACACCCCAAAACACACCACCAGACGTGGACCTGCCCACCAGAAAGACAAGATCCAGCCTCATCCACCAGAACACAGGCACTAGTCCCCTCCACCAGGAAGCCTACACAACCCACTAAACCAACCTTAGCCACTGGGGACAGACACCAAAAACAACGGGAACTACGAACCTGCAGCCTGCAAAAAGGAGACCCCAAACACAGTAACATAAGCAAAATGAGAAGACAGAAAAACACACAGCAGGAGAAGGAGCAAGATAAAAACCCACCAGACCTAACAAATGAAGAGGTACTAGGCAGTCTACCTGAAAAATAATTCAGAATAATGATGGTAAAGATGATCCAAGATTCTATTTCCCAGATCCAAAATCTTGGAAATAGAATAGACAAAATGCAAGAAACAGTTAACAAGGACCTAGAAGAACTAAAGATGAATCAAGCATCGATTAAAAACACAATAAATGAAATAAAAAATACTCTAGATGGGATCAATAGCAGAATAACGGAGGCAGAAGAACGGATAAGTGAGGTGGAAGATAAAATAGTGGAAATAACTGCTGCAGAGCAAAATAAAGAAAAAAGAATGAAAAGAACAGAGGACAGTCTCAGAGACCTCTGGGACAACATTAAACGCACCAACATTCGAATTATAGGGGTTCCAGAAGAAGAAGAGAAAAAGAAAGGGACTGAGAAAATATGTGAAGAGATTATAGTTGAAAACTTCCCTAATATGGGAAAGGAAATAGTTAATCAAGTCCAGGAGGAACAGAGAGTCCCATACAGAATAAATCCAAGGAGAAATACACCAAGACACATATTAATCAAACTGTCAAAAATTAAACACAAAGAAATCATATTAAAAGCAGCAAGGCAAAAACAACAAATAACACACAAGGGAATCCCCATCAGGATAACAGCTGATCTCTCAGCAGAAACTCTACAAGCCAGAAGGGAGTGGCAGGACATAATTAAAGTGATGAAGGAGAAAAACCTGCAACCAAGATTACTCTATCCAGCAAGGATCTCATTCAGATTTGATGGAGAAATTAAAACGTTTACAGACAAGCAAAAGCTGAGATAGTTCAGCACCACCAAACCAGCTTTACAACAAATGCTAAAGGAACTTCTCTAGGCAAGAAACACAACAGAAGTACAAGACCTACAATAACGAACCCAAAACAATTAAGAAAATGGGAATAGGAATATACATATCGATAATTACCTTAAATGTAAATGGACTAAATGGTCCCACCAAAAGACACAGATTGGCTGAATGGATACAAAAACAAGACCCATATATATGCTGTCTACAAGAGACCCACTTGAGACCTAGAGACACATACAGACTGAAAGTAAGGGGATGGAAAAAGATATTCCATGCAAATGGAAACCAAAAGAAAGCTGGAGTAGCAATTCTCATATCAGACAAAATAGACTTTAAAACAAAGACTACTAGAAGAGACAAAGAAGGACACTACATAATGATCAAGGGATCGATCCAAGAAGAAGATATAACAATTGTAAATATTTATGCACCAAACATAGGAGCACCTCAATACATAAGGCAAATACTAACAGCCATAAAAGGAGAAATCGACAGTAACACAATCATAGTAGGGGACTTTAACACCCCACTTTCACTAATGGACAGATCATCCAAAATGAAAATAAATAAGGAAACACAAGCTTTAAATGATACATTAAACAAGATGGACTTAATTGATATTTATAGGACATTCCATCCAAAAACAACAGAATACACATTTTTCTCAAATGCTCATGGAACATTCTCCAGGATAGATCATATCTTGGGTCACAAATCAAGCCTTGGTAAATTTAAGAAAATTGAAATTGTATCAACTATCTTTTCTGACCACAATGCTATGAGACTAGATATCAATTACAGGAAAAGAGCTGTAAAAAATACAAACACATGGAGGCTAAACAATACACTACTTAATAACGAAGTGATCACTGAAGAAATCAAAGAGGAAATTAAAAAATACCTAGAAACAAATGACAATGGAGACACAACGACCCAAAACCTATGGGATGCAGCAAAAGCAGTTCTAAGAGGGAAGTTTATAGCAATACAATCCCACCTTAAGAAACAGGAAACATCTCGAATAAACAACCTAACCTTGCACCTAAAGCAATTAGAGAAAGAAGAACAAAAACATCCCAAAGTTAGCAGAAGGAAAGAAATCATAAAAATCAGATCAGAAATAAATGAAAAAGAAATGAAGGAAATGATAGCAAAGATCAATAAAACTAAAAGCTGGTTCTTTGAGAAGATAAACAAAATTGATAAACCATTAGCCAGACTCATCAAGAAAAAAAGGGAGAAGACTCAAATCAATAGAATTAGAAATGAAAAAGGAGAACAACTGACACTGCAGAAATACAAAGGATCAGGAGAGATTACTACAAGCAACTCTATGCCAATAAAATGGACAACCTGGAAGAAATGGACCAATTCTTAGAAATGCACAACCTGCCAAGACTGAATCAGGAAGAAATAGAAAATATGAACAGACCAATCACAAGCACTGAAATGGAAACTGTGATAAAAAATTTTCCAACAAACAAAAGCCCAGGACCACAAGCCTTCACAGGTGAATTCTATCAAGCATTTAGAGAAGAGCTAACACCTATCCTTCTCAAACTCTTCCAAAATATAGCAGAGGGGGGAACACTCCCAAACTCATTCTACGAGGCCACCATCACCTTGATACCAAAACCAGACAAGGGTGTCACAAAGAAAGAAAACTACAGGCCAATATCACTGATGAACATAGATGCAAAAATCCTCAACAAAATACTAGCAAACAGAATCCAACAGCACATTAAAAGGATCATACACCATGATCAAGTGGGGTTTATTCTAGGAATGCAAGGATTCTTCAATATATGCAAATCAATCAACGTGATACACCATATTAACAAATTGAAGGAGAAAAACCATATGATCATCTCAATAGATGCAGAGAAAGCTTTCGACAAAATTCAACACCCATTTATGATAAAAACCCTGCAGAAAGTAGGCATAGAGGGAACTTTCCTCAACATAATAAAGGCCATATATGACAAACCCACAGCCAGCATCGTCCTCAATGGTGAAAAACTGAAACCATTTCCACTAAGATCAGGAACAAGACAAGGTTGCCCACTATCACCACTCTTATTCAACATAGTTTTGGAAGTTTTAGCCACAGCAATCAGAGAAGAAAAGGAAATAAAAGGAATCCAAATTGGAAAAGAAGAAGTAAAGCTGTCACTGTTTGCAGATGACATGATACTATACATAGAGAATCCTAAAGATGCTACCAGAAAACTAATAGAGCTAATCAATGAATTTGGTAAAATTGCAGGATACAAAATTAATGCACAGAAATCTCTGGCATTCCTATATACTAATGATGAAAAATCTGAAAGTGAAATCAAGGAAACACTCCCATTTACCATTGCAACAAAAAGAATAAAATATCTAGGAATAAACCTACCTAAGGAGACAAAAGACCTGTATGCAGAAAATTATAAGACACTGATGAAAGAAATTAAAGATGATACAAATAGATGGAGAGATGTACCATGTTCTTGGATTGGAAGAATCAACATTGTGAAAATGACTCTACTACCCAAAGCAACCTACAGATTCAATGCAATCCCTATCAAACTACCACTGGCATTTTTCACAGAACTAGAGCAAAAAATTTCACAATTTGTATGGAAACACAAAAGACCCCGAATAGCCAAAGCAATCTTGAGAATGAAAAATGGAGCTGGAGGAATCAGGCTCCCTGACTTCAGACTATACTACAAAGCTACAGTAATCAAGACAGTATGGTACTGGCACAAAAACAGAAAGATAGATCAATGGAACAGGATAGAAAGCCCAGAGATAAACCCACGGACATATGGTCACCTTATCTTTGATAAAGGAGGCAGGAATGTACAGTGGAGAAAGGACAGTCTCTTCAATAAGTGGTGCTGGGAAAACTGGATAGGGACATGTAAACGTATGAGATTAGATCACTCCCTAACACCATACACAAAAATAAGCTCAAAATGGATTAAAGACCTAAATGTAAGGCCAGACACTATCAAACTCTTAGGGGAAAACATAGGCAGAACACTCTATGACATAGATCACAGCAAGATCCTTTTTGACCCACCTCCTAGAGAAATGGAAATAAAGACAAAAATAAACACATGGGACCTAATGAAACTTAAAAGCTTTTGCACAGCAAAGGAAACCATAAACAAGACCAAAAGACAACCCTCAGAATGAGAGAAAATATTTGCAAATGAAGCAACTGACAAAGGATTACTCTCCAAAATTTATAAGCAGCTCATGCAGCTCAATAACAAAAAAACGAACAACCCAATCCAAAAATGGGCAGAAGACCTAAATAGACATTTCTGCACAGAAGATATACAGACTGCCAACAAACACATGAAAGGATGCTCAACATCTTTACTCATTAGAGAAATGCAAATCAAAACTACAATGAGATATCATCTCACACCAGTCAGAATGGCCATCATCAAAAAATCTAGAAACAATAAATGCTGGAGAGGGTGTGGAAAAAAGGGAACACTCTTGCACTGCTGGTGGGAATGTGAATTGGTACAGCCACTATGGAGAACGGTATGGAGGTTCCTTAAAAAACTACAAATAGAACTACCATATGACCCAGCAATCCCACTACTGGGCATATACCCTGAGAAAACCATAATTCAAAAAGAGACATGTACCAAAATGTTCATAGCAGCCCTATTTACAGTAGCCCGGAGATGGAAACAACCTAAGTGTCCATCATCGGATGAATGGGTAAAGAAGATGTGGCACATATATACAATGGAATATTACTCAGCCATAAAAAGAAACGAAATTGAGCTATTTGTAATGAGGTGGATGGACCTAGAGTCTGTCATACAGAGTGAAGTAAGTCAGAAAGAGAAAGACAAATACTGTATGCTGACACATATATATGGAATTTAAGAAAAAAAATGTCATGAAGAACATAGGGGTAAGACAGGAATAAAGACACAGACCTACTAAAGAATGGACTTGAGGATATGGGGAGGGGGAAGGGTAAGCTGTGACAAAGTGAAAGAGCGGCATGGACATATATACACTACCAAACGTGAGGTAGATAGCTAGTGGGAAGCAGCCGCATAGCACAGGGAGATCAGCTCGGTGCTTTGTGACCGCCTGGAGGGGTGGGATAGGGAGGTTGGGAGGGAGACGCAAAAGGGAGGGGATATGGGAACATATGTATATGTATAACTGATTTAATAAAAAAAAATATGTAGAAAAAAAAAATTCCAGGAATTTCCCTGGCGGTCGAGTGGTTAACACTCCATGCTTCCAATGCAGGAGGTTCAAGTTCGATCCCTGGTCAGGGAACTAAGATTCCACATGCTGTGCAGTACAGCCAAAAATTAAAAATTAAAAAAAAAATCCAAATTACTGTAAAAACATGATTCCCCCCCCAAAAAAATGATGGCCCCAAATCTACTAATTCTAAAATGAAGAAATTTTAAAAAGATCTTATTTTACATTCTGTATTTTGTATCAGTAGATACTGTTATATCTATAACTACATTAGTGGCAAAGAATAAGTCAGTATTTTTGAAAAAAATAATCGGTTTACATTAGCATTCCCTGCCTCTGAAAGACCCAGATAACTATTCAGTTAACTGAGAACTAATCATTCAAAATACTTAGATGTGTTGGTGTCGTGGAAATATGTCATTAGGTAATAGATTGGCATTTTCTATCAGAATTGCAGCTGTTGAGATTAGAAAAGCTGGGCAAACATATTCTTGTTTCCAACTTTTGAGACAACAACTAATTGTGTAATTTTAAGTACACCTCATGGAAAAAAACGGAATGATAGTATGGAACAAATGTATCACCAGCAGACATATTTCTTACAATAATTATTTGCAGACTTTGAGTTACTTGTCTATTGAAAGAACATTTTTCTTTACTTTTTGTCTTAAATGACAAGTTTCATGTTTTATAATCCTTGTCATAACCACTACAAACAAAAGCAGATACTTTAACAAGAGTAGAGGGAATACATTCAAATAGGAAGTTCTTTCATATTCATTATTTCACACAATTTTACACAGTTAAAATATTTAGACCCATCAGTGTGTATTATTCATTGAGGATTTTATGACATGCATCACAGAAGTGGGAAGAAAACCAGATTTTTTTTTCAGGATTACACATTCCTCCTCTTAATAATAAATTGTTAAAAAACAAAAAAAAACCCACAATTATTCTCTTATTTTCTCCAGGCCTTTTTTTCTAATATTCTTCATTTGTTTTGTTGTTTTGAATCAGTCAGAAAGTTAGAAAAAGTTCTGAAAAAAGTAAGAAACCATTTTTCTCTTGGCTTCCTTTTGCTTGAAATTGGTGACATATGTATTATATAAAATGACGTGTTATCTTAACCTAAATGAAATGCTTGAGTACAAGCTGTGAATGAAAGCTTTAGTAGAAGATCTTGCTGGGATTTCATTAACTCACCTACATTAGATTTGTAAAATATTGGAACTTAGTTTTTACAGTTTTAACAATTTTAGGACTTCATATAAATCCAAAAAGATACAATAAAAATTATATACTATGGATGCTTTTGCGTCTGGCTTTTTGTTGTTCAGCATAATCCATGTTATTGTGTGTATGAGTAATTAGTTGCTAAGGGCATTTGCATACAAATCTTCTTGTGGAATATGTTACCTTTTAGGTAACTATATAAAAGTGGAATTGTTAGGTCATATGGTAATGGTACATTTGTCTTTATTAGGAATTACCAAACTCCTTCCAGAGTGGTTGTAACATCTTACAATACCACCAGCAACATGAGCCTATTCGTTCCCCATTTTTGCCAAAACTTGGTACTGTCTGTTTACCATTTGCGTATGAGTGGATGTGTTTTTGTAGTTTGAGTTTGCAATTCTCTGAAAACTAATGCTATTGAGCATCTTTTATGTGTTTATGGGCCATTCATATCTTCTTTGGTGAAATTTCTGTTCAAATCCTTTCCAGACTTTAACATTGTATTGTTTATCTGATTATTGAATTGTGAGTTCTTTTTTCCCCCAGTTTTGTTTTAATATAATTACCATATTACACTGAGTAAGTTTAAGGTGTACAGTGTGATGATTTGATATACATATCTATTGTGAACAGACTATCAGAATCAGGTTAGTTAATACGTTCATTGATTTAAAATTAGGATTTCTAATGTGCATTAGGGAAATATATTCACTTTCCTTAGAACATGGGTACCCTATTTTTGCTTCCTAACATCATGAAATGTTTGGAGATGGAGAAAATGTGGAACTGCCTATCAGAAGGATGAAACACTTGAGATGGTACCTGGTTCAGTGATTGCTCCTTTTCTAAGACTGGTCTTAATCCATGTTATTGGGCTGTAAGCTTTTTCTGTGCTAACAGCATTCTAGCTCCAAGCATTCTAAGCCCAACATGAAGCATAATCTGACCCAAGTTGAGCCAGTCACGTTAGTCATATCTTCCTGACTACCCCTGTATGAGTCATAGCTGTGCACATGTATCAAATTAAGCCATTTAGAACTCTTTACTAGATTTCCCAACCCATAGCAAAGAGCAGGTGGATCCTCCTCTGGTAGTACTAACTTTGATAGAAGAGTTTTAGAAGCTATCGGTGACTATAGTTCATGTGGAGAAAAGAGTGAAGAGTACAAAGTTCACTGGCAAAGAACAGAAAGGATGAGATGGAGAGATGATCCATGGTAATTTTCCAGAACAACTAAGGGCAGTTAACTCTAAACGGTTATTAACCCTGGAACATCTTCTGTGCCAAGTGAAACTACCATTATTTTACATTCAGTGGGGAAAACAGAATAAATATTCACTGTTTTTTATAAATTTAAAATTTGATTTAGTTGTGCCATATTCTTATTTTGAGAGATTTGATGATCTGAGGATTATCATGCCTCCGTTATCTTTAGTTACACATAAATATTAACTTATGTTCATAATCTTTACCAATGCCAAATGCAAAAAAATATTGAATTATCCTTTATAATTCAATGAATTAAAAGGTGAACTTGCATGAAAATACATATGTATTGTCCCATAAAGTTGAACCTATCATACTAGGAAACAAAAACAACTTAAGAACTTTACGTAAGTTCAAAAAATTTCAGTGATTAATTGTCTTCTCTTCTGGCTAAATTCCTTCCTGGAGAGGATATATTATTTAACAATAAAATATTATTCAAAAATAAACCAAAATTATAGTTAAATATGGCCTGTTTTTCCCAGATAATTAAATTGTATTGAAAACTTAATGCTAACACATTCTTAAAAAAAAAAAAACTGACACTGATTAAAGATATACAAGAAGTTATAAAGTTAGGATAATAGATATTGGTAGAATAGAGAAGTTCATTGTGCAGAGATAATGACAATTGTTTCTATTTTTTTTGCATTTTAGATCAGTCCATGCTATATTTAGTACTGACATTTAATGCTTGGATTGACAATATTTTTTCTGGCTGTGCATTTCTGCCCAGAGTAGGATAAGGAAACAAGAACACTCATCCTCTCAACACTCAACACTCTCATCCTCTTCAGACAATTCCCCTGAAGCTTTATTTATACTGGAATGATCTCAAAACTGCTCTCAACATTTTAAGGATTGTCTTGTTCCAATACAACTTATGGATCTAAATTCCCTTTTCTATTTTTTTTTACTCTCTACAAGGTCTGTTCTACAGTCCTTACTTTCTCTTTGGGGATTTCTTTAATACTGATGATATAGTTTTATTTTATTCTACTCTAATTGATAAATAAGCTCCATTTATCTAGGGACACAGCAAGTGGGTAGTATTATGTAAAAGTGCTTTCTTCCACTCATAGGGTAATAGGGGCTGGGTGTCCAGTTCCAGAAAGAGATAGACTGGCAAATATATTCCTCAAACACTAAAATATTACATAGGAGTGAAAGTGTGTGTGTGTGTGTGTGTGTGTGTGTGTGTGTGTGTGTGTGTGAGAGAGAGAGAGAGAGAGAGAAGAGAAAGAGAGAAATACAGGGTTTTTTGTTTTTGTTTTTGCCGTATGTGGGCCTCTCACTGTTGTGGCCTCTCCCGTTGTGGAGCACAGGCTCTGGATGCGCAGGCTCAGCGGCCATGGCTCACGGGCCCAGCTGCTCCAAGGCATGTGGGATCTTCCTGGACCGGGTCATGAACCTGTGTCCCTTGCGTCGGCAGGCGGACTCTCAACCACTGCGCCACCAGGGGAGTCCAAGGGGTTTTTATTTGATTGTAATTATGGTCATAATTAAATTCTCCAAATTTCTATTTTCCATAAACTATATTAGTGTACTATGGGTGGTAGACATTAGAGAGATCACAAATATTCCACTTGCCTCTTCTTCCAGATACTCTGGCTTATATTGCATTTTGTCCTCCCACCTGAATTTAGTGGTGACATGTGATATGTTTTGGCTAGTGAAATAGGACAGGAGGGGATGTGTGTCACTCCTAGGTAGACATTTGAAGAGCCAGTGAGTACCGTCCCCTACTCCTGTCCCTCTACTCTAACAACTCACAATAGCAGATAATGGCAGTACCAGCCTGGTTTCCATGGTGAAGATGATGATGACAATAGGTAGCTTGCACAGATAACTCAAAATAGACACTGAGTATGAACAAAACATAAACCATGATTCTTGCCACTGATATTTGGGAGGTGTCTGTTACTTCAAAATAAGCTAGATTTTCCTGATAGATATAACCAAACTTGAATGACACTCAATTACCTATAGTAGTTAATAGGAGATGTCTTTATTCATAATTAATATACATACTCTGGGAAATACAGTTTTATAAATCTTTATTATCTTGTAGTTTCAAATTCATGATGCAATGTTTAGTAAATTAGTGAATAACTTTTACCTGATAGGGAGTAATTTGGAGTAACTTTTAAGAATAAAGGCACCCGGGACTTCCCGGGTGACACAGTGGTTAAGAATCTGCCTGCCATGCAGGGGACATGGGTTCGATCCCTGGTTCAGGGAGATCCCACATGCCACGGAGAAACTGGGCCGTGCACCACAATTGCTGAGCCTGTGCCAGAGCACAGACCACAGACCACAACTACTGAGCCTGCGTGCTGTAACAACTTAAGCCCGCGTACCCCTGCCGGCCACAACTACTGAGCCCATGTGCCACAACTACTGAAGCCTGCATGCCTGGAGCCTATGCTCCACAGCGGGAGAGGCCACTGCAATGAGAAGCACGCACACTGCAATGAAGAGTAGCCCCTTCCCGCCACAGCTAGGGAAAGCCCGCATGCAGCAACGAACACCCAAAGCAGCCAAATAAATAAATAAATAAATAAATAAATAAATATAGAATAAAGGCACAGAAAAAGCTATGTTACCCTGACATTCAGAATCGTAACCTCTTTAATTATGGATATATGTTATTTTGTTCAACTTTTATATGTTTTTAATTCCTGAATTACTATATTCAATTTTTGCTTTAATTATTAAAATTGTTCTGCAATTATTATTTAAAATGTTCCCGTTCATTCTGTTTTATTTTTTGTGAGAATCTTATCAAATACACATTAAAATGTTTTGTTACTTTTTTCAGTTTCACTTTTTGAGTATTTTCTATCTTTCTGTCACTCTATGCTTAGTGTGTTCTTTGGATACAGCTTCCAGTTCTTTATTTCTCTTTTCCGTTTTATCATTTTTGCTCTTTCATCTGTCTGTTCACCTTTACATTTTTTAAAAATTATGTTTTATTTCTAGAACTACATTTTTAAAAATTTTCTTGAAAATCTTATACAGGTATTTGGCTTCCTAATATTGTGTTTCTGGCAATTTCAATAACTTATGTCCTAGCAGATAATTAAAATCATTTTTTTCACACATAGGTATTTCTGTGCTTGATGATATTTATTATAAGACCATTGCCATGTTGTCATCTGGCAGATCCCTGTGAGACTAAACTGGCATAATGTTTGTCCAAAATGGATTCATATATATATTTTTTAAACATCTTTATTGGAGAATAATTGCTTTACAATGTTGTGTTAGTTTCCGCTGAATGACAAAGTGAATCAGCTATACATATAAATATATCCACATATCCCCTCCATCTTGAATCTCCCTCCCACCCTCCCTATCCTATCCCTCTAGTGGTCACAAAGCACCTAGCTGATTTCCCTGTGCTATGCAGCTGCTTCCTGCTATCTATTTTACATTTGGTAGTGTATAATATGTCAATGCCACTCTCTCACTTTGTCCCAGCTTACCCATCCCCCTCCCCATGTCCTCAAGTCCATTCTCTATGCCTTCATCTTTATTCCTGTCCTGCCCCTAGGTTCTTCAGAACTTTTTTTTTTTTTTTAGATTCCATATATATGTGTTGGTATACGGTATTTGTTTTTCTCTTTCTGACTTACTTCACTCTGTATGACAGACTCTAGGTCCATCCACCTCACTACAAAAAACTCAATTTCATTTCTTTTTATGGCTGAGCAATATACCATTGTATATATGTGCCACATCTTCTTTATCCATTCCTCTGTAGATGGACACTTAGGTTGCTTCCATGTCCTGGCTATTGTAAACAGTGCTGCAATGAACATTGTGGTGATCTGTATCTTTTTACAAGGAGATGTACCTGATATGAGTACATTTCAGCTCTCCTCAAATTTCTTATCTCAATATAAGACTATGAGGCTCAGAAACTGGCCCAAAGCTCACTAACCCAATATCAGTAATTGTCTGCTTAACCAATTCCTGTAATACTTCCAGAACTATGTAACCGGGTTTCTAGATCTGGCACCAATTTGATTTTTTTTTTTATTCTAGGTAGAGTGCTGTTGAAGAAATTTCCTAATGCTTACTATACCAGCAATGCCTCAAAAAATGTGTCTTTCAGCATTCAGTGGTTCTGCAGTGAGGGTTCCCTTAAAGATTTCCTTGCACCCCATGGTTTAGGATCAAACTCTGGAATTTATATTTTCACAAGTCCACCCATTGGTGATTGTGACAGTTGGATCACTGAAGAGCCTCTGAGAAACACTGCTGTTAATATGTACAAAATTTATTTCAAAAACCATTTAAAGGGTCTTCAGGCTATCAATGACAGGTTAAAGTATTACATTTCAGAATGCTCACTTTGGTATCACTCTATAGAGTGAAGGGAAGAGATGGACTGGAGGGAAACAAAACTGGGTCCAGTATCAGAGGAAGAAATAAGAAGGAATGAGCTAAGGTAATCACAGCAAAGAGAGATGGAATTAAGGAGATTTAAGACTAAGAAATATAATTGATGAGCTTTGAGGACTGTTAAGTGGTGAGAGGTTAGTAGATAGAAGAATCACATTTGAACATTTATTTTCTTATCTTGGTGGATGCTGGTTACATTACTTAAAATAGGGAAAGTGAAATTTTTGATAAATTTCTTTGGGGGTTAGAGATGGAATAGGATGACTTTAGCTTTAGGTACTCTGAAATTGGTGTGAAACTACAGGGATAGTCAGGAGGTAGTTGTTTACAGATTTGAGAGTCAAGATATGAATTTGTTCCACACATTTTGAAGCTATCAGCATATATATGGTATCTGAAACCATAGAAATGAATTGTGTGATCCAGGGAGATTGTAAAGACGGGAGAGGAGATGAGACAAAGAATCATAGGGTATAACAGTATTGAAAACTGACAGAGAAGTGGAACTAGTGAGTATTGCCATGATACCTATTTATCCAAGCACAAAGAAACCATCGGAAGACAATATTCTGTATTTGGTTTTATTTGTCATTTTTGGTGATCTGGACACTAGACTCCATTATTATGTGTCATAATAACTTCTGGTGGTCTCAGAAATAGACATTCTTGGGCCTTATCCCTCAAAACTTTTAATGAAAAAAATTTTTATATACTGCCAGTTTTATAAATCACAGCTTCATACTTATCCAAGTAATTTTACATGGAGTTAAAGAGTAAAGGTTTAACTGATAATGGCTTAATCTGTGCTAATGTACTAAAAATATGTTATATATTACCATAAATTCTGTATATACCTTGCTATTTATTTTAATTATCTTTATATGCAGCTATTTATAACTTATTGTGCCAAGCATTTACTTATTGTCTCTGAGATTCAATTCAAACATTCTACACCTATAAAAAACTTAAAGAGAAACTTCTAAGGCATACATTGTCTTCTCTTTCTGTTCCAATTTAATGCTTTTAAATGTTTAATGTTTTATATCTCAAGGTAACATACAGAAATATATATATATATATATATATATATATATATATATATATATATATATATATATATATATATTTCTCTTCTCTACAGAAGGAAGAGAAGTCACATTGAGATGGCCAAGTCAAGTGCCAGCTATGCACTGGGGAAGTGGTTATATATATACGTATATATGTGTTTATATATATATACAGAGAGAGAGAGAGAGAGAGAGAGAGAGAGAGTCCAGTGTTAACATATAGGAAGATTGGATTAACACTCTTTTTGCCTATGTTTAGCATTATAAATCAGTTATGCTCAGGGGACTTTTTTCACTCAGAACTCCACTAGGTGGCATTACAAACTGTACTGTTTTAATAATTCATTGATTAAACACTTAATAAAATTGTGTAATAAAGACACCTGCTCATAATTTCTTTCAAATAATCTGAGTTAGTTCTTCTACCTTTATTTTCAATATTAATAATATAAGGCTTTTATTAAAATTAGGATTCATCAAAAATTTTATTGAAAATCTACAAAGTTGTTTAAGTATTTATAATAATGAAGGGCCTAGTTTGGAGACATTACTATAATGTTGTATTCTTACTCTCCTGAGACACTTTTAAAATCTCATAGGGTTTATATTTCAAAATCCCACCTGTTTAATGAATATTGCCTGAAAAAGGAAATAAAAACAATGGAAATAGCTTAGGTAGCAAAACTTGGAGAACATTTATTAATGAAAGTTGGCATGGTTAACTTGAGTCTGATCTGATCCAGGAAAATAGTTTTATTCCCATTTCTACTTAAAACTGTCAGAACTTCAGACTGTGTCTGGCTGAAACCATAAGACTAAACGTTTGAATCACCTGAGGAATAATTTTATTCAGATATCCAATTGAAATAATTCCCTGTCCGTGATAGCAGTGAATTTTGGTTTAGGATTTCCGTAGAGAGATTATCTGTATAATACTCCCCAGTCTGGGGAATGAATCTGCAGTTTGTCGGAAATGATTAGAAAAAGAGAGAAGAGAATTTTGGGAAGACACACTAGAGGTAAAATGGATAGAAATGTGGGGACATATGTTGTGATATATAGCCTTTTGAGAAATAATGGAGGCTGCAGAATAGTGCTTCTATGCCTTGTAGCTGAATTTCTGCGTCGGTGAAGGAGGTGGAAATGGAAATGAGGAAAGGCTCACTGAATGGCCAAGTCAAGTGCCAGCTACACATGCCGGAAAGAGGTTAACAGGAAAAGAGCTGAATCGAAACTAGCTAGTGTTTTGGGGAAGTGGTTTTAGAAATGCCACAGGGTATATAGGAAAACGTTCTCCTTAGCGATGCCAAACTATGTAAGTTATAAGTGCTACCTAAATTTTTCATGTCTCATAGGGTCAGGAAATCTGCATTTATTGAGTAAGGAAAAGAGTATGAGGCTGGAGTTAATCCTGTGTTTAAAGCAATTGCGGTCACACAGTAAAACTAATCAACTTACTATGAGTTTAATACTGTTCTCCTGGACTCAAGTGGAACATGGGAAACTGAAAGAGACTATTTGGATGTGTGGATTAGTGCTAGATGAAAAACAAATGTTTTGCTAAGGCGTGTGATAGAAGAGATAGATGATAGTTGGGTAAACGTGGTTAAACCATACGAAAAAAATGGTAGTAGTCAAGAGATTCACTTAATTGTATAACATAAGAAATGCCATGCATCTGTTTCTCGATGAGGTGAATTCATTTCAATTTAGATCAAAACGTGAATATTAACTCTTCTGGATAAAATATGCTAAAAGACAGGGAAAGTAACAGGTCAAAGCTCAGTGTAAAAACAATTTTAAGATCATGAAGCACTCATGTCCAGGAAAAAAATTTGGTTATCATGTGGACAGGGAGACAAAAATTATTCCCAAAAGAAAAAAATGCATTTTTGTAGAATGTACTCATTAGGATACAAATCTTGTATATACTTTTTGTAACTAAATTCCTAATCTAACTGCCATCATGGTCACCAAAATTGCTCCCCCAAGCAGTGTCCTTGTCCCAGCTAACTCTCACATTCTTTTCGCTCAGGCACAAAGCCCGAGTTTAATCTTTACTTGCTCTCACACCACACATCCAACCTGCCTATAATGTTTGATTCTGTCTTCAAATTATATTGAGACTCCAACCCCATCTTATCACTTTCACTGCTACCAGTATGGTTACAGCACCCAATATCTCTTGTGATGATAGCAGCTATTTCCTCCTAACAATATTCTTGTTTCCACCATTGCCACCTCCTCAGTCTACAAGAGAGCAGCTTGCGTGAACTTGATAAAGACTCTTCTGAAGCCTTCACTGGCTCCCTGTTTCCCTCAGAGTAAAAACCAAAGTCACCTGAATAGCCTGAAAAATGATTTAGTCCTCCACCATTCCCACACCTCCCTCCATCCCTGTCTTCTATTATAATGCTTCTTGTTCTAATAAAATGAACAAATCTTTGGTAACATTCATTGGAAAAAAAAAGAAAAGGCATTCATATCAGAATACAAAAATACTATGATTAAAAAAAGTACACAGTCAATTTTATTAAAAAATTAGTTGACAACTGAGAGGAAATGGGTAAATCTCTCATAAAATTCAACATATCAAAATTTACTTAAGATATTATGTGTCCAGTCTGGCATGTAAGGATTTTGAAAGTTGGTAATCCATTCTAATAATAAATAAAAAGTTGAACAAACTGAAAAATCAATAACTCTTCTTAAATTCTTCAGAGAATTGAGGCCACAGGGCAAACCATTGCCCCCCAAAATAGGAGACACACACATGGATACAGACAATGACAACTTACCAGCAAACCAACTAGCAAAAACATCCCTGGGAATCAATACTGGAATAGGAAAACGTACTGTAACTGATGAGTTGCTGAAGGCTCAGTGTAGATAAGATTGAGAGTTAGAAGGAGACCCCCACCATTTTGTGAGTTTTACCTCTTGTAGCTCTACCTGGTTCTCACTTAAAATTCAGAGAAAAATCCCCTTAGACTTCTGGCAAGGAGAGGGAAAAATTAACGATTTTGATAGGCCAGAACTTTTCTATACTTCTTTAGAAGGCCTGCCCTCAAGAGAAACTATTTTAATAGAATGTAATCTATTGAGGTTATATCAAAGACTGACCTTGGGGAAGGGAAACATACCACTCTGGGCCCCTCCAGCCATCATGTCTCTCCTAAGGTGGGGGCAAAAAAATGAGAGGTAGTTGTGAAGTTTACAGCCCGGGGGCACAGGGTAACTAAAAGTTGAGACCTAATCATAGAACTAGATTACACACCTTGCCCACACCTTACCACCACATCACTAAAGGCCTTTTTGCCATAGTTCCTGTTACTCAGTACATCATATCTGGCTTTTAACAAAAACATTATGACATACTAAGAGGAAAAAACACACACACATCGTTTGAAGAGATGGAACAAGCATTAGAGCCAAATTTAGATGTGATAGGGATGTAGGAATTATCAGACTCTGAATTTAAAATAGCTGCAGTTAATATGGTAAAACTCTAACAGAAAAGGTAGAAAACATGCAAGAACATATCGGTAATATAAGCAGAGATATAGATATTTTAAGAACAAATTTTAAAAATTCCAGGGCTCAAAATAACTGTAGGAGAAATGAGGAATGCCTTTCTTGGGCATATTAGTAGACTAGACACAACTGAGGAAAGAATCTTAGAACTTGAGATTCTTTCAATAGACACTTCCAAAACTGAAAAGCAAGTAGAGAAAAAAAAAAGGCTGAAAAAAATTGAACAGAATATTCAAAATCTATGGGATAATTGTGAAAACTGTAAGACATACATAATGGGAACACCAGAAGTAGAAGAAAGTGAGAAAGAAACAAAAGCAATGTTTTAAGCAATAATGATTGAGAATTTCTCCAAATTAATGTCAGACACCAAAAACACAGATCAAGAAAATTCAGAGTACAGCAAGTAGAGATAAATGCCAAAAAATTTACACCTAAGGATAGCAGTTTCAAAGTACAGAAAATCAAAGATAAAGAAAAAAAAATCTTAAAAGATGCCAAAGTAAAAAAAAAATCACCTAACCTGTAGAAGAGTAAGGATAAAAATTATATCTGACTTCTCAGAAACCATGCAAGTAAGAGAGTGAAGTGAAATATTTTAAAAGTTGAGAGAAAATAACCTACCAACTTAGAATTCTGTACCCTGTGAAATCATCCTTCAAAACAGAATATGAAATAAAACTACCTCAGCAAACTAAAATTAAATGAATTTGTGTCCAATAGACCTGAACTGCAAGAAATATTAAAAGGAGTTATTCAAAGAGAAGGAAATGAAAAAAAAAAGAGAGAAGGAAATGGTATACATCAGAAACTTGGATCCACATAAAGAAAGAAATAATATTGGAAAAGAAATAAGTGAAGATAAAATAAACACTTTTATTTTTCTTATTCTCAGTTGATCTAACACATAACAAAATACTAACAAACCGAATCCAACAGCACATTAAAAGGATCATACACCATGATCAAGTGAGGTTTATCCCAGGAATGCAAGGATTCTTCAATATATGCAAGTCAACAATGTGATACACCATATTAACAAACTGAAGAATAAAATCCATATGATCATCTCAACAGACGCAGAAAAATCTTTCAACAAAATTCAACACCCATTTATGATAAAAATCCTCCAGAAAGTAGGCATAGAGGGAACTTACCTCAACATAATGAAGGCCATATATGACAAACCCACAGCCAACATCAACCTCAATGGTGAAAAACTGAAACCATTTCCACTAAGATCAGGAACAAGAAAAGATTGCCCACTCTTACCACTATTATTCAACGTTCTTTTGGAAGTTTTAGCTACAGCAATCAGAGAAGAAAAAGAAATAAAAGGAATCCAAATCAGAAAAGAAGAAGTACAGCTGTCACTCTTTGCAGATGACATGATACTATATATAAAGAATCCTAAAGATGTGACCAGAAAACTACTAGAGCTAATCAATGAATTTGGTACAATAGCTGGATACAAAATTAATGCACAGAAAGCTCTTGCATTCCTATACACTACTGATGAATAATCTGAAAGAGAAATTAAGGAAACACTCCCATTTACCACTGCAACAAAAACAATAAAATACCTAGGAATAAACCTACCTAAGGAGACAAAAGACCTGTATGCAGAAAACTATAAGACACTGATGAAAGAAAATAAAGATGATACAAAGAGTTGGAGAGATATACCATGTTGTTGAATTGGAAGAATCAACATTGTGAAAATGAGTATACTACCCAAAGCAATCTACAGATTCAGTGCAATCCCTATCCAACTACGAATGACATGTTTCCCATGTTTCACAGACTAGACCAAAAATTTCACAATATGTATGGAAACACAAAAAACTCCGAATAGCTAAGGCAATCTTGAGAAAGAAATCAGGCTTCCTGACTTCAGATTATACTACAAAGCTGCAGTAATCAAGACAGTATGGTACTTGCTCAAAAACAGAAATATAGATCAATGGAATAGGATAGAAAGCCCAGAGATAAACCCACGCACATATGGTCACCTTATCTTTGATAAAGGAGACAAGAATATACAATGGAGAAAAGACAGTCTCTTCAATAAGTGGTGCTGGGAGAACTGGACAGCTACATGTAAAAGAATGAAATTAGAACACTCCCTAACACCATACACAAAAATAAACTCTAAATGGATTAAAGACCTCAATGTAAGGCCAGACACCATAACGCTCTTAGAGGAAAACATAGGTAGAACACTCTATGACATATATCACAGCAAGATCCTTTTTGACCCCACCTCCTAGAGAAATGGAAATAAAAACAAAAATAAACACATGGGACCTAATGAAACTTCAAAGCTTTTGCACAGCAAAGGAAACCATAAACAAGATGAAAAGACAACCCTCAGAATGGGAGAAAATATTTGCAAATGAAGCAACTGACAAAGGATTAGTCTCCGAAATATACAAACAGCACATGCAGCTCAGTAACAAAAAAACAAACAACCCAATCCAAAAATGGGCAGAAGACCTAAATAGACATTTCTCCAAAGAAGATATACAGATTGCCAACAAACACATGAAAGGATGCTCAACATCACTAATCACTAGAGAAATGCAAATCAAAACTACAATGAGGTATCATCTCACACCAGTCAGAATGGCCATCATCAAAAAATCTACAAACAATAAATGCTGGAGAGGGTGTGGAGAAAAGGGAACCCTCTTGCACTGTTGGTGGGAATGTAAATTGATCCAGCCACTATGGAGAACAGTATGGAAGTTCCTTAAAAAATGAAAAGTATTACTACCGTATGACCCAGCAATCCCACTACTGGGCATATACCCTGAGAAAACCATAATTCAAAAAGAGTCATGTACCACAATGTTCATTGCAACTCTATTTACAATAGCCAGGACATGGAAGCAACCTAAGTGTCCATGGACAGATGAATAGATAAAAAAGATGTGGCACATATATACAATGGAATATTACTCAGCCATAAAAAGAAATGAAATTGAGTTATTTGTAGTGAGGTGGATGGACCTAGAGTCTGTCATACAGAGTGAAGTAAGTCAGAAAGAGAAAAACAAATACCGTATGCTAACACATATATATGGAATCTAAAAAAAAAAATTTTTTTTCTGAAGAACATAGGGGCAGGACAGGAATAAAGACGCAGACGTAGAGAGTCGACTTAAGGACATTGGAGGGGGAAGGGTAAGGTGGGATGAAATCAGAGAGTGGCATTGACATATACACCCTACCAAATGTAAAACAGATAGCTAGTGGGGAGCAGCCACATAGCACAGGGAGATCAGCTCGGCACTTTGTGACCACCTAGAGGGGTGTGATAGGGAGGGTGGGAGGGAGATGCAAGAGGGAGGGGATATGGGCATATAAGTATACATATAACTGATTCGCTTGGCTATACAGCAGAAACTAAAACAACAACGTAAAGCAATTATACTCCAATAAAGATATTTAAAAACAAACAAACAAACAAAAATACAAAGCTTGTCCAAGTGGATCAAAAAAAAATCTGAATATATGTTGTCTATAAGAAAAACACATTAAATACAAAGACACATATAGACTAAAAGTAAGTGGATGGGAAAAATAAACTAACGCTACTCAAAATAATTCAGGAGTAGTTATATCAATTTCTGACAGTGCAAATTTCTAAGCAAGAAAAGTGTTCAGGTATAAGAAGGAACATTATATCATAATAAATGGAATCAATTTTCCAAAAAAGACTTACCAATTCTTAATGTACATATGCCTAAAAACAGAGCATCAAAATACATTTGGCAAAAACTGATAGACTGTAAAAAATAGATAAATCCCCTATTATAGTTGAGGATGAAGTAGACTTCAACACCCCTCTATCGGATTAGACAAATCCCACAGGTAGCAAATCAGTAAGAAACTAATAGCAGAACTCAGTAGTTAAGAGTCTGGAGGGCGGGTGCTGAAATCCACTCTGTGGTCACCCAAGACAAGTCCCATAAGTAAATTCCCTTGCTTATTAAACCTGCCAGCTACCAATCTGCTGTGTACTGCTCTTTTTCTTTGGTCTCTCCCTGACTTCCACATATGGGGGTAGATTTCAGATTACACCTGGGAAGCTCCCAAGTAGGTTATGAAGCAACATATGGTGATAACTTTTTAGACACAATACCAAAGACATGATCTATGAAAGAAATAATTGATAATCTGGACTTGGCTAAAATTAAAAACTTCTCTGGAAAAGGCAAGGTTAAGAGAATGAAAAGACAAGCACCAGACTTGAGAAATTATTTGCAAAAAAACTATGTGATAAAGGACTGTTATCTAATATATATAATATGTATTGTATCCAATACAATTATCTCTTAAAACTCAACATTAAGAAAACAACCCAATAGGAAATGGGCAAAGGATTTACATAGATACCTCATCAAAAAGATATACAGATGGAAAATAAGCATATGAAAAGATGTTCCACATCATATGTCAGTGGATTAAAAGATATGCAGATTAAAACAATGGGATGCCACTTAACACCTATTAGAATAATCCAAATCCAGAGCACTGGCAACATCAAATGCTAGTGAAGATGTGGAGCAACAGGAACTCTCATTCATTTTTGGTGGAGATACAAAATGGTACAGCCACTTTGGAAGACAATTTGTCAGTTTTTTACAAAAGTAAACATATGCAGACTATATGATTCAGCAATCACACTCCTTGGTGTTCGTCAGAATGAGTTGAAAATTATATCCACAAAAAAACCTACAGATGATGTTGATAGCAGTTTTATTTTCAATTGCCAAAACTTAGAAGCAACTAAGATTTTCTCAGTAGGTGAATGGATAAATAACTGTGATACATCCAGACAACGGAATATTATCCATATCCAAAAAGCCATGAAAAGACCGAGAGAAATTTATATTACTAAGTGAAAGAAGATAACCTGAAAAGGCTACATACTGTATGATTTGAACTATACGACATTCTGGAAAAGGCAAAACTATGGCGACAGAAAAAGATCAGTGCTTGTCAGGGAGAGGGAAAGAGGAACGAACAGCAGGAAAACAAAGTATTTTTAGGGCAGTGAAACAGTTCTCGATGAATCTATAATGCTGGATACTTGTCATTATACATTTTTGAAAACACATAGAATGTAACATCTAGAATGAAGCTTAATGTAAAGCATGGACTTCGGTTGATAATGATGTTTCATTGTAGGTTCATCAGTTGTAACAAATGTACCACTCTGGTGTGGGATGTTGACAGTAGGGGAGACTGTGTTTGTGAGGAGTAAGGAATACATTAGAATTCTCTTCTTTCTGCTCAATTTTGCTGTGAATCTAAAAGCGCTCTAAAACAAATATTTAAAAGGAGGAAAAGAACCAACTTAAGAAAAACCATCTTCATCTGAGTTTTAAGAAGAAATTTAACAGTGAATATCTCATAACAATTTTTAAGTTATTTTATAACTGAAAATCTTACCCCGCTCAAAAATCCACCTGCTCCAAAAGTCATTTCCATAAGCATTTAAGGAACAGAATATTAGAATCATTCACAAACACTTTCAGAGAACAGAACAACAGGGATCATTTCCCAACTCATTTCTGAGACTAGGATCGCTATTACCAAAAGATAATAATAACGCATGAAAAATAAATTTCAATCTAATCACATTTATAATTATACATGTGAAAACCATAAACAAAATGTTAACAAACTAAATCCAGGAAAATATTAAATAAGGTAATCACTCATGGTCCTTTTGACCTTATCTCAGAGACTCCAGGAATAAAAGGTTTATTTAATAAGAAAAGTGATTAATAAAATCCACTGTATTAACAGGAAAACAACTATATGATAGTGTTAATTAATGAAAAAATACATATTTGATAATGCTCACCATCCATTTAGGATTAAAAAATATCAAACCAGAAATAGTGAACAATCTACTTAAGGTTTTTAAGGGCATTGAAATCTCTAGACCTCTCATTAGTATCTGTTAACTTGAATAAATCAACAAATCTTTTCTTAAGGATTTTGTAATACATTATATTTTATGAGGCAGTTTAAATATAGACTATATCACTTTACTTTATCCTTAAAATAACATAATGGATTATATAAAATAAATTAAGGCTGGGACACAGAGATATTACAATGAATGTCAAATAGTGAAGTTGGAATGTAGCAAAACTTTGTTTAGAATTTATATATGATGACTCCAAGTTAAGAGCTCTTTTGAGAACTCTAATCTCATCTAATCTCATTTACAACCATGGATTTTTGTGAGTAGCCAGAAGTCATTTCTATACGTATGATTTAATGTGAAAAGGAGCAACTACATTGCTTCCTTTCCATTTCATCCTTTGTATCGAGTCCTCATTCTCCTCATGCCTTGTCCACACATTGTCATTGCCTGTAGTGTTGCATCTTTTAGGTGGTGACTGTGTGAAGGAAGGCTTGTGAAAGATAAAATAATGGAAATTTATACTGACAAAATTGAGGTGACTGGTACAAATTCTCCAGCTCCTTTAGGCAAAAGATGCAAATATCAACGTAGTAAAAAACATGTAGAATTTGACTGTTTCTTGGAAAAATGAAATGCCATAGTCAAAGTAAAGCCTAGGAAACTCAGAAAATTAGGGAGGATTTATCCCCCTTTGGACTTCAGTGTGCATTTTAATCACATGGACTTGAGATCAGGTAAGACTGTTTAGATGATTATGTATGATAGGCTAGATGTAAAGGTATTCCAAAGTTGTTCTTAAAAACAAATAAACAGCTTTTACATATTGTTTGCTGGTCAAGAACTTGAAAAAAATATCTGAAAATTTTGTGGAAATTGATATTTAGAAAAGTAATTCACAGTTTGTGCCCTGAAGTTTTAGTGATACTAAAAGTATAGTGATTATTTTCACATATTTATACAAATATAATTAGACACACACACACAACTGAAAGTCATCAATTCATCAATGTTAAATCATTCTCTAATTAGCCACTCACCTGAAACACATTCTAAGGAAATTATATGATATCCATGTTTATTCACCTGACATTTAAACTTAAACCAAATAATGGTTTGCTTACATATATCAAATACACAAAATAATTCTTGATTAGTATTTAATGATTTTTTTAAATTGATCATTTTAATAGTTTATGACATTAAACTTATTTCTCTGAAACAATATTTTGTTTGTTTTGAAAGTGCAAAGATATCATTTTGTGAATGCTCAGAAAAAAATCCCATTTTTATTTGGATCATCCTTGATCCAACAATTTCTTTTCCCAGCTCAATAAGAAATTATTTTACATTTATTTCAGAAATCAAGCAAAACTACTTCCTTTCATTTACATGCCAAAATTATAAAACAGCTAATATTTTCTGCTGTCAATCTGTATAGGAGTGATAGCTGTATATCATTACTTAAGGCTAAAGAAAAAATATTATTATGAAAGAGATACAAAACATTATATTTAATAAATTAAGTATAGGCCTCATTACATATAATGTATATTTGGCTATAAAGCTTTTCAATAGATATTTTATCATCAAACTTTTATGTATATTTAAAGATACTAATATATATATAATATGAAAGTATGAAACATATCTGTAAAAATAACCTGAGTCTAAAGATATATAGTGAAACTAAATTCAAGGAACTGGAAGTGAAGGATATTCTGGAATATATATTCAAATTATATATTCCTCTAATTTCTAGAGGCCTGGCACATGCAGTCAATAACTACAGGCAATGGAAGGTTTAAAAAGTAAATCCCAGAAGATGAAAGTTGCTTTAACAAGTATTTTTCTTTTAAACATCAAGGTATATACTTCAGAACACCTCAGAACACTTCAGTGACAGAAAATTTGCTACTAAGGAATCCACTTGATAGCTAAACACTTCAGACCATGAAGTTAACATAGGTTACCTACACCTTACAACAAATGCTACTTCCATCTGTTAAAATAAGCCAACATGAAACTAGAAAAGAAAAACTAGCTCTGCTTTTAGCACCTAAAGTTTTGTTCAATAGAATATGTAATCTTTTGTTATTTATGTATAATCTATTCCCCACTTTGCCTACAAGGTTTTACATTATCTTCAGTTTGCACAGATACAGTCCTGACACTAAGACTTCTGTTCATTTCCTGTTGCTTACATTTTGTCATTCATAGACATATATGGTTTAATCTTTCATAATATGAATGAATATACCACAAGCAAAAGAACTTTTTATTTCCTGGCACTGTAATAAATACTTTCTGATTATCATCTTATATAATCTGCACAATAACCACACAAGAGGGCTATTTTTGCTACCTCTCTTTTTCTTGATGAGGAGACTTAAGTTCTAGAAGGGCTAGAGAACTTGCTCAAAGTTATACAAATTTTAAATGCATGACAAAATATCCTGTTACCTTTTCTTATATGTGAAAATATAATGTGGCAATTTTCAGAAGTCTACTTGAGAATAATTATCAAAAATAATGGTTATAGCTGAAAAAAATAGGAAAATCATATTTCTTACTTCCTGCTACTAAAGTACAGATTATAAAAGAGAGTCTAGACATTAAAGCAGGTAAAAAACAAGGAGACTCTATCAGAGCTTCTTTCTACTTCTTCATAGCTGGTTACTTGCTCCAAAGTCACAAGGGTAAGAGACCACAAGGTAAATTTCATTTATTTTCCTGCTTTACAGGTTTTTCATCATGTTTCAGAGAAAAGAGTGTTGTGTTTACAAATTAATTTTTATCTTTTTCATTTGCTCTAAATTGGCAGCTGGGTCTATATAGTTTAGAGAGTGTTAAAGTATATGGATACGATGCCAGATTTGCCAAAATGTGGAACCTCCCAGTGATTAAAACATCTGTGAAATAACTATTGAATTAAAACAAAATGATAGAGGTGAAAAGTTGAAAGACTTAATTTGGCAGAACTATAGATTTAGCCAAGATCATACTAGTGGGCATTAGTGAGAAGGAATGTCATATGGCCTTGGTTGTTTTCTTTAATAATCCTATTCCATTCTTTCAAATATTGTGATAAAATTATCTTATTATATATTTATGAGGGGACACATTTCTCAGCTAAATCTTCTTAATGGAGTTTTAGAAATTCTGTGCATTATGGATCTTTATGAATTGATAATGTTAATTTTCTTTGAGCTAGAAAGTCAGATAACTGACATTGTTAGGTATTATATGGGAAGTAATGGCCATTAAAGTTTTGAAAATGACCTAATATAGGATTTGTCAAAATTTCTTTCTAGGGCTTTCTATATCAAACTGTACAATATCAGTAGTTCTTACTGAAGACAGAGATTCTGGTCCCTACTCTAGATTTACTGAGTTTGGTAAAGCTTAAAATATTTAAGCTCCTTAAGTTATTCTTATGTATATCAAATTTGAAAACTCCTGACTCAGGAAATACAATACTTTAATGCATGTGTTCTTGTAATATTTTTGACCACACTTTTCAATTTATAATTGAGTCCCCAAAAGTTGAGAGTACCAGAAGCCTTAGTTACATTAATTCTTTCATTTAATATTCTATCCTCAATTCAACAAACATCCATTCAGCACTTACTATGTACTGATTGAGGAGCTTCATTTGGCACTGCAGATATAATGATGACCAGAATACTATTCTTACTTTTAAGACACAAACTAATAGAAGACATAGGCATGAAAATCACTACATCTAACCCATTTTGATACCCTTTTCTTAATTTGGACTTATGTTTTAACTAATACACATTCTTTGTCAAACAATATTTAGATAAATATTGTTGGCCTTTAATATATGACTTTATATGGTAATATACAGTATTTTACATTTTATTTACTGCTATAAATAATACATCTTTGTAATCAAAGAGTTTAAAGCATATTAAAGTGACAAAAAATGCTTTTTTTCCAAGAAAACACATGTATTTGTCCTAATGTGTGTCTTTCTTTGTACATGCTCTATTGCTTTCATTGAACAGTGTACGCAAACATCTAAAATTTATCTGCACATTTTTTAGTCTAACATTTTACCCTGAACAGAGATAGGTTCCTTTGAATGACAAATCCCTTAGCTGTTCACATTTATGAAAATGGTAATTCTTTGATGTTAGTTGTCTGGATGATTTTTCCCCCATTTGCAGACGAAAATCAAACAAGATAAGCACAATAATTATGTTTTGACCAATGGAAAAGTGAGCATCTTACAATGAATTACTCATGTTAGCATATTCTTTCTTTGCCTGTTTTGCTCATTTATTTCTAAGAAGGCCAAAATTCTCAATAATTATATTCATATGTTAATTAATTTCTACATCAAACATTTATTGAGTAACTTGTATGTACCAGGTACTCCTGTAACTGCTATTGATGTCCTCACGCAACTTATATGCTGGTAGTAGGAACAAGAAGTCAACAGATTAACAATAAGTGTATTATATGATATACTGGAAAGTAGTGCTAAGTGCCAGAAGAAAAATGAAGCCAGATAAAAGGGGAGAAAATGGTAGATGGGAAGTAGGCTTAAGTGGTCAAGTCATCTTAAGAGATAATGAAAATGAGCCATGCTATTATCTTGAGGAATATATTTCCAGGCAGAAGAAACAGCATACAAAACATGCTGGTATGTTTGAGTGATGGCAAGAAACTTATTGTGGTTGAAATATATTGAAAGAGAAAGAGAGTGATAGAAAGTGACTGCCAAAGGCCAAATTATGTAGGGCTTCCTAAGCAAATAGTTTAGTTTTTATCCCAAGGTGATGAAAGTTTGCTGGAAAATTAAATTTAGAAATTTAAGAATTATTTTCTGCAGAATTTTATATCAAATGCTATTAGAGTGGGTTGACTGGTGTACCACAGAGATACCAAAAAAAATTTTTTTTTGTATTTATTCATATAAACAGCTCCAGATGTTTGTAAGTGTATATATGAAGTGGCAATATGAGGGTAGCTCCTATACAGTCATTCAGGGACTCAAACTTATGAAGACTATGCCATATTCAAACATATCTTCCAAAATCGCTAGAGTATTTTCATCCAGTTAGCAAAGGAAGAAAGAACTAGAGGATCTCATATACAGGTGCTTTTCAGGAACCAGGCCTGGAACTGTTAAGTATCAGTGCTTTCACAGTTTAACAGTCCAATAGCTAGAACTCATTCACATGGTCATGCCTAACTAAGTGATGAGAAATATAGTCTAGTTATGTGCCCAAATGAAGAAAAAAATGCATGGGAAGGTAGACATTTCTGCCATATCAATATTTTAGATTTCATAACATCATGAACACTATTTTCTGTGTATCAACTGATATTTTGTTGGATTTCAAAATTGTATTAATTTGACTGAGGTATAGTTATATGCAATGAAGTGTACTCATTTAAAATGAAGAGTTCTGAGAAATGTATCCTTCATACCCATGTAACCACCATCTCAAAGAACATTTCTGTTATTGCCAAAATCTCCCTGCCGGTGTTTTTTAGCTACTCATCTCCACCCCCAAATATAGGCAATCATCTGGTTTCTGTACTAATATAAATTAATTCAATCATTTTTAGAATTTCACATAAATGGCATCATGCAATATGCAGTCATTTGTATCTGACTTCTTTCAGCACAATATTTTTGAGATCATCCAAGTTGCATGTTTCACTAATTTGTCCCTTTTTGTACTTAATAATATTCCACCGTATACACCAATCAGTTTAATGGACACCTGGCTTATTTTCAGTATTTTAGTATTATGAACTGTGCTATTATAAACCTTCATGTGTAAGTGTTTGTATGGAAATATATTTCAATTTGTATTAGGTAAATACTTAAGGGCTACCTAGGTAATATTTTCTTTCTAACATTTGGTGCTGGCAGGTTGTTTGTTTGTTTTTAATTTTAGATATTCTAGAGGGTGTGCAATGGTATCCCTGCAGTTCTAATTTGCATTTTTCTAATAGTTAAAGGCATTTTATTAATTTCCTTCATGTAAATCTGTAAATCAATTATCTAGGTTTTCTTATTAGATGTTTCATATTTTCTAATATATGTATTCAATGCTATAAATTTCCCTGAGTACTGCTTTATTTACAATACACAAATTATACTATTATTATGTTTTCATTTTCCTCTATGTCAAAGAGCATATGATTTATATCATGTTTTACTGTTACCTACATTTTACCTTATACATATATATAAGTGAAAATTCCTTTCTTTCTTCCTATCATATACATACCTATATATACACACATATACACACACATACATATATATAGTGGCCTGATGAATTAATCATTTTTAAGCTGTTTTCCATTATTTGCATTTTAATTTCTTTTTTAAAAAAATACTGGATAAGATCTACTCTATTGATTTCATGACCTGCTAAGGATTACTACATGCATTCTGTGACAGAATGGAATTGTGAAGAAAAAGAAAGCTTTGGACATGGAGTAAAATGCTAAGTTCATGGGTATTATTTCTGCCATTGTATCAGTCAGGAAAGGCAAAATTATGGTTCTATAAAAGCTCCAAAATATTATTTAATAATATTTCTTACTTGCTCATGCCTTCTCTTCACTGCACGTAGGCAAGGGATTTCTGCTCCTAATGGTAGGTCAAGGCCCCAAGCTGATGATGAAGCAGCATCACTGGATCTTAAACATCACTGGAGGAAAAGGAAAATTCTAGTGTATGGATCTTACCTATGTCTAGAATGGTGAATAATAGAAATATTTTGCAAAAAGCACTAATGATTATTGCATTCATTTACTAGTTGCCTCTTATTAGAAACTTAGCAACAACAATTTAATTTTTATTTTAATTTCTTGCTAATATTAGCAAATATCAAAAATGGCCTTATAAATATATCTAATAAATACAGCTTGTCTATGGCTTGACTACAGGCTCTGGAATATGTCTAATTACTTATGTTCCCACAGCTGGCTTCATATCTTGGACTTACATAATTAGCATTTCAACTTTTTTGATTCTGTAATGTTTTAGAAACTTCTCCTAGAAAAGACAATTCCTGAAATTTTTTTTTTTTTTTTTTTTTTTTTGCAGTACGCAGGCCTCTCACTGCTGTGGCCTCTCCCGTTGTGGAGCACAGGCTCCGGACATGCAGGCTCAGCGGCCATGGCTCAAGGGCCCAGCAGCTCCGTGGCATGTGGGATCTTCCCAGACCAGGGCACGAACCCACGTCCCCTGCATCGGTAGGCGGACTCTCAACCACTGCGCCACCAGGGAAGCCCAATGCCTGAGATTTTTATCTCAGGGAAGGGATTGCATTTTTTTTACAATCAAATTTATCAATAATAAAATCTTCTATAATCTGGTTATTTCTTTCCTGGTATGGAGGATGGATTAGAAAATTAATAATTATACATAGTGCAACTGAATTTTTTAAATATAACCGGCAGTAAGAAATTGATATTTCTTTCTTTGTGTAATTTACAAATGATTATTTTCTAATCTCAGAAGTTACATTATACTTATCGAATTACTTGCTATGATTTAATTTATCATCTGTTGATTTTACTAAACATTGTGGAAGAACTGATATTTAGCATTCACCATTTGCCACCGAAATGATGAAAGAGAAGGACGGTGCAACTTGCTAAGTTTGATCATGTTTGAAATAACAAAGCAATCTGCCTGTACTTTGCTGATGACATTCTTTCTCCTATCTAGTTGAATTTAGTGACAATAACATAATGTGGTTTACCAGATTATTTTAGGATTAATGTAATAGAAGTTATATTTGCATAAATATAATGTTAGTTGCCATGTTAAAATTTAAAAAGTCTTGTTATTTCTTGTAATATTTATGCATTAACTTCTGAAGATTAACAAATTTTTACATACACACTTTGTTTTTTTCCATGCCTGCTGAAAGATAAGGTTGAAAGAGGGACATCATTGTTTTATCCTTAGGACAAATTTTTTTAAAAAATAATTAGTTCTTAAAATGTAAAAATAAATATTATTTTATTTTGCTAGAGATAATAACAATTAAAGTTGCATCTTAGTTTTAGAAAGGAACAAAAAGAACAAGATGTCTGTAAAAAGAATCATTTGACTTCATATGAAAGTACTATCTTCTCTTGGTAAAGGATTTTTGTTTGAAATTATGCAGGCAATATTGTGACTACAATTTTTAACTGTGTTATGTTCTGAAAAGATTAAATCAATTTTTTTTCCTGATTATGGACTCTTTGTTATACCTGTGAAGTTGTTTCAGTGGAGGAGCCGTCACTTTTCACTGTTAAAAACATATTAGTAATAAAAATATGACCAAATATCTTATGATTGTTGAGCAATCATTATATAAGTATGAGCAATATGTGTAATTACACAAAGGTTACTAGTTTTATAGACAATGAAATAATGAACTTAGCATAATTTTTCCTCCAAAATTTAAATAATAATTTTGAAAACTATTAATTACTTTTTTTCAATTCTTTCTTTAACTGTAAGTCGATAAATTACATATAGGAAATTACAAAAGAATGATATACTCTCCTCTTGGTATTCTTTGAAAAATAATCTTTCATATTAATAGTGTACTAGAGAGGGAAAAGTATTTCTTGATATTGTGTATATTTTTAAATATATATTTGTCCCCAATAAAATAATTGTATTATTTTATAATGCCATATTTTCTACTATAATATGTAAACTTTACGTAGCATTTTTATAATGTATAAAATATCATAATTCCATCAGTAATTACTAGAGAGTAGTTTCACTGTGTGGGTGTGAAGCTGTTAGAAAGAGATGGTCACAAGAATACCAATAAATCAATTCAATTTACTCTAGGCATTTTCAAGATGACTTCATCTTCTGTTTTTGCATTTATTTTATGAGCATAATAATTATGACTTAGTGGTATAAAATTAAAGAAAACATCAATGAAGCAGCTCAAGTAAAAGTTGTTTTAGTAACGTCAGAAAAAAATTCATTATTTCTCTGTTCACAAAACTAATTGCTAGTGGGCCTAAGAAGGTCTGAAAGAGTGTAGTAGTACCTAGGCAACTGGCTTTGTGAGGGTTAGCATCTGACCTCTTGAGAAAACACAGCAGATCACTGAAATGAGCAAATATTAGCAATGATATTATAAAGGCTTCTTCAGGGCAACTAACTTCTTTGCAGACACTGTGATACAGATATATGTTACACCTGCATTTCAAATGAGTCCTTTCTTCATTTTGTAGTTTAATTGGGGCTGGAAAGTTTCCAGGTGATTACAATTAAAACTGTTTCACCTAACTTTTTTTTTAATTAAGTAATAGCATCTATTCATTTTAAGAATATCACTTGGTAGGGTTGTACCGGGAAACATGCTTTCTATATCCAAAGTAAATAAAGCTTAGATTATAACTGCAGAATTCTATTTGACTTTAAGTTATGAATTGCATCTACTTAAAGAAGTAATAATTTATTCAAAATTGAACATGCTTTAATTAATTACATACCGGTTTATACAATTATTCAAACACATGAGCTAAGTATCTGTTATACACCGGACAATTCAAGTTTGTTGTTGTGAAGATGAATTAACACGTCAGTTTGTTTTATCAAAGTATACAATACAGCTCATCAAAGAAATGCAGGCATAGAAATAAAGGCAACATGGCATTACAGGCTACAATGTGGTGCTAAATAGTGCAATCAGTTCTTTCCAGCAAAGGTGACTGGTAGCACACAAAGCTTCACTGCCATGGTTTTGTAAAACTCATGTCCTGAAAGATGAGTATCCGTTTTCTAGGATATTGCTTTCAAATGTTTTTGAACATGCACCAGAGTTACAAATACAACCTACACTTCAAAACGGCCTATAACTCAGACACACACACATATGAACACATAGACACACACTCATAATAATTACAGAAACTGAAGCCCCATGAAATGATACGTATCCCTACTGTGTTTGATGCACTCATATCTTCAATCCTATTTTATTCAATTTTAACCCCTAAATTGATTTCACACCCCCACTAATGGGTTATGATCCTCTAATCCATTATCTCAGTTTCAAAAACACTGCACTAGAAGTGATGATCCTGGTAATTGGGGTAGTGGAACGATTTTAAGCACAGGAATTATAGGAGCAAGAAAGAAAATTTTATGTTTACAACGGAAAGATGAGGGGGGTGAGAAGCCAGAAAAGGAGTCATTTTGTGTGTGTGTGTTTTCTCCCTTATCTTTTTTTTTGTTTATGGCTTCTGAGAAATCCTTTTAAATCAATAATTTGAGATATGGGTGAGTCTCAATTTGACCTAAGCATAGGAGAGCTATACCTGGTTGAATCTGTTAATCATATAGTCTGGTAGAAAAAGAATAATAAAGTTATGTGCACAGTTAAATAGGACTCATAGAATAAGAGCTATATACTTTCAGCTTAGCCTTTGTAAGTTCAGAATCTCATCACTTCAAAAGAGGTTTAGTAAACATGTGGTAAGCGTGGAAATTAAATAAGTCATTCCCATATAATCTGAAGAAGCCACTTTAGAATTGTTAATAGTCAATGAAAAGTTGTCAATTAAATTATCAAACAAATAGCTGCTATTAATATAATTTCCCAGAATGGTGCCTTGGGAACATTCATTTTAAATTATGGTTACAAAAGAAATTCTCTAGAAATCCTCTTATGTAACTATCCTTAAGACATTGTCAAATGGTGAAATAATCTCCTTCTCAATCTCAGAATATTTTACAATGTCTTCTCTGGTTCTGCTGTTTAAATTTTCAGAAATAATTCTGTCAACCAGTGGGTATCCAGAAGAGCCAGAGGTCATAATGCTTTCAAATTTAGTCCAGATATATAAACAATCTGCATGCATTTTGTAGAAAGATATAAACACCAGGGCATAATATATTAGTATTAATGAAAGTTAAATTAAATTAAGGAAATAAATCTTTATTACATGAGTTTGGTTGCTTAACCAAGCAAAAGAGATCAACTTTGCCACTACTCACTTCCTTTCCCTTTTTCACTCCTTATAATGTGACAGATAAAGAACCACAGAAATAAGTTTTTATTTTTCCAAATCCAAACTCTTGAAAGTAAAAAATACAACTGTTAGAAATACTTTATCACCATTCTAACACATTTTGGAAGAAAAAATTTGATCCTTGGACATTTTACTCCAAGGAAAATGTCTTAGAGCAGTGAAAAGCAGAGAAAGCCACGTGCAAAACGTGATATGACTTGACACAAGTTGCAAACTCTGATGTGCCAGCCCAGGCTTCTCTGCCTATCACTGTGCCCACTTCAAGGGCTCTATGGGAAAGCAACAAGTGCCAGATGAACTCTATTATTTGCTCTCAGCCACCTGGTGTGATGACTTATTCTGACCACACCACAGCCATCACACCTGTGGAGAAGGCATTTACTTAGTTCTCAGCATTCAGTGTGACACCGGGGACCAATGTGATTTAATATATAGCCTCTCATCAGTCAATAACGTTCACCATGAGGGTTATACCATTCCCCTAACTTCGTACCTAAAATGATAATATTATCTAAACCTTGACTGACTATCTATAGACACATAATACTGTAAGCTTCTTCTCCAGTGACTTAAATTGACACTTTCTCCCCTCTTTCAAATTTTCCCGTTGAGTCCTCTGAAACTCCAATCATTCCATGATTGATAATCTCGCTACCTCCTGCCCTTAGCCTCCAGTACAGTATCTTTGAGAATAACCATTTCCTATAGCGCACACATTATCTCACCTCAACCCTGAAGCAGCTTCAAGGAAATGGCTTTTCCTTTAATAAAACCCCTGCTTCTTTGCTTCTTTGATGCTTATTCCACTGAGTTTGACTACTTCTTACTCCTATATTTTCTCAGGCTATTTAATCTATAGACTCTTCTATTTTCTTCCTTACTGGTACTGTCGTCTGTCAAAGCTTACTTTTCTTCAAGTGCAAGCCCCATTCTTTGAACTGTTGTCTTTCAGATCTTCTAAATACCAATATTCTTTTTCTTTTTCATATCCTGGAATAAAAAAAAATCTCTAAATAAATATAAAGCCTGTCTATATGCTTATAGCACGCTAGTGATCACTGCTAGGAAAAAAAATCCTACAACAGAGCATAATAAATGAGTCTTCAATATTACCTTCAATATTACCTACAACATTTACTACTCTGTTTGGTCTGGCAATCTTTACGATGCTTTCTTCCTAAACTTTTATGTCTCTACCCAAACACATCCTCAATAGAAAACATTTCCTCTTAACAGAGATGGATGGTTGAGAAACAGCACAGGATTTCTTTTCTTATGAGTATCTTAATTTTTCGACACAATTGGGCTTATTAATGATAGTCCTGTTTGTGTTGTAAGTAGTGATGGTAGTTTTTGTTTGGAAATAAAGCATTTTATGAAGCACCGGAGAATAAAACTTAAAACACCATGAGAATAAACTTAGATCCAAGCAACTTTCACTTAGCTCTCATTATCCAAAATAAATAAATAAATAAATGAGAGAGAGAGAGAGAGAGAGAGAGAGAGAGAGAGAGAGAGTGAGAGAGATATTCCTCCTAAAAATTATGAAGAAAGGGAGACCTTCAAGACGGCAGAAGAGTAAGATGTGGTGATCACCTTCCTCCCCACAAATACATCAAATATACATCTACATGGGGGACAGCTCCTACAGAACACCTACAGAATGCTAGCAGAAGACCTCAGACTTCCCCCAAAGCAAGAAATTCCCCATGTACCTGGGAAGAGCAAAAGAAAAAAGAAAAAAACAGAGACAAAATACGGATGGGACCTGTACCTCAGGGAGGGAGCTGTGAAGGAGGAAACGTTTCCACACATTAAGAAGCCCCTTCACTGGCAGAGGTGGTGGGTGGCAAGGAAACCTTCAGAGCCACAGAGCAGAGCGCAGCAACAGGGGTGCGGAGGGCAAAGCAGAGAGATTCCTGCACAGAGGACCGGTGCCGACCAGCAATCACCGGGCCGAGAGGCTTGTCTGCTCGCCCGCCGGCGTGGGCGGGGGCTGGGAGCTGAGGCTCGGGATTCAGACTGGGGTTGGCTGCGTGAACACAGCCTAAAGGGGGCTAGTGCGCCACAGCTAGCCAGGGGGGAGTCCGGGAAAAAGTCTGGAGCTGCCGAAGAGGCAAGAGACTTTTTCTTACCTCTTTGTTTCCTGGTGCGCGAGGAGAGGGGATTAAGAGCGCCGCTTAAGCGAGCTCCAGAGACCGCGGCTATCAGCAGGAGACGCTAAGGCTGCTGCTGCCGCCACCAAGAAGCCTGTGTGCGAGCTCAGGGCACTGTCTACACCCCCCTTCCGGGAGCCTGCGCAGCCGGGCACTGCCAGGGTCCCGTGATCCAGGGACAACTTCGCCGGGAGAACGCACGGTGCGCCTCAGGCTGGTGCAACGTCATGCAGGCCTCTGCCGCCGCACGCTCGCCCCGCCTCCGTGCCCCTCCCTCCCCCCGGCCTGAGTGAGCCAGAGCCCCCGAATCAGCTGCTCCTTTAACCCCGTCCTGTCTGAGCGAAGAACAGACGCCCTCAGGCGACCTACACGCAGAGGCGAGTCCAAATCCAAAGCTGAATGCCAGGAGCTGTGTGAACAAAGAAGAGAAAGGGAAATCTCTCCCAGCAGCCTCAGGAGCAGTGGATTAAAGCTCCACAATCAACTTGATGTACTCTGCATCTGCGGAATAGGAATACCTTAATAGACAACGAATCATCCCAAAATTGACGTGGTGGACTTTGGGAGCAACAATATATATATATTTTTCCTTTTTCTCTTTTTGTGAGTGTGTATGTGTATGCTTCTTTGGGTGATTTTGTATGTATAGCTTTCCTTTTACCATTTATCCTAGGGTTCTGTCTGTCCATTTTTTCTTTTTTTTTTTTTTTTTAGTATAGTTTTCAGCAATTGTTATCTTTGGTGGATTTGTTTTCTGGTTTGGTTGCTCTCTTCCATCTTTCTGTCCTTTTCAAAAAATTTTTTAATTTTTAATAATTATTTTTTACTTTAATCACTTTATTTTATTTCCTTCCTTCCTTCCTTCCTTCCTCCCTCCCTCCCTCCCTCCCTCCCTTCCTTTCTCCCTTTTCTTCTGAGCTGTGTGGCTGACAGGGTCTTGGTGCTCTGGCCGGGTGTCAGGCCCACGCCTCTGAGGTGGGAGAGCCGAGTTCACCACATTGGTCCACCAGAGACCTCCCAGCTCCACATACTATCAAACGGCAAAAACTCTCTCAGAGATCTCCATCTCAACGCTAAGACCCAGCTCCACTCAACGACCAGCAAGCTACAGTGCTAGACACACTATTCCGAACACAAGCAAGACAAGAACACAACAACACCCATTAGCAGAGAGGCTGACTAAAATCATAATAACGTCACAGACACCCCAAAACACACCACCAGAGGCGAACCTGCCCACCAGAAAGACAAGATCCAACCTCATGCCCCAGAACACAGGCATTACTCCCCTACACCAGGAAACCGACAAAATCCACTGAACCAAACTTAGCCACTGGGGGCAGACACCAAAAAACACGGGAACTACAAACCTGCAGCCTGCAAAAAGGAGACCCCAAACACAGTAAGATAAGCAAAATGAGAAGACAGAAAAACACACAGCAGATGAAGGAGTGACGTAAAAACCCACCAGACCAAAATAAGCATTCTACCTGAAAAAGAATTCAGAGTAAAGATAGTAAAGATGATACAAAATCTTGGAAATAGAATGCAGAAAATACAAGAAACACATAACAAGGACCTAGAAGAACTAAAGAGCAAACAAACAGTTATGAACAACACAATAAATGAAATTAAAAATTCTCCAGAAGGAATCAATAGCAGAATAACTGAGGCAGAACAACCGATAAGTGACCTGGAAGATAAAATAGTGGAAATAACTACTGCAGAGCAGAATAAAGAAAAAAGAATAAAAAGAATTGAAGGCAGTCTCAGAGACCTCTGGGACAACATTAAACGCACCAACATTCGAATTATAGGGGTGCCAGAAGAAGAAGAAACAAAGAAAGGAACTGAGAAAATATTTGAAAAGATTACAGTTGAAAACTTCCCTAATATGGGAAAGGAAATAGTTGATCAAGCCTAGGAAGCACAGAGAGTCCCATACAGGATAAATACAAGGAGAAACACACCCAAGACACGTATTAATGAAACTATCACAAATTAAATACAAAGAAAAAATAGTAAAAGCAGCAAGGGGAAAACAACAAATAACATACAAGGGAACCCCTATAAGGTTAACAGCTGACCTTTCAGCAGAATCACTACAGGCCAGAAGGGAGTGGCAGGACATATTTAAAGTGATGAAAGGGAAAAACCTACAACCAAGATTACTCTACCCAGCAAGGATCTCATTCAGATTTGATGGAGAAATTAAAACCTTTACAGACAAGCAAAAGCAAAGAGAATTCAGCACCACCAAATTAGCTTTACAACAAATGCTAAAGGCACTTCTCTAGGCAGGAAACACAAGAGAAGAAAAGACCTACAATAACAAACCCAAAACAATTAAGAAAATGTAATAGGAACATACATATCGATAATTACCTTAAATGTAAATGGATTAAATGCTCCAACCAAAAGACATACACTGGCTAAATGGATACAGAAACAAGACCCATATATATGCTGTCTACAAGACACCCACTTCAGACCTAGGGACACATACAGACTGAAACTGAGGGGATGAAAAAAGATATTCCATGCAAATGGAAATCAAAAGAAAGGTGGAGTAGCAATTCTCATTATCAGACAAAATAGACTTTAAGGTAAAGACTATTACAAGAGACAAAAAAGGACACTACCTAATGATCAAGGGATCAATCCAAGAAGAAGATATAACCATTGTAGATATTTATGCACCCAACGTAGGAACACCTCAATACATAAAGCAAATGCTAACAACCATAAAAGGGGAAACTGGCAGTAACACAATCATAGTAGGGGACTTTAACAGCCCACTTTCACCAATGGATAGATCATCCAAAATGAAGATAAGTAATGAAACACAAGCATTAAATGACACATTAAACAAGATGGACTTATTTGATATTTCTAGGATATTCCATCCAAACACAACAGAATACACTTTCTTCTCAAGTGATCATAGAACATTCTACAGGATAGAGCATATCTTGGGTCACAAATCAAACACTGGTAAATTTAAGAAAATTGAAGTTGTACCAAGTATCTTTTCTGACCACAACACTATAAGACTAGATAACAATTATAGGAAAAAAAAACTGTAAAGGAAACAAACACATAGAGGCTAAACAATTTGCTACTGAATAACCAAGAGATCCCTGAAGAAATCAAAGAGGAAATCAAAAAATACCTAGAAACAAATGACAATGAAAACATGGCGATCCAAAACCTATGGGATGCAGCAAAAGTAGTTCTAAGAGGGAAGTTTATAGCAATACAATCCTGCCTCAAGAATCAAGAAACATCTAAAATAAACAACCTAACCTTACACCTAAAGCAATTAGATAAAGAAGAACAAAAAAAATCCAAAGTTAGCTGAAGGAAAGAAATCATAAAGATCAGATCTGAAATAAGTGAAAAAGAAATGAAGGAAACAATAGCTAAAATCAATAAAACTAAAACATGATTCTTTGAGAAGATAAACAGAACTGATAAAACATTAGCCAGACTCATCAAGAAAGAAAGGGAGAAGACTCAAATCAATAAAATTAGAAATGAAAAAGGAAAAGTAACAACTGACACTGCACAAGTACAAGGGATCATTAGAGATTACTACAAGCAACAATATGCCATTGAAATGGACAACCAGGAAGACATGGACACATTCTTAGAAAACCACAACTTTCTGAGACTGAACCAGGAAGAAATAGAAAATATAAACAGACCAATCACAGGCACTGAAATTGATACTGTGATTAAAACTCATCCAACAATCAAAAGCCCAGGACCAGATGGCTTCACAGGCAAATTGTATCAAACATTTTGAGAAGAGATAACACCTATCCTTCTCAAACTCTTCCAAAATACAGCAGAGGGAAGAACACTTCCAAACTCATTCTAGAATACCACCATCACCCTGATACCAAAACCAGACAAAGATGTCATAAAGGAAGAAAACTACAGGCCAATATCACTGATGAACATAAATGTAAAAATCCTCAACAAAATACTAACAAACAGAATCCAACAGCACGTTAAAAGAATGATACACCATGAGCAAGTGGGGTTCATCCTAGGTACACAAGGATTCTTCAATATATGCAAACCAATCAATGAGATACACCAGATTAACAAACTGAAGGATAAAAACCATATGATCATCTCAATAGATGTAGAAAAAGCTTTCAACAAAATTCAACACCCATTTATGAAAAAAAACCTCTAGAAAGTAGGCATAGAGGGAACTTACCTCAACATAAAAAAACGCCATGCATGACAAACCCAAAGCCAAGATCGTCCTCAATGGTGAAAAACTGAAACCATTTTCACTAAGATCAGTAACAAGACAAGGGTGCCCGCTCTCACCACTATTATTCAACATAGTTTTGGAAGTTTTAGCCACAGCAATCAGAGAAGAAAAAGAAATAAAAGGAATCCAAATCGGAAAAGAAGAAGTAAAGCTGTCACTCTTTGCAGATGACATGATACTGTACATCGAGAATCCTAAAGATGCTACCAGAAAACTACTAGAGCTACTCAATGTATTTGGTAAAGCAGGATACAAAATAAATGCACAGAAATCTCTTTCATTCCTATACACCAATGATGAAAAATCTGAAAGAGAAATTAAGAAAACACTCCCATTTCCCATTGTAGCAAAATATCTAGGAATAAACCTACCTAAGGAGACAAAAGACCTGTATGCAGAAAACTGTAAGACACTGACGAAGGAAATTAAAGATGATACAAATAGATGGAGAGATATACACTGTTCTTGGATTGGAAGAATCAACATTGTGAAAATGACTGTACTACCCAAAGCAATGTACAGATTCAATGCAATCCCTATCAAACTACCACTGGCATTTTTCACAGAACTAGAGCAAAAAATTTCACAGTTCGTATGGAAACACAAAGGACCCTGAATAGCCAAAGCAATCTTGAGAAAGAAGAACAGAGCTGGAGGAATCAGGCTCCCTGACTTCAGACTATCCTACAAAGCTACAGTAATCAAGACAGTATGGTACTGGCACAAAAACAGAAATATAGATCAATGGAACAGGATAGAGAACCCAGAGATAAACCCACGCACATATGGTCACTTTATCTTTGATAAAGGAGGCAAGAGTATACAGTGGAGAAAAGACACCCACTTCAATAAATGGTGCTGGGAAAACTGAACAGCTACATGTAAAATAATGATACTAGAACACTCCCTAACACCACACACAAAAATAAAGTCCAAATGGATTAAAGACCTAGATGTAAGGCCTGACACTATAAAACTGTTAGAGGAAAACATAGGCAGAACACTCTATGACATAAATCACAGCAAGATCGTTTTTGACCCATCTCCTAGAGAAATGGAAATAAAAACAAACAAATGGGACCTAATGAAACTTAAAAGCTTTTGCACAGCAAAGGAAACCATAAACTGGATGAAAAGACAACACTCAGAATGGGAGACAATATTTGCAAATGAAGCAGCTGACAAAGGATTCATCTCCAAAATTTACAAGCAGCTCATGCAGCTCAATAACAAACAAACAACCCAATCCAAACATAGGCAGAAGACCTAAATAGACATTTCTCCAAAGAAAATATACAGATTGCCAACAAACACGTGAAAGAATGCTCAACATCATTAATCATTAGAGAAATGCAAATCAAATCTACAATGAGATATCATCTCACACAGGTCAGAATGGCCATCATCAAAAAATCTACAAACAATAAATGCTGGAGCGGGTGTGGAGAAAAGGGAACCCTCTTGCACTGTTGGTGGGAATGTAAACTGATACAGCCACTATGGAGAACATTATAGAGGTTCCTTAAAAACTAAAAATAGAACTACCAGAGGACCCAGCAATCCCACTACTGGGCATATACCCTAAGAAAACCATAATTCAAAAAGAGTCATGTACCACAATGTCCATTGAAGCTCTATTTACAATAGCCAGTACATGGAAGCAACTTAAGTGTCCACTGACAGATGAATAGATTAAAAAGATGTGGCACATATATACAATGGAATATTACTCAGCCATAAAAAGAAACGAAATTGAGTTACTTGCAGTGAGGTGGATGGACGTAGAGTCTGTCATACAGAGTGAATTCAGAAAGAGAAAAACAAGTACTGTATGCTAACACACATATATGGAATATAAAAAAAAATGTTCTGAAGAACCTTGGGCCAAGACAGGAATTAAGACACAGACCTACTAGAGAATGGACTTGTGTATATCGGGAGGGGGAAGGGTAAGCTGGGACAAAGTGAGAGAGTGCCACAGACATATATACACTACCAAACGTAAAATAGATAGCTAGTGGGAAGCAGCCGCATAGCACAGGGAGATCAGCTCAGTGCTTTGTGACTACCTAGAGGGGTAGGATAGGGAGGGTGGGAGGGAGGGAGACACAAGAGGGAGGAGATATTGGGATATATGTATATGTATAACTGATTCACTTTGTTATAAAGGAGAAACTAACACACCATTGTAAAGCAGTTATACTCCAATAAAGATGTTAATAAATAAATAAATAAATGCAAAATGAAGACTCCCAGATAGACAAAAAGAAAAAGAAAAAAAGAGGTAACTGTAAAGTTAAATTCCCCTCTATACAAAGTTATGTTTACTTATACCTCCTTCTTTGTGTTTGAAAACATTTGCTCAGTATAGAGCAGGGTTCTCTTAACTGTGCATGATTGGCAAATTTATTATCTAAGTTATTAATTTTAAATAAAAGTAAAATAAGTCTATATCCCATAAGAAATTCCCTGGTGAAAGAAAAACCTTAGAAGCAATTAGATAGCAAGGAAAAGTTATGTTTTAATGTAAACTGTTTAGGAAAATCCGTATTACAGGTATTATATTTTCTGGCAATCAGAAGTTGACTATACTGAAAACAACAATGAAATAATGGTTTACAGTTAGATATGTTCACACTTGGTAATAAACAGAGATTTCTATAAACCGGACTTGATTAAATGGTTATAAAGCTAATTTCCTATAAAACCAGTCATTGCATTTTAATCACTGTCCGCAAGCTCACTCTGGAGAAAATATTTGAATATCTATCATCATTCCTTAGCTATTACTTAGAAAATAAATGTAGCTCAGGGATTTAAGTGTCCCAGAAAACACAATTTTTAAAGCACATTAAAAAGCTCATGGCTTTAGAAAAGTAAAAGGTTTTTGCATGACTATTTACCAAAAATATATATAAACTACTACTTTGTGAAATCAAACAATTTCACGTGTAAGTTTTAGTATCTTTCATTCTGATTTTCTAAAAATCTCTCTTTAAAATATTACAGCATATTTTGGCTGATATAAAATGTTAAATCTCAAAGGTATACTTTTTTTCAGATTACTTTATTTATTCAATCACCATGGCTACTCACATTCAACTCTTCACACCTGCAGGTGAATCAAAGCCAACTTCTAAGATGTTTTGGCATCTTACTTCTTCATAGGGGAAAAGAGAAAGTCAAACTCTGGTTTTGCTGACCTTAAATTATAGCTTACATGGATACAGCAGCAGATATCCATGTCATCTCCCCCTGTTGGTCTGCTTTACTCTCAGTGATTCTTTTCTTCATGAGACTCTGCATGTAAAGACTAGTTGAGTATACATATAAAGGGGAATAATTTTGTTGCTGCTTCAGGATGCATTGCCTGATCCAACTGTAATAAATTATGGCATGTCTTTATGATTACTTATACTAGATGACTGAATAATGTCTCAACATATATTCCTGAACTGCTTAAGTAATCATGTCTGCTATTGTGAGCTTTATCTGAGACTAATGGACTGCAATGTGAGTTGTGAGACCTCAATTCAAGCTCTTGTTATAATATGATACTTAACTTTTTTGCCCCAAAGGTTACATGATATGTGAAGATTATAACAATATGTGTGCATGAACATGTGACTATTGACTAATAATTCTGGCTTCTTTTCTGATTAAGTAAAGAAAAAAGAAAGTACCTCAACATTAATAATCAAGTTTGTTATTGTTACCCACCCATAAAACATTTTTAAGAAAAAAGTACAGTTTAATTGATTGTATAAAATGAAAAGCTTAAAAATTTTGGCATAAATTTATAATTGTATACATATTTATTTATCCAAGTTCTGAAATATTACTCATTCTTTCTTTTGACTCTTTGGTTTTTAGGTGCCAGTGAAAATGGAATTTTTGTTAAATTTCCTGTATTACCCAATTTATTAATGTATGGTTTGAAGCTACAGCATCTTAGGGGACTTAACTTTTTTAACTTTTAAAACCAAGATGGTGTGTTCAAGTAAATGCATTTGTTTTTATTAACTACATAACAAAATGGGTTTAAAAAATGGACAATGAATTTTACTCCCATTAGATATAGTCACCTTGAATAAAGTCTGTAGTGTTTACTATGTCTAACCACTTGAAAGACCTTATGTAAAGCTTTTAGACAGTATGTTGTGACAATAAAACCAAAATAGCACAAATCATACCAACAGAGCAAATCAGGAAGGGGGTGAGATGTGCCAACCAAAAATTGCTAAATCTAATGTTATGCTATCCTAAAAGAACAACATATTTCTTATACAGAGAGCTGCAGTTGAAGAGGGTTTAGAGATATTCTTTTTAGAAAAAAATATTGGAAAGACGCTGTAGGAGTAATCATTGAAAAATTCAGGATAATGGCTTTTCTGAATTGTAACTGTTTTAGAAGATATAAAGTCAGGAAGATATTAATAGTGATATAATAAATTTGTTTTTGAGAATGGCTTTCTGTATAAAATTTATCACCATAGGAAAATACACGTTCCAAACAAAAACAATTTGAATAAATGTGTTAGACATATGTTGGGGATACATTTATCACGATCTAAAAAAGATATTCCATTTATATATTTTACCATATTTAATGTATTATCTTTTTGATTAATTTCAGTATAATAGTAATTATATAATATCTTGTAAAGGGAAGCTATTCATGTTTTTCTCCTTGTGAGGGCAGAAAAGATATTCTACATATGTGTAATCATGCCTTGAGCACATGATTTTCCATTTTTCCAAGAATTCTATAAAACATTCTCACATACTTAAATTTATGCTCAACATCACTAATTATTAGAGAAATTCAAATGAAAACTACAATGAGGTATCACTTCACACCTGTCAGAAAGGCCATCATCAAAAAATCTACAAACAATAAATGCTGGAGAGGGTATGGAGAAAAGGGAACCCTCTTTCACTGCTGATGGGAACGTAAATTGGTACAGCCACTATGGAGAGTAGTATGTAGGTTCCTTAAAAAACTAAAATATAGAGCTACCATATGATCCAGCAATCCCACGCCTGGGCATATATCTGGAGAAAAGCATAAGTCGAAAAGATACATGCACCCCAGTGTTCATTGCAGCACTATTTACAATAGCCAGGACAAGGAAACAACTTAAATGTCCATCAACAGAGGAATGGATAAAGAAGATGTGCTACATATATACAATGGAATATTACTCGGCTATGAAAAAGAATGAAATAATGCCATTTGCAGTGACATGGATGGGCTTAGAGACTGCCATTCTGAGTGAAGTAAGCCAGACAGAGAAAGACAAATATCATGATATTGCTTATATGTGGAATCTAAAAAATGGTACAAGTGAATTTATGTATGAAACAGAAACTGAGTCACAGATGTAGAAACAAATTTATGGTTACCAAGGGGGAAGCAGGGGTGGGATAAATTGGGAGATTGGGATTGACATATACACACTACTATTGGGTTGGCCAAAAATTCGTTCGGGTTTTTCTGTAGCATCTTACGGAAAAACCCAGACAAACTTCTTGGCCAATCCAATATATAAAACAAATAACTAATAAGGACCTACTGCATAGCACAGGGAACTCTACTCAATACCCTGCAATGGCCTATATGGGAAAAGAATCTAAAAAAGAGTGGATACATGTATATTTATAACTGATTCATTCTGCTGTACAGCAGAAACTAATATTGTAAGCCAATAAAAATAATTGCCTAATTTTTATTTGCCTATATTTTTTATGCACTTGGCATTCAACTTATGCCAAGTGCATAAAATGATTACAAATTTAGATATCTCGTTTAGCAGTAGAACTTAAAAACGTGTCTTAAAAGAATGCATCATCATTCGTGGTGAGGAGAAATTGCAGTAGATCTCTAATGTGAACAATTAGAACTATGTTCTAAGCCTGTTTTATATCACACTAGATGCTGTACTAGTCATATTAACTAAATGTCTCTATTAGAATTAAAATTAATTTAATTCTACTAGAACCATGAGTTTTTATTAAATCCACTGAACACTGAAAATACAATCAGTACTCATCAAAATAATTGGTAGAACTTTTGCTTATAAGTAAGTATGTAAATATGGTATAGTTGGGGAGGTAAGTCCAATATTTTTTGAAATGTGCATGGCTGGCTCACAGGCTAGAAACTCAGACAGTTGACACCGCGGACTTGAGGCAGAATTTCTTCTTCCTCGAAGAAACCTCAGTTTTGCTAAGTTGCCATATAAATCTAACCATCACAAGAACTAATCAATTTGTTTGTGACAACACAGCTGTAGTTATGTGAAGAATATGGAATGAAAGAGATTTTACATAATACTCTCCTACTAATGCTCAACATGGCCATTTCTTTAGAGTAGCTTTGTAACTCAGGGAGCAGAGCTATTGAAGATATCTGACCATGGTGGGAATCTGGGTCCCTCCATCTCTACAGTAATGAAGCTTAGTTTTCTGTGGGTCTACCAAACACTTAGTTTTCTTAGTTAATTAAAGAGACAGTATTGGTACAGAATGAAAATAACTGCACATTCTTGCTCTCTCCTTGAGTTTTATGGAAGGGATAATTTTCTAATGGGAGTGGTCGAGCAATCATATTCCGAGACATGGAATCTGCTATATAGCTGACTGACTTTATAACCACTTCCCCCTCCAGACTTTTACATTGATGTTGTCATGCATTTTGGTTCCAAATTTATTTCAAATTACAAAGTCTTTTTAAATACTGTTTTGTATGGACAATATTCATTTATATTTATCCATATTTTCCCCTTTCCACTGTTACTTGTTTTTTCTTGTAGCTCCATGTTTACATCTTGAACTTTTTCCTTTTGACTACAGAAATCAATTTTATGATATTTTTAGTGCAGGTTTGTGTAGTGAGAAACTTCCTCAATATTTTTTCTTATTTTACAATACATCTTTCAAATTTACTTAAAGTTTTTTTGGGGGGTATAGAATTCTAGTTTAGAGCTATTTTCTTTCAGCACGTTAAAGATAGTACTCCATAGTCCTTGTCTTTGAATCAGTTTTGTTGAGAAGTCAGGTCTCAGACTTATTACTCTTCTGAAACTAACATGTCTTCTTTCACTAACTACTTTAAAGACTTCCTATTTGCCTTTGGTTTCATTTATGATATATTTTGTTATAATTTTCTTTATATATGTTCTGCTTGTGATTCATTTCAATATGTGGATTGATGTCTTGCATTAGCTTTGAAAAATTCTTGGCAAGTATTTCTTCAAATATTGCTTCATTTCCATTCCATTCTGTCTCTGGGACTCAAGGCAGACATATATTAGATGTTTCCAGTGCATCTCATGTATATTTTATGCTCTATTTTTCTATTAACATTCTTTGTTTCTGTTTCAATTTGACTGTTTTTTTTCACCTATGTTCCATTTCACAATGATTAAGTTTTCAGCTCTGTCAAATGTATTGTGAAATCCGTATGCTACATTTGCAATCAGGTATTTGATGTTCCACTTCCTCAACTTCCATTTAATGCTCTCTTATAGACTTCAATTCTCCAATGAATTTTTCCATAATTTCAAATACTTTTTTCTATTTTTTGCATTTTCTGGAACATATTAGTTGTTACTTAAACTTTTTCTATTAATTCTAATGTCTGAATTACCTTTTGGTTTGCCTCTATTGTCTGTTGCCTTCTCTAGGTTATCAGTCTTACTGTCTTATATTTTAACATGTCTAATAATTTTTTACTTTATGTCAATAAATTTGTTAGAAAAGAATCATAGAGGCTCCAGATGATGCTGTATTCCAAGAGAAGGCATCTTCTTTCTTCTGTTAGGTGATAGGACTGAATTAGAGATGCTGTGTGGGGATGAAATAGTCTTTGGTGCTTTCAAATGATTTATTTTTTAAATTTATCCAGCTTTTTTCTAGTTGCTATCAGCAGAAGTATTGGCTTCCTATTACCTAATGTATCCTACTTGTATTGGAAGTCACAAGTGGCTATTTTAAATAAAGAATGAATAATTTTCCACAAGATGAGTGGAATGCTTGGAGTAGGAAATGAAAATTTAAGAAAATCTTAATCTAGTTTTGATAATGTTCAAGATTCAATAAGCCTGAATCAAAACTAATATAATAATAAAAATAAGATCACAGGGCTTCCCTGGTGGCACAGTGGTTGAGAGTCCGCCTGCCGATGCAGGGGACACGGGTTTGTGCCCCGGTCCGGGAAGATCCCACATGCCGCGGAGCAGCTGGGCCCGTGAGCCATGGCTGCTGAGCCTGCACGTCCGGAGCCTGTGCTCCACAACGGGAGAGGCCTCAACAGTGAGAGGCCCGCGTAACGCAAAAAACAAACAAACAAACAAAAATAATAATAAGATCATATACTAAAAAAAAAATCTAGATTGTTTAGGAAAGAGAGAAATATTTGTTTTTCCCTATGGTGGTACTCAACAAAAATTAACATTTACTTTCTTCTTTTAGTTCCATCATTCATTCAGTTGTTGTGACGATAAAATGTTATTTCAGATACATGTCATTAGTAATTGTAGATTATGTTCATTTAATTTTTATGTCATGATTCTTACAGGTGCTTTCATTATCATGGTGGTAATAATTACTAGTAAACACAAGTTTTCATAGTTTTACTGATAATTTATTTCCTTTGTCTTTTTTCTTGATTTCTTTAGAGAATAAAATAATTTATTGATAGATTATGTTTTGACTATATTTTTCAGGAGATTTTATGGATGTTTTATTTCTTCCACCCTTAGATATCTGATACTTTGTGTCTTTTGCACTTACACAAGGATTATAATACACCTTGTTAAAATTCTTCAATTGAAGTACTTTTTCCTTGAACAATTATTATTAAATATTTTTATCGCTTAGAACTAATGTTAAGCCCCCACATTATTCTATTATGAAAGTCTGTTTTTGTTTTCCCCTCATATGGCTTAGCCACATTACTTGTTCTCAAAATAAACTTAAAATACCAGGATATTTCTTGAGAGAGGTCAAATTCTATAGACTTTGCTTGTTAATCAGTGAGACATTAGGGGAATTATCTTCTATCTCTTCTTTGATTATTGTCTATTCCATTATAACCTGTTCTCTAATTCTAGAATATTAATGTCAGTGTTCCTTCTTTATTCTGTTTTCCATTATTTATATTTTCTGTAACTGAGTCATTTTATACTTGGATAAAGGACAACAATCCTAATATTACGTGAAGTGATTGGATGTTATTATAATGATACATGTATATGTGAAAAAGACATTTATTTTATACATAAATATACTTAATAAAAACTGAACAACTCTGATAAAATGCTTGGATCTGGGGACCGTAGAAAGAAGCAACACAGTGCAGTAGATAAAAGCACTGTCACTAGAATCAGTCAGCCTATGAACCTGTGGCACTCTTTAGAAGTTATCTGACCTCAGACAAGTTACTTAAGCTTTCTGTATCTCTGTTTATGCAACTATAAATGGAGATAATACAATTGCCTACCAAGTGGATAAAAATACCTCAGGTTAACCCTTCTGGAATACATAGAAAGAAAAGTATAAGTTCTCCCAATAAGAAACTGTGTATTTCTTATTGAATAATTCTTATTTACACTTTGTCATATTCATATTCTTATTCAATGATGTAATATTCTTTTGAATATTCTTATATCACTACTACATATTGGAATACCTTGCTTGCTAGATTTATTTTTCCTGAATAAAATCCCCAACCAGATTACACTTACTATAGACTGTTGGTTTTTTTCTTTGCAGTCTAAAAGTGGTGATACTCAAAGTATAAAGGAAACCTCCTCCTTATTTAATTCAATAAGAAATTTACATTAAGTTCCTTTATAATTAAATTTATTCAAGATAATTAAAAATAATTGCAGAAGACATAAAAATTATTAATAAAAATTAAAGATAACTCAAATATGTATTAGATGACATGAATAAAACAGTAGAAAACATTAGTACTCTTTCCCCTCACAGCATCCTTTTTTTAATGCTATACTTTTGTTGTTATTATGTCAAATATACTTTAAAAAAAGTCATTGCTGCCACTCATGAACATAAAGTAAATCAAACCCTGCTAATACTTCTGCTTTTCTTCTTCATCTTAAAAAAATTATTTCCTAGAAAATTTTTTCATAGAAAAGTTTAAGCAGCATTCCTCATCTCAATTTGATGATTATTATCACTCTTAAAAAAAAACCTTTTACATCAATAATAAGACAATATACAATAGCTGTAACTATCAAAACTTTGGAGTTTCTCAAGTGTAAAACTCATCACAACATGGCAATAGAGATTTGGTTTTTGGTTTTTTTGAAGAATTGATCTGAACTCCACATCCTTAGCTGGAATCCTGCAGTATTTTCTTTGGCTTTCATGTTTTGAAATGTGGCAGTATAGTTGTAAATGCAATGTCTGATGGAAACTGTTGACTGCCAAAGGGCCCACAATTTGAAGTGACAAAGATCCCATTAAAGAGATCAAGAGTTAACATTTCATAATGTTTTTATAAAAGAAATTGACAGAGCGCTGACTCATCCAATTAGAAAACTAGCATAGAAATAAGCCAGGCAGAAAAGCTGGAAATGGACCTCAAATACTGGTCCTAGAGAAAAAGAAAGTTAATTAGATTACTTTACAGCAAGCAAAGACTTTAAATTACTGAGACAATGTCTTGAAAAATTTTAACTAGTGAGATCTATATTTTCCAAGTTGCAAATTTCTAAGGGAAAGAGAATAATGAACATAGTGGAGGTGAAGTCTAGAAAGTGGTAAGTAGGCAAAGTATTCTCTCTGATAGCTTTGTAGTTAGTAACTTTACTTTTCAGTGGAAAAGTTTGGGCAGTTGAAAGGCTAGGCTAGTGAAAGGCACATTTTATATCTCTTTTTCATTTTTTAAATATTTTTCAATGTACCTCCTCTTTGAAAACAGTTTCCATTTTCCCTCATATTTTCTTCTTCAATATTCTACTCATTATGGTGTCTAAATAATCAGTTTAGTATGTTTTCAGGTTAAGCAAAAGACTTTATTTTAGAATTTGATCAAGGTTATAATACTGCTTTAAATTGTTAAATGGACTTGCATCAAATGCCAGCCAAATTACATAATTTACTGGGAAGTCACATCATAAATAGAAAACAATGGTAATATTCTGTAATATAAAATAATGGTTTTATTGCACTGTAATTTTTTTCATATTTCCCAATGAAGTTATGTAGAATTTGAGGTTAGATAATACGTTATGCATGTAATAGCTTCTCAGATCTTTCATGATTGCATGTTTACTTTTTTCTTTGATAGCTCAATTCAGCTAGCTGCTGTTTACATGGTTCCTTGCAGATAGTTATTTTATTATAAAAACATTAATAAGAGTTATGAACTTTAATGAAAATAGTAATATTTATTATTATTAAATGGATAAATCATATTTTGACATAGTAAACATTTCCGTTATTTAAATCTTAATTGAAAGCAAAATAAAATGACTTGTATGCAGAAAGGGTGATGGTAAGTGAACAATTTATTGAGTATGCCAGTTTTTTCCTCAGAATGTCATTTCCATCCTAGCTTTCATATTGCATCCCTGAATAATCCAAAGTCTCAATATTTCTAAAGATTAGCAAAAAGAAATTACTTCACATATTAGATGTCCCCAAAATGAACTGTTCCAAGATCTGAGTCTTTGAGATGTCACCTATTTTGAAACAAAGAAGAAATTCTAACACTTACAAATAACTTTTCTCTTTAATTTTTATTTACAATTCTTTTGATTCCAGTGTTGAAGATGTAGTGTCATAAAAATAGCTCATTCAGAAATGTTTCTAAGTCCTGGAAAGATCATATTCTGGCTAGACATTATGTGTAACTGAGGTTAAAATTAAACTGCTTCTCCACAAACCCCTTGCAGGACATTTGGTCCTATCCAAATTGCCCATATTTGGTCCATGCCAAAAGGCACTTGATATTTGATCCTGTCCAAAACAATTTGTCCTGGATCAAATATGCTTGTGGACATTTTGGACAGGACCAAATTTCAAGGACTTTTTGCATGGACCAAATGATTTAGGGAAAAAGTGTCTTATGGAACAATGTCTTATGGATGTTTTGGACAGAACAAAATGTCTGCTAACCCACAAACCTTGTCTCTGAAACTGTATCATGTTTCCTGTCAACTGTGCTTCTTAAAGGTAGTCTTTCTCTCATTTCTTTCTTGCCATATTTCATTTATTGTTTATATGGTCACTGACTGAAACTAAAATATAGATGCAATAAAATCTCATATTCCTCTTGTTCATTAATAATCCTCTAATTCATGTTTTTCTAACATCTTTATTGGAGTATAATTGCTTTATGATGTTGTGTTAGATTCTGCTGTATAACAAAGTGAATCAGCTATACATATACATATATCCCCATATCCCCTCCCTATCCCACCCCTCTAGGTGGTCACAAAACACCAAGCTGATCTCCCTGGACTATGGCAGCAGCTTCCCACTAGCTATCTATTTTACATTTGGTAGTGTATATATGTCAGTTTTATTTAAATTAATCCATGCTGATGAATATTTCTATTATAAAGATTTTGAGCTTTCAATTCAAAGCATACTATAGCCACTTCCCTTCAGCTATTTCTTTACATAACAAGAACTTTATGGAATATGCTGATTGTAAATTTCAGTAGGAAAATCACAGTTTTTATACACAGCAGGACAAATTACAGAATCCTCTAAAACTGTAACATTTAGCTTGAATGTTAAAGATGGAAAAATCTACAATGGTTTTGCTGATGCCTGCACAAAAACAAAATAATTCATTTAGTTGTTAAAACTTCATAGAAAGTTACTCTTTAAAGTTTACCAAAGTCTTTTCCTACCTATATTTTGTGTTTACCTGTTCTAAGCATAGAAGTAATAATCCTTTCACAATAGTTATCTTGATTTTATTCTTAGTCTAAAATGAATACTGATATGGAGGAATCATTAAATACTTTTCTGCATCAGTTTCCAATTTTTAAAAAGCTGTTAAAATCTGTTTATTGTCTAATGAAAATGTTAAAGTTATACAGTGCAATTAATAAAGGTTTGGAAAATACAAAAAGAAAAGCAAATAATAACGATAGTAGTAGTAGTAATTCCACAACACAGGTAATATGATCAGTAACAGTTTGTGTTACACCACTTATTCATTCTTGCAATAATTCTGAATATAGTTAAGATTATACTGTAAATGTCATTTTTATCCTGCTTTTGCTTACTGAAGATTCTTCCTATCATTCTGTTTTTTCTCTCATTCTGTATCAGAGGAGAATTACTGTGTTACATATATATTTTTTACTTGCGATATCATGAACCATAATAAATTAACAGCCAAGTGGTAATAACAGGGGTTATAAAATTACATTCCTGCAGTTTGAATATGAACTATATAATTTATTAGCTGTGCTACTTGAACAACTAATCTAACATCACTTAAAGTTTTTTATCTACTAAATATGCAAAATAGCACTACCCACTGTATGTCAGTGTTTTGAGGATTAAAGTAATTCATTCAAAATCTTCAGCACATAGAAAATTCTTAATAAGTTCTAGCCTTCTCTCTTCCTCTTTCTCATTTTTCTCTCCTTTGTCAATTACTACTGCTGCTGCTATCACTATTCTCAGGTCAATTACTATTACAAGTAGCGATACTATCTTCTAATACTAGGTCTGATACTATATTCTAATGAGCAGAAAGCGTCAGATTTTGCTTGGCATAACGATCTCCAGGTTCATCCACGTTGCCAAAAATGGCAGAATTCTTTTCCTTTTTTTTTTTTTTTGCCTTGCTGTACGGCATGCTGGATCTTAGTTTCCCAACCAGGGAAAGAACCTGTGCCCCCTACAGTGGAACAATACTATTTCATTGTGTGTCAAATTTTCTTTATCTATTTGGGCAGAAATTGACATTCAGGTTGCTTCTATGTCTTGGCTATTGTGAATAATGCTGCAATAAACATGGGGGTGTAGATATCTCTTTGATATCCTGGTTACATTCCTTTGGATATATACCCAGAAATGGGATTGCTGGATCATATAGTTCTATTTTTAATTTTCTAAGGAACTTCTATACTGTTTTCCACAGTGTACAAGGGTTCCCTTTTCGCTACATCCTCACCAACACTTGTAATCATTTTTTTTATAATAACCATTCTATCTGGTGTGAGGTGATAGCTTATTATGGTTTTGATTTGTCTTTACCTGATTATTAGTGATGTTGAGCATCTTTTCATATACCTGCTGTCCATTTGTATGTCTCCTTTGAAGAAATGTCTGTTCAGTTATTTGCCCATTTTTTTTGCTACTGAGTTGTAACAGTTTCTTATGTATTTTGGAGTACATGATACCACTTATTTGTGAAATATAAAATAGTCAAACTCATAGAAGGGTAAAATGGTAGTTGCCAAGGTCTGGAAGGAGGAGGAAATGGGGAGTTACCAGTCAAAGTGTACAAAGTTTCAATTATCAAGACGAATAAGTTATAGAGATTTGCTGTAGAGCATAATGACTCAATTAACAATACTATATTGTATACTTAAAATATGGTTAAGAGTATAGGTCTTATGTCAAGTATTCTTATCACAAAATTAATAATAAGATAATAAAAAGGGCAGGAGAAAACTTTGGGAGGTGATGAATATGTTAATGGCATAGATTGTGGTGATGATTTCACAGATGTATACTTCTCTCCAAACTCATCAAGTTGTATGCATAAAAAAATACATAGCTTTTTGTATGTCAACCATACCTCTATAAAGTGGTTTTAAAAGGAAATAAATGAAAACCTCCATCAGAGAAAACAAAAAAGAAAGTGTCAGATTTTGGAGTGAGACAAACATAGATAAAATCTTTAGCAGACTTTTATTAACTGTGTGGACTGAGAAAAGTATGTAATCTCTCTGCAATGCAGACTTCTCATTTCTAGACATGGGGATAATAATACAGCCACAATGTTGTCATTTTTTTATGTGTGCCAATGTGGCTTGCAAAACTTCTGGCACACATTTGGCATCAGGTAAGTACTAGTCCCTGTTTCCTCTCCCAGTTTCCCCTCTGCAGTTCAATTATTGGAATCTAATTTTGTGCTAAATCTAATGATCATCAATATGTTCCATAATTTATATTCACCATTTAGTGAGGAAAAATATGAATTGCTGAAGGTCCAAACGTCTAAAACAGTAAGAGAAGGAAAAGGAGGAAACATTGAAAATGTCACTGATGTTGTAAAATGATTTTCAACATTTCTATTCCTAAAACTCTGTTTTAATAGCTGGAACAGGGAAATTCAAAAGGTTAGAAGAATACTTATGTTTAACTTAGTTTATTGCAATCTTGTCCATATTTTCTCTTAAGAAAATGTGTTATCGATTTATGAGATAGAAATCTCTGATTATGTTCAGTTGCATAGGATTGACCTTTGTGTAGAGTTGCAATTAATACATTACTTTTATTTCAAAATAAATCCCTCAAGAGATGTTAGCTGTTAACTTGGAAAGTGAAATCCTTTTCCACTGGATTAAATATGTCTACATCAAGAGTTATAATAATATTTTAATATTGTAATACTAAGCTAGACCAGTTAATTGTGACCCTTTAACACTTAAAAACAACTTCTTATTTGAAGAATGCACTTTTTAAACAAATATGTTTATAATTATAATTCAGGTCTGGAAATAATGTAGGTATTTGCAGAAATCTGGAGGCAAAGGTTACAAGAAAAACTTTAAACACCTGTTCAAATAGAAGCCATTGGGTATGTTTGAAAAGTATCTCCTGCATAAGATCCGTATATAGAAATCTCCCTTCTGAAATGGTTTCATATTTGATCGCCACAAGACCAATGTTGTGACATTCTATATGTGCAAGTTAAGAAAAAAGGATCCAGAGATCACAAGTTCCCCAGTTCATGACAAAATTTTAAAAGGATAAATAATTTTCATGAAATACTATCAACTATGGTTTTGTTTGAATGCCATTATACATTTTTCTATGCACTTAAATAGATGTTTAGACCATTAAATTTCTATTTCAAACATTTTGATGGGTAGATATTTTTACAGTATAAGCTTCTTATTTTTCTTCTGCAAATCAATTAAATATAGGTTATTGCTGAATTACAATAAGTCTACTAGTCCCTGTATTTTAATAATTTATATGTCAGTGACATAAACCTAAGATATAGGTTTGAAATCTTGGCATGAGAAAACTAGTATCACCAGAAAAGAAAAACAGCTAACAGGGAAGTTATTTAGAATTGAAAAGACATAGAAAAGAGAGGGAAAATTATCTAATTAAGGTCTACGCTGACAAGTAAAACTGATGCATTGATTTTTTCCCCATTGTCTGATGCAGTGTACATTGTTACCAAGAAATATTTGCTCGGGCTTCCCTGGTGGCGCAGTGGTTGAGAATCTGCCTGCCAATGCAGGGGACACGGGTTTGAGCCCTGGTCTGGGAAGATCCCACATGCCACGGAGCAACTGGGCCCGTGAGCCACAATTACTGAGCCTGCGCGTCTGGAGCCTGTGCTCCGCAACAGCAGAGGCTGCGATAGTGAGAGGCCTGCACACCGCAATGAAGAGTGGCCCCCGCTTGCCACAACTAGAGAAAGCCCATGCACAGAAACAAAGGCCCAACACAGCCATAAATAAATAAATAAATAAATACATTTTTTTAAAAAAAGAAATATTTGCTCATTTAAAATAGAAGCCCCAGTTGATTCTTGCAAATTGCATTAAAAACTTTCATGTGTAGGGTTGATGCTGTGGGGAGGGGGGTTTGGGATCCAACTCATTCTCTCTCTTTTTTTTTTTTTTTTAAGTCCATCCTAGGGGTAGGTGGGGAGGCTGGAGAATGGTCGCTTCTCAAGACTTTAGTGTGTGCTGAGCTTTCTTTTTGATGCCGACAGGGGAGGATGGGGACTGGGATGGTGAGTGAGTCCCCTATATCAAACCCTTTGGCGAGCACGAGACTGAATGCTTGAGTTTCGGTTTATTTTTTTATGAATCTCCAGATCTGTTTCCCCCTGGCCTCCCAGACTTGTGTGGCCAGTTAGAAATGTCTGGTTTGTGTTCATCTCTCCCTCATTTCTGGAGCAGGGGCTGAGACCCCGCCACATCTCCTGTGCTTTGCATCCACGCCTTGGACATTAAAGGTCGATTGATGCAAAAAATAAATTGAATAAATAAATAAATAAAATAAAATAGAAGCCCCAAAGTGACTGCTTGGAAGTTCAGTTAAGCATAATAGAACTAGTTATATAATGAGAAGATGAGTAAAAGCTTTGAGGGTTAGAATTTATTTTTTCATTTAGGAAGAGAATTTATTGTCCCAAGAGGCCATTTGGTGAATCAGTCACTTCCAAGACAGCAGAAAATAACCTGAGAGCTCAAAGCAAACAGAGAAAGCTTGATCACCTACTTAATAAAATTGGTACCCTTTAAGAATTAATACATTACATATATGTTTTTTTCTGAGATCCTCGTTTCCAGTTTCTGCTATTCAGATTCCTGGTGCCCTTCATGAACAGGGATTCTCCACCTCAGCACTATCAATTTTTTTGCACTGGATAGTGTTTGTTTTAAAGGAGATGTCCTCTGCATTGTAGGATGCTTAAGAGCATTTCTAGCCTTTACTCACCAGAGGCTAATACCACATTCTACCTCAATCATGACAGTCAAAAGTGACTGCATTTTGCTGATCTTCCCCAGGAGGACAACATTGCCCCATATGAGAAACAAAAACAAACACTCTAGGCTCACATCCAACAAACATTTGAAATCCTTCTGTTGCCCCACTACACCAGGTCCTTTTGTGGAGATAATTTCTGGACCCAGAGCTCAGATGTCTACAATAGCTCTTTCCCCATCACTACCTCATTAACTTCCTCTCCTCACCAGGAAACAGAAGAACAGATATATCAATCTGTGCTCCAGGGATTAAGTCAGATCAAAAAGCTCCTGCTGTGACCACTGCTTCTTCTCACCCACCAACCCAAAGAGTGGACATTGGAAAGCTCTTCAGAGCCTCGTGTGTCCTCAACCTTGACAGCTAGAAGCAACAGCCAAGACTTACAGGAAAATTATCTATATGCTGCTTTCCTCTTCCAAGACTTGCACAAATGCATCAAATTATCAGAAAAAAAATTGTATCCAGAACCCTGGCTTCAAAGAGACTCTCTTTTCCAATTTCTTTAAATAAGAGGAAGGAGAACTATATTAGAATCAATTCAAATACCCTCCTACTGAGGCAGATTTACTATTTAGCTAGTGAGGGGTAAAACCCTGGCACCTCTCTTATACAGATTTCAATGACTGCTGGAGTATTGGGGGATTGAAGATTGTTCTAAGCGAAGTAGGAAAGTCAGGTGCAGACAAGAAGTATTACAGTATGAGCACTTATGGTAAAATGCTAAAAGACATCTCAGAAGAAAGAAGTGTGAATCTCTATAGTACGTGTGGGAGAAAAAAAACACTTTTAGCCCTAATTTTTTATTAATATTATTGTGTTATTTTTCTTAAGGTTTCCCCAAATTATGTGAGTGTTAGGTCTCACAAAACCTGTTTTTGCTCCTGCTTTGTACAGATTACAGGAGGGATGTTGAAATAAACAATTGCCTGTAGTTCAGGAAATATATACGGTCTGGAGAAGTATTTCTGGGAATTGTCAACAGATAGAGGGAATTTAAAGCCATGAGTCTATCACCAAGGGAGTAAATACATATAGAAAAGAGGTCTAAAGAAGGATCCCTGAGGCAAACCCCAAATTTAGAGGCCCTGGAGACAGTGATGTTAGACACACTGCCAAAGATGAAAAAGTCAGTAAAGGATACTGGAAAAGAACAGTGAAACAAAAAAATTAAGAAATGTGGTTCAGACGCCAAACGAAAATAAGTTTCTCTAAGAGAAGTGATCAGCCATGTCACATGATGGCTGTTTTCATTAATACCAAAGATATCCACAATAACAATAACAAAAGCAATAGCTAACACAGACCATAATTACCTTGTGACAAGCAGTGTTCTAAGCACTTTAGGTCTAGTCGAACTCACTTAATCCTCCCAACAATTTTATGAGGCAAGTCTTAGTAACATTTCCAATTTTGAAAAATGAGAACTCTGAGATCCACAAGGGCTAAGCAGTGACACGTCCAAGATCATACAACAGGTAAGTAGACAGGATTTGCTCCCAGGCCACCTGGCTCTGGAGTCTACCTGGTTCACAACTCTTTTATAGACCATTTGTATATCCTTCCTGTGAATTTTGCCAATGACTCTTTCAGACTTCAATGTGTTCATTGTCTATGGAATCTACCTGTTTAGTATAATTATGGGTAATTTATTTCCTTCTTACAAACTAATAACTTATATAATATATAAGGGGATTCCACTGTCTATGTTTTTTGAATCCAAGACTTTATCCCTGGGAATCTTATTTTTCCTCACTTTATCCTCCATTCTATACGGTCATCTATCTGCATTTTTCATTTAACTGTCAAACACTGACATACCACTAAAATGTAAAGGGCAGAAACTGAGCTGTCGATGAACGATTCAGTGCACCTGTTGCTAATTAGGAGATGGCAGTGGCTGTTAAATGCCTCTCTGTGTATCTGGACGGACACTCTTGAGACCACGTCGTCTATTTATCCTCTGAGTTACTCCAGAACTAGTGCAGCAGGGAGGGTCTTCATCCCTATTGCAAGGATTCTCCCCGCCAGGAGGCACACCCTCCAGCAGAGCCCAAACCATAATTGAGATTTCCTGGCAAATTCCATGTGTGAAGAATCAAATCCTGAGAAACCCTGCAAGAGGAACTTTCCATTGATTTCAGCTGTGCCTAATTTGCCATAAAACTTTAGAGAAGGTAGTAAATTGTTTAGTGTTTTCAGATAGATTTTCCTATTATAGAGGACAAAAAAAAAAAAAGGAGGAGATGCACTATTTTGTCTTTGAAGGTGAAAGAAATCTGCTCTTTACACCACTTCAGATACCCATGACTAAACAGGGATGGACACGTTGAAGGGGTGGGTAGAATTCATGTTTTGCTGTGAATTTTATTTCAGTGGAACGAAGCTGATTGTCTTCAGCTTATAAAAACAGGCACAGAAAGAATGAAAATCAGACACCCTAAAATTATTTAGTGGAAACTGTGTGATTTGATGTGACAGAGTGTCACTAATACCTATGGTTCAATCTGTATTTATAAACAGAGTTTGCTACTTGTCACAAATCCAGAAAACAAATACATTTGTTGTACTGTGATGCCCTTAGGAAGAATCACATTTGATCATCTACCTTGGTCCACTATGAAAGATTTTACTGAAATAAAAGAACTACAGTAATATGTGAACTAGAGGTTCCACTGGATTTATAAAACAGCGTGTCAAAAACTTATTTCTTTGAAAAATTGAAAAGATCCTCAAAGGGTTTGGGGGTATGTGGAAATCCGGTCTCAAATAAAAAGAGGGAGAAATCTCATACTCGCTAGGAATGAGTAAAGCAGAAATAATAATAACTTTATTAAAATGATGTATAGCACATGTTAAACAAAAAGTAATACCATAACCAAATTTATCTGAGAATTTTACAAAGAATAATTAGAGCACCTGACTGCTATCGTTTCGGTCTTTATATTCTGAGAAAAGATTGTTTTGTCATCAGTTTTGTTTCATAAAAGGTGTCGAGGGCTTTCCTGGTGGTGCAGTGGTTAAGAATCCGCCTGCCAATGCAGGGGACACGGGTTCAAGCCCTGGTCCGGGAAGATCCCACATGCCACGGAGCAACTAAGCCCATGCGCCACAGCTACTGAGCCTGCGCTCTAGAGCCCGAGAGCCACAACTACAGAAGCCCACGTGCCTAGAGTCCGTGCTCTGCAACAAGAGAAGCCACCTAAATGAGAGGCCCACGCACCACAACGAAGAGTAGCCCCTGCTCTCCGCAACTAGAGAAAAGCCCGCGCACAGCAACCAAGACCCAATGCAGCCAAAAATAAATAAATAAAATAAATAAATAAATAAAAAGGTGTCCATAATTGTACCAAATCCATTAGGTATTCTTTTCTGGAGGTGATAATATTCTGTTTCTTTAAATTATTTGTTAAATATTTAGCCATTCCAACAACTTAGAGAATTACTTATTTCCCTAAAAAAGCATGTGACAATTGTTTTGAAGTACCCCATACCCTTATCCTAGTTCACACCTAATTATAATCATGACTACTCTCTGTTTCTTAATTAAGAGTGTTGAATTTTAAAGTAGGGAAACAGTCCAAGTTACAAATATTCTACATATATATTAAGATAGATAGATCAGCTCGGTGCTTTGTGACCGCCTGGAGAGGTGGGATGGGGAGGGTGGGAGGGAGGGAGATGCATGAGGGAAGGGATGTGGGAACAGATGTATATGTATGACTGATTCACTTTGTTATAAAGCAGAAACTAATAATAAAAAAAAAGATAGATAGATAGACAGACAGACATAGATAGGTGATATTTTAGGTATCATGGATGGAGAGCAGATTTGAAAGTGGAACTTTCATGTACTGACAAAATATTATTAGCTAAAAGTGTTATCTATAATACATTATGTCTTTATTTCCTGGCCTGTGGAGTCAGGCCTACCCACTTTTGAATCTGGGCTCTCTTCCTCAGAGGCTGTGTTACTTTGGGCTTGTTAATTAATAGACTTGGCTCCCAGTAACCTTATATGTATAATTGGGACCCTAATATAATTTACTTGAAAGAGAAGTTATTGGACAAAATAGAATAACATACAAAGAGCAAAGGAAAACATTTGCTTCATAATAAATATTCAATATATGGTAACTATTTTTCTTCTCCTTTTTAAATTATATGGGTTGATGTTATAAAGACAATACATTTTTGGATATATGTAAATTGTAGAAGTTTATTATATTTCAAATACAGATGACCTGAAGATTTAGACCCTGTTAACCCTTTTTTCTCGCTTTTCTATTATATACATTATAGTTTTTAAATGAGTTGAATAATTCTAAAAATGGAATGTCTACATCATCTAGAGTATACAGAGCTAATATTATCAAAAAATAAGTGTTCTCAAAATGAGTCAAACTTTTAGGAATGCCTTGGCCAACAAATAGTTATAGAATTGACCTTTTTTTTTTTTTTTTAGAAGATGTTGGGGGTAGGAGGTTTTTTTTAATTAATTAATTTATTTATTTTTGCTGTGTTGCGTCTTCATTTCTGTGTGAGGGCTTTCTCTAGTTGTGGCAAGCGGGGGCCACTCTTCATCACGGTGCTCGGGCCTCCCACTATCGCGGCCTCTTGTTGCGGAGCACAGGCTCCAGACGCGCAGGCTCAGTAGTCGTGGCTCACGGGCCTAGTTGCTCCGCGGCATGTGGGATCCTCCCAGACCAGGGCTCGAACCCGTGTCCCCTGCATTAGCAGGCAGATTCTCAACCACTGCGCCACCAGGAAAGCCCCTAGAATTGACCATTTTAAGGTGGCTTTGAAATTTATATCATTATTATCACTTGTTAAATTTTGATTATAAATATCTATATTTTGTTTAATTGAAGAGTATCACTTAATGATAATAAAGGTTTTGTGAAAACTGATAGTTCTCCACAAAATCTTTTTTCGTTATGACATTCTAGCTCACTACATTATTTCAAGATACAATCCATCCTCATAATTTACAGTAGTCATAATCTATAAAGTGGCTGCAAATGCTAAATTAACGAATACTGAATCATTGCTCCTAGGAGAAATACAGGGTTAAATCCTTGTGAGCCTCTGGTCACAACACTTCTAGCAACTAATCATTAGGTAACTTGTTTTATGTGTTTCTGCTTAAAGACACTTTAATATACATTATTGATTCATTAACACTGAACTCAATGAACTCAGTAGAAGTCAATTGCATTATAACTCCTGCCTCAACAAGCTTATCTAACACATGCATCATGCATTTTTTCCTTAAGGCACATCACTGCCTATTTGTGCTTAGGAACAGGAGACCCACTTCAACACTATGCTTGGGTACCATTTTAAACAATAGAACCACCAACAAAAAGCACAAAAACTGGCACTAAATAGACCACAAAAAGAACACATTTACAGTATCAGAGGTGAAGCAAGAATTAACAGCGTCACTCTGTCAGGCCTCAGCTGGGAACATGTATGTCAGGCAATACAAATTTTTTGCTTCTCCCCTAAAATCTGTAAGTGACCACGAAAGTGTCATGAGTATTGACTTGAGGGTTACAAATAAATTTTCTCCAGTAGGCAAATTTGCAAATATGGAATTTATGAATAAAGAGAATTGACTATTTGCAGCGAAATTCTGTCTCCAATGGATATCTAGTGGAACTGGATCCTATTTTTCAAGTTGACATGTATTAACCATGAACTTCAATGTCCTAGAAAGAATGTGAACCAGCCAAATCCAAAAAGAAATTATCACCAATAATGTCTTCACTATGAGAGCTGGCTAAAATTGGTGTAATAATGAACACAGACCGATTTTGATGCACCTAGAAAGACATCTAGTTTAGAAAAAATTTCTTTACCATAAAAAAGTTTTCCTTATAACACAATTTTTTACATTTCTGAAAACAACAATGACAAAAACAACAGCAACAAAAGAGGAGATTTACTTTATTTTCTTGATCCAGGAATGCAAAATTACTACTCTAAACATCTATATACATCTTAGAAGTAAACACAATTAGATATACCTTCATTATGTGGTCTCCAGCTTTACTCCAGACAACAGTGGTGCATGTGACACCACAATTTGTAGCGTCTTCAGTCATGGAAGAAAAACAACACAGGAGGTTTTCTGACTAGGTGATAAGAAAGTAAGTTTCCAGAAAGGAAACACTGACTTGTTGAAGACCTTTTTTGACTTAAGATGGGCATCTCAGTCATAATTCAATCTATCCATGAGTTTCATTTTTTTTTCTGTCTCCTAAAAGCTATTTGAAATGGAGAAACTGATCAAGCAGATAGATTTTGACATTTTCTATATTCAGTGGAAGTGGATGTACAATGATTAGAACATTTCTAAAGAGAGTTTTAGTTTTATAAAAATGATGATCCCTAAAATACTATTAATTCAAACTTGAATATTTAAATAGTAAAATGTATTTTGAAGCTATGACTCATAATTTCTTTCATGCTATAAAGTGTAACAAAAGGACTTTATCAGTAATCACATTTTTCAGTTACTGGCTCTTCTATAATTACAAACATAAAAGGATATATTTGAAGAAAAAAGGAAAGGTTAATGTCAGCTGAAACGGGGAAAAAAAAGATCACTGTGTTGTGCAAGGTGTAGGTGATGTCCAGTGATGTGGTGGATAATTTTTAATAATCCGTTCTCAAAACACACACACACACACAAAAAGACACACATGAACAACTTTTTATTTTGTAGTACTTGCCGATTTTCACGGTGTAAAGAAGTACTCCCACCATGGCTGATTTTAAAGTACCAACAGGTCACTAAAGATGAAACACAGAGATGGGAAGCAACGGAAACATTCAGTTCGGACAAGATCATGAAAGTTGACTCCAGCACACCATTGATTATATCTCTAAACAATTCTTTTCATAAATATGAATTTTTCACCAACCAACTGATAAAATTATATTCTTAAGTAGTATGGTTTATCTTGCATTATATGTAGTATTAGGGCAAAAAGTGCCAATATTCTTGAAACTTAACTGAGCTTTATTTTTTCTAAAGTTTTTATAAACTATTGAAATATTGTTATTAACACATCTTTAAAGATACAATTTATCATTTATAAATACCTACTTGCTATATAAATAATTACTATGTATAAGCATATAGTTGTTCATCAAATATTTACATTGAAATGGTCAGGCTGAAAATAAATCTTGTTTTCCTTTTGGCATTCTTCTTAATGCCTAAAAGGGCAGTGCATGGGTATATGTGTTTGTGCATGTGGGTATATATATGGATGAGTATGAAGATGAATGTGATGGTGAGAAAGAAAGAAAAAGAGTGGGGGGGAGAGAGAGAATTATCTTTCCTAAGTACTATTAAGATATTCCCAAAAAGCTTAATTACCAAGAAAACATATAACTTACTGGGTGAATAGGAAATGACTTTTGACAAGGTGTCATAAAAATATCAGTAATATATTAAAAGGATTGAGGGTTTTTTCAGTTAAAATTTTTCAAAATATATTAAAAGGATTGAGGGGTTTTTTTTGTTAAATTTCCATTCTTTGTTTTGTTTTTTTAAATTTTACTTGACATTTTCTTTTTACTCTGGAATTAAGATTTCAGAATAGGATTACTTTTTTCTTCCTCCTTTTGTTTGAAATTTGTAATAGAGTCTGAATCATCAAAGTGTGTTTTAAGTATTTGAAGAAGCAGTAGATGAGAAATTGGGAATCACAGCTTAGGAGCACTGGTACAGATTCCTGCTCAAATTTTGTAAAAGTGATCTTTTTATTTTAGACTGTAATTGCAGAATTTTGCATAAGCTCATGTTTAAAACATCTAATTCCACCCACTACCAAATTAATGTACTACTTTTCACAATTACTTCTACTGCAAACAATGTTTTCAAATTAAAGATTATAAGGGTTTTACTTGAATCTGATTCCATATTCACACCTATTTTTGCATTCAAAATGAATAAAAATCAAATATATCTTTAACCATTACTATTAGTTTGCTAATGTTTATTTAACAATAAGGTTACTAAAGTGTAATTTCAAAAGGTAAAATTATGACTCTCATGCAAAGATAAAATGAGCACATGTCAATATTTTATTAAAATTATTACTTAATTAGGAAACAATAAGATGTTAAAATTATGTCAAAGAGAATTTGATGATTTCATATTTAAGACACATTTACAGATACATTTCAATTAATGATGGAAGTTAGATGTTAAATGCTAAATTGGTTATGTCTTAGAGTGCAATGGCCATAAATTTCCACTAAAGAGAAATTATTTGTGCTTTTATGTAAAATTATCTACATTTTAACATGTGACAATATAGTTTGCTACTTAAAAGTAGACTTACTCCATGCAATTTAGTTTGCTTTAAATTGGGGTCTTCAAACACATATGGTTGCAGAGACTAAGTAGGTCATATGCAAGAGTGAGAAAGACCAGACAGAGATTGAGGCAGACAGGAGAGCCGCAGCTTATCTAAAAGGAATAGTTCTCTGTCTGACTTACTCCACTCAGTATGACAGTCTCTAGGTCACTCCATGTTGCTGCAAATGGCATCATTTCATTATTTTTTATGGCTGAGTAATATTCCATTGTATATATGTACCACATCTTCTTTATCCATTTCTCTCTTGATGGACATTTAAACTGTTTCCATGTCCTTGTTACTGTAAATTGTGCTGCAGTGAGCATTGGGGTGCATGTATCTTTTCAAATTATGGTTTTCTCCATATATATGCCCAGGAGTGGGATTGCTGGATCATATGGTAGCTCTATTTTTAGTTTTTTAAGGAACCTCCATACTGTTCTCCATAGTGGCTGTACCAGTTTACATTCCCACCAACAACATAGGAGGGTTCCCTTTTCTACACAGCCTCTCCAGAGTTTACCGTTTGTAGATTTTTTTATGATGGCCATTCTGACCAGTGTGAGGTGATACCTCATTGTAGTTTTGATATTGCTTATATGTAGAATCTAAAAAATAGGGTACAGGGACTTCCCCAGCGGTCCAGCAGTTAAGACTTCGTCTTCCAATGCAGGGGTTGTGGGTTTGAACCCTCATGGCCAAAAAACCAAAAACATAAAACAGAAGCAATATTGTAACAAATTCAATAAAAACTTTAAAAGATGGTCCACATCATAAAAGTCTTTAAAAAATAAAAATAAAAAAATTTAAAAAGGTACAAATGAACTTATCTACAAAACAGAAATCGAGTTACAAATGTAGAAAACAAAGTTATGGTTATCAGGGGGTAAGGGGGGGAGGGATAAATTGGAAGATTGGGATTGACACATATACACTACTATATATAAAATATATAACTAATAAGGACCTACTGTATAGCACAGGGAACTCTACTCAATACTCTCTAATGGCCTATATTGGAAAAGGATATAAAGATGAATCGTTGTATGTATAACCGATTCACTTTGCTGTACAACTGAAACTAACACAACACTGAAAATCAACTATACTCCAACAAAAGTTAAAAAGATAAAAAATAAATAAAAGGAATAGTTGCCTAGATTTTGAAGCTAGGTCAACACTTTCTGTGAAAGCTCAAGTTGCCCTGGGCCTGTGACTTGACAGTTTTCAAGCTGCGGTTTAGGAAGTATATCCCATCCTATACCCTAATTCTCATATTCTTTCTGCCTGTACTTCCACCAGCAGTCCTAATAAAAATTATAATATTTATCCAGTATCTTCTATGTGCAAGCCTTGTTTAAAGCATTTATATGTATTACTTTTTAAAAATTTATTTTAGCTTTATTTGACAGAGAAGTGAACTGTCCCTTACCCAGGAAGCAGCAGATCAAGTATTCAAATGGCCACTGGTTAAACTCCACACCACACCTGCTGATCCATCACACCGTGCTGCCTCTTCACAAATATGCCAATCAGAAAGTAGACTAACATTCGTCATCAGTAAAACTAGATATTCCTGCTGACGTAACACCTATTGCAAGATTCTAAAACCTATGCACACCCACCACTGAGTTCTCAAATGCTTTTAATTAATTTTGTACTGGTTAATGGTGTTGAGTATAACTCAGAGTGTTGTAGTTGAATGTTAACTACATAACTACACTATAATGTCAATATAGTTGACTTTTAAATTGTCAACTATATTGACATTATTTGGCTCTGAGGGTATGTATGAAGCTGTACTGGAATACATGTTATTTAGGCAATTTATTTTTTTAATTCCCAATTTTTATATTTTTAATAGATTTTTTTTTTTAGCAGTTTCAAGTTCATAACAAGATTGAACAGAAAGTTCATAGAGTTCCGACAGGCCCCGTGCCCCACTCATGCACAGCCTCCCCAGTTATCAACCCCCTGTCAAAGACAGGTACATTTTTAAAAATCAATGAACCTACACTGACACACTCTTGGTGATGTAAATTCAATGAGTTAGATAAATGTATAATGGCATGTATCCACCATTATATTATCACACAAACTGGTTTCACTGCCCTAAATATCCTCTGTTGATTCATTCTTTCTTCCCCCCATTCCCCAGCAATCACTGATCTTTTAACTGGCTCCACAGTTTTGCTTTTTCCAGAATGTCATGCAGTTGGAATCATACCGTATGCAGCCTTTTCAGATTGGCTTCTTTCACAGTCTTTTTGTGGTTTATAGCTCATTTCTTTTTAGTGCTGAATAATATTACATTGTCTGGATGTACCACAGTTTATTTATTCATTCACTGACTGAAGAACATCATGATTGCTTCCAAACTTTGGCAGTTATGAATAAAGCCGCCGTAACATCCATGTGCAGGCTTTCATGTGGACATAAGTTTTCAAATCACTCGGGAGCACAATCACTGAATCATAAGAGCATGTTTAGTTTTTAGGAAACTTTCACAGTTTTCCAAAGTAGCTGCACTATCTTGCATTCCCACCAGCAATGAAGTAGAAGTCCTGTTGCTCCACATCTTCACCAGCATTTGGTATCATGAATATTTTAGATTTTAGTTACTCTAATAGGTATGTAATGACAACTTTTCACATGATTATTTTCTATCAATATATATATATATTTTTTGTAAGGCATCTATTTAGATCGTTTGCCCATTTTTAAATTGAATTGTTTTCTTACTGTTGACTTTTAAGTGTTCTTTGTATACTTTGGGAATATAGTACTTTATTATGTATGTCTTTTGCAAATAATTTCTTTCAATCTGTGGCTAGTCTTCCCATTCTCCTGACAGTGCCTGTGGACTTAATTTTAATTAAGTCCAACATACTAATTATTTCCTTCCTGTATCATGTCTTTAGTGTTGTATCTAAATAATCATTGCTAAACCCAAGGCCATCTAGATTTTTTTTCTATTTCCAAAAAGTTGTACAGTTTTGTGTTTTATATTTAGATTTATGAACCATTTTGACAATTTTTGTGAAAGATGTAATGTGTATGTCTATATATATAAAATAGATATAAGATATAAGATATATATGTGTGTGTGTGTGTATATATATATATATATATATATCAAGTTTTGGAATAACTGACATCTTGACAATGCTGCTATGTCTTCTTATCCATGAACATGGAATAGCTCTCCATTTATTTAGTTCTTCTTTGATTTGTTTCATCAGTTTTATAGTTTTTCTCACATAGACCTTGTACATATTTTGTTATATTTATGCCTAAGTATTTCATATTGTGGTGCTAATATAAATGTTATTGTATTTTGAATTTTAAATTTCAATTGTCCATTGCTGGTAATAAAGGAAAGAGGATGACATTTGTATATTAACCTTGTATTTTGTAACTCTGCTATTGATTACTGCTTATAGGTAATTTGGTGATTTATTTTTATATGTCAGAATGAAGTTTAAAGACACTGAAACTAGAACCACCTCATGTACAAGCAAGTCAATACAAACAGCCAGGAGAAGAAGGATTGCATATAGGTGCATCCATCCCACGGTCCAACAAAATGTCTTATGTAGTATTCCCTGGTTCCTAATACTCAGTTCTCTTCCAAGATTTTATCCCTCCTAGCTGCTTCATAGTATCTTGAACTGTGCCATCTCTGAGTTAGTGAGAAAAATATGGATGACCCTGTGAAGCATAAACAGATCTCTTAATTGAAACTTATTATTTCAACTCTAGCAATGGTTGGTAACAAAGTTGAAAATGGCCAAATTTCACTGCTGCTTCGTGAGTGCAATTATAGGCAGCTACAGACTGCTTTATGACTTTTGTCCCCAACATATTTGGGGGAAAAATAAGTTGTAGTCTGTGACTTTCATGTCTTCATTTTGCCAGTGTTTGTATAACATTCTGGCAAGTATCACCCCTTATTAGAACTCAGTGGAGATGGCAGTCTACTACCCAAGCCTACTAACCTACACATTGATGTTGCTGAGCCAGTTATATAGAGATAAATTCCTTCCTATGACACGAATACAGACATTTGCAACAGCCACTTATGTCCTATCAAATCTGCAGCATAAATTCTGTGCTATTTACTTAAGATCCCGTAACCAAGTTTACATCCCAATTTTGGCTTAACTAAGTAATTTACCATCTTATTTTATACTTCTCTTGCCAGCCACTGATGGGGAAGAGTAATACAAATATGCAAACTGTTTTAGGACAAATCAGAGCCTTCAAAATATACAGACTTATAACAATGACAAGAAATAACTCTAAGGTTCAATTTTGAAACAGGTTAATTTCTCCAGAAAGTAGAGACTGAGATTTGCATGCAGAAATTATATTAGGGAATGCTCTTAAGAACTATAACTCTGAGGGTTTGCAGCACTGCAGCTATAACAGCTCTTCAGAGTTGAGGGCTGAAAATAGAATTTAAGTCCTTCATGTTTTCATTGATGTGTCATCTTTTCCTCTGCAATTCCCTAATGAGAAATTTCCATTCTTCTTATAACTTCCTAAAACTCAGCCGTACAAGGACCAGATGAGGCACTGGGCTCAGATACTAATCCCAACTCTACTATTTACTAGACATATTACTTTATGTCTTTTTTTTTTTAAATAAATTTATTTATTTATTTATTTTTGGCTGAGTTGGGTCTTCGTTGCTGCGCGCTAGAGCACAGGCTCAGTAGTTGTGGCACACGGGCTTAGCTGCTCCGCGGCATGTGGGATCTTCCCGGACCAGGGCTCGAACCCGTGTCCCCTGCACTGGAAAGCAGATTCCTTAACCACTGCACCACCAGGGAAGTCCCTACTTTTGTCTTTTGAATTGAATTTTGTCATCTGTAAAATTAAGGGATGTAAATAATGATTCTACAGAATCTAAAATGCTCTTGGACTTCCCTGGTGGTGTAGTGGTTAAGATTCCAGCTGCCAATGCAGGGGACACGAGTTCAAGCCCTGGTCTGGGAAGATCCCACATGCCATGGAGCAACTAAGCCCATGCACCACAACTACTGAGCCTGCGTGCCTAGAGCCCATGCTCTACAACAAGAGAAGCCATCGCAATGAGAAGCCCACACACCACAAGGAAGAGTAGCCCCTGCTCGCTGCAAGTAGAGAAAGCCCACATGCAGCAACAAAGACCCAACGCAGCCAAAATTAAATAAATAAATAAATTTATAAATAAAATAAAATAAAATGCTCTGAATGTGCTTAAATAATCACAGATGAAATGAAATGATGACTATGACTCTCATTAGTATAATATTTGGGTGGGGAAAAGGAAATAGGTATATAAATAAAATAAGATTTAAGGTAGGGGACGGATTTATATCAGTTTATTTTGAAAGTCGCTCTATCTTGGTTCATGTTTGAAACATTCCCTAGTAAAAAGTACATGAAAAAGACCTGACTCTAAAAGTCTTACTTCTACATTTTGTTTACAAAAATATTGATCAAAAGTTAATATAAAATATAAGGGATCATTTTCTTAGTCTATCAGCTATATCCAAAATTTCTGTCACGTGAGCATACAAACACGCATCCCAAAACAACAACATAAACATCCCAAGAATTTCAAGTTTTCCTAATACTAATATTAAAGTTTAGGTTTTTTTCTCATTATTAAAAATTAATATTGTGCTATTTTGTCACCACCAGAAAAATAGCACTATGGCTTCATATTCACAAGTGAGGAGACTCTCTCAAGGTCATTAAACTTGTATTGGCTCCTATGTCTACTCTAGTAATTTATGATTACCTTAAGCCCAAGCCTTATCTTTGTAAACATGGTGCTATGTTTAAAATCAAATTGAAATAAAAAAATCACACGTTCATTTTGGTATTCTTCATAAAGACATTCATATAACATTTTACTCTAGTTACTGCACAACATGTTTTACTTTCATTATTACTATTATTATCATCATTAATACCAATTTCCTCTGTTACACTATGAATTTGTTGAGGATTGGGATCTTAATATAATTTTTTTATTTTTTAGCAATTAACACAGCATCTGGCACAGAACAGGTATAAAATGAATTGTTATTAAAATTAATTTACTTAATTTAATTCTATTCGCTTCTTTTTTTTCTGCTCCTGCTTTTATTTCTTTTCTCCTCCTGCTTTTTTTTTTCTCCTAGTTTTTCCTCTGGCCATTTATTTTTCTTATAAAACTTTTATTTCTTTTATTAAAAAAGTTCATTTTTCTTGTGGTATTTTGTCATCTCCTAAAGAATAGGACACCATGGCTCTGTAAACACAAGCTTGAAGACTCTTTCCAGTATATGAAACTTTTCTTGACTTCTAGGGGTAACTTAGCAAGTTATAATGGCCGTAAACCATAATCTTTCTCCTGTATATAATAATATATATAATCTATCTCACTGTTGATCTGCTTTTGGTTTTCCTTTGTTTTCTTTTTCAAGACGGTCTTTTATTATTACCTGACAGCAAGGTTCAATACATAATAGAGAGAAGTTCCTTTAATACCTGGATAATGGGAATCTTAATGATGATTATAAAAGAGAAGAATAACACCTTTAAACATGAAAAAAAGTTAGTGAAGTATGAAATAGAAATAAGCCTATCCCCAGTGAGATATCATTTTACACAAATATTACCTAATGTATTAAAAAGTAAAATTGATTATCTCCTGCTCAAATGTGTGCCGACTACACTGTCTAGTCTTCCTGGTGACTCTTCTAGACCATGGATTAATTTCTCAAAATGATGTGAAGACTGTTCTGGAATTCAACAGGAATATTCAAAAGGAACACATTTTCATTTGAGTAATGAATTATTATTTGAATCAGTCACTCAGTGAAACAATGGCACATCAGAAAAATATAAAAGTGTCCGTGAAGTATGAAGGGGTAATAGAAATAAAGGGTGCCTGTAGTATAATGGACAGCACTAGGTCATATTTGTGCTTCTTGCATACACTTAGCATCTTAATCAGTTTGGGCGGCCATAACAGAACACCATAGATGAGGTGGCTTATAAACAACAGAAATTTATTTCTCACAGTTTTAGAGACTGGGAAGTTCAAGATCAAGGTGCTGGCAGATTCTGGTCTGGTGAGAGCCCACCTCCTGGTTCATAGATTGCCATCTTTTTGCTGTGTCCTCGCATGGTGGAAGAGGAAGAGAGCTCTCTGGAGTTTCTTTTATAAGAAACTAATTTCGTTCATGAGGGCTCCACCCTCATGATCTAATCACCTCCCAAAGACCCCACTTCCTAATGTTATCACATTGTGGGTTAGGATTTGAACATATAGATTTTGGCGAGACACAAACATTGACCCATAACACTTACATATGAAGAAGGATAGCAGATTTCTATCTTTTCCTTTCCCTCCACGAGAAAACATTAAACCAACTGTGATGGGAAAGTAATTAAGGTAGGAAATTGTATAAAAACCTTCTAACATCTATCTTTGATGCTAAAGATAGCTCTTATCCTGCCAGGCTCCTCTTTCTCAACTGTGATTATTTATTTATTTATTTTGGAGATTGTTTTTCCCATGAATAGTTGCAATGTTCATTGCACATCAGTATTCATGAATAAATGCCACAACACATTTTCTAAACCTCATGATATATAAAATGCACATAAATTGGAGAAAACATTATATTAATTTTTCATACATATACTGTGGACAGGAAAACACAACCTACCAGAGGTTTCTCTAATGAGACTTCAAAGGTGTAGGAGTTTCCTAAAGTAAAAGGTCTTCTGAACATCACGGTATCCAGAGAGGAACAGAGGAACATGTCCTTAGAATGAGTGAAAGTAGAGGGTGGATTGCTTAGGATTTGAATAGTTTTGAGTCAAACATACCAAGAACAGTGATGTAAAGCTCACAGGCATTGTTTGAACAATGGGAAATTATCTCATATACTTATGTTTAAGAGTTACCAATGACTGTTGTCTTGTGAGAAATTAGCACTTCTTTCACTGCAAAGTCAATGCCATCTCTCTGGGAAATGGAAATCTTGTTTAAATAAAGCTCATTTAAGCTTTATTTTGACAGATACCTCATTATGACAGTGACTCAAATACCAATTCCTTTATGAAGCTTACAAGGAATATGTGCAAAGCACTATGCTGAGAGAAGCACATGAAAATATATACACAGAAATGCACTTTCCTTGCTCTTGAAGAATATGCAAACTGACAGTAAGAGTAGACATAACCCAATACTGTAACAAAGGATACAAAATAATATATGACAGGATAGAGATATTGTTCCAGTGTTATGGGAATTTAGAAGAGGACTAGATTAATTCTGGCTGGGGGAAAATTTTTGTGGTGGCAGAGGGATTTGAGTTGGGATTTCCATATTAGAAAATACGGATTTAAGGAGGATTAGTATTCTGGGGAAAGGGATTGTGTAGGCCCAAAACAATAAATCAGGAAGATGTAAGGTGTATGTGAGGGATTTTGTTTAGTTTGATTAAAAATAAAATTCAGTGAGAGGGAAGAATGACTGCTACTTTGGAGTAGAGTTGTGGCGGGATTTTAACAGGCAAGCTATGAGTTGCTGGCTTAAGCACTGAGATAGGAAGTGTTACTGTTTATAAAGATAAATAACTACAGTTAAAAAGACATTACTTTGTTGTATAAGGATAAAAAAGCAGATTTTGTGTTGTGACAACTGTTTACAAAGACTATATGATTTTGACTTTCTATGTCTAATGCTAAGTTTCTAACAGTCACCCTACATAAAAATTCACTGAATTTATTTGCTTCAGGTTTGGGTCTGTTGGCAAAGGTGCTGAAAATATTTGACTAGTTATTTTGTTGCATTAGACTTAATTATTTTGTTGGCATTTAAAACAAATCTCTAATACTCTGGGGCACTGAGCTGATTTGACTACAGAAGGAATCCCGTTGGGGCTTCTGTTAGACCATTTCAGTGTCCACTGCAATGAACGTTCGCAGGACGTGGTTTAGGAGATACACCAATAACTTTCTATGAAAATTAACTGCTAATATACTTCTGAAAAAGTTTAGTGGGGTTATCGAAAAAGAAACACATGGTATAACTATAGTACTTGTGCTGATGTTAACTCACTGGGAAGTGATTTCACTGGGATTATCATAGTTACCCACTGAGCACTGCTCTTAAGTTTCTACCAAACTACTTCTAGAAGGATCTTTCTGGAAGTTCTGCCCTCTGGCTTTTCACCTCTTTCTAGGGCTTTACAGCATGCTGATATCAGAATGAGAACACAACTATTTTGTTCCTAATAAATAATGGGCATTGGCATATACACTCTAAAAACATTCTTATCCACAATTCAACATCTCATGACCTTGGGAAGCTATAGCCTAAAGGGTCTCCCTATATCCTCTTATTTCTGAGAATACCATAAGTAAAGAACTTCAGGAAAAGTTTCAACAAGAGCAGTGCCAATTTCAGAGGTTCTAGGTCCACTAAATTCACTTTCAAGGCAAACATGACAATATTTTTTTAAAGTATGTAATATATTCTTTAGCATTTCCAAAAACTTCATACATCGGTGCACAATAAAGTATGAGAAATGATATATAGTTTAGCATGTATTTATTTAAAAATTTATGGGAAAAAAGAAACAAAACACTTTTAAGCATTAGTTTTAAAGTATTCAATAAACAATAGTAGGCAGGAAGATATAATGTTGTTACTACTCACTTAAACTGTCCTACTATTAATGAGTATCTTGGAATAAGGTAATTCCCAACCTCAGCTCTCACCCCCATCTCTCTCTAGCTTTCACCCCCACACACCTACTTTTAAGGAGAAAATGGCAAGTAAATATATTCTTTTTAAAAGACAGACTATAGAGAGACATAATTATGTGTGACTGTAGAATAGAACCATCAATATATTACTGAAACAAATATTTTATTTATTTTTCTCCTTTGGTACCTGTGGTGTGAGTCTGAGTGCAGAAAATGAGAGACTCCAAGTACATAAACTCAAGAGGAAAGAGAAGACATAGGCCCTTAAAAAATAATTAGCAGAAATATGATTTTTTTCACTAGATACAATCTTAGTGACCACTGAGATCTTGCTTGCTTGACCCTATCTGAAATAGAAAACAAAACAAAACAAACACTTTAAAATAAAAATTAATTTAGAGAACAGATTTATTTGGTTAAAAAAAACAAATATCGGTTTGAAATATTCTAAATACACATCAACTTATTATCTTCATAATAGGTGCAAAAGAAATTGAAACACTACTTTATTTTAAGTGTTAATTTATTTATATTATGTATTTATCATTATATTCAAATTTATGATTTAAATGTAAATCTTTCACATGTGGATACTGAATAAAGTATCCACATAATCAATTAAAAACTTAATTGTTCATCTAGTTGTTTGTAGAAAAACTAGCATTTAGTAATGTCTCAACAAAAATATATTGTAATTTAGGACCTAAGTTTTATACACACACATACACAATCATAGACTAAGCCATAGAAAAGAAAAGCAGGGAGTGGGGAGGAAGAAAGAATTTGATGAGCAGTTTTTTCGAATGACCTCATCTTTGTCTATAAGATTTCATTAAGAAAAAAGCCAGGCTTCTGACATCAGCATGGTCTTTTGTTATGATATTACATCTCATTTTTTTTTTTTTTACAATTACCTTCTAACTCTTGACTTGCCCTGTGATAACATTCTTGTGAAACCTCTCAAGTTCTAAAATAATGAAACATAAATATCTCCTATAATATTAACTATATTCTACACAATGCAATTTATTTGTTAAATTTTGTCTAAAAATCCCTTTCAGTCTAATGAGACAAACAATATTTAAATAAATTCCTTCAAAATGGTTATTGTAATAATAATCATAATTAGACATGGCAGCCATCAGTTAAATCATGTGATTCAGTGGGGACTCACTGGATTTTATTCTTTCTACATAAGCACTGTACAGTTAATAGAAGTGGTTTGTCGTCAACACTGGAAATTATTCACAAACATTTTAATGAGGTGATTCTTACAAAGGGATGAAATTAAATTTGACAATTATCTTGTTTTACTAATTGTTTTCTAGACGTCCAGAAGGCATTTTGATAAGCCTTTCATTTCAATTCAGCCAATTTTTTTGAGAAACTATAGTCTGTGTAAAGAAGTCTGTTTGAGTCCTAATAAAAAGAATATTTTTCAGCCCCAAATTCTTTAAGCAATTTGAACAGGAAGCAGGCAAACAGAGCTGTGAAGAACTCCCTCAGGGATTGTAAAGAAAATGTCCATTATGACCTTTTGAAATCTGAGGCAGGAAAAAGAAAAATAAATCAGGGGCATCAAAATAGACAAATGGGAGTTGTCAGTGGTTTCATGGGGATTAGCCATTCAAAGTACAGAATGTAACTGCATTTGTTGACTAAATACTGAATGAAGAGAAAATGATACTTTTTATTTGGAAAACAAAAACATGAATCTATTTATTTGAATAAAATAATTTACAAAAATTTTTGTTAAGTCCTATGGAGAAAACTGCTTTATAATAACTGAGTGCTGTTATTTACTGACATTTAGGAAAATGTTCGTGTATGTGGCTATGGGTCTTACCTTTTTAAAACTGTGTGATTCAGGTAAATTCAAACTAAATATAAGCCTCACTACTAGAACAATATTGGATTATCTTACCAATTGGTATGGATAAGCATATTACACTTAACAATTTGGCTGACTTGAAAGATATTTTGGCACAGGGTGTAAGGGCCAACTTAATTAAAGGCTGCAATATCCTGATGTAGGCTTAAGTGACACTGACTCTCACAATACATAATTAAATTCTCTCTATGGTGATCTTTCACATGAGAATTGTTGTAGCTTTCTATAAATCATGCACTGAAACTGTGCGTTGGGAAAATACCTTCAAATTTTGTTGGTTATAGAGATAGAAGGGCACTGCAGTCATCTATTTAAAACAAAATAATTCTTTTATTAGATACACTTAAATACTTGCAGTAACTGTAATAGCGGCTATACAGAAAAATACTTTAATTTTCATATTAAAATGAGCCCCTTAAAAAGTGCTCCTCATCGGTTGCAAAAATTAAATGGAGATACAAAAAAAAAAAGTATCATTTTCTTAATGAATGGGCCAAACTTAAAGAGGAACAAAGTGAATGCAATAGTGTACTCATAGGCAAGAATCCAAAAGCAGAATTTAACCAAGATTTACTTCTGTTAATATTTAAAAACAATTTTTATGCTGTGATTTTTTTTAATGATTCTTGACTTTGTTTAGCTCAAAACACCCAAGTACTAAGAAATGAAAAATTCCATTATTTACATCTAACTGCACATACAAATGGCTAATGTCCCCAGAAGTCAGGCTACCTTTTGTGTCTGATTTTATTTTTTCTTTTAATGAAGAGGGGGCCAACTTCCCCCCTCTGAGCTATTTGACTGATTTTGCCACCTCCCATTTAAGAATGGAGGATAACAGGGTTATTCCCCATGAGTGACTCCATCACTTCACTCATGTCTAAACTATTTTTATAGCTTGGCCATTGTCCAGAATCCTAACAGCAAGAATACTGACAAAACTCATGGTGCAGTTAGAACCGCCTGGCTGCATTTGAACCTTTAAAATTCACCAAAGGGTGGGGTGATATATGGAAAGAATAGTGGTGTTTTGGCTCGTCAGGACACTCAGGTTTCATATGTTCTGGTTTCAATAAGATTTCAAAGATTTCCCAAACCTTTGAAGTGTCATTTTAAAAAGCGTACACACATACCCACCCAAAGTAACATAATGTGAATTTCTGAATCATCAACATGGAAAGCAATAAACTATATAATATTTTGGCAAAATACAGGGAAAGGCATTTGAAATTGCTTTAAAAATGGCCACAGCAGGTAACTATATAGAGTTTACAAACTGCAAGCAGCATGCTAAGCAAATGTGTGTATTCTCTCCTGAAATGCTCCAATAGCTTTGTGAGACACGTTAGAAATTATTGTACTACAATTTAGAATATAGAAATTGAAATAGAATATAGAAATAATAATAATACAGAAGTTATTCTATAATTTTAAACATATATCATAGATGGGGATACAGACACAGAAAAATTAAGTAAGTAATCCAAGGTCACAGACAGAGTGAACAGAAGAGAAATTACTTGAACTCAAGCAGTCTGATTCCAGAAATTGTACCTTTAGCTACTATATTATGCAGCCTCCCATTTCTAATCCAACAAGTCATTTGGTAACAAAATATTTTATATATATTTTTTTTTTTTTTTTTTTTTGCTGTACGCGGGCCTCTCACTGCTGTGGCCTCTCCCGTTGCGGAGCACAGGCTCCGGACACACAGGCTCCGCGGCCATGGCTCGCGGGCCCAGCCGCCCCGCGGCATGTGGGATCTTCCGGGATCGGGGCACGAACCCGTGTCCCCTGCATCGGCAGGCGGACTCTCAACCACTGCGCCACCAGGGAAGCCCCAATATTTTATATTTTTAAGAAAAATCATAAATGTCAGTGATTCTAATGTTTAATTATGGTAACTCACAGATATTCTATTTTCAAAACTATTCTATATACTTTTTAAAGAGGAGATGTACAGTCAAGCTACATATGTATAATTATTCTCATTATGCATTCTTACTAAGGAAAATTATTGTTTGTTTTTTAACAGAAATAAATATTTTCAAAAACTTAAATGTCTAAACTCGTTAGTTAAAATGTTTGTACCAAGGGGGTTAATACAGTTAAATCAACTTACTATACAATTAATAGAGCTTATCCAATTCTCAAAATTTAATGTTATGATTCATTTTCTACATTGTGTTACTATTATGGGTAGATGGAAGATTCTTTTTCCCAGTAAATAACACATTTAACTTAGAGGGTCTAAATGTCTATATTGATTGTATTAATATGGTTTTAGATTAGAAAATTAACATAGGACTGCAGTTTCAAAGTTTTTATCTCCAGCATAAAACTGTCATTTACATTTGTCATTATGTCTCTAGTAGGATTATTTTATGTATTTCATTTTGTGTTTACTGCACAGGAGATTTGATTGGTACAATTTTTTCAAAAGTCTGTGCTACACTTTCTTGTGGTTGTGTGACTGTAGCGTTTTTGCTCTTACACACCTGATATCTGCTGTCATCTTGTGGTAGTAAACTCTGACAGCTAAGGTAAAAGATTATGGTTGGTTGTAAAAGTCGTATTGCAATTATCATGGGAATCAAAAATCAATTAAAATAATGATAAAAGTACATCTTTGAAAAAGGTATTAAAATTATAGAGACCTGCTTCTGGAAGATGGAAAAGAAATCACCTACATCCTATAAATAGTAGTTTTCAGAAATACTAATTTAAGTAACCCTTAGAAAGTATTTGGACTAAAAAAATATGTCAGCCTCTGTAAGACCAATGTGAAAGAAATATTTAGAATTATACAAAATAATTAAAATTTACACACTAAAGATGACTCAAAAACTGTTGGTCTTGACTTTTGAACAACTGTGCTTACATACTAGTGTGAAAACAACTGCATATTAACAGTATGTTTTTGTAGAATCCTTAGAATTAATCAAATTTATATCAATGTATATTCATGTTAGTGTTAAGTATAATATGTAAGAAGAAACTAGAAATTATTTTACTTGGAGTCAAGTCAGAAGTTATTGATCATATTCTAATTTTGATCCTGTCTATCATTTTGGACAAGTCACTGATTTTTTTAATATAATTCATTTTACCTGTCAAATCACAGAAAGAGCTAATATCTACATCTTAATATTAAACTGTGCCATTAAATCTAAATATCATTCAAAAAAAGACAGATTGACAAAGCAGATTTAAAAAAATGACCCAACTATATGAATATGAGAAACATACCTCATATTCAACAATATAGGTAGGTTGAAAGTAATAACATGGAATAAGACATACCATGAAAACATTAATTTTTAAAAAGTGGTTATATTAATATCTGAAAAAATAGACTATAGAGCAAAGAAAATTACTAGAGCTAAAGGGACATTACGTAATGATAAAAGGATCAGTCCACCAGTCAGACTTAATAGTCTTACCTTCTTTTTCAAGTATATTTTAGCTTAGTAATTCTAAGTTGGACAGGTTTTTGTTTTGTCTTGTTTTGTTTTTTTACTTTTTATCTCATTACTTAAAAAATGCCTTCCATTATATCAATATAACAGTTCGCATTATTCCTGACAAGAATTCAGGTAACATTCTTATCATTGTTCTCTACCTGATATATGTCTTTTTATCTCTGGCAGCTTTCATGATTTCCCTCTTTAATTTTGGTTTTCAGGAATTACTTCAAAGTGTCTAGGTGTCATTTTATTATATTTACTCTACACGGGATTTCCTGAGGTCCTAGAATATGTACTGATAGATTGATGTTTCTATGGAAAATTTTGACCAGTTTTTCTTATATAGCTTGTCTGTTCAATTTTCTTTCTTCTACTTGTTCTAAAATTAATCATTATGTTACATTTCAACTCACTGATAACTAAGTTCACGAACCCTTAGTCCCAACTTTTCAATTCTAGGATTTTAATTTGATTGTTGTTTATGTGTTTGTTTTTTAAAGACTTCTTTAAAAGGTAATTTTAGACTTACAACAAAATTGAGCAGGAGGTACAGAGATTTCCGATACACCCTCTGCCCCCACGCATGCAAAGATTTCCCCATTATCAACATACTCAACAGAATGATACATTTTTTACCAAAGATGAACTTACATGGACTTATCATAATCAGATAAGGTAAAGGTCAAAGTCCACAGTTTACCTTAGGGTTCACTCTTGATGCTATACATTCTATGGGTTTGAACAAATCTATAATGATATATATCTGTCATTATTCTCTCATTTTCACTGCACTAAAATGATTGTTTTTATAGTCTTCAGTTCTCTGAAGATAGTCCCCATCTGTTCATTCATTATTTTTACCATTTCTTGCAGATCATGATCTGCTAATTCCACTGTCTGAGTCATCACTTGTTCTGCATTTATTTGTTTTGATTATGAGTTCCATTTTTTTGCCTTTCACTTTTTAAAAAAATTTGTAATGTTTACCAGAATTTATTAATAGATTAACAATGGAAGCTGATATATATTATTATTTTGCTTTATTCATTTTGCTTTTCCCTGAAAAGCATATTCCTTCTTATGTCTACTGGCTAAAGTGAGGAGATGATCATTCACATTTCACCAGGTGCAAATTGATTTGGGGTGCACCACAGGTTTTGATAATTGCTATGGCTGCTAGAGTCAGTATATTTGATCTTATCAAAGTTGACTCCTGGGAGTTGGGCTGTTATTTACCTTTAGATTCATTAGTAGCATAGCTTCTAGTTTCAGAGACTTCAAATATAATACACAAATACTATGATAATTGTTTCTGACTTTCAGTCTCAACTTCATTGAACAAGTATTTGTGTTATTTTAAGAATAGTAGTTACCAAGGTAAAGTGGTATTCTGCAACTGAAATTATAGTTAGATGAATATGAATTATAGATAAATATTTCACAAATATAACTAAATGTTATAGAGTGAAACTGTGTTGTCATAAAGGTTCTTGGTTTTATAAGCCACAGAAACTCTTTAAATTCCTTCCAGAAAATAATAATTCATATTTTCAATGATAAGGGAAAACTCTGTCACTACTTTATGTTTGATTTTTCTTTTTGTAAGAACGTACAAGTTAACTTTTTAACCTAAAATCCAGTTCTGTCATGGTTCTTTGTTTCCATCAGCAAGTTTGTAATAACCTCCAATCCCTGAAAACGTTTAGTTTCCTCACATAAAATAATAAACCTTAAAGATATATAAACCCTAAAATTCTGTTTAAAGAGAAAACTTATTTGAAAAACTAATAAGGCCAAGTCACGAGGTTAATAGTATTCTCATTGATTTTATCAATTATTAATTATTTTATATTTTTCAAAAAGTTATTTTTACATAGTTTCTCATTATTTCTATTTGTCCAAATACATTCTGATAACTCTGTGAGTTAGAAAGCTGTTGTTAAAATAATTTGATTATGATAATATAGAGATGATACTTATCTCCTCAGTTAAGGACAGAAATAGTACTAATTACAAAGTCTTCATATTTCCAATTCTTCCCATTTCTACTATTCAAATTAATGACAAATATGTACATATATATCTAGAGAGAGAGAGAGAAAGAGAGAGAGAGACAGAGACAAAGTATTCCAGTATGTGCAAGATACTGGGGTAATTCTTAGAAATTTTATCAAGCACTAATACTATTGATATATTTATTATGTAATCTGCATGCACAAAACCATATTTTTCCAATACATAATGGAAAGTGTTTATTATTTTCGAAAGAACCTGAAATTTGTAGTTTAAGGAAGTTGAATTTGAAATTAGCTCTACACTAACTTGTCACAAGTTCATTAAAATATGGATAAGTACTATTTTTCAGTAGTTTTAGGAAGAATACATGAGATATAAATGGAATGTGCCTGGCATATTGATTATCCTAATTAATATAAATAATTGTATTAGGAAAATCAAAGGGGCGTTCAGAGAACATTCAAGAATACAAAACATTAAACGTGCAATTTTTACTCTGGCATTGATTTTCTGTCTGCCTTTCAGCTTCTCCATGACAACTCTGGAAATACTTAACCATCACACAGAGTTTTCATATGGATTAACCAGTAGGTGGCTTTATGCTACTCTATGAAATGTATTCACATGGTGAGCTCTCCCATCTACTAAGAAAATGATGCAGTGTTCGTTTAAGAAAATACAACATCCATAGTCACCAGAGGCATTTTGAATGGCCTCCTTGTAATAGTAATGTATTTATTCTACTCCATCCACACACTTGATGCCTCTTGTACCCAGCAGTACTCATATCAGGGAATAAACTTTCAATGAGTGACCACGGAAGATAAAACAAAGAAAAGAGCTTGCAGTTTTCCCTGTGAGAAAAGCTGTTTGAAAGCTTCCCTTGTTCTTATGTTTAAAAATAAGTTTCCTTTCATTAATCCAGTTTATAGTGTGCACACATGATTTACTAAAACAGAGTTCACTACTCATGAATATATCTATTAGACAAGTGAATTCTTTTCATTTTTGGTCAATTTGCACTGAGGAAAATTGAGAGAAGGTAAGAATTCATTATACAAAGGAATATGGAAAGGCCCTTGTAGTTACAAGACATGTAAGGCTGTTTATAAGGTAGTTTGATGGAAAAAAAGAAATTAACTTTTTAAAATTAAACAAAAGAATAATTAATACATCCTGATGTTACAAAATCAGATATGACAATGCCTGTGATTTTTATGTCAGTCTGCTTATTTACATTACATAAAAAAGTTAAAGAGTTACATCTTTCTTTGCTACCATTTTGTCATATATCTAGAGAAACTTCCTTCTTAATTACCTGGGTCAAAGATACCAAGTGCCAACAATTTACCAAACTATTTGCCAAAGCAACCCTCACTATTTGGGTTTTTATTAGTTGGTTTCCACCAGAGAAAACTTTTTTCAAACATCCCTTTTATCACATCTTGGAGTAATTAATCTTGCTTGAGTCTTTCTTAGTGGGCAGCTCATTAATTTTCATGATGTTCTTTCATTGCTGATTAACTCTCATTTAAAACACAACAAACAAACCATAATTTTTTCAATTTTTCCAAGGTGCATTTCCCTGACACTTCTTTCTAAATCTATTTATCTCACTTCTTTCTAAAGCTATCTATCTATCTATCTATCATCTTAAGATAGATATCTATATACATATGTGTGTTTATGTATCTATATATATTTGCATCTAATATGATAGTGAAAATTATCTAAAGGAGAATTTATACATGAAAGAGGAGGGTAAAATCCTGTGGCTAGTAAGTGCATACTTGACAGAATGAGTGACATTTGAGACTACTGATGAATTAGATTTTGACAGGTTTATGGCAACTACCTGATAAGTTTCCCATTATCTAACTGTGATGGATCATGGAACTTGCTGAAAATAATACTGGCAAGAAAACTAGTGCTCATGTGATCTTAGAATCGCTAAGAACATAATAGTAAAATAGTAAAATCAATGATTCCTGTTAAGTAGAAACCTGTGTGTGGTATGGTTTCAGAGACTCTAACCTGATGCTACCTGTTAACAGTCAATGTTTCCATATTGTCTGGGTGTCTTCCAGGTTAAATTGACTGAGCCTGGATTATATTAGTGGTACTATAGTAGCAAAATTGCATCTGGAGACCATACACACACTTTCTTTCTTACCAATTTTCACTTGGTTGTATTTACTGAACTTACGGAAGTGCTGAGTGAGTCATGGCAAGCTGCCTGTCAAGTGAAAGGTGCCATCCAGCCTGGCTGAAGCAAGCTAAGGGACTCAACATCTTTATATATGTGACTAGTAGGCAACAACGTGGCTATTTCATAATTGCATATGTAAGCAATAAAATCACTATTATTATATGCACAAAATTATAGTTGTTGGAGTATTTTTGTCATTTTATCTAATGTGAGAATGCCTTCCATCCAACCTTCTATTGAGATGTCCACTCAGATTCTTTGTGTATTTCCAATACAAGCCTACATTAATCAAACACTTCCATTGTTGAGTTGTTCCAATGGCTGGCTATTTGTTAACTTCTAGATTTACAAGAAAAGGAGGAAAAAAAACTAGCCTAGCAGCCAAATTTGTCAAGAAGACGTTGGGATATAATATCTGTAGGCAATAGGTACAGGTGATTCCATTATCAAATTAGAAGTTGTACTGAATAAACTCATAGTAACTTTCAATTGTAATCCTGTCAGTTTAAATGCCATGCATGTCAGTTTCTGAAAAAATAAATCTCTAATCCTTTCACTTAATATTTGTCTTTTGCATTTCCCAAACATTGATCTCAGATCTTCAAAACAATGACTTTAAATGGGGGGCAATATTGCTGCTCAAGGGACATTTGGTAATGTCTAGAGATACTTTGGTTGTCACAACTGGGGAGGATGGGTGTTATTGCATCTAGTGCGTAGAGGCCATGGATGCTGCTAAACACCCTAAAATAAACAGTGCGGCCCACAACAAAGAGTTATTTGACCCAAATTGTCAATTGTTCCAAGGCTGAGAAACAGTGATCTAAGGATACACAAAATTAATCTAATTATTTTAACATATAACTTTTTTTTTATTTAACAAATTTAATCAGTTATACATATACATATGTTCCCATATCACCTCCCTTTTGCATCTCCCTCCCACCCTCCCTATCCCACCCCTCCAGGTGGTCACAAAGCACCGAGCTGATCTCCCTGTGCTATGCGGCTGCTTCCCACTAGCTATCTACCTTACGTTTGGTAGTGTATATATGTCCATGCCGCTCTTTCGCTTTGTCACAGCTTAACCTTCCCCCTCCCCATATCCTCAAGTCCATTCTCTAGTAGATCTGTCTTTATTCCTGTCTTACCCCTATGTTCTTCATGACACTTTTTTTCTTAAATTCCATATATATGTGTCAGCATACAGTATTTGTCTTTCTCTTTCTGACTTACTTCACTCTGTATGACAGACTCTAGGTCCATCCACCTCATTACAAATAGCTCAATTTTGTTTCTTTTTATGGCTGAGTAATATTCCATTGTATATATGTGCCACATCTTCTTTATCCATTCATCTGATGATGGACACTTAGGTTGTTTCCATCTCCGGGCTATCGTAAATAGGGCTGTTATGAACATTTTGGTACATGACTCTTTTTGAATTATGGTTTTCTCAGGGTATATGCCCAGTAGTGGGATTGCTGGGTCATATGGTAGTTCTATTTGTAGTTTTTTAAGGAACCTCCATACCGTTCTCCATAGCGGCTGTACCAATTCACATTCCACCAGCAGTGCAAGAGTGTTCCCTTTTTTCCACACCCTCTCCAGCATTTATTGTTTCTAGATTTTTTGATGATGACCATTCTGACTGGTGTGAGATGATATCTCATTGTAGTTTTGATTTCCATTTCTCTAATGAGTAAAGATGTTGAGCATCCTTTCATGTGTTTGTTGGCAGTCTGTATATCTTCTGTGGAGAAATGTCTATTTAGGTCTTCTGCCCATTTTTGGATTGGGTTGTTTGTTTTCTTGTTATTGAGCTGCATGAGCTGCTTATAAATTTTGGAGAGTAATCCTTTGTCAGTTGCTTCATTTGCAAATATTTTCTCCCATTCTGAGGGTTGTCTTTTGGTCTTGTTTATGGTTTCCTTTGCTGTGCAAAAGCTTTGAAGTTTCATTAGGTCCCATGTGTTTATTTTTGTCTTTATTTCCATTTCTCTAGGAGGTAGGTCAAAAAGGATCTTGCTGTGATTTATGTCATAGAGTATTCTGCCTATGTTTTCCGCTAAGAGTTTGATAGTTTTTGGCCTTACATTTAGGTCTTTAATCCATTTTGAGCTTATTTTTGTGTATGGTGTTAGGGAGTGATCTAATCTCAAACTTTTACATGTCCCTGTCCAGGTTTCCCAGCACCACTTATTGAAGAGACTGTCCTTTCTCCACTGTACATTCCTGCCTCCTTAATCAAAGATAAGGTTACCATATGTGCATGGGTTTATCTCTGGGCTTTCTATCCTGTTCCATTGATCTATCTTTCTGTTTTTGTGCCAGTACCACACTGTCTTGATTACTGTAGCATTGTAGTATAGTCTAAAGTCAGGGAGCCTGATTCCTCCAGCTCCATTTTTCGTTCTCAAGATTGCTTTGGCTATTCGGGGTCTTCTGTGTTTCCATACAAATTGTGAAATTTTTTGCTCTAGTTCTGTGAAAAATGCCAGTGGTAGTTTGATAGGGATTGCATTGAATCTGTAGATTGCTTTGGGTAGTAGAGTCATTTTCACAATGTTGATTCTTCCAAACCAAAAACATGGCACATCTCTCCATCTATTTGTATCATCTTTAATTTCTTTCATCAGTGTCTTATAATTTTCTGCATACAGGTCTTTTGTCTCCTTAGGTAGGTTTATTCCTAGATATTCTATTCTTTTTGTTGCAATGGTAAATGGGAGAGTTTCCTTGATTTCACTTTCAGATTTTTCATCATTAGTATATAGGAATGCCAGAGATTTCTGTGCATTAATTTTGTATCCTGCTACTTTACCAAATTCATTGATTAACTCTAGTAGTTTTCTGGTAGCATCTTTAGGATTCTCTATGTATAGTATCATGTCATCTGCAAACAGTGACAGCTTTACTTCTTCTTTTCCAATTTGGATTCCTTTTATTTCCTTTTCTTCTCTGATTGCTGTGGCTAAAACTTCCAAAACTATGTTGAATAAGAGTGGTGAGAGTGGGCAACTTTGTCTTGTTCCTGATCTTAGTGGAAATGGTTTCAGTTTTTCACCATTGAGGACGATGCTGGCTGTGGGTTTGTCATATATGGCCTTTATTATGTTGAGGAAAGTTCCCTCTATGCCTACTTTCTACAGGGTTTTTATCATAAATGGGTGTTGAATTTTGTTAAAAGCTTTCTCTGCATCTATTGAGATGATCATATGGTTTTTCTCCTTCAATTTGTTAATATGGTGTATCACGTTGATTGATTTGCATATATTGAAGAATCCTTGCATTCCTGGAATAAACCCCACTTGATCATGGTGTATGATCCTTTTAATGTGCTGTTGGATTTTGTTTGCTAGTATTTTGTTGAGGATTTTTGCATCTATGTTCATCAGTAATATTGGCCTGTAGTTTTCTTTCTTTGTGACATCCTTGTCTGGTTTTGGTATCAAGGTGATGGTGGTCTCGTAGAATGAGTTTGGGAGTGTTCCCCCCTCTGCTATATTTTGGAAGAGTTTGAGAAGGATAGGTGTTAGCTCTTCTCTAAATGCTTGATAGAATTCGCCTGTGAAGCCATCTGGTCCTGGGCTTTTGTTTGTTGGAAGATTTTTTATCACAGTTTCAATTTCAGTGCTTGTGATTGGTCTGTTCATATTTTCTATTTCTTCCTGATTCAGTCTTGGCAGGTTGTGCATTTCTAAGAATTGGTCCATTTCTTCCAGGTTGTCCATTTTATTGGCATAGAGTTGCTTGTAATAATCTCTCATGATCTTTTGTATTTCTGCAGTGTCAGTCGTTACTTCCCCTTTTTCATTTCTAATTCTATTGATTTGAGTCTTCTCCCTTTTTTTCTTGATGAGACTGGCTAATGGTTTATCAATTTTGTTTATCTTCTCAAAGAACCAGCTTTTAGTTTTATTGATCTTTGCTATCGTTTCCTTCATTTCTTTTTCTTTATTTCGGATCTGATTTTCATGATTTGTTTCCTTTTGCTAACTTTGGGATGTTTTTGTTCTTCTTTCTCTAATTGCTTTAGGTGCAAGGTTAGGTTGTTTATTCGAGATGTTTCCTGTTTCTTAAGGTGGGATTGTATTGCTATAAACTTTCCTCTTAGAACTGCTTTTGCTGCATCCCATAGGTTTTGGGTCGTCGTGTCTCCATTGTCATTTGTTTCTAGGTATTTTTTAATTTCCTCTTTGATTTCTTCAGTGATCACTTCGTTATTAAGTAGTGTATTGTTTAGCCTCCATGTGTTTGTATTTTTTACAGATCTTTTCCTGTAATTGATATCTAGTCTCATAGCATTGTGGTCAGAAAAGATACTTGATACAATTTCAATTTTCTTAAATTTACCAAGGTTTGATTTGTGACCCAAGATATGATCTATCCTGGAGAATGTTCCATGAGCACTTGAGAAAATGTGTATTCTGTTGTTTTTGGATGGAATGTCCTATAAATATCAATTAAGTCCATCTTGTTTAATGTATCATTTAAAGCTTGTGTTTCCTTATTTATTTTCATTTTGGATGATCTGTCCATTAGTGAAAGTGGGGTGTTAAAGTCCCCTACTATGATTGTGTTACTGTCGATTTCTCCTTTTATGGCTGTTAGTATTTGCCTTATGCATTGAGGTGCTCCTATGTTGGGTGCATAAATATTTACAATTGTTAGATCTTCTTCCTGGATTGATCCCTTTATCATTATGTAGTGTCCTTCTTTGTCTCTTCTAATAGTCTTTATTTTAAAGTCTATTTTGTCTGATATGAGAATTGCTACTCCAGCTTTCTTTTGGTTTCCATTTGCATGGAATATCTTTTTCCATCCCCTTACTTTCAGTCTGTATGTGTCTCTAGGTCTCAAGTGGGTCTCTTGTAGACAGCATATATATGGGTCTTGTTTTTGTATCCATTCTGCGAATCTGTGTCTTTTCGTGGGAGCATTTATCCATTTACATTTAAGGTAATTATTGATATGTATGTTCCTATTCCCATTTTCTTAATTGTTTTGGGTTCGTTATTGTAGGTCTTCTCCTTCTGTTGTGTTTCTTGCCTAGAGAAGTTCCTTTAGCATTTGTTGTAAAGCTGGTTTGGTGGTGCTGAACTCTCTCAGCTTTTGCTTGTCTGTAAAGGTTTTAATTTCTCCATCAAATCTGAATGAGATCCTTGCTGGGTAGAGTAATCTTGGTTGCAGGTTTTTCTCCTTCATCACTTTAATTATGTCCTGCCACTCCCTTCTGGCTTGTAGAGTTTCTGCTGAGAGATCAGCTGTTATCCTGATGGGGATTCCCTTGTGTGTTATTTGTTGTTTTTCCCTTGCTGCTTTTAATATGATTTCTTTGTGTTTAATTTTTGACAGTTTGATTAATATGTGTCTTGGCGTATTTCTCCTTGGATTTATTCTGTATGGGACTCTCTGTGCCTCGTGGACTTGATTAACTATTTCCTTTCCCATATTAGGGAAGTTTTCAACTATAATCTCTTCACATATTTTCTCAGTCCCTTTCATTTTCTCTTCTTCTTCTGGAACCCCTATAATTCGAATGTTGGTGCGTTTAATGTTGTCCCAGAGGTCTCTGAGACTGTCCTCTGTTCTTTTCATTCTTTTTTCTTTATTTTGCTCTGCAGCAGTTATTTCCACTATTTTATCTTCCACCTCACTTATCCGTTCTTCTGCCTCAGTTATTCTGCTATTGATCCCATCTAGAGTATTTTCATTTCATTTATTGTGTTTTGAATCATTGCTTGATTCATCTTTAGTTCTTCTAGGTCCTTGTTAACTGTTTCTTGCGTTTTGTCTATTCTATTTCCAAGATTTTGGATCTTGGAAATAGAATCTTGGATCATCTTTACTATCATTATTCTGAATTCATTTTCAGGTAGACTGCCTAGTACCTCTTCATTTGTTAGGTCTGGTGGGTTTTTATCTTGCTCCTTCTCCTGCTGTGTGTTTTTCTGTCTTCTCATTTTGCTTATGTTACTGTGTTTGGGGTCTCCTTTTTGCAGGCTGCAGGTTCGTAGTTCCCGTTGTTTTTGGTGTCTGTCCCCAGTGGCTAAGGTTGGTTTAGTGGGTTGTGTAGGCTTCCTGGTGGAGGGGACTAGTGCCTGTGTTCTGGTGGATGAGGCTGGATCTTGTCTTTCTGGTGGGCAGGTCCACGTCTGGTGGTGTGTTTTGGGGTGTCTGCGGACTTTTTATGATTTTAGGCAGCCTCTCTGCTAATGGGTGGCGTTGTGTTCCTGTCTTGCTAGTTGTTTGGCATAGGGTGTCCAGCACTGTAGCTTGCTGGTCGTTGAGTGAAGCTGGGTGCTGGTGTTGAGATGGAGATCTCTGGAAGATTTTCGCCGTTTGATATTATGTGCAGCTGGGAGGTCTCTTGTGGACCAGTGTCCTGAAGTTGGCTCTCCCACCTCAGAGGCACAGCACTGACTCCTGGCTCCTCAATTTGGGATGATGTGTTGTCTATTCATGTATTCCACAGATGCAGGGTACATCAAGTTGATTGTGGAGCTTTAATCCGCTGCTTCTGAGGCTGCTGGGAAAGATTTCCCTTTCTCTTCTTTGTTCCCACAGCTCCCGGGTCTCTGCTTTGGATTTGGCCCCGCCTCTCCGTGTAGGTCGCCGGAGGGCGTCTGTTCTTCGCTCAGACAGGACAGGGTTAAAAGAGCAGCCGCTTCGGGGACTCTGGCTCACTGAGGCCGGGGGGGGAGGGAGAGGCATGGAGTGCGGGGCGAGCCTGCAGCGGCAGAGGCCGGCGTGACATTGCACCAGCCCGAGGCGTGCCGTGCGTTCTCCCAGGGAAGCCGTCTCTGGATCCCGGGACCCCGGCAGTGACGGGCTGTACAGGCTCCCGGAAGGGCAGCGTGGACAGTGACCTGAGCTCGCACACAGGCCTCTTGGCGGCGGCAGCAGCAGCCCCAGCGTCCCACGCCCGTCTATGGGCTCCGCCCTTTCAGCCGCGGCTTGCGCCCGTCTGTGGGGCTCCTTTAAGCAGTGCTCTTAATCCCCTCTCCTCGCGCACCAGGAAACCAAGAGGGAAGAAATAGTCTCTTGCCTCTTCGGCAGCTCCAGAGTTCTCCCGGACTCCCTCCCGGCTAGCTGTGGCGCATTAGCCCCCTTCAGGCTGAGTTCTCGCCTCCAGTCCCAGTCCTCTCCCTGCGCTCTGACCGAAGCCCGAGCCTCAGCTTCCAGCGCCGCCCGCCCCGGTGGGCGAGCAGACAAGCCTCTCGGGCTGGTGAGTGCCGGTCGGCATCGATCCTCTGTGCGGCAATCTCTCCGCTTTGCCCTTCCCAGGTACGTGGGGAGTTTTTTGCCTTTTGGGAGGTCTGAGGTCTTCTGCCAGCGTTCAGTAGGTGTTCTGTAGGAGTTGTTCCACGTGTAGCTATATTTCTGGTGTATCTGTGCGGAGGAACGTGATCTCCGCATCTTACTCTTCCACCATCTTCCCCGGAAGTCCAACATATATACTTTTAAATTGAAGTCATATTGCTTTTTTGTTGAAATATAATTGAGATATAATATTATGTAAGATACAAGTCTACTACATAGTGATTTGACATTTGAATACATTATGGAGTGATCACCACAGCAAGCCTGAAAATCCTCTGTTCCCCGACAAAGTTATGGGAATAACAATATTATTGACCATATTCCTTACACTGTATATTACATCCCAATGGCTCATTTATTTTATAACTGGAAGTTTTTACTTCTTAATCCCTTATACCTACCTCACCCCTCTAACACCCCTCCCCTCTGGCAACCACTGGTTTCTTCGTTCTCTGTAACTATGTATCCGTTTTCATTTTATTTTGTTTGTTTGTTTTCTTTTTTTAGACCCCACTTTATGAGATCAAAAAGTATTTGTCTTTCTATGTCTGACTTATTTCACTTGGCATAATACCCCCTAGATCCATCCATGTTGTCACAAATGGCAGGATTTCATTTTTCATGGCTAATATTCCAGTGTGCGTGCATGTATATTCACACATACACAATGGAATATATATATACATATAGAAGATATATATATATATACATATATATATATATATATATGTATATATATATATATTTACCACATCCTCTTTATCCATTCATTTATCAGTGAACAATTTATCTTTTCAAATTAGTGTTTTTGGTTTCTTTAGGTAAATACCCAGAAGTGAAATTGCTGGATTGTATGGGAGTTCTACTTTGCATTTTTGGAGGAACATCCATACTGCTTTCCATAGAGGCTGTATCAATTTACAATCCCACAAAATAGTTCATGAGGGTTCCATTTTCTCCACATCCTTGACAACACTTGTTATTTGTTGTCTTTTTGATGATAGCCCTTCTGACAGGTGTGAAGTGGTATCTCATTGTGGTTTTGATTGGCATTTCTCTGATGACTAGTGATGTTGAGCATCTTTTCAGTTGTCTGTTGACCATCTGTATATCTTCTTTGGAAAAAGTCTATTCAGGCCCTCTGACCATCTGGTTTTTTTTTTTTTTTTTTTTACATCTTTATTGGAGTATAATTGCTTTACAATGGTGTGTTAGTTTCTGCTTTATGAAAAAGTGAATCAGTCATACATATACATATGTTCCCACATCTCTTCCCTCTTGCGTCTCCCTCCCTCCCACCCTCCCTATCCAACCCCTCTAGGTGGAGACCATCTTTTAATCAGGATTTATTTTTTGATGTTGAGTTGTATACGTTCTCTGTATATTTTGGATATTAACACATTAATGGTTGTATGATTTGTAAATATCTTCTCCCATTTTGTAGGTTGCTTTTTCATTTTTTTGATAGCTTCCTTCACTACACACATCTTTCTAGTTTGATATAGTCACATTTCTTTATTTTTGCTTTTGTTTCCCATATTGTTTTCTACATTTATGAGAGTATATTAAGAAACTGAGGCAGATGACTTGAGCAGTGTCACAGAGCTAGAACATATCTTCCAGTTGATCCCAGATTTGCCTGGATTCACATAATCAATGCTTTATCTGCTTTATCCACAGTATGTAAGATAATGCTTGCTTGCTTCTCATGGCAAAGGTATCATTAATTCAGAGGCAAATCATGACTCTCCTTGTTAATAACTGTTTCCAAGACAGTTAACCAAAACCAGAAGAATTTTTAAAGCCCTTTACCATGTTTTTACCTCTCTAGCTATAAGTCATATGCCTAGGTGTTCTTTCATCTCTAATGATATTGCCAAAAATGATTCATTTTCTTACCTCTCCACTCTATGGGATGTCTGGCAGTTAGTTAATTCTGCATACTGTTCCTTTCTATTAAGTGGGAGGAGAGAAATGAGGAGTGGAAACTCTAAGTCTTCTGTAGTTTACTTAAGTCTGTATCTAGCAAATGTTTGCTCATTCCTTGTTTTGAGTAGTGATGCACAATTCTCCTTATATATGCATTCTACAGATCATTTGTTACAAAGTTGCACAAGGAGTAGGGCATACTTATAGAGATCTATGGTCAATTTATACTCATGATTCAAATATATTCTTTTAATTTAGTAAGTGAAGAACATTCTTTTATAACTCAGCAAAGTAATGTTGGAGTAGAATAGCAAGGTCCAGTTTAATGTCACTGATGGTATCTGTGATAGTAAAGAAACACTGGAAGCAAAAGTGGGACACAGGCCAGCCTCAATTTGTAGAGGGCATGGAAATCTCTGTAGGACAAAGCTGTGAGAGAAATTAAAATCAGAAACAAAAATTGTGAAACATAAGCTACCACTTTATTTTGGTTTGCAGAGTGGTATGAAAGTAGTTCTTTTTTAACAGAAAAATAATCATGAGGAGTTTGGTATAGTCAACTCATAGTGACTCTTTAATCCTATTTTCTCCACCAGATTTGTGTTCTACTTGCACACACATTTGCCAAAGTTTTAAAATTTCCATTGTAAAGACATAATTCTTATTCTTCAATATTTAACATTTTGTTCATGAAGACTGAAAAGTTTTATTTAAATGTTTCTGTATTTTTTCTTTCAGTTTTATTGATATATAATTGACATACAGCATTATATAAGTATAAGGGGTACAGCACAATGATCTGAAATACTTACATCATGAAATGATTGTCATAATAAATTTAGTAAATATCCATCATCTCATATATAATGAAAAGAAAGAAAAAAATATTTTCCTTGTGATGAGAACTCTTAGGATTTACTCTCTTAACTTTCCTATATAACATACAACAGTGTTAATTATATTAATCATGTTGTACATTACATCGCTCGTACTTACTTATCTTACAACTGGAGGTTTGTACCTTTTGGCTACCTCCATCCTATTCTTCCTCCACCTCTGATAACCACAAATCTGATCTCTTTTTCTATGAGTGTGCTTGTTTGTTTGCTTTTTGAAGTATAACTGACTTACAACACTGTTAGTTCCTGGTGCTCAACATAGGGATTTGATATTTCCATATATTACAAAATAATCCCAAAAATATATTTTAAAATTTCTGTTTTTTAAACTATTGACTTATTTTTTTATAAGCTTTCTTCTTCTTTAATAAATATTTACTTTTGAAGACAGATGTAACTTTTCAGGTATTTTCAACTAGTCTGTGTCCTCCCCACTCCTACCCGCCACCTGCCCTCTAAACACTTCTCCCTGATTCAGCTTGGCAACAGTCATGTCCAGGAAGATTTTTTTCTTTTGGCAACAAAAGTGAGAACAAAAAGCAGCTGAGATGGAGGCAAATACAAAAACTGTAACGTGCTTCTAGGAAAATACAGAGACCTCACTATAAGAAACATAGCCACTCTGGATAAGGGAGTAAGAGCAATTATCCTGAAGAAGGCTTGAGTACAGAATGACAGCTCCTGAATTTGCTCTACTTAAACTTGTACCTCTACACTGCTGAAACTGAGGAAACTGAGTCCCCTTGTTTTAGCCTTATCAACAGTATCTTGGTACTAACACTAGAGGACAGCGCCCAGTGCCAAGTATTATTTGCCAGCATAATCCAGTACTTATCAACGAGCTGTTTCCCCATTTCTCTTCCCTAGACCTTAGTAATCCCTAGTTAAAAAAATAAATTTAAGCTGTGGTGATTTTTAAAAACTTCTATTCTTTACACATTTCTTCAAAGTGTATTTTACTGATTTTTCAAAAGATTCACTTACTCTTTCATTCTAACAGCTATGTTGGTGTTATTTGATCATTGATCATGTTTTTTCTTTTAATTATAACAGAGTATGTTCTAGGTTTATTTAAAATATTTAATATACATTCTAATTCTTAATATGGTTTTGGGTGCTTATTATTTTTTAATTTATAATAAAATATTTTAACATATTCCATTGTAGTTATTTTTAAATTTGTATCTAAATCTTGAGTAGTTTATGAAGAAACAAATGCTCATTGCTACAACAAATATGCAATGAGAACTAACATATCATTCTATATTTGCTTTAATTGAGAGATCAAGTAACTGCTTTTTGAGCATCTGCAAACTGCCTATGGATGTGGTAAGAGAAGAAGATAAATAAACAAGCAATACAATATGCCTGCCTTAGAGACATTACACTCTTGTGGGAAAGACCAAAAGCAACAAATACAACACAATGCTTATACAGAACATATATATGTAAAAAATAGTCTGTGAGCACAAAAACTGGATATATTTAATTTTAGCTGGGTGGGAAATAAAAGGCTCGACAAGCGAGCACAAAATTTTTCCAGAAAAGTTATAAACCATCTTAAAATCCACAATCTTAATTTTCTTGATTTAATGACAGCCTTGGTATTACTGAGTAGACTGTTCAACTGAAATTATATATTCTTTGGGTAGGTAATATATCGTTACTTTGTGCTGGTGTTCACAAAAACAAAACAAAACAAAACAAAAAAACCACACACACACTGACTAAACAGAAGAACTGGTGTTTTTAATCATTTTCATGGCAGTGACCACCTAGAGGGGTGGGATAGGGAGGGTGGGAGGGAGGGAGACGCAAGAGGGAAGAGATATGGGAACATACGTATATGTATAACTGATTCACCTTGCTATAAAGCACAAACTAACACACCATTGTAAAGCAATTATACTCCAATAAAGATGTTAAAAAAAATCAATATAGCCAGAGTCTTTCTTTGTAGGTATATGTGGCTGTTATATCAGAAACCCTTTACAATATGAAAACAGAATTCACTCTCTCTCACTTTCCTGTACAGACTGTTATCTCTCAAAACAACCTATTTCATTTTGAGATATCTATAACTTTCAGCCCAGAAGTTTTTACCATTTTAATAAACTAATATGATGTGTCCAAATAAATGGAATTACACTTTAATTATTTTTAATTAAATTTCAATAGAGCCAAAACCAAGTTCATAATGGAATAAGTTTTCTATGGTCTTTCTTATAATGGTTTATTCACATTTGTATCCATTCAGATTTAATTCAGTATCTATCCAAAATCAGGCATTTAGATATATGGTTATTTGAGCTTTTATACTTTCTGAAAAATGGACATTTAAAGCAATCTGCAATTTACAATAAAAAAGTTAGGCTTGAGGATCATATTCATGCATATAATTTTAAACTGAAAATGCATAAGAAACAAACTTTCCCATGTGAATTTTATTTTAAAAACTCACAGCATAGTCCAGGTACAAAAACTTCAAGAGTGCCACACAATTTGTTTAAACTTTTTTTTTGTTTCAATTTCTTCTGAGATTAAACAGACTTCTACATCTATTGCCTCAATGTGTTCACTGACTTTCCGGACTAATCAGAAGTTTTCAAAATGCAATGATTACATGAAATTAATGAACTCCTTTGTCCTGCGTAAATCTGGAATTAATTTGGCGATGTACAGTGAATGGAATCTGAAATATTTCAACAAAATTCAAAATAAAATATTTATTTCAGTTAGCTTTTGCCACAATTGACCTTACGATCCTGACACTTCCACAGTCATTATTTCAAATGAAAAGAAAAAATACTTTATTTCAAGTGAGTGAAAGTTGAAATAAAGAAAAATTAAAAGACTTTTAGAATTGTTGATGTTCTTAAAACCAATACTAATGTATCAAAGATCCAATTATTTCTGTTCACTTTATATGTACACACACATATCTCTCTATTTATATATGTATCATATTTACTTGAAGATTTGGGTTTTAATTTAAAATAATTTCTTGAATTATTTTTTATACTGTCTTCCATTTGGCTTCCTCTACTCTTTTACTCTGCAATCCTTTTAGTTGGAATTTGGTTGTCCTAGATTGCTTAAATATGTTAACCTAGTTTCTCTAATTTTTTTGGCTGTGATTTTTTATTTTTCTGTTTATGTACTCTTCAATTCCCTGAATATATTTTTCCTCCAGGGACAATTTTCGTTTTGTTGAGAAATTAATTTATGATTAATAAAGTAAAAGGAGAGGCTACTATGTGGTTTTCATTCATGAATGAAACCTGCCAACTGATATATTTCATTCTAGAATGAGTTGGTGAAGAGTCTGACATTTTATTGAGCATTCCCAAATGCCAAAATGCAGATGATTTATTCTGGGCTACAACTGCAGCTATTCTAGTCCTTTCCAGTCATATAATTACATTTACTTCTATGCATTTACCTAAGGTGGGGGATGTTTGCCATCTAATCATCCTGTGTGCAGGAATGGGTGATTTGGCATTGGCAGATCATCTCTCTCCTCTTTCTTCAGCCTTCTCTGAGGATGTCCTGCACTATGACTTCCACTGCCTTACTTTATCTAGCAAACATACTAAGTGTTCTTCTTCCAGGTATTTTTTACAACTGTTTTCCATTAATTGCCTCTCCACCACTGTTCTGTTTATTGATGTGGGTTTATATGTCTTTTAAATCTTGTAATGAGGTTCCCGGAGGGCTAGCAGATCAATCTAGTTCAAAATATTGAACCAGAATCACCAAATACCTATTAATGTTTGTTGTTTTGATCAGTCTAAACCCTTGGCATGAGATACTATCTTACTCATCTTCCTTTGTTAGTACTTGGCATAGTGTCTGGCTCAGAGTTGGCACTTGATGATGTCCATATGAGTAATTAATGTTTGTCTGCAATATGTTCCTTTTTCAACACTCTTTACTGTTCTCAAGGGTATGAAAGAAAGAGATTCTCTTTCTATAGGTTATGTGTATGCATTCTTGTTCTTCATAATTCCCCAAGAGGGCATCTAAGAGAATGCCATTGAACGACCTCTAGTTCATCCCAATTTCAGTAAAACATGTATGACATCATGGACTTTGGAAGGCAAGTAAATTATAAACACCAAGATGAAAGTATGTTTAATGTGATTGAATTCTTAAATGTTCCCAAATGGATTATGTAATTGATCAAGAAACCCATTAGTTTAAACAACCAAACATATTTGTTAGTGTGGTATATCACATTGACTGATTTGCAGATATTAAACCACTTTTGCATCCCTGGGATAAATCCCACTTGAACATGGTGTATGATCCCTTTAATGTATTGTTGAATTTGGTTTGCTAATATTTTGTTGAGGATTTTTGCATCTGTGTTAGTTGGTGACACTGGCCTATAATTTTTTTGTGGTGTCTTTGTTTGATTTTGGTACCAGGGTGATTCTGGCCTGGTAGAATGAGTTTGGAAGCACTCTTTCCTCTTCAATTTTTGGTCATAGTTTTAGAAAGATAGGTATTCATTATTCTTTAAATGTTTAATAGAATTCACCTGTGAAGCCATCTGGTCCTGAAATTTTCCTTGTTGGCAGTTTGTTTGATTATTGATTCAATTTCATTACTGGTAATCATTCTGTTCATTTTTTCTCTTTCTTCCTGATGCAGTCTTAAGAAACTGTACATTTCTAGTAATTTATCCATTTCTTCTAGTCTGTCTACTTTCTTGCACTACAATTTTTCATAGTAATCTCTTATAATCCTTTGTATTTCTATGGTATTGGTTGTAACTTCTATTTCATTTCTGATTTTATTTACTTGGGCTCTGTTTTATTATTGATGAGTCTTGCTAAAGGTTGATAAATTTTGTTTATCTTCTCAAAAAATTAGCTCTTAGTTTCACTAATCTTTTCTATTTTTTTAATTCTCTATTTCATTTATTTCTGTTCTGACCTTTATTATTTCTTTCCTTCTACTAACTTTGAGTTTTGTTTGTTCTGCTTTTTTCTATTCCTTTAGGAGTAAGGTTAGGTTGTTTATTTGAGATTTTTCTCGTTTCCCGAAGTAGGCTGTATTGCCATGTTCTTTTCTTTTACTGCGTCCCACAGATTTTGGATTATTGCATTTCCATTTTCATTTGTCTCAAGGTATTTTTTTGATTTCTTCTTTGATTTCTTCAGTGACTCATTGGTTGTTTAGTAGCATATTGTATAGCCTCCACCCATTTGTGTTTTTGCAGTTTTTTCTTGTACTTTGAGTCTCATAGTTGTGTGGTCAGAAAGATGCTTGATATGATTTCAATCATCTTAAATTTATTGAGACTTGTTTTGTGACCTAGCATGTGATGCATCTTGGAGAATGTTCCATGTACACTTGAAAAGAATGTGTATTCTGCTTCTTTTGGATAGAATTTTCTATATATATATAAAGTTCATATATAAAAGTTCATTTATATATTTAAATAAAGTTCATTTGGTTTAATATATTATAAGGACAGTATTTCCTTAAGGATTTTCTGTCTGCATGATCTGTCCATTGATGTAAGTGGGGATCATAAAATTTAAAAAATATATAAATAGATAATCTGAAATATGTAGTACTGGCTTAGAATATGGAAGGACAGGCAGTACTGCAGGCTAAAAAGCTGGTGATCCTTATTATGTTTTGGCAAACATTCGGTTAAATTGCTGTTATTTGTTAACCTAGAAGGCACACCACATGCCCATAAGCCTATAGCTATACTGAATAATTTGGGGTATATCATATGTTTGAGGAAGTTATTCAAATGTAATTAGAAGGAGATATTATTTTTGTTCAGAGATTTGCTCTGAGGTCTCTCCTTTAGAATTTCAGCTAGATCTTGTGAGTCAGAACTGAGGTTATAAAATAGTCTAAGACAGGTGTTTCAGATAGCTTACTGCTTCAGATGTCCTTATTAAAAACAGGGGGAGACAGATGATTCACACACAGAAGTCAGTAACCAAAAAAAGATAATCAATAGATTTAAGTATGATGTCAAGAATAGATTTTTTAGGTTTGGTTACTCAACAGTGGAATTTTCTGCAAATGAATAAACTAGAAACCTACTACATAAATTTACTGCCAGAGAAATAAGTCTGAATTACAAAATTATCTCAGATTGTTTTATTCCTATAATGGCCCTGAGATTTCCAAACCTTCCCTAGCAGGAAATAGATTCCAAAAGCTCACCATTTCTGGAGAAGGCACACATTTCAACACTCATTAAAATGTAGCCATGCAAAAAAAAAAAATGATGCATTAGTCAGTGTAGACTGAGTTTCACTGAAAGACTCAAATCTCTATAGCATAAGACCAAAAAAAAAAAGTCTTATTTCTTATATCTACAATGTTTAATGTAAAATCAGACATCTCTCCACGGCAGATGGCTCCCATGTAAATATATGTTTCCACCATCATTAGGATGCTTCCATTATTTCACTGGCCAAAGAAAGCCATGTGGCCATATGTAACTTCAACTGGGCATAGAAGAACAATTTTTTCCTCTGCCTATAAGTGGAGAGAAGCTCATTAGTACTCAATATTAATAATATCTACTCTAAAACAATTTAAAAAATCTCTCTCGAAGAACAAAACCAGGAACCATAGAAAACAAGGTATACAGAGTTATTTCCAGAGAAAAGAACAAGGTGCAGGCTGATGGGCTAACAGAAGTACTTAACTCTGTTGACAGAACAGAATTCTCCTCAATTCCAGCCTATCAGGAGTTGATAATTGAATGTGTTTGCATTCTTCCTTTTTCCAAGTGGGAGTTTTTATTGTATTCAACAAGTTCCAGTTTTGTCATTTTATATTCAATGTGAGAAGATAAATAGCATGCTTTTTAAAAAAAAAATTAAATCAGTTTCATATGCTAATTGATAGAAGGGAGATCACATTATTCAGAGATCCTGAATTTTAAACTGGATGAAATAACCATATGGGACATTGGATTTTCTTCATTGGAGATAGAGTAAATGTGTTCTATATTTGGAGAAAATGATATGAATTGATATTTAGTGGAACAGAAGTCAAGATCATTACTGAGAAAGCAAAATGTTCCTGGGATCCATTATAACCTTCCTCTTGTGTGACTGAACCCCTAAGATTTTAGTTAAGCACATGACCACTGTCTCATTCTGGGTCCTCTGAGAAGCATATGACAAAGCACAATTAGATGTGAAGGAGATTTAAACTCCAGGCTAAGTGAAAAAGGATTAAGAGCTGGCAAGGAGCACTTTCAGACTATGATACAGTATGGCATCTGTGAAAGGAAGAATGGAATGTAAAATGATTAGGTAATAAGGTCTGAGTTTAGTGCAGCTTTGAGGAAGCATATGCCAGACATTTAAAGAGACCCAGAAAAAAATGATTACCCATCAGAGAGGTTCCAAACAGAAACAATCTAGCTTTAGTAACCCAACAAGCACAACTGTTGACTTGGTATAGGCCAAAGAGAGCATATCACTGGCTAGAATGCTACAGTGAATCCAAAAGTCCAGCAGCTGGATGATGTCTGCCAATTACATTTCTCCTAAACTATTCTCTTAAAGAGAGTTTTGAGCCGTGTATTTTCATGACTGGCATATTACTCAACTAGAAACTACCTTTATCAGTCTCTCTTGAAGCTAGGTGTATTAATGACTGATTTTGGTCAATGGAATAAGTGATTTTTGCAACTTATAGCATTTTATAAGGCAATTTCTTGCTTTCCATTTTCTCTTTCCCTCATTACAAAAGTGTGTATTATATCATGTGAAATAAGAAAAAGGCCTTAGGTAATGATAAATCAAAAAGATATAAGAAATATGAATTTCTTTATGACTTTCAGGTGAGTTGCTTGCCATGCTAGTTTAGCAGCCCATTCTTAAATCAATTGCCCATCTCTAGATTGTTACTTGAGAGATAATTAATCTCCTAACTTGTTTGGGTAAAAGATGTTAAGAGTCTTTTTGTGGTAGCAATTAAACCTATCTAATACAAACAAACATTACCCAAATATGAAAGCAAAGGTAACCAAGCTTCAGAAATTCATTCTTCAAGTTTCCATCACTAGTAATCAATAGAACTAGTGCTCAAATTCCAATTGTAGAACAATCTCTAACCAGAAATATGATTAGTGTTTAAGATCCTTCCTAGGGCCTCCCTGGTGGCGCAGTGGTTGAGAGTCCGCCTGCCGATGCAGGGGATACGGGTTCGTGCCCCGGTCTGGGAGGATCCCATATGCCGCAGAGCGGCTGGGCCCGTGAGCCATGGCCGCTGGGCCTGCGCATCCGGAGCCTGTGCTCCGCAACGGGGGAGGCCACAACAGTGAGAGGCCCGCATACCGCAAAAAGAAAAAAAAAAAAAAAATCTTTCCTAGATTCAGACAATTGGCATTCAAATGCTGGCTTCACTATTACTAGCTGTGTGATCACTGATGTCATTTATAATAACTTCTCTAAACCTCAAGTTCTCTTTCTACTTTGATGTGGTCATTATAATTGTACATATTTAATAAGATTGTGAATATAACTTAAAAAGGATGGTATCCCCAATAAATGTAGAACTTAAACATTATTGATAATTATTCAGTATTATTACTATTTTTGTTCTATATCCCTTCCATTACTCTCTTTTTCCCTAACTGTTCTAACCCCACACTTACTTGCACTCACTTTTTGTAGATGCACAAATATAGTTGCTAATATTTTAAAATAATCCCACTATAATCCTAAATGGAGATATCCTTTAGTTATATGTTCATTTATAGATTTTATTTGATAAAGTAAAAACGAAAACACAGAACAGATTTTGATAACACAGTATGGACTATTAAAGGGTATTTCATTAGTTTAAAATGTGCAGAAATGATAGAAAACTTGAAGGATTATGGAGAGATGTCAGAAAAAAAGTTTTAAGTATTAGGGGACAATTAAAACTGTGACCAACAGTGAACTAGCTATCAATAACCATACAGATCAGTTAATGAAATATAACCAGTGACTCTCACAAGCCTTCAGAAAATATAAAGGATGTAAACGCTATTTGTTGGTGTGGAAAAGATATTGTCTATGAGGAAAAAATAGATATAGAGTTAGGAAGAGTAAGGTTTTGTTGTTGTTGTTTGAGTGATTGTTCAAACATATTTTTATGAATATTGAAATGAGGGGGAAAAACAAATTTCATATGAGAAATTAAAGTCAAATTTATTATAATCAATGTGTTTTAAATATATTTATTTAGGTGAAGACATTACACTCTGAGAGTACTGACATAGGGAAAGGAGATAATAAAATGCATATATATTTTATGGCAGTGAGTTTTTGGAATAACATCTTTTAAAAACCTGGAATTTTAATGGGAGCATTGGGCTAAAAGTGCATTTGGCTTCTGAAAAGGAGGCCTGGAGTTGATTTGAGGTGTTTCCAATTAGAGACAGCAAATTCTGGCACAAATTTGTACACACCATCTGTGATTAAACATGCAAATACCTACTAGCTATGAGAGGTTAACTACTCTCTTGATCAATATCATGTTACTCTAAATTGCTGCTCTAGATGTTTGTTTTTAAACATGTGAACATTTAAGCTCATTCTTTTTTTTTTTTCTTGTCTTTCACTAAAGACAAACCTTAAGATCTAAATTGGTTCTAGTTTGAACAGAATGAGGTTATCATTATCAAAAACATTTACTATTTTCCTGTTGGTTTTTGAGGCGTTGCAAAGGAGATAAAATTGCCTCAACACCTTTGCCTCTTTCCTCTCTGGTAAAAATGGAAATATTCCTCCCATAGCAAGGCTAATCTCACCATCTCTATGCTGTATTCTATCACCTCCTCTTCACGCCTTTAATAATTGTCTCTTTTATTCACACCCAAAGACCAAGTGTCTCTTTCATTCCCACTAAGACTTGTGTCCAACCTTTCTTTTATTCACACCTCAAACTCTTGCAGCCTGGAGTCTATACTCAAATCTTTACCGAAACAAGTCTGGTTAAAGTTGTGAATGGTCACTTTGTAGGAAAACTGACTTTTAGCTATTATTTTTCTTGGTTTCTCTTTGATTTAATCAACCTCTCTTTTTCTGCCCATGAGTTTTTATCTTGAAATCTGCGATAAAACACCTTCCCATATTTCCCCCTACATATATAGCAACTTTTTCTCCATCTTTTTCATGGTATTTTTCTCTATGCTAAATTTTTATCTGTTGGTGTTCACCAGTTTTCACCACCCACCATCATGTCTTCTAATGGCACACTCTACTTAGTGAAAACATTCATTTCCATGACTTCTCTCATCACCTAGATTTTTTAAATCTTTCCAGAGTTCTGCTCTAAGATTATATTTACTTATTTAGTTCTATATTAGAAATTTTGATTTGGACATCCTAGAACAAATACTTCACTCAAAATGTTCTCAAACCAATTTGTCTCCCATTTACCACAAAATCTCTCCCTTTTCTGGTGTTAATAGAGAAGGACATTGTGTAATAGCCAGTGTCTAAAGCTAGAAATCTAGTTTTCAGTTGTCAATATTTCCTCTCTTTTATCCCTGCATCCAAACACTGATTGAAATCCTCTCCATTCTCCTTGTCTCCATTGCCATTTCTTATTTCACATGACTTCACTTCTTATTTCATACCTCTCACCAGATTAATTCCACAGTCTTCTAATTATCCTTCCTTTTTCTGTTTGTCTTTTCTCCAGTCTTCTCCATTTTCCACATTGATTCCAGAATATTCCTTTTACCAAAATAATCATATCATTCCTTTCATACTTCTTTATTGATGGGAGAATCAATAATAATTCAGACTAAACTAGAAAATATATAGAAATAAAACCTCCATTTGATCCTAGAAGAATACTTCTTATCTCACACAAGCAAAGTCTATCAAAACTACAGACAAATAGTTTTAATTTGAAGCAATGGGAACTAGGTTAAAGGTATGTAGAATTCAGTGCAAGTTCTAATCATGTTCCTGTTTCAAAGCATTGCTGTAAAGATAGGATGTGATAAGCCAAATGTATTTTGCACTCTATATAGTTTCAAATATAGGCATTATTTGTATTCATATCACTGTTCTCTACCTTCTTTCACTAACTCATTGTGGTTATGCTTTTCTACATGCATTTTCTATTCCTACTTTTTGCTGTAATTAAAACCTGATTCTCTCCCTAAATCTTTAAATAATCTTTTAAAAATCACTGTTTAGCATTATTTAAGACTTCTTAAAATATAACAACAGCTGTTTCACATTTTCCCCCTGTCAATTCCCTGCTCTTGCGTTAGCAACCTGACAGCACATTCTTTTAACCATTCAGGATCCTGGACCATATAGTCATTTAATGCCTATGCAGACCCCTTCTTTCTTGCCCAATTAGGAACTAATATGATACATCAAACTTCAACAAAGGATCTTTAATTCATGTATAATAACATCTGCTTCTCTCAAGTCATTAGTCATTTTACATTTGCTCAGATCCAGTTTCTATTCTAGTATCAGCTGTCATGTTATATGACACCAAAAATGTTTATTAAATGAATAAAGTCAAATCCGGATATATGTTGAGCCCCTATTATGTTCTCTGCTTTGGTGTGTGTTGCAACTGAAATAGAGAAAACTGAATCAGGGCTATCAAGAAATTAACATAGCAATAAATATATAGTATTTTAAGGAAATTAGCACTAGCCTGGGTAAAGTTGGATTTAGAGTAGGGAAGAAGATGGTGGTAGGAGAAATTAAAATGATAGATTATATTCCACAGAATATAAAATGAGGAGGAAATGAAATTTTTCTATTTTGTTCATTGCTCTTTTTGTGGTTTTTAAATTCATTTCTTTAGCTCAGTGGTTAGAAGAATACCTAGCACATAGTTGACACTGATTTTTTTTTTTAAATAAATTGCTTCCCTTAGAAGAGAAAGACATGGTTTTACAGGGGATTTGGAAATTGAAAAAAAAAAGCATTAAGATTTCAATGATCAGATATGCAAAGTTAGAAAATTCTAGGCTCATAAGATGCTGATAATTATGGACCTTCTCCGACTAAGCCCTCATTCTCCTACAGAAGAAAAGCAACAGTAGATGCTTTTCCATTTTGTTTTCCTTCACTGCGGGAGTAAGGATGGAGGGAAGTCAGAAATAGAGTTTAGTTAAATATCACAAGAGATTCTGAACACACTTTGAAGAATCTCTACCTATCTGGACACCAATGGAAAACAATATTGATTTCTGAAGCAAAATAAGCATAGCACATTGAATTATAATTTCACAGGATAACTATGCAAGGGAACTGCATGCTTATGTCAAGGGGGAAATACATAAAGGGAGAGACCATTAGTGAAACATGTCAAAATGGGATTCTTCCTATCTCACAGGTGGTTCAGGCTAAAGAGGTCAAGACTAAACTACAGATCCAAATACCCCACATTATAAATCCAGTTGTCAAACCACCTGTACAAGGTATGCTAAGAGATTATAATAGTGGTTCTACTAGCATTAGGCTTTCATCCCCTCCCCCAGGCAATATAAGAAAGAAAGAATTTATTGAGCTTTTGATGGGACTAGAGAGTGAGGTTTTCTTCACAAAAGAGCTGTTAGCTTATTATGTAATATATGGATGATTTCCATCAACTCCAGTCCAAGGAAAAATATATCAAAGAGAACAAATTTGGAGATCTTTTCAACGTAACTTTATAGTTATAGTTGAAACTATCTTTGTACTTCCTCCACAATCTCACATTTTTCTTTTTTCTTCAAAGCTAAGTACTACTGCATCTATGTTCTTATCATTTGGTGCATATGTACATACCTATATTTGCACATATCTATATACATATGTGTACACATATACTACATATACATATACATGTATAAAAAGTGACAAAACACTGGTGTGTATAATCAACAAAACTTGCTATCATAATATATGTTTGCAACCTTTCTTTACACAAAATTGTTTTTACAATTTTGTAAAACTGGATAATTCAATTTGGATAATTCAAGTATTCAAGTACAACTGCATTCACTCTGCTGTTGCTTGATGATCCATTGTATTTATAGTTTATTCATGCTTTACAATCTTGAAATCTACTTCATTTGTTTTCTTTTTTATCGCAAATAATGTTGAAATGAATAACATTACAGTTATCTTATCATACAAGTATAGGAAAGTTTTCTCTGGGATATATTAGTACCAGGGGTTTTCCTGCATCTTAGAATATAAGACTTTGTCTGATTTAATAATAATGATAGCCAAAATGTTTAAATTCTGTTTCTGAATAATCTATTTGCCTATCCCTGGTTCAACACCCAAATTCTTGAATTTTATAGATTTGTGTCTTAAACCTTTAAATGCCATATCTTCTCTCCTTGGGTTTATGTTATATTGTCTGGCCTATTCGTGGCTTTTAAAATTCCCTAAAAATTTCATGAAGGTTTTTCAATTTTAATGGAAAAAAAAAAGTGGTGGTTTTGATCTCACTGCTTTGAATTTATAAATTAATTTATAGAGAATTGATATCTTTTGAATATTGAACATTCCCATTCATGAACACAATACATCTTTGCATATAATTATCTTATTTTAAAACATTCATTAAAAATTATAATTATACCTATAAATATCTTGCCTTTTTGGCTTATTCCTAGGTACTGGAACATGCTACTACTATTGTGAGATATTTTTAAATTATACTTTCTAATTGTTGCTAGTATAAAAAATTTTTTAAATGAGTGTATATCCATGAACTTGCCATGCTCAGGCAATATTTAATAAATAAGCAAATTTTTTGCTAGTTTTTCTATTGGAAATAAGAATACTACCTGCAAATGAAGAAAAGTAATCCTAATTTCTCATGTGCATCTATATCACTATTATTAACATTATTATGATTTCACCTAGGGCTGCCCATGTAATACCAAAAGCAGTAAAATAATGATGATATTTTTACTTTTATTGATACCTAAAGAAACATTTCTAATAGCTCTCCATTTACTAAAATGTGTGTAGGTTTTTGTTTTTATTTTGTTAATATGGTTAGGAATATTTGCTTCTATTCCTTCTTTGCAAAAATGTTGAATTTTAGTAATAAGTATTCAGTATTTAATAAATATTTTTTTTGTATATGTTGAAATCATTATCAAAATGTTACATTTTATTTTAATAATAAGGTAAAACATACTGCTAGATTAAACAACCTAGTGTTAAATAGTCATTCCATTCCTGGTTCCTTGGCTCTCCAAAATATATGCACCTTCTTCATGTGTGTGAGGCTGACTACTTTATTCTCATTCATACTTCTGAGTTTCCACTGTTGCATGGAATTTATTTTTTCCTCCTCTAAAAACTTGAAGGACAATATAACCTCACTTCAATTCTAAAATTTCTTCTCAGACCCTTAGAATCCATACCAATGCCAGGTTCCCTTAATTTATATTGTCTTTACAGTCATTACAGCATGTAACTATTTAACTCAAGCCACTTTTCTTTACCTAAGTTTATTATAAACTGTTTGAAGGAAAGAATCTTGCCTTAGAATCCTTTGCATCACTTCCATTTGTTAGCATAGTGTGGTATAAGATGAATAATTAATATATAATGATTGATTCATTCATTAAAAGAGAACAAAGACAGAGACAGAATACATAAATGGGGAGAACACACACACACACACACACACAGAGAAAAATATGCAGAGAGCTCAAGTTATGTATTTGGAATAAAGGAATGAACAGTAGGAATACAGTAAAATGTTTTTTAAAAAATAGCTTACAAGATTGACAAAGGCAAAAAGATGAATAGAAGAGTACTTTAGTGGATAGTGTTTGAAAGTAATTACTTTGGGAAATTTTGATTTTCTACTAAATTATTACTATTTGTTCAATTAAAAAAAAACAGCATTCACAAATCAACATCTCACCTGTGAATGTTATGGCAGTAAGGGGCAAGGAGAAAGGGTACTGATTAGACAAGAAGATAGATTATACATATACGTACATATATATATATATATATATATATATATATATATATACATATATATATTTCTAAACCAATTTGTAAAAACTGTACTTGTTGCACTGTGCACAAACTTTTTATACTAAATAAATATCAAACTACATTCTTCTAAAAGATGTTTCTAATATTTCTAAGTCAATTCCATATATATTATGTACAGTGAAAACATTTTTAAAAAGCAATAACTTGGGCAAAACAACCCTAATGGTTCATTAAACCATTCCTATGTTCTTATTTAAAAATCATAAGATTGTGCTTCTGTATAAAGTTTGTATATCCAGCAGTGTAAAATACTGACACATTTAAAAAATAAAAACAAAGTTGAAACTCAGAATCCTTTTGATTATATGCTCTTAGGTTTTCGAAAAAGAGAAAAAATAATGCAAGACTCAGAATTTGGGAGTGGTTGGTGTGCCTTGTCTTCATTTTACTTTTTGACTGGCTGCCTATATGCTGATGACAATGTAGCTGAGCTGTTTGTGTTACTGCTGACTGCTATAGCCATATCTTTTAAATAAAGTTTTGTCATTAATTATCTGTTTGACTCTGAGCAAAACACAAAAGAAATTATCTCTTAGTCCTTTTTTACATTGGTGTGAGATAAATAGTTCACCTATACCAGCATTTCTTAAAATGTGTTATTTGGAACAGTAGTCCCATGATATACTCCTCAAACAGCTATGTGTAGATAGATGGATAGATAATATGTATGTGTGCCTGTGTGTGTGTACACACACATTTTTTCCCTAGAAATGCTGCCTACTATATCATCCCTTAGAGATTTACAATGCTCTTGAACCATATTACATAAGATCTCAGAATTCCTGCTGTAAAGAAAATTGTTTGACCATTTGCTCCAACATTTTTACAAAATAGTTTTAAAACACAGAACTATGATATTTTCAAGGTTACTGTCATATCATAATTATTCTTATTTGATAACTCTAACCCTAGCAACCTATTTTCAGGGAAAATACTTACTGAGCTGCAAAAACAATGCCCGACATAATCATCTCATTGACTGTAGCATTTTAAGCTGACAATTTGTCCCAAGCTAAGAGTTTTTAATATTTAAAACAGACTAGAATACTAGCTTAGTATTGGAATACTACAATACTAGAATACAAATTTGGAATACTAGAATACCAAAGTTGTCTTGGGTGAAATAATATAAGAATTCTGGGCATGATTATCACATTGAGAAAGACCCAAGAATTCATTTATGTGCTTATCTCAAGAAATAGCAGAAGAAATATTAGACATGTATAAGTTGTGTTCACGTATGTTTATACATCCATTCTTTGGAAATAAACAATCAATTTTCTATTTGCACATAAATCTTTTATTTTCAGGATACTGCAGAAACTTCTTTTTTTTTAAACATGATATAGTTGAAGCTTTATGTATTTATATATTATTCTTATGATAAATTAGTCAAAAATAGAACAATGCTTAAGTGGTATGACTTTTAATAAATATCTTGAGCAGTGGAAGTTTCAGAGTAAATAAAAAATGAAGGTATAGGATAGAAACATAATTTAGGGGTCTTTAACGGATCTTCTGAGCACTCTCAAAATTAACAGAAAATTAAACTTGATTTTTAAAATAATTGCATTTTTAAAGAAAAGGCTTTCTCTTTGCTAAAAAATGAATAGTGCTGCTCTAATAAACGTTGTATGTTTACTTTTTAGTTATAATAAGCAAGTTATGAAAACTCCAGTCTTGTGAGAATTGTACTGAAATAAGGAAAAGCAATCGGTAAAAGAACATTACAAAGACAGAGTAAAAGAAAGTTTCATGACTTTCCGGAACAAATAAAAATATTTGTGGTGCTTCCCTGGTGGCACAGTGGTTGAGAGTCCGCCTGCCGATGCAGGGGACGTGGGTTCGTGCCACGGTTCGGGGAGATCCCACATGCCACGGAGCGGCGGGGCCCGTGAGCCATGGCTGCTGAGCCTGCATGTCTGGAGCCTGTGCTCCGCAACGGGAGAGGCCAAAACAGTGAGAGGCCTGCGTACCGCAAAAAATATATATATATTTGTGAAGATAACTTCAAGATGGAGGAGGAGTAAGATGTGGAGAACACCTTCCTCCCCACAAATATATCAAAAGTACATCTACATGTGGAAGGAACACCTACAGAACACTTACTGAACACTGGCAGAAGACCTCAGACTTCCCAAAAGGCAAGAAACTCCCCACATACCTGGGTAGGGCAAAAGAAAAAAGACAAAAGAATAGGGACGAGACCTGCACCTCTGGGAGGGAGCTGTGAAGAAGGAAGTTTCCACATATTAGGAAGCCCCTTCACCGGCAGAGACAGAGCAGGGTTAAGCGGGGGGGAGATGGGGTTGGTAAGCAGAGGGGGAAAGCTTCGGAGCCACGGAGGAGAGCGCAGCAACAGGGGTGCAGAGGGCAAAGCGGAGAGATTCCCGCACAGAGGATCAGTGCCGACCAGCACTCACCAGCCTGAGAGGCTTGTCTGCTCACCCGCCGGGGCGGGCGGGGGCTGAGAGCTGAGGCTCAGGCTTCGGAGGTCAGATCCCAGGGAGAGGACTGGGGTTGGCTGCGTGAACACAGCCTGAAGGGGGCTAGTATGCCACAGCTAGCTGAGAGGGAGTCCGGGAAAAAGTCTGGAGCTGCCTAAGAGGCACCACTGTTTCAGGGTGCACAAGGAGAGATTTCAGAGCACCACCTAAACGAGCTCCAGAGACGAGTGTAAGCCACGGGTACCAGCGCAGACACGAGAGACGGGCATGAGATGCTAAGGCTGCTGCTGCAGCCACCAAGAAGCCTGTGTGCAAGCACAGGTCACTATCCACACCTCCCCTGCTAGGAGACTGTGCAGCCCGCCACTTCCAGGGTCCCATGATCCAGGGAAAACTTCCCCGGGAGAACATACGTAGTTCCTCAGGCTTTTGCAACATCACACTGGCCTCTGGCGCCACAGGTTCACCTTGCATTCCATACCCCTCCCTCCCCCTAGCCTCAGTGAGCCAGAGCCCCCAATCATCTGTTACTTTAACCCCGTGCGGTCTGATGGGGGGGAGGAGCAGATGCCCTCAGGTGACCTACACGCAATGGCGGGTTCAAACCCAAAGCTGAACCCCAGGACCTGGGCAAACAAAGAAGAGAAAGGGAAATTTCTCCCAGCAGCCTCAGGAGCAGCGGATTAAATCTCAACAATCAACTTGATGTACCCTGCATCTGTGGAATACCTGAATACACAACGAATTATCCCAAAATTCAGGTGGTAGACTTTGGAGCTATGATATATATATATATTTTTTTCCTTTTTCTCTTACAACCAAGATTATTCTACCCAGCAAGGTTCTCATTCAGAATTGACGGAGAAATTAAAACCTTTACAGAGAAGCAAAAGCTAAGAGAATACAGCACCAACAAACCGGCTTTATAACAGATCCTAAAGGAACTTCTCTGGGCAGGAAACACAAGATAAGGAAAAGACTTAAAATAACAAACACAAAACAATTAAGATAATGGTAATAGGAACACACATATTGATAACTAACTTATGTAAATGGATTAAAGGCTCCAACCAAAAGACATAGACTGGTTGAATGCATACTAAAACAAGCCCCATATATATGCTGTCTACAAGAGACCCACTTCAGACCTAGGGACACATACAGACTGAAAGTGAGGGGATGGAAAAAGATTTCCATGCAAATGGAAATCAAAAGAAAGCTGGAGCAGCAATACTCATATCAGACAAAATAGAGTTTAAAGTAAAGACTATTACAAGAGACAATGAAGGACACTACATAATGTCAAAGGATCAATCCAAGAAGAAGATATAACAATTGTAAATATATATGCACCCAACATAGGAGCACCTCAATACCTAAGGCAAATACTAACAGCCATAAAAGGGGAAACTGACAGTAACACAATCATAGTAGGGGACTTTAACACCCCACTTTCACCAATGGACAGATCATCCAAAATGAAAACAAATAAGGAAACACAAGCTTTAAATGACACATTAAACAAGATGGACTTAATTGATATTTACAGGACATTCCATCCAAAAACAACAGAATACACTATCTTCTCAAGTGCTCATAGAACATTCGCCAGGAGAGATCATATCTTGGGTCATATATAAAACCTTGGTAAATTTAAGAAAATTGAAGTCACATCAAGTATCTTTTCTGATCACAATGCTATGAGACTAGATATCAATTACAGAAAAAAAACTGTTAAATATTCAAACACATGGAGGTGAAACAATACACTATTAAATAACCAAGAGATCACTGATGAAATCAAATAGGCAATCAAAAGAATACCTGGAAACAAATGACAATGAAAACACGATGACCCATTCTATGAGATGCAGCAAAAACAGTTCAAGAGGCAAGTTTATAGCAATACATTTCTACCTCAACAAACAAGAAACATCTAAAATAAACAACCTAACCTTACACCTAAAGCAATTACAGAAAGAAGAACAAAAAAAAAAAAAAACAAAGTTAGCAAAAGGAAAGAAATCATAAAGATCAGATCAGAAATAAAAAGAAATGAAGGAAACAATAGCTAAGATCAATAAAACTAAAAGCTAGTTCTTTGAGAAGATAAACAAAACTGATAAACCATTAGACAGACTCATCAAGAATTAAAGGGAGAAGACTCAAATCAATAGAATTAGAAATGAAAAAGGAGAAGTAACAAGTGACACTGCACAAATACAAAGGATCATGAGAGATTACTACAAGTAACTATAATAAAATGGACAACCTGGAAGAAATGTACAAGTTCTTAGAAAAGCACAACCTCCCAAGACTAAACCAGGAAGAAATAGAAAATATAAACAGACCAATCGCAAGCACTGAAATTGAAACTGCGATTAAAAATCTTTCAACAAACAAAAGCCCATGACCAGATGGATTCACAAGCGAATTCTATCAAATATTTACAGAGGAGCTAACACCTATCCTTCTCAAACTCTTCCAAAATATAGCAGAGGGAGGAACACTCTCAAACTCATTCTATGAGGCCACCATCACCATGATAGCAAACCCAGACAAAGATGTCACAGAAAGAAAAGTACAGAACAATATAACTGATGAACACATAGATGCAAAAATCCTCAACAAAATACAAGCAAACAGAATCCAACAGCACATTAAAAGGATCATACACCATGATCAAGTGGAGTTTATCCCAGGAATGCAAGGATTCTTCAATATATACAAATCAATCAATGTGATACACCATATTAACAAATTGAAGGAGAAAAAACACATGATCATCTCAATAGATGCAGAAAAAGGTTTTGACAAGATTCAACACTGATTTATGATAAAAACCCTGCAGAAAGTAGGCATAGAGGGAACTTACCTCAACATAATAAAGGCAATATATGACAAACACACAGCCAAGATAATTCTCAATGGTGAAAAATGGAAAACATTCCCACTAAGATCAGGAACAAGACAAGGTTGCCCACTCTAACCACTGTTATTCAACATAGTTTTGGAAGATTTAGCCACAGAAATCAGAGAAGAAAAAGAAATAAAAGGAATCTAAATTGGAAAAGAAGTAAAACTGTCACTGTTTGCAGATGATATGGTACTATATATAGAGAATCTCTAACATACTACCAGAAAACTACTAGAGCTAATAAATGAATCTGGTAAAGTAGCAGGATATAAAACTAATGCACAGATATCTCTTGCATCCCTATACACTAATGATGAAAAATCTGAAGGAGAAATTAAGGAAACACTCCCTTTTACCATTGCAACAAAAAGAATAAAATACTTAGGAATAAGCCTACCTAAGGAGACAAAGAAACTGTATGCAAAAAACTATAAGACACTGATGAAAGAAATTAAAGATGATACTGACAGATGGAGAGATATACCATGTTCATGGATTGGAAGCTTCAACATTGTGGAAATGACTGTACAACACAAAGCAATCTACAGATTCAATGCAATCCCTATCAAACTACCAATGACATTTTTTACAGAACTAGAACAAAAAATTTCACAATATGTATGGAAACACAAAAGGATCCCGAATAGCCAAAGCAATTTTGAGAAAGAAAAACGGAGCTGGAGGTATCTGGCTCCCTGACTTCAGACTATACTACAAATCTACAGTAATCAAGACAGTATGGTACTGGCACAAAAACAGAAATAGATATCAATGGAATGGGATAGAAAACCCAGATATAAACCCACTCACATATGGTCACCCTATCTTTGACAAAGAAGGCAAGAATATATAATGGAGAAAAGACAGGCCCTTCAATAAGTGGTGTTGGGAAAACTGGACAGCTACATGTAAAGGAATGAAATTAGAACACTCCCTAACACCATACACAAAAATAAACTCAAAATGGATTAAAGACCTAAATGTAAGGCCAGACACTCTAAAAGTCTTAGAGGAAAACACAGGCAGAACACTATATGACATACATCACAGCAAGATCCTTTTTGACCCATCTCCTAGAGAAATGGAAATAAAAACAAAAATAAACCAATGGGACCTAATGAAACTTAAAACTTTTGCACAGCAAAAGAAACCATAAACAAGACCAAAAGACAACCCTCAGAATGGGAGAAAATATTTGCAAACAAAGTAACTGACAAAGGATTAATCTCCAAAATATACAGGCAGCTCATACAGCTCAATATCAAAAAAACAAAGAAACCAATCGATAAATGGGTAGAAGACCTAAATAGACATTTCTCCAAAGAAGATATACAGATTGCCAACATGAAAGAATGCTAAACATCACTAATCATTAGAAAATGTAAATCAAAACTACAATGAGGTATATCTCACACCAGTCAGAATGCCCATCATCAAAAAATCTACAAACTATAAATGGTGCAGAAGGCATGGAAAACAGGGAACCCTCCTACACTCTTGGTGGGAATGTATATTGATACAGGCACTATGGAGAACAGTATGGAGGTTCCTTAAAAAGCTAAAAATAGAACTACCATATGACCCAGCATCCCAGTACTGGGCATATACCCTAAGAAAACCATAATTCAAAAAATGTCCTGTACCACAATGTTCATTGCAGCTCTATTTACAATAGCCAGGACATGGAAGCAACCCAAGTGTCCATCGACAGGTGAATAGATAAAAAAGATGTGGCACATATATACAATGGAATATTACTCAGCCATAAAAAGAAATGAAATTGATTTATTTGTAGTGAGGTGGGTGGACCTAGAGACTGTCATACAGAGTGAATTAAATCAGAAAGAGAATAACAAATACCGTATGCTAACACATATATATGGAATCTAAAAAAAAAAATGTTTCTGCAGAACCTAGGGGCAGGACAGAAATAAAGACGCAGATGTAGAGAAGGGACTTGTGGACACGGGGAGGGGGATAGGTAAGCTGGGACGAAGTGAGAGAGTGGCACGGACATATATACGCTACCAAATATAAATTAGATAGCTAATAGGAAGCAGCCGCATAGCACAGGGAGATCAGCTAGGTGCTTTATGTCAACCTAGAGGGGTGGGAAAGGGAAGGTAGGAGGGAGATGCAAGAGGGAGGAGATATGGGGATATATGTTTATGTATAGCTGATTCACTTTGTTATACAGCAGAAACTAACACACCATTGTAAAGCAATTATACTACAGTAAAGATGTTAATGAAAGTGTCTGTGAAATAAGTGAATGAGGAGAAAACAACAAAAAATGAAAGGTTAAAGAGGTGTGATTTCTTTAGGTTAATTACCCTAATTCATATAAATGAATATTTATTTATTTATTCAAGTCATAAATAATTCTGAGCAAAGGGAATTTAGGGACCTTGGAGACCTCAGACCTTCATAATAAAAGAGACTCAATGTGTTCTGCTTCAATGGGAGTACCTACTACAATCTATTTTTATCTTGTGATTATCAGTCTTTTATCTCATTAGACTATAAGGTATTGGAGGGTAAAGAATGGGTACAAGGGTTTTTTATGTTAGCCATACTCAGGAAGGTAGACAGGAACAAGGCACTCTTACTGCCTTGCCAGGAAGAATAAATAGTGACCATCTGGATTTTGATATCTCTGGGATATCCTGTGGAGTCTGTCTCCTTGAATCTACAATATGCAACATTTGAATTATCTAACAAATCTTAGCTTGTCCTTATGAGTTATTTTCCACAACGGTGAGATCACATTTAATCTTATTTATTATGAAAATCACACTTTAAGATAGGTATATTTAAATTAAAATGTGTACAAGGAAAATAAATAGTTCTGAAATGCATGCATTAAAAAAGTAGTTGGAAACTGAGTTTGCTAGCTTGCAGACAGAATGACTCAAGATGAGAGGAGTGGTGGAATATAATGGTTGCTTTCAAATATTTGAAAAACAGACTAATATGAGTGGAATCAGATACAATGGTCCTCACAGATACAATCAGATCTCATAATGCAGTTGGCTAATGATTTCCCTGAAATACCAAGATGTACTTTCCAACTGTCTGCCTCAAAAAGTAGTGAACTGCTATCATTGGTAGTATCAAAGCATAGCCTGGCAAAAACAGGCATTTGTAGAGGAATTAAATATCAGATAGTTAACATTTTTTTAGGATTTTATCTAACCTTGATATACCCTCAAACTAAATTTGTGGTTAACCTCTGCAAATAAGGTCTAGACATCGAAGAGAAAGTTATATTCTCACTATATATGTATTCTGCTCATTCACTGATGTCAAATTATGAAATCAGCTTGTTTCTTTCTTTGCATTACTTATAAATAAAATTTTTTTTAGGTTGAAGTTGTTCCTCTTTTCAGCTTTGCTGTAAATCTGTCATCTCAGAAGGGTTCTTTCACTTTGGTATTTCATCTAGACCTGAAAACTGAATTCTCTATCACATGGTGAAATCTGTAGTTTAACAATTCATCAAATGTGAGCCAGCCAAGGGATCTTTTGAAACCTCCTTTTTTGCCTCCACTTGAATGCTTTTGGCCTTTGTTCTGTATCAAAAAAAAAGGGTTTTAACATGTGGAAGAAATCACCAGAAACTTGAACAAGATTTTATTCTAAGACACGTAAACTTGAACAAATTCTTGCCAGTGACAGGGCTATCAAAGGAATATGACATCCATCTGGGCAGGTTCTCCCAGATAGTCCCCCAACTGACTGAACTTCAGGCAAGTCACTGGATGCCAATGTAAGTAAGCACTATCTGGCCAGTCATTTCCCAAAGTGCAGTGAGCCAAGAATCCAGATGTTGCTGCTGCTGTTACTATTACTGAAAATAAATGTGTGTCAACCAGGTAACCAGGACATGCAGCTGTACTATTCCCTTTACATCCACCGTACTTTTCATTTTATTTCTAGAGAAAAACTTAGAATTTAAAAAGTTCAAAGAGTTATACATGATGTGGAAAACATTGGGAATTCAAAGGTGCATTAACTACCAATTATATCTCTTAGCTTAAAACAATATGTTGGCCATTGTTAGTGTTCAGTGTATTTGCCCAGTGTTAATGATACTCTTTTATCTTTGTGGAGGGCATTTTTCTTCACCTGTGGCCTTAACAGCACTATCCAACCTAACTTCCTACTTAATGATATGCAAAGACATGCCTAATATATCTGGCCACATCAAAACAATAAATAATCTTACTGAACATGATGTTAACACACTCAAGGTTCAATTTTCATCAGAAAGATCAAAGACAGTGATTTACTATAAGAGTGTTGTAGAATATGTTCTTCTTATCATGAGCTGCTTAACAACTTTGGTGACAAGCTTTCTAATGATTAATACTAAACATACATTAAACCTCACCTGTAGATTTACTCCATAGTACAATTTTGCTAAATCACATCCAGGAAAATAAGCTATGAACTAATAGTAGCATATGTAAGGATGGTTAATATATTCTCTTTTTGGAGAAATAGACTGCAAACTAAAAGAATTTTTAAATTTTACATGTAAATGTATATTTACAGTCATATGAAATTTACATGTAATCCTACAAATATTGTTACCTTACAGAAACAAATTTCATTTTAATATTCCTTGAAATGAGTGGTTTCTATCATGAGAATTATTCTTCAATAATTTAAATCTTATTGAATTATTATGTTTATATTTCAATAGTTTTATAAATATTTTAAAAAGGAATTAGCTGAAAAATGCCTCATAGACAACCAATGAGACATCCAATACTACAGATATTTCTTTTTTAAGTTATTTTAGAACTACACTTGGTGAGTCTATATTATTAACATTTTTAGTGAATGCCTGTCATGTAGGGGAAAAAAAGAGCACAATACTTATTCTTTCTTCTTGGGGAAGTAACATCTAACTTCATTAAATAAAATTCTATTTTAATTTATATATTAATGTATGTATTTAAATATGTTTATTTATTTATTAAATAAAGTTCTTGCCTTTTATTAAATTTTTGAATCTCAAATAGGGACACTTTGCCCATTTCCTAATGGCTATTAATGGCTCCAGAATAAAGCTCAAAATCTTTGAAGAATCTTACTCAATATGCAAAAGGCCTGTGGGTCTATTTTATATAACCAGCCCCATCTCTCTGCACTCTTTCCCTTTTAATTCATTATCTACCCTGACATTTCCTAAGAGTGTGTTCGGGGTTAAAATATATTTAGTTAAAAAAAATTAAGCCAAATCCCTAATACATAGTGTATTTTCTGTGAAATTCCCAAGGAGCAGAAGATATCAGTTTATTTGACCACAGATGCCTTTCATTGCTGACCATTTCTCTGAAATAATACTTTAAGGAACACATTCTGCAAAATGCTTCAGCTGCATTTATGGCTCTTTTTTTTTTTTTTTTAACCACCATGCACTGTCATGCCTCTCTACCTGTTGCATGGAAAACCTTCTTTACATTTCTCCTCCTGGTAAAGTCTTGTGTATCCTTCAAGGTTCAGTGCCATTTTCAATTTTTTTGTCAAATATTTCCCTGACACCTGCAGACTATGCTAATCCATTACTCTCACTCCATATTGTACAGCTCTTTTTTCCTCTATTTTAGTAGTATTCATATGCTATTACCATTGCCATATTTCATCAAATATAAAACATAAATGGGTGTATCATGTACCAAAATTTTTAATCCTCTAAGAAACCAAAACTCACTGTTAATATAATTAATATTAATGTATCATTCTACATAAAATTATATATTACTAGTAGAAATAAGTGTTTTAGACTTATTTAAAATAATTTATTATATGATACTTTTGTGCAGACCTAAGAAGGAAAATATAAGTGAAATAAAGAGGGTAAAGTGTTTCTAAAGCTACTTCAAATTCTGACTTCTTTTGCTAAGTTACTTTTCAACTCAGGATTATAAATATTTGTTATATAGTATCATTCTCTATCATCAAGAGCATTCATAATCTATTTCTTAAGAGAGGGCTTCAGTACTCTCTCTGGGTTTTACTTCTACGTCATACCCTCCCATTCTGTAATTTTTGATGTTGGTGTTTTCTTGATCACACAACAGTGTTCCGTGCATGTGAAAACAATGACAACTATATGACAATAATAACTTGACAAAAATTGTAATACACTATTGACTCTAAGAGTCATCCTAATTTTAGAGATATTACAATGTGAAAAATATACACCTTAGGACTGAGGAATTGTGGTATTTTTCCATATCTCCAGTAAGCAATGTATCTTTTTTTTTTTTTACATCTTTATTGGAGTATAATTGCTTAACAATAGTGTGTTAGTTTTTGCTTTATAGCAAAGTGAATCAGTTATACATATACATATGTTCCCATATCCCCTCCCTCTTGTATCTCCCTCCTACCCTCCCTATCCCACCCCTCCAGGCGGTCACAAAGCACCGAGCTGATCTCCCTGTGCTATGCGGCTGCTTCCCACTAGCTATCTACCTTACGTTTGGTAGTGTACATATGTCCATGCCTCTCTTTCGCTTTGTCACAGCTTACCCTTCCCCCTCCCCATATCCTCAAGTCCATTCTCTAGTAGGTCTGTGTCTTTATTCCTGTCTTACCCCTAGGTTCTTCATGATATTTTTTTTTCTTCTGAAATTCCATATATATGTGTTAGCATGTGGTATTTGTCTTTCTCTTTCTGACTTACTTCACTCTGTATGACAGACTCTAGGTCTATCCACCTCATTACAAATAGCTCAATTTCGTTTCTTTTTATGGCTGAGTAATATTCCATTGTATATATGTGCCACATCTTCTTTATCCAATCATCCAATGATGGACACTTAGGTTGTTTCCATCTCCGGGCTATTGTAAATAGGGCTGCAATGAACATTTTGGTACATGACTCTTTTTGAATTATGGTTTTCTCAGGGTATATGCCCAGTAGTGGGATTGCTGGGTCATATGGTAGTTCTATTTGTAGTTTTTTAAGGAACCTCTTGAGGGAAGGACCTTGTCATCTTTAGAAACATCCACTGGCAATCTCAATTCCTACCTACAGGTATACACACAGACACACACACATACATACAAACACACTTTTTTGACAAAGATTTGCAAATAACTAATCTATTGTTGGTGCATTTGTATAAATATCTCCTGCTGAGTCTTATGATACACATTTTTTAAACTCTTTTGATGCTGTAACCCCTAAACTGAATAATAAATAGGTGAATAGATAGGTACACGTTTGGAATAGTTGAGCAACTCCTCACTGAGCCTTAAAGATTTACTCCTTATTGCAGATAACTTTGCATATATTGAGCCAATTTGTTTTTCAAAATCAAGAAGGCCTTGCCAATATCTATTTGCAGCCAAGAAGTCTATGGGGTTACTGTTATCCAATAAGTATATCTATAGTGTCTAAACAATAGCATAATGTACTTTATTGTAAGTCCTAAGCATACTTAGAGAAACTTTTTTTTTGCATAACTTATACACATTCAGAAAAGAGCTCTACCAATTTCTGAGAACATCCTTCCCATATACATTTTTAAAAAATAGAATTTTCCTCCTGATGAGCAAGTCTGTTTGTGCAGATGGAGCATTGACTAAAGTAGCTAAGCAGTTTTAAACACTGACAGAAAATGCTGACTTATTATTTTTTTTAATCTCACTTTTCTCAGGCAATTGAGCACTTGCATAACTTGATTTATTTCATGATAATTTAACATGCTGTGAAAATCTGCCTGGGGCTATTTCCAAATTCAAAACAGAATTTAAAGTTAATACCCCCTAAGTAGGTATTTTTATCTTGAAGAAATCATTGCTTTCTAGAGAGCCACAAGAGCTGTTATAGGTCAAAGTACCAAAATCCATACACTTGGAGTTTTGGGACATGAGATAAAAATATTAAATTTTTATATATATAAAATATAATTTTTATATATATAAAAATATAATTTTTGTCATTGTTTTTTAATATCTTAGATAATATTTTAAACGTTCCATCAACTTTTAGGAAATATTTAGTTTGAGATAAGAAGGAAAACATTTAAAGGCAGAAAGAAAGGCCAAAGAAAATGAAAACACTAATTCACAAATATACATTCACCCCAATGTTAATAGCAGCATTATTTAAGTAGCCAAGAGATGGAAGCAACCTATATACACACACAGACATACACTCACACACAATGGAATATTACTCAGCCATAGAAAAAGGAATCATGAAACTTTGCCATTTGCTAAAATATCAATCAATCTGGAGCGTATCATGCCTAGTAAAAAAAAGTCAGACAGAGAAAGACAAGTACTGTATGTTGTCACTTATATGTGAAATCTAAAAAATAAAACAAATGAATATAATAAAAAGACTTGCAGATTTAGAGAACCAATTAGTGGTTACCAGTAGGAAGAGGAAAGGGGGGAGGGGCAAATAGGGACAAGGGATTCAGGGGTACAAAAGATTATGTATAAAGTAAATATGCTACAAGGATATAGTGTACAACACAGAGCATATAGCTAATATTTTATAATAAGTTTAAATGGAGTATAGTCTATAAAGATGTTGAGTCACTATGTTGTACACCTGAAACTAAAATAATATTGTAAGTTAACTATAACTCAAAAAAAGTTTAAAGGTACTACTTTGTCTTATAAGTCTTAACATTCTTATTTTCATGTTGTTAGACAAGAGTGTCATATGATTTACTTACTGAATTTAACTTAAACAAAATATGACTGGGCATCAAAATGTCGCATACGAGTTAAAATAAGCCAGTTATATTTAGAAAAGTGTGTGAATGAAGATGAACAAGTTTTCTCTCTTTAGCAAATGGTATCTTTTAAAATAAAATAAAAATAATGAGAAATGAAGTCAAAAGAAATTAAAACAATGGGTTAAATAGTCTACTGAGTCATGTAAGATACTTCCACTGAAAGGAATTACATGTATAAATGTAACAATGAAAGCATGGTTGGAATCTAAATGGAGAATAGTTTTGATGAAGGTTTTCACATAGTCACATCTTTTTTCAATCTTGCCTTCGGAGCAGAACTAGAAAAAATTAGTTTGCTGTAATCTTGGCAGAGAGTCACGACAGCTGAAGCATGTGTTCGTGTGCGTGTGTGTGTGTGTGTGTGCAGGTGCGTATGCATGTTTGTGTATGAACATACCAGAATGGAGTAAAACCAAAAAGAATACTGTTCCCAAATATTTTGAATATAAAAAATAAAGGAGTGTAAGCTAATGTCAGGCTGTTGAAAATATAACATAAACATTACTTTAAGTAATAAAATATGTAATACTTCACAATTTTGCAGTGTTCTTTTTATCTCTTGTAGTAAGCACTAAAATTATTTAATTTGATTATATCATTTCTGTTACTGACTGACTGGTACAGCAATAAATAGTACATAAATTTCTCTGAGGAGTTTTTGGAAATAGCCTCAAATACTTTGTATTTACAGTCAGTATATATATATATATATATATATATATATATACACACAAATATAATTATACATGATATATTACATATATAATTATACATAATATATAATATATAGTACATAATATATACAAAATACTGAAATGGAATCAATTAATCTTACTTTTTGTATAATTATACATAATATATAATATATAGTACATAATATATATAAAATAATGAAATGGCATCGATTAATCTTAATTTTTGTATCATTCTTAGAAGCTAAAAAGTTTGAACAACTGAATCAATGTTTTAGACAGAGAAGTTACATCTAAAAAGACCAGCACTGTATCTTGTTAAGTACCCCTATATTCTATATGTAGACATCATAAAATGATGTAATTTAAAAGTTTGATTTATTCAATTAAAACATTTGAATCACATAAAAATCAGGATGTTCAAAGAAAATATGATTATTTTTCTATTTATATAGTTTTTTTTTAAGTATGGAAAAAACCTGAAGGTATAGTCCTTACATACATACACTTTTTAATTGCAGAAATCATTATCGTTTAATGAAGCAGTGTTGCTGCAATGCACAAATGCAAGGCTACCATTTGGAGGTGTAATCTGGAGATTAGTTTATTCATTGTCCATTCTATTCTCTTTGTAGTGAAACTTTAAATGGTAACAAATATTTTAAAGCAAGATGGAGACTGAAATGAAGTATGGTGATTTGGTCATTGGCTCCCTTTGGAAAATATAATTTGGGTAGAATTATAGAGGTTATAGGAGACTAGTAGAAGTGAGGAACTTGAGACAAACACTGACTACTCTACTGGCATTAAGAATTTTGGTGGTAATTGTGGGTTCAATTGTGGCCGCTTCTGAAGGTTCTCTGACCCATTTGATACCTTTATTTAATATAAGAACAACAGGCAAATGTTTATTTCCTGGGGAAAAAAATGTCAGTAGGGAGAAAGAGCTTATAAATACAAAAAAAACAGAAGGGCTATTTAAAGAACAGTAGCTGAAAAAGGAAGGATGCCAAGGGAGCAAAAGTTGAAGTTATAATAGTGTTTTAGTGAAGACTTAAAGTTCTTCATCTTTAAAAATATGAAGTGAAAATAACTATACTTGTATCCTCTCAGCATGGTCCCTAGAGAGTTGTATGTTTTAAAACTACTTAAAATAGAGTGGAAAACTATACAGATAAATCACTGGACAGACAAAAGTTCCTGCGTATTTTGTAAACTTCGAATTAACAAAAATGGAATGTAACACAAAATAACAGCCTAGAATAGAGACATTGTTTACTAGAGACAATGCTTTCTTGGTTTTCTGGTTTGTTCTATTTATCTCTGTAGTCTTTTTCTAGGTCACAGAGCACATCAATATTTGTATTCTTTTAGTACTAAGAAAAGTGTTTTAGAATTATGATAGAAATTATAGCAATAATTCTTTTTTTATCCTACAAATACTACTCTTCCATTTTATCCTAAAATGTGCATCTAAAAGACATTATTATTATTTTTTTTTATGAATGCTAACATTCTAACAGGAGCTGCCCTTTACTGGAAGAGCCTCAACTGAAATTAACATGTGGATACTTTGGGAGAAATGTAAGAATGTATAATATATTCTTTGGCCCAAGTATATTAAACTTACTAGATAGGATTTTTGTCTAAAGCACAACTCTAAACAAACTTTGTATTCCCTAGCACTTTGAATATTAATGCCCTTTGCTTGGCAAAAGTTCAGATAAGAATTTGAATTAAAAAAAAATCCTATTTAAGGTGAAAGATTTTTCTACCTACAAATTTTCCAGATCTGACATGCTTCATTTTGTTAAGAACATGAATGTCATTTTTCTATTGTTTACAGTTATTTTTTTATCATTTTTACATTCATCTACTCAAAGGTAAATGAATGGAACAAATTATTATTTCTTAAAATCTAGGTTGTTAATTTAGGGTCTCTTAGTCATTTTAATTAATTAAAAGTTTAATTGATTAAAAAGTTATAAGTTGTCTTAGTGAATTCTGAAATAAGAGACTAACCCAAATTAATTTTTAAGCATTTTTTGTTTATCCTTCAACATGAAGAGATGCTATAATATCATGAGATTAAGGGGGAGATGCCTCTCTGAGATAACTTCATTTCTTCCATATCAAAGTCATGGAATTAGGGTCTTACTAGGTGTTTCATGACTATATATCCCACAATAAACTCTAGGATTAAAGATATAAATGAGAATGAAAGAAAAAGTTACAGAGAGAGAGTAGTAGGGAGAGACGGGGGTAGTGGAAAGGTAGAAGAAGGGAATGGGAGAGAAATAAGCCAATGAAAAGAATGGAATCCTAATGAAAAACAAATGATTTTCACTATGGCTACCTTAAGCAAAAAATGAGAACAAGTTGTAAGGATACATGGCAGTCTCCAAAAATCCAAGGACATGCATACAGCTAGGTCTCAGGAATAAACTTAAACTAGAGACTGTAATACCTACTAGGGTCAGATTCATGGGCTCACAAACAGCCACTCAGAGTCTCTCACTCAGAAAGGCTGGTGCTTAAAAGTTAATATTCTGTGGTTACTCTTGAAATTACCTAACATTTATCTCTGAAATTGTATTTGTAGGTGAAGTTCCACAGGACAATGGAGCATGTCATAGGGCCCTGGAGCCTAGGCACCTAGGTGGTCTTGCCTTCTGCCTCTCCTCTTCCCAGGTTGCCTTTCCCCCTGTCCTCTGGCACCCTGGCCTGCCAGCCCATATCTCCTCTCAGCTGCCCACTGGTCCCTGCTGCACTTGCCCCCCAGAGGCTTGGCCCCTGCACTGCTCCCCAACCCCTGATCTACCCAGCAACTGTGGAGACCTGGGCACAAGTCAGAGTTGGGAATGCAGCATGGGCAGCAGCCATCCCCACCCCAGGCTGGCAAAGCCATGGCACATACATCAGACAACTTGGTAGTTTGAGACTGTCGTGTATTCATGATTCAGGTATTAATGTGCCCTGGCACAGAGATCACAATCCCTTCGGAGTCTTCTCTCACTCTGGGTTGGGAGTGATTGGCTTATGGAAAAGACTGACTTTCCCTGGCTGGGTCACAGCATCTTAGACCAGTGCCTGGGTTGGGGGTAGGGGATGCATAGGGGAGCAGAGTGTGCATCCATCAGTGGGCACTTCTGAGGGTCTGTACTTGCCCTGCAAGTATCCTCATTCTTAAGGAAGCAAAACATTATGTAGGAAATTAAAAACAACTTGATAGGTCAAGAAAGGGACCACAAAAGACGGAGGAAAAGTTTTATATTTTTGTACCTTTAACAGCACTTTGTTTTTGCTTTTTTGAATAAGAGGTCTCATGTTTTCATTAGCACTGGGCCCCACAAATTATGCAGCCAGCCCTGACACCAGGAATACTTTTCTTCTTTATCTCATCTTTGTTTCTTTCTAAATATCTGCTTCATTCTTCTATTTTTTGTAGCTCAACTCTTCCTCTGATATTATGACCCATAATGCAAACACACATGTGCACACACAAACACACACAAATATAGCTACTGGAAGTATTTAGATTTTTATATGAATCACCAAGAACTAATTTCTTTTCCAGAAACAAATTCCAAATGAAGAGACTCTAAGTTGTCTTTGGTCAATTTTAAGTATGTTTGCTTCCACTCTAACCACATTAATCTTAGGAGCGGAAGAAAAGATGCCAGGAAAAAGCAGGGCGATAATGCCAACTACATATGTAATAGAGTAAAATGCAAATAACAGGGTCTCAGGTTCAGTAGGAATTTTCCAAGCATACCTGTAAAAATAAATCCCATAAATAAAAATTATAATAAACTAGACTCAGTTAAAAATAAACCTATTACCTTCTAAAAGATATCAGAAAATTAAATTGATAAGAAGCAACTTGGTACATGTATAGGAAAACTATACTTCAAAACTGTGAGAGGAGGTAGGTATCAGACCCTTGCTCCTCCACTTAACATGACAACTGAAACCACTGAAGCAAATATAACTTATCTGTTTGTTCTAGGAAATGTAAAACTTCAAACTAACCCATCTTTGCACTGCTTGCTTCAGAATATTAATATAAACAAGTTTAACTGGGCAACCAATTTTCTCATCCAAGCAAACAGCTTTCTTTTTAGAGCAATTTTCTCACTTGAAGAAAACAGCTTACTTATATTGTAAAGCAACAGCTTGCTTATCAAAATTCATCTACAGACCCTTAAACTTAAGCGTTTTATCATTATAAAATGCCCTCTAAAGCATACTTCATTGTAACGTCAGAGGCATTCATTATTCACTTAACAAAATCTAGACAGCTGTTTTTTTTTGATCAGTGCTCAATTTTCTATTGGCATGAACTGTCATGTTCAAATGTATCAGGTATTTTCCATTTTACTTATTTTTGAGAAACATACATGGTCTGTGGTGGAATATAATATTAGACAGCATGGTGGTATTCTGGTTTTGTCTTTTGTTTGCTTAAAGATAAGCATTACTTGTTAAATCCTAAACAATATAAATACATATATATTTATATTTGCATTTCTTTTTGTCTTCAACCAGGAACAATTTTGCACCCATGAGGATATCTGGCAATATTTGGACACCTTTCTGCTTGTCACAACTGGGATAGGGTAATAGATACTACTGGAGTCTAGTAAACAGAGGCCAGGGATACTGCTCGACCTCCCTACAGTGTACAGAACAGCCCTACACAACAAAGAATTTCTGGCTTAAAATGTCAAGAGTATCAAGGTTAAGAAACCCCGGCTATAAAATGAATGGTGCGTTTACATCTGAGCCACTAAGTGCAACGAGGGGGAAGGGATATGCTGATATATACAAACTATCAGTGGTTACTCCTGACGTTGAGAGCAGGATTAACCATCCCATGGCATGAAAAAGAGGGAGGTGCGGCTGCAAATATACTGAGTACAGTTTTGCCAGAAGTAATGAGCCCAAATTCAATAGACATCTATCATAATCATGTTTCACCTCCGCTCTTTGGAGATATATACATATCTATATTTATCTATATTATATCTATATATATTCTACATTTTTTACATTTTATGGTTTAAAATATTTACATTCTGCTCCCTAATAATAATTTCCAGGGAATCCCCTGGTGGTCCAGTGGTTAGGACTCCTCACTTCCAATGCAGGGGGCACGGGTTCAATCCCTGGTTGGGGAACTAAGATCCCGCATGCCACGTGGCACAGCCAAAAGTTTTTTTTTTTTTTTTAATTAAAAAAAATAAGCTCCATAGTTATTTTTGACCCTAGTTCTATTTTTATGTGGAGTCAAAACTTTCTGTACCTTCTCAATTTATCACATGGTAGAAATAAAGTTTATTCTCAAGTTGTTTGTTCAATAGGAAATCATGGATAAAAAGAATCTCTGAGTTCTCCCAGGTTTGAAGATAGCATTTTAACCAGAACAGTAGTGCATTAGTTATCTGTTGCTGTACAACAAACCACTATAAAAGTTATTAACAATATATCAACCATATATTTCTGTTCATGAGTTTATAGATAAAGTAGGTATTTCTGCTGATCAGGACAAAGTTCCAGCTTTAGCTCAGCTTCAAACCCATTCTTCACTCCCCTGCCTTCTGATGTGAGGGTTGGGACTCTGTGAATCACATTCTACTTTGCTAGTTGGCTCTTAGGCTCTGCCAGATGGGATGGTAGAGGGGATCTGGAAGTCTGGGGGTGAAGAAGAGATTGCTGCCACCTGTTTGCTTCTCCTTCCGGACAATGTCATCACAGCAACCCTTCATCCTGGCAGCTGTGACTTATTCCAACCTGCAAAACTATCTTGTTTTTGCTTCTTCAGATAACCCTGAAGATTCAGCACAAGTTGAGCAGTGGATACTTCTCCAAGGTCTAAGTTGACTATCTCAGTGTTACCTTTGTTATCCATTTTGGTTTATTTTTTTCAATAATTATACAACATTTTTGCAGTAAATATTCTCTATTAAAATAATTACTGTGGCACAGCCTTCTGTATGCTATAGTTCCTCTCTACAGTACTGATCTGCCCTTGAGAATTCCCTCACACAATTACTCTCTTTTCAAAAATCACAGCTGAAATATTACGGAAAGGCAGTGAGGAAAGCAGAGTAGAAGTACAGCTCTATTTCCCTTCAGAAGGACAAGACTGAGCATGGCAGTGTCACAGTCATGACAAGTCCCCACTAGTGTTAAGTTTCTGGCTGAGGCAATCATTTAGAAACAGATTAATGATCAAATATTTCAGATGATGTCCTTCTATTGTTTTCCACATTTCTATGGAGTCACCTATTAACTGTTGACACCAGATGCCAAACACCAAGTGACTCGGTCTGCAAAAGGAATTAGATAGGCTACTTGTCAATTTTGCTGTTATAAGTGATATTTTTCACTTGAAAAAGAAACTCCTTATCTTTCTGATATTTTACTTATGACATGACTGAAAGACATCTTCACTCAGAGTCTTTCGGAGTCTCATCCTAACACTGTTTAAAACAGCTCACTTTTCTCTGTGTGCCACACTGCTTTAACCTGAGATACTGAGTCTCAGTATTTTATGTGTAGGGAATAAATACTCACAGTGACATTTTCAGCACTAATGTCAGATTTAGGCAAAGTGAAGACCCACGTGAAGTGTAACACTCTTTAAACAGGTCCTGGATGTAGTTTGACGTTGTCTCTGTTCTTTCTTAAGCTACCACTTCAAACTGTTCTTATTTTCAGCATATTTTGCTTCTCTGAGAAATAGTGTTCTTACTGTCTCTGAAATTGGCTGGGAAAATCTAGTTAGCTCTCCTTAGTGAGTGTAAAAACACAGAACTCTAGTGCTTATAGTTTTTGTCTTTTTGATTCATATTAGTTTGTTTTGTTTTGGGGGAACTTGATGGTACTCACATATATATGGTACATTAGTCACATATCCAGTAGTGGGATTAGTTTCTCTAGACTTCAAATTACCCAGTTTTGAGAGAAAAGACTTGGTGTCATGAGTTTTTCTCAAAGAATGAGGTCATTTCTTGACTAGAGGAGATATGAGCAGGATGCTGGTAAATGTTGAACATCAGGCTCTCTAGAGAAAAATATGGATAAAGAAAGCCCTGTTTTCTAGTATTTGCTGATTTCCATGGTGTTAATACTCCTAGCATGGACAATTTCAAGCTACCAACGTGTTGTTACTGAACAAAGAGTTGGGAAAAAATCACTCTCAAAGTAAAATACAAGTTACTTCTAGCACACCATCGTGAAAAATAAAATATGCAAATATTCTAGTCCAACTACACAGTATCCCCCTACTGATTAATCGGAACTAATTTCCAGGGTAGTCATCCCTATATACGATAGTAGATGACAAGCTTCAAACTTGTAAAATCACATATTTGGTTAAGTCTTATTTTTTAATTACCTTCTCTGTTAAAGACACTTTGTTCCAAGGAATGCTTTAAAAAAGACACATCAGGCTTCCCTGGTGGCATAGTGGTTAAGAATCTGCCTGCCAATGCAGGGGACACGGGTTCCAGCCCTGGTCCAGGAAGATCCCACATGCCACGGAGCAACTAAGCCCATGCGCCACAACTACTGAGCCTGCGCTCTAGAGGCCTCAAGCCACAACTACCGAAGCCCACAAGCCTAGAGCCCATGCTCCGCAACAAGAGAAGCCACCGCAATGAGAAGTCCGAGCGCCACAATGAAGAGTAGCCCCCATTCACGGCAACTAGAGAAAGCCCGTGTGCAGCAATGAAGACCCAAAGCAGCCAAAAATAAGTACAGAAATAAATACAGAATTTTTTAAAATAGTAATAAAAAAATTAAAAGGCACATCAAAAAAAGAAACTGACAAATACATTTTAGGTTGTTTTTCTCAGATTTCTTTTTAGCTTTCTATTTGAAATTTTATTCTCTCCCTTCCCTCCCACCAAACTCGTCACCCATTCTCGTGGTTTCCCAAAATTTTTGTAAGAATATATTCGATGTGTCTATGTGCATGTATCTTTCCTTCATATTTAAAGATTTTGGAATAGTTCCATTTCTCCTTTTAGAGGTAGGCAAATTCTTGGTTTTGCAAGGCAAGAGGATGTAATTTTTGAATAATGAAACAAAACTTTTAAAATATTATGAGGTAGACAAGTATAGAGGCAAAAAATAGATATCCTAATGAAAATAGAAAACATCTTCTATTCTAAATAATGGTGATTATAGGAAACTGTTTTCAATTGTTCTATGACCATTGGAGTTTTGTTGTGATTGCAGCTCAATTATAGTGCACAACAGTGGTCTAATTATTTTTGAAGAAAATTTTATGAAAATTTTTCACAGTGAAGACAATTTTAATGTTTATAAATTCCCTGTAGACAAGCAAGCAAACAACTTTAACTTGGAATACACATAGCCATGTATAATCGTTTTTTATATAAAGGATTCAATTTTGTTAGAAAATAATTGTGTTTCGAAATGCTAATATCTAATACTGATTTTTTATTAACAATGTTCAATATTTTTGAAATGCTCTCTATATGTCAGACACTGTTGTGTTAACTTGTACATATGTGTATACCTGTGTGTGTTTGTGTGAGTGTATATATATACACCCATTTAATCCCTGAATTAAGTGCTGAATTAAGTCCTGCTTTCAGATAAAGAAACTGAGGCACGAAGAGATTAAGTCACCAATGGTAAATGATAAAGCTCAAATTCAAGCTCAAGCAGTCTCACTCTGAGCTTGGATTCTCTAAAGCAGCACTTTCCTGCATCTCTACCTCTATTAACAGATTATTAGACAGGGTGCTGTAAGTATATGATGTGCCAAATGGATTTTAGAAATGGCTTTTGACTTGGAAAATTTCAAACCATAAACTTCCGTTCTTGAAAAATTATTCGCCTTTAGTTCTGTACATTTGTGCTTATTCATTATTTTCTGTAACTGTCTTTTCCAAGGAGATATGGTTAAATTTTAGTTGGATAAAGTATTTTTCACAAAACTTATATAAAACTACACATAAATCTTGTGAGGTAGTGTAAAAACGTCATTTAATTTGTGTTTTAATTATAGAATTACTATACTATTGCCACACTTTCCTTCAATTAGTACCTTTCTACATAGTTAATATATTTTACATTATATTGTAATATATAATTACATTAATGTTTCTGCATTAATCCATATCACTTATACATTGATTAGTATAGTAATTATAATAATCATTACAGTAGTTTTCTACCTAGCTAGCCTAGTTACAATCTCTCACTGACACCTGTATAATTCATATTTTTAGTGGCCACCTGATTCTTTTCATATGCAGAATTCTTTCACATATATTAAATAGCACCCTGATTTTCATCTGGAGGACCATCTTTCCTCTACTCACTCCATGTAATTGAAGTGCTGAAGACTTCAACCTGAACTTGCCCAATTAGAAAATCATGTCTCCTAGCCAAGATGTTTGATCGCCTTGAATATATACATTGTGATAGGACACACCTCCAGCTACTTGGATATTAATTTGTTAACAAACAGAAAAACATATAACTTAGTGTACACCAAAGTTGCGTCCTACCAGAAAATACAGACAGCACAAAAGCAAACACAACAAAGTGATGGGCCTGATTACCTTATTTCAGTCATGACTAAAGCCAGCTATTTGCAAACACATTTCACTTACCTAGTGGCAAGCATGTCTTCATCTAGTAAGTATTAATATATATAATTACATTTACAATTAGTATATAATTATATATCATATATACATATTATAGTTGTGTTGTTAGTATTTACATAAGCGAGAGCTTTTTCTATTTGTCATAAGTAAAAGAAACCTAAATAAACAATCCATTACTAATACTAATTTTCTATGAATTATATGATCATTTTAACCTCATTTTGCTAAAGTTTCAAGTGTTTTTATTTTCAAATGCCCCTCACATTCTCTCTTTCTCTCCCTTTTATTCTCTCTCTCTCTGTTTTCCACATTTCTTTAATCACACACAATAAAAAGGTATATTATTTTTTGGAAAATTAGAAAAAAACAAAGATTATGAAAAATATCACCCTAATTTCATAATTCATAAATAAAAACTGCTATATCTTTACCTCATGAGTCTAAATTTTCTACTAAATGCAATATTCTTTTCAAAAATGGATACTCAATATAAATATGTATATAATCTGCTTAGTTTTTTATTTGAGTAAGACAATAAATATTATTCTACATTAATAAATACGCCCCTCAAACACTGTGAAATGGTTATATAGTGTGCCCTCATTTGGAGAGAACACTTTGTTTACCAATTTCCTTTTGCTGCTCATCTGGATTGTTTCCAGATGTGCACTATCATAAATAATGCTACATTAAATATTAATATGTAAAAATATATTTGTATGCTTCTTGGATTGTTTTCCAAGAATAAAGTATTAGAAATTGAATTACTAAGTTAAAATTTATACACACTTTCAGTGTCCTTCTATTAGGAAACACAGATGGCCCATGATCATCCCCCAGCCCCCCTCTTAAAAACTCTTACATTCTTTTTCCAGTAGACTTGTATTTGAACTGTTTTCTGGTCTCTCTCCCTTGTTAGAATAGCCTTGAATAAAATTTTTCTTACCTCTATAACTCTGTCCAGTGCAGTTTTTGCTTTGATAATTCCTATCCACATGGAAAATGAATTCTAGAAAAGGGGACAAAGAGAGCATATATTTTTAAACATCAAAACATTTTGAATGCCACTTTCTGAGCAGAACAATAACATTCACTATACCTCACCCTTCCCACTTGTAAAATGGTAGTGATAATGCAGTATGGGATCTGTTTCAAAGTATAAATGGTATATACACTTTGAAGTTAACTGGTTCATATTAATTATTCAGTATACCTTTGTTTTCAATATATACCGTTGGGAATGCTATAGGAATGTTTCTCAATATTTTACACATTAACTTATTCACTTCATCTCCCTGACTTTAAGATAAGCTCCATGAATCCAAACTCTACTACATTTGTAGACTAATTATAGTGTTAAATTTTAATGGTCCTTCACATCACTCTCCTTTAAAAAGCAAATTAGCAGATCAAATAAGCATCATGACTTTTATATTCTTGGCTTTCTGAATGTTTGGATATTTATATATTGACAGTTTTCCTGTATGGAAATACAAAATTGTTATCTATGGTAATCTTTCCTGCCAAAAGCTACATTTCAAGGAATTATTCCCCAGCCCTTCAGATCTTCTCCAATGCTCTTAAGACAAAATCTTGAAACCAAATGTAGACTTTGCTGAAGAAAATCCATGTTACTAAAGCCACCAACTAAATCCAGATGTGGAAAAAGTCAAGCCATGGTGAAATTATGCCAGAGTTATGTAGGTCATAATAATTTAGGTGTATAGCACAGAATCACAAGTGTTCAAAATTTCCCAAATGATTTTATTTTCTTTACAAATACTTTGAAATTCACCTATTGATTCTGCTTTCAGAGCTTATTCTCATTGCTGTAATTATAGGTTTCTTTTTAATAGCATTGTCTTGAGTAAGTTTTTATTACACTCACAATGCATGAACATCTAACAATATAAAATAATAAAGGATATAATATGTGTACATGTTTTCTGATTATTCTTTCCTATGTAGTTTAATCTTGTTATACAAGTCATTACTGAAATGTATAGGAATCCATTAGGGGCAATTTACCACGTCATTATTATTGCTGTTTATTGGTGGTTTCTTTGAGCATAATGCAGGGTACAGTAGAGTAATAGCTTTTAAAAGAACAATAAGTAGAATTCCCAAGTGAGTTTGAACATTTTCAGAAAACCTTTCACTTCAAACTCTTCTGCTTTCTCAATCAATTGGTGCTTTTTTTCTAGTTTATAAAATCCACACTTAAATGTGTGACATTAACATCTGGCTTACCAGGAGTAAATAATACAGTAGATTTTCTTCTGATATGTATCCTATTGTTCTCATGGTAATAAAATTGAGCAAACTACTATCTGTTAACAACTAAAGGTACTGAAATTATATGAGTATGAATATCTGAACTATATCCTTTCATTTTTGCCCTCAGTACCCTGCCAATGCATTCTCCATACCGCTATTTGTTATTTCAGAAACGCAAGTCTATTCTTTCATTTATTATTATAAATGCTGAATTCCCATCACAAATAGGATAAAATCTTAAATTCTCAATGCTGTGTACAGATGCCTTCAGGATCTGTTGGCTCCTGCTTATCTTTCCTTCCTAATGCAAGAGGCTTGCTAGAAGGATTACATGAGACAATATGGCTGGCATGTAATAAGAGATGCACACATGCAAACTCCCTTCCACTGCAGGCCTGAGTCAATCTGGAGGTGGGTCAAGGAGGAGTAGTGGCAAGACTGCAGAGACCTTGACACTAAGCCAAAGTATTGAGATGAGGTCCATTTTTTTGGCTCTTCAGGCTTCATCACTGCCATCCTATATTGTTTCCTCAGCCTCTCGTCCTAATCACATTTACCTATACCCACTTTTTATTCTCCATGGTTACTTCTTTCATTTTGAGCAGTAGTGTAAACATATCAAGATCTTTAAGGAAATTTCTTCCACTCAAAATACCCCTCCTCCTTTGGATTCCTTTGCAAATGTCTTATTCAGTCCTCAAAACTTCCCTATGAATTCACCTCGTTTTTGAAGCCTCCTTCACATATTTCTGGCACCCTAGGATCACTCTGCCTCTGTACATTGAAACTTATTCAATAGTTTTTTTCATATCACTCCATTATTGAATTACGTTCTAGATCTATCCTTCCAACTAGTCAGTGAACAGCTTGAGTGCAGAATCATGTTTTATTCATATTATTTCCTTTAGCACTTGATGTACTATTTAGAAGAATTAAGCACATAAAGTTATGTGCTGAAGCTGAATTTGAAGAGGTGTGTGTATCTGTGTATGTACGTGTGTATAGTATTAGTTAGAACTGTATTAATAACCACATGCATAATACTAAAATGGACAATTTGAATTTAAAAACTGAAGAGCTATAAGGAGCCATGGTGATGAGCTTTTATGATCTTACCAAATTTTCAATTAAACCAAATAAAACAGTTAAAATACATTAAGAAGAATATTGAGGTAGTAGACTCTTATGGATTAAAAGTTTAGATAATTCAGATTATACATTTCAGTTGATCAAGGTAAAGTGTTTTATTTTCCTCAATTGCAATAACTATATTTAAGTAATGAGATATCTTGGTACTCAAAAAAACCTGACTAGATGAATGGTTAAATAGTTTGAAAGACCTGACTGACTCATGTCCCAAATTTTTAGATGGATTCTGCCAAATGGAAATCAAGAAAAAGCTTAAAACTGTCTTCTGACAAGACACTTCAAATCTTCCAATATTCTCGTTACTCAGACTCTAAACCTACCTTTATATTTAACACCTTCCTTTGCTCCACATCAACCTACTTCAGGCAAACAATTATTGCGTCTTACAGAATCCTCTCTTTAAATAAGAAATGCATCAGTCCACTCTTTCCTTGTCATGATATTACCTATTTTATTCCTTCTCAACTTGTGTATTTCAACAGTATTTTCTGATTTCCTCACTCAATTACTCCCTAAAAGAATTTAAAAAGCGACATATATACTCACATTCTTAAGATGAAATATGAAATTGTTCATCTTGTCTCAATAATTGTAAAGGAATTCTATAGACTGACTTTTAAAACTGTTGCAATGCCACTTAAAGGTAAGTAATAAACTAAATACGATAATGACTTAACATCCACCACCACTGATTTAAATATTCATGTAAATAACCTTTTAGACAGTCAGAAATTCTCAATTGCTGCTTGAAATCATAGTTACGTGTATTGAATTTGAATTTTACTTTTCTGAAGAACTTTACCCTAAAACATTTTTATGCATATAAACTTTACCTTATATATATTTACATACAAACTATGTCTCGAGAATAAATTTTTCATATGTTTGTGTGTGTGTATGTATATATGTCTATACATTCTTTGTACATAGTTGTAGTTATACAGTTATCATATGAATGACCTCATTACCTTTATTCAGTAACTTTCCACATTTGGCAACTTAATTCTGTAAAGGAGAAGAAGCATTCTGTAAATGACTGCCTTCCCCCCTGTGATGGATGGCCACATGCTCTCCCTTGGCAAAAATCCCCAGCCTCATACTGTGCAGCATATTCAAGCACTCACAGATACACATAGACATAGAAGCTCACCATACATACTAGAATCAATTTCTTAAAAAAAAAAAATCACTCCCTTCTTCAGTCTCCAGAGAACCCTACAAAGCCATATGTCCAGTTATTCACTGAGATAAGAGGTATGGAAAGATTGAGAAAGCCTGCTGAAATGTTGAATAGTAATCAGTTTACTGATTCACTTATGCCTTTATTTTGAATAAATCTAAATTTATAGCACTTTATTGGTAAAACAGACACATCAATACAATTCAAACAATATTCTTTAATACTGACTATTTACAATATACTGCAGGTACATTATCATTTGCCTAATCAGATTAGAAATAATTTTTTTCGCTTTGAAAATTAAAATTTACTTAAAAGAAAACTAATAACTAATGTCAAATTAAAGAAGAAAATGCATCAGGGAAGATTACATAATAAAACTATACCAGAATCATTAATAAAAATGGATGACTTCTAAATAACTGTGGAATTCGATTCAGTGTTCCCGGATGTGGGGTTTGCCTTCTTTTTTATTTTGCCTATGGATAACTATCATTATTAGTTCTGTAAAAAAAAAAAAAAAAAGGCATAGGACTTGAAAAAATATGCATGTTGCTATATTACATTTAAATATACATTTGTTTTCATAAGTGGAAACAGACATGTCTCTAAGAACTAGAAAATGAGAAAATAAAGTTGCTTTTTGACCAATATTATAAAGTCATTCTATAATTGATTATATCAGAAGTATGTAAAATCACCTTAAACAAATAGAATGACACATAGGACACTGACACATATGAGAAAGAGTGAATAAAACAGTAACATTAATTAAAAATTTGTCAATACACTGAGGGTGTTGTTCCTGCTGGAACATATGAGAAGGACATTCATTGAGGAAGGGACTTCCAAATCTAGTCCAGGGCAAAGATTTCTTAGGCCTAAAGAATGTGACTGGCTTATTTAAGTGGTTTACAAATCTGCCTTATAAAAATAAATTACAAGGACTTTGTACTAGTAACAAGATTGTACAAATAAATAAATAAATAAAACATTTTAGTTCCTCATTTTGCCAATGTGATGCAAGCAATCATAAATATATATTTTTTTAATTCTTTGAGGGTCTTATCACTAAACAGATTTATGATAATAATTTGGCTTTCCCATGTTGTTTTATAACAAGAAAGAAACATTCAGCAGATAATACAAATGCATTTCTTTCAGCAGATATATTTTCACTTTCAATTAATACATTGTAGTTCTGGTTTGTATAAGAGTATCTTTGAACTTGTCTATTACATATATTCATTCTTAACAGAAGGAGCTACTATCATTAGGCAGAAAACTCATGATTTTAATTCTAAAACTTAGATACTTACTCACCAGATTTAAAGACCATCTTGTGGAATCTCTTGATGAATAACCAGATGGTTCTCTCTCACTTACAAAGAACCCTCTGCTCATACTGTGTATCATATTGTTCTTTTAATTAATATGTTTTAATAGGTACTTGGTGAATATTTACTAAATAAATAGTATTGGAATATGCTATTGAAATGGAAATTTAAGTTGAATGAAGATCTCTTCAAATACATACAAAAAAAGTCACGGAATAAATTAGTACTTTCATTCATTCATTTATTCATCCTTTGTAATCATCGTATCTAGTTTCAAATACAATACAAACTTTCTTATCAAATAATGACAACCCAAAATGTTTGCATACATAATGGTAAAGCAATGCAAAATAACAATAATGTACTAAAACAATATATGATCCTGAATAATTGTAAAATTGATTTCTGAACTTTCCAGAAACCATTACAGGAAAAAATAATAAATGGTAAGATTTCTTGGGTCCATTATAGGCTTTCTTAGAATATTCTGGACATTGTTTTTTGGCAAAAGCTCCTATTTAAGTATAAAAAAACTAGGGCCAAAATGTTAATTCTATTATTGCTAAACTGTAAAATTCAATTCAATCTCATTAAGATTCAGTTTCCTCAATTTGCATACTTACTAAGTTGTCATAGGGATCAAGTGAGGCAATACACCAAAAGGTGCTTCGGATTCACAGATAATTCTATTATTTCTGTCATTTGAGCTCTAAAAAGTTTCTTAGAAATGTTTAGTCATACTGTTGGGTATTTTTTAACATCTTTATTGGAGTATAATTGCTTTACAATGGTGTGTTACTTTGTGCTTTATAACAAACTGAATCAGCTATACATATACATATAACCCCATGTCTCCTGCATCTCCCTCCCATTCTCCCTATCCCACCCCCCTAAGTGGTCACAAAACACTGAGCTGATCTACCTGTGCTATGCAGCTGCTTCCCACGAGCTATCTATTTTACATTTGGTAGTGTATATATGTCCATGCCACTCTCTCACTTTGTCACAGTTTACCTTTCCCCTCCCCGTGTCCTCAAGTCCATTCTCTACATCTGCGTCTTTATTCCTGCCCTGACTCTAGGTTCTTCAGAACCTTTGTTTTTTTTTTTTTTGATTCCATATATATGTGTTAGCATATGGTATTTGCTTTTCTCTTTCTGACTTACTTCACTCTGTATGACAGACTCTAGGTCCATCCACCTAACTACAAATAACTCAATTTCACTTCTTTTTACAGCTGAGTAATATTCCATTGTGTATATGTGCCACATCTTCTTTATCCATTCATCTGTCTGTGGACACTTAGGTTGCTTCCATGTCCTGGCTATTGTAAATAGAGCTGCAGTGAACATTGTGGTACATGACTCATTTTGAATTATGGTTTTCTCAGTGTATATGCCCAGTACTGGGATTGCTGGGTCATATGGTAGTTCTATTTTTAGTTTTTTAAGGAACCTCCATACTGTTCTCCATAGTGGCTGGATCAATTTACATTCCCACGAATAGTGCAAGAGGGTTCCCTTTCCTCCACACCCTCTCCAGAATTTATTCTTTGTAGATTTTTTGATGATGGCCATTCTGACTGGTGTGAGGTGATACCTCATTGTAGTTTTGATTTTCATTTCTCTAATGATCAGTGATGTTGAGCATCCTTTCATGTATTTGTTGGCAATCTGTATATCTTCTTTGGACGAATGTCTATTTAGGTCTTCTGCCTATTTATGGATTGGGTTGTTTGTTTTTTTGATATTGAGCTGCATGAGCTGCTTGTATATTTTGGAGATTAATCCTTTGTCAGTTGCTTCATTTGCAAATATTTTCTCCCATTCTGAGTGTTGTCTTTTCATCTTGTTTATGTTTTCCTTTGCTGTGCAAAAGCTTTTAAGTTTCATTAGGTCCCATTTGTTTATTTTTGTTTTTACTTCCATTTCTCTAGGAGGTGGGTCTAAAAGGATCCTGCTGTGAGTTATATCATAGAGTGTTCTGCCTATGTTTTCCTCTAAGACTTTTATAGTGTCTGGACTTACATTTAGGTCTTTAATCCATTTTCCATTTATTTCTGTGTATGGTGTTAGGGAGTGTTCTAATTTCATTCTTTTACATGTAGCTGTCCAGTTCTACCAGCACCACTTATTGAAGGGGCTGTCTTTTCTCCATTGTATAGTCTTTTCTCCTTTATCAAAAACAAGGTGACCATATGTGCAAGGGTTTATCTCTGGGCTTTCTATCCTGTTGCATTGATCTCTATTTCTGATTTTGTGCTGGAACCATACTGTCTTGATTACTGTAGCTTTGTAGTATAGTCTGAAATTCAGTAACCTGATTCCTCCAGCTCCGTTTTTCTTTCTCAAGATTGCTTTGGCTATTCAGGGTCTTTTGTATTTCCATAAAAATTGTAAAATATTTTCTTCTAGTTCTGTGAAAAATGCCATTGGTATTTTGATAGGGATTGCATTGAATCTGTAGATTGCTTTGGGTAGTATAGTCATTTTTACAATGTTGATTCTTCCAATCCAAGAACATGGTATATCTCTCCATCTGTTTGGATCATCTTTAATTTCTTTCATCAGCATCTTATAGCTTTCTGCATACAGGTCAAAAATCCTCAGTAAAATGCTAGCAAACAGAATCCAACAGCACATTAAAAGGATCATACACTATGATCAAGTGGGGTTTATCCCAGGAATGCAAGGATTCTTCAATATATGCAAATCAATCAATGTGTTAAAACGTATTAACAAACTGAAGCAGAAAAACCATATGATCATCTCAATAGATGTAGAAAAAGATTTCAACAAAATTCAACACCCATTTATGATAAAAACCCTCCAGATAAGCATAGGGGTAATTTACCTCAACATAATAAAGGCCATATATGACAAACCCACAGCCAACATCATTCTCAATGGTGAAAAACTGAAACCATTTCCTCTAAGATCAGGGACAAGACAAGGCTCCACTCTCACCACTATTACTCAACATAGTTTTGGAAGTTTTAGCCACAGCAATCAGAGAAGAAAAAGAAATAAAAGGAATCCAAAGCAGAAAAGAAGTAAAGCTGTCACTGTTTGCAAACGACATGATACTATACATAGAGAATCCTAAAGATGCTACCAGAAAACTACTAGAGCTAATCATTGAATTTGGTAGAGTAGCAGGATACAAAATTAATGCACAAAAATTTCTTGCATTCCTATACACTAATGATGAAAAATCTGAAAGAGAAATTAAGGAAACACTCCCATTTACCGTTGCAACAAAAAGAATAAAATACCTAGGAATAAACCTACCTAGTCATACTGTTTTAAACCAGAAGTTTGCCTTCAAACTGAGTTTAATTGTCTTTGTTTGATATGGGAGGAGGCAAAATCTTGGAAACATTATTTAAAGTTTCATTTTGTGTCATTTGCATTTACTTAATACCCCTACTAAATTATAATAGTGTTCTTAAATGAACTTCTGCATAAGAAAAAACTAAAACCATATAAATCAAATTCATATCTATTAAATTACTTTCCATATTTCAAATATTTTTCACTCATTTTCATTATATTAAGCAAGCAAAGTCAGACCATTATGTACAACCAATTTATTTCTAAATTTAAAACACGTGTAAATGTGAAACAAGTGACACATTACTTCCAAAACTGAAAATGCAAAAAGTTGATCAAAAACACCCAGAAATCAGCTTTTGTATGTTTGCTTCATATTTCAGAAGACTTCTTTTGTAGTGCTACAAAATAACTGAAAGGCCTGATTATTTTCCTTTATTTCACTGATAAATTTTTTTAAATAATAGAGTTCACTTGATGGCTCCACTTCTCACCTCCTTTTCAACCTTAATGATTTGGCTTCTATTCTCATCACTTTAGCTAGCTGCTGTTTGGATGATTTACAATGACCTTGTAATAGATAAATCAATTTACATCTTCTCTGTGTTCATCACTCTTGATTTCTCTGTAGTATGTGTCAGTACAGCCCTTGTCCTCTGCGACATTTTTCTCCCTGGGTGTCTGTTATGTTACACTTTTACACTCTTTACACTCAAAAGTAAGAGAAAAAACAAAGTCATTATTTTAATTCCCAAGTCTCTTCTTCCTTTTTCTTTTTTTCATAATGGAATCACAATTCAGGTCAGACAGAGTCAAAGCACTGGAGACATCATCTACTATTCATTTGACTTTGTGTGATCCAGTTTTTGATAAGACAGCTTGAGTGAAATTTTAAAACCACTAGCTAAATCTGTCACTTTTCTACCTAATGTCTTCCAATCCCAATTGAAAAAAAAATGATCAAAATTCTTTATGGTGGCTTATAAAGCTCTCTCTACTTCTCTTCCTCTTACCATTCCAACCCTTGTCACTCAAGCTCCAAGCATAGAGACCTTCTTCCTATCCTTTGAAATCACCACATTTCTGCATTTCCTCCTCAGTAGGCCTTGGCACCAACTACACGCTCTATCTGAAGCATTCTTTCCTTTTATTGTTGCATGACCTGCCGCTTCTTTACCATCACATTCCTTCTTCTACATCACCTTCCCAGAGAAGCCCGCCCTAACCAGTCTGATTTAGAACATAAGCTTCCCAAGAGTGGGGAGTTGGAAACTTCTCTATTTTGAAATCTTTCTATTATTAGGTCGTAGAATAGTGTATGACATGTAGTTGACATTAAGTATTTTTTAAGCAATGAATAAATATTACTTCTAATTCAAAAAATATCTTCATTCATCCCTTCTTTCCAACATGTAATAGTTCAGAGTATTGTTGCCTTTCCACTTAGAATACTAACTACCTTGACTAAATTCTTTCCAGTCTGGCCCCTCTGATAATGTTACTTCCATTCTCAACAATCTGCATTGACTTTCCACTTCTCAAAGAATGAGTCTCCATTCACCGTTTTCCATTATCTGACCCATGCTTGCTGGTCCCATGCAGTGCCACTTATAACTCTTCCATCCTCCCTTTTCCTGAAACTCCTCTTTCCTGAAACCAAGCTATCACATTCACTCATCTTGATAAACTGGACTTATCTGTCTCTTGAATATATCTTGTACATTTGCCAACTATGGTTTTTATATTTCATTTCCTAAACTCAGACTGCTTTCAAAATCTCACCAGCTAAAGTCATATATTTGCTAGTGAGTCTCAGTTCAAATCTCATCCCTTTAGGAAGGACATTATTGCTCCCTTTGAGTAGAATTAACGTGTCACCTCTGTGAGTAATGTAAGAAGCACATTCAGATAAGTACAGAGTGAATATCTTACATCGGTTGCTCACTCATCTGTTCCTACACAAGGTTGCTAACTTCACTAAGGTAGGAGTAAACTTAGCACACATTTTTAAGTTCTCATTTTATCTAACACATGTCTTGCATAGAAAGGTACTCAGTAAATAGATATTGAATGGATATTTGCATGTTTAAAATTTCATAATAGTAGTATCATTTGACATTTCAGTTTATTACTTTCAGGAATTATTTCATAAAGTATACATTCAAAATTTCCAAATAGAGAGCAATTACTTAAAATTATATATGCATTTAAACTTCAAAGTTAAAGCTGAAAAGCAAAGAGAATTACTATCTTACTATTTCATATATGGATTTTATTTACTGTCCATTCTCATACTTTTATTTTATGCTTACTTTAGTTTTCAGCTGATGTTTTTCTCTTCTTTAAAATTTTTATTTCAATTCTTTGATTTGTTTGTTTTCATTATTCTTTTCAGGACACAGAGCTGAATGTTTGAACTTGCCCATCTAAGTTCTTTATACTTCAATTATAACTGTAGCTCACGTTTGAAAGTATTTCTACCACTACTAGCCCTGAATACCCTGCTGTTTCTGAGATGTAAGCTGCCAAAACCCCCACCCATCCAACTATAATTCAACTTATCCTAGGGACTGTTCTGTTATTTCTTATCTTGGGTTCTATAAAATTCAGTTCTTAGAATTAGTGAATTAAAAGTGTTTATCTATCTCAAAAAACTAAAATACCACATTCACACACACCCATTCATTGAATTTGATATTGAAAACTCTGAAAGAATTTATTATAAATAATTAAATGTAATTTCTTATTTTAATTAAATTTTTAAATGTATTAAATTTAAATGTATTAAATTAAACTTTTATTTAATTTACAAGAAGTTTTGATTGGTTGCTTTTCTAGGATGTGTCATTCCTTAAATGAGATTTTAAAGTTTTATAAATTGAGAACTACAAAACATTCAGTATCTAATTTCCTTGTCACATCACTCTGAAATGTATTACCTGATGTTACATCTCTAACCAGTCCCAACAAAATGTGACAAAGCAGGCACCATTTAATGGTTCCATTTACAGCACAGAAGATTTTTATACCTGTTCCATTTTCTTGTAATTTTAAATGGCAGATGTCTTCTGTAGAATAAATTAAGTATTGAGAAAATGATCAGACATTTTGAAATGCACCCTCTAGTTTAAACTACTCTGAAATCTTTAAGGGTAGTGCTTCTTTAAAAGTAACAAAATTAAAATGTTAGTTAAAACAAAAAATATTTCCTTAAGATTGTTCATGAAGGGTTTTTGTTGTTGTTGTGTTTATGTTTGTTTGTTTTGGAAATTTCTTTTTTTGAAATATATATATATTTTTAATATCTTCACATTTAATTTCCAGTTAATTTATTTGGAAAGTTCTCATTGGAAAAGTGCAGGTTATGAAAACTACATCTTCTCCATTTGCTGTCCCTGAACAACAAAATATGTGGTGGAAAATATGTCTTTATTTTCAGAGCACTAAGAACTATTAAGTCAAATTCAAATTTTAAAGCATAATAAAAATAAAATTGATTTTTTAAATGAATACACCAATACAACTACTACTACTAGGATAAGTACTGAGCCAAGTGCTGGACTAATTATATTTCTTGTTTTATTTAATTCATAAAACATCCACAGAATAGAGATGTAGAGAAATTCAGTATTTTACCAAAATTCTGAATATAAGTTGCAAGAGACATATTTTATTTAACATCTAAGACAGAGATTATATGAACTGTTAACTGTTAATAATTAACTGTTAACTGTTAATAATTCTGCTTCTTTCCTCCTTCAAACCAATATGTATATACATATATATTTTTCAAACATTGAATCAATTGTTATACACACACACACAATTGATTTAATGTGGAAAACATATTTCAAAAACACTGAGAAACCTACTATTATGCAGAAGGTCTTTGTAAGTTTTCAAATATTTAGGTTCACATATCTCTGAAAGAAATCTTTTTTCCTCATGCTATCCAGTACAGGATATCAGAAGAAATGTTGGTTACTGGTGGCCAAATTAACTCATAATTCATTCTCAACTCAGTTTAGAAAGCCATTTAATAGTCAAGAATTAGGTGCTATAGCTGTTTTCCTATCCAAGTCAATAGTTACTTGCTATATATTCATTATTCAATATGTAGTATGCCAAAATAGTATTACAGGGAAATTTAATCTGGCCCAAAGAAATTTATATTCTATTTAGCACATTTATTTTCTCCATTTATATTATTTATTCAAAGTCTGTTTTCTCCTCAGCTTTGTTTCTTAGTTTAATGTTTGAGATATTTATAATAGGAAAGGGGATATACAAGTTCTGTGTATTTGTTAGGATATTAGCTGTTTTCTTATAATATTTTAACCAACTTATCTCGATTGTTTTCTTCTTTACTACATGATTTTGAGGCATTGTATAAATAGTAAATGTGGTGTCTGGCAAAGCACTACGCGCGCGCACACACACACACACACACCCCTAAAGTACTATTTTTGTCCTCATAGTTTGAACACTGCTCATACAATACTAACTGAACAAGCTAATTCTCATTCACAGATCTGAAATTTATTTAGAAAAAAAATTCCTATAATTATTGAGTTAAAATTTATTTTAATATATAATGCTTGGGGCTTCCCTGGTGGTGCAGTGGTTGAGAGTCCGCCTGCCGATGCAGGGGACACGGGTTCGTGCCCCAGTCTGGGAAGATCCCACATGCCGTGGAGTGGCTGGGCCCGTGAGCCATGGCCGCTGAGCCTGTGCATCCAGAGCCTCTGCTCCGCAATGGGAGAGGCCACAACAGTGAGAGGCCCGTGTACCACAAAACAAACAAACAAACAAACAATCAAAATATATATATATATAATGCTTGATATTGTATCATTCCCTCTGAAAATTCCCAAACCCCCACACCACTGACTTCATTGACTTAATAACTGTTGACAATCCAATCATATTAACAATTTAACGTGTATAGGTAAAAGATAAGAGGCATCCAGGTAAAGAATTTACAAAGATGAAATGTCTATTTAACAAGTAATATCTTAAGACTCTGTGCAATGAGTGAAATTTGAAATGGAGAGCAGGATGGATGTGCTCTTTCCCTCTGAGTGCTTACAATATAAAGCAGAAAGCAAGCAATTAAAACAAAAGTACAAAAAAAAAGTGACACTGTGGTAGCTGAAGCTAAACAAAATAGGGAGCATGGTAAGAAGATAAACATTCCTGAAGTACATAAAGAGCATGACTTCTAAGGCGATACCTGAAAAAATGACTAAGATGTATTCAGGAAAACATGGCAGGAGATGATCAAGTGAGAGGTTACAGCCCACACTAAGACTAAGAGATGAGAAAGACGAGCACAATCAAGCAACCCAAGAATGGAGTGCAAAAGCAAGAAAGATGAGCACTGAAGCCATAGAAGTATGCAGGGGTCAGGCTGGAATGGCTCTGTGAGTCATTTCAAAGACTGCTGAAATATCCCAGGGGCAAGGGAAGCCATTTCAATTTGTATCTTGCATCAGCATATTTTCATTTCACTTCAAAATGTCAGTCTGCTTACGTTCAGGTAAAGAGATTGCAGGGGACAGTAAAAGTTACGCAACAATAAGATGCAATATTTTAAAAATCTTGTAGATACAAAAAAATGTGGAAAAGACGTCAAAGCTATAACTGGCTTAATGGCGATCCTGAAGAGTACAGGGCCTGTAGGGAGAAACCATACCTACTCCCTAGATTTGCCTCCATATGGCAGGTTGAACTGAGCCAAGGTTGTGAGCAGACACTGAGAAGAACTGTAACGAGGAAAGGCAACAGAAACAGGAAAAAACTAAAAAAACATAAGGAATGGCAAGTCATTACTCATTGACATAGAACATGTGGGCCTATGAACAGAATGTAGGAGAGAAAGGAAACATTTAAGAGTTCTTATGTCATTCAACATAAAACGACAGACTTATTTGCTGTTATCTGTTCCTCTTGCCTCATATTTTGCCTTAATGTATATGCACAGCTGTTGTTTCAGACCCCAGAGACTATATTCAACCAATTAGTCTACGGTTTTAAGGGGATTTTTTTTTTCATAGTTGTCATTCATCAAGCTTTTAAAGTAATAAGTTTAGTTAGACACACATGTTTTTATTCCTTGTGGAATAACCTCTCAGGTAAATTAATACTGTATTGCAAAACATTCTAAGATCTGTAATATAACATTTAATGTTCAAAATCATTAAGCCATTTGAAAATCATTAACTTCCTATTTCTTAAGTAATGTACTTTTAAGTCTTATATAAGGTTTTGCCTAGAATTTTAAAAATAAGTGGCAGAGGAGAAATGTATATTAGAAAACTGCTGCAAATTATGTTGTATTGGCACTTAGACTCTATTTAATAAAAATGATTGCTTAGATTATTGAGGTTTTGATTTAGTCATTAAATGTTTCCTCTGGCTTTCAAGAAGTATTAGAAAAATCATAATCAGAGGAAGGGCCTGTGTAAAGAAGAGTTTGGAGTCTAGACAAATGTGCTATCTCAAGGAAACAAAATCTTTCACATGGTTTTCTTGTTTCCCAGCCTTCCCATATACTGCTCCCCAACCATATTCCCACTACATGCCAAATTTTGGTCTCATCAGATATACACCTATACTGGAAATTATAGGAAATGTTATGGAAGGCTTATGATTTCAAGCTAACTCATAATAGCATGAATTTGAATTTGTATCCAAATTCTATCATTCAATAGCTCTTTGAATTTTTACAAGTTACTTAAAATTTTGCTTCATTTTATTCAACTTTAAAGAGGGGTTCATAAAACATACTTTAAATAAGATTGATAATTAAAGTTGATAATTTAATGAGCTGGGGTATAAAAGCCTTAGTTTCTGCTTCATACATAGCAAATTGTCAAGAAATAACAATATTATTATTTTATTACTACTATGTTTTTTTCACCCACAACTACTTCCAGTTTTAAAAAAGTACATCTGGGAAACTGAATATTTTAAGTAGAAATTGGTGGTAATAATTTATTCAAAAATTGAATTTTTATGATGTGTATAAGTTAGCAAGCAAATACATCATTTGATTATACTTGATACTTGATTGAAAAATGAATTACACACATTGTTAGAAAAGCACTGATTCCTTACAGCATGGATATAAAAAAGGTGAAGATTGTTTCTAACACCCATTAGGGAGAAAAAAAAATAGGAAACGGTGGACAGTATCTGAAAACCCAGCTAACAAATATTAATTCTGTAAGTATCCAACTACCTAAGACTGAAAATAGGACTTCAACAATAATTAATTGGTTATTTCATTAAGCATTGCAAAGTGACTATATGTTTATATGTATAGATATATTATAGCATTTTTGGTAATGTGCTTGATTGTCCTTAACTCAGCACCACCAGAAGTCCCTTCTAAAGCTGGGGACAAGGTTTCCTAGAATTTCCTTCCATACCTGGTCATGGGTTAGAGTTTGCTAATGAGGGGCAAGTCATGTAACATTTGAGAGGTAGAAGTGACAAAGAAGTCATTCTGCTCAAAAGGTCATGGCAGCCAGATTCGAGGAATCTGCAGAACTCAAAAGATCTTTAAGAACTTCCTTTCATGATGGTGACAGAGGTATCAGCAAATCAGCTGACTTCTCCATGAGTTCGGGCTTCTACTGAGCCCTGTTCTTCTGGCTGAGTCCTTAGTGATTGAGTATGGATGGCCTTTCAGACCCTCACTGATGCAGGCTCCACTCACATTCTTGTAAGCCACAATTTACATATTAAATACCTTACTTTTTTATTCTAGTAGTGGCTCAATTTTCCTGAAAAAGCCAAACAGATAAATTTTTCCAACACATGATGCATTTATCTGAATATCTCATTAACATTCTAGTGATGATCACATAGATAGGAATTTTAGGCTGTCTGCATCATATAAATATTTCATATGTCATTTGAATAACAACAACACAACCCCAACAAGATTTTTTGCATGCACTCTACCAAAATATTTCATTTAAATTACCTGAGTTAGTCCTCAATTTATGTTAAGAAGTAGAAACTATGGATGCCTTTAATTCATAGATTTTGAAAATATATTTAAAATGTGTTTTGGTAACATTGAAATTAACACTATCAGTAATTAGTCATTCTTAGGATACCTTCTACTGTCCTCTTCAATTAAAAACAGTAAGCTTCAATAAAGAGATAGATGGTTCATATGCTTCAGGCAAATACTAAATACTCTCATCTCTATTACTACTATTACTCCTGATAATACCACCTATTTCTCACTTTACAACTGGATATGTTCCCGGAAATCTGCCATTAGGCAAAAAGCCCTTACGTGAAAGAGAAATTCCTATTATTTTTAATGGGAAAAATTATATGTTCTATTCCAATCCAAGATACCAAGCCAACTCTTAAAGATATGTAATGTCTTTTGATCAATTGAAACATTATGCATTAGAGTACACAAGTAATAAAAAAGTTGTATATTATATAGATATTAAAAGCTACTGATGTTAATAAAATCAGTTTGTATATCAATATAATGTAAGGAAAACTTATTTATTTTCCAATCAAGAAGAGAGGTCAGAGACAGTGGGTGGTGGTTGATGGGGGAGGGATGCAAGGGACAAATTTGTGGAAGGTGGTGGAGAGTCAACTTTTAGGCAGGCAGTTTTGTGGGGTTCTTTTTCATCTTACACTCAAATTGCACTTAAAATTATAGAAGAGTAAAACAGCCTTAGAACAAAATAAAGGCTAACCATGAAAAAGCTTTCAAATACATGGAACTATCACATATACACAACAGACTGAAGTGTCATAGAAAATGCTACCGCTTCACCACTCTCACCGGCTATGTGTTTGCAAACAAAGTGATTTGCATTTATCTAAACATGGGGGGGCAATTAAATTTTTCTTACTCTAAACTGGTATCTTATAAACTGGTAAATATGTCATTACCTGAAATCATAATGCCAAAATATCACTTCTTTTTTCCTGTCATTGTAAGATTTTAATAAAATGAATAAGATTATGGAAAGTGCCTGGAACCATACCTTTTTTTTTTTTAATGATCACATATATTCTCTGAACTCATATGTAATTTTCTGTATCTCTTTTTTTTGAATTTTTGTATTTTATTTGTTATACAGCACATTCTTATTATCCATTTTATACATATTAGTGTATACATGTTATCCCAATCTCCCAGTTCATCCCACCACCACCACCCCACCCCCCACCCCCCGTCGCTTTCCCCAAATATCACTTCTTAAAGCCTTTTTTTAAGTACCGTTTTTTCTACTAAGTCTAAAATTGCTCTCTGAAACCTTCTACCTCCTGACCAGAGCTAGCATTCCTACTCAGAATGGTTGCTTGAGTCTGAGAAGGGCTACAGAAAATTGTTGAGAGGTGTTTGCTTTCTGGATCAACCCTTTCCTTGACTTGCATTTGCTTCCAAAAGGATTACCAAAAGACAGAAATTCGTGGGAAAGTAATGTTGACCTAAAAGTATAAAGGAATAGAATTCTGCCTCCTGTTGCAAAGTGGCTCTTTCCTTAAACAAACATAAAGATACATAGATAAAGCTATATAGAGGAAGTTATTTTCCCAATTTAAAATCCTTTCTATAATATGTTATTTTAAACTGTTTAAAGACAATTATAGTCTATGTAAGATTTAACACCTGTCCTTTCATATTGGCTGGTATCCTTTGCTACTGTACTATCCTTTCCAGCTTTCTTCTAAATTTTTGTTTTAATTGGAATGTATTCTTTCTTCCACTGGATCAAAATGTAAATAACTTAGTTACAAAAAACCTGTTGGCACTGGCTGTGTTTTTAATTTCCTTTCTAATAGCTATCTTTCCCTACATGGCTGAGTGTTGACATCTGTTCTTTGGTGCTACAACAGGATGAATAATTATTTTCACGTGTTTGGTGAATATCCAGTGTTTCCCAGTGGTTTCATAATCATAATGTAAGTACACTGAAAGAAGCATAATTCCAAATTGAAGTTTATTGAAATCTCGAGCTTACTTAACATTTTAAATAAAGGATTCTTACCTCCCTTTATTTTGATTCACAGTTCTTTTAAAATCACTTTAAATTTGCGGAATTATCTAGAAAAATTGCATTTACTCACAAAATTGTTGGACTGATAACAGAATACACTTCCTTATATTCCCTAAATAACATAAAACCAGTGTAAGAGTTGCCATTTTTCTGCTCCATCTTAGGCTCCTGTGCTTTCTTCTTATTAGGCTTGACTGGAGCTGTTTGTGTGCAAGTAAATACACATCTAGAGAAAGCATGCCTAGACGCATGAGCTTTTGTATAAATTCTATTTTTTCACCTAACATTTCATAAAGGGTCATGAGGGGGTCATTTATCCTAAATCTGAGAGGAACTCATGTTCATAAATTTAAGTAACTGTATAAAATATAATGGACAAGAGTATGTATTCAGGCCAGATGGAAGAATTTTTCAGAGGTAGTAGGACACTTTTGCTTCTTTCCTTCAACAGGAAATTTTTACAGCTCCCTGAAACAGTGCCAACATTTTTGGTATACTTCCCTCAAATTCCTGATCACCGCTAGCATACAAGCATGAAAAGTCGCATTTCTATAGTTCACTCTTTTTTTTCCAAGTATGTAAATGAAAATAGTTGAGCTTTGAATAGTTTTATTCTGAGTACAATCTTAAGAAAGTGTACAATCTCTAGCATCAAATTTCCAAAGGAAGAAGGGGTATGTAGATCCTATAATTCTCCAAGTCCTTAATTATAGTAAGATAGAATGGAGTGGGAAAAAGCCAAGAAAATGGCTACAAAGATTCAGGAAAGTTAACCTTTCATGATTGTCTTTGTACCTTTAACATGCTACCTAGATAGGAGTGCCTTCTCCTCTCCAACCCTCTTCTCTCCCTTCTCCTGCCCAGCCCCAGCCTCCAAAGTCCACCCATCTCCTCTCCTCTAGCCTCTGTCAGTTTGCCTGGTATGTATAATCCAAGTTTATTTACCATACAAAAATCATCAAGGCACTCTTGGCATATTTTAAAAATTTAGGAGTTAAAATAAGTTATTTATTTTAATAATGCTTTATTCAGATATATTAAAGTTATGCAATTCAATGAATAAAAAAAAGAGTGCCTACACAAAATTCAGGGTTTTTTTTTATAAGTTTAGATTTCTTGGAAGTCCATTCTGTTTTCACAATTATTCACATAACCTGTGTCACCTGAGAAGTAAAATTAGAATATGCTTATGACCTATGAAAATAGTCAATCATTAAAGTAGAGATTGTGCTTAAAATATAGTATTACTTTAAATCTTTCATTTTTTGTAACATTTTTTTATTTTCAAATTATCATATGGTTTCTGCTCAAATAGAGAAAAAGCAGAAAGATAATATGACAAAACATTAAAATGTCAAACTACTGCCAGGATTACATATAAAATGAAACGATTAGATATTTCCATTAAAGCTGTTAGCATGAACAGGTCAGAAGTGAGCCAGAACACTGAAAGCAAGATCTTTCCAGCTTCATTGCACTAATTACCAAAATTTTATGGAAAAGAGTCTTTGCAATGACCCAAATATGCAAATATAAAACTTGTTTCATCTGAATAAAAGTATCAGAGATAAAGTCTTTCTTTAAATGTTGCTTCATTACATTCATATTAAAGTGAGGCAATTTATGAATAACAATATATGCACATAAATTTAAATTTTTTAAATTTATATTTCTTTTTGCAAGTCATTTTCTTTACAAAGTTTTTTACTTGATCTCAGTTTAAACTGAGAAGCAGAAAGTGTCATTAACATTATGGAAATGTTGGGTGTTTTGAGGTGTTCCCTCTTCTGACCTTCAACTTTCTCTTCACTTTAAATTGACTTTTTTCTTTTTTTTTTTTTAAGTTGGGCAATGTGGAAAGGATATCAAGTTTATGTGTTTGGGGAAAAGTGAGGCTTCATGGTACAGAATATCTCAGACCACAGAAGATAAAAGGAGCCAGTGGGATGTCAGTGAGAAGGAGCTTTTCTTAGGTCATCACAAAGGAGGAGCCTGTCACTGCTCTATATTAGTTAGTGTTCCTATTACTGCTGAAACAAATTCCCACAAATTTAGGAGTTTATCAACATAGATTTATTGTCTCACAATTCTACAGGTTGGAAGAATGGACTGCATCACACTGCATTAAGATCAAAGTGTTGGCAAAGTGTATTCCTTTCTGGGGATGCTAGGGGAGATTACATGTCCTTGTCTTTCAGTTTCAAGAGGCTTTCCTTGTTCATGGACTTCGTCCAAAAGAAAGCCAGCAAAGTTGGGCTGAGTCTTCTCCTTCCATCACCTCTCTGGTTCCGATTCCTTTTTCTACTTTTAAAGACCTTTGTGATTATATTGGGCCCACCCAGATAATCCAGAATAAACTTCCTATCTGATTAACAACCTTAATTCCATCTACAAATTTAATCCCTTTCTGTCCAGTAATCTACTATATTCACTGGCTCTGAGGATTAGGACAGTGCCATCTTTGGGGCCATTATTCTGGCCATCACAGTCCTCTTCCTATAATCCCCAAATTAAACTCTAAGATTGGCTGCAGTGGTAGTGAAAGAAAGAATGAGGAAGTTAATTCAGTTTTCCACAAATATTTACTACTATTGGGAGATCTAAAGCTGTTCTAGGAAATAGGAATTTCTATAAAGTCAGAAGTGCACCCTGATTTTGAGTGTTTATGGTCTAGTCACAGAAACAATAACATAAACAATTGATTACAAAATAATTTACTAATTCAAATATGCATTTTTTTAGTTGTGAATCAGACACAGTAGAAGATGTTTGATGAAGAAGATAGAAAATGAAACAAAACAACAATCTTAATTAAAGGAACTTTGTAAGCCTTGTATTTGGAGAATGGCTTTAAAATAAATTGTATAACTATATGTGGCAGTTTATCAACTAATTAATACCATTTGGTACTGATATTGCCTTTGATTTTCATTAACAGATATTTCAAAGAACAAAGATCCACTTAGTTACCAAACTGAAATGCGCCTGGAAAAATTATGATCTAAACACTCTCTTCACAACTAGAAATCAAATAAAGCATGGAAGAATTATCTTCAGTAATATGAGTAAATCTACTCCCTATCCTCCCTATATAAAATAATACTGAGATATTTATTTGATTGAATTATAAGGTGTTTGACTTATTTGAACTTATTTAGGAGGCATAAGGAAGCTAATGATTTGGAATGAGCATATTCCTCGACCTTCTCTGTCTACACCAGAAGGTGCTTGGCAAGTAGGGTCTTCAAAAGGGCAGTGGGGGAAAGCAGCCATGAGCAACTGTAAAGTTAGACTTGGGTAGACTCTGTGCCATTGAGTACTGAAAGCCTTCAAAGCATAAGAGTGATGCACAGTCCATGTTCCTCTAGAGAATCTAGAAGTCCATATGAGATAGAACATGAAAACCCAACGTTTACTTTTATAAAAAAAAGAGGAGGAACTCGAATAACCTATATCTAATTACTTTTTAGAGAAGTCAGAGTGTCTTCTGATAAAGAGAGTCACAAAATCACAATTCAAACTGTCTTCATAAGATTATAAAAAATACATTAACACACTATATAGCTGGAGAATCTACAGACAAGGGCATATCTGTATTGGTTCATTCAGCAATGTATCAATAATGTTTCTAATTATCTCCTTTTGTACTGCCTCTCTGCTCAGCAGTCTACAGGGTCAAGAGCAGAATGTAGGGTACGGGCTGAATACTTCTTTTGCATGACCAACAGACGGGAGAGTGTGCTGCTACAAATAAAAACAAATAGAACTGGTTTAGTTCTGATTGACCTTGCCCTATTTAGTGACTCCAGGGAAATACAGAGCACTGATAAGCCTTTGGTATAATTGCATCTTGGAACAGAACCCTGTGTCAGAGTAGATGGGATTATCCAGATTGGCTCAGATCATTGAAGTTCCATCCCTGAAGCTGGGGGTAATATCAATCTCCTTACGGCACATGAAACTTGAAGAGAAATAATGAACACCAAATAAGGGTACCCTAAAAAAAAAGGAGAAGGAGCTAAAGCTGCTCAGAAATCAACTAGAAAATACTCTATTTTATACCCTACATATAATTTTTTTTTTTTTTTGAGATATGCGGGCCTCTCACTGTTGTGGCCTCTCCAGTTGTGGAGCACAGGCTCCGGACACGCAGGCCCAGCAGCCATGGCTCACGGACCCAGCGCTCCGCGGCATGTGGGATCTACCCGGACCGGGGGACGAACCCGTGTCCCCTGCATCAGCAGGCGGCCTCTCAACCACTGCGCCACCAGGGAAGCCCTACATATAATTTTTAACTGTATCTGGAAAGTAAAAATTTATACTCTATGCCATTATTTTTTAAATGATAATCATGAGAAAATTAAATAGATCTAGACCAATGTGAAATATACTAGGAAACATTCACAGATAAAATTTGTACATACAAGTGAATGACTTTGAGGGATTGAACTAAATAAACTATAGAATATAAACATGAAACTACAGGTATTGAAGCCTTCTGGTGAATTCTACTCACATATTAGGAAACATCAATCTAAGACTCCTTTGAAAATATAATAGTAATTGTGAAATAAAATTCATGTTTTATGGCAAGACAAGAAAAATTCAAACATAAAAATTATCTCTGTTCTTTGGCCTCTCTCCCCACACTGTGCATTGTGTACCTGCATTATGCACCGACCAAAACTCCCCATTGCCAGAAACACCTGCTCAACCATAAAGGGCAACATCAACAAGACAACTCCTTAAAAGATAGCATTCTTTCTTGATCTTGTAAGGGACCACTTGACACTTAGATCTCGATTGTGTAAACGGTCAATAATATGCCATTTAATGTACAAAAAACTTGTATAACTGTGCTTTGACTTCTAATGGGCACAACAGTTCTCAGAGCTTTCTGAGATGTTCTTCCTGGGTTATAATCCTCAAATTTGGCTCAAATAAAGTTTTCCATTTCTTTCTTAGATTGGCTGATTAATTTTTCATTGACATAATGAAAAAAATAGTTAATATAGTTCATATAGATTTTTTCAAAATCTCAAATTAAGTAATGTATGCCTAAAATTGAAAGAGTTATTGAAGTTATATTTCAGAAGAAGCCATAATCTTTCACTGCTTTAAACTATAGTTATTAAAAATAATTGAATCATAGTTTTAATTTTATTTAATGCATTTACATAATTATATATATTCTTAATGCACCTTTCAAGTTGAAATATATGAACCTGTATTTCTCAAATGTTTTTGTATAAATTATAGGAAATATATTAATTGGACTATAATAGTGTAAAAACTAGGAAAGAGGGTTGATTTAGTTTTCCTTGACAATGTCAACTTGAAAAAGCTTAAGAAAGATACAATTGATGGCACAAACTAAAGAAAATGGCAAAATTAATAGAAATTTTAAAATGATTCCTGGAACTGATTTTCCGAGATTCAATTATCTCTAATAATGCTGTCATTCCCAAAGCTCAGCTCTGCTGCCATACTGACAGCACTTGTCCCAACACATACACCTACACAAACACACTTCCTCTTTCTCTCTCCAAATTCTAATCTATCTTATTCCATTTCTCTGCTCAATTCTTGTCTGTCTCCTCTATAATAATACCATATACCCCTAGGGGTTTGGAACAGGCTCATGATGAAACAACGGCAAGTAGACAAAACTAACATGAGATCAAAAGTCAACAATAGATCTAACATGAATATTTAATGTATTCAAAAGTTAATTCTGGGGCTTCCCTGGTGGCGCAGTGGTTGAGAGTCCGCCTGCCGATGCAGGAGACATGGGTTCGTGTCCTGGTCCGCGAGGATCCCAAATGCCGTGGAGCGGCTGGGCCCGTGAGCCATGGCCACTGAGACTGCGCATCCGGAGCCTGTGCTCCACAACGGGAGAGGCCACAGCAGTGAGAGGCCCGTGTACCGCAAAAAAAAAAATAATAATAATTCTGATAAAAAATCATAAAACTAGAGGACTCTGCCAAAATTGTATTACTTATTCCTTGAGTTATTGAGAAATTGAAGTTAGAAAATAGTTTAGTATATTTCATATTCTTGAACTGCTTTAAATAATAGAAACAATAGAGAGATTAACAAAATCTCAAATTTCTATAAATTCAATTTTTTTCTCTCTCTTAATCTCCCTCTCTCTTAGACATTCCTCTGTCAGTCAATTCAGTTTTTTTAAAAGCTCTTCACTCTAAAAGTATTTAGGGTACACTGGTTATGCTCCAGGACTATTTCGTATTCTTGAGGTATAATAAAAATGACAATGGGCTTGATTCCTGCTGAGAGTCTAGTGTCAAAACCAATTACATAAGTGACTAAAATGAAATATGATGGGGCAAACCCATAGTTCTATGAAAATAAATAACTGGAGGCCCTGACCTATTCTGTAAGTGAGAAAGTATTTTATATAAGATGTAACAATTAAGATTAAAGATTTTTTTTTGACATGGTGAAGTAAACAAACCAAAATAGATGGGGTTCTGTTTGCCTAACTATCCAGAAATAAAACCCCAGAAGCTTCTAAATGGATGCAAACTCTGAAGTGACATTGCAGAGAATATGAATTTTGTGTAAGTTCCTTACTCTGCATCTTCTTCTTTGTAATGGAGAGAATGACATTGACAACCCCATAGAATTTAGAGATAATGCATGCCCTGCTCAGAGAAGTATGCCTGGCATAATGTGTCCAATAAACTTTAACTAGTATTATTAATATTATTATGAATGTATTTAGCTAGCTATATATCCCTTTCAGGCTAGATGGGCTAAAATGATCTAGGAAACAGGTCTGGACTCCAGCCCAAATTTTATGAGAGTGAACAAAGATAGGAGGTGCTTTCAATTCATATATAGAAGTAGATTGTTAATGGTTAAAGTATTCAGAGATAAAGAAGTAGATTTCCAGAAGGAGAAGAGAATACTTTGCTTAACAGAGGTAATGTGATATCCAATACACACTTCCATCCAAATCATTCCCCCAGGCTATTATTCTTAAAACCTTTCCTTAAATCTCAGCCTCACTCAGAATTTAGCATATAGACACAAGTAACTTGGGATGAAATCCAAACCATACCCTGGGACTTCCTACTTCTTTATTCTGCTTTATTTTTTCCCCAAAACTGATTCTCATCCTCTACCAACTAGGTTGTATGTTTATTGAGGGGAAAGATTTTCTGAGTTGTTTTAATGCTGTACCTAGTGTACCTAAAACAGAGCCTGACATATGGAAACTACTCTATATTTTTTGAGTGAACTAAATTTTACAGAATAGAACAAGGATATAGCAAGGAGCTCAGTAGTTAAAGTCCCTTCCTCTTTTCCATTATTTCACCTAAGAATAACTAGGGTTATTATATTTGGACATGGTAAGGCACATCCAAACCACTGAACCACCGAATTATATGATTGATAATATCTTTATGTTTGTTATCTTATTAATTTTTTTACTTCATATGTAAAAGGGTAATGGAATAATTTTAAAAAAACTGTAAGTCAAATGGTATATCACATTTGAAAATGTGAAAAAGTAAAATGTATGTGAAAAGTATGGTTTATATTGTAGTGGAAATTCAGAGGATAACACTTATCATTTAACCATAATTTATATATACTGATTTATTATTTCTACCTAGATGCTTATGGACCATGTAGGTAAACACACTTAATTCTGAATATGAGGAAATTGTGTGTATCTTCCTACAAAAATTATGGCATGAATTATATGTTTTGAATAGTTGTACTTCCTTTTAGTAAGTTATAACCTAAAGCCATATGGATAGACTATGAAATATGATTCAAATAAGAAAATATGAATAGTTTACGGCCTTTTTATTTTCTATGCAGTACTAAGATGCTATATTTGACAAAATTCTGTGTTTGACAGTTCTGGTTATATGTTTCATGTTTTATTGATATTAAATTAATGTAGATACCAAGCTAGGAGCCCAATCCCTTTAGGTAACAAGAATGTTGCCAAGGGAAACTGAAGGTAGCATTTTTCTTTTTGCTGTAAAATCAATGTTGTCCTGAAAATGACATAGCAGAATCTTTTTGACCAGTTATTAACTGGTTGAATGTTGTTGTTTCTTCTCTCTCTCCCTCACCAAGTCACAAAAATCTAAAGTTACATACGAAATGTGCTTGGAATATAGTAGGTATTCAATAAGTATTTTCTGAGGGAAAGACATAGAAAAAAGGAAGAAAGGAAAGAAGGGGAGGGAGAGAGAAGAGGAGAGAGGGAGACAGAACAGAAGAAAGGGAGAGAAGTGGAGAAGGGGGAGAGAGGAAGAAAGGAAATCTTTTGTGGAATGTGAAACTAAGTATCAATGCCGTCAACCCTTCTCTATATGGAGACTTTTGCTCCCCAAGCAGTCCAGTTTATATTATTGTACACTGGGTATCTCATGTGGAACGTATACATCAGATCACAGGTACCTAACATTCTACCATTATGAATCATTTTTACTGATTAAGGAATCTATCCCTGTTATGACTAATGCATTGTATGATTAATTCTAAACATAACAACGGGAAAGAAAAGTATTTTTCCTGAATCTTAGAGAAGCAACATATGATTCTACTACAAAAGAAAATAGTCACATACAATGCTTGTCCTTTTAATGGTTCTATTTTATAACCTACTGAACATTTTTTTGTGTTTTACAATCTATGGATGAAACCAAAGTGCAACAGTCTCTCAAGTAGAATTTCATTGTAAAAACTTTGTTTTTCTATAAGATTATTTACAATTATTTTATGTGCTTCAATATTTACTTTTTACACAAGACATAAAAACTCTTTATAGTTTTTTGCATTTCCCTATAAACCACTGCATGACAAGGAACATTCAGTTTCCTTTACTTAACAAAATTCAGTAACACAAGGTAAGCCTATGAAATATTTCCAGTAGAATATGTAACAGTGTCTATTGCCCCTTTTGAATGTTTGGCAAATAAACAGAGAATATCTCTACTGAAATAAATTTTCTTAACATCTAGGATTCTATGATATAACCACTTATTCCACTTTGTTCAAGGATAAGAAAATCACCATAGGAGAAGATCCTTGTATTCAAGGTATCATGCATGACCGATCATTTATAACAAATTTTACTTTTTATTCCATCATAGAATGGAGAAATTTTGACTTTGGGTCCCTGCTAACAACCTAACAATCTTGCCATGCTGGATTATCATTATTCAAACTAGTTATTACAATAAAATCTACCTAAATCATGCTTGATTGCCAGCTATTATCAAGTAAGTATTTAGATAGTGTGCAGTTTGAATAAAATCTGGCCCAAGTTACATGACTTAAGAGGACTCCAGGTATGGAGAAAATATTGTGATTCAAGAAATAGTCTCCAAATGGTGTTTCTTTAGAATTGGAAGAAACTTCATAGATCATTCGTTCAAATACAAAGATTTAATGGAGTCTAGATCAAATTTAACATTATCCAATTAGGTAACTGTTTATTTTATCTATTTCTCCATAGACTTTAAACTCCTTAATGAATAAAACAATATTTTAATTTCTTTCTATAGTGGCTACTATATAATTGGTGCTCAGTAAAGTTAGTTAATAAGTTTATATAATACCATTTATTATAAATCTACATTTAAGATTATGTTTAGATTTTTTTAAATACCTAAAAAATAACTTAATATGTCACTCTGCCACACAATTTCAAATGGTCTCAAAATTAATTAATTCAGAGGGAAGTACCATAAAAATTCATTGGTAACATGGGTATGATAACTTCAGACTAAAATTTCATTCATTGGTTTCACCTCAATACTTTTTTTTCAATAGTTTTAAATTTATTTATTTATTTATTTATTTTTGGCTGTGTTGGGTCTTCGTTTCTGTGCGAGGGCTTTCTCTAGTTGCGGCAAGCGGGGGCCACTCTTCATCGCGGTGCGCGGGCCTCTCACTATCACGGTCTCTGTTGTTGCGGAGCACAGGCTCCAGAAGCGCAGGCTCAGTAGTTGTGGCTCATGGGCCTATTTACTCCGCGGCATGTGGGATCCTCCAAGACCAGGACTCGAACCCGCGTCCCCTGCATTGGCAGGCAGACTCTCAACCACTGTGCCACCAGGGAAGCCCCTCATCTCAATTCTTTACAAACTTTTTTTTTTTTAATATGTAATCCTCAAGATTTTTGAATGTGTAGGAAACAAAACTTCTTTGTGAGTAGGTCTCAGGTATCCTTTGTGAAGTAAAATTCATATTTAGTAGCAAGACAAGAAAAATCTAAACATAAAAATTCTTCTCTGCCTTTTGGCCTCCTCTCTCCCTGCACTGTGCATTGTGTATTTGCATTATGCATCAACCAAACCTCTCCCATCAGCAGGAATACCTGCTCAACCATAAGAACAACATTGTCCTAGCATCGACAACACAACTCCTTAACAGATAACATTCCTTCTTGATCTTGTAAAGGGTCACATGACTCACCACAATGACGCTTAGATCTGAATATGTAAACTGCCAATAATACATCATTTGATGTAAAGCCCTCTGTCTCGGAAATTTTATATAACTGTGCCTTGACTTCTAACTGGTGGAACAGTCCTCAGAGCTTTCTGAGATGCTCTTCCCGGGTTATAATCCTCAAATTTGGCTCGAATAAAATCTTCCATTTCTTTCTTAGATTGACTGATTAATTTTTTTGTTGACACCTTGAAGCATTAATTGAAATCAATCCTGAAAATATTATCTCATAGGATACGACTTTTAGAATGAAAATATCAAATCACCACTTAAAAAAAGCAAAGAATTAGCATTCTTAATGGCAATTTTAAATTCTCTAATAATGCAACATGATCTATGTGAGGAATTCTTTTATAAAACTGTGTGGTTCATCTCAGGTACTTACTACACTGTCAGAGTTCTTTTCTTTTTTCTTAACCTATGAGCATTTAGGCAAGTTTTCCTTAAAACGTGCAGTATCCAAGAACAATAATATGATATGTAAAGACAAAAATGGGGCCTCTGAAAAATCTTGCTCTTGAATTCATATTCTGCATGAGCTCCCTTGTCTTCCAGTCCTCTCCTTTGTTAGCTACTAGGGATTTATTTTTTGCTTTTCTACTGGCCATTCAAGTCTTTTCTGCACTTTGTGGAAATATGCAGAGCGTTTCCTCCCTTCTAATCCTGTCACTTTACTTGATCTTTGACCTCCCCAGCCCTGGTGTCACTCTCTAGTGTCTGTATTATCTTGATTATTATTATTTACCTTATCCTTACACACCAGTCTTTATTAATTCCCTATAGATAATTTGCTTGGCTAGCGATTGAAACTAAATGGCATAGTTTCTGCCCTCAAGACACTTAGAGAGAAGCAGTATGTGTATGTGGTTTGGGTCAAAGCTTTTAGGATCAGTGGAATCTAAGGCTCTCAGGATGCTGCTTACTAGGTTTTCAAGCTTGGAAAACATAGCTGAGATTTCTGAGATTCATTTTTTCACTACTGTATATTTCACATAATGTTGTGCCAGTTATAAAATAAGTTGTCTAAAAATTGGTATAGGATCTGATTTATAATTGGTACTTAAAACATTGTTGTGTGGGCTTCCCTGGTGGCGCAGTGGTTGAGAGTCCGCCTGCCGATGCAGGGGACACGGGTTCGTGCCCCAGTCCGGGAAGATTCCACATGCCGCGGAGCGGCTAGGCCTGTGAGCCATGGCCGCTGAAACTGTGCATCCGGAGCCTGTGCTCCGCAACGGGAGAGGCCACAACAGTGAGAGGCCCGTGTACCGCAAAAAAAAAAAAAAAAGAAAGAAAAACACTGTTGTGGTGTTATTATTGATAATATTATCATTATAAAGTACTGATTATTATATTTTTAGGCCTCCTTCTTATACCATGACACTATTTTGAAGTCCTCAAGGGTAGGCCTAATTCTTCTCTGCATTTCTGCAGTGGAATGTATTTCCTTAAATGACAAGATTGTTTCCTTGGGGACCTCCTGGAAATTATCCATTTACTACCTAAAAGATCATGAAAGAATAACTCAGGATGTAAATGTGTAAAAATGCACCATATGTTTTGGGAAGAGGTAACAGTTTGCTCTATCTAGAATATTCCATGGGAGGGGAATGAGTATAGGTAGTTCTGAAAGGTTAAATTCAAATGAATTTATAGAGCATTATATTCTATGCTACAGATTTATAATTTACCTGGAATCAACAGAAACTCAGTTATTGGTATTGATGTTTTATTTTTCTTATTTATCTATTTTTTCTTACTTTAGAAAGATGACTAATAGTAGATCATTAGCAATGTAAAAACTGTGGCTAATGAAATCTAACAGAAAAACATTTATTAATCCAGATGAAAACTGATGAGTACCGAGTACCTAAACTTGGATATTAACCATAATGATGGAAGAGTGAAAATGGGAGGATAGAATCATGTTAATATCTTATCATGTGTTATGTAGATATCCAAGTGTGACTGGATAACACACACTCAGCTCTCAGTGAACATGAAAACTGTAACAGGATGTTACTAAGTCAAACTTATCTTCCTACCTATTTCACATGAATTTAAACTACAGAGCATTTAGCATAGATTGTTTTCTTTCAAAATGAAACAGAAACTCAAGCTTGTGCTATTGATGTTACCTGATGAAGATCAGAGGCCCTAACAACTCCTTTCCTAACCATGAGTAGCCAGGAGGAAACTACAACAATTTTCTCAGCTCCAAACATACCATTTTTATACTCCGCTCTATAAAGTTGAGTCTGTGACTATGCAAACTACATTTTTTCTTTATAACTGATTCTTTGTTAAGTTATTCTAAGTGGGGAAAGTAGAGGGAGACTGGAATATAAGAGGAAAGCCTCATTTCTGTTCACTTCTCATCCTTAGTAGCATCACCCAACAATGCCTTCGCACTCAGGCAGCACAGCTGGTTTCTGTTTCCAGATTTTTCCCAGCCTTTTTACGCCCCTGAGAAATATCAGCACCAGTTGGGCTGCCTCCTTCTCAGATACAAGTTCCAGCTCTGGGGGTCTCAGGCTCTCTCCTCCGAGTTTCTACAGAACCATCACTAGCCATCCTCTTCAGATTCTTGGTATCAGAACCACAAAGGCCCTCCTCCAAGCTTCCAGATAATGGTAACTACTAAATTTCCCCATTCTTAAAGATGGTAGCTGCTTGCTGAAGTTACTAAACCTATATTACTTCAGGGTTCCCTTTTAATATTTTCAGTCCTCAGAATGTGCATAACCAACACTTATATTAAAATCTCTTGACACTTATGCATACATTGTGATATAAAAGCCTCCAATCTCAACTAAGTCTTTCCTTTTACAGAATCCTCCTCATCTTTAACTTCCCTAAGAGATTAACTCCTTTCATTCACTTACATTAATTCCAGATATTTTGTTCTTCAGAGAACCATTTTATAACTCAGCTGTTTCCTCTATTACACTTTGTATTCTTTGGATTTAAATCTTCAGATGCTGAGATAGCGGTCATTTGGAAAATACCTTTTATTGTCCAGCCCCATATCAGTCAGAGGCCCAGAAAGAAACATATACTCAGTGGTTCAACAAAAGAGAATTTAATAAAAAAGAAAAAAAAACTGCTAGAAGATAATGAGAAAAATCTAGATGATATTGAATTAGGCAGTGACTTTTCAGATACAATACCAAAGGCATGCTCCATGAGAGAAAGAACTAGTAAGTTGCAGTTTGTTAAAATTAAATTTCTGCTCTATATGATACTGTTAAGAGAATGAAAAGTCAAACCACAAACTGGGGGAAAAACTATTTATAAAACACATATCTGATCTAACCAAAATGTACAAATGACTCTTAAAATTCAACAACAATAACAACAACAATGACAAAATTCAAAAAAATGGGCAAAAGATTTGAACAGACACCTCACCAAAGAAGATACACAGATGTCAAATAAGCGTATAAAAAGATGCTCAGCATAACATGTCATTAACAAAGTGCAAGTTAAAACAATGGGATATCAGTACATATCTATTAGAATGGCTAAAACTCCAAATACTGACAACAGCAAAATAGTGGCATGGCTGTGAAGCAACAGGAATTGTCATCCATTTATCATGAGAATGTAAAATGGTATAGTCACTTTGAAAGTCAGTTTGGCAGCTTCTCACAAAGCTAAATATAATTTTACCATGCAATCCAGCAATCACACTCCTAGATATTTATCCAAATGAGTAAAAAACTCATGTCTACACAACAACCTGCATATGGATATTTAGATTTGTTTTATTCATAATTGCCCCAAATTGAAAGCAATCAAGATGTCCTTCAATAGGTAACTGCACAAAAAAGCTATGGTAAATACAATGGAGTATATTCTGTGACAAAAAAGTAAATTAGCTGTCAAGTCACAGACATACATGGTATATTCCTAAATGCGTATTGTTAAGTCAAAGAAGCCAGTTACCAACTGTATGATTTCAACTCTATGACAGTCTAGAAAGATAAAACTATACAGTCAGTAAAACAGTCAATGGTTGAAAGGGTGCAAGGGCAGGAGGGAAGAGATGAATTGGTAGAGCACAGGGCATTTTTAGGGCAGTGAAATTATTCTGTATGATTTTGTAACAGTGGACGTGATATTATACATTAGTTAAAAGCCATAGGACTTTAAAACACAGAGTAAATTATAATAACTATGGAATTTAATTAATAATTATGTATCAATATTGGTTCATCAATTGAAACTGCACTAACGTAAGATATTAGTAACAGGAGAAACCACGTGTGGGGGGAGAAGCAATTATGGAAACTCTAATTACTGTATGTTCAATTTTTCTGTAAACCTAAAACTTCTCTAAAAAATAAAACTGTTAAGAAAACTAGACATAAATGAATCTTCTATGACTTATTGAATACTAAATGAACTAAAATAAATTAAAATTACTTTATATTGATTTTTACTTAATTTGCAGACCAGTTAGGGATAACTAGAGACACTGATGTTTCACAAACCTTAGGGTTGCGTTTGATAATCTACACGATCTGGTATTCATCAGATTCTACTTAATGGAAAATGGTTTACATTAAATTTGTTGTTCCTGGTGTTAGTCTCTTTTACAATAAGTACTAGTAGAATATCAGCATGAACTATAATAACACAGATGAATACTTTTTAATAAATGTTTTGCATACTTTAAAGTGGGAAATTAATTAAACTGGAGGGATTCCAAATGCCTATACATAATATATCTATGCACTTTAAGATATACTAATATAATAAAGCATGGAAAACAGACAAATAACATATGTAGTCCTGGAACCTGGAGACAAGAATCAGAGGTTGTGAGTCAAATATTCAGCTAATAAATAGTTGCTTGCACTTTGATAACATCTAATCTCTGAGCCTCATTTTCTGATTTGCAAAATGAGAATATTTGTATATATGATCTTCAGTTATCTTTCTGGATTTAAGTTTGTGTGTGTGTGTATTTATTATAATATAGTATTACTGATTTGAGACAGACATCAAGTTACAATCACCTTTTATGAAATGATCATTCTTTCCTGCACTTCCAGTTATCTAATTATGCAAAGGAAGATTGCTAGAGTTACATAATATTCTACTTTATTTATTTTATGTGTCTTTCTTGGGAATTATTATACAGTTATTGTTTGAGATTTTGGCACAAGGGATTTCTCATTAGTTTCATATTCAGTATGTTTATGGTGGTTTTAAATAGTAAGAGACAGTTAGTTTACATCTTACTAGCTATGGAAAAAACATTATAAGTATTCTGATCTAAACATTAACACTTGTCCTTGACTCTAAAACTTGACCTGGTGAAGGGTCTGGTTCTTTAATGATAAAACACATAATACTGTCTTGCCTCTGTTCTTCAAGTACATTAAATGTTTCCCTTGAGTTTTCAGTGAAAAGGAAAACATCTATGTTTTGGTGCAAAATACACATGTAATTGGCTCCTTGACAGATGTTAATTTTTAACTTCTTGAAAAATAAACATCTGACTATACCATACAGATTTTGATATTGTGCATCTTTTGGAATCCAGGACATCTGGGCTACTGGGTGGGTTATTAACCTTTCTCACCACTGCTATTACTCCTTTATCCTACACAGTGTATGTAAGTTCCTCTCTTTGATAGGATATTTAAATCATTTCTTATACATCCACATTTTAGTATATGGGTTTCTCACTTGATCTCATCCCTCACTTTTGTGTTCCTCCTATGTTTTCTTTTCATTCTACGTGAGCCAATACAGCTCAAGCTACAAGACTGCAAGTTCATGGTACATCATTTTCACCAATCCTTTGATGGTACCCCCAATCCCTTTGCCCTATTCCCTTCCCACTACTACTATTTACTATTCCTTATCCTTTAATTCTCTTACAATTGTTTTCTGTGGTTCCAGGAATCTGGGTTACTAAACTTTCTAAAAAGGACCCAAAAGAGCACTGATAAATCTTAAGAACATGCGGTCTCTACATTTACATGGGCTCATTTAATTTAGCAATCTATATAGTTGTCCTTAATCATCCCCTATTCACACTCTATTCCTTTTCTTATATTGGCTCTCACATCTAATAGTCTAGCTTCCCAGATGTCAGTGCAACACTATCTTTAAACACAAACACAAATACACACAAAACAGGGTTAAAAGAAAATTTTGTCATTGAGTATGACTGCATAAAGATTCCTCCCACAATAACCCTGATTGAGAATCAATTCATATTTACTTAATTGCATAACTGTTTAATTTCAGGGATGTGAAACTCAAGGCTTCAAAAATGAAAATTCTTATTTTTAAGTAATTCTATTTTGTTAGAATGTTCTCCCTCCTGAAAGAATGAAACAAAAATTAACATAATATCTATAGGACTGTATTTAAGTCATCTCAAGCTGAATAGATTTACTTTACTTATTTCTAAACTTTTGAGGATAGACACCTTACTTTACTTTGATAATTTTACTGTGTTTCTAAAACTCTCTGAACTTTTTCGGTTGGTTATTTTTTGTTTTTCTTTTGTTTTTGTGCTAAGTGTTTTGAGAAGATGATTTTTTTCCAAGGGTAATAGTAAGAGGCTTCAGAAGAAAAGTTAACAAGCAAACAAACACACACAAAGACAAACTTCTTAAACTCAAAATGTATTCAATCTGGACTTTGTATTAACTTGAAAAGAAATGCTAATTCTAATATCTTAATTAAGAATAGAATTATATTCTACTTTACTAAGGAGATATGTTTGTCACTAGAACTTACTAATTTAATTAATTTAATTAATCACTAACAAAATCTTTTTTCCACGTGAGTACACTTTATATATTAAATGCACATCCACTAAACAAAATAAAAATTGAATTCTTAGGGAATATAAAACAATCTGTATTCATTGGCAAGACAGTGTATCCTTATTTAAGTTGTAATAGCCCCTTGCTTGTTAAAACATAGTTTAAAATGTATCCTGACAATTATACAATATTTTTTAATTAAAAGAGGCCTGCAGTATATAGCAAGCTCCCCAGATGTGTATGAGATTACTTTCAGGTGGTAATGTAACCTCAGAAAGCAGCTCTATGACTTGACTAAATTATATTTTGGTCATTTTTCAGGGTCAAAATGAATAGTTACATAGAATATGTTGTTATATAAGAGAGCAGGGATGGAGTGAAGTATAAATGTAGACTGAAATACTTGCTGAAAAACAATAACTCAGGCTCTTAATCCTAAAAGTGTGATGAAACGTGGATTGATGGAACTACACATTGTGGAAAAAGGAATAATGTGCTATGAGAAACAGTTCTGATGAGTCTCCAGGGCCCTGAGAAGACTACTCCAGTGAAAAGCCAGTGGTTCTAATTCAGGAAAAAGATTATAAAACTGTATAATTGCAAACATTTGTGTAGCACTTTTGTTTTCAAAGTGTTTTCCTTATATTTATCACAGTTGATTCTCAAAAAAGAACCTTGTATAGTAGTCATAGTACTGAGCATTGTTCTAATTTACACAAAAACTGTATAAGGGAAATTAAGTCTTATTAGGAAATCCACTGTGCTATTTATGTAACATACTGATATAACTAAACCTTACAAATTTGAGGAGGTTGAAAAATTCTCTGAAAACACTGGAAAATACAGAATTGAGGGAAGATAAACATGTTCTTGTGCTCAAATCACAAAAATTACAATTGGCTAACTGCATTATAGCAATTTCAAAAGCATCTGTTTAATCCAAAATTAATTTTAGGGTTAAAATATAACCCTACTTCTTAGAGATATGACATAGAATTTAATGCATTAAAAATAATAATCCTGGGACTTCCCTGACAGTCCAGTGGTTAAGACTTCACCTTCCAATGCAGGGGGTGTGTGTTCAATCCCACATGCCTCAGGGCCAAAAAACCAAAACATAAAACAGAAGCAATATTGTAACAAATTCAATAAAGACTTTAAAAATGGTCCACAACAAAAAAAAATCTTTAAAAAAATAATAATCCTAAAATCTCTTAAACAAGCATTTTACATTTAAGGTAACTTATGATGGGATTTCCTTTTCCTCTCTTTTTTGGTTTTCCACAGATGTGAGCTTTATGATTTTAAGTTCATAGTTACCTGTTAGAAGAGAAAAGGAATTCAACCATAATAATCCACAATTTTTTTCTAAAAAAAATTAGTCAAAGAATTCACGTTATAAAAACCAATACTATAAAAAGCATAAAGGTCTTTGGAAGCCTATCTGTAACCACCTAAATTTTAATTTGATTTTTAAACTGAATCCGAACTGAGTTATAGAAGGTTTGAAAAATGTTATCTCTCTCATAGTCTTTTACACCCACATACAAATATATTTGTGTAATGCCTATTTAATGATAGGTAATTTTGAAAATTATAATATACAGAAAGTGAGCCAAAGTAGAATAAAATTGGTATCATGAAGATGAAAAGAGTGTATGTGAAATGACTTTTTGAGTGAACGTGACTATTTGAGTAATATAAACTGTTACTAGACATTTCTAGAATTGTTTACTACTTAGATGTAGATATGATGAATAAATTATTTCAAGTTTTAAACAAACCTCATTAGAAAATAAATTTAATGTAAACAATTAAATTTATTTTCTAATGAGATTCCCCCAAGGCAAATGGTAGTTACAAAAAAGAACTCTACAAGTTCTTTTTATTTTTTTAATTTTTATTTTTTTTATACAGCAGGTTCTTATTAGTTATCTATTTTATACATATTAGCATATATATGTCAATCCCAATCTCCCAATTCATCCCACCACCACCACCACCACCCCTACAAATAAATTCTTATAAATGATATAGGTATTTAAAGTTCTTGGATGGCACTATCTGATCATTCTTCAGTGATTTTCTTTCTCTGTATTCGGCATAACATATAATATAAAATGGCTTATATCATTCTAAGAAATAAGCTACTCCCTTAGGGAATATGGATGCAGTTTTATGTCTAAGCACAATAGGATATTTCAACAATGTTCTTATGAATAATATACTAAATGATACTTTACTAACTGAAAGAGTAGCCTTTTATTTCTTCTTGAAAATTGAACATGATATATACTCCTTTTTAAATCATATTTGTTTTTAGTAAATAAATGCAATATTTGTACGACTTCTACCATTCTTAACTTCTAACTTCCCATTATTCTGCAGTAAGATCCGACTGGAGAACTCTCACTACGGAAACAACTATAAAACATTGACATAATAGAAAATAACCTGAAGTCACTACATATTAACAGAAGCAGGCAGACTCTGGAGAATAGTGTAGGCTCAGAGAAGACAAACAGTATGAAGTTAGTTGCCCATTTAGCCTGTGACTAACTGCATCTCACACGGCAGTTCATTGTCAGCAGCAGCACTGGTGGAAAAGCTACAGTCTTTCTGGTTGGGGGAACCAAAAAAACTATTGGTGGTAAACTATCATATTGTCAGCGGAGGAAGCACAGAAAGAAAAGAGACAGAGAAAGGATATGCAAATGTTGTCCACCTACATTTCTCAGTGACCTCTGAGTCACCCAAGAGACTCAAAGTAGCTTACCTAAAAGCAAAAGAGCTGAACTGACACTGAAGCTGCCATTTGTGAAACAGTTTGCAGTTTAAGTACAGGTAAGAAAATCCCCTGATACACAAAGGAAACAACACCATCAGAGAAATATAATGCAACCTCAAAGCTATAAAACTTAACATTCATAATGCCCAGGATACAATCCCAAACCATTTGACTTATGAGGAACCAAGAACATGGATTGAATTCCCAAGAGAAAAGAAAATCAATAAAATCTGAACTTGAGATAAACCACACATTCAAACTAACAGATACAGATTTTAGAGCAGGTATTACTCCTATCCTCAATGATGTAAAAAAAAAAAAAAAAAAAAAGTTTACTAGAAGAATGAAAAATAGGAAATTTCAGGAGAAAGAGAAATGATAAAAATAGACAAAAAATTCTGGAAAGAGGTGGAAAATAAAATATCTGAAAGAAAAAAATTCACTGAATAGACTTAAAAACCAATGAAAGAGGATAGATTAAAAAAATTAAGTGAACCAGAAAAATAGATCAATAGAAAGTACTCAACGTTAATAACAGAGGAAAAAGATGAAAAGATATTGGTGGTGGTGCAGGGAGCAAATAGAGCCTCACTAATGTTTTACATAGTATTAAACAGCCCAACATATGTGGAATTAAGATTCTAGGAGAGTAGAGAGATCAAGGTTGAAAAAATAATTTGAAGAAATAATAGCCAAAATTTCCCCAAATTTGAAGAAAATATATAAATATACAGATACATGATATTTAGCAAATAACAAGCCAATGAACACCAGAGAAAACCTCTCCAAAACACACGATAGTCAAAGGGTTGAAAGTCAAAGGTACAAAGAAACTCTTGAAAGCAGCTAACTAATAATGATTCATAATAAACAGAAAACCAACCGTTTGGTCAGTGGCTGCCTTCTTATCAGAAATAAGGATGCCTAGAGGGAGTGAAGCATTATCTTTAAAGTGGCTAAAGACTATCGACACAGAATTCTACATCCATCAAAAGTAAACATATTTTCAGGGAAAAGTAAAACTATGAGAATTCATCTCCATCATACCAACACTAGAAAAAGTTTAAGGAAGGTCTTCAAAATGAAGTAAAATGATACTTGATAAAAATCAGATCTACGAGAAAGAATGAAGAGCACCAAGAATAATAAATATCAAGACAAATGAAAAGCTGTATTTTTCCTTTGTGCTTTTTCCCCCTCTTATTTAATTTTATAAATCATATAATCATTTAAAGTTACAAAAAGATCGCATTCTTTTCCATTATGGCTCATCATAGGATACTGAATATAGTTTTCTGTGCTATACAGTAGGACCTTGTTGTTTATCCATTCTATATATAAAAGCTTACATTTGTTATCCCCACTATGATAAACCATAATGGAAAATAATTTAAAAAAAGAACGTGTATATATATATATATATATATAACTGAATCACTTTGCTGTATAGCAGTAATTAACACATTGTAAATCAACTATATGTCAATAAAAAAGATTGTATTCAAATACTCAAAATATGGCTATAAAGAAAAAAAAGGCAAGTAGAAGTAAAATAATAAAATTTTTGATCCAAACCTAACAATAACATTAATCAGATTAAAATTTATAGACTCCAATGAAGACATATGAATGGACAACTGGTATATGAAAATGTTTTCCTTATCACCAATCATCAGGGAAATGTAAATCAAAGCCACAATGAGATATCACCTCATAGCATTCAGGATGGCAATGATCAAAAAACCAAAAGATAGCAAGTATCAGTGAAGATGTGGAGAAAAAGAACTCTTGTGCAGTTCTGGCAATAATGTAAACTGATACAGCCACTATGCAAAACAGTATGGAGGTTTCTCAAAAGTTCAAAACCAGAACTACCATATGATCCAGCAATTTCATTTCTGAGTATATACCAAAAATAATTGAAATCAGAATCTTTGAGATATCTGCACTTCCATTTTCATTGCAGCATCATTATTCACAATAACCAAGACATAAAAGCTACCTAAATGTGCAGTGACAGAAGAATGGATAAAAAATGTGATATATATATATATATATATATATATATATATATATATATATGTAATGACATATTATTCAGCCTTAAAAAGAAGAAAACTCTGCCATATGCAAGAACAACATGAATGAACCTAGAGGACATTATACTAAATGAAATAAGCCAGGTACTGGAGGACAAATACTATTTGACACCATTTACATGAGGAATCTAAAATACTAAAACTCATACAAGCAGAGAGCATAATGGTGGTTGCCAGGGGTTGGGGAGAGGGGGAAACAGGGAGGTATTAGTCAAAGGATATTAGGTTTCAGTTATGCAAAATAAGTTCTATAGATTTACTGTACAGCATAGTGACTAAATTTAACAATATTCTGTTGCATACCTAAAAATTTGCTAAGAGGGAAGATCTTATGTTAAGTGTTATCACAAATAATAATGATATAATAATATTAGCAATAAAGAGGAATGAGAGACTTTTGGAGGCAATGGATATGTTTATTGCATAGATTGTGGTGATGGTTTCACAAGCATATACTTATCTCCAAACTCATCAAGTTGTATACATTAAATATGTGCAGCTTTTTGTACGTCAATCTCAATAAAATGATTTTAAAAAAAGAAATTTCCCCTCCTAAAAAATAAAAAAGATTAATGGACTATATACACCAATTAAACAACAGAGATTATCTGAATAGACTAAAATAACTACTACATAAACAACACCCAGATATGTGTTTCCTAAGTGAGACAGACTTTAAATATAAAGACATATATAGGCTAAAAGTAAATGACTATGAAAACATATACCATACAAACAGTACATAAGTAGGTCATAGTGGCCTATTATTATCAGATAAAATAGATTTCAAGCCATAATATTAAAAGAAATAATAAAAGTGTCAGTCAGAAAAATATAAAGTCTTAAAAATTTATGTACCTGATAGCACAGAATCTAAAAACATACAGCAAAAATGGACAGAATTAGATCCAGAAATAAACAAGCCATAAATGCAACTGGAGATGTTAACACCGTTCTCTCAGTAAATTTGAAAACTTCTAGACAAAAATAAATTAAGCCATAAGAGACAGACACAAAAGTACCACATTCATAGGATGCTGTATGCAACATGTAGTGCAAATTGTACTGTTACCAAAGTAGATATTACGTCATGAAACAAGACTATTGAGCCTTGTATGAAAAACAGAGTAAAAACGGAAGTAAACTGAAAACAGAGTATGTTCTCTGACCACAAGGAAATTAAATCAGAAATCACTAACAATATGATTTTAAGTATGATTATAAGTCAAATTTTAGATATTAACAATATACTTCTAAATAATTCATGGATCAAATAATGGCCAAAAATTAAAGTATGTTAAGGTGTATAATGAATATAACATTTATATAAATGTATAGGATGCAGCTCAAACAGTGGAAAGTTTGTGGTTTAGCTGTTTATATTCGAGAGAAAGAAAGAAAAGGAGAAGAAGAGAGAAAGGAAAGGGAGGGAGGAAGATAAATATTTTGAACCCAATAAAAATGGAAATACAACTAATTAAAAATGATGGGACACAGTTAAAATGGGACTTTGAGGGAAATATATAGCATTAAATGCATACATTAAAAAAGAAGAAAGATCTAACATCAAAAATCTAAACTTCAGCCTTAGTAACCTAGAGAAAGAAGAATAATTTAAGCTTAAAACAAGCAGAAGAAAAGCAATACTTAATATTAGACCAGATCAATGAAACTTAAAAGAGGAAAAATAGGTAACATCAATGAAAGCAAGAGCTGATTTTTTTTTTTTGCATAGGCATGCTGAATTGTATTTGTTGTTGTTGTTTAATAGATCTTTATTGGAGTATAATTGCTTCACAATACCACGTGAGTTTCTGTTGCACAACAAAGCAAATCAGCCATATGCATACACATGTCCCCATATCCCCTCCCTCTTGAGCCTCCCTCCCACCCTCCCTATCGTACCCCTTTAGGTCATCACAAAGCACCGAGCAGATGTCCCTGTGCTACGCTGCTGCTTCCCACCAGCCAAATATTTTACATTCGGTAGTGTATATATGTTGATGCTACTCTCCCTTCACCCCAGCTTCACCCTCCCACCCTATGTCACCAAGTCCATTCTCTATGTCTACCTCTTTATTCCTGCCCTACAACTAGGTTCATCAGTACATTTTTTTTTTTTAGAATCCATATATATGTGTTAGCATACAGTATTTGTTTTTCTTTCTGACTTACTTAACTCTGTATGAGTAATATTCCACTGTCTATATGTGCCACATCTTCTTCACCCATTCATCTGTCGATGGACATCTAGGTTGGTTCCTGGTCCTGGCTATTGTAAATAGTGCTGCAATGAGCATTGTGGTGCATGTCTCTTTTTGAATTATGGTTTTCTCACAGTGTATGCCCAGCACTGGGATTGCTGGGTCATATGGTAGTTCTATTTTTAGTTTTTTAAGGAACCTCCATACTGGTATCCATAGTGGTTGTGTCATTCCCACCAACAGTGTAGGAGGGTTCCCTTTTCACCACACCCTTTCCAGCATTTATTGTTTCTAGCTTTTTCGATAATGGCCATTCTGACCAGTGTGAGGTGATACCTCATTGGAGTTTTGATTTGCATTTCTCTGAAAATTAGTGATGTTGAGCATCTCTTCATGTGCCTCTTGGCAATCTATATGTCTTCCTTGGTGAAATGTCTATTTAGGTCTTTGACCCATTTTTTAACTGGACTGTTTTTTTGATATTGAGCTCCACGAGCTGCTTGCATATTTTGGAGATTAATCCTATGTCTGCTGTTTCATTTGAAAATATTTTCTCCTGTTCTGAGGGTTGTCTTTTTGTCTTCTTTATGGTATTCTTTGCTGTGCAAAAGCTTTAAGTTTAATTAAGCCCCATTTGTGTATTTTTGTTTTTATTTCTGTTATCTAGGAGTTGGGTCAGAAAAGATCTTGTTGTGGTTTATAACAAAGAGTGTTTTTCCTATTTTTCCTCTACAATTTTATAGTGTCTGGTCTTACATTTAGGTCTTTAATACATTTGGAGTTTAGATTTGTGTATGGTGTTAGGTAGTGTTCTAATTTCATTCTTTTACATGTAGCTGTACAGTTGTCCAAGCATCACTTTTTGAAGAAGCAGTCTTTTGTCCACTGCATGTTCTTGCCCCTTTGTCATAAATTAGGTTACCATATGTGTGTGGGTTTATCTCTGGGCATTCTATCCTGTAACATTGATCTATATTTCTGTTTTTGTGCCAGTAGCATACTGTCTTGATTACTATAGCTTTGTGGTATAGTTTGAAGTCGGGGAGCCTGCTTCCTCCAACTCTGTTTTTCTTTCTCAAGATTGCTTTGGCTATTCGGGGTCATTTGTGTTTCCATACGAATTGTAAGATTTCTGTTCTAATTCTGTGAAGAATGCCATTGGTAGTTTCATAGGGATTGCATTGAATCTGTAGATTGCTTTGGGTAGTGTAGTCATTTGTTTCATCAGTGTTCTACAGTTTTCTGAGTACAAGTCTTTTGCCTCCTTAGGCAGGTTTATTCCTAGCCATTTTATTCTTTTCGTTTCCTTACTTTCTCTTTCTGATTTTTCATTGTTGGTGTATAGGAATGCCAGAGATTTCTGTGCATTAATTTTGTATCCTACAACCTTACCAACTTCATTAATTAGTTCTAGTAGTTTTCTGGTGGCATCTTTAGGATTCTCTATGTATAGTATCATGTCATCGGCAAGCAGTGACAGTTTTACTTCTTCTCCAATTTGGATTCATTTATTTCTTTTTCTTCTCTGATTGCTGTGGTTAAAACTTCCAAAACTATGTTGAATAAGAGTGCCAAGAGTGAACATCTTTTCCTTGTTCCTGATCCTAGTGGAAATGCTTTCAGGTTTTCACCATTGTGTATGATGCTCACTGTGGGTTTGTCATATATGGCCTTTATTATGTTGAGGTAGGTTACCTCTATGCCCATTTTCTGGAGAATTTTTTATCATAAATGGGTGTTGAATTTTGTCAAAAGCTTTTTCTGCATCTATTGAGATGATCATATTGTTTTTATTCCTTAATTTGTTAATGTGGTGTATCACACTGATTCATTTGCATACATTGAAGAATCCTTGCATCCCTGGCATAAATCCCACTTGATCATGGTGTATGATCCTTTTAATGTGCTGTTGGATTCTGTTTGCTAGTATTTTGTTCAGGATTTTTGTATCTATGTATCACTGATGAGTGATACTGGTCTATAATTTTCTTTTTTGTGATATCTTTTCCTGGTTTTGGTATCAGGGTGATGATTGCTTCTTAGAATGAATTTAGGAGTGTTCCTCCCTCTGTAATTTTTTGGAAGAGTTTGAGAAGGATAGGTGTTAGCTCTTCTCTAAATGTTTGATGGAATTCACCTGTGAAGTCATCTGGTCCTGGACTTTTGTTTGTTGCAAGATTTTTAATTACAATTTCAATTTCACTACTTATGATGGGTCTGTATATCTTCTCTAATTCTTCCTGGTTCAGCCTTGAAAATTGTACCCTTCCAAGAATTTGTCTTTTTCTTCGTGGTAGTCCATTTTATTTGCATATGTTGTTTGTAGTAGTCTCTTATAATCCTTTGTATTTCTGCAGTATCAGTTGTGATTTCTCCTTTTTCATTTCTAATTTTATTAATTTGCATCCTCTCCCTTTCCTTCTTGATGAGTCTGGCTAATGGTTTATTAGTTTTGTTCATCTTCTCAAAGAACCAGCTTTTAGTTTAATTGATCTTTGCTATTTGTTTCTTCGTTTCTATTTCATTTATTTCTGCTCTGATCTTTATGATTTCTTTCCTTCTACTGACTTTGGGTTTTCTTTGTTCTTTTTTCTCTAGCTGTTTTAAGTGTAGGGTTAGATTGTTTATTTGAGATTTTTCTTATTTCTTGAGGTGAGACTGAATTGCTATCAACTTCCCTCTTAGAACTGCTTTTGCTGTGTCCCACAGGTTTTGGGTCATCATGTTTTTGTTGTCATTTGTTTCTATGTATTTTTTAATTTCTTCTTTGATTTCTTCAGTGATCTCTTGGTTATTTAGTATGCACTGTTTAGCCTCCATGTATTTGTGTTTTTTACAGTTTTTTTCCTGTAATTGATTCCCAATCTCATAGTGTTGTGGTCAGAAAAGATGCTTGATATGACACCAATTTTCTTAAATTTTCCAAGACTTGATTTGTGACCCAAGATGTGATCTATCCTGAAGAATATTCCATGTGCACTTGAGAAGTGTAATCTACTAGTTTTGGATGGAATGCCCTATAAATATCAATTAAATTCATCTGAACTATTGTGTCATTTAAAGCTATTGTTTCCTTATTTATTTTCTATTTGGATGATCTGTCCATTGGTGTTAAGTGGGGTGCTAAAGTCCCCTACTATTATTGTGTTACTGTCAATTTCTTGTTTCATGGTTGTTAGCATTTGCCTTATGTATTGGGGTGCTCCTATGTTGGGTGCATAAACATTTATAATTGTTATATCTTCTTCTTAGATTGATCCTTTGATCATTACGTAGTGTCCCTCCTTATCTCTTGTAACAGTCTTTATTTGAAAGTCTATTTTATCTGATACGAGTACTGTTATTCCAGCTTTCTTTTGATTTCCAGGTGCATAGAATATCTTTTTCCATCCCTTCACTTTCAGTCTGTATGTGTCCCTAGGTCTGAACTGGGTCTCTTATAGACAGCATATATATGGGTCTTGTTTTTGTATCCATTCAGCCAGTCTGTGTCTTTTGGTTGGGGCGTTTAATCCATTTACATTCAAGGTTATTATCAATATGTACGTTCCTATTACCATTTTCTTAATTGTTTTGGTTTGTTTTTGTGGGTCTTTTTCTTTCTTGTGTTTCCCACTTAGAGAAGTTTCTTTAGCATTTGTTGCAAAGCTGGTTTGGTGGTGCTGAAGCATCCTAGCTTTTGCTTGTCTGAAAAGCTTTTGACTTTACAGAATCTGAATGAGATCCTTGCTGGGTAGAGGAATCTTGATTGTAAGTTTTTCTCTTTCATCACTTTAAGTATATCTTGCCACTCCCTTCTGGCTTTCAGAGTTTCCACTGAAAAATCATCTGATAACCTTATGGGGAATCCTTTGTATGTTATTTTTTGTTTTCCCCTTGCTGCATTTACTATTTTTTTCTTGAATTTAATTTTTGTTAGCTTGATTAATATGTGTTTTAGTGTGTTTTTCCTAGGGTTTATCCTGTATGGGACTCTCTGTGCTTCCTGGACTTGGGTGACTATTTCCTTTCCCATGTTAGGGAAGTTTCCCATTCTAATCTCTTCAAATATTTTCTCAGACCCTTTCTTTTTCTCTTCTTCCTCTGGAACCCCTACAATTCGAATGTTGGTGCATTTAGTGCTGTCCCAGAGGTCTCTGAGATTGTCTTCAATTCTTTTCATTCTTTTTTCTTTATCTGCTCCTTGGCAGTTATTTCCACCATTTTGTCTTCCAGATCACTGATTCTTTCTTCTGCCTCTGTTATTCTGTTAATGTTTCCTTCCAGTGTATTTTTCACTTCAGTTATTGTGTAGTTCATCTCTGTTTTTTGGTTCTTTAGTTCTTCCAGATCTTTGTTAAACATTTCTTGTATTTTCTCTATCCATGCTTCCATTCTATTTCTGAGACTCTGGATCATCTTTGTTATCATTACTCTGAATTCTTTTTCAGGTAGATTGCCTATTTCCTCTTCATTTATTTGTTCTTGTAGGTTTTTACCTTGCTCCTTCATCTGTGACATACTTTTTTGCCATCTCATTGTTTTCTTTTTTTATGAGTCGGATTGTGTTCCTGTTTTACTGGTTGTTTGGCCTGAGGCTTCCAACACTGGAGTTTGTTGGTTATTGGGTATAGCTGGGTCTTGGTGCTGAGATTAGGAACTCTGTGAGACCTCACTCCAATGAATATTCCCTTGAGTCTGAGGTTCTCTATTAGTCTAATGGTTTGGACTTGCAGCTCCCACTGCAGGTACTTCCCCCTGACCCCAGGTTCGTGAATCAAGATCCCAGAAGCCACATGGGGTAACAAGAACAACAACAAAAAACAGAAATAACAGGGCTTCCCTGGTGGCGCAGTGGTTGAGAGTCCGCCTGCCGATGCAGGGGACACGGGTTCGTGCCCCGATCCCGGAAGATCCCACATGCCGCGGAGCGGCTGGGCCCGCGAGCCATGGCCGCGGAGCCTGTGTGTCCGGAGCCTGTGCTCCGCAACGGGAGAGGCCACAGCAGTGAGAGGCCCGCATACAGCAAAAAAAAAAAAAAAAAAAAAAAAAAAAAAAAAAAAAAAAAAAAAACAGAAATAACAAAGTAAAAAATAAAATTAGACTAGGAATCTAACAGATATGTTAGAAAGAATATAAATATAAAAATATAGATGAATCAACAACTAGAAGATACATTTGTTTTTCTCTTTCTGACTTACTTCACTCTGTATGACAGACTCTAGGTCCATCCACCTCACTATGAATAACTCAATTTCATTTCTTTTTACGGCTGAGAAATATTCCATTGTATATATGTGCCACATCTTCTTTATCCACTCATCTGTCGGTGGACACTTAGGTTGCTTCCATGTCCTGGCTATTGTAAATAGAGCTGCAATGAACATTGTGGTACATGACTCTTTTTGAATTATGGTTTTCTCAGGGTATATGCCCAGTAGTGGGATTGCTGGGTCATATGGTAGTTCTATTTTTAGTTTATTAAGAAAGCTCCATACTGTTCTCCATAGTGGTTGTATCCTCTTACATTCCCACCAACAGTGCAAGAGAGTTCCCTTTTCTCCACACCCTCTCCAGCGTTTATTGTTTGTAGATTTTTTAATGATGGCTATTCTGACTGGTGTGAGGTGATAGCTCATTGTTTTGATTTGCATTTCTCTAATGATTAATGATGCTGAGCATTCTTGCATGTGCTTGTTGGCAATCTGTATATCTTCTTTGCAGAAATGTCTATTTAGATCTTCTGCCCATTTTTGGATTGGGTTGTTTGTTCTTTTGATACTGAGGCAGATGGATTCTTAACCATTGCGCCACAAGGGAAACCCAAAATATGCATTTTTGGCAAATGTTTTCAAAAACACATCTATTGTATGAAGCAATGAATTCCTTGTCTGCTTTATAATGGTATCATTAGTCCACAGTAAAGTTTCTTCCCTGTCACATTAAGATTCTTCATTTAGATAGCTATAGACTTGTTTTGACATGCTTACATTATTGTGAAATGTCGTATTTTCCCTTTGTAAAATACATCCACTTTGAGTAAATAATATACAAATTATAAATTAAGTCACCAGATAGTTGGAATTTTAATAGTGAAAGTGAGATATTCTACATCTTCATGTTATTATAAATTTATTTCAGGTTTTAGCCTCATTGTTGCATTCAGTTTTTAATGAAGAGTTTCAGTTACATGGACATAGTTACTGCTTTTTATTGATTATAAAGGATTGTCAGCCTTCTGTAACATAATTGCCAGTAAAATTTTCTGTGGTGCAACTGTATCTGTTTAACTGCTAGCTCAATGTATTCATAGGAAAAAGGGAGGAGGAAGAATAAAGCTTGTTGTTCTATATCATTATTTCTCCAGCATACCAATATTGAAGACATTAAAACCACAGGGGAAAAATGTATTCACCAATAGAGGATTTTCTCTATATAAATAACATTTCAATGGTGGTCAAAGGGAAGCTTAGGAGAAAGGAGAAAAGATATAACCACATGTGCATAGTGCTTGGAAAGATACACAAAGTAACAGAGTCTGTCAAATAAATTTATATTTCAAATTAAATACTTAAGAAACACCTCAACATGAATCTTAATCAGCACACAGATCTATTGCAAAATATTCAGCATGTAATGGTAGCCATGCTATCAGAGGAAAAGATAAATAATTTTACCTACCAAAGAACTGCAGAACTGTCTTTCTCAACATTCACTGTTGCCAAAAACAACACAATAATAGATGTGCTTTGCTATAGTATGACTATCCTTTTTCTGGAATGGACAGTGTCATCTTAAGCTCACAGGACATATTTTGTCCAAATAGATATTGATTGCTAAAACTGTGTATGTATCTGAGGAATTATTTGTAGTAAAATCATCTATTTATACATCTTAGGGTATGCCTCTTCCCCTGCAGTTCATTTATATATTGTGGTAGAATTTCCAAATGAATTATCCTTTGTTTAAATTCAAAGTATTTGAGAAGAAGAAAGAAGAAAAAGAAAAGCTTGAAAGCAGACTAAATATGTCCAAGTTTCTTATATTTAATTATTCATGGGATACTATGATATGTCAAGCAGATAAGAAAGGCCAGCACAAGAAGAAGACCTTGCAAGTACTCTGTCTTCTCAATTGCACTCATGTTGAAGAAATAATCTACAGATGTACAGTAAGGAGGGGAAAATGTCAGCAGTTACAAGGATGAAGACTGAGTCAAGTATTTCATCTTTAAAACTTTGAAAAAAGTACTGTGAGATTTAATTTTAGCTCATGCTGTTGAAAATAATTTTATGTCACTCTTTTTTTCCCCCAAATTTTCAGTAGCCCAGAGAGTATAATTAAATTTTATTTGTATATTTTTCTTTGATTTTGGTTATATGTAGGCATATTTTATTTTTATTCTAATATATATCCTCTAATAAGCTTACTCTAATAATATTTGACATAAACATAGGTATAAAAATGAAGATAATTTTCTATTTTGTAAAATACTGAAAACTGTGTAAATACCCTGGATGACATTCACATTAAGCAGCTAAAAATTCTTATATCTTTTCATATCTTGTATGATATGAAATTTTCATTTTAAATGCATTGTCAAGTTAACAAGAATATATGGAAACAGGAAAAGCCAAACAAAGTGAAAAGGGGGATCCTTTGAAGGAAGCAAATTCAGAAGCTGGCTTTCCACCCAGAGGGTTTCTGCTAAACCCTGGTCACTTGAAATTTCAACTTGAGAGGTGTATGAGGAGTGGGAAGAAGGGGGTGAGGTAAATGACAAGAAATAACGTCTAGGGCTTTCCCAGGGTTGAATAACTAATAGAATCCCCTGATATAAAGACTGGACCACAAAGTCCAGGAAATAGTTTTATTCATAGGAGAGAATGCAATGAATTTGGACAGTCTCACATGAATCTTGGTTTTCTGAAGGGTAAATAAATCTATCCTAAAGATTATAATCACAAGACAGACCTCCTCTAACTATGGTAACCAATTTCATAAAATCTATGTTGTTTCCCCAAATCTCTAGCAAATATTTTAAAGTGTTCTTCGGTTTGTGTAACCCATATGACTGGCGGAAGAAAAAGTATACCTTCTCTGAATGTGTCAAAGATTCTCACAGGTAGAATTAAGTGAAAAAAGCAAGTCACAAGGCATAGACAAAACCAAGTTACTATAACCAAGAAATATCAGACAGCAAATTCAGACTTGCAGAGATGTTAGAGTATTTGACAGCAATTATTAAATAAATATATTTACTTTGTTTAAAAAATAAGAGTGCCTTAAGAAAAAAGCAAGGAACAGAGAACAGAAATACAGATGAATGGAACTGGACAGAAAGCCCAGAAATAAACCATGAACCTATGGCCAATTAATCTACGACAAAGGAGGCAAGACTATAAAATGGAGGAAAAACAGTCTCTTCAATGAATGTTGCTGGGAAAACTGGACAGCTAGATGTAAAAGAATGAAATTCGAACATTCTTTAACACCATATCCAAAAATAGACTCAAAATAGAATAAAGACCTAAATGTAAGACTGGATACTATAAAACTCTTAGAGGAAAACATAGGCAGAACACTCTTTGATATAAATCATAGCAATAGCCTTTTTGATCTGTCTCCCAGAGTAATGGAAATTTAAAAAAAAATTAACAAATGGAACTTAATTAAACTCAAAAGCTTTTGCACAGCAGAAGAAACCATAAACAAAATGAAAAGACAACCCAGAGAATGGCTGGTTGTCAGTTGCAAATGATGTGACTGACATCAAGGGATTAATCTCCAAAATTTATGAACAGCTCATGCAGCTCAATATCAGCAAAACAAACAACCCAATCAAAAAAATTGGAAGATGATGTAAAGAGACATTTCTCCAAAGACATACAGATGGCCAAGATGCACATGAAAAGATGCTCAACATCACTAATTATTAGAGAAATGCAAATCAAAACTATGAGATATTGCCTCACACCAGTGAGAATGACCATCATCAGAAAATCTGCAAATGACAAATGCTGGAGAGGGTGTGAAGAAAAGGAAACCTTCCTACACTGTTGGTGGGAATGTAAATTGGTACAGCCACTCTGGAGAACAGTGCAGAGGTTCCTTAAAAAACTAAAAATAGAGCTACCATATGATCCAGCTATCCTACTCTTGGGCATATATCCAGAGAAAAACATGGTTTGAAAGGATACATGCACCCCGATGTTCATTGCAGCACTGCTTACAATAGCCAAAACATGGAAGCAACCTTAATGTCCATCAACAGATGAATGGATAAAGAAGATGTGGTACATATATACAATGGAATATTACTCAACCATTAAAAAGAATGAAATAATGTTATTTGCAGTAACATGGATGGACCTGGAGATTATCATACTAAGTGAAGTAAGTCAGAGAAAGGCAAATATGTATGATATCGCTTATATGCTGAATCTAAAAAATGATACAAATAAACTTATTTACAAAACAGAAACAGACTCACAGACTTAGAGAATGAACTTATGGTTACCAGGAGGGAAGGTTGTAGGGGAGGGATAGATTGGGAGTTTGGGATTGACATGTACAAACTGCTATATCTAAAATAAAATGCCTTTCCACAAAAAAAAAATTAAAAAGGAAAAGAAAAGAAGCAAGGGTAAGGGAATGATGAAAATATTCAAGCAGTTATGGAAAAGACCACATAAATTTCGTGAAAATTAAAAATGTTAGAAGTGGAATATAGAAGGATTTAACATCAGATTAGATTCTATTGAACAGATAATTACTGAGAGGGGAAAAGGTTTTAATTTAATATAAGGTATAATGAAAAAGAAAACATAAAATATAAGTAAAGAGGGATGAAGATTAGAGAGGAACATTTAACAGAAAAACTCAGACTTCCAGTGGAAGTTAAAAATGAATAAAAACCATGATATATTCAAAGATATATATATCCTGAGAATATAAAGATATATTAATTAACACAGCATAGCATTGAAAGGAATATATGACTAGACTACACTAAAGAGATTAGGAATAGGTTTATGTCTTCTGGAAATACAATAAATGACAGCTGGCATGACAGATAAATAATGAAATAAAGTACTATTAAATAAACAGTAAACCATACTGAAAAAGAAAAATACCAAATAGTTTAATTACTTAAATGTTAAAGGAAAACCTATACAACTTAAAAAATATGCATTCTACTATATAGAGTATATGCACACAAACCTGTGATTTTAAATTAGGAAAGGGTACAAATGAACAGAAATTATGTTAAGTTCTGTGCTTCTAAAATTACAAATCTCTATTCATTAAGGATGTCATAAGAAGAGTGAAAAGACAAGCCACAAACTGGGAAAAATATATTGCCATAGATATCTAATGAAAGATTCACAAGAGGGAGGAGATACGGTGATGTATGTGTATGTATAGCTGATTCACTTTGCTATAAAGTAGAAACTAACACACTATTGTAAAGCAATTATACTCCAATAAAGATGTTTAAAAAAAGAATATGGGGCTTCCCTGGTGGTGCAGTGGTTGAGAGTCCGCCTGCCGATGCAGGGGACACGGGTTCGTGCCCCGGTCCGGGAAGATCCCACATGCCGCGGAGCGGCTAGGCCCGTGAGCGATGGCCGCTGAGCCTGCGCGTCCAGAGCCTGTGCTCCGCAACGGGAGAGGCCACAACAGTGAGAGGCCCATGTACCGCAAAAAAAAAAAAAATGAATATATATATACACATTGAAAAATATGACATGTATGTGTCATAACTTGTACATTAGAATATATATTTTATATGTGTGTGAAATATATTCCACACATTTTTAAGACATAAACAACCCAAAGGGAAATGGATAAACTTTTCTAAAGGTATTTGAGGAGAGGACATACAAATGGCCAAGAATCATGTGAAATTTTGTTTTTACTTAATTTATAATAGAAGTGGAAATAAAACATAATGTTGCCACCTAAACTTAGTAGAGCAGTAAAATTGTTTAAAAAACAAAACGAAGAAATCTAAATATTGCAATAGTTTGTAAGCATGTGGAAGAGAGAAATGCCGATGCAAAATAATTTGATGATACCTTATTTTTCAGGTACTTTTTTTTAGACATATAACCTGGGGAGAAGAGGGTCTTAATTCGTATACCAAAAGTATATATGAGAATTTTTATGTTAGTAAGTTTGTAGCAGCAGAAGTCTGTGAGCAAGAAATATCAAAAGGAAAACGCTTACACACACACACACACACACACACACACACAGTGGTGTATTCGTGAAGTAGAATGAATTAATTTTAGCTAAATAATCAACATGAATCTCAACATACTATTAAGTGGAAAAAATAGAAGGGAATCTATTATATTGTTTAATCTATATATATTTCAAAACAACATGGAAATCTATATAATCCATAATCTGATATAAACAACTCACATGGCAAAATTTCCTTTTGCCAGAGAATACAAAATTCAGAGAGAAGGCAACCTCTGGTAAAAAAGGTTCTTGTAATGAAATGGTTATGTGCTCTGTCACACTGGATAATGGTTACAAGAGGGTTAGAATTATTGTCTTTATACTCTCCACATACACTAGAAAAATTGTATTTCTTCAATATTTAATTTAAATCAGGAAAGGTATTGTTATAAAAATATTGTAAACATAAAATAAATGAATAAAGGAGTATAATTATTTCTGTGGAAGCTACTGGGAGAAATTTCTATGGATGTTAATACCAAAATTTGCTGTAAATTCTCCGATGGCTCAATATGATATCTCACTAATGGTGTGCATTTATAATAGAAAAATATTATTTTTCAATGTTGACCATGAGAAACCTCTTGATCAGATGTGTGGCTCATTTGTTATACACAGATTTGTTATACACATATATATATGTTTGCCATTATGAGTTTTACCATTACTTCTCAATTTGCTACACTTCCCTTTTTGTCCTCTCATCCAAGTTTTGCCATTGTGCTTGCTGTTATAATACTCAAAAAATCCTTCTTGCATACATTTGGAAATTAAAATAAATTAATTAATACACAAATATTTATGAGACATTTTATAGGTTGCACACATGTACTGACATAGTTTCATATTAATATGATAAACCTAAGAAAAATCACAGGTGGTATGTATTATAGATATGTGTAGGAAATAGTAGCACACTACATGCTCAAGACGCTCACAGAAGTATTTTGTACTTTATCTAAAAAGACAAGTAGGCAACAGAAACTAATTTATCTTTAAATCATTGCCAATTTTTCTCTTCTAACAAAATTCACATATTCTTGACTCCAAGCTGACAAAATCATTATTTTCTAAAATATGTAATATGGCTAGACTGTGCTACGCACGTTCTGAAAAAAACATAATGCAACTTAAATTCTAAACCAAAGAAGTGGAAAATAGAGAATAAGAATATGCCATTTTAAATAGCAAAGTAGTGAATTCTGCAAAACAGTATTTTAAGGTCTGTTAACAATAAAGGAGAGCGTTTGCTTTATGTAGGAAAAAAAAAATGACAGCCTTGTACTAGTCTTTTTCTTTTTTAGTAACCTCCTAAGTCTAACTTAGCAAGCTAGCCTCTATTGTATTTTCCATTATTTTATCTTATTTTATTTTGTTTCTTTTTTTGTTTTCTTGCATGTCTTATTTTCTAAATTCTGATCTTTTGTTTGATGGTAGTTTATCTGTGGATATGTTGGGAGTCATTGTTTAAGATGCTGTCCCCTTGTGAATAGTTTTAATCATTTCTACCAGTTCACTAGTAGCTTTATACAATCCTAGGACCGTATTAAATACATTTTTTGCTTGAGGCTTAGGGCCATTCCATTTCCTATATCCCCTGCTGAGTATATCATGTCAACTGCTCCATGTAGGAAAGTGGTGAATGTCCATATGGTTGAATAATGGCCTTCCTATTGGAATTATTCCCCCTGTATATGATTTTAAGATAAAAAAAAATTAGGGACCATTTTTCCTTTGCCCTGCTGTACTTTGTGATGGCCTGGTATACTTCAGATGGAGAAAATATATGTTATGTGGTTTATATATTCCTGGTTACTTGGAATATTTTTCATTGGTAAAACAGGATGCATATCAAGGAGACTGATCATGTTCAATGTGGTCATGCAATTAATGTTTCAAATTGATTGATTGATAATGATGAGTAAAGAACATTCTTAAAAATGGACTGAATTGAATAGTATGTCTACTTTGGGTTTAAACAAGTAGAAATATAAGTATATGATGAAACAGCAATCTCACTGCATTAATTTAAAAAAGGACTGTGTTTTCTTACCTCATTAGATACATTTTTATAATCTTCCCATTTCCATAGTGAAAAAAAAAAAAAAACTAGCTAATAGTGTTAACTGTAAAGAGCCATTTCCATGAGGCAGTTGATCAAATTTTTTCATCTTAATAGAATGTGGCAGTCTATGAGCTTTACAAAAAGCCTTTTTTAAATAAGAGCCATTTTACCTCTGGGCTTGTGGTGCAATCAGTATATGCTCCAACTTTTTCAGTATAGTCATTCACATTGATTTAATATAGAATTAGAACACAGCTTTAATGGAAATATTAATTTTCAATACAGATTATGTAATTAAATGAAACTAAAGGAGAGTTAACTAACGAATTGCTGTTTGCTTCAAATTCTATAGGAGAAAATAGACTTTTAAGTTTAAAAATTAGTTGTAATAAGTGCTAACATTATAATTCTTAGAAGCAAAATGCAAATTACTGCAGGGTTTGTTTTTTTTTTTTTTTTCCCAATGACTACAGAATTGGAACCACACGCATTTTTCACCTATCTTCTTGAGGCTTCAGGCTCAATTAAACTAAAAATGGGTGATCCCAAATATAATTGCTTAATTTTTAGGTCCATGTATAATTTGTTAGAAATTTAAATCTCTCTACATTATAGATTTATCTACAATTGGCTAATTAAAATTTGCTTAGTTAAGATTTTTGGACACCAAGGAGACTTGAGAGCCTTTTAAAATCACCATTCGTGAATATCTTCCCCTTGTAAATAACAACACAGAAGCATGTATCAAGAAAACCAGATGATCCACGATCCAAGAAATAAAAGGTCCTTTTCATTTTGTAAGGCACAAAGTGGTTTCTGTACGCTATAGCACTCAAACTTCTTATTCTAATCCTTGTAAAGTGACCCAAACAAGTAAATAGATAATAATTAATGAAGCTAAATTCAATATTCCTAGAGAAATATTTTTCAAGAAAATAAGTTGTCTTCTAATCTTTTCCACAGCACTTTTCCTTAGTTCTGTTTATACTTACACCACAATTTTATGTATGTGCGTAAAAAATAAATATACTGCATTAAAGGAATTTTCCTGATGTACCCACTTCGACGTACAGGGATTTTAAGTTAAATTCCCTAATTAAGAATTTTACACAGTAATATTAATGTTATATGGGGATTAGTTGAGTAAACTTTGATTTTTTCTCCAGCAAAAATTGTTTGAAAAATAGAGATAGTATGACCATAAAATGAGTTTCGCTATCTCTCTCTAATTCATTCTGTCTTTCATCACCCTCTCTCCTCTATATCCACACAAAGATGTGCACAAGTGCACACACATAAATACACAGATAACTGTCCACAAGTACACACGATGTACTGAAATTACATCTGATGAATAAAGTTTTAATTAATTCTATATTTTTAAAAATATTTTCAACAAGCACATATGCATGTATTGCTTGCTTATATTTGTTTATAAAAATCATTTACATGGTCCTTGATTATGGATTAAAAATAAGCAGCTATTGTTTTATTTCTAGATAAGTTATACTGTGTAATTATCCACAGTAATGATTCCCATGGCTTTATTATAGAACCTAGCAATTATTTCCTTCTTTTGTAAGTTTTTTTTTAAAAGTCTACTGAAAAACTAATATTTAAATAATAACAGTAATGTAAAATTCAAATTATCCACATTTCTGTCACCTAATAAAATCAGTATATTTATTTTTTCCTTTTTTTTAACATCTTTATTGGAGTATAATTGCTTTGCAATGGTGTGTTAGTTTTTGCTTTATAACAAAATGAATCAGCTATACATATACATATATCCCCATATCTCCTCCCTCTTGCGTCTCCGTCCCACCCTGCCTATCCCACCCATCTAGGTGGTCACAAAGCACCTAGCTGATCTCCCTGTGCTATGCAGGTGCTTCACACTAGCTACCTATTTTACATTTCGTAGTATGTGTAAGTCCATGCCATTCTCTCACTTCGTCCCAGCTTACCCTTCCCCTCCCCGTGTCCTCTAGTCCATTCTCTACATCTGCGTCTTTATTCCTGCCCTGCCCCTAGGTTCTTCAGAATTTTTTTTTTTTTTTTTAGATTCCATATATACGTGTTAGCATACAGTATTTGTTTTTCTGACTTACTTCACTCTGTATGACAGACTCTAGGTCTGAGGCTGATGCTAATGTTGTTAAGTACTTTACATTGCACATACATTAACTCACAATGTAATATTATAGTTTTGCATTTAATGGTCATCTTGTTACTAAATTAAGAAGTAAGGAAAGTCTGCCTTTTATATTTACACAAAAAATTAAGATGTCAGCTGTTCTGTATTATTTTCTGTGGATACGAGTTTCCTTCTAATAGCATTCCCTTTAGCATTCTTTTATTCTAGTACAATTTTGTTGTTAATGAGTTTTCTCATATTTAATTCATAAGAAATGGCTATTTTTACTCTTATTTCTAAAAAATATTTTCATTGGATATAGAATATTAAGTTGATAATTGTTTTCTTTCAGCTCTTTAACGTTGTCATTCTAATATCTTCTGGCATCCATTTTTTATCACACTTGTATTATTTATATATATATATATTTTTTTATTAGTTTCTGCTTTATAACAAAGTGAATCAGTCATACATATACATCTGTTCCCACATCCCTTCCCTCATGCATCTCCCTCCCTCCCACCCTCCCTATCCCGCCCCTCCAGGCGGTCACAAAGCACCGAGCTGATCTCCCTGTGCTCTGCGGCTGCTTCCCACTATCTATCTACCTTACGTTTGGTACACTTGTATTATTTTTATGTGTCTCTAAGTTTTGTTTTTCTTGCAGCATTTATGGTTTTCTCTTTTTTACTTTTGATTTATAGCAGTTTAACTATGAGTTTTGCTTTTCTTTGAATTTTTCCTATATGCGGTTTGCTGCTCTTCTTCGATATGTAAGTGGATATTTTGGGCTCATTTGGAAAAACTTTTAGACACTATTTCTTCAAATATATTTTTATGCCCAATTCCTTCTTATTTCCTTCTGGAATTTGTATTGTACATATGCTAAAATACTTGATATTGTCTCATGTCTCTGAGGCTCTACCTTTTTTGATGTTGTTTTTGAGTCATTTTTTTCCTTTGTTCGTCAACGTGTGTATTCTCTATTTATTCATCTTTAGTTTCACTGATCTTTTATTTTGCAGTCTCCATCTGCTATTAAAACAATCCAGGGAATTTTTTACTTCATATACTGTATTTTTCAGCTCTAAAATTTCCATTTGAATGCATTAATTCTTGCTTTTGTTTTCTAAATAGTATCAATTTCCCTACTGATATTCTCCATATTTTCACTCATTATGCATATTTATTCCCTTAGGCATAGAACATGTTTATTGTAGCTATTTTAAAGTCTTTCTCTGTTAACATCAATACCTGAATCATCTCCAAGTTTATTCTATTGATCACCTTTTTTGTTGTTTTTGATAACAGGTCACACATATTTGTTCCCTTGCATGGCTAGTCCTTTGTTTATTGTAGGACAGACACTGTGCATGTATATTATAGAAACTGGACTATGCTGTTTTTCTTTAGTGGGTATTGATAGTGGTTTAAACTAGGCTTGGTAGTCAATTAAACTACTGGAGAATTCTTTTGATCCTGTTAGCCTTCGTTTCATTGTTTATTAGGGCTGTTTTGTCTTGAACCCATAGTGTCACACTTACTTTAGGTTGTGGTCTTTACTCCTAATTTGTGTCCCTTTCTGGAGGTGCTCAAGAAGCCTTATACTCAGACTGGCCCAAGTACTGAATGAATGCTGATATCTGTTCAGCTCTCAACCCCATGGCAGCTATTCTCTGGGAGGGTCTCTCAGCGACATGCCCTGAGCATGCTCAGCCCAGCCCTCAGCAGGGATACATGAGAAATTCCCAAGCAGAATTCTGGAGAGGACATCCAGTCTCACCCCCACCCCCAAATCTGGACAGCTTCCTCCTTGTAGATAAATTGCCCAACAAATATTAGCATTTTAATCAGTTGTAGACTCTGATCTCTGCCTCATCAGCTCATGATGTCACTATGGCCAGCTTAAGCTTGTCAACCCTTCCATTCTATGGTCAATAAAGTCCCTGTAAGCAGAGAGGTAGAGTTGCCATAGGACCTTCCTCATGCGCTTCCCTCTCTCAGTCATTACAGACCATCACTGGTTGTAGTCCACTGCCTGAGGAAAAAATGTCTTACGCATTTTATCCACTATTAAACTTGCTTATCATGAGAGGGCAATTCTGGTAGTATTTATTCTATTGTTTCCAACAGTAAATTTTAATCATATCCAAATTAATTTGTAAGTTAAGTATAATGTCAATACATTTTTAAATATAAAATTTATGAAGAAAATATCAGCATAACAAGAACATTATATAAAAGTACAAGGATGGTTATATGGTAAACTAATTGTAATCCAAATATAGTTCCCATGGGAGTAGAAACAAAGAACAATACAATGATTAAAAAAAAGCTTAGAAGTAGATAAAGATTTTAACAAAAATTTAATGTTTAGTAAATTTCATATTTTGATTCAATACATAAAAGAGAATATGCTTTAAAATGGTACCATAATTAGCTCTGACTCTGGAAGAAAAAACTTTCAACAATTTACTGAGAAGGTTCAACTCACTGGGGAATAAATATAAAATGATTTATTTCTTCCAAACACATTCTTCAACCATACTCTAATGAATGTCCTTTTCCTATCTCCTAATGATAGCTTGGGGAAATTCCATAAAGTTCTGGTTACTTTCTTGCATTAAGACTTAGTTTATAAAATAAACCAAATATAAAAAGACAAATTTTAGATATCTTAGGAAGTTTTTAAAAGGACTGAGTGGGAGAAGATTTTGAGTAACTGTTATTATTGCCTGGCATGATGATGACATTGTGGATATGGAGAAAATGTTCCTTTTTCTTCAGGTTAATACTGTTTACTTTTGGGTAAAATTATATGATATCTGGATTTTCTTTGAAATACTTTAGATAATATACATAATATGGTGGGGTAGAAGTGGGTGTGGGCATATGAAAAGATGTTGATAATTACTGAAACTGGGTACAAAACATAAATTGGAGATAAATGTTCTCTATATTTCTACATGTTTGTTATGCATCTATGTAATTGAGTTGTGTATATGTGCCTTAAATGCTTTACTTTTTGTGTATTTGGAAAATTTCATCATAAAATGTTGGGTGCTGGCTTCTGGTTATAGTTCCAACATGCAGAGAGACTAGAAACTCTCCCTCCTAAACTTACAAGAAGAAAAGCTAAACAGACCAATTCAATGAATTTCCATGGACCCATCAGAGAACTGAGGTCACAGGGCAAACTACCATCCAAAACTACCACGCTCATCTCAAGGTGAGTTTGGAGAGCAAAAAACTTGTAGGAAGTCTTCAATGGTAATTTCGACAAATTCCTGAAGGCTGAGTTTGGCCTAATATGGTAGTGAGAAACTCTTACTATTGCAGATGACAGCCATTCATAGGAGGACATCCACATTCTCACAGGCTCTACCTACAGGAATCATTGCAGATTCTAATGACAAAAACACAAGAAAGATCCCACATGAGCTTTTGCATTGGTGGTGGGGGAGGAGTGACTGTTGTGAAACACACTCAGAACTTTCTTAATAACAGAGGCTTACTTTCAATAGAAAAAGTGTTGATCACAGTTTTACATACCTTGAAACAAGGCATTTTTTGATCCCAGTCTCCTCTGGCCTTCTTCTTTCACTTGAGGGGTGTGTGTGTGTGTGTGTGTGTGTGTCTGTGTGTGTGTGTGTGTGTGTACCTAAGACATTTATGATGGTCTCAGCCTAGGGAACTGGCTCTCTGAAAAGCAGTAGTTTAATCATAGGCTTTTAGAGAGCTTCCCTCTCACATCTCCCCACATATTACCACACTCCATGTATGGATTATAGCTAAAGGAGCTGCAAGATGCAGCTAGAAAGAGTTCTTAGAGAAGTCCAATAGTAACAGGTGAGATCAAAACAAGGATATGAGAGAAATTTTAAACCTCTGACATTTACAACTACAGCAAACATTAAGTAGAGCCCAACCCCTACCCAAATTAATAAAACTTCACAGTAAAGGTCTGTTTATTCTACACAGCATGTCCAGCTTGCAACAAAACATACTAAAGGCAAAAAAACAAAAATCAAACAAATACAGTCTGAATAAAGCATCAGAATTAGACTCAGATATCACATAGATGTTGTAATTATCAAATATGGAATTTAAAATAACTATGATTAGCATCTTAAGAACTGTAGTGGAAAAAGCACCCAACTTGTAAGAATGGATGAGTAATATAAGCAGAGCAACAAAAACTCTAAGAATAAAAATAAAATGTAAAACACAAAAACACTAAAAGAAAAAGAATGTTTTTGATGGGCATGATAATGGTTCAGATGTTGTTAAAGAAAGAATGAGCAAGCATGAAGATAGTTTAATGAAACCTCACAAAAGTAAATGCAAAGAGTAAAGAATTATTAAAAACAAAAGAGATCAGACATGCAAAAAATGAATAATATTCTTGGATTTCAAAAGGTGTATCATAGGTGTAATTGGAATAACATAAAGTATCCATATTGGAAAAGAAGTAAAATTACATCTGTTTGCAGATGAGATGATCTTATGTGTAGAAATTTCTAAAAAATTTCTAAAAATTTTCTAAAAAAGATGTAGAACCAATAAATGAATGCAGCAAAGTAAAAAGATGCAAAGATAATGTGAAAAAATAAGTTGCATTTCTGTACATAAACAATGAACAATCTGAAAAGAAAATTACAAAAACAATTCCATTTATAATAACATCAAAAAAGGGTAAAATACTTAGGAATTAACTTAATCAAGGAGATGAAAGAAATAAATGGAAATATATCCCATGTTCATGGATTGGAAGATGGATAAAGAGCCCAGAAATAAACCCTTGCATATATGAGCAAGTAATTTTTGAAAAGAGTGCCAATACTATTCAATAAGGAAAGGACTGTCTTTTCAACCAATAGTGCTGGGAAAACTACATCTCCACATATAAAAGAATGAAGTTGGGCCCTTATCTAACACCATATACAAAATTAATTCAAGATCTATGAAGTACCTAAATGTAAGACCTAAAACAATACAACTCTTAGAAGAAATCATAGGACAGAAGTTTCCTGACATTGGATTTGACAATGAGTTTTTGGACATGATACCAAAGGCATAAGTAACAAAAGAAAACAGTAGATAAATTGGACTTTATGAAAATTTTTAAAAATATTGTGCATCAAAAGACACTATACACAGTATGCAATGGGAAGAATTATTTGGAAATCATACATCTCATAAGGGATTAATATACAGAAGAATATATAAAGAACTCCTAAAACTCAACAATAAAAAAAAACAAACAATCCAATTAAAAAATGAGCAAGATGCACCTCACACCCATTATAATGGTTAAAATAATAAAAAATAGAAGAAAAGAACATGTTGGTGAGAATGTGGAGAAAGTAGAACCTTTGTGTACTTTTGGTGGAAGTGTAAAATGGTATAGTGTTTGTGGAAAACAGTATGGTGGTTCTTCAAAAAATTAAAAATAGAATTATCACATAATCTAGCAATTTCACTTCTAAGTATATATCCAAAAGAATTGAAAGTACAGTCCTGAAAAGATATTTGTATTTTCATGTTTATAGTGACATTACTCACAATAACTAAAACATGGAAGCAATGCAACTGTCTACTGACAAATGAATGGATAAGCATAATGTGGTGTGTGTGTATATATATATATATATATATATAATATATATATATATATATATATATATAATATATATAAAATAGAATATTATCAAGCCTTAAAAAGGAAGGAAATTCTGACATATATTACAGCACACTTGAAGTTTGAGGGCATTACTCTAAGTGAAATAATCAAATCACAAAAATACAACTGTATGATTCTACTTATGTGAGATACTCAGAACAGTCAAAATCATGAAGACAGAAAGTATAATGGTGTTTTCCAGGGGCTTGGGGGCGGGGGGAAAGGGGGAGTAACTGTTTAATGGGTATATAGTTTCAGCTTTACAAGATGAAAAGAGTTATGGGGATGGGTGGTGGTGATGGTCGCACAGTAAATGTGAATGTATTTAATACCACTAAACTGTACACTTAAAAAGGTGAAGGTGAAAAATGTTGTTTGTATTATACCACACACACACACACAAGCAGAGTAATGACCCAATAAAAATTTTTGACTGAGGAAAAAAAAAAGTAAAGGGAAGGAAAAAGATGTCATGATAACAATAGGCAAAAGGAAGCTGGAGTAGCTATATTAATTTTAGAAACAGAGGACTTCAAGAAAAATAATCAGGGATAAATATGGGGCATTACATAAAGGGAACAGTTTTCCAGGAAAACATAACAATCCTTATTGTGTATGCACCTTGCAAGAACTGTCAAACTGTATGAGGCAAACTGACAGAACTGCAGGGAGAAACAGGCAAACCCACTATATAATTGGATACTTCAACAACCGTCTTTCAGTAATTGATAATCAAGCTGACAGAAAATCAGTAAGCATGTAGTTAACCTGAAAACTACTATCAGTCAAATTGATGTAATTTATAGAATACTACAACAAACAAAAGCAGAATACATCTTGTTTTCAAGCTTGCAGAGAACATTCAGAAAATTGGCACATTCGGGGCCATAAAGTACACCCTAACATATTAAAATAATAGAAATCATATAAAGTATACTCTCAGAGCACAACAGACTTAAACTAGAAATTAGTAACAGAAACGTAGCTGAAAAACACCAAAATATTAGATTAAACAACATACTTTTAAACAAAATTTGGGGCCCAGAAATAATCTCAAGAGAAATTTTAAAATATTTTGAACTAATGGTAAACTTTTTGACAGAACAATTTGTAAAATTTTTCAAAATTTATGAGGTGCAGTGAAAGCAATGAGTGAATGCTGAGAGTAAATATTAAAGTATTGACACTAAATAGAAGAAAGATCTAAAATCAACAAGCAAGATTCCACTTTAGGGTATTAGAAAAAGGAGAGCAATTTTAGACTACAGCAAGAAAAAAAAAGAATGTAATAATTAGAGCAGAAATCAATAAAACTGAAAATAGGAGACCAATAGAGAAAATCAATGTGATCAAATCCAGTTATTTGAAAAGAACAGTGAAATTGATAAAACTCTAGCCAAGCAAATCAAGAAAAATGGAAAGAAGTAATAAATGTGAATATCAGAAATGACAGAGAAGACATCACTACTGATTCTAGACATTAAAAGGATAATAAAAGCATCATATGAATAATTCTCTGCCCACAAATTTGACAACTTATATATAATGAATAAATTCCTTGAAATATACAGATACCAAACTCACAGAAAGAGAAATATGTAATCTGAATAAGCCTATAGCAATCAGAAAATGTAATCAATAACTTAGACCTACCAAAAAGAAAGCATGAGGCCAAATGATGTCACTGAAAAATTCTACCAAATATTTAAGAAAGAAATAATACAAAATTCTATGATGTCCTCCAGAAATTAGAAGCACAAGGGGTCACTTTCTAACTCATTCTATGAATCAGCATTACCCTAACAAGAAAACATGATAAAGATAATACAAGAAAGAAAAAGCATAGTCCAATATCTCTCATGAATTTAAATGAAAAAATTCAAGAAATTACTAGCAAATTCAATGCAAAAATGTATAAAAAAAATTATATACCTCAACCAGATGAGATTTATTCCAGGCATGCAAGGTTGATCCAACATTCAAAAATAAATAAATGTAATCCATCATATTCAAGAAGTTAAAGAAAAAACATTATAGGACTATTATCAGCTAATACAGAAAAAAATCTCATAAATCATTCTCATTTTTAATAAAAGCTAGTTTCATTTTTGTTTGTTTTTGTGATTAAAAACTCTTGTAAACTAGAAATAAAAAGAAGCATTATCAACTTGAAAAAGAAAAAATATAAAAAATTTACAGCAATATTCATACATAATTGCAAGAAATTGGATGTCTTTTCTGAGATTAAAAACAGGGCAGGATGTCCCCTCTCACTGTCCCGTGTTAACATTATATGGAAGTCCAAATGAGTATAATAAGATAATAAAATAAAATGGGGACAACATACAATTGCCTTTTTTAGCAAATGATATGACAAAAAACCTGGAACTATCAAGATCATAGGACATAGGATTATTATACAAAAGTCAATTGCTTTCCTATATACCCACAATTAACAATTAGGTTTTGCAGTTAAGAACACAATATCATGTATATTAACACCAAAAAATGGGATACTTACGTATTGATCTAATAAAACATGTACAACTCCTGTATGTGGAAATTACAAAACTCTGATAAACGAAATCTTTAAAAAGATTTCACTACTGAGTGAACACAGAACACACCTCACACAGGTCAGGATGGTCATCATTAAAAAGTCTACTGTATAGCACAGGGAACTCTACTCAATATTGTGTAATAACCTAAATGGGAAAAAAATAGATATATGTAGATATATAACTGAAACTTTGCTGTACACCTGAAATTAACATTGTAAATCAACAATACTCCAATATAAAATAAAAATTAAGAAAAAAGTTTTAAGTCTATAAGTAATAAATGACTGATAGGATGTGAAGAAAAGGGAACCCCTCCACACTGTTGGTGGGAATGTAAATTTGTGCATCCACTATGGAGAACAGTACGGAGGCTCCTTAAAAAACTAAAAATAGAGTTACCATATGATCCTGCAATCCCACTCTTGGACATAAATCCCGAGAAAACTGTAATTCGAAAAGACACATGTACCGCATGTTCATTGCAGCACTATTTACAATATTCATGTTCACTGCAGCACTATCTACAATAGCCAAGACATGGAAGCAACTTAAATGTCCATCAACAGATTAATGGATAAAGAAGATGTGTGTGTGTGTGTGTGTGTGTGTGTGTGTGTATGTATGTATATATATGAATACAACTCAGCCATAAAAAAAGAAATAATGACATTTGCAGCAACATGGATGGACCTAGAGATTATCATACTAAATGAAGAAGTCAGACTGAGAAAGACAAATATCATGTAATATCACTAACATGTGGAATCTAAAAAAATGACACAAATGAACTTACTTACAAAACAGAAACAGACTCACAGACATAGAAAACAAATTTATGGTTACCAAAGGGGAAAGGCGGGAAGGATAAATTGGGAATTGGGGATTAACAGATACACATTACTATATGTAAAATAAACAACAAGGACCTAGTGTATAGCAAAGGGAACTATATTCAATATCTTGTAATAAACTATAATGAAATAGAATCTGAAAAATAATATATATGTAAGTATAGCTGATTTACAATGTTTCAGGTATATAGCGAAGTGATTCAGTTTTATCTATATATAAAACAAATGAATATATATACATAAATCTAAATTGATACATTAAAGAAATAATAAATAAGTAAATACTGTACAGTTTCTAATTCCCATTAAGGACGTTTTTATAAATTTTGTTTCACATTTAAAAATAATACTTTTTCCTATAAACACCAGATTTGGTAACTGAAAAGAGGGCTAATGAACTGATTAGTTTAATCCAAAAAAAGTTTTGTTTAACAGCTCAGATTACAGAAGAAAAGAGAGTTTAGGATTTCATTCTATTCCTCATTTTCAAAGCACAGAGCAACTTTTACATAGCTCAGTTTGACAGTCCCTTCCAACACACAGGTGTTTCAAGGTCAGAGCTACGTATTGTTGGCAGAGATGTGGGAGCAATCCACTGAACACCAGCCAACACATACTTGGCTTCCATCCCTTGGTTTCACCAGCACTAATTTCATTAATTGATAATTTTTAAAGGTAAAATTATTACTGCCTCTTCAAATCTTTACTAAATGATTTAAGTAAGTTTATTTTCTCTCCTTTTCCATTTTATGCTCTAGCATTGCAAATGGGGATTGCTCCTAAGTGAACAGTCTTTCAAAGCAGATCAATCAGTGACTGAAGGTACTAACATTTTTTTTTTTATATCCACTTATAACATATGCTTGGCAGGTTTTCTGGTTTCCAGTTAAAAGCAATCTTCGTACTTAAAAATAGCTTTTAAACTGTAACTCTACCTAAAAATGTAACCTTTATATCATTTTGTCTTTTTTTTTTTTTTTTTTTAGCTAGCAGCCTTTGTTAAAACTGCATCATCTCACTAAAATGTCCAAACAAGACTCAAGGTTGAAGATGGCGGTTTGTAATGGCCATGGGCACTTTATATTGGGGGGATTTTAAGATATAAGAAGAGTAAGTTTGTTCCTTGATTTCACACCTAAGACAAAGAAATTTCCCATTCACTTTTTCATGGTGTTGAATTAAAAAAATCAGAGTAGAGGGAGACAGAAAATCAACACATATAAGACTTTGTCCAAGTCTTGATTGAAGATGTATTAGATAATCACAATCTATGCAATTCAAGATTATTCAGAGTCACTTCCTTTTGGAAATTCAATCTTGGTCAATAACTGCTCAATCTGTAAGAGTCTTGCTCTCTTTTCAGGATAAATCTTGGGAAATTTTCTCCTCTTCTCTGAGGTCTCCCTTGAAGAATCTGCTGCTTACCTCACAAATCTCTCACATATAATCCCTCTGTACATCATCATCTAGATCCTCTTATCTTTTGCCATCCTTTTTAAAACTCTTGGTCAGCAAGAATTCATATCTCATCACTTAGTAGGGAGAAAATATAGGTTGTCAGCAAATGTTCTTTTCAATTCTCTGCTCTGAATTACTTGGATCTCTCCCTCTCTATTCAAAGCTCTGTGCTTGAGACCTTGTTTCCAGTCTATTTCTGTGACCTTGAGTTTCATGAGATATCCTCTGTGTCATTATAATACAATAATACTATTTATTATTTACACTTATCAGTATAATGAATAATTAGTATAATGAATACTATTTATCAATTTATTAATAAAACAATATAATAAAATAAAAACCATATGTATCTCCTCCCAGAGATTTTTGTCACTTGCAGCCTAGAGTACTAGACACTATGGAAGTGTAAGTTATTAAGAGATAATGTCTTTTAACAACATTAAGCTTAAAAATCATTTAAGCAAATTATGAGTGCTTCTGCATGGCTTACCACAAGACTGCAGGTTTAAAAAGCAACTACCATATTTAAAAAAACAACCTCCAAGGTCGATTGTCTAATTCTTAATTACAACTTTAATGCATGTGTAATCTTGGGCAAACTATTTGTGCTTTGATTTATTCATCTGTAAATTGGAATTTTTTAATGGTATCTACTTCTAAAAGCTTGTTCAAAGACTGAGATATATGTGTAACAATCTTAGCATGGTACCTGGCACATTATAAGTGTACTACAGATGTCAGTTATTACTAACTGCTGAATATATATATAATATTATATATATGATATTATATAGGAAATAAATATATACATATGCTTGAGAAACATTTCAGAATTTTTAGAACTCCTATTCCTCCTTCTGTTGGAGCACTCACCACTGGGGTAATCCTTAGGGGGACACTGAGCCTGAGCCACATTTTTCTTGGCCTTTTTGCCCCTCAACATAAACAAGCACACAGTAATACACAACCAAAGTCAATTTAATAAGCAGGAATTATAGGAGGTACATTTAAAGTCAAATTTCTGACACACATACGTAATTAAAATCAAAGGTTAAAAGCTAACTATCTGTATAAAGACTCGTGATGCTCTCTTAGCACCAAAATTTAGATCGTCTGCCCCCCTGCCCTCACCCCTGCCCCAACTGCACTGCTTCTTCAAAGACTGGGGCCTAAACTGATCATCTGATTGCACTGTAGCCTCTGAAAGTCTCAGCATTATTATTATTTTTTGATAAAAATATTGTACTTAAGTTAGCTTGTAAAAATGTATAAAACACCATGATGAAAATCTGTAAAATCTCCTGGGCCTTATATCCTAGACAATAATTACACCTCATGATCAGCACATTGGAGGGAAAGGCAGAGGATAGGGGCAAGTTTGACTATGTCTTTTTATGGTTGGGGCCTAGCGGGCAGCAGTGAATTTACTGCATCCAGACCATTCTTCAGTTATCTTGAGTTACAACTACAAATATGTTAACTACTACAGAATGTCTTGTAAAAAAAGAAAAAAAAAAGCATTTTTGTCTATGTATTGTGGGCATTGTTGCCACCTAAAATTATTAAAAGTGTAAGTTGCAATATCTTTTTTTTTTTTTTTTTTTTTTTTTTTTTTGCGGTATGCGGGCCTCTCACTGTTGCGGCCTCTCCCGTTGCGGAGCACAGGCTCCGGATGCGCAGGCCCAGCGGCCATGGCTCACGGGCCCAGCCGCTCCGCGGCATATGGGATCCTCCCAGACCGGGGCACGAACCCGCATCCCCTGCATCGGCAGGCGGACTCTCAACCACTGCGCCACCAGGGAGGCCCTGCAATATCTTTTTAAGCTGGCCCCACGTAAGCATCAGAAGAGAGTGGCAAGGTGTCAGTAAGAAACAAGTCTCAGCAAATGGCACTCCAGAAATCCTCCTAAAATCTCTAGCTTGAGCTTCACTGAAATCAAACAGTTAATGGCAGTGCCATCACTGCCTCCTCTGAGCCAAAGAGACCTATTTCAGAACTGCGACAGATGTGTGTACACCGGGAGGAGAGGGATGGCATCTGTGCTGTGCAGCACTGTATATTTTCCTTTGAAAACCTGAGTGTGGTCTGATTCTGACTCTGTTATGTTTTTGTGTTATGGCGCTCTGTCGACACTAGAGCACAATATTTGGAAAGCTATTGTTTCCACAGCTTGCGCTGATTTATGCTTCATTCTGTTCAGAGGCCTTTGTAGTAGCTCAAACCTGAATGTCATGTGTAGCAATGTACTACAGGATTGTTTCTCACTCCTTTAAGCCACATGCTATTAGATGATCTAAGACTGTTTTGTTAACTGGACTTGGATTATCATTTACAAAAGAAGTTTCAAGAGATTCAAATAAATGAAGGGAATTCTGTCTAAAGCTGTAGGTATGAATGCATCTAATCTTCTCTAGCCTGGCAAAATAATAAAAGAATTGTGAGAAAGAGTGTAAAACTTCTCTTAACAACATGTTCTTTGGGGCGGGGTTTAATGAAATACATGATTTCAAAACTATTTTCATCCTAAAAATAAATTAACTTTCTAAAAATAAATTAACTCCCTATAATGTTAGTCAATTTTCTTTCCTTCTAAGAGACGGTTACAAAAAAAATTATGCACAAATTTTTTTAGAAGCAAAGATAACACATTTTCTAGAGCTAAAAACATTACTTTGAAGCTAACAGGGAGGCAAGGAACCATCTAGACAAAGTCCTCAATTTCCAAAGGCTTGTATTTTACAGAATTTACCAGTGTAAAAATCACACCCTCTCAATAATCTCTAATGAATTCAGGCAGTAAAATCAGTCATTTTACTGTTGTGGTTGACTCTGCTTAAAGATTATTCCTATGAACCAAGATAGTCAATCCATAATTATCAATGCCATCTTTGCAAAAGGTGCTTTTCTGACCAAGCCCTACAGTCCTGCTTAGGGGATTCTGCGTGCACAAATCGAGAGAATCGTTTTTCTCTTCAGCTAAATCACCAGCTTTCAATTTTAGCTTTCCAAATATTTCTCTTAGATGGCTGGCTATTTTATTTAATACCAGAATCTTTTATTGCCTTATGATCATACATTTTTCTTTTTGCATGAGGCATAGAGCAGGTGATTAATAAAAACGTGTTGATTGAACAAAATCAGGTGCATACATGGTCAGTGAACTAAGATGAAATGTTACATGGTAGGTGATTTGTTATGATCTCATGATATACCCAATGAGAGTAGTTGAAATAATGTCCTGTGCCTAAGATGGCGCTGCTTTTGCCTGGGCACTATGTCAACAAACCACAATTTAGATAACTTGTGTGTCCCTGTAAAAGCTCTGCTTCACCAGAAATACAGTATATCCAGTCAACCCATCCCCAAATGCCAGGCCAACTCAGGGCCTTCTCACCCCAAAGCTGACTAGGTGGCAACAGCCACTTAAGATATTGTCTATTTTTCTCTTCCTTGTTCTTTATTCTCTTATAAGAGATTGCTGCCTTCTCCCCCGCTTGCAGTTCTCCTAAAGGAGCCTGTCCATTTCTTTAATCATTTTTAACATAGTATTACACTCCAAATACTATACTCAAAATAAACTGCTTCCAATTTGATTTTATTGACCTGGGCTAAATACCTTTCACGAAAATATCAATAGTAGGATAGTCTAGATGGTTTTGAGGGAGAGTCATAGGAGAACTATTCATTAATAACTTGCATACAGTCAACATGTGTATTTTATTCCATGTTCTAACTTAAAATTATCAAGATATTGTAAATTCAGCTTTGTTTTTATACAGTAACTTCACATGTTAACATTTTAATTCACTAAGTTTTTTTAAAAGTTAATTTATTGTCGGTGTATTAATGAGTAAGTTAGTATATGTGAAATAATAATGCAAAAATAATCACTACTAAATATTTAAAAGTATGCTAAAAATATTAAAATCCCTAAAATTAAAAGTTTAAAATGGTATGTCTCAATTTTCACAGTTGATCAATATTCACATCTTAAAGGTTTTTTGAAGTATCTATACCATATATTGAATACCAGAAAACATTTATTATTGAATATGTTCCATGCCTTTGCTCCTCCTTCCTACACAAGGTCAGGAAGAAAATCCTGGCTTGTGGATTAAAATGGCCAATCAAAAGTCTGGGGGATATGAACATGGAGATTTATTGAACTAAAGCAGTGGAAAGCAGCAGCCATAGTACATCAGTCTTACAACAACAATTAAAACATAATGTTTATAAATCCTTACAAGCCTTACAAATAAATGTGTTAAAACATTCCCACCATAAAAGGCAGTTAAGTCTTTTATGAAATGCAATCTTCTGTAAATGAGGGATCAGAAACAATAAAACAAGTTTAAAGTTGACTTTACTTTATAATCCATTGGTTCTAATCTGATCTTAATGCCTTCCACCTGCTCCATAAACTAGGTGAAGCTTGTGCCTATATTTGAGAACAATGAAACTTAATTTTTATGTTTTCTTCTTTATAAGTTTTTAAGTCTAGTCTCCTGATAAATAAATGAATCTCCCTGTGCTGCACTTTCTTTGACTAATGAAAGCTTTTAATTTATATGAAATGTTTGGTTCATTTAAAAAGAAACAAAGTGGTTTAATTATGAGTTTTTTTTAATTTCCTTCTCAATATTTTCCATAGTTTGAGCTTTTGTAAAATAAATGTGTATCATGATTAAAAGTCAACCCAAACTGCTCTAAAAAGTAAAGTCTTTTAAAAAGTCAACCCAATTTTAAATTGAAACTCAAAATTTAAATTTTAATTGAAAGTATAAAAAAAAACTAATACAATATTGAATTCTGGCCACAATAAACACTTCTGTATAACTCAGGAGACGGGAGTTTACTTTCTGCTCTGACAATGATTAAACTCTCAGTGTCTGAACCATGACTGGCTAACCCATGATCCAAGGAGGAAGATGAGAGATAGCTGGAGCAGGGCTGCTGAGTTGCCTCTTCTGAGCCTAGCCCATATCAGCAGACATTCAGGGGCCCCAAAGATGTGTGAGTGATTATGAAAAAATTTTGTTTAAGCAACTGGTTTGTTATCTATTAAAACACACTGATGCAGCACCCTACTTTTAAGACCATCTGTTACCTCCTTGATTAATAAAGTAAGATGGATAAGACACTGTACCATTTCCAGACCTACATTTTAAGAGTAATGGCAGCTGTGTCTTGTTTGCTGGACACTCTAAGCTGCCATATAAGAAGTCCAGCTTCTCTAATACACGGAAAACTTGAGACACCCTGAAAATACATGGAGTGGGAGAGGGGCCTAGCTGACCCCTGCTTCCAGCCACTACTGCCAAAGCACTAAGTATGTGATTTTAACCATCTTGAACCCTCCACATCAGGCCAGCTGCCAGCAAGTTATCACCAAGTGACCCCAGTTGACATTATATGAAGCAGAATAATTGCTCATCCTAACCATGCCTGAATTCCTGTGAGATATAATAAAATGAATGTTGTTTAAAGCCACCACGTTGGGTTAATTTATTACACAGAAATAGATTGCCAGAAGAATTATCCAAATCTTTGGAATTACAACATGCTAAAGCTCAAATATGAGTGCCATACTACTCTCCATTTATTGCTTATTCTTCCAGTTTGAGTTGCATTGTGATTAGAGAGCTCCATCCCTTTACACACATAGTTTTACTCATTTAATGTAGGAAAATTAAATTTAGTACCATAAAAAACTGTCATTCCCTAAAAATATTATGACATAACTATGCTAATAACCCAGTCATGTTATACAATAAAGATATAGGAATTTAGATTTATTTCACAGCCATTCCATTACTCACGAAACACAGAAATACCATTCAACACAAAAATACAAACTACGCTTGATTACAAATGAAATCTTAGCCCAAATCTCTAATTTCAGTTAAAATGGTTAAAAGATTAATATTTGCATTAAAATAAATTTTATAATAAGAAAATACTTCAAAAAACAAAATAAAGATTATAGTCGACAATGCTATATTATAAACTTAAAGTTGCTAAGAGACTAGATTCTAATTGTCCTCCCCATAAAAAATAAATGATAATTATGTGATGTGATAGAGATGTTAGTTATACAATGCTGGCAATCATACTGCATTATATAAACCTATCAAATCAACACATTTTACAACTATAACTTATACAATTAGGTAAGTTATGTCAGTTAGACATAAAATAAAATAAAATAAAATAGAATAAGAGTTGTGCTAATTAGTTTTTTTAATATTAGAAACATTTTAAATTATAAGATAATCATCAATGTGATTTTGTAAACTGACATTTATTATATTTCCTGAGCTAAGATAATTGTTATTTATATATATATTATCAAACTAAGAAATAAAGACACACTAAATACAGAAAATAAATATTTCCCAGAGTAACTGCAAGAGGTAACAATTGATTGCATGACTGCAAGTCTGGTCTGAAATTCTGACTTGAAATGGGTTTTGGGTAAAGACAAGATGATACCTCTTTTTGAATCCAAATTAACTTGATGAAGTCAAACTGAAATCCCTTCCAAATATCAATTCCATTCAGGGGATTCAAAGTTTCATGAATTAACTGTCAGTCTCAACTTTTTCTTAATAGAAAAATTGCTGCTAAGTGATAAACTGCTATTTTGTCTTTATTCTTAGTATATTTCCAACAGTAATAATCACCAGGATGGCCACCCACCACTGAGTGACACTTCCAGGTATTAGTTGAAAGCACAATATCTTTGAAAGAAATTAATGTAAATCAATGATTTAAATGTTATCAAGGTATTTCTCCCTAAATGTTTACCAGGTGTTTATGTGTATGTTTTCAGGAACCACAATCAAATGGTAGTTTTTAATTGAAATAACTCTAAATTTATGAATCACATATCCTTGGCAAACTTTAATTATTGTACAGAGGTAATTTATTTTAATTATAAAACAAAGCACATGATATAATTTAATGTGGAACTGACATACTTGACAGAGTAAAATGAAAGAGAGGGGGTTCAAAGTCTATCATTCTAGACTACATAATTTTTTTTTTTTACTTAACCAGACCTTGTTTTATTTTTTTATTTTTGTAACAAATAACACCATTTTCGTGTGTTAAATTGAGTCTACAAAAATATGTGTAGATAAACCATTTATTTTTATGATTTTAAATAAATCAGAGAAAAATAGCCAAAATTTTTTTCCACCTTATTGATTTTTTTTTTTTTTTTTTTTTTTTTTTTTGCGGTATGCGGGCCTCTCACTGCTGTGGCCTCTCCCATTGCGGAGCACAGGCTCCGGACGCACAGGCTCAGCGGCCATGGCTCACGGGCCCAGCTGCTCCATGGCACGTGGGATCTTCCCGGACCGGGGCACGAACCCGTGTCTCCTGCATCGACAGGCGGACTCTCAACCACTGCGCCACCAGGGAAGCCCTATTGATTTTTTAAAAATTACCAAATAATAGTTGATAAATATAATACAGCTAAATGAGGAAATTTACAAAGAAAAAGTTAACAGACTTCTCTTATCCTCCAATCCCCAACTCCACCACTCAACAAAGTAAGCCATGTTTACTCTTTGAGACATATATCTATACACACACATATATATATATATCTTTATTTAAAGAAATATAAATTTTATTTAAAGATATATATCTTTAAAATTATTTTTTCTGTTCAAGCAGGCAGACATACATATACTTTCACATTACATAAAAATGAGACCACTTTATATACATCATTTTCTCCTCTTAATTTTGCTTGCATAGCAGCATAAAATAGATATTACTCTAACTTCTTGGATAATGGTGACTGATAAATAGATAGTACAACTCATTCTTTTTAATAGTTGAGCAGTATATCCTTGGTTTCTTGAATATGCACCATATACAATGGTTAACAGCAGACTTTAGAGACCAGTCTTTTAGTATTTCGTTCATGTTATGCCATTTCTTAGCTGTGCGTACGTGGAGCAATCACAAAACTGGCCAAATATATTGCATCATAAAGACAATCAAGGTGCATAAGCAAAAATGTTGTAAATGCCATTCTCTGATCACCTTATGATAAATCTAGAAATTAATAAAAAAATTAAAATCCCTTCCTATTGGAAATTTTTAATACTTCATTAAAATTAAATAATTGAAGTAAAAATATAAACCAAACCTACAGTGCTTTTAAAAACCAAAGCCTCACACATTATACAAAAATTCTGAACTTAAATGTAAAACATAAAAATTTTAAACTTTTACAACATAAAAAAGAATATCTTTCAGAACCTAAAAATAAGAAGAGCTGTTAGACTTGATACCAAAAGCACAATCCATAAAAGGAAAATTTTATAAATTGTATCTTATCAAAATTAAAAATACATACTGTACAAAAGGCCCTGTTAAGAGGATTAAAAAACAAGCTACAAATTGAGAGAAAATATTTTCAAACCATCTATCAGACAATGAAATACCATATAGTATATATAACAACTCTCAAACTCAACAATTAAAAATCAGGTAATCTAACTAGAAAATGGCCATAAGGCATGAAGTGGCATTTCACTGAAGATGATACATATATGGATGACAAATAATCACATGAAAAGATGTTCAAGATCATTACCCATCAGAGAAGCATAACTTAACCACAATAACATATCACTACACATCTACCAAAATGGTGAAAATTTTAAAATGGTGATAGCATCAAATACTAGTGATAATGTAGAGAAACTGGATCATACATCCATTGCTGATATGAAAGTAAATTTGTACAGCTACTCTGGAAAATAACATGACAGTCTCTTATAAAAGTAAATATAGGCTTACCAAAAAAGCCAACAATTGCACAACATTTGCACTGGCATTTGTCCCAGAAAGTGATCTGTATATAAATGTTCATAGCAGCTTTATTCATAATAGCCCAAAACTGGAAACAACTGAAATGTCCTTCAGCAGGTGAATGATTAAACAAATTGTGGTGCACCCATACAGAGGAATTCTACTCAGCAATATGAAGGAGCAAACTAATAATACACAAAACTTAGATGGATCACAAATGAGCTACGATGAGTGAAAAATGAACAATCTCAAAAGGTTATATACTGTATAATTCCATTTATATAGCGTTCTAGAAATGACAAAATTATAGAAATGGAAAAAACATTAGTAGTTGCCAAGGACTGGAGGGTGGAGAACAGGGAGGAAGGTGGCTAGGTCTATAAAGGTGTAGCATGAAGGATCTCTGTGATAGGACTGTTCTGTATCTTGACTGTATCTTGATAAAAGAAACAACACATGGAATAAAATGTATACACATATACCCCACTTTTTAACTTTGCTTTATGCCACTTCACTTTTCAAGGACCTGCATTAGTACCAGTTTTTGCTAACCAGAAGAAATTCAGGCGGTCCTCCATGGCAGTCCAGTGGGTAAGACACCATGCTTCCATGGCAGGAGGAACAGGTTTGATCCCTGGTTGGGGAACTAAGGTCCCACATTCTGTGCATGGCAAAAAAAACCCAAAAAAAAAACCCAAAAAACTAATGCTGAAGAACTCGAAGGAAGATTTTTGTATGGTTTTAATAGTATTATTGTATCTGGTGTTTTTATTGTATGTAGCTTCAAACACTTCTAAAAGTAGGTAAGTTGTAAATAAGTAGTTAATAGAAAAAATGGCCAATACTGAAAGAGCTAGAGAATAAGAATTTGGGAAAGGTTAAAAGGAATAAAGGATATCTCCCAAAGCCTATCTATTTCTAGCCTCCCCAGAAAAGCTAGGTAGCTGGGTTTCTGTTACAAACAACTCTAGTTTGTGAGTTTACATATAAAGACACTACATTTACAACAAGCAAGTAGATGGTTTCTATTTTTTTAATTCATTCTGACACAGAACATATTCACTGATATAACCATACTTAAAATATATTTAACTCTGGGGGCTTCCCTGGTGGCGCAGTGGTTGAGAGTCCGCCTGCTGATGCAGGGGAAATGGGTTCGTGCCCCGGTCTGGGAAGATCCCACATGCTGCGGAGCGGCTGGGCCTGTGAGCCATGGCCGCTGGGCCTGTGCGTCCAGAGCCTGTGCTCCGCAACGGGAGAGGCCACAACAGTGAGAGGCCCATATACCACAAAAAAAAAAAAAAAAAAAAAAAAAAAATATATATATATATATATATATATATATATATATTTACCTCTTATTCAAAAGGTATAAATATAAAATTATCTCATCTGCATTTTAAAAGGTGATCTTTTTATCAAAATAGGAAAAAATCTTGTACATTTTAATACATATATTTATGATTGCAACTTTTAGATCATTTGCATTACTTTCTTCCTTCTATATTTAATATGAAACTACAGTCTGTAAATTGTATTGAAATAATAGAACATATACAAGCACATGTTAATATTCAGACAGTCTTGCAAAGTAAATGTCAACGATATATTGTAAGAGTAAAAGTCAACGATATATTGTGAGATGTGAATTAATCAGTTGAAATTGAGTTGTTATAGGGAAGATACTAACTTACGGTGGACTGCTAGATGGTGTCAAATAAAATATTTAAACAGTTCTAAAAATTACTTAAAATCAAAAGTAAAGCTTGTGTTTGAATATGTGAAATCTTTGAAAGGATTTCTGAACTGTCTGCCCCCAGAATTAAAGGATTAAGAATACTTAAAAATCATTTCTTGGAACTTCCCTGGTGGCGCAGTGGTTATGAATCCGCCTGCCAAGGCAGGATACACGGGTTCGTTCCCTGGGCTGGGAAGATCCCACATGCCGCAGAGCAACTAAGCCCGTGCACCACAACTACTAAGTCTGAGCTCTAGAGCGTGCATGCCACAACTACTGAGCCCACGCGCCACAACTACTGAAGCCTGAGCACTCTAGGGCCTGCGTGCCACAACTACTGAGCCTGTGTGCTGCAACTACTGAAGCCTGTGCACCTAGAGCTAGAGCCCATGCTCTGCAACAAGAGAAGCCCCTGCAATGAGAAGCCCATGTACCGCAATGAAGAGTAGCCCCTGCTCACCACAACTAGAGAAAAAAAAGCCTGCATGCAGCAATGAAGACTCAGTGCAGCCAAAAAATAAAGAACACTTTAAAATCATTTCTTAAAATATAAAAATAAAAGTAGAGAATACTAATAAGATAAATCAGAAACTGGCACAGCAATTAAACTCTTCTTGCCAGCCTGCAGTGTTTTCACTGAATTATTATAAATAGAATAGTCTATTCATCTATGTTTAAAAAAAGAAATATTATGCCTTAAAAATTAAGAAAGGTATCACATCAGTCTGCTTCTTTTAACAATGTCCAGATGTAAAAACAAACAAACAGTGCAATGTATGAGAATTACTATGCCAGGATTACTTTAAATGTCTACATTTTCATAAAATTATTCATGGGCTTTCAAAAAATAGTGCCTATTTAGTCCAATTCCAGTTACTCCAATTAAGACCAGAAGGGTTAATGAAAACACAAGTTTACAAAGTATAACAGAAAGATTAGAACTCTATATTAACTATAATTGTCATAATGTCTTTCCACTATGTCAGGTTTTATTTAGTGTTTGCCATGAAACAGAAATATGCATATAGGTTATTTCTATTATTAGTTTGAAGTATGGCATGCAAGTTAAGTACATGGGCCCTAACATATACAGTCTGGGTTCAATCCTATTTGTTCCAATTTAGCTGTGTGATCTTAAGTAAATTAATTAACCTAAATCTTTCTAATTTTCTCACCTGAGAAATGGGCATGACCATGGTACTTACCTCATTGCTCAGTTTTGGTGATTAAATTATAAAATATGTGTAATGTCCTCAGCATGCTTCATAAAACAATTTAAACACACAATACATAATATGGTAGTAAAAATAATGTAAATGAAAATAAAGTCACCAAAAATTTTTTTTAGCAAATAAATCTTTACATTGATCTGGAGAAAAATTTAAATGAAATAGAAATAATGGCAAATAGATTAAACTGTCAAAATCACATAAACTGGCTCAACAGTAGTAGCAAATCTGACATGTTGCAAGTGTATCATATTCGAGGTAGAGTATATGTAACCTCACTCAATACAAAAAGCAAAGCTTAATTGGCATTCAATACATAAATAATCAATTTTATAATGAACTAATTGTTAGGTATATTAGGGTTCTCCAGAGAAACAAAGCCACTGCAATGTGTTGTGTGTGTGTGTGTGTATGTGCATGTGATAGAGAGAGAGACAGAGAGAGAGAAAGAGAAAGAGATTTTAAGGAATTAGCTCATTCAGTTGTCTGGGCTAGTCCCAAGTCTTCAGGGTAAGCCATCAGGCTAGAGACCCAGGGAAGAGTTGATGTTACAGCTTGAGTCAAAAGACAGTCTGTGGGCAGTGTTCCCTCTTCCTTGGGGACCTTAGTGTGTTTTCTATTAAGCCTTTCAACTGACGGGATGAGGCCCACCCATATTATGGAGGACTATCAGCTTTAAAGTCTACTGATTTAAATTTTAATCTCATCTAAAAAAATACCTTTACAGAAATATACAGACAAAGTACCTGGGTACTATGATGTACTCAAATTAACATACAGAATAAGTCATCACAATAGGTCAACCCAAAATTGCTCTTTAGCAATACTCATTCACTTCTGAAGCTAGAAAACTGATCTTCTCCTTCTCCTCTTCCCTTTATGAATACATAACCCCCTTGCCTCCTTCCTTCCCCTTCACCCATAATATCCAAGAAATAAGTCAGTTCCCTTGGCTGTAAACTCTCCCACAAAGATTGCCAGAAAAATATTTTCATCAAATAAATTTGAGTTTATTAAACTTACTTCAGCAAGGAAGAATGCCACCTTGAGTCTCAATAGTCTCAGAAGAGTCAAGTTAGGGAAAGGTATTTACAGAGTTGGGGTCTAGGTTGAAGGTGAAAGTAATTATTGGTCTACAGAATTACTTTCCTGGTAAAGAATTTTCTGGAATAAATCGTTAAGTAATGTTGACACAAGTGGTCTGGATTTTCAGTTCAGTTATGTCTACTTTACATTCTCTTTCTTTTCTGCCCCTAGTCATCATTTTTTCTTCCTCTCCCTTGGATGCTTAAAAATGTTTATGTAGGGACTTCTAACCTCCCATTCAAACCTACTTCAACAATATTTTCTCCAATTTTTTTGAAGAAAAGTAAAAACTGCCAACCTTATCCTGCAATTCTCACAGTAAATTCATTGACTGTCTCTAGTCTCCAAGTCACCAGAAATAAAAATCCAAACTCATGACAACAGTCCTCATTGTTTGACCTGGTTTATTTCTTCAATATCTTCCCCAGCCAAACAGCTACATATAACCTTTGCCCTAGCCATGACAAACTTAGAATTTCCCCTAACTCCATGTTAATTTCAGGGAAATTTACTTTTGGGAATCCCAATACTTTTCCCCAAAATAATGACTTTTTCCCACCTGAATAACTACTAATCCTTTAAAGCCTACTATAAGCATCTCCTCCTCTATGAAACATTTTTTTGATTAACCCCCATCAGTTAATTTCAGACAGATTTGCCTTTGAGATCTTGCTAGTTTTCCCTATAATAATGCCTTATAGTTTTCCCTATAATAATGCCTTTTTTTCCCCACGTGAATAACTACTAATCCTTTAAAAGCCTACTATAAGTATCTCTTCCTCTATGAAACATTTTTTTGATTAACCCTATCAGAGTTGATCAATCCATTGTTTGCTTTACTATTGCATCTAGGGCATAGGTCTTTTAGCTCTTACATGTAATTATTTATGTTCAACATATTTATTTTATTCTATTTAGACTGACAGCATCCTGAAGTGCACAGCTCTATATTTCTCTTTCTGTCCTCAGTCCAGCATGTATTTGGCAAAGAGTAGGCACAAAATATTTCTTGAATAAATTATCAAAGGGATCTTTATAAAAACAAATTTAATAGAGTGAATTCTTTTACTGGTAGAAGGTCTCTAAAACACATTTATCAGTAACAAGGTAACGCAGATATATGTGAGTACATCTGTATTTTGGGGATGAAAGTGATCAAATCTATCCATTACATTCATTCTTCAAGGTCTATATTTTTATCATATCATATTCATATTTCCATTTTATATTGGAAGATAAACTAGAAAACATTTGTTTCAATATGTTATATAACACATTATTCTGTCCAAAAGAAGAAAAATCTTCCCAGATGTAGAGGAAGTTAGAGACTTTCCTTTAAAGAAATAAAATCTAGATTACAAAGCATACTAATGAAGCCTGATATAAATTCAGATATTTTGCTAGAGTTCTAATTGTATGTTTCATATAATCTTAAGGGTCAACTTGAATTTATAAACAATTGATTAGTCTATATAACTGAGTGTTTACTATTTGTCAGGACTGCAGCTCTGTGCTTTGCAAGATGTATCTATCAACAAAACATCTAAAAAGCTTCCTCAAAAGTAATCTTTAGATATATTTACTGTGTCTGTGTCTATGTGTCTGTGTGTGTATGTGTATTGATGTTGGGTGTAGACAAAGAATACAGTTGATCTTTGAACAACTTGGGGGTTAGCATCGCCAACCCCAAACACAGTGAAAAATCCACATACAACTCTGCAGTCAGCTTTCTATATCCATGGCTCTGCATCCACGAATTCAACCAGCTGAAGACTATATAGTACTGTAGTGTGGATTTATTTAAACAGATCAGCTTATAAGTGGAACTGTACATTTCAAACCATGCTGTTCAAGTGTAAACTGTATATTGTGAAAGAGTTAGAAACATGCAATAAAGGAAAGAATGATCTGAGGAAATTAAGCCTAGTTATAATCCTTTTACTTATAAAATTTTAATTGAGTTATAATTCATCTACATAATTAAATTAGTTTCAGGTGTACAAAATAGTGATTTGATGTTTTTATAAATTACAAAGTAATCACCATATATATATATGGTATGTGTATATATAATGTATACAGACACAATGCAATATTACTCAGCCATAAAAAAATAATGAAATATTGCCACTTGCAGCAACATGGATGGGCCTAGAGAATACTATCCTTGGTGAAATAAGTCAGACAGAAAAAGACAAATATTATATCACTTGTATGTGGAATCTAAAAGAAGATACAAATAAACGTACATACAAAACAGAGACAGATTCACAGACATAGAAAACAAACTTTTGGTTAAGAAAGAGGAGAGGGAGAGGAGGAACAACAAATTAGGCGTATGGTATTAACAGATGCAAACTACTATATATAAAATAGATAAGCAACAAGGACTTACTGTATAGCCAGGGAATTATACCCATTACCTTGTAATAACCAATAGTGAAATATAATCTGCAAGAATACTGAATCACTATTTTGTACACCTGAAACTAACACAATATCATACATCAACTACATTTCAATGTTTAAAAATGATGAGAGATTTAAAAGAAAAAAATGATCACAATAAGATCAGTTAACGTCAGTCATTGTACAAAGTTGTTACAGTATTATTGACCTTATTCCCTATATGTACATTATATTCCTGTGATCTATTTATTTTGTAGCTGGAAATGTGTACCTCTTAATCCCTTCATCTATTTTGACCAACACCCCATCCACCTCCACTCTGGCAAACACCAGTTTTTTCTCTGTATCTGAGTCTGTTTTAGCTTTGTTTTATTTTCTTTGTTTTCTTTTTTAGATTCCACATATAAGAGACACCATATGGTATTTGTTTTCTCTCTCTCTCTTCACCTCTGGGACCCCAATAGTGCATATGTTGTTATGCTTGATGTTGTCCCAGAAGTCCCTTAAACTTGCCTCATTTTTTTAAAATCATTTCTTCTTCTTGCTCTTCTGATTTTCACTATCTTCCAGATCACTGATGCATCCTTCTATTTGCTGTTGATGTCCTTGTAGTGTATTTTTCAGTTATTTTATTCTTCACTTCTGACTGGTTCTTTCTTATACTTTTTAAGTCTTTGTTGAGGTTCTCACTGAGTTCCTCCATTCCTCTCTGGAGTTTAGTGATCATCCTTATGACCGTTTATTTGAACACTTCATCAGGTGAATTACTTATCTTTCATTGGGGCTTTTTTCTAGGGTTTTTTGTTCTTTTGTTTGAAAAGTATTCCTCTGTCTCCTCATTTTGTTTGACTGGCTCCTCTGAGGGCTCCCATAGAGTGCTCTAGCAGTCCCCTGTCCAACTGGCAGAAGCTCTAGGGTTTGTAAATGGATTTCCTTCTTGTATAGTCTAGGTTCCCTTTAAACTGCTGTGGGGTTTGTTTTGTTTGGGATTTTTTAAATTTTTTTTTTTCCTGTGTCCCAGGGCAGGTAGTCTGCACTCTAGCCCCTCAGCTATATGCCTCCCTACTGCAGGTCACTGCACTGGGGTGGGGTTTCCATGGATACCATGTCTCCATCTTTTCTACCTGTTTCTATGTGTCCTTCTATATGCAATAGCTGTTCAATCAGTTCTCGAGTCTTCTTCAGGAGGAATTGTTCTATACATAGGTGTAGATTCAGTGTGTCCATGGGAGGAGATGAACTCAGGGTCTTCCTACACTCCATCTTAGACCCCTCTCTAATCATTTTTAAATATTAGGGATTTCTTATATATGTGACAGCCTTGAACTTTTTTCACTGCCATCTCACATTTTAAGAGATACTGTTAAAAAACTTACTCCCCAGTTATTTACAGGCATCAGAAAACTACATTTAAGTGAAACAGTAAAGAATAAAATGATTATTTGTAAGTTTTTCCAGCAATTCAGGCCTAGTTTCATTAGGATCTACATGAGAGTAATGAAAGTGAGACTGGAAAAGAAGAAGTGCAATTTATACATATTGTAAATGATAACCAGCAGTTCCTTGGGGGCTGAAAGTGAAGGAGGTATTAACTATGAATTTCAGCATTTGATCTGGAATACTGCATAACACCTACAGCATTTACCAAAATTATATAAGGAAAAAATCACTTTTGTGAGGGAAAATGCTGACTTTGTTTTTGATATTATGAATCTGAGGTGACAAAGATCCTGCATTAGAGTTTTCTATTGTCAAAAATGAAAGTAAGATTTAAGGTTAATTTAGTAGTAGTAGCACATGCAAAAAATATTTCTATAAATGCACAGTCTGAAAACGTGAGAGAATATTTCTCACAGAAATAAGAACAGGAAAAGAACAAAAGACCATGCCTTTGGTCTTACAAAATTCCCATGATTGGGATCAAGGTGAGGAGGAGGAGATGGTGAAGAGAAAAAGAAGTGTTTAGATGAGAGGAGAAACAGGTTACTGCATTGTCAGTAAAACAGTAACATAATAATACTTAGGTACTAATATAGGACTTAAATTCAGTTCACAATTTTCTTAATTAAGAAACGTGTGTGTGTGTGTGTGTGTGTGTGTGTGTGTATATATATTTATGGCAGTTAAGATTTCTATTCTCATATTTCTATAAGATTAGACCTGAAAAATAATCCACATTAAGAAACACAGGTTTAAGAAGAGTGAGCTTTTATAAACACGAGTGTTTATAAATCATGCTTATTTTCCACTCTTGTGTAAAAGTAGAAGGCAAAATAAAAGCCAAAAAGATGGAATGTGTTTACGGAAGGATAAAAATACCAATGTGTATTACAGAGAAAGTACCAATGTGTAATAGAAAAGTACCCATGTGTAATAACTCTGATACCAAGTTATCTCAGGAACATAGTGAGTTTCTATACCACCTGAAGCAAATGCTTTTGGATGAACTATCTGACTAAAAACCTAATATTCATATTTGTATATTTCCATGAAATTTTGTTATTTAAAATGAGGAAGAGTGGGAAAAAAAGTTCATTGTCCTCCTTCTCTAAACCTGACCAAACTATTGACAAGCAATCAGAAAACTGGTCTAAAAACCACTTGTCAATAGAAGAAGAGAAAGTGGTTTTAAACCAAAGCAGAGCAAAAAGTGACAAAGTTGATAACTCTTACATAAAAGTTTTGTTCTAACAATTTAGCTAATTCCCTGACTATATCAACTGTTATTTATTGGGCATTTACTGTATACAAGACACTTTGCTGGACACTGTGTGGCTTACAGTGAGTGGCATTTTATTCACAGTCCCTTCCACAGGAAATTTACAGCCATGTTGAAAAATAAACCAAAGGCATTTATAAATGTCAAGGATTTAAAACTAGAAGGAAGTTTAGTGAACATCTATTAAAATTATCTTCAGAAGTCTCAAAAATATTAAGTCCAATAGACTCTTAACTACTTGCAGAGTTGGGCTTATTTTTATATGATCTTCCTTTTCATTAAGAACATTTAAAAATAAATTATGAGTTAACAGTATTAATAACACTAAAAGTAACAACACAATATATATTCCAAGATGACACATGATTAACTCCTAACGTAACAATATGTAAAACCAGTGCTGTTAGTTTAGGAAAGGAAAAAGAAAACATAATAAAAAACCTTCAGTGCAATAGTGAAGACATAGGTTTGGGTCATTTTTGAGTTGGATGAAATTTCACATTTTACCTTTCAAATTCATTACTGTTTGCTGTTAAATTATGAATAAAACTTAAATGGAAAATTAAATCAAATCATAAAATGCAATTGAAGATAAAGAATTTATCATTAAATCAGTCCAAACTTATATCAAGAATACAAAGATTTTTGAGCAGATAAAAATTTTGTACAACAGTATTTTAAACAGTCTTTCACACATGCAGGCAAACATCCCCGTTCAGGGATGTGTGCTTTTATCACAAAGAGTTAGACCATAAGCTTAGTCCACATGCCTTGTACCTCTCCATACTTGTACATACATTATTTGGTATTTAAGTAGCGCTTTTTTGTGATGAATGCAATGTGGTCATTAAACCTTATTCATTTTTGAGAAGTAGCTTCCATTTTTGGAAGGTTTTTGCAAAGCTCACGATCTTGTTAGGCATCTGGAAAGAGTGACACAGAAAAACTGAAGAATATGATAGAAATATTATTAAACATTCTGTCTCACTGGGGTCAGAACTTTTTTCTCATCTACACAGTATATACCAAACAGATGGAGTGTGAAAACAAATCTGTGCTGTGGGTGGCCTTATCTTTTCAGCCAAAACAATCCATACATACCCACAAAAGACATGTATCCAATAAGTCCTCTGAAAAAACTATTTCAGGGATTTTCCTCAAAATATTTGTCTAATTTCTTTCTAACATTCAACAACTTTTCAAAATAATCTAATTCTGGAAACTAACACTTGTTTTAAAAAAGAAAATACTAGCAAAATATTCAGCCTCATTTATATTATTAAAAACATACTGCCATCTAAGTGTCCAACAATAGAATAGCTAAGGAATTTATGTTTCATGAAATTGATAGACTTAGCCAACTATCAAAATAGAGTTATGTAGAAAAATGGAATAGTGTTTGCCCTGTAATATTAGGTAGGAGAAGTATAGACATGATTTTATGTATATTGTGATTGTAACTGTGAAAGACATACATGGAATTATAGGAAAGCTAGAACTATGATAAAAAAAAAGAAACTGTTGGCTTCAGTATAATTTTTTTCTTTACATACATAGCTTATGTTGCCATAGTCTTCTCTGTATTATAACCAAAACTACAGTTAAATTTTATTTTTTTTATTTTAAAAAGCATTTGGCTTTTGTCTCAGCTCCTCCGTTATTTTTCTGATCACAGCTCTTGTACACAATGAGCTGACCTAAGTAAAGTGAATAACATGTGAGTGGATTGTAAGCCTGTTAACACTTTGTCTTCCAACTGGACTATTGTTTACTGAGTTATGTTTGTCAAGATCTCTAGTTCATCAGAGTGTTTTGCAAAGACTGTTACAAACAATTAAAATATTTAATGCCTCAAGAAATGTCATTGTAATTTGCAAAAGGCAGTTACTGGAAAAAACAGATCTCATATGAATTTTTAATTATAAGACTGATATAAAGTTCCACGCAAATGTCATCCATGATGTTGTTGGCCTTTTTATGGCCTTCAGATGTAGTGATTCAATAATTTATTTAGTGAGGGATGTTTGCAAAATTCTGCAAGAGGCATTAGGAAGAATGTGAAATATCAAGCTTTTGTATAAATTTGATTTTGTACATTAATAAATAAAGCCAAATTTTTGTTTTTCAAACAACTTTTTTCAAAAGTGTCAAGGAAATGATACCTGGAGGGCTTATTCATCTCATATAAATGGATTGCCATGTAATTAAACCAAGATTACAATATAAACAAGTGCTTTTTATTCTAGTATGTTCAGGCTTCCTCTCAAAAGAAAAAAATAATAATACAGAACCTGTGGTAGTCCCAGGACCTTCACCCACTGGTGTTAGTTCCATGAATTCCATGAATATGTCATGTTACATGGCAAAAGGGACTTTAGAGATGCAATTTAAATTACTAATCAGTTGATCATAAAATAGGGAAATATGAATTATCCAGTGGACCTAATCTAATTATATGCACCCTTAAAAGTAGAGACCTTTCTCTGGCTAGTAGCAGAAGGAAAAAGAGAGATTAAAAGCATGGAAAGGATTTATCTCCTGTGGCTTATTTGACAGTCAGGAGGACCACATGGAAAGCATGAGAAGGAAATGAATTCTGCCAACAGTCATTGACTTTGGAGGTGGACTACAAGACCCAGATGAAAACTGCAACCCTGGCTGGCACACTGATTTTAGCCTGTTAAGACCCCGAACAGAGAGTTCAGTCAAGCTTCTTTAAACTTCTCACCTACAGAAATGTGGGATAATCAAGGGTATTGTTTTAAGCCATTATATTTTTGATAAATTGTGGTAATGGCAGCAACAGGAGTTAATACAGAACCTGTCCTCCTGACCTTGCATAAGGAAAATGGAAAAGCAAAGAAAGTTATACAATTAAATTTAATTAACTTATACCTTATTTTTCTCTATGATTCTTACTCTTGTTGTTTCCCTTTCTTTCTGAAGTCATCAGAGGACAACTGGCAGTATTATAGTCCCCCAACTAAGGACAGTTCTCTCAAGATAAATGCACCTGTTGAAAATCAACCCCATCAAAACTTTCTTTTTCTTTAAGTCTGGCACACTAGAGAGAAAGGTAGGAATTGCTTCTCAGATTTTTCCGGTGGTATTTCCATTTCAGATTTGGATACATGAAGAAACAGCTCAAAAGTAATGAATCTGAAATGAGGTGTTAAAATTCGGGAACATGATTCTATTGCCCACCCTATCAAACACACTGCTATTCTGCCCTCTTAAAGGAGGAGTTATCCATGAAATCCTCTCTATGCATATCTTTAATATGAAATCATGATCATGTATAATTGTCTGAAGTCATTTTTTAAATAATTTTATTTATTTATTTGGCTGTGTTGAGTCTTCGTTGCTGCGCGCGGGCTTTCTCTAGTTGTAGCGAGCAGGGGCTACTCTTCGCTGCGGTGTGCGGGCTTCTCATTGCGGTGGCTTCTCTTGTTGCAGAGCATGGGCTTTTAGGCACGTGGGCTTCAGTAGTCGTGGCACGCAGACTCAGGAGTTGTGGCTCGCGGGCTTAGTTGCTCCTCGGACTTAGTTGCTCCTCGGAATGAGGGATCTTCCCAGACCAGGGATCGAACACATTTCCCCTGCATTGGCAGGCCGATTCTTAACTACTGCACCACTAGGGAAGTCCTATATGAAGTCATTTTTGACATTATTTTATAATCTGTAAACAAATCTATATGACTGTATTTTAGATACAAATAAGAGAAAACCCAACTCAAACAGGTCAAACAAGAGAGGAGTGCAATTGGTTTCATTGAAGGTCAGACTTCAGACCAGTTCAGCTGGGTTCATGTCTCTAAATTTTTGTGACTCTCTCTCATGAATGCTTTAAGTATATTTGGTTTTCTCCAGGTGTTTGCTGCCCTCAAGACCCCAAGGTGACTCTCAAAAATTGAAGGTAGATTCCTTCTACCTCCCTGAGCATATTTGTTTGGTTGGGAAATGTCCTGTATTGATTAGCTTAAGGTCATGTCACTACCTGTCTCTTATCCCTGTGATAGGGTCTGGGGTGTGGGAAGATTACTGTTACAGGCTTACACAAATCAAGACCCACCCAACAGATGAAGCACTATGGGGGAAGTGTTTAGTAAGGCTGTGATCTAGTCCACCACTCTTGCCAATCTTCTAGGAAAAATTGAGAAAATTTAGTCAATCATTTAACTCTTGAACTTACCATCACCCATATCTATTTTCTATTTATTGTTCAGTTTGCTCTTACCCACCACAAGCACTATTTATTACTACTTTACTCAATTAGTAATAAAAAGTTCAATCTAAAATATCATTCAAAACTCTGAGCTTTCTTTAAATATCCTCTCCTTGTGTAGCTTGGACCAGCTTTTGGCTGCAAATTCACCATAGGAAAAGGGTGTATGTGGTTGGTGTCTTCTCTAAATTTTCTAAAAAGGAAAAGGAATGGCCTTATTTTAAATTGATAGTGCCTTAAACTGGGTTTGTACTCTGTGGAGCTAGTAAGTATTTCAACATGATTTTGTTATGGAGTATTTTCAAGCAATCCTCAGAAGGTCCCCACTAGGCTCCCCATCCTGAAATTCTTTTAACCCTGGAATGCTTTTATTTTCTTCTGGTATTCATTTTTGGCTCCTTCCTCAGGCTCCAGAAGTTCACATCTAGGTGCTGATAGAGTGCCTTCACCTTTCCAGGAAGCATGAAGGATCGAAGACCATCCCACAGAGTCATATGGGACTAGTATATCTTCCATGAGAAATGGTCATGCATACCTGTATGCTACAAATTCTGGGAGTTCAGCCCAATTGATCCCAGCAAAGCAGCATTCTAAAGGTTCCAAATTCAAAGTAATTCTCCAGACTGTCTCTAGTCATCTTAAATTTCTTTAGCAGGAGTGAGATCTTCAGAGCAGTGCATCTTCAATCTACATGAGACTCATATTAAGTATTCTGAGTAGCTTAACAGAAGTCCCACCCTCACTTTCTTTGAAAGGTAGATACTACCCCCAACAAAGTGGGATGGAAAAGGGGCTTACAGCCCCGCTTTTCTCAAAGATATCCTATTCACAGAAACCTACTTTATTCATCTCTCTCATTCTTTTTACATTCTCAAAATGTGGTAGGTGGGAAGGGTACGTTCTAGGATGCTGGAGTCATGAATGAGTAGCAGGCCGTATCCTTAAAAATCTGTGCATTACAGATTATACATAGCATTGCATGTCAAAGCTACTGTGCCTAGTTGAAATTTCAACTTTTATGTCTTACTGTATTTGTGATGATTAACTTCAACAGTTCTCTGATTTACTTACCTTTCATATTTTCCTTGTGAAATATACAGATGCTTGTTTAAAAGTGTGTAAAGCAGACGCAAAAGGGAGGGGATATGGGAACATATGTATATGTATAACTGATTAAATTTGTTATAAAGCAAAAAATAAGAAAATAAAAAATAAAAAAAATAAATAATAAATAATAAAAAAATAAAAATAAAAAAGAGGGGATATACATATGCATATAACTGATTCATTTTGTTGTACAGCAGAAACTGACACAACATTGTAAAGCAACTGTACTCCAATAAAAATTAATTTAAAAAAATAAATAAATAAATAAAAATAAAAGTGTGTAAAGCATTTTAGAGCAATCTTCATGAAATTTTAAAAATATATTCATTAATAGTTTAAAAACACTTCGTGAGCTAAAGATCAGTGTTCTTTTGACAATTTCAATGTTTCATTATAAGGATAGTTTTGTTTACAAATTCAATATATTATTATAAAATAAGCTTTGTATTAAATTATCTGGGACATATAGACTATACTATCAATATATTCATTTACAGCATTAAAGTTAACACTTCTTGATTTACATGTGCATTTTGAGAAGAATGGGGCTAGTGGTAAAAAAAAAATCATAGACTAACACTGATTTAGTTGTTACTCTTTTCTAACATTTCTGGCAAAGGGTAGGTACTCAAAGAATGTTTTTGAATACAATGACTTAAAAGGATATCTTAAAAGTATAACACAGATTTCTGCCTCAACTTATTTCAACACACACATTTTTTTCTCATTCTCATCTTCTCCCTTCTTAAAAGCAACCAATAAATTTTTCAGGTCCATGGTTCGCCAGAAGAAGGAAATCATTGAATTGATCACAAATATTAGTCTAAATATACTCAACCCCATTTAAACTGACACTAGCTGAATTCATTCAGAATGTAAATTCTGTAAAAGTACAATCAAAGAAGGACAAGAGAATCATTGCTTTAAAAATGCTGAATATTTACATGCATTTTAATGAGACTTGCATTTAGATGAAGACAATTAAGAAAGAGACTCTTAAACAGGTTGGAACTCAATAAACACTTCTGAAACTTTTTAAAAATATAATTTGCTTTTCAGCCAAGTTCTTCCCTGGCAGTTTCTCTATCAGTTCTGAGCAGCATATTCAGTGTAGTCAATGAGCCAATTCAAAGATATTTCAGGAACCTAGTTTGTGCTTAGAGGAAGCATTTTGATAATGAGGACTTCTAGTCTACACAAGTGGAACTTATTAGGGAGAGTATTTAAAGTGGCTTGAGCAGGTAGAACTATTTGTACTTATTTTCTGAGCTGCCAGTATGTTAATCTAACATCTGGTGGGGAGGGGCAACTTTCTTTGTTCTGCCTCTAAACTTATCTTTGTTTTTGCTTTTCTTATAGAACTTACTGTTCTTTACATAAGTACATTGCTAATGCATATACTTCCCGAGATAGTATTTGCTTTCTTTTGATCACCACAGTGCTTAGTAATTATGGTAGGCCTTGCACATGGCACCTCTTTAATGTATATAGAACTGAATTAAACTTCTGAATTGTATTATACTCAAGCAGCCATGGATACCTGCTAATTTCATGTTTTTAAACAACAAAAGTAAAAGCAATAAGAATAAAATAGCTAATATATTATTGAGCACTGAAAATAAGTCACCCACTATTTCAATCGCTATGCATTAACTAATCCTCATAATAAATCTATCAGTAGGTAGATTTTTTTTTCTTGCTTACACAATTAGAAGTTGAGATGATATGAGACTAAATGACTTTTTCTTGGTCATGTATACAGTAATGGATGAACTCAAGATTCAAAATCAAGCATTCGGGCCTCCCTGGTGGCGCAGTGGTTGAGAGTCCGCCTGCCGATGCAGGGGATACGGGTTCGTGCCCCGGTCTGGGAGGATCCCATATGCCGCGGAGCGGCTGGGCCCGTGAGCCATGGCCGCTGGGCCTGCGCATCCGGAGCCTGTGCTCCGCAACGGGGGAGGCCACAGCAGTGAGAGGCCCGCATACCGCAAAAACAAAAAACAAAACAAAATCAAGCATTCTACCTTCACATAATTTGTATATGGAAATAAATATTAAAGTAAGAGGCATTTCTGCTTGTTGTTAGGATGGAATAATTTGCAACAGAGCAATGCTTACATACACACCAACTATAAAAGCTAAATAAAACAAAGAAATCATTTACTTAAAACATCAGAGAGCTGCAGAAACAGGGAAGAGTAGAAAGGCTAAGATTTTGGAAAAGAGAGATTCCTGAAGGGGAAAGCTTATTATTTGCAGTTGCTTTTTTTTCTGGATTATGTGCTAATTCTGGGCATGGGCAAGAGGCTGAGAGTACAGAGTAAACCTGGACAGAGGACTGTACCTGCAGATTAGAGAAACCAGGAAACTTGAATCACATAGAGCAATACTGCTGAAACATAAGACACCTAATATACCTAAATGGTGTATGTACATTGTTTTTTAAGACATAATATTATTGCATACTTAATAGACTAGAATATAGTGTAAACTTAATTTTTATATGCACAGGGAAACCAAAACATTTGTGTAACTTGCTTTATTCCAATATTAGTTTTATTGTGGTGGTCCGGAACCAAACCTGCAATATATCTGAGGTATGCCTGTATATGTATATCAAAACATCAAGTTATATACCTTAAGTCTATACAGTTTTATTTGACATTTATACTTCAAAAAAACCTGGGGGAAAAAGAAAAGATATTCTAAAACTATTCCCTAAATAGGGCTTTAAATTGGGTGTTAAATAAATGTTTGAAGAATACAGAGTTTTTCTATGAGAATTAATAAAAAAATTTTATTTGTCAGTGAAAGTATGTCTCTGTAAATAAACACAGTGTATATCAATATTCTGGCATTTGTAGGAAAAATGAATAAATATGTGTGGGTAAGTTAAAAAAAGTGGTATCTGTTAAAGATGTTTCCATATAATTCTCCATATGTTTTGGCCTATGGCTGGGGTTAGGTGAAAAAGTTATCTTTAAATTTTAGGTATGGGCTTCCCTGGTGGCGCAGTGGTTGAGAGTCCGCCTGCCGATGCAGGGGACACGGGTTCGTGCCCCGATCCTGGAAGATCCCACATGCCGCGGAGCGGCTGGGCCCGCGAGCCATGGCCGCGGAGCCTGTGTGTCCGGAGCCTGTGCTCCGCAACGGGAGAGGCCACAGCAGTGAGAGGCCCGCGTACAGCAAAAAAAAAAAAAAAAAAATTTAGGTATTACTCAAGGTCCAACATCTAGAAAGTAGTATTAATACGTTTGTGTCATACGCAAGTACACATAAAAGAAAACTATAATATATGATTGAAAACATTTCATGTGATGGAATTTTTAAGCTGTTTTCTTCTTAGATTCTGAGGAACAATCCATTTAAAAACAGTAGAAATATAATTATTGAATATTTAAAGGTAGTTCTGGGGAAAATGAGGATCACTCATTTCCTGAATTGGACTATTTTTAAGTCTGTAAGTTTATAAATTTCTAGAAATCTATCCTAACTTCTCCTTCTATACCCTTTCCTGAGGTGAGCTCATTCATTCCCAGGGCTTCTAATTTTAGTCATCTGCAAATAACAACCAAGTATTTATCTTGAGCCTTCACTTTTCCAGTTGACTACTTTGCAACTCCCTTTGGATGTTTTGATATATCAAAGACATCTAAAATTCAACATTTCAAAACAAAACTAAACACATCTCAGCACATTTCCCCACAAAACATGGTCTACATGCAACATTACTTTATGAGCAGTTGCCAAATATCTATCTATTTATGCAAAAACTATCTCCTCCCCGCTCCCAACCTTATTCACAGCCAGTTCAACACCAAGAATTTCTGTATTATCTCCTATATATCTGTTGAACTATTAGATGGAGGTTTTTTTTGTTTGTTGTTGTTGTTTTGTTTTTTTTTGTTTTTTTTGCGTTACGCGGGCCTCTCACTGTTGTGGCCTCTCCCGTTGCGGAGCACAGGCTCCGGACGTGCAGGCTCAGCGGCCATAGCTCACGGGCCCAGCCGCTCCGCGGCATGTGGGATCCTCCCAGACCGGGACACGAACCCGCGTCCCCTGCATCGGCAGGCGGACTCTCAACCACTGCGCCACCAGGGAGGCCCCTAGATGGAGTTTTATAAGGACAAACTACACTTAATTTTGCTCACTGATATATGCTCAAAACTCTGTTTGGTACCTAATGCCACAGAAGTACTTAAATGTTTGTTGGATGAATAAATGACGTATATAGACACTTTGGTATACAACAATCAGTAAACTTACATAATGTTTCTATCATTCAGGGTCAAGCAAGAGAAACAGAAACCAGTATTTAAAATAGAGGGACACTCAGAATGGCTTTCATCAAAAAGACCACAAATAACAAATGTTGGTGAGGATGTGGAAAAGAAGGTACCCTTGTACACAGATCATGGGAATGTAAATTGGTACAGCCACTATGGAAAACACTATGGACATGTCTCAAAACACTAAAAATAGAACTGCCTTATGATCCAGTAATTCCACTCCCAGGTACTTATAAAAAACAAACAAACAAACACTAATTTGAAAAGGTACACACACATGTTCATAGCATCATTATTTACACTTGCCAAGATATGGAAGCTTCCTCAGTGTCCATCAACAGGTGAATGGATAAAGAAGATGTGGTACATATAAACAATGAAATACTACTCATCCATAAAAAGGAATAAAATTTTGCCATTTGCAGCAATATACATTGACTTGGACAGTACTGTGCTAAATGAATACAGACAGAGAAAGACAAATATTGTATGATATCACCTATATGTGAAATCTAAAAAATAAAACAAACTAGTGAATATAACACAAAGAAACAGACTCACAGACACAGAGGACAGTCTAGTGGTTACCAGTTGTGAGGGTGGAGGGGCAAGGGAGGCATAGGGGATTAAAAGATACAAACTATCAATACTACGTATGAAATAAGTAAGCTACAAGGATGCATAGTACAACATAGGGAACATAGCCATTATGTTATAATAACCATGAATGGAATACAACCTTTAAATATTGTGAAGAACGATGCTGTACACTTGAAATTTATATAATATTGTACATCAACTATACCTCAATACACAACACAAAAAAATAAAGTAGAGGGACATGATGATAGTGAATTGGTTACACAGTTGACAGAAAATCTGAGAAGCTAACTAAGAACAGTAAAGAAAATTAGAGATGTCGAAGAGAAGAAGCTGCTAACTCCTAGGCTAGAGGAACAAAAGGAGGAGTTAAGTTTATGTAAATAGAGAGACTAGTGTCATGAACAGCATCTGGATGTCACAAGCGTATTCTGTATGTCCTGGAGCCACAGAGGAAATGTAATCTTTTCCAGAGATGACGGGTGAGGCAAGGAGATGGGGAGACCTACCACACCATCTCCAACTGATGCCTGCTAATATCCAATAGCCTAAAGCAATATGTCACAGGATCTAGAGAATGTAGCTTCCATGTACTACTATATATTAATACAACATAATAATAATAATATTAAGAAGAAGAAGAATATGTATGTATGCACAGAACACAGGAGAACAGAGTGAGGTAAGGATGAACTTAATATTAAAATAGTCTAAAGACTGGCAGGTTGTCTATATATATGAGAAAAAGTCTGAACTCTTCACTGAGCACCTGGACAAAAGTCATTTAACGATGTTTGATCACATGGACTATGAAGAGATATATTTCTCTAAGTACAATAATTAGTATTGAAGTCCATAAAATGTTATCTGAAAACAAAACAACAAGTAATCATTCACACTAATATTCATTAGACAACAGATGGTGTCTAAAAGTTTTGTCTTTCACTTAGTTAATTTGTTGGGCATCAAACACCATACTTGGCAGAGAAAGACAAATACCATATGGTATCACGTATATGTGGAATCCAAAAAGTCATACACAGAGAAACAGAGTGGAATGGAGGTTATTAAGGGCAGTAAGGTGAGGAAAATGGGGAGATGTTGGCCAAAGGGGACAAACTTTCAAATATAAGATGAATATAGTTCTGGGAATGTAATGTACAACATCGTGACTATAATTAATAAAACTACATTGTACACTTTAAATTTGCTGAGAGTAAATCTCAAGTGTTCACACCATACACATACACTAAATAATAACTATGAGAGATGACGGATGTGTTAATTAACTTGATTGTGGTAATCATGTCGCAACATATATCAAATCATCATGTTATATACCTTAAATATATACAATTTTACTTATCAATCATACCTCCATAAAGCTGGGGAAAAAAGATCTCTGATGCCTTTGACAAAAATATAACTTATAACTTTAAATGTATTTTGTCATTGCTTTATCTCTTTTCTTTCTCTTAATTATTTTCCATAGTCAACTTTTACAATCAATTTTTTGCATGTTCCTTTTTCCCCTTGTAACTCTCCCATTCCAGTTACTCTGTTGATCTTAAACCCAGGTTATAACTACCTTTTGTATGTCTGCACTGGCTTGAGCAAAACACAATGGCTTTGACTGGTCTAACTTTGACTAGCCTCTCTTTAAAGTCATAGCAACTAAGGTAGCTCAAGGATCTTTAACAGTGCCCAGCAATCATACTTTCTCCCTCCCCAATATCAGATGTAACCATTTAATACCCTCCCCTGGAAACTCCAACCACTACTTCTCAACACAAATGCTCAGTTTATGACCTGCCCGCTATTTTATTGAGAAAAAAGAAACAAGGTTGAACTTCAATAGACTCCCACTCTCATAGCTACCCACACACTCTTACCTTTGTGTGGTAAACTACCCACACTCCTATCTATTGTCAGTCTTTCTGTGTGTCTATTACACAATTTTGCAACTACAAGACAGAGGGATTCCCTGATGTTTTTGTTATATCATGAACCTAAGTATATTTAGCTATTCTATTTGAAGGAATTGCCTAAGATATCAGATATCAGAAGAATGTGATATTTTTGTTGTAACCTTTTACCACTTTCAAGTTAGAATAATCACTTTAAAAACTCACTTTAGTTTTGAATTAAGGAAAAATAATAATAAAAATGTAATATTCTGTGAACAGAAGTAGGACTTAATGCAAATACAGAATGCCAGTTTCTGACCATATCTTAGGAAAAAATAATAATAAAACTAACCATGTCTGTCTGCCTACATGAAACCCTAACATGGAACACCAGATTGTTTCTAGATACACCTAAGGGAGATGGAAAAAAAACTGTACTCCAACCATCTTGACTGGTTTAGGATTATAAATCTCCCCTTCATCCCCCCAAATTTTCACTAATAAAAATGTCATCAGATGGGAAACATTTTTTTAAGATTCACAGAGAAAAAATTTTAAGTATTTCATATAAATATAATGATATAAGAGTACACTTCCACACCTCAATCAATCCTTTTTTAAATGGCATATAATCCAAATTCATTTTTAGACTCAAGCAGTGTTGTTGTGATTTCAGTTTATCAATAACATATCTTCACTTTTAGGAAATATGCAATTGGGACTCATGCAAAATCAAACTCTCTGTCCATGAAATTCTTCAGAGTTTATCTTGCATGAGAAAGTAGGAAATGTTCGATAAATATTCATAAGCTGGCAGCTACCCATTGCTGAGATATATTTGAGGTATGAAAATAAAAGCTCATAGAAAAATTCAACGTGATTATTTAAAATTGAGGCAGGAACTTTTCTCAGGGCTCATGCATGATTAATGTCTTTATTTTAAACAGCCCCTTTTAGTCTGTTATTTTCTATGTTTTATCCAGTATTAATGTAAAATAATTTCCTGTAATATATATTATGCCTTTCATTGAGTACTCTGCTATATTGATCTTTTTGCTTGGAGGTTGTGATAAATAGGAAAATATTTTTTATACACCCTGTCAATACTTAGGAAAACCTCCACATTGTTATTTATCATCCTCACTTCTTTATGTGATGTCTGCCAATTTTCTAGTTTTACCTAAACTTCCAATTTACATTTATTATAAATTTACCAAAATCAAGGTTTTTGTTATTTATCAAAAGAAATACTTATTTAATATAGAAAGAAAATAATTCAGAAATTGTCTTTATAATTTTTTATAAATATATACATACCAGGTGATGGATAGGATTATCACTTTTGTGAAAAGCACTGAAAGATATTGCTATAATTATCACATTTGGAGTACTGCAGGATTCTGAGTTCATTCCCACTGACTCAAAGGAAACTTATGCAAATGATACAAGTAAATGTTGCAATTCCCCAACTAAACTGAGCAATATAAAAAAAGGTCCCTTATCATTAGGAAATTTAAAAATTGTCTAGAGGCTAGACAATTTTAAACAAAACATATGCATACTACCATATATTGTCATTTTAAATATGAAAAATAAAATATATGACCAATGTATGTACTTTTTATTGTATCAAAGCTATTCTGAAGATAATTAATATTATCTTTGGTATTCTTATTTACAATTATCACAGTCTCAGAATTACTCTTATAACTTACATTAATAAAAGAGTTGGAATTTTGTTGCACAAGAAATAATTTTCTCTGGCAGGAAATTTTTGACATTAGTATGCATATGTTATGTTAATAAACCAATTTAGTAATGCTTTGGAGTGGAATGTGTGAAAAATGGGACTATTACTTTTGTCTCACTTCTAGGAAAAGAAAGAGACCATGTCTATATGAAAGTGGATGAAATAAATCAGATCAACTCTGGCTATTTTTCATGACTGTACATCTTAATATGACCCAGAAGCATCAGATCAATTTTACAAATTTCCTTAAGATTGTTTCTAGGATATCAGACCATTTAAATATGTTCTTCCATATTGACTCTAGTCACATCATATAGACTCAGCAATAATCTTTTATATCCAGCTTGTTTTTAATTGAGGAAAATTTTCTATACAGACCATGAGGGTGCAATTCAAGTTTTGATAAATATATATGTACTATATAGCTGTGTAACAACTCTCCCTACCAAGATGGAGATGATCTACATCACCCTGAAAATGTTCTTGTGCCTTTCAGTCAAAATCAAGCCCCATCAGTTAATACTCTTCTGAGTTCTATCACCATAGATTAATTTTGCCAGTTTTTGAACTTCATATAAATGAAGTTATATAGTATCCACTCTTTTCTCTCTGGCTGTTCTCACTCAGTAAAAACGTTTTGAGATACAACGAAGCTATAACATACACTAGTAGTTTACTCCTTTGTGTTTGTGAAGAATTAAGCTGTGGTCTTTGCCCTTCACTCCTGAGATGATACCTAGGTCCTTAGAGTGTTGCATAGGTCAGGAATATCTTTGTTTGCATGAGGGCTTTGGCTACCAGACAGTCTATCAGCATTATTTACAATGGCAGCTTTGAGTCATGCAGTATCAGTTCTTTCCAGAAGGACTGGAGAATAAATGTATCAGCCAAACCTCTGGAAGGGCCAGAGATGGCAGAATGTGATCAAGCCCCAGTAAAAACTCTGGGCACCAAGGCTTGAATGAACTTCCCTGGTTGACAGTACTCTTCTGTTTTATCACACATAACAGGAAAGTAAGCCATCCATGACTTCTCAGGGAGAGGCTAGTGGAAGCTCTGCGTTTCTTGGACTCTGACTCTGTGCTCTACTTCCCTTGGCTAATTTTCTTCAGCTTTATTGGGGTATAAGTGACACATATAAATTGTATACATTGAAGGTATACAATTTTGAAATTTTGATATACATATATATTGTGAAGTGATCACCACAATCAAGCTAGTTAACATATCCATCAACTTCTCACAGTTATCTTGTGTATGTGTGCATGTGTGTGTATGTGTGTGTGTATGTGTGTGCTGTGTGTGTGGGGGGGTGAGAGCACTTAAGATCTACCCTTTTAGCAAACTCTAAGTATACAATACTGTATTGTTAATTATAGTCACGTTGCTGTACATTAAATCCCCAAAACTATTCATCTTGCGTAATTGAACTTTTGTATCCCTTGAATAATATGTCCCCATTTCCCACACCGCTAACCTATGGCAACCATCATTCTGTGCAGTCTTTCTATGATTTGACGATTTTTGATTCCACATTGAAAGTGAGATTATGCAGTGTTTCTCTTTTTGTCTGGCAATAGCTAAATACAAGAATACGGAAGAAGCTATACCTTTTTGTTTATAACAGCGTCACCAGGGCCTAAAACACAGCATCTAGTAGTAGCCTCTCAATAAACATCAGTAGAATAAAGCATTTTTTTAAATGCTGATTCAGAAGGATCTCCTATCTCGGCCCTCATTTCTCACAGGACACTAGCTGGGTACAAATTAAGGGGTGATGAGATAATACCAAACAGAGATCTTTGAGGTCAGTTATTTACTTAGTATCTTAAATTTTCAGTAAACTAGGTTATGGTAGTCAACATTATTCTCTTCTACAGGAAGGATACCTATTTGGTCCAGATATATATATACATACATACATACATACATATATATATATATATATATATATATTTTATCTCTTAGAAGATAGAAGGTAATGGCATGGATAAAAACTGCTCTCTGCTCTTGAGGATCATCCTAGAAAATTTGGGCAATTTAGAAAAGTCTTTGTGTGACTGGCACTAGCTTCCTTTGGCTTTCTTTGAGAATTTGGCTTATCAGCAATAATAGTATCTCACACTTCTTGCTAGATATATCAGCACAGGTGCCTACCTCCCAATACTATGGACTTAGCCAAGCACACATATCTTGCTGGAAAAGTATCTAAGAGCAAACATGATCATGACCATGACTCCAGACTCTGATTAAAACACAGATGAGCACTGGATCAAAGGACAGACATGCTACGTTTCTAGCAGTTTAATACAAAGCACTTGCCAATTCTCAACAATGATTTCTAGCAAAGCTGGTAGGAATATTTTCAAATGAGTGGCATAAAATCAAACATCCAGTTTATAATGGGAAAGAAGATAGGTACAGAGAGAGTTACTGATTTATGCTGATGGCACAGCACTAAAATACATATCCACAGCCTGCAGCCTTTAATTCTGCGTAACCTGTTTGCATTCCTGAGAAGTTCTGGACCTTATCCTTATAAGGTCACATCCTTATCCTCTGCATAGCTCTAAAATTATTCTCTTATTACTTAAAATAATTTGTGTGACTCTCTGTTCCTTCTGACAAAAAGCATTTAATTAAAATACTTTTGCGTGGAGCTCACACTTACCTAGATGACTACTCCTACATTGCTGACACCCTGGTTATAAACTATGATGTGACTTCTTTGTCCCTTCACTTCAATTTTTCCTGAGTCATAATTAAATCTTTTGGTATTAAAGAAAAATATCCCATTTATTGAGGAGACCACTCTATTGTCATCTGCATCCCCAAATTTGTGCCTCGCCCCCAACGCCTCTTCTTTAGAAATTCTCTGCATCACTCTTACCCAATCCCTTCCTTACTTGGTGAATGTCTTCTTATTTCATTATTGCTTTACCTCGGTTTAGGAATGTATTATATTCTTTTGCATCTGAAATGAGAATTCTCTTCCGTCCAATGTTTTTCTCTCAAGATATTATCTGTTTACCATCACATGTCTTAAAAGAAAAATCTAGATTCATGTTTTCTAATTCTTCGGGGAGCATTCATGCCTCAATTCTTCTGAAATATTGCTCCTACTCAACTTCTCTGTTATAAATTCTCTTTCATATCACTAATGACCAAGTATTCACAAATAAAATGTCTTTATTTTGGCTTTGATTGTGCATAACTACATTGAAGTATATGATACAACTGATAATGTGATTTACCTTCTATATATCCATAACTTATCCCCAAGGGCCAAGGGCAGGGACAGATGAGACAGAATGGAATAGTACAGCATCCTATGGGGACAAGGATAAGAAATATACCCTTTTTCTTGTTTCTTAAATAACGAGAAAATCTTCTGCTTGTCTCAAAGTTTGGTGTTCTTATGAATTTTATCCTCAGAACTCTATTTTTTCACTCTTTATCCTCTGAATGTATATCTTTTGTGTGTTAACCTTGGGAAGAATCTTAAGAAGACAGATTGCTGCTAAACACCAAACTTCTGTGTGCAGTCTTACAAACCCTTCTCCATTCTGCTGTATGTATCAGGAGCCTAATCTATTCGATCTACATTAACAAACTCACTTATCCTACAGTTTACAGTTAGGTTTGGCCAATGAGTATCACTAACAGAAGGTTAAGGAATATAGGAAGGGAAAGTTCCAGTACGTATTCTACTGTCTTTCCTCCAGAAGAGATTTCCAATGTTGGCAGCATCCCTAGACAGGTCATAGTCTTTATCTGTTGGTCCTCTTTAAACAGTTGTTTTACTCTGAATTCTGGGAGAAATTTCCTCTTCTTTAGAGTTAGAGGCATGAGTAGATTTCAGCTATTACTAATCCTGGGGTTAGTATCTCTTCTAGTTTTCATAAACACTTTATTAAACTCCTCTCATATTACCCAGTTAAAGAATGCCATCTCTTTCTTCTCAGGGCTCTAACAGATATATCCAAGAATTTTCATTTTCAGTAATGTTTTTGGGTTGTTTCCTTTTCCATGTCTACCCCCGAATGATAAGCAAATCCTCATTTCTCTTTACCATAACTCTGGACTAATAAATGCATCTTAATCACCTGAGCACCTTGACATAAGTAGTAGAAGAAATGAGTCAATGGTAGAAAATGCCCTCTTGTTCCCATTTTGATCTCCATTTACATTTATTTCACTGTTCTTATGCTCACCTGGCTCTAATATTTATGAATCACACCTTTGTATAGTGTTTTTGCTTTTGGCCACATAAACACATCTCTGTTTTTAAGAAAAGACACTTTCTCCCTTGCCCAGCCACTTGGAATTCCACTGATAGTTCTAGTTTTTGCCGTCTGATCTCTACACAAGTAAAAGGGTTTAGTTAGGCTTAATAATCAGCCCTCTTTTCTCACCATATACACTCTCCCTTAGCAATTATATTCACTTCATAAATTTAACTATCACCTCTTTGCATAACTTTCAAGTATACGGGACATGTTTTACTGTTTCTTTGGTTCTTTCCCTAAACTCTAATTTCTTCATCTACCTATATAAGGTATTCATTACACAAATAATAAATCAATTCATGTAAAGAATATAGTTCTAGCCCTGGGATAAAGCTAGCATTTGATGAATGATAGCTGGTAGTAGCAGTAGTACTTACAACGGACATTTAATGAGAACCTAAATTCCACCACACTCAAAACCGAATCCATTATCTTCTTCTGCAAACTTACTCTTCCTGAGTAGTGGACACTGAATAAGCTGGACTGAAAGCAAGCAGAAGTAACGGTCTTTGTCTTCACTGAAGCTAAAATATAGCTGGATGAAACTCCACACTCTCCTTCTTTACAAAGATCTCTAGACCCTCTGTATGAATGAAACAGATCTGATGTCTCACTTCCATCTGGTGGGGTGGCATATAATCTTCCTTAACCTTCAGAAAGAATTACATACATTTGAATGATCCAATTCACAAGCTTAAATAACATATTTTTGGGTAGACCAAGTCACAAAGAGTGGTGCTATCTCCAGGGTTCATCTCCAAATGTAGCCTTTATTACATGGTGGACCAGGGTCTTAGGTCTGGGATTATCAAGACAGAGACCCATACTGGAGGAGATATTTGTTAAATTATTCTATTGTAAAGATGAAAACTTGAATTTTCCTAGAGACGGCTTAGTTATAGGAAGACTATAGTCCGTCTCTTTGCTCTCCTTAATAAGCAATGGTCTAGAAATACATGAAAAGCGGTTGAATGTTAACTTGGAAATCATGGAATGGTTTTTAAATACTTCCATTTGAAGGGAGGACAAGATGGACTTGATGCCATCAAAGAATGGCAGGCTATATTATTTATAATTATGCTCACGGTCTTTCCCAATTTTTACCTTTATAAAAGTCCTTCTACCTAGAATTCCCTTCTTCTCCAGTTAAATTTTTTCTATTTTTTGAAACTAACTCAAATCATTATCCTCCTCTAAGAAGCCATTAATGATGTCCACAAATAGGACAAGTCTTAATAAATTCACATAACACTTTGTAATTACATTATAGATTGTCTCACAACTTACTTGTACTTATGTTTCAATGATATTTATTTAGAATCTGTCTCCTCTTATTTGTGTCTTCAGAAATCACATTAGGCTCCATTAATCCAGAAACAAGTAAAATGTCAAATGTAGATACTCAAAAGAAACTTGTTGAAATAAAATGCACTTTTTATCTAATATGTAGTTATTTATAGAGTGATTCTAGCTTATGATAAAATAAATTTTTGTCTTTTTCCCTTATTTGTATGTTATTTTTCATCATAACCCTTTCTAAAGACACTTATAAGAACAGAGACTGTTGCATCATTATCCTAGTGATATTCCTTAAATATCTGATCATAAGGTAGTGCCTCTGGATAATGATAATATAAATCTACATAAGAAATCTGGCCATCTCTAACTCAATAAAGACATACACCCACCTCTGTCTGAATACATCATTCCTTCAAATTACAGTCCACAGGAAGTAAAACAAAGTTCTCACAAATTAGAGTGAATAATACCTTTTTGAAATTATTTATGTAATTCTTACCAGATTCAGCTGTCAGGATGATTTTCAAACAGAAATTCTTCACCTTTCATATATCTTGAGCTAGTCTATTTTATATGATGCATAACTTTGCTCTGCATTTTTAAAAATATTGTATGTGTATTTCATGCTAGAATAACATTTTCAAAGATGCAATATAGAGTTTTTGGTTTTAACTATCATCATATCTGCAATATTATTTCAACCTAGTAAACCATCATATGCCACCAACTTTATAACTCCTTAATTTTTTACACTAATAATTAGCACTTTGAAAATACACACAGATTTTATTTTTTTATAGTTTCTTCTCTTGTCAAGTCACTGACCTCTTCTCTTGTCAAGTCACTGTTATGTTTATTATTTGAGTTGCAATTCACAAGGGCTCTTCACAATTAGAAAATTAATAACATGAAGAGACCAACAAAAAGCATGCCCTACTTCCTTTTAGTATATATCTTGGAGAATAAACCAATTTCTTTACATTTAACTTAATCAAAATTGAGACATTTAATTTTTAGGAAGGACAATAAGATATATTAACTCTGCTTATAGTAGGCTTAAATATGTCAAGTCATGGAATTTGATAGAAACTCTTCTCACAAAACAGGTAAATTATAGATGGAAAAAGCCTTCTTTTGTTTGCTAATAAATGATTGCTAAAAATAGGGAATGTTTCATATTTTTTCTAGAATCATTAAAGCACATCCATACACTTTCCTTGTAGGGATTATTGCAACTTTTTTCAACTTGCTTTCTGTGCCTACATACATGTACTATAATTTTAAAATATTATAATGTAGAAAATCATATCAAGAATAATTTAATAAACATATTGAGCTATATCAAATTCCTGATTAACTCTAAGCTAAAACCTCCATATTTCTAAGATCTTTGAATTCTAAAGCAGTTTGAAAAAGCATCCCTCTACACGGAATGAAAATATTTAAAAGGCAACCAAAAGATTACAGTCTTATATACTTTAATTAATTAAATTTCTGAGTAGAAGTAAAGGTACACCCTGACCTGGCAGGGATACAGCAAAATTATACTGAGTTTCTAGGTGCTAGATACTAGGAATAGGATGGTGAACCAAAAACGTGTAGAGTTTATATTCTAATGTGAGAGACTGACATTCAACAAACAGCAGGTGCACAACAGTGTACAGTCTGAGAAATTCAATAGCCATTAACATCAGCCCTGCAACTCAGAAGCGCATGCAGAAAAATATCAGTTATTTTTAAGTTCAACTTCTCTACTACACTCTAGACTCACATCAAACTGCCTAATCAAATCTCCATTTGACTGTCAAATAGATCTTTCTTACTGGATACACCTAAAACTAAATTCTGTATTCTCTCAAAATCTGCCTTACCCACAACTTTTCTCTCTGCTGATATACTGGATGTTGTACTCGCTGCCAAGATCCCTCACAAGCACGGAGGCACTCATTCCCCCAGGTACTAGGAGTGTTGGCTGCTTAGAGATCACAGCTGAGTTCTTCTCCCAGTGTTTCCTGATGCAAATGGATGGAAGCTCATGTGGCAAGATTATGCCCCATTTCCAACAGCAGTTTACATCCAATGAATATTCAATGTAGGGACAACAAGGCCCAACACTCTTGCCTAAACTTTGGACAACTCAGAGGGTCCATCTTAGCTCCAGAATTACTAGTAGCATCAGCTAAGGCCTCTGTTGTAACTGAGTCATATTTCTAACTCTGCTCTACCCTGCTTCCCTTATTCCCTACAGTTGTTCATCTCCCACGATAAACCACCTGGGTGAAATCTCCATTTCTGATTCTGTCTGCTGGAGATTTTGACTGAAGAGAGTTGGTCCTAAGTGTGGTCTTAGAAGCAGACTGTAAAACGGGATTTTGGAGCTGAATCACCGACTGACTGACTGGCACGAATACGCTATCACTGGTGGTAGAGTACTGATAGCCCCTGGTAAACTCTCGTGGTGACATTGTTATATATTTCACAGACACAGAATAATCTTAGTAAAAGAGAACACAGTCTTGTATACAATACATCAGGTATTTGAGAAATCAGAGAAAATACTAACTATATAGGACAATGAATGCACTGGAGGAAAACAATGAAGACCTTAGGGTAATTACTCAGTAATTTAAGGTGAAGTGTAAAAATCAGAGGACTTTCTTGTCAGTATATAAAAAGATTCTCTTCTCCCGGAGCTAAGGAACAGATGAAGTTGAGGCCAAGGGACAGAATGTCATTATAAGGGTAGCAGAGTTTCCGAGAAGGTTTAATTCTCGATTCTAGCATTAACTGGGATGGAAGGTAATCTGCAACTTGGGATGTACACATCTGGCTCAATGCACTTGAAAATCTGCAGATGTGACCCAATTTCTGACTCTTGTTTAACAATAATCCAGAGGTCTCTTCCTTGCAAGACCACACATGCACTCCTGAGGATATACTCCTTCCTTCCTTCCTTCCTTCTTGGTCACTAGACCAGTAACTATGGTTGAGTCACAACATTTCCCAGGGAGTGCTGAGCTTCCCGTGGTGAATGGGTTATACCCAGGAGAACAGGAGTGGAGGACCCAGCCAACATGTTTAGAAAGCAGCAGCTTCCTGTGTATTTACGGAAATGAATTTTGAAAATGGTGAATATAGGGCAAAGGGATAGAAGTTGAATAAAGGAGAGTTTATCAATAAAGGAGCATTCTTTGCAGTATTTAACTCTGTAGCAAGGACCTCAGGAAAATGAAATTAATATGCTGCTTCTAAGTTGGGGTTTGGAAAGTGGAAGCTTGCTGAAAGGGGTGTCCCACCTTAAATGTTGTAGAAAGACCAGAATAGATGTGGCAGATGGTAGAGACAAGGACAAAAAGCCACAGAGAAGTGTGCATGCTAGATTGAATATACCATATAACATCAGAAAATTTCAGCCAATTATCTTCTATGGGACACCCTAGAATATACTATTTTCCAGAGCAATAAGGCTCTCCCCTGTAGACAATAGCATCTCTGAAGGAGATGCTGTTATTGAACTGGGCGCACTGATAGCAATGGCACGATAGAATCCTGAACTGATAGAGACCAACTGGTAACACTTAGCCTTCAAAGAAAAATAGGCCCAATGATAACAAAGAGTGGGAAACATTTGAAGGCAGCAGGCAGGCCTAACTTCAGAGAACTATGGCGACAATTAATAGAGGATAGGTCAAGATAGATGGGTAGCCAACAATAGATCACCACAGTAATATAACAAAAAGAAATCAAGGATGAGTAATTGGGATTTCGAAGGAAGCTAACCCAATAAACAGTCTATGGAGCTATCATAGCTCATTTCATTCCACCTACTATAAAAAGAAGGTGAATAGTAGCAGACACCAATGATCAAGCTTTGCCATATAGAACCCCAGTTGAAGCTGCTATGGCAGATGTGGAATCTGCTAGAAAAAAATGAACAAAGACTCAGGTACATAGTATGGGGTCATTGATCGGGCAAGTACTTTCTTTTTTACCTCTGAAGAAGGAGAATCAGAAGCAGTTCACAATCAAATGGGATGAAAAATATAGCACACATTTACAATTTTACTCCAGGCTAAGTTAACCCTTCTACCGTCTGTCATAATATAGTCCAAAGAGACCTAAACCACCTAGACATTCTGTAGAATATCCATTTTACCAATAACAGAACATTGACTGGATATAATGAACAAGGAAATGTCAAATAAATTGGAAGGCTTAGTAAAACACATACTCCTGAGGAAAAGACATAAACACTATGAAGTTTCAGGGGCCTGCTGCATCAGTGGAGTACTAGGGAATTTAGTGAACCTCAGGATGCTGGGATATCATCTCCAACTTAAAGGATATATCATTGCATCTCACACAGGCTAATAATTAAGGAGGAAGCACAACACCTGACAGGCTTCTCTGGGTTCTGAAAGCAGCCTATTCATGCTTGATGCTACTTCTCCAGCCGTACACCGAGTGACAAGAAAAGCTGTTTGTAAAAATTAATAAACAGAAACCTCAATTAAAAAGAGGTGGGAGACCAAAGCGGGGGGGGGGAATCTCACACCCTGTGATAACAGCAGAGCCCAATGGAAAAAGAAAGATTCCTCTTCTTTCCTGACAAGGACTCAGCCAATGAAAAGCCATGGGCTCTTTGTTTATTATGACCCTCCCAACTACCTTTTTCTCTCTATAAAAGGTTTCTCCTTCCCTTCCCATGCAGGGACTTGAATGTGGCTCATGTGGTTGCAGACTGTGAATTGCAATTCTCTGTTGATTCCAAATAGACTCATCTTTGATGGAGAAATATCTGCAGTCTATTTGCTTCAGGCCAGCAGTTCCACAGCATGAATGAATTCTGCTGCAGGTCCAGCCATGGTACAAGAAATCCTGCCATTTGGGTCATATGACTTGGCAAGAATTATGGCACTAAAGGTACCTCTGATGGGAAAAGGTGCTATTTGGAGTTTATGGCATGCTCCAATAGGAGAATCAATCACAACTTAAATAAAATCTAAATTCTTACAATGGCTTATGAAGTTTTGCATTATCTGTTCTCTGTCCTCTCTCTGACCTCATCTTCTGTTATTATTCCCTCAACACTATTCATTCCAGTCACACCAGCCTCTGTGTTGTTCCAGGAATGCTCCCAAAACAGGGAGTTTGCTAATTTCCCTGCTGCCTAGAAGGCTCTTCTCCCAGATGTCTGCACGACTAATTCCCTCACTTCCTTTAAATATTTGCTCCAAGTCACCGTGTTAATAAGGTCCATCTTGTATCGCAGCCTGCACTCTTGCTCCAACATTCCTCACATCCAATATTCCCAATCTCTAGTATCCTTCATTATTTTTCATTTTTTAAAATAGCACAAGGTCTTATATCTTCAATATTTGACCTATTTTTAGGTATTTTTACCTGTCTTCGCTTTCTTGTTTTGTTTTTTGTTCGTTTGTTTGTTTTTGTCTCTCTTCACTGCTAGAATATAAGGCAATGATTTTTATTTTGTTTACTGACAAGTGCTTAGAACAATTCCTGGCATAGAGTAGGTGCTCGATAAATTTTATGGCATGAGCAGGGAGAAGAGAACAATCACCACTCTGATTACAATAGCCTTTGAAATGATAGTCCTTTTACTTCAGAAAAGTACTGAAGGCAGGGATGAAAAATAGTACATATATCTGAATAATTCCTAAGGGCATCTGTTAACCAGAGTGGAGACAAACAATTCAAACCTGTGAGGAGAAATTGATACAGTTGGTAAAACAATTATATGCTAAATTAGTCAGTCCTCTGAAACCTTGTTAACATATACAGAGTTTCTTCTCTATCTACAGCACAACATAAATATTATTGTTCATAGCAATAACTTGAGATTCATAAAGGAAATGCTGCTAAAATACATTCCATGTGTACTCTTAAAAGTTTGGAGAAGATAATGCATTTATTCATTATTTTTCATTTTGTATAACTGAAAGCAGTTTGAACAGTACAAAAAAAAAAAAGCATAAATGGTTAATTTCTCAGTTATTTAGGAAATACTGATGTAGATTAGCACCCTGGCCAGTGATTCTAAATAAAAGAGGAGATGCACAATGTCACACTGTGAAATCTCAATTATCAGTGTGTAGTTTTTCCAGTCTGTGGATTCTGTAGATTATGTACCATGTGTTTCAAATCACAGAGCAACTGCTCTACACTACACAGAACATTTCTGACTGTCAGATTCTGTCTCCATCTCTAACCTCTGCCTATCCAGGTGCTCCCACGTGTGTAGGTTACCACCTGCAGATTCTGGAATTGGCAACAGTCTAAAACTAATTCAGACCCAGCTGAATCCATAGGAGATATTTCCATCCTGAGGCAATAACCTAATAAAATCATTAGTCCCACAGGGGGCCTTAGATACCATATAATCATATGGCACATAAGCAGAGCCCTAAGTGGGCAGGTCTGAGTACCAAATGAGTGGCATAGAGTGTTGATTTAAAAGGCTGAATTTTTCTAGTCTCCTTTAAACAGAACATATCTGTTTTACTTATATTTCCTGAGGTTCCACTTGAGACATTTTTTTTTCAACCAGAGTTTCAAAGATTTTTTTTTGTTAATTAAAAACACTACCAAATTTTATTCTTTACAGATAAAGAATCAAAATTCCAGAGAGTGGAAAGAGCCCCATGACTCAGGCACAAATGTTCTTTTGTTTAATTCATGCATGAAACCATTTTTTTATACTATAGTCTAAGTATTGGAAAGGTTCTGTAAATTTCCTGAGGTTAATGATACAGAGCCAATGTAAGTGGTGGGAAAGTCTTTGGAATTCAAAGTTTAAAAAACGTAAAATCAAGGAAGCTTTAGATTGTAAAAACCAAAACTGGGAGGAGGAGTAGCACAATGCCTTGAGGATCAATAAAAGCAGAGTTATTAAGATATATGGGCTACTCTAAAATCTACATCTCCAGTTCTTAACTTTCTTTTGAACTCCAGCTGTCTCCTTGACCTCTCCACTGGATATATAAGAGGATTCTTAAACCTTAATGCACCTTCCTCAAGAAAACTCTTATTTATCTCCTTCCAATTCTTCTCCCTCAGTCTCTCCCAGCTCTGTAATTAAAACTATAGACCCAGAAGCTCAAGCAAAATATTTAGTGTTTCATCCTGGTTTCCCTCCTTTCTTAGTTCCCTCATTAAATATATGAGTAAATCTTCTCAGTACTATCCCAAAACATAGCACCAATATTTTTATTTTCTCATTTTCACTAACCTAAATCTAGTTCAAGCTACCACTTTCCTGCAACTGACCACTGTAAAGGCATTTATAGCTATCACTGCTATTATTCTGTCACCTATTACTGACAGAGCAGCCAGAGAAATCTGCTCTGGCCATCTAAAGTGATTATTCAGTTATTCTCAACTACCTCACTTTTTTTAATTTTCTGGATTGTACTCATCACTATTTGATATTTGTTGGCATTTATGTATGTGTTTCATGTTCACCTGCTTGTAGTACTTAATGAAATGAAACATTAAAGCGTCATGTCTATCTCATTCTCACTAGCATCTAGAATATGGCCAAGAACATGATAGTTGCTCAATAAATATTTGTTGAATAAACAACAAAAAAAATCAAATTATGTGCAGTGTATCCACGGCTTGATGCTTTTAAATTCCTATTTTCTAATTCTTCTGTAACCATGTTGAGTCTTTCTTAACACGACCAACTTCACCAATTACAACATGAAATGTGCAGAGTTCAGAATACTGCCAGATAGAGTATCACTTGTTTTCAGCCCTACAGTGGCTGATTATACAGACAGTGATAATTAATGATGATGTTATTTTTTTTAACAGGAAAGGAATCTTTCCCAGTGACCGTCTTATCCATTCTTAAGTTTCCTTTTTGGGAGGAGCAATTCATGATGTAGATAACATTAATCCCATTTATATTTGCTTTAAGATCCCACATCTTTTGGGTGTACTTTGGTTACTTCTTAAATTATATTTTACATATGTTAGTGGTAATTTTATTTTATTTGAACAGCACATCTAAAGATGTCATGAATAGTCACTGTCCATATTGGCACTTGGAACCTAAGCCATAGCCATTTGGGGAATATGCCCAGAGTTAAGAGAAAAAAAAAAAGCTAAGATTAAAAATAAATTTTGTTTATGAGTAAAAATTAAATCTGCTACATTTTAAAAACTGTTTCATTGGTTGACCACACTACTTCCAGGGATTAAATCACCTGCTCAAGTTCTCACAGCTATCCAGTGACTTACTTGGAACTGGAAATAAGAACCTCAATTAAAACTCAATGCTCATTACACTGCATTATCTGCTCTATGCATATATCTATTCATTAAAGCCATTTCATGATCATCCTCTATATTTTAGGCAAAGTACCTAATACTACAGGATACCACAGAAACATTGAAATTAACACAGTTGTCTACAGTTATGGAATAGTTAAAGAAAGATACATTTCAAAGTTGGCTTGTTACTGGTCAGACTGCTTGGCCTCATGCTGACTCCCTGAACCTTGGAAAAATTTCTTCCTTCCTACTTATTCTTACTCTTACTTTTACTCCCTGATTCAGTGACTGCTTGCCAGACAATTACTCCATTTACTAAAATATTTTGTTATATACTTGATATACATTATTATATTTAATATTCATATCAAACCAGTAAGCTAGCTATTATGAATCTCATCTTTAGGTGATGAAACTGAGATTTATATATTATACTTAGTAAGAAGCTGAGCTAGGTTTGGATCCCCTATCTCTACAGCTTATGCCTCCACACATTCAGTTACTATTATTATTATTATTATTATTATTTTCCCTTCATCTTTAATACTTGAATGTTTCCTAATTTTTAACTTCATTCATATTTTTAAATCTTCAATCTATATAAGAATTTTTGGTCTCTAGATTTGCACTATTTTCAATATAGGTTTTTAATTTTGAGTCCTTGCCCAGGAATTATTTTTTCCAGTCTTTATCTATAACCTTTCCCCCACAACCAAAGCTTGGGACCAAGCGCTGCCACTGACGTTTATCCAAAAGGTATTTTGGGTGCACCAAGAAATAATATGATTTTAGTATTAACATACACAAAAATAATTATAAAGGTGAATGATCTATCGAAACACATTTAAGTTACATTTATAATACACATAAGTGACTTGGTTTCAATGACAATAGTTGAGATGAAGGACCAGCACAGAGAAAGATTGCCTTTCTGTTCTAAGATAACCTACTGTTAACCATTATTATTGCTATTGTAATGGTGATCACAAATATTGAAAGCATCACCGATACTCTTTTCCATAACAGACTTGTCAGGTTGTACCTGGTGAATCTAGTCTCTTTTAAGATCAACAAGAAAAGAAGCCTTGTCCAGCCTGCCTCCAACTTGGTGTTTATCATTGCAGAGAGTAACAGAGATGGAGTTTCTATGCTTATATCTATTTTATTTTCAATTTATCCATGGCTTTCAGGTGAACCTCAATATTTGGTTTTCATGACCTTTTATTTATTTTGTAGGTTTTTTTGGCATTAGCTTTGCTAATTGATATATACTTCCCCATCTTAAACCTTCTCCTTGGCTTCTGGAGACAGTTCTAAACATTGACTTCAGGCCTCATGCACTGACATGAAACATCATCATTCATAGTCCCTGCTCTCCTGAGTGAGAAGAGGGAGATGATTCCATGTTAGAATGGTGATATTTGCAGTGTGACTTAGGAATTATTTTCTCTCACATTTTGAGAAATGGGAGGGAGCCTCAGTCTTATAAATAACAAAGAGAAGAGGCGTCTTTATTTTGACATGTTATGAACATAGTAAGTAGTCAGTAAAACAATTCACTCTTTCTACTTGTTTTTCCATTAGGCAAGTGCTCTGTGTCTTTAAATTTTAATGCATTCTTAAAATAGTAGTAAAAAATTGAATAACTACAGCAACAAAAATGCTTGTACTCACAGACTCCCTATATATAAATAGATGCAGGGGATAATTAAAAGTTCAAAGAATATTCTTTTGAATTACCTCTTATCTCCCCATATTCACTGATCTGAATAAAATGCCTTTAAAATTCAGTTGAGTCTGAAAACTCATATAGTGGATACTAAAAGTAAATAAATAAATATGTCTTTCAGTATTGCTCTTTCCAATTTGAGTCTGCTGTTAGTCAGACAGAGAGTCAGAGACAAATATAAATGTATTTACAATAACTGACTTATGAAAAATGCACAGGACAATTTCACTTCCCCTTTTTAGAAAACTGTCAAATAAACACATCAAACTGAAGACCCAGGTCATGTTATTTTAACAACACCTATTTGCGACTTATCTTGAATATGTTCAGTTTCACACCAAGTGTCTGGATAATTCGACAGCCCACCTACAGAAGGTTCCTGGCCACATAAAACACACAGCCAGGACGCATTTCCTGTTCACTTTTAGAAGCAATTTAAGCACTGATTTTAATGTTTAAAGAGGGTTTGAGTTCCAGATACCCAGATGCCTAATTTTTATGCTGCATTTTTTTTAATGCTGCATTTTTATAAGAACATGGTTCGATTTATGAGTTCCTGTGAACAAGTTCTCAATTTGATTTTTGGAGAAACAGACAGATAAACTTTAGGGGCCCAGGTGTATGTGTGTTTTAAATGGTGCCTTGTTATTGTGAATTATCTTCTGGCAAATTTCATGATCTTATTATTTGTTTGACAATCAGTATATTACAGACACCTGCAACTTATTTTATACTTAATATCTAGACTGATATATTTACCTAAAGTAATAATATCATAATACTCAGCAAAAATATTGAATTTTACTTTATCTTTTTCTCAAATTGTATATTATAAAGAGAATTGGTATTAGGAAAATTACACTAAAATTTTAAGCAGGGACATCTGTGAAACTGGAAAACAACAACTGAGTTCAATTCTAACCATGTTCCTACATGAATGTTAATGGAATCTAACTAGAAACCAAAATTCCTATTCCATTAAATCAACTATTGCAGTGTAAGGCTCAATGTTTCAAGCTAGAAATCACACCACAATATGATTGATGAAGGAAAGTTCCTGTTAACTTCTCATTCAGGGCCTTGAAAATATGAATAGAAACTTGCAAATCTATTTTTGGATTTCCCACAGAGTTTGAATAAATATCAGATTCAGTACAGTAAAACAAGTTTCTAATGTTCTATATCCATTCCTGATCAGACATCAAAATCCAAATTTTACTTTGTAAAACTACTTTATTTGGTCTTTGAAACATATATTGTGGAAGTATCAAAGGAAATGTCAATACGTAAAAGCACAATGCCTTCCAGCATATAGCAGAAATAAGTACTAAATGCTAACACTAATTTGCCTGATATGCACTGGGGCTATGGCTCCTAACTGCCTCTATTCTCAGATCAGTTTTGGAATTTGGGATAACCAATTAGTATATTCTTAAATAGTTATATTTGATCTAGATATGAAGGCTTAAATCTGGACCCAAATAGTTTCTAAATGTAGTAAAACCATTTAACTACATATCAGATTTTATATTTTATAATAGAAGTAAAAATACATTTTATATACATGGAAATATTATGAGAATAACATTTAGAAAAAAAGAGGTGTATTTCTGTTATTACTTATTCAAGGAATCTATTCTTATAATGGCACCTTTTATCCCAACTAGAAGATATCTATTTTTCTCTCATTGTCAAATATCCCAGTGGTCCCTTTCAGAGAAGAACAAAAGCAATATGGTCTAAAATATTATGAAAAGTCATTTAGATCATGCTATGAATGGAATTTTAAAAATCTAATTATACAGCAGATATAGTATTGGGGAAGAGATTTAATAAACAACTATTAAATATTGGATTTCTTGTGGCAATTTTTTTTCGTATATTACATAATTGTTATGGTTTTCAAATCTCCACATACATTTTCTTATTTAAAGCTCACAAACTCACAACAACCTTTTCAATAGAACAGTTACTAACACTACTAAATTTTAAAAATAGATAACCTAGAATCAGAAAATTTAAGTAATTTGTCACAAACAACCAAGATTTATTATAGACACTGACTGGGACACATTCTCCTCTTAGAAATAAAAGCTACAAAACAACCTTAAGATCTTTCAACTATTTTTTTTTCTCTTTTTCCACAGTTTTAGAATAAATTAGAGTGACTAACAGCAGAGTCATAAGAAGGGGGTCAGCTAAACAATGACGTAAACTTTGGCACCAAGAACTCTTCTAGTAAAGTTGGAAAAAGCAGACCAAAAATGTAGAATATTCTTTCTTCTAGCAAACCTCTGACTCTGCTTACAATGTAAATGAAGAGAGTGCAGAAGATTCTCCCAGCATTATTCTCTGGTTCACTTCATTGCTAACACACCAGGTTCTGTATGCATAATAATGAGTGTCATTGGCAATGGATTTTGTATATTCTATAACCAAAAGAAATAAGTCAAATCCTTTTAAAGCCTATGAAAAAGTAATGCTTAACAAAAGAAGCATAGTAATTCTGTTATTCAGTCCTGGATTTGGTTCATTTGTTCTCCTTTGTTATTTCAATCTGGTAAACATTTTCTTCATGCTCCTGCACTTATCTACTATATCATGAGTTTATTTTGTCCTCTAAATTTAAAATTGAACAATGTGACATTCTCTTTAGGTCTGATACAGTGTTACACAAGGGTTTTTTTTCAGTTATTTTGCTTATTTCCTAATATTGGACACTGTTATTTTACATTTAATCAAGTCAATGTGAATCCAGAACATGAATATTTTATAAATACATGTACTGAAAGTAGATTTTTGAGAAAGTCACAAGGTAGGCATAATAAAGAAATTGTGTAATTTAATACTGTCCTTCATATACTTCTAGTCTCAATGTTGAAATAGCCTTAGTCCATCCTACACTATATTTACCCATGATTCTAGGCTGGTTTAGATCCACATCCATTCAATGGGGACTCTTTCATATACTACTGGCAGTTGTTTAATACAATAATTTAGAAAAATATCAATATGGAATTTTTTATTCAAATGCTAAAAAAAAGCTTATGTTCTTTAAATCAGAATAGACACTTCTAGGCACCTAAGTCATGGAAATATTCTGAACCACAAAGAGGAAAGCTTACCCAATGTTTATCTCAAAATTATTCATGTAAAATATTGGAAAGAATATTAATGTTCAATATCAGCTAAATGTCAAGTGCATTATAAAACATCTAAAATAATGGGTATAAGGACTATTTAATCACACAGGAATCTAGTCTAGTGGTTAAGAGTGCAGGTCCCATTAGACTTTCTGAGTTCTTCTACAACCTGCACCCACAAAATATCTTCCACAAACTACTAATTGAGTAGTTTGGGAAAAGTTCTTTCTTTTCCTTTTTGGCTCAGCCATTAAACAGGGATGGTAACTACCTCACAGGTTGTTGTGAACATTTAATCCTTGCAGGACATTTCATCCTGTCCAACATGTCCACTGAGACATGTGGTCCATGATTTGTTAAAGAATACAAACATTTAACTTTGCCAAAATGTCTTTAATTTGTCCTGTCATTGCTTTTATGTTTGTCTTGTATCACTTCAATAAATCTCCAAGTTGAAGGGTGATGCACTACCATCAGCTTTTGAAATTTGCTATGCCAGCCTTCCACTGCATTGTTCATCCTATGATTGCTATTCAGTACTGGTGTATAACCAGTAAGTTTCTGGTTGAAATCTTGGAGCTTCTTGTTTTCTTCTCTCTCTGCCACACCTTTCATGGACTTATACTGTCTCAACATAATACAATAGGTCATCTAAATGTTCTTCTGCATTCTCCACAATGTACTTAGAAGTTTCAATTACATCTTCCAAAGCCACAAAAAAATGGAAGTCCAAAAAACATGGATGCACTTACATGTGTTATTTTCCATTTTTATATACTCACATGTTAGACCTAAATAAGATATTTTTCACCACAGTGATGGTGAAAAGTGAAACGATCAACATTTATGTGTGCATTTAGTAAGCATAGTCAAATTGCATTCATATTTGCAATCTCAAAATCCATCATGCATAAGGAAGGGTTAATGCTGAGATTTCTTTCTTATGCAAATGCAAATACTTTTTCAAATTTATATCTGTAAGTGTCTTCTGGACTTTTCATTGTTAGTACATAAATCAGTGGCATACTGTAATCCAATACTACACGGTGCACAGACATAACTGAGTGAACTGTGTTGGTGCCATTGTGAGGTGCCATCAATGAATACTGTGGTATTGGCACTTGAACATCAAATATTGTCATAAGCTGTGTAAATAATTCTTTCATCATCTTGAGCACTGGAATCATGCAGAAAAAATGCTCCACATCTGGTCATTATACACTCCTCTGGAATTTAAATTCCGTGCAAAGACTGTTGTCTGTTTTGAATGCTATTTACTTTGCTACTTCAATGAGTTTCTTTCCGCCCTTCATCATGAACATCATGGAGAGTTCTTTGAAGTGACTGGGATGGTGCTGCGTTTGGTCCTTCTTCTGCCTGTCATTTTAACCTACTCAGTCTTCCTTACTTCCTCTTCAATACCAACGTTGTGCTCATGTTTTCCTGTCCCATCTAGGATGATTGTCATATTATCCAAATCCTGACTAGTTGTACACTGGACATTGCAGGTTCCCTTCTCTTTACAACAAAGGTACCTTTTACTCTTATCTCTGTTAAAGAAATAGAAAAGGTAACAAACACCATTATAAGGTAGCATTGGCTTTTCTTTTTGTGAGTATAGTATTTCTGCCATATTCCACTAAGAATTTTCAAATAAAGGTGTCCTATGGACAAGCAACAGAAAAATGGTTATGGATGGATGGATGGATTGCCTAGGTAGGAAAAACCTTACTGATGTCTTATGGGTTCAACTCCAGGTTCATCTGGACTGAATCAGCTAGTAAGCAGGTACCAGCCAGTGATGGTCCATGCTGAGTAGCAGGTATGTGTGTGAATCACACCCACTAAAACCTCTCTGAACAGCAGCAGACACTTATTGTGGTCTACTGCTATCATACCTTTATAAGACATCAATTCAAGGGAAATATTGCCCATTAACCTTGGGAATGATTGCAGAAGCATTAATTAGATGCCTGGTATCACCCTCAAGGTGTTTAATACACTCAACCACTAAGGAGTAGGAAAGCCATACCTATTCTCACTCCTCCCAAACAAGTGAGACTCTCTGTAAAGTGTTTACCTCAATGTGTTTCCAGCCCATTTTACATAGCAACTTGACCAAGTTCCTCCTTTTAAACTCTACACTTATTGAATGATCAAGCCACATCCAAACAAATGCTCAGTAGCATATTAACACATCATGCATCGTGAGATCCTGTCCAAGACTTGTTGTCCTCTGTGCATTTCTCAAACTGTTGGACTCTTCCTCAGTATATATAGTTAATATAAATTACACTCTTCTGCAAGATTCAAACCGTGACCCATCTACTTAGCCCTATGTGTGATTACCAAGTCTACCAAGGCAAGAAGGGTTATTATTGGCAATACAACCACAACACAATTATTGGACCAATAAAACATAATAGTATTTATGTATTAATCCTGTCAACAAAAAGTATAAATAAAGGTTAGGGGCTATTTGAACCCAGGGATGTTTTCTAAGCATGGACATTTTTAACAGGCTCAAATATTAAGGACCATTTGTCATGGACCAAATATGCTCATGGATGTTTTTGATAGGACCAAACTTCAAGGACATTTTGGCATAGACCAAATGTCTCAATGGACGTTTCAGACAGGACCAAATATCAAAAACTTTTTGGCAGACCAAATATCTCAATAAACGTTTGGACAGGACCAAATGCAGCTAATCCGTTTAATAAATTAATGCACATTAAGCTCTTTGACCAGTGTTTGGAAGGTAATTAATGCTCAAAAAAGATGAGCTATTATGAGGATTTTATTTTAACTCTAAAGTAATATCTTAACAACTTTGAAATAAGCAAGAATAAAAATATTAAAATAATTACTAAATGTAATTGATATACAATGATAATATACATTGATATTACCAATGATGACTTTATTTAAAATTAACTTCATTTTTTTAATTTTTCAAATATATTTACAAATAAACCAATATTTTACAATAAAAATTAGAAATGTGAAAATATACTTAACAATTAATGTAAATAATAAAAACCATCACTGATCACTGATTTCTAGATCCTTTGAAAAACTGTGGAAGCAGACTTCTACAAAACTATTTCAGCCAGATTAGCTGGGTTACACTGTACTTTAAAAAACAGAACAAAACAAAACAAAAAATGAAATGTTATCTCGAACTAAGGGGTTTAAAACAACAAAGGTGTACTTTGTGTTTTATTACACGTCTATCACAGGTCAGCAGGTGGGAAGAGACTGCTCTGCTTATCTCAGTTTCTCAGGAACCCAGACTAATAGAGCAACCACCATCTCAAAGTTCCATTGATGTGCAAGAGTAAGAAAAGCTCTAGACGACCTTGTACTGGCAATTAAATCGTCACACTTCCTGTAACAGATCATTGATCAGAACTTGTCACATGATGACACCAAACAATGAGAGACCCTTAATGTGGCCAAAAGGATTTTTGTCTTCTTTCATAAAAGCATGCTAAGGGCTAGGAAGTTAAGGAAAATGTCCAGCAGTCTGAGATTTAAATGTCAATTGGATAATATTCCATTATGTCCTAAGAATACCAGTCTTACCTGTCAAAATGAGGTGCTCAGTAAAACTGAAACAAGAGGAATTACAAGGGGTCAAATGACCAAAAACAGGCTGGTAAACTTCAGATTTAATTAAGAGGTCAAAGGAAAAAATTTCAATATGCCACCAAGTTCTACACTTAAGAGTTTAGTAGCAGATGTCTAAAATCAAGCAGGGAAAATATCCCTCCCCCCAAAATAACATAAAAAGCAGATGAGATAATGAGCACAGTATGAAGTAACAGTAACACAAATCTCCCCCAAAAGTGGCTGTTTCTGTCTCAGAGCTATTTTAAAAGGGCCAGGAACAATCTCCTCTTTCTTCAAGTGCCAGAAAATTTTATTTCCATATTAGTAGATTGAGAATTATTTGGTGTTCTTGGACATGTAGTTTTAATTTGTAAAATAATTTTATTGTGTTGAATAACATAAGATTCCCTTGATTTTGACAATTCTGAACTAAAGGTTTAGATTAAAATCAGTTCTCTATTTCCCTTCTCCCTGTTCCATTAGTAGGAGTTGATCACTCACTCTCACCTCCTGTTTTCATTCAATTTTCTGTAACCCATGGTCTCATTGTCTTTCTTCTATGTTTTTAGGGTCTCTTCTCAATCATTTGTTTATTCCCAAACCCTACAAGTTGTTGGGCCCAGAGTTTATCTCTTCAGATTTCTTTTTCATCTACATTCTAATTTCTATCAAATCTTTGGTGAACTCGTAATTGCTTTAAATATACTGAAATCTCCTAGATTATCTCAAGCCCACAGCTCTCTCCTCATCTAGTTCAGTAACCAACTTAATTACTCGACATCTCCACCTGAATATCTAATAGAACTATTAAACCAATATACTGAAAACTGAGCTCCTGATTATTCCACTATCCCACCTCCCAAACGCAAATCTATTTCTTCATCATCTCTGAAAAAAACAATTTTAGTTTCCAAGTTGCTCAGGGTGAAAAACTCAGAGACAGTATGAAGCACAGTAAATTATTTGGTAAGTTACAAAATCCTTGCTTTTTAGGTAGATCACTCAAAGGTAGTGACATAGAGTTAGCATAAGCAACTCCATTTTGGCCCTGCTGTCTTGTTTTCAACATCTACTACTATCCTCTTGGCTCACTTTGACCTCTTAACTGTTCTATGCCTCAGGACATTTGCACTTCTGTTTCCTCTACATAACATGTTCTTCCTTCATAGACTTGCATGGCTGACTCCCTCTCCACCTTCAGATATTTAATAAAATGTCACATTTTCAATGAAATCTTCCCTGACTGTTCTATTTAATTTTGCAAAACCAGTATTTTCTTTTATTCAACTCCCTAACCTCCTTCTAAAACCCCTCTTATTTTTCTCTTTAGTACACATCACCATTTTTCATACCATTAAGTTAACTATTCATTGCTTTTTGCCTAATTTTCCCACTACATGAAAGCTCCTATAGGCAATAATTTTTTTGTTTGTTTTGTTCATTGTTACAGTTCCTTTGCCAAGAAAAATGTTGGTATATATTGTTCTTTTGTGTTGACTAATCAAATTGATTATTTAGAGTCAACAGAAATATTCTGAACTGTGATGGGAATAGTTTCTTTACAACTTATCTAAAATTTTATATTTGATCTTAGAGTGTTTATGAATATTTATTTTAGCTGCTTCCATAGTGTTTGAATTTATAGACAAAGAATAATTAGTGAACTCTATCAATGAGAAGGTTATAATATTAAAGCAACTTGCTATTAACTAAAAGGCCTCAGGTTTGGTACTCTTGAAAGGAAAAGTATAAAATAACAAAAAAAATCAAACAACTAAAAAACACAATTGATATATTTTCTTATATTGCTAAAAGATTTTACATTTTTTCTGTAGTGTTGTACAGTAGTAAAATGTTGATCAAAAATTATGTTGTTTTACACAAATGTTGAATTCCAACCCAGAGGTGACTCATTTTACCTTATTAGGTTCTAAAACAAGTATGTGCAGCACATATGGTAAAAATTTCCCTTCATAATTTTATAAATAACCCTTGAAATATAAAATCTAGCCTGTTGACTGATATTCTATATAAATTAATAATATATAAACTGACTTGTAGTATTTAGCAGAATACATATGCAAAGTCTAAGTGTTTAAAAATATAGATATAAGCAAGTGATCATATATAGCTGACTTCAGTTAAAAAAAACATATGTTGTAATCCCACTGTTCAGATATGGGATATTCATAATCTAAAACACTTGGATTATTTCCTAGAAATTTTACAAATGATTCAGATCTCTGAATATGATTCAATGGACTAATATAAAACTTTTAGTTAAAATAATAAAACATAAATTTCTGCTAAATGACAATATCTTTAAATGACATAAAGTTTAGTAATCCATTTTGTATAAATAATGATTTAAAACTGTTTCTATAAAACTACATAATACTTAATTTTTATCATCAAATTTTTACATCTGACCACCAAAATTGATTTTAGTGTGGCTGATCACATCAATGCTTACTTATACACAGTATTTTCACAGATCTTACTTGGCAATTAATAGGGCCTTTCCACAGAGACAAAAAAAAATTTCATATTCAATATTAAAGTTGTTTAATATAACTATTTTCATTGAGGCCAGTTTAATAGATCATTGTTTAATATGTTTAAAGAATTACTTAAATAAGACTACATATTATAAGGTATTTTCTCTGGCTAAAATTAATTTAAAAAGCTATATTTCAAAAGGTTGTGAAATTTGCATTAAAAGACATTAAAATCACAGGATCTTATTTCATTATGTAATGCTGTTAAACTTTTAAAAGCAGAATTGGCATGTTAGTGGCCAAGTTCCTTTATAACATGTTAATCTGAAAAGCCACATAAATTGTACACTTGCAACTTGGCACCTTAGAGTATCTCTCCCAGTCCAAATACTGTTACCCAAATAGTGTTCCACACAGACTTAAAAACTCATAAAGATTTTTAAACTCAGTTGGTGGTCCCTGCATCTTCCGATGGCTCCATTCCCCATATATTAAGATGGTAGCCAAGGTAATTCACACAGAGAAGAGTAAGAAACCAATATATGCAAAGACCTATGTCAGACTTTATTCTAGGAGCATTATATACACTATCAGTTTAAAATCTTCATGAAAATCCTTAGAGGTAGTAAATTTATTCTGATTACACAGATGACTAGATTAGAGACAACTCACCTAAACCAGGCTGTTGGGGAATAGCCTCAAGTCCTGACTAGGTTACGTGTTTCAGTGTTTCTACCATTAAGAATAATAACAGTAAAAGTGATTCGGTGCAAGGCACTGGGCAGTATGGCTTACACACTTTATGCTATTTATCTATCTCAGTAGCCTCAAAAGATAAGTGCTATTATTATCTTCATTTTTTAGAGAATGAAACTGAAAGATGACATACATTTCTCAAGGTCACAGAAACAGAAAATGGAAGTGTGAGCACCTTTCACCTTGCTCAACCTAGAAACACAGCTAGTGGGTCTACCTCCTTTAGAAGCAAAAGAGCTTAATGGCTAACTTAGAAGATTCCAACTACATGAACCTGAAAATTATAGGAGAAAAACAGCACAGGATTTTTTACTGCTGTGTGACCAGAGGAATGCCACTTTCTTCATATTAAATAGGAACAGAAAGAATTCATTCCTTAAAAGATTACTGTGGGATTTAAGTAAGGAATTCATTTAATGTACTTAGCACAACATCAGTGAGGTACCCGCACCCCACCCCTTCCGCCAGCAGAGGAATAATAAAAACTCTTTCCTCATCATGGTGAGGCATAAAGACAAAGTTGTTGTCTTAAGCTTTGCCACAGATTCCTCCCTAAGTGAACCGAGCTTAGAGTTACATAATTGGTTAGAAAGCATAAATTCACCAGGGACACAGCACAGAGAATAATAAAACAAAACCACAGAACACCAAGAATGTAAATCATCTCATAATGATAAAAATACCAACCATCTGGCTTTAGAATTTCATTAGAAACTTTACTAAAGAATGTATCTCAAATAATATCTCAATTGCATTTTATAATTAGGAAATCTGTTTTTTATTTAGTAATATAATTTGTTAGTATAAATGAAAAGTGAACTTATCCGTTTATTAATTTATATGACAATTCCCCATTACAAATTGACTACATAAAGCAAATGACAGAATTTCAGACAATACTAATGAGTTTCTGAGACAAAGAAACCTTAATTATTGTTTTATTTATTCATAGATCACCAAGTTCCAAATACATTTAACATTTAAGCCTTCTTATAAATTATATGAAACAAAACAAAATGAAATAAATTATGTGTTTATGAAAACAAAAACTTAAAATATTTCAAATAACTTTACATATGTGACACCATACTTATTTTGCTAAAGGATTAATTAAACTTTTACTGAAAACTAACCACTCTATGTTATGCAATAATTTTCACAGAATATTTATTTATTATATTATTTTGGCTAAGTTGGTTTTTATTCTCAAAACAAATTAATAATTGAAACAACACAAAAACTCTTCTGCTTTTCTATCTGATAAGTAGTATCTGTTTTGTTTTTTACAGTTGAAACTACACTTCCATGGCAATAGAAATTTTAATGAAAATTTAATAAATATTTATTGAGTTCCTACTAGAGCAAGACATTTTGCCAGATCCTGAGGGAGATAGAAAGGTAAATAAAATTTGGTTTATGACCTCTAAGATTTTCCCATATTATTTGTCAGGAATGTAGGTTATATAATGTGATGAAATAGAAAATTAGATTGAAAGGGAGGCTGGGGCCAGATCATGACAATTCTTCCATATTGTGATAAAGATTTTGTATTTATTTATACCATCAGGAGGTTTAGCATCAGACAGACCAAGTTCTTTTGTTGTTGTTTATTGAAGCACAGTTGATTTACAAGATTATATTAATTTCAGGTTACAGCATAGCAATTCAGTATTTTTACAGTTTATATTCCATTAAAAGTTATTACAAGATAATGGCTATAGTTCCCTGTGCTGTACAATATATTTTGTTTCTTACATATTTTATACATAGCAGCTTATATTTTTAAATCTCATACTCCTAACATGCCCCCCACTTCCCTCTCCCCACTGGTGACCACTAGTTTGTTTTCTATATCTGTGAGCCTGTTGCTGTTTTGCTATGTACATTTGTATTATTTTTCAGATTTCACATTTAAGTGATACCTTTCTCTGTCTGACTTATTTCACTAAGCATAATATTTTCCAGGTCCATCCATGTTACTGCAAACGGCAGAATTTCATTCTTTTTATGACTAATATTCCACTGTATATATTTACCACTTCTTTTTTCATTCATCTGTTGATGGACACTTGGGTTACTTCCATACCTTGGCTATTGTAAACACTGATGCTACAAACACTGGGGTACATATATCTTTTCAAATTAGTGTTTTCTTTTTTTTCCAGATATATACCCAGGAGTGTAATTGCTGGATCATATGGTACCTCTATTTTTAGTTTTGTGAGGAACCTCCATACTGCTTCCCATAGTGGCTGTGCCAGTTTACATTCCCACCAACAATACTTCCATCTGGTCAGCAGTGAGATATTGATAAAGCCACTATAAGATACTCTCAGATAATGTCAAAATGGAGTTGATATCAACTTTCTTTTAGTGATTTGCAGCTAGTATTTTCTCACTTTCCCTTGGAACTTTCCACATTCCTAGAATATGGGACACCTCCATCTATTTACTTTATCAACACCTACTCTTTTACTCTTCTTTTAGAGGTCAACTAAAACTTTACATATTCAGGGCATTTATTGATATCGTTACATACATCATGGATCAGTTCCCCTTTTTAAATTTATAGCACCCCTTATTTTTCCTAACTTATGTTTCTGGCACTTCCCTGGTGGCACAGTGATTAAGAATCCGCCTGCCAATGCAGGGGACACAGGTTCGAGCCCTGGTCCGGGAATATCCTACATTAGTTGCGGAGCAACTAAGCCCATGCACCACAACTACTGAGGCTGCGCTCTAAAGCCTGCGAGCCACAACTACAGAGCCTGCGTGCCACATCTACTGAAGCCCGCATGCCTAGAGCTCGTGCTCCGCAACAAGAGAAGCCACCGCAGTGAGAAGCCCGCGTGCAGCAACGAAGACCCAACGCAGCCAAAAATTTAAAAATTATGTTTCTGTAGTTCATTATAAAACAGAATTTATAGCTGCCAGAGGGGCTAAGACAACTTTCATTTGGCTTACCATTCATTTTCACTGCTTAGACTAATAATTGCACATAGTAAATAAACAATAAATATTTAGAAAATAAAAAAAGAAATGCCAACCATTAAAGCCCTAGTATAAATGTATTTTGTTTTAACACAATTTAGTTTTGAAAATCTATGTTGAAGAATAATAAAGTTAATGAGAGATACATTTCTCGTTAAAAAAGATAAAACAATTCAGACATAGTGTTAATTGTGAGACATATCTAGATTTCAGGTATAAATTGTATACTGTTGATTAATGTTAAAGTAGACTAATGTGTGAAAGCTCTTCATAAAGAATACTAATGAAATGATTGTGTATCAAGTGAAATATAAACATTAAGAAGCTCATGGCTTGGTATAATGAAACCTACCAAGAAGACAACATTTTACCTGAAAAAGCAAATTACTAAGATAATTTTCTTAAACTGCAATAATGTAATAACAATAACAACAGTAATAATAGAATAATTACTGTTTATAAAAAGTAATTGTCATATCATGATGTCCAGATCATAATTTTCAACCATCACAAATTAAATAAGTAAATTTCCTGGTCTCTGGCATGTGGGATTTCTTTCCTCAGATTTAAAATATAGCTTTTAGATTGTCTCTATACAGTAGGAAAAATGAGAACAAATTTTAAAACATTAAGCAAACCATCAAAAATATTTTTTTACTCCTGTGCATTCTTAGAAAACATTTGTGTTCCATTTGGATAACATTTGAAAAGAAGATAACATGCTGAAAGAAGCTAAACTAGCAGCAGAGTTTAATCCTGAATCCACATTTTAGAGTTAAAATCAACAGGGAAATATAATAACCTATTACATCTTGGATTTTAGCATACGAAATAACACTTGGGAAGCATCCAAAATGTTTTGAGGAGGAAATAAGGTAAGGAAATGAGAAAACTCATATTTTCTCTGATTTGCAATCATAAAGTCTCCTATGAAATGTTTATCATTCAAACAAGATTTCTCCCCCTCTTTTTTTAAATGGAGTGACTTGCATATTGGTCAGGGTTCTAAAAAATGGGAATGATCATTCTTTCCATACCGGCTCACCCTACCAGTATCGGGTGCCCCCCTTAAAAACACTACTTTAGAAAGCATCTGATATAGACTCCTTAAAATCAAGGAATCTAATTTGCCAGATTAAAGGTGAGTCATTTCTCTGTGCACATCTTATCCAATGTATGAATTTTAAGGTGCATAAGTAAATTTTAATCATAAATTAACCCCACAAATATTCAATCATCAGTATCTACTATATAAAAATCAGTCAAATTATCTATAGGACTCATTTCATTCATGTGCCCTTCACTCGTGAAAACATAATCAAGGATTGAATGTCCTTGAATTTACTATGGAATATTTCACATGAAAGTTATTCTTTCTAAAAACTTGTTTTGACAGGTGACAGATAATTTGAATATTAAAGTGATTTTAATGTGATGATGTGACTCTAATTGCTTTAAATCACTGCAAAATTATTCTTGTTGGCTAATTTATAATGAACCACTTTTTGTCTACTTATATTATCATCTGACAACTTGCAGCCTCCAAGAATTCAGCTTACTCTTTTCTTTTACCATCACTTTCTGTGACACTGGATTCACCTCATTTTTTCATTTTCCTCCAATTTGTTGCCTGTGAAAAGTGCACAAATAACACATTCCACAGGAATTCTAGCTGAGAATGAAGATTCAGATGTGATTAAACAAAGAAACGTTGGCCAACAAGCCTAGCTCTTTCCTAGGCACCTTTTCTAATTTTATTTGTAATGTTCCCTTGTGGAACCTTCTGGACCTTTTCTTATAAATCATCTACAGTATAGACAATCCTGTCAAGATTAGATACCAGATCAACTTACACTTCTGGCTGCTAATTTTTCATTGGCTTTTCTGTCCCTTCAGGAGCCAACCTGAAATATTTTTTCATCAGGTAAGAAAGAGGTTTCAAATAACTCTCTAGACCCATTTCACGTTCACAAGAACCAATAGTTTGGTTCTTGGCCTTCTAGATGAGGAATCACTTCCTGTTTTATTTCAAAAATTAGTTCCCTGACTTGTTAATATACCCTAGACTTGAAATCACTTCCTCCCACCCAAGGAACAATATTTTCTGAAAATCTCTATCAATCTGAACCATTGTCTCTGGGCTATTTAGTGTGGCTCAATCACTGATTATACGCAATCTGACAGAGTCCAGGGTTCACATACCAAATCTATCCCTTTTTCTCTTTTTCTATAACAACTTTATTGAGATATAATTCACATGCTATAAAATTCACCCATTTAACTATACAATATATTTTTTTTAATTTTCAGAGTTGTACATTCATCACCACTAAATTTTAGAATATTTTCAACTATCCAGACCCCCAATCTGCTCATCTCCTGGTCTCCCTCCTCCCAGCCATAGGCCTCTACTAACCTACTTCATGTCTCTACAGCTTTGCCTATTCTGGGCATTTACCTTGATTTTTTTCATGGAGCAACCCACCTCAGCAATTTTCTCCACAGCAGTGTGTCAACCTTTTTACAGACAGAGAGCCCTCCATTGTGTGCATGAACCCTGACTTACTCAATTGAGTCCCTACTGATAGAGATTTATCCCATTTCTACTCTTTTGCTATTATATTACAAAGAGTCCCACTGAATAGCCTTGTGCATACATCATTTGGACTTTTTTCTACTGCATGCATCTATGGGATCTAGTCTTAGAAGTGGGTTGCTGAGTCAAAGGGTAAATGCTCATCTAATTTTGCTAGCTATTGCCAAATTGCCCTCAATGGAATCTATACTATTTTGCATTCCCATCAGCAATTTATGAAAGCACCTGTTTCCCCACAAGTCTTCGCAACAGAATATGCTGTAAAACTTGAATTTTTGCCAATCTGATAGGTAAAAAATGGTAATTCAGTGCCATTTTTAGGTGAAATTCACAGAACACAAAATTAACCATTAAAAGTGCACAATTCTGTGGAATTTAGTACACTTACAACATTGTGCAACCATCACTGTATATCTAGTTCCAAGATATTTTCATCACCCCAAAAGAAAACTCCATACCTCTTCGGCAGTCACTCTTCATTCACTCTCCCATCCTCAACCCCCACTCAGCCCCCTGACAACCACCAATCTGCTTTCTGTCTCTGTGGGTTTACCCATTCTGGCTATTTCATATATATGGAATTATACAATATGTGATGTTTCTGTGTCTGGCTTTTTTCACATAGGTTTCAAGATTTATTCACAATTGTAGTATGTGCCAATAACTTCATTCCTTTTTAACAACTAATTAAGAATGTGTATACCAAGTTTTGTTTCTCTATTCATCACTTGATGAACATTTGAGTTGCTTACATCTTTTGACTGTTGTGGATAGTGCTACTATGAACATTCTTCTACAAGTATTTGTTTCAGTATCTTTTCAGTTATTTTGGATCTGTACCCAGGAGTGGAATTACAGGGTCATATAGAATTTTTTTTTACTTTTTGAGGAACTATTAAACTGCTTGCCAGTGCTTCATGATTTTATATCCCCACCAGAAATGTATGAGGACTCCAATTTTTCCACATCCTCACCAACACTTGTTATTTTTCTCCTCCTCTTTTCATTCTCCTTCTCCTTCTAATTCCTATTTTTTTTTATTCTTATTTTTATCCTCATCATCAGAGCCACCCTACTGGGTGCCAAATAGTACCTTATTTTGGTTTTGACTTACATTTCCATAATGATTAATGATGTGGAGCATCTTTTCCAATGTTTGTTGAACATTTGTATATCTTCTTTGCAAAATACTGGTTCAAGTCATTTGCCCACCTTTTTTTTTTTTTTTTTCTTTTTGCGGTATGCGGGCCTCTCACTGCTGTGGCCTCTCCCGTTGCGGAGCACAGGCTCCGGACGTGCAGGCTCCGGATGCGCAGGCTCAGCGGCCATGGCCCACGGGCCCAGCCGCTCCGCGGCATATGGGATCCTCCCAGACCGGGGCACGAACCCGTATCCCCCGCATCGGCAGGCGGACTCTCAACCACTGCGCCACCAGGGAGGCCCTGCCCACCTTTTTTTTTAAGGTTTTTGGATGTTTATTCTCCTACCCTTAAGAGGAATCACTCTCCTCCAGAGACAAAATTCTTGATTCTCTCTTTTTTGTTTTGGTTTGTCTATTTGTTGTAGAGTTGTAAGCTTTCTTTATGTATTCTAGATAATAAACTCGTATCAGATATATGACTTGCATATAGTTTCTCCTGTTCTAAAGACTGACTCTCCACTGAGTTGATAATGTCCATTGATACACACAGTATTTAATTTTGATGAAGTCTAATATACCCAATTTTCTTTTGTTGCTCATGCTTTTAGTGTCATATCTAAGAATCTACTGCCATGGATTCATAGTCAAGATCATGAAAATTTATACCATGTTTTCTTCTAAGAGTTTTATAATTTTAGCTCTTCTATTTAAGTCACTGATATATTTTGAGTTGATTTTTATATATGTTGTGAAATAGGAGTTCAACTTCATTTTATTGCCTGTCTATATCCAGCCAATCCATTAGAATTTATTGAAGAGATTACTCTTGGCCATTGAATGTTCTCAGCAACTTGTTCAACATTATAGGGTCACAGATGTATGAGTTTATTTCAGGATTCTCAATTCTACCCCACTGGCTTAAATTTGTATCATTATGCCAATATCACATTGGGTTTTTTTTACAGTAGCCTTGCAGCAAGTTTTGAAATAAGGAATTGTGAGACTTCCATCTTTGTTATTCTTTTTCAGTATTAATTTGGTAATTTTAGGTACCTTGCAATTCCATATGAATTTCAGGATTTACTTTTCCATATCTGCAAAATAGGCCATTGGGAATTTTGGTAGGGATTGCATTGAACCTGTAGATCACTTCGGGGAGTTTTGCCAACTCAACAATATTAAGTCATCCAATCCATGAACATAGAATGTTTTTCCATTTTATTTAAGTTTTTAATTTCTTTCAGCACTGTTTTATAATTTTCAGTATACAAGTTTTTCACATCTTTGATAAAATTTATTTCTAGAGGTTTTATTCTTTTGTATGCTCTTGTAAATAGGATTGCTTCCTTAATTTCCTTTTTTTATTGATCATTGCCAGTATATAGAAACGCAATTTATTTTTGTGTATTTGTCTTGTATCCTGCAACTTTGCTGACTTTGTTTATTAGTTCCCATAAGTTTTTGGTAGATTCTTTGGGATTTTTCTATATATAGGATAATATCATCTGCAAATCAAGATAGGCCAGTTGATATTCTGGTGATATTTTCACATTGCAATTGGAGAAATAACTATCTAAATAGATGTAATACCCTGCTAAATTGTCAAGCAAGATTTTGAAGGAAATATACACAGTTACAGACCTTCAAGATTAAGAACTGTCCACATAAAATTTACTTAAAATTTTAAAACTCAGATAGGTTACAAGTAAAAGAATAAAGACTTTTGCTTATTACCCAGTTAAGTAGTTCCTACCAGACCCAGCTATGCCACAGGTAGCAAATATAAGCTTAAAGAAAAATGCACACACACAAACTCACAAAAACTATCCAAAGGCAGCAGGAGTCTGAAGGCAAGTCAATATCTGGAAGTAGTTACACATTCTTCCAGCTTTAGCTTGAGTGATGGCTAAAGTCAGTGTATTGTGTAAAGGATAAAATCCTAAAAAAAAAAAAAAAAAAAAAAAAATCCCACAGTCTTTCTGGCCTAAAAAACCAGAGGTAGAATGTAAGGCATCCATATTTGCTAGAAAATAAGGTTTTTATTTTTAAAAAGAGAGAAGCATTGATTGGGAACCTCAAATGTTATGTACAAAGTCTTCCCAAATATCTGGCTGACTTCTGAACTACAAATGTACTATACCCACTCTTTCTGAGAATGAAAAAACTGAATTAAGATTTAGGCTTCCACCTAAGAGACAGTTTGCAGTCTGGGTAGGGCCAGATTATTGCCTGCTAAGACAAACAAACCAGAATCAATGCTCTTCAGAAGAAAAAAATATAAAACAAAACAGAATTTAGAGTCTTCATAACATAACATTCAGAGTGTACAGAATACAATCCAAAATTACTTGGAATACAAAAACCAAGAAACGTTGATCCACATTTAAGGGAAAAGACAATGAAAGACCTACATTAAGATGGCCTTGATGTGATGAAGAAAAACCATGATTTTAGATTGTTTATTCATGATAAAAATTCTCAGAACTATAACAATAGAAGGAAACTTTTTCAGCCTGATAAAGGTTGTTACTAGTGAACCACACTAGTAACACATTTAATGGTAAAAATGGACAAGTTGCCCCTAAAATCAGGAAAACGGGAAAGAATTCTGATTCTCACCACTTTTCAACTCATTGAAAAGTAGTAATAATTTAGTAGTAATAACTACTAAAAGAAGATAACAATGAAGTGAAGATTAGAAAGCAAGAAATAAAGCTGTCTCTATTTACAAAGGACAAGATTCTTCATATAGACGATCCTAAGGAAGCTACTAAATTATTAAATCAATTTAGCAAGATCACAGGATACCAGTAGGTTAACTTTTAATAATCTATTTTTATATGCTGGTATCACAATATTGCAAATTATATTTTAAAAATCAGACATAAAAAATTCTTAGTAATATATTTAACAAACATCTTGAAAGACCTCTAGAGGGGTCTTGTGGGGCTTTAATGTAATCTGGGTAGAGACTACACATGTTCATTTTATCACTACTTTAAAAACTGTGCATAGATATAATACATATGTTTCATAGGAAGAGTAAAGTGTTTATAGAACATTCCTAGCATACAGTAAGTTATCATTCCCTCTAGGTAAAATCCACTTAGGTAGTATTCTAAATGAGCATTTCATCAGGATAACAGTATCACCTTAGTAGACTCAAAAGCATATGCCTGTATTCCAGCAAAGTTACTTAAATCTGCAACCTTCCACATTCAGATAGATTTTCTCACTTATAAATAAGTCAGAACATGTCACTTTCCTGCTTAAAACCCTCTAATGGATTTACATTCACTTCAGATTAAAAATCTAAATTTTACTATGCCCAATGTGGTCTGCTGCACGCCTCCATGATCTGGCCCAGACCATCACTGTTTCCCTCCATGCACTCCTTTGCTCATGCTGGCTTTATTGCTGGTCCTTGAAAAATATCTCCACTCATACTGCCCTATTCTTTTGAACTGGAAATCTCTTTCTGAGGGTTATCATCCACTTCCAGATGTCTGTTCAAATATCACTCCCTCAGAGACTCCTGCCTGATCACCCTCTTAAAATGGCATCTTCTCAATTCCTATTATCTAAACTGCTCATTTTTTTCTATAAAACTATGACCATTACAATACATTTTACATATATTTATATTATATATGTTATCTATTATATACGCATTTTTTAAAATTAGATCCCTCCCTTAATGGACTGAGAGTTAAGTGCCACTAAATTCTATAGGAACACATACCCGGTTTCATTTGTTGCTATAACTCCAGTGCCTAAGACTGTACTACCTACATGGTTTGCCATCAATAAACAGTCATTGAAAGAATGAAGTAACTAAGGACTCTTTGCTTCTCTTTGCATAGACTCTCTATTAAGTTTATTTTGTTAAATATGATTAAATCCATTAATCTAAGATAATTCGAAAGCATAGAAGATTAACTAACACTCAGACCTGTGAAAGATCAAGCGTTCCATGCCTCATATTGCCAGATTAGCTCACTTCCACAGAATCTCCTTCATGATTCTCAATAGTTTCACCCTTGTGCACACTCTCACATGCACACAAAATTTTTCACAATCTATCACTGGAGTTTTACAATGTGCCTGAACAGTAACAAACACCACTTTTCCCAAGGGAAATGTAATTTCTTTATATAAACATTAGGAGTTATTTCTGGCTAGATTTACTCATTCTAAAAATTACACAATGTGTAATTTAAAAATATTCTCTTTGCTATTGGTATAGTGTGATTAAATGAAATTGCCAACAGTCATCATAATAACATATCCAACTTCATCTATCTTCCTGAGTAGTTTTATAATTTAGTTAGCTTTTATTGTATTTCATCACAGTTTTGCATTACTGCATAAATTCCTTAAGGCATTTCACACATTAATAGTTATTTCATCCCAAATTTTAATCTTAAATATCACTTTATTTTGGTTCCTGTGATAATGGAATCCATCTGTATATTGACATGACTTTGACAGAAAACAAGTGGTTGCCAAACATTCTGTAGAATTACACTCAGTGCCAGTTTGGTTTTGGCAAATATTAATGGAAAAGAAAGCACTAATGAACCCTTTGTCTAGAATAATATTTGATACTTATACAGTTCCTCTCATCAAAAGACATCAAACATGCAACAAGTGAAAATCTCATTAACCTTCAAAATATCCCTGTGAGAAAAGTAGAGGTCATATATTTCTACTCCAGTTTCATGCACTTTCTGTTCTACCTTTCACATAGATAAAGCTTTTAAATAATGACACATACAAAGGTAGGTAGGAAGGAAAGGAAGCTGTCCCTTATCCACAGAAAAATTATTTAAACCAGATTTGCTCAGACACTGGATTCAAATTAAATTTTGATAGGTTTCTTTAGAGCATTTCACACATGAAGACAGATGTTAGTGATTACACAATTTTTTGAAATGTGTTATAAATTGATTAAATCTAATATTGGTCAGGAAGCATTTTGTTACACAGTATATTACAGTTCCTTGACTATATCTCAAATAATATATTTTCATGAGTGGCAATTTTATTAGTTCATTCACTCATTGTTTTAAAATCTTCATAAATAAAAATTCTAAGTCAAAAATGAACCTTGGAACTTGGATTCTTCTGTCCATGCTGCCTCCTCAGTTGCCAGCTATTGGCTTCCTCTCCCTTCTAGCTTAAGTCAGAGTCTCGTACTTCTCCCTCCATCTTTCCCCTCCCCCATGCCCATAATTTCCTCTATATTACAGTGATTCTCCACGTGTGATCCACAGACCAACGGCATCAGTATTAACTGGGCACATGCTACAAAAGCAAAACATCAGTCCCCACCCCAGACCTAGTAAATCAGAGTCTCTGGGACTGGGTCCCAGCAATCAGTATCTTGGGTTGTGACTCTGATGGTGCTAGGGTTTGAGAGTCACTTTTTATATATTGTACTAACCACGCCCATGAAAGTCTTATGCTATAGGCTTAGACCCATATTTCTCAAGATAAATAGTGTATATGGTGTTCTATCTGTTGCAGTGCTTAATGCAGCTATTTTCCTTATTTCTGAAGACTTCTCTAAGGAGGTAACATTAAATTAAGATTGGGGGACTTCCCTGGTGGCACACTGGTTAAGACTCTGCGCTCCTAATGCATGGGGCCTGGGTTCAATACCGGCTTAGGGATCTAGATCTCACACGCATGCCGCAACTAAAAGTTTGCATGCCACAACTAAGGAACCCACGTGCCACAACTAAGGATCTGGTGAGCTGCAACTAAGGAGCCCGCCTGCTGCAACTAAGACCTGGCGCAACCAAATAAATAATTATTTTTAAAAATTAAGATTGAAAAAGACAGAAGAAACTAGGCGTGCCCAGAACAACGGATAGGATTTTTGAGGATGCAGAAACTGTGTGAAAGCCCATGGCATGAAAAGCATGTTGCATATAAGTAATATAAAGTGGCCAATGAGTGTTCAACATAGTGGACACATGGAAAGGATGAGAGAGATGAGAGAACAGGTATGTAGGAGTCAGATTTAGCTTCTTTCATTTAGAAAAACACATGTGAAATTCAGATGTATTACGCAAATTGATAGTTTGCCCTTCCTATTACTTAATTTTAGTCCATTATATCAATGTAGTGTAGTTTCTTTAAACATCCAAAGTAAAAAGTTTAGATTTTATTGTAAAAAATGAGAAAAGTCTTTGTGGGTAAAAAGCACTGGAGTGACATAATCCATTGGTGTCTGTAATAGATAAAGATGTTCGCTTGCACCATAGTTAATATATTTTTGAAAGGTCTAGTAACGCAACATGGCATGAAAGGAAGAATAAGTTTGATTAATAAAATACAAAATTAACTAGCACCTCCATCACATCACATAATTACCATTTCTTTCTTTTTTTGATGAGAACATTTCAGATCACTCTCAGCAATTTTCAAGTATACAACATAATTCTATTAATTATAATCACAATGTTGTCCATTAGATCCCCAGAACTTATTCATCCTCTAACTGGAAGTACGTACCCTTCAAATTGAAATATATAAATGTAACAATCAGTATACCATACACCTCAAACTTACACAATATTTTATGTCAATTATATCTCAATTAAAAAGTACAAAATTAATTTCACATGCTTATAACTTGGAAAATGTTTAAAAACTCAAATAAAAAGCACCTAGAATCAGTAATAGGAAATATAAATAGTAACATTACTATTGGATGGGGGGGGAACTTCGAAGCAGATAGTCCTAGCTTCTGATTGAGTAGCATCATTTACAGAATAGGTTCTTTTGATAGTTATTTAGTTTCAATGGGCATCAGTGTCCTCATGTGTAAAGCAGGAGGAAATAATATATTTTTGCAGGTTTGCACTTAAGATTAAAATAACAGTACAGCCCACTGCTAACATCATACTCAATGGGGAAAAGCTGAAAGCTTTTTCTCTAAGCTCAGGAACAATACAAGGATGACCACTCTCACCACTTTTATTCAAATAATATTGGAAGTACTGGCCTGAGCAATTAGGCAAGAAAATAAATAAATAAAAGGCATCCAAATTGGAAAGGAAAGAGTAAAACGGTCACTATTTGTGGATGACATGATATTATATATAGAAATCCCCAGAGACTCCACCAAAAACTGTAAGAACCAACAAATGAATTCAGTAAAGTTGCAGGATACAAACTCAATATACAGAAATCAGTTGCATTTCTATGCATCAATAACTATCAGAAAAAGAAATTAAGAAAATAATCCTACTTACAGCTGAATCAAAAAGAAAATACCTAGAAATAAATTAACTAAGGAGGTGAAAGACCTGTACAGTGAAAATTTTAAGACATCCATAAAAGGAATCAAAAAAGAAACAAATAAATGGAAAGATATTCCATGTTCATGGACTAGAAGAATTAACATTATTAAAATGTCCATATTACCCAAAGCAATCTGAAGATTCAATGAAGACCTTATTAAAATTCCAATGGCATTTTTCACAGAAATAGAACAAACAGTCCTGAAGTTTGTATCTAACTACAAAAGACTGGGAGTAGCCAAAGCAATCCTGAGAAAGAGCAAAGCTGGAGGCATCACACTCCCTAATTTCAAACAATATTACAAAGCTACAGTAGTTAAAACAGCAGAGTATTGGCATAAAAACAGACACATAGATCAGCAGAACAGTTGAGAGCCCAGAAATAAATCCATGCATATAGGTCAATTAGTTTACAACAAAGGAGCCAAGAATATACAATGGGGAAAAGACTATCTCTTCAATAAATGGTGCTGGGAAAACTGGACAGCTGCATGCAAAAGAAGGAAACTCAACCACTATATTACACCATACACAAAACTTAACTTAAAATAGATTAAAGACCTGAACCTACTGAATTAGAAAAAATATCTGCAAATAATATATCGTATAAGGAGTTAATATCCACAATATATAAATAACTCATACAACTCAATAGTAAAAAAAAATCAATTTGATTTAAAAATAGGCAGAGGATCTTAATAGACATTTCTCCAAAGAAGAGATACAGAGGGCTAACAGGTACATGAAAAATGCTCAACACCACCAATCAACAGGGAAACGCAAATCAAAACCACAAAGATATATCATCTCACACCCATTAAATGGCTATTATCAAAAATAAATGCTGGTGAGGATGTAAAGAAAAGAGAACCTTTGTGAACTGCTGGTGGGAACGTAAATTGGTGCAGCCACTATGGAAAATGGTATGGAAGTTCCTCAAAAAATTCAAAACTGAACTACCATATGATACAGCAATTTCACTTCTAGGTATTTATCTGAAGAAAACAAAAACACTAACTCAGAAAGGTATATGCACCCCCATGTTCATTGCAGCAAAATTAACAATAGCTAAAATATGGAAACAACCTAAGTGTTCATCAATGGATGAATAAATAAAGATGTGGCATGTGTGTGTCTGTGTGTGTTTGTATAAACACACAATGGAATATTATTTACCATGAAAACGAATGCAATCTTGCCATTTACAATAACATGGATAGACCTTGAGGGCATTATGATAAGTAAAATACATCAGACAATACTGTATGATCTCACTTACATGGACAGTCCAAGACAAAAAAAAAAAAAAAGCAAAATAAAACAAGCTTATAGAGAACAGATTAGTGGTTGGCAGAGGTGGGTTGTGAGGATGGGCAAAATGGGTGAAGGGATTCAAAAGGTACAAACTTCCAATTATAAAATAAATAAATCATAGGGATGTAATGTACATCACGGAGACTATTGTTAATAATACTGTCTTGCATATTTGAAAGCTGCTTAAAAAGCAGATCTTAAAAGTTCTCATCACAAGAAAAAAATTTCTGTAACAATGTATAGTGACAGATGCTAACTAGACTTAAGTTGTGGTGATCACTTTGCAACGTACACAAATATCGAATCATTATATTGTAAACCTGAAACTGATATGTCAATCATACCTCAAAAAATGACAGTGCAAGTAAAGACCATAATAGAGAAAAAGTACCTCCAAATTAACTATTAAGATCATCCATAGGATCTCCACACTGCAAATATATGGGAGCACATGTACACATGTACCTTTATTTTCCTATATAATAGCAATAACCAATTTAAAAATACAATGGAAAAACATAAATTACATAAGAAGGGAAGCTATCATTTAATAAGAATATTGAAGCAAAAACTGTGTATTTATCAAAACATTTTAAAACGTAGAAGAAAATACTCTCTTACAATTCTAAGCATGTATCATATCTGAACAGGTTATGTTTTTCATATAAAAATATTAAATTATTTTTCATATTAAAAATAATTTAATTAATAACTTAAAAACTTTTAAAAGTATTAAATTTATTTATGACTTTGGAATAAAAATATATTTTTAATAGAAACAAAATGCAAAAATGAAGAAAAATAAATTTCATCGCATTAATGTTTAAAAATTCCATGAGTCACAAAGATTTTATAAATGTATTTTTTAATTTACATATGGTAAAATTCACTCTTTTTGCTATTCAGTTCCATGAGTATTGACAAGTGATAAAGTCTTGTAACCAACCACCACAACTGAGACAGAGAAGTTATATCAGCCCTCAGAGATATCCCTTTATGGTACTTGGTAGCCAGACCCTCTCTCCTCCTCTTCTACCACCTATCAATAATGTTTTTTACTATAATTGCCTCTTCCAGAATGTCATATAAATAGAATCATCCAATGTGAAGACTTTAGAGTCCTACTTCCTACACTTAACACATTTGCAATTCAGACATGATGATAAAACTATTATACACATTCCCATACAGGTTTATGTGTAAATATCAGTTTTCATTTCTCTTGAGTAAATATCTATGTGTGAGATAACTGGGTCATACAATAAGTGCATGTTTCACTTTATAAGAAAGCACAACACTTCTCCAAAGTGGCTGTACCATTTCACATACAGGCAATGTATGAGTTCTAACTGCTTCATATCTGTGTTAGCACTAGATATTCTCAAGTTGTTTGTTTCTTTGTTTTTTAACATAGCCATTTTAATAGGTGTAAAATGGTATCTCATTGTGGCTTTAATTTTCAATCCCATAATAACTAATAATGAATATCTTTTCACTAATTGTTATCTATATATATTTTTGGTTAAGTGTCTTCTTAGTATTTTTTCTATTTTAAAAATTTGATTTGTTTTTGTCATTATTGAGTTTTGAGAATTCATTATATAGTCTGGATACAAATCCTTTATCTATTATTTTCAAATATTTTCTCTACTCTATGACTGTTCATTCTGTTAACTTTATCAGAAAAGAGAATTTCAAAATTGTGGTTAAATCCAATTTATAATTTTCTTTTAATGGACCATAACTTTGGTGTTGTACTAACAACTCTTTGTCACATGCAAGGTCACAAAGATTTACTTTCAAACACTTCTGGTAGGGATGTCAAATAGTACAACCACTTTGGAAAACAGATGAACAGTTTCTTAAAAAGTAAAACATACACCTGTTGTAAGATTCAGAAATCAGACTCCTAGTTAGTTACCCAAAAGAAATGAAAGCACATATTCATACAATGGTTTGTCCATGAATATTCATAACAACATTGTTTGTAGTAACCAAAAACTAGAAACAACCTGACTGTCCATCAAATGTGAATCGATATACAATTTATGATCTATCCATAAGTGGAACAATACTCAGCAACAGAAAGAATTTATTGATATATACAACAAATGTTTCTCAAAATAACTATACTAAGTGAAAAAAGCCAGACAAAAAGAATTCATAAATTAGTATTCTATTAATATAAAGTTCTAGAAAATGCAAACCAATCTATAGTGACAGGACACAAAGTAGTATTTTGTCTAGGGAAGGGGTAGTGGTGCAGAGAGAAATTGGGTTAAAAAGTGATACAAATAGATTTTGGAGATTTTACATATGTTTATTATCTAAATTGTGGTGATGGGCTCATGGATGTATACATATGTCAAAACACATCAACGTGTACATTTTAAATATGTTCAATGTCTTTTATGTCAGTTATACTTCATTGAAGCTTTTAAAACAGTCATACAGTCAAAATGACAAAAACAATAGGAAATCCTGAATTAATGGATTACAAATACTAAAATGTCTGGACTTTTGACATATGTGTAGGAAAATAATTTGAAAGTACAAAGACATCTGAGCAATTAAGAGATATAACTACAAATCCTCAGCTTTTACCTCTATCTTTTATGTCATCATAATCATAATAAATATTTATGAAATATTTAATTTCTATATCCAGGTTGATAGCAAACATAAGTTGTTTAACATACCTTTGGAAAGTTAAAAAATGGGTATTTACTTATACTACTCACCATCAATTTTATTCCATGTAGAAAAATTATAACATTTTGCAACTTTCCATGCATACATCTGTGCAAGTTAAGATTTATTTTCTTATTTCCTCAATCCTAGTCTAGAAATACACATTTTGGGAAGAGCTAAAGAATGTCTGAGGTGTGTATCTGTATTTGAAAGAATGTCGGAATCTTGAAATGGATTTTAGTTTGTGGTAAAAAGCAACATTAGAATGGAATTTGTTTTTTAGTATGATTCCTCTTGAGAAAATATTGTCTGATAAATAAGAATCCATGTTTTATGTCCTGGCAAAAACAAAAGGTTTATACAAGTTACCTAGGGATATTTCTGATACATCATGTCAAAATTAATAAAACTGTAGACAATGACCTTTTCCCACAAATCTCTTAGGGATGTTCTGTTTTATACTGCTTTGGCTTGCAGTGGTATAACATCTGAAAAAAACATCCACATCAAGCTTAAAAAATAAGCATAAATAAGTTTAGCCCATCAGTGTGCCTCTAAATGTACTAAATGTTGGTGCTTATTATTGCTGTTGCCTCCCTAGTAATCAAAGAAATGGATGACTCGCTCACAGAAAGCAAGTGCCAATTTTGTCTCAGTAGTCAAAGTGTGGTTTGGAGTAGAACCATTCTGAGAGAAAAAATATGACAGAAATAAGGAGTCTAAGAGCTAGAAACCTTGTTTCTCTGTGCATTCCTTACATGGTATCAGCGACACTCCCATATACCTTCTCCCTGATTCTATCCTTATTATGAAAAACATCCCATGGGTGACTAAGAATGTTCACATCTGATAATGGTGAACCATTCTTAAGCTTACTCATCAGGGTAATCAGCTGGCATAATACTTTTAGTTGTAATGTTTCGCTAGCTTTCCCAGTACTAGTAATATACTTGCTAATATATTAATACACTTTAGAATATTTCCTAATTCTTCTTGCCCCTGACACCAGTCTAGACTTCATATCACCAAAAAAAATTCTTATCCTTTGACTATCAAATAGATTTTTAATATTTTGATGTTGTTTTCAGAGCCTCTGGGTTTTTTTGTTTGTTTTTCCAATATTATGTTCTCAACATTATATCCTTCATTGATTTTATTATTATCGATCAAAGTTTTTTTAGTGTCCATCATTAATTTTCTATCATTATCCATCTTCCGCTGGGTCATTTGAGCCAGAACAAATTATAGCGAGGGAGTGTGGATAAAAAGGTATTTTCCAAAAATGCATTCATTTTTAATTTTTAATATATTACTCAATTTCAATATATTACTCAATTTTTAATATATTACTTTTTCTTAAGAGTCAGGACTAATTAAACTGACAAAATTTAGTGTCATCCCCTTCACATGAAAAACTTTAAATCCTTAACTTAACTTTCACATGGATTTTACAGTATTTTTTTCACCTTTGAGTCTCCTTGAGGCATCCTCCACGGACTTGAAGGTGGATGTATGTATTAACTATTGTTTCAGTAATTATTCATAACAGAGTGCTACAAAAGTGGGAAAAGATCATATATTTCTCACTCCCACATCTAAGGGCTGCCTGTGGAGACACTGCTCCACATGTTTTGTTCTGGGCCCAAGGATGGAAGGGCAGGGGCTGTTCAAGGCATGGTTTCCTATGACAATGGCAAACATGCAGGACAGCAAGGGAAATAGAACAAGCATTTAAAGGTTCTGTCTGGATTGCATCCATTGGCCAAAGCAAGCTACATGACCAAACTCAAAGTGAGGAAGTATACTCTTCCCATGGAGGAGGTGCTATCTGGGAGCTAAGTGGTGAGTATTTGCTGAACAATAATCTATCTAACACACCAGTAGAGGACTTGTAAACCCTTTACAAAAGTTAAAAGTTTAAAGAAGTAAAATAGTAACTAGTCTGGAATTAGTGGTTCAGTGAGAAAGACATATTGATTTATTTTCCCATAAAAATATAGTTACATATGGAGATTAGAATCAATTTTTAAATTACATTTTGGGTCAAGTGTATTTGAAAACTGGCCTGAACCCAAACCACCATGAATAGCATTATTTATGTGTTCCAAGTCATAAAAGTTCAACCTATCAACACTTTTTAAGGGAAAAAGAGCAATTTGGGGATGGACAGCATATACTGCTGTACTTTTTATACTTCCCACAGAACACTTAGAATTTTATTTTTGATTGAAATGATGGAAGCTTAGAAGAGGATGTGAGTTTAATTAGATGTGCATTTCCAGGTCTGCATAAAAACATAGCCCACAGCACACACCAGTTTCTGATATATTAACAGAAAGTTGTCTTAGAGTATCTTGTGTACTTTCTTTTCTTAGGTTTGTGTATTTAACATAAACTATATAGTCATCTTTTAAAACTGCCATTCATCTATTTATATTACACGATAGATTTTAACACAATAAACAGTGGTTAAATATAACCTCAAAAAAAAAAGAAAAAAATGTTCAAGTAGGATATGTAACCTTATACTTGCTCATCTCCCTCTTCTCTCTCTGAAGCATTCAGGTGACCCGACAGCAAACTTGTCAAAGGACAGGTATGTGGTGCGATGAGAAAAACACACAGGCAGTGCATGCACATACACACATACCATGATAAGCTCTTAAATACGTGAGCTTCCTAAGGTCCCTTGATATTTAATCAGGCCCTAGTGTCTACATTAGCTGATTTATTTCTTAGAAATTCCATTATCTATGCTTATTATTATGACAATAAAATAAATATGATTTTGAATACTCAGAATCTTAGATAATCTAATTAAAATATATTTTATTGAGTTATAACTGAAACAACATATTAGTTTCAGGTATATAACATAGTGATTTGATATTTGTAAATACTGCAGAATGACTACAACAATAACTCTACTTAACATCCATAAAATATCTATTTAAATATATAACTAGTCCTTTCAAATTCTCTAATAGAAGTAGGGAGTTTATTCCCCTTATAATAAAAGTTAACATTGTGTTTATTAATTACTTATCTATCTTTCTTCAAGCAGACTGAGCTAATTCTAATATTGACATTCATGACCCAGTAAACATGTCTAAAATTTTATGCCAACTTTCAACACCAGATTTATTTTGTTACCATTCAATAATGAAACATTACAAAGTAACATACCTGATAAACAGTCTAGGACATATATAGAGGCAGAATTCCATGGAATTTGTCTTGGTATCTGATTCAGGATAAGTTGGTTTAAGATACTTTGGCACAAACTAAGTGTTGAAACATTCTGCATTACTTGGTCCATTAACAAACTTTTATAATTCTAGCACATTAACAACTATGGAATACAATAATCATGACATAAAAATATATCAATAATTTTGTGATATCTGATTGTAGCTACCTGTGAACTATACCAGTGGGTACCATATCTCTACCCCACCCTAAGTTCTCTAGTGTCAGCATTTGGGGATCTCTCAAACCAAGCAGTTGTTTGTATTGTGGCTGTCAGTCATAAGAGTAGTTTGCAGACTAGAAGGTATTGCCTTGCAAATGGAAACAAAAATCTGTTGGCCTGCTACAGTTTTATAAATCTAGGTTTAGAAGAATCTTGTACTAGTTCATCTGGGCCAGTTTTCAGGGCCCATGTCAATGTGATATTTTCTTGTAAACCAGCAGTTGTGTGACCAGAACACAGGAGACTTGTCTTAAATACAAGGCAAAACTGAAAATATACATCCTTTTCCCCATGTCCCTAACTCTTAGCTTCTGGTATGTAAAATTCCTAGTATGTCAAATGTAGAATATAGTAAGGACCAATGAAGATGATGGAAGGCTTTAAATTAATCCTGGTAACAGAAGGTCTGGCCTTTGATCTGCCTCAAGGATCTGTTTTCATCTGCATCAGTATCTGACATCTGCAAAATCTAAATTCTCCAATTGTTGCTAATTTGTCCTCTAGTTGAGGAGATTTCACTCCTGTTTTCTTGATATAGTGGTACTACCTAGGGGGAATGGGAAGAAGATTGATCCTTAGGGACTGAGCCAGGGTTTTCACTGCCCTACTGTGTGTGTGTGTGTGTGTGTGTGTGTGTGTGTGTGTCTGCTCTGAGCAGAAGCAGCACATCCTGGCATGTTTCCCATCACTCCTCACCTCAAGATGCAGTTATTTTATAGTCATATCATAGAGATAATTTATTGTCAAATACCTCTTCACCCCAGAATAAAAATGTACATGTCAGACAAAAACATATAAGCACATTATAAGACTATCTCTTGGTACACTTCTAACCCATATGCTTGTACTCTTGACTTACATGCATTAAGTAGGAATGGAAATAAAACATTTCTCTATTGATACAAATGGTAAACATGCTGATATTTGAAAGACATGCTATATTACAAAAAATAAATACTACATAATATTTAAACTATTTGGCAATTATCTTTCAACTTTCATGTGTCTGTTACACAGACCTGGGTAGCATTTATCATGCACTCCTACTAAGATACAGAACCTGGAGAAGGGGTGGTTCATTTGTTAGGATTAGATTCACTAGATTTATCTAAAATCTCCAAAATTAAATTTCAAAAGTGTCTCAAACAAGACAGAGTTTCTCTGTCACATAAATGAAGTATAGATATCACTAGTCCTGGGCCAGTAATCTCAACTCCTTAAAAAAGTAATTTCTTAAGTTGATACATATCCACTTACATCTTATTGGTAAAAATTTAGTCACATGGTCATTTACAGTTGTAAGCAACCTGGAAAATGTTGTATTTATTCTGAGCAGCAAAATAAAAACTTCTGAAAGAAGTACTTGAGACACTTTAAAGAACAAAAAGATAAAATTAAATCTATGGAGACTCAGCTTTGAGAGAACTACACAAAAATTAAAACAGACAATAAATTAAACTAAAAAGAATAAAACCACTTTATTGATTAAATAAGTATATTTGGGTACCTACTAGGCACCAGCATATTCTAGGCACTGGGATTCCTAAGTGAAAACACAAACACAAACACACACACACACACACACAATCTTTGCCTTCATGTGGCTTACATTTTAGTGGATGAAAACAGGGTTTTTTTGTGTGTTTGTTTTGTTTTGCTATACTTCCATAGGTAGACTGATTTTGCTAAAATTGAGAAATCATTCTGACTTTCTCCTGAGAAGCCTCCTGGTACCTAAAATTCCAGGTGGTTTTGTATTGATAAAGTGGTCTGTGTTTCCAATCCTATGCCTGTGGCAACAAAGTATTCAACTCCATATTCCCATTTTGTTAATAGTATCATCCTCTTTCTGTTGCTCACACTTACACACCTGTGTCTCTCATTTGTAGAGAAACAAAATACCAGTTATTGTCTCCACAAGCTGATCTATACCATCCTTCATCTTTTTTTTCTTTCTTTTTTTTTTCTTTTTGCGGTACGCGGGCCTCTCACTGTTGTGGCCTCTCCCGTTGTGGAGCACAGGCTCCGGACGCGCAGGCTCAGCGGCCGTGGCTCACGGGCCCAGCCGCTCCGCGGCATGTGGGATCTTCCCGGACTGGGGCACGAACCCATGTCCCCTGCATCGGCAGGCGGACTCTCAACCACTGCGCCACCAGGGAAGCCCACCATCCTTCATCTTTAAAAAACAACAACCACAACAACAACAAAACTCCAAGAAACCCAGGATTTTAATTTCCTGATTCTTCTTTCCACCAACAGATGGGATATTTGCACCATATTCTCCCCTCTCTCATAATCTAATCCTACACTGGATCCTGAGTTTTGTTGAGATGGATTTATTTGTTTAATTTCAGCCTATGACAGTCTTTTCCCTTTTGTGTGTTTATTCCATTTCAGGAATACTTATTAAGCATCATTACAATGTTTTCACCAACTTTGAATCTTTTGTGAGTCCACTGTTATCTTGCACTGTAATTGCAGTTAAAAATAGTTATAGCTCATTGGGGCTTCCCTGGTGGCGCAGTGGTTGAGAGTCCGCCCGCCGATGCAGGGGACACGGGTTCGTGCCCCGGTCTGGGAAGATCCCACATGCCGCGGAGCGGCTGGGCCCGTGAGCCATGGCTGCTGAGCCTGCGCGTCCGGAGCCTGTGCTCGGCAACGGGAGAGGCCACAGCAGTGAGAGGCCCGCGTACCGCAAAAAAAAAAAAAAAAAAAAAGTTATAGCTCAGAAAAACAGCTTTATGGCAACATAAAGGCTAAATACGAGGGTGCTTCAGTGTCAGAGAGCCTACTACACAGGGGTTGAAGTATTTAAGAAGATGCTGTACCTCTTTATCCCTATCACTTGTTTAAGGCATGTGAAAGAAAACATGTGCCACCTGATATTCTCTGATAGGAAATTCTTCTGAAAAAATAATTGCTGAAGATGCTTTTAAGAGAAAAAGAGGGGAAAAAAGATTTGCTGGCTAAAAAGTAATGTAGCTTTTCAAGAGCTAGGAGGATAATTATAGATGTGTACATCTATGTGTATGTGTGTGTATATATATAAACATATAACTTATATATATATATGAGGTATATATAATGCATTGTGTCACACACTGTGAATATATGCATGACAAAGTAGGTGGAAGAAGGGGTAAAATTAGATTTGTATCAATTTACTTGTAGGTATATCCATTATATATAAAGTTGCTATCGATACATTGTTAAGCAAGTTTTAGATTTATTCATATAGTATGATTCTATTCATATAAAACAAAAAAATTAAAATCCATACGTATCTGTGTACATATACAAATATATATGTGGAAACAAGGAGAACTTGGTGTGAAAGACTGGACACCAAATTTCCTAACACTTTAACAATTAAGAGCACCCTCTGAAAAACATTTAAGTGCTGTTATTTATGAACTGCATTCTTTCCTCTTTGATGCCCTGAGAGAAACAAGTAATAAGGTAACATTTTCAATTAGTATTCAACTGCTTTCTATTTTATTTGCAGAAAATGATAGAAAACCATTCAGAGGCGTAACTACTTGGGCTCTGGTATACAATGGGACTAAACATGTTTAAAACATATTTTTCAGATTTTAAATTTGACAAAATACATAGACTCTTGGGTAACTCCTATTTTTCAATTTTAGCTTTCTGCATTTGGCAATATTTTTAGAGGAATATTAATATGTATAAAATTTAGTTTTTTGTAAAATAAATCACCAATTCATCATAAATAATAGTATGCCATGCATTTTAAATTCAATTTCAGAATTTCAGCCAGCTGTAACTGCCAAGATAATACTACAATCAGGCTTGTTTCTAAGTTAGTGATGTGGCCCTTAGTTATAACGTGCAACATGAAGACACTGATCCCCCAAAATACTTAGGGATATATCGGTCCTCACCAAGTTTTAAATTGCCACTTTAATTGGAGCAGAAAAAATTTAGTTTCTGCCAGATATGTTAATTTGTGCTTATGAGAAACCCTATTAACTGGCTTCATGTTTTAAATGTGTTCCAGTGATCGCTTATCATCCTTGTAGATTGGAACCAGGCATCTGCCCAGTTGGCCCAGGACTTAATGAAGGACTACTCTTCACATCAGCTGGCAGTGAGTAGACAGCTCAGTAATGTGTAGACAGACAGACAGACAGACACACACACACACACACTCACAACCCCCTCCTAGATGCTCTCTGTGTAATTCAGCATCTGTGGGACATCTAAATATCTGGTTTTGCCTTTCATTCCCCATCTCATACGTGAGTTTCTATGCATATATAATCTCATTTCCACCATTCTGCATGAAGATCTGCACATCTTTCAAACAAGGAAGGTAAATGGCCTTGACGCCTTTCGATGTACTTCCCATCATCCCATTAAAAGCCTCATTTACCTACAATCTACCTTCATATTCAACAAGGTTTTTTCTCCTGTGTTACTAAGATATCACTGACATAAAACACTGTCAATTTAAAGTGTACAACTTTAAAATTTCATATACATATATATTACCATTTTTTTGTGTGCGGTGAGAACTTTTAAGATTTACTCTCCCAGCGACTTTCAGGCATACGGTACAGTATTAACAACAGTCACCACACTGTACATTAGATCCCCAGCACTTACCTTATAACTGGAAGGTAAGTGCCACCTTCACCCATTTTCCTCTCTCCCTCCACCACCCCCCCACCAATATTCCGTTTCTGTGAGTTTCGTTTTTTAGATTCCACATATAAGTGAGATCTAACTTATTTCAAGTTTTTAAGTTGCGTTTATGTTTTAGCTTTTCATTTTGAAACAGCCCTAGTGTTTCGCGCAGCTCTCAGCCTATCGATTGCATGGCTATCGTCTAGAAATGCCTGGGGGCCCAGCTCCCAGGGCGCGAGTGGGTCCTCTAAAGACTTTTCCCCCTCAGAGGCGACCTGTGGCTGGACCAGCCCTTGTTGTTCCCGTTATGACTGCAAGAGGCACATCAGCACCAACTGTCAGGGAGCTTTGAAAAAAAAAAAAAGTTTTATTACTCACACGTCCCACAGCACTCCACTCGCACAAGTCACAGGTAGAGAAAGCTGGCGCATGGGCGCCTGGGGCTCTGCTCTGATTGGGGGCGAGGGGAGGGGCGGGGGCGGTCTCAGGGGTCACTCTTTATTGGTGAATTCAAAACCTAAGGGCGGGAAATAAAGCCCAGGGAGGGAAAAAACAAGTGACGAAGCATCAGTTATCTACGTCAACTTGAGACCTCTAGTGCAAAGGAAACTTCAGGGCTGCGGCAGCCTGGCTCTTTTTCTAGTCATGTAGCTGGCAATGTGTTTATTTGAGATAGCTGTCTTTGAAAAGCTTAATGCCCGGCACCTGCGTTACAATCAAAAAAGCCAACGGTCAGGTGCTCACACTCCACATAGATTGGCAGCAAGTTCCAAAGGTAAGAGAGGACCCCGGTACCCTTCCCCAAATTCGCCCTAAAGATTACCTCCTACGTAATTCTAGTACAAAATCAAAACCAGGAAGCTGGAATTGGTACAAGTGTGTCTACCTCTATGCCATTCGACCCATGTGTACATTTGTGTCATCACCAATTCAGTCAAGATACTGAACTCTTTCATAACCACAAAGATCTCCCTCATGCTACGCTTGACAGTCACACCCATCGCCCTCCCCCCACCATCCCTAACCCACGGTAAACACTAAAATGCTTTCCATTTCTATAATTTTGTCATTTTTAAAATGTTATGTAAACTGAACCAGACAGGATGCAATATTTTAGATTAGGGGTTTTTTACTTGGCATAACGTCCTGGAGATCCATCCAGGGTCTATCCTTTATCCTTTTTATTCCTGAGTAGTATTTCAAGGTATGGTAGTACAGCTGACTCTTGAACAAGACAAGTTTGAACTGTGCTGTTCCACTTATATGCTTATATATTCTTTTCAATAAGTACTACACAGATCCATGGCTGGTTGAATGCGAGAATGCAGAACTGTGGATTTGGAGGGCTGATTATAAAGTTATATACAGATTTTTGACTGCAGGGGGTGGGGTAAGCACCCCAACATTTATGTTATCCATGGGTCAACTATACTATATTTTGTTTACTATAGTTCTTTCCAGATTTTGGTTTTTTGCTGCTATGAACATTCATATACAGGTTTTTGTGTGGATGTAAGTTTTCATTTCTCTAGGTTCAGAAGTACAATATCATATACTTGGGTCATATAGTAAATATATGTTTAGTTTTGGGGTTTTTTTTTAAAGAAACTGCCAAATTATTTTTCCAGAGTTACTGTAACATTTTACATTTGCAGCAGCAGTATATGAGTGATCCAGTTTCTCTGTGTCTTTGCCAGCAATTGGTACTGTTTCTTTTAAAAATTTTAGTTGTTCTAATAGGTAATCTCATCACAGTCATGATTTGCATTTCCCTAGGCTAGTTATGTTGAACACCTTTCCAAGTGCTTATTGCTATCTTAGTGTCACCTGCAGTGAAATATCCCTTCATGTCTTTTGCTCATTTTCTAATTGGATTGTTTGTTTTTAACTGGTGGGTTTTGAGAGTCCTTTAAATATTCCAGATATGGATCCTTTATCAGATAGGTAGTTTGCAAATATTTTCCCCAAGTTTCTCGCTTGTCTTTTCATTTTCTCATTAAGGTTTTTCACAGAACAGATATGTTAATTTTGCTGCAGTCCGAGTTATATATATATATATATTTTTTTTCTTTTGTGGATCATGTTCTTTGTATTGTGTAAGAACTCTTTGCCTAACCCTTGCTCCTGAAGACCTTCTCCCACTTTCTTTGAAAAGTTTTAAAGTTTTACATTTTACATTTAAGTCTGTGATCCATTTTGAGTTTATTTGTATAAAAGGGGTAAGGTTCAGGGTGAGGTTCACTTTTTTTTTTTTTTTTCGGTACGCGGGCCTCTCACTGTTGTGGCCTCTCCCGTTGTGGAGCACAGGCTCCGGACACGCAGGCTCAGCGGCCATGGCTCACGGGCCCAGCCACTCCGCGGGATGTGGGATCCTCCCGGACAAGGGCACGAACCCGTGTCCCCTGCATCGGCAGGCGGACTCTCAACCACGGCGCCACCAGGGAAGCCTGAGGTTCACTTTTTTGCTTATAGTTTTCCAGTTGTTCCAGCACCATTTATTTAAAAGGCTATCCTTCCTCCATTGAATTACATTTGCATCTTTGACAACAATCACTTGGCCCTACTTCTGTGGGGCTATTTCTGGGTTCTTTATTCTGTCCCTTTGATCTCTGCATATATCTCTCTACCAAGAACACAGAATCTTGATTACTAGAGCTATAGCATGTGTCCTGAAATCAGATAGAGTGATTCATCTCACATTTTCTTTTTAAAATTGTTTCAAAATCGTTCCTTTGCTTTTCCATACAAATTTTAGAAAAATTTGCCTATAACTACAAAAAAATCTTGCTGAGGTTTTGAAAGAAATGGATGGGAGTGAAAGTCCAGGCTCCTCAAGGTCTCTCCTTACACTATAGAGGGATGGAGAGATCTTACTGTCCAGTGGGGAGAAAGTCCCTGCTCCCCAGTAGACCTCCTCTGACACCGGCGGTAGATTGGGCTATGTTATTACAGCCTAGCAAATGTGAGTAACTGGGCTCTCTTCTCAGTCTTTACTGGCAAAGTTGTAGGGGGACACAGTACTTTTCTGTGGTGTTTAGCTAGAATAAAGCAGTTATTTTCTAAAAGCTTTCTGTCTTGCTAAGCTCCTTTCCTGGTCTCATGGCTACAGAGAACAGGTTTACAGGTTTTTGTTAGAGTGATTTTTTTTTTTTTCTGTGCTACTGGTGTTTTAGGGTTGCCAGCTTATTCAGACCCAAGTATGAGATATATGAGGCAAAAAGAAAACCCACGATACTCACTACTGTGCATTCCTTGGGTGATTATCCCATAGGTCTTCTTCTGTTTACCTTTCAGCTTCTTCTTATGGTTGCTTTATATATGATGTTTCAGTCTTTCAGTGTACGCAATAGGGTACAAAGGAAAAGTACATCTATTCCACCTTCCTTGAAGCCAGCGTCATAAGTTTATAATTTAACATCTCTTATGTGCCCTGTATTGTGCTATACAAGGAAAGTTTAGATCTTAAGGAAATTATTTTCTACTAGAGAAGGAGCAAACCTATATATATTATTCCTAAATGATGTAAGTGGGAAGAAATAGATATGTACACTTGTCTAGAAATCAGGGGAAGGAAAGCTCCTCAGCTTAAACCAGAAGTTCAGAGACTATTTCTTATAGGGTATGATACCTGAAATGAGACTTAAAATATAAGCAAAATTCACCAGATGAATAGCGTAGAAAAATATCCAATCAAAAATGTACTTACACGAAAAAAAGATAATTTGGCACAATTTATAAAAAAGCTGTTTCAGAATATGAGGATGAAGAAATAGGTAGAGATTAGGCTTTGAAAGTCTTTGAATTATGTCATAAAGATCATATATATGTTTTTCTGAAAGCAAAGTTGAATCATTGAAATGTTTTATAAAACTTTAGGATAGGCCAGACTTCTTTTAAATGGAATTATCTAGAAGTTAGGTAAAGAATAAATAAAAAGGAGATGATATTAAAGACAAGGTGAACAAGAATGAAATTATTGCAATATTTCAAGATATGTATAATAATGGTATTAAACATAGAAATGGAAATAGGAATCTTATTAAGGGAAAATAGAAATATTCCATAGGTAAAATTATCTGTATTAATTGTTGATTTTTCCCTACCCACTGCTATAAGAAAGTATGATATTAAATGTGAAGTTCAGAGGAGAGGTCACGATTTTGAAGGCCTCAATATTAAAAACGAAATAATTATAACATTGTATGGTATACAGAAGTAGAAATATAATGTTATACATATGAAAGTTATAAGTCAACGTTACCTTAATAAAAAAAGTAATTATAGTGAAACACACATTTTAAGGGGAACACACACCAGGAATTTTAGAGTGAGAGTAAGCTAGGACAGAGAACTTTGAGAGAATAACAACTCTGGGTATAGAGATATTTAACAAGGCAGTACCTATTACAAGTATGAACGTAGTATAGAAGCCCAGTAGGAAACCTGAAAAATATGATTGTTCATTTTGCCAATAAGATAGTTTTGGTGTTCCTCGTAAGAGCAGTTTCTCTGGTGTGTGTGTGTCTGTGTGTGTGAAAATTGAATGTTAAGGGACAGAATAGTCCAATAATTTGGGGATAACAGGTATAAAGTTCACATCTTTGTTATTTGAAATCCCAGACAATAAATAAGCTTACTTACAAGCTGATGTGAATGACTTAGCCGAAAAAGGAGAGGAATAATTAATTCTGAAGAAGGCTGAAGGAACAAGCCAATCCAGCTTTAAACAGTGCTCCTCGGGCTTCCCTGGTGTTGCAGTGGTTGAGAGTCCGCCTGCAGATGCAGGGGACACGGGTTCCTGCCCCGGTCCGGGAATATCCCACATGCTGCGGAGCGGTTAGGCCTGTGAGCCATGGCCGCTGGGCCTGAGCATCCGGAGTCTGTGCTCCGCAACGGGAGAGGCCACAACAGTGAGAGGCCCGCGTACCCGCCCCCCCCCAAAAAAAAAACAGTGCTCCTCACAATGTGTGGCACAGAGCAAGTGCTTTTGAATTCCTTCTTGACTAAATGGAAAGTGATTTCAGCCCTTGAAACTGTAGAATAGGAACTATTGATACTTTAGATCAAGTTCCAGATAAATATGTAAGGGTGAGTGGTGTGGCCAGGAATTTAAGATTGTCCGTATCTAGAAGCTTCAATTTCTCAGATTTCAATGGAAATCTTAGTCATCTGTTAAACGTAAGAAGCTCGGTCTTGCATGGTAGTCTTGAGGAAAGAGGTTACATTTATAAAAATTGAGAGGAGACTAAGAAGAAAAATGATTAAGAACAAGGAAAAATAAAAACTAAACTAAAAGACATATGGTTGTTAACCATGTTGCAGGATCAGTTGAAATTGAGAGGGTAGCAATTTATAAGTAAAGCATTCACAATATAGATTTGTCCTTCCTTTGTTCTTATATTTTAACTAACCAAGACAAATTTTTTTGAATAAACTATTACTGGGTTTTATAAAAGAAAATTAAGAAATCCTAATTTGTTTTTTGTTTGTTTGTTCAATTCCAAACATTCTCCCTCATGAAAAAGGATTTTATTAAAAATTTAACTAGCATCTATCAACTATCAAAGTGTATTAGTTATAGTCACTTAATATTTGTTGAGCAGCAAATGGATCATTGAATGAATGGGTTTTTGACATTGTGAAATGGACACAAATATCTGTCCAGTACCAAAATGTAGGCTTTTCATCATGTTAATAGTTTCAAGGACAGTGTTAGCCTCTGTTTCATCTATGTCATCCCTTCCTACTATTCATCATTTTCCAATGTTCAATTATGTTCTTTAGGATGGCAACTTGCCACTGTAATATTAAATTTATTAGAAGAGGCAAATCTAAGCAGTCATCTCATCCATCAATCTGTCTTCTGATTAGATTACATCTAAAATAATTCTATTTATAAACACCTGCAAAAGTGGAGATTCCACAGCTTCTCTTGACAACAATTTAAATATCTAATCTTCTTTGCTGCTAAAAAATGTCTTCCTTAGATTTTCTTCAAATGCCACATGTTCAAAAGGGAGCCAGCTTTCTTTTCTTCCATGTGTGTTTAAAAGATTTGGCCACAATTATAAAAGAATCTTGAGTTTATTCCTGAGAACTGAACCATAAGCAATCTGTAAGTGAACCCTGACTAACATGGTAACTAAATGAACACATTTCAAGGACATATTGTTTTATTATTGACTTTTACTATTTTTATTAAAAGACTGTATATTTTAGGATAGTTTTAGATTTACAGAAAAAATTAAGCAGATACTACAGAGAGTTTCCCATATATCTCCTGCAGCCAGTTTCCTCTATTATTAACATCTTACAATAGTATGGTCCGTTTGTTACATTATGAACCAATTTTGATCCATTATTATTAAACTAAGGTCCATATTTTATTCAAATTGCCTTAGCTTTTCCAAATTCTCTTTTTCTGTTCTAGGATCCCAACCAAGATACCACATTATATTTAAAAGTCATGTCTTCTTAGGCTCCTCTTAACTGTGACAGGTTCTCAATCTTTCCTTGTTTTTGATGACCTTGGTGGTTTTGGGGAGTACTGGTCATATACATCACAGAGCCCCTCTATTGAAATTTGTCCAGTGTTTTTCTCACAATTAGACTGATGTTATGTGTTTTGGAAAGGAGAACCACAGAGTTATAGTGTCATGTTCATCACATCATATCAAAGGTCCATACTTATCAAAATGATTTTTGACTATTGTTGCTGATGTAGGACAGAGATGAAGCTTAAGAAAAATGACCCTATTTAGCCCAATAAATTCCCTTGTTTGAAGTTGACTTTGTCTGAAATTAATATGGCTATACTAGCTTTCTGCTGATGAGTGTTAGCATGGTGTATGTTTTCTCATTCTCTTTACTTGTAATCTGTCAGTGTCCTTATGTATTTAAAGTGGGCTTCTTGTAATCAACATATATTTGGGCCTTGCTGTTTTATCCACTCTGCTAGTCTCTGTGTTTCATTGGTGTTTTCATACCATTCACATTTAAAGTAGTTATCCATACAACATTGGCCTGTGAGACTCCTCAATTTTACTCTACCCCAGGAGCACCACACAGAGCAGATTCAAAGGTCCCCTTTACAATCCAAAGGATCACCCTTTAGGATTGCAGTCATTTTGCTTTTTAATCCCTCAAACCCAAGGAAAAGGCTCAAATGTTAAAACCATTCTCTCTGTGAAGAAAAAGCTACTTGAAATGCACAAGCCTCTTTACTCTCCTCTACATTGGGTTTGGCTGAGACTTAGAAAAACTAGGGACATAAACACCCCTATTCCAAGTCAGGCAGGAGAGCTTTCTAGAGGTTTTAAAATAAAGCAGTGAGAATAAATCTTCAAAATATCTCTCTACTAATTTAGGGTTTCTACCATCATTGCATTACAGGTGGTTAAACAGCCAACTATCCTGGGGCCTGCTAAACATAATTTTAGTGATGCAACTATCTACCTCACATTATCATGTAGTATACTGTTTTCTCAAGTAACATGGCAGAAATATGAAATCTAGACTTTCCCTCACCTGGACACAAGCACAGACATCCCCTGTAACTATGCACCACATTCTTTTCTTCAGTAGTTGATTCAGTGTCTTTCTTTATCTCAGAGTTGAACCTCTTGACCATACTTAACTTCTCAGCCAATCTCACCACAAAGCACGTACACAATGTAATTTAGCAATATGTGTGAACTTTTACTAGCTTTAGATATAGTTCATATATTGTCTAACAAGCTAGGGGGCTTGTTTATGAACTATATTAGTATAACCCTTTCATGCGCTTTATGAAAATTCACGTGCCTAGCTTCCAGAGCAGGAAAAAGCATGCTATTCTTGACCAATGCCATGTACTGCTATAAAAGAAAAGGGAAAACCAGCAAGGAAACGGCCTATTTTGAAAAGCAAAGGGATGCTTACTACTGGAGGGAGGGGAAGCTAAATGGAAGTCGAGTATGTAAATACTGAAGAATGCTCCTGGATTTATCAACAAGGAAGCACTTTGTAACCCCAGAAAGGGCAGATTCAATATAGTAGTAGAGTGAGGGTAGATTGTAATAGAGGAATGAACATGCAGTGAAGCAGTGGAGACATTGAATTTAGGGTTACATTGCAACCAGAAGTTTGAGTTTTTAAGGATCTTTTAAGTCAGGGTGCAAATATTGAGGAAAGCTTATCTCTCTTGTTTCTTCATGTTTTTATTTATTGAGTATTTCCCTTTAAAACTTTTACTTTCTGTCTTTGAATGCAACCTGCCTCAAACTCTTTTTTCACAGTAAGCACAGCACAATGTATGAAAAAATAAATGAGTTGAAAAATACCCTTTCGTATGAGTTGTAGTCACTGTAATGTTTCAAGTATTTTATTCTTAAAGTCTCTTGTTCATCCTCTTTTTCTTTGAGATTCAATTATCCTCTACTTTGAAAGAATCAGAAAATCTTAATATCATCATTTAATGACAATTTTATGGTTACAGGTATTTCTACATAGAGGATTTCTCCTCGAATGTCTAAATGACTTCTTTCTCTCTCTAGATCTGATTGATAATGTAGGAAATATGAAATAGACCTCATTATATTAAGCCTAGAAAAAAAGCACTCTCATCAGCTAGCTGAATGTAGAAGCATAAATAAGGAATATTTATTAAAATATATGAAACTATATTCATAAATAAACTACCTTTGGGTGGTGATATATTACTCATTTTTCATGATGTAATCAGTTTTAAAGTTTGAATAATCACCAGTAGGGCCATCTGGAGTTACTTCCTTTAAACAGTTCTGTCGATGTGGTTTAAATTTCATATTTCAATTGTTATTCAAGTTGATTTAACATTACTATTCAAATTGCTCTCACTAGCATTAGAGAGAGAAAAAGAATAAATGAAAAGAGTAAACTTCTAATTTCTACTAAGCTATACTGTTTAAATTATATATATACATATATGTACATATATATGTAAAACAGTAAAACATTATTTACTAAACCAAAATTACTTAGTGCCAGTTATAAACTGTATTTAGCAGAACTAGAAATAAGAATTGGATGAGCAGGAGAACTAAATGTCATCAAAATAAGATTCATTAATTAACTAAATAATAGATTTTTAGTTCTTCCTGAAGATTGAGGAATAATTACAATCATACTCTGTTCCATGAAATTTGCATGATTTTGAATTAAAATTGAATCCTTAGAGCAAGTAAATTCTAATTTGTTTGGAAGCTGATTTTGAAGGCTATACAACAAGTTATCAAGCACAGTTCTTCATTCTTAAGTGCACAGTTTTTCTGTGGTACATTTTGTGGATTTTATATATTATCAAGGATTCATTTATGATGATAACTTAATTTGCATGGGCATTAAGATAACTTAGTTAAATTCTTGAGTCAATGAAATTCTCCAGTTATTTCATTTTGTCTTCATTCTTTGCCCAGAGTTTTATTGTTAGGCATGTATTCTTTTCCAAATGAGGTGCTTATTTTATAAACATAGAACTAACTGTCCTTAGTGTTTTCCTTACTGTTTTAACACTAATTCTGCAAATGGCACCTGAAGGAATGCTTTGATAACTAAAATATAGAACTAAAGTCATGTTCTTCAAACATAGAATTTAAAAGCATGCAAATAATATATATTTATTCTGCTGTTACTCATTACTCAGCATCTTATCAAGCAAACTAAAGGTCAAAAGAATCAAAATTTGCAATTTAAGAGATCAGAATGAATACTTTTGCTTTAATTTAACAACTAAGAAATACAATAGACCAAATGTTGATTAATTTTTTAATTAAAAGATCAAAATAAAATATTAGTACCTTTATGATTATGAAGGTTATGTTTGTTTAATTGGTTTTCCCTTTATTTTGTTTCAGTTATCTTTAACAGTGTAAGTGTGATTTTTCTACTGTGCTCAGAATTCAAGTTCACGATTGATTAGAGAGTTTGCTCACTGTATTTTTTTAGATTAAAATCTGCAGTTCTCTCAGTCATTGGACCAAAGGGAATTCTGTTTACTTGTTTTCCAAGAGTCACCAAATTATCTACAGTGCTCACCTTTCCACTTTCTGAGGATTCTATGAAGAGAATGAAAGAAGTCATGGGGATCATTAGTGATGCCCAAATTCTAAAAGCACGCATGAACACATACAAAAATCATATGAACACAAACACTCTCACAGGCGACTAAAGAATTCCAAGGCAAATAATAGGTACATATTGCCATTGAACTGGAAAGAAAGAAAGCAACATCTTAATAAGCTAAAGTCATTTTGTTGTTGTTGTTGCAGTGTATATTCAGAAGTCACAAGCAGTATCCTAGTGCCTGAGAATTCTCCCCAAGGACTGTTGTTTAACTAGGCGATATGGTCACCTTTGGCATCCTATCCAGCCTTGTTTCACATAGCCTTTGCCTAACAGCATCCTGAGTTTGTTGAGACATTCATGCCTCCTCTATGGAGGTCATGCCTGGTATTACTGGTATAATAAGAAAAAAAAATAGTTTTACAAGTGCTATTGGATTCCAGAAAGGAGAGATTATTTCTAATTGGAAGAAAATAAAAGGTATTACAGAAGATATAATATTTGATCTGAATGCCGAAGAATTTACTGAATTTATGGGATTTTGATGGGAGAGGTTAGAGAAAGAGCATTCCTCTTAAAGGGGAGAATATTGGCCAAGAAATGGTGTAGTGAAAGTCTGGGTCATCACCAGGAAATAGCAGATAGTCCAGTTTGTCTAGATTACATAATATATCCAAGGAAAACGTCTAGAGGTAAGACAGATATTAATTGGCTTTGGGTAATTTGTGAAGAAATTTGGATTTTATTTTGTAAATAATTGGAAGCCATGTTTTAGAAATATAAACCTACACTAAGGCATAAATAAAAGACATATAACATATCCTGAGGTTGGATCCTATTTTTATATTCTAGGATATATTTAGGATTCTATTTTTTATATACTAGGAAGGTATATAAAAGATGTATTAGTCTGAAAGTTTCTTTAACAAAAATCCTTCAAATCATTCCATCACTGCTTTTTCTTACTGCTTTTATATCCTTTGTATTGTATTTCTATAAATATTTTTCCCTGAAATCAAATTATAAGACTTAATGATAGTTCTTTTCATTTATATGTATTTCTTCTTTAGATCAAGTCCCTAACACACTCTCATATATAAGAAAACAAAATTACTTTCTCAGTAATTGGGAATAATCGCCCCCAATTTATACTAAGGTCCAAACATGCAGTACTCTAATTAAGAGGACAACTACTAAAAAACTGCTTTAAAGTGTATGATCAATAAGTACCTGCTAACAAGCTAAATAAAGGCCCAAGGCTTATATTTTCTGTCCTTTATTTTGCCTCTAGAGAGACTAGAATTGATTGAGGGAAAGGAGAAAGCTAGACAAACTTATTATATAAGGCAATCCAGATACATGTCTTTTTTAAAAAAAATTTTGCTGGAGAATCTGAGAAAGGAAAATGTTAAGTCCCTTGCTTAGAATAATATGTGATTTAGAAAAAAGAAAAAAATAATAACATTAGCTGTCTAGAAACCTACTCTGGTTTATGTTAGCTCACATCAAATTATATAGTCTCTCATCTTTAGAAAGAAAGATTTCTCGAACTAAATCAAACTTATCAATATTTTAGCATTCAATATAGCTACATGAATTATTCTCATTTGTGATAAAAGGACATCCTTAATTTTCTTTCAGTCTACTCATACACTCAGCTCAATGCCATGCCCTGCACTTTACACACATTCACAGTGTTTGAAATCTTTAAGCAACCAATCAGATATTGTGAAGAATTTAGCCTTCTCTACATTCTATCATAAGAACTACATCAAGCCCAAGAAAAATAGAAGGCCATTTAAAAAAATGAAATAGGATGCTCTGCCAAAGGAATTATATCTCCTCTGCTATTATAATTTATTTGGCCACTGGAGGACATCAAATATTTGTTAAGACTGTTTTCACTTGTCTCCCATTTCTTGGGTTAGAATAATATTACATACTCTCATAGCATCAAGTTTATTATGAGCATTGTGATGTGATAATATTTGCTAGACCACTAGGAAAAAAAGAAAACTACTTTGACAATCCATTTGAGATTTTGGAAGAGGTTTATTTATATTCAAACTGCAATTTGTTGGCCTTATGCCAAAAATTGATGCCATAAAACAGGAGGGACTCTACTTCAAAAAATACTAGTGTTTTTACTCTAAATATTAAATACTTGTTGGCAGTTATAAACAAAGATCTTCAGGGATGCTTATTTAACTCCAAATATATAAGCTTAGGAAATGCTTATGAACAGTTATCCCCTAATTTTTTTCCATAGGCCAGCCTAGAGCTATCAATCTAAGCATATTTCTCCCAAATTAAAAAAGTGCATCTCTAATAAACTCCTAAGTGCCAGACTTTCTGCCAAATCAAATGTTTTGGCTGGAACAGTGATAGATTATGCTGATAAGAACCTAATAAATTATCTGGTGAGGCGATCTGTCTCACAGCCAAGTCACCCAGCTAGATTCTCTCTTTACCAAAAGGAAATGCAAGAGCAAGACAATTAAACTCCATGTTAATTTCTATGTTTGTTGAACCTGAAGTGTAATTTAGTTTCTATTTCCTCTAGAGAATAGTTCCATGTGAGAAAATATTTCTGTAGAGTGTTTGTAGGTTAAATATGTCAATAGGTCAGTGATAAACTCTTGAGTATATTCACCCAGGTAATAAAAACTGCTCTTTGATCATAAAATGATTAGTAATATTGAGATGCTTATGCAGCACTGTGGTGTATAAATGATGATTTCAAAATCATTATTAAACCAGTAAACTAATACTTTTATAATGAGGAGTGTTGTCACATCAAGAAAGCCACGTGTTTTTTATTAAGGAGTATATTAATATTTTGAGTTCATAAAGTCAATAAAATATCTTAATATAGAATAATTCTTTTCTTGGACTGGCTGACTTCAGATTATCAGTGCATATCATTTGCTGTTCTTATATATAACAATGAATTCATGTTGGAAATACACAATCATTACAAACAGTGCTCAGCACAATGTCATAAGAAGCTATTTTTCATTAAATCTCTGTAGTGCTGCTGAAAGATATAGGCAGTGTGTGGTGTGTGTGTGTGTGTGTGTGTGCACACACACACCCACATGCATGTGCTTATACACAAAGGATAAGGTAGAAATAGGAAATACACTTTTAGCCAACAGGGAAGAGGAGATATTTTAATGTACATGTTCTAAAAATGAAGAATATTTACTTACAGAGCCTCAATTTCCTCATCTGTAGAATGAGGATTCAAAATAGTTCCTATATCATAGATGTTTTGTGAGGAATAAATGGAATAATGTATATGACATGTTTAGCACAAAACAGTATAATAGGCATACAATTAATGTCCTTTTTCCTATCATTTTTTATCTTCATGTAATTGGTTAGATTCAGTTCATATATTATGAAAAGAGATTATTTGTCTACCATATATCTTGAGATATTTTCTTAGTTTGTAGCTTTCCTTCAACTTTTATTAGAGTGTTTATTGCTATACAGATGTTTTTAGTTTGTACATAATTAATTCCGCCCCAGTTTTCCTATATGGCTTCTGGGTTTGTGTCAAAATTAGAGGTTTCTCCTGTTCAACTTTATGAAAATATATTTTTTATATTTTCCTGTAGTCTTAAAATTTAAACCTTCAATATTGAATCCATTTGAGATGTATGAATGATGTCCAATGGGTATAGAATTTATTTTCCCAAATAGTGAGCCAGTTGTTCCAAGTCACTGAAAGGTTAATTTCTATATCCCCATCGATCTGAATTGTCATCTTGATAATATACTAAATTTCTCTAAATAATAGGCTATCTTCCTGAACTTCCTATTCTGTTTTGTTGATACCTTCTTTACCTTCAGAACCAAGCCATCAAAAATTCCTACCTGAAGGCATGGGCTGGAGTTCCAGCTCTGCCTTTCATGAGCTGTGGAAATCTGAGCAAGTAAAAGAAAGTAATTCTTAAAATATCTATTTTAATTTGTAAATGCTTGGGTATGCCTATATTAACTTACATGATGAAGTAGTTAGATGGCTATACCTATAGAATCAATAGTTCCTTGTATTTTTTGGAAATTAACCTCTTTTAAGATACATGGTTTGCAAATATTTTCTCCCATTCCATAGGTTGCCTTTCCACGCTGTTGATTGTTGATAAAAGTCTTAAAAAGCTTTAAAAAAAATTCCTACCAATTCTATTTCTAAAATATAGCTGGAATTCATCTTGATCCCCACAGACATCACACTAGTCCAAATTACTATCTTTCTTTTTTTCAAATTGGCTAAATAATAGCTTTCTAAACAATGTCCCCCATTCCAGTGCCCCTCCCCATGTCTATTTTCTGCAATGCGTACTGCATGATTTCAAAACACAAAAAGTCAGATCCTTTGCTTTGGTTACTTCAGTGGTGCACCGTTACAATTGTAAGAGTCAAACTCTTTTTGTAAGACCTACAAGGCTCTAAAGTCTAACCCGAGACTTCCTTCCTCTTTGAATTTATCTGGCAATATTGCTCTCACCCACCAAACTGGCTTTTGAATGGTTTTTCAGGCAGGCCAAAACCTTTTCATTTTCAGCACCTGTTCTCTTCAATTCTGGGGCCTTCTTTCATTAGTTCTTCATTGGACTATTTCCTAGTTATAATTCTGTTTTCATTTCAGATGGCCTTCCCTAACTCATGCCTTCAAATCTAAATGAACGCATGCTCTGAATACAAATCCTATTGACAGATTTCTCTTAAAGGTCAAAGACTTTTCAGTTAATTTTAAAGATATAATTGCTCCATCTTCATAGCCGAATATTCATGTTTTATGAATATGTTGTCTTCCTACCTCTCACTTAGGATACTACTTTAATATTTTCAAAGTACCAGCTTATTTCCTGAGTTAGTTGTATTTCAGTGAGAAATGTTTTCTCTGATAACTTGTTCTCCTCTTTTGGGGAGTAAATTTTCTTCAGTTGTAATTTTCTCATAGTCAAAAGTTCAGATTTAGATTAAGAAATAATATTAACAGGAAATGGGCTTCCTCAATATTGACAGAGGGCACTTTTTAATTTACCCAGAACAACTCCCCAAAGCACTGCAGTTGACCAGAGAGGGCAACAGAAGGAATCTGCCCTGGATGAAGTGAGTGGGTAGGAGTAGGCATCATGTAAGCTTCCTTCAAGTGTACAGCTTAATCCTTGTGATGGTTAATTTTATGCATCAACTTGACTGGGCTAAAGGATGTCCAGATAGCTGGTAAAACTATTTCTGAGTGTGTCTGTGAGGATGTTTCTGGAAGAGACTAGCATTTGATTCAGAAGACTGAGTTAAAAGAAACACCCTCACCAAAGTAGGATCGTCATCCAATCCATTGAGTCTGAATGGAAAAAAAAAAAAAAAAGGAAAGGTGAATTCTCTCTTTCTCTTTTCTTGAGCTGGGATATTCATCTTTTCCTGACAATGGAACTCCTGGTTCTAGGGCCTTCGGACTCCAAAACTTACTTTACCAGCTCCTCTGATTCTCAGGCCTTCAGATTCATACTGAATTATACCACCAACTTTCCTGGTTTTCCAGCTCACAAATAGCAGACTGTGGGATTTTTCAGCCTCCAAAACTATGTGAGCCAATTCTTATAATACATCTCGCACACAGGCATACCTTAGAGATATTATGGGTTCAGTTCCAGACCACCACAATAAAGTGAATATTGCAATAAAGCAAGTCACACAAATTTTTTGGTTTCCCAGCACATAAAAAAGTGATGTTTATACTATACTGTAGTCTGTTAAGTGTGCAATAGCATTATGCCTAAAAGAAGCAATGCACATACCTTTAATTAAAAAATAACACACCATTGGAAAAATGGTGCCAATGGAGTTGTTTGATTCAGGGTTGCCTCAAACCTTCAATTTGTAAAAAAACACAATATAAGTGAAGCACAGTGAAGTGATACACAATAAAACAAAGCATGCCTCACAGGCATAGTGTTTGCTCATTTCGTATCTGTGTCACATTTTGGTAGTTCTTGCAACATTTCAATCTTTTTCATTATTATATTTGTTATGATGATCTGTGGTCAGTGATTTTTCATGTTACTACTGCAAAAAAAATTACAACTCTCCGAGGGCTCAGATGCTGGTTAGCCTTTTTAAGCAATAAAATAATATTTTTAAATTAAGGTATTACTTATATATGTGTGTGTATATATATATATATATATATATATATATATATATATATATATATATATATATATATCCTACTGGATCTGTTTCTCTGGAGAACTCTGACTAATATGATCCTCCCTTAAATAAGGTGGAAGACAGACCTTTTGGCTTAGTTTCAATTATGTTGTTTTTCTGAAAAGCTAAGCCTGAGGCCTATGCCTGGACAAACTGCTCCACTTTTAAAACTCTGTGGAGTTCTGAATGCCTTTCAATATGCCACCCAGCGTGTTCTTGAAATATTAAGAATGTCTGCATTTAGCTAGAGATATAGTTACAACTGGGGAAAAGGAGATTTGTCTGTAGAGTTAGTAAACCATTTTTTTCTTTTATCTCTGTTAGTTTTGATAGAACTAGTCATAAATAATTATAGGAAAAATAATGAATGATTTTGGTGGAGGAAAGAGAAATGAACAAATGCCTAGTTAACTCAAATGAATTCATAAATATAGTACATTTTTCACATTTTTTTACTTTGGCTTAATAAATAACCTTAGGTTGTATTGTAATTAGCAAACTATATTCCAAGCCAGGACTTATGTGGAAAATAAGGTGCTACTAGAGAAAGAGGTCTGTTGATTGATGAAGAGACTCCAAAGGGACTGAAAACAGAAAAAGAAACATAGAAAAAGATATGGCAACACAGTACTTAAGTTAGAAACAAGTTAGAAGCTTGGAAGTCACTACTCCACACTAAACAAGTTAAAACTGAACAAAGTGAAAAATCAACAACTCTTCTTACATCCATAAGAGAAGTGAGATCATGAAGCAAACAACTGCCCCCCAAGTTAGAGAGACCTACAGGCTAATACAGAGAATCACAGCTTACTAGAGAAGAAACCCACAAGCCGCAACCTCACCAGGAACCAGTGCTGGGGTAGGAAAACCTGAATTGTAATTGACAAAGTGCTGAATTTACCAATGACATACCACCCCTGTTAGAAAGTCCAAAATCCAGTAATACTGAATCAAATGCTGGCAAGGATGTGGAGCAACCGGAACTCTCATTGCTGGTGGGAATGCAAAAGAGTGCAGCCACCTTGGAGAATGGTTTGACAGTTTTGTACAAAACTAAACGTACTCTTATTATACAGTTCAGCCATTGGGTTTCTTGACTTCAGTCACTGTGAGCTAGTGGAAGGGTGACTTTAGCATGGTTTTGATTGCAAGGAAAAGTTGACCTTCACATTATCTACTAATTTTTCATGTGCACATGTTTGTGGAGAGTGGGCTTGGGTAGGTGCTTTATAAATACAATTATATACAGCAGCAGTGTCAGGATTTTTTTATATTGGATAACAATATTGAATTTTACCTGAGCCCTGTGCTCTTGGAAACAGGAAAGGTTAAAAGAACCACTGTTCCTGGAGAATTAAAGTTCTTTCTTCATCGCAGAAGAATTTGGAGACGAAGCAGAGAGGTTAAGAAAGTATAGTAAGAGTTTATTTAAGCAAGGATGGGCTCTCAGAGGGAGAGCGGGCAGACAGGTGAGGAACTGCTGCCCTGTGTCTTTGGCAAGCTGGTTATGAGGGGCACACAAATGAAGGGGGGAATATTCACTGGGGAAAGAGGAGTTTGAGGGTTGTATTCCCTGATTTTCATCTCAGCTCCGTCTTCCCAGGAGGAGGACGTATTTTTGTCGCTATTTAGCTTAGGTCAGAAATGTCATGGCGTCGGTGCACGATGGGTGCACTTCTTACCTGTGAGGCTAATTGTATTGTCATGAGAGCATAATGAGAAACGGGTTACATAGGATGCAGGAGACTCCCGCCTTTCCCCCACCTTTCTTTGTCTGCTGCCGACACTTATCACCCAGAACGTGTGGCTTCCTGTCAGTCTGGAGGTTCCTGCTTTCCTTTGTCTGCCTATGGACCCCCGCTGTTTACAAGCTGCGTGATTTCCTGCCACCTGGCTCCTGCCCCCATTTCTCTGCTCTTACCTAGCTACCTGCCTGCTGTAACACCACCACCACCCTCCCCACCCTTTGTGTTCTGGAAAATAGCTTCCTGCAAAGAACTACACTTCCCAAAAGGACTTAGACTAGATGCCACCCTTGTTTATCTATGATAGGACCAGATACAGACTCTCAAAGTTCCCTTTCTTTGCCTCATAAATGATTTTCTGAACTGCTTGTCCCCACTGATCAATTACAACAAAATGCTTTCAAACCAAATTTTGGTTAAGCTTCTCTCCTTCCTTCAGGACCCTGAGCTTTGGCTCACTCTCAGCCTGAGCCAGCATACAGCCCCTCCTGAAAACAGGCTGTCCTCAAGGTAAAATATTCTCTGGTCTACTATCAACCCTGCCACCGTTTCTTTCCTCCCACTTCCTCACACCTGTTTTTTCCCCTAGCATTATTTCCTCTCTATAAAAAAACAAACAACAGCATTAAAATTTTTTTTTCTAACTCTTGAGCTGCTTGCAGACCTTGTGGTCAGAGCATTCTCCTTACCGCAATTGTCCCTTTCTCCCCTTGCAATAATCCTTTTGAATAAAAGTCTCTCCTTACTAAGTTTAGACTTGTTTGCTATTTACATGAGGATAAATACTAAAATATTTATTGTAAATATGACTCTGTCATAATACCTGGAGGTATTAGTTTTTGATGTGCATTCTGAAATCTGAAATTATAAATATTACTGTCAAGTAAGTTGGTACCTCACTCAAAATATTCCTTCGGTTTTGCAAAATGTGCAAAATAAATAAATACCTATGAACTTTTGCTTAATAATACTTACCCATGTACAGCAACCAATTACCTGGGAAGTTTTTTGTGTGTTAGTTTGTTTTTCTTTCAAATTTACAAATCACTAAAAGCATTTGGCATATACTGGGCATGGTTTGATTTTATGGAATTTTGCTCCTGAAAATCTGTGTGGTTTGAGATTTTAGGGCTAGAATCCCTAGGTACAGGTTTATTAATCAAACAACTAGTCTTTAAGGAAAAAGAAATTGAAAAATATATCTCGTCAAAGTATCATTTCGATTAGCTATGGCTTTGGCTTTTTCCCATTCCACACATATACTCAAATAATAATTTATTGTTTTATAAATTTTAAAAAATAACATTACTTTTTTAAAGCCATAAGTTGGAAGAATTTTAATAAACTGAGGAAAAGTTCACAGTATTTAAGTGGAAACAATGGCTACAGTAAGTTGTAAATAGGAAGCTCCAGATTGATTCCAGTTGTGTGCATATTTGTGGGTATAGATATATATCTACATGAAAGAGAATATTAGCAATGGTGGTTATCTCTATAAAGTAGAACTTTAGATATTGATCACGTAGTCTTTGTACTTTTCCATATGTCCCCAATTTTCTTCAATTAGTATATTTTTAATCTATAAAAGTCTAAAAGGAATGCTATTCTTATTAATTTTAAAACTAATCTCTAAAATTTTATTTTTATAACAATGATTTTTTCAAACAGTTTTAGTTCATATCATGTAAATCTGATGCCATTTTACAACTATGGAGTGTTTCAAAATGTCAATATTATTTTCTTTTATAGGGTGTAGTAAAATTTTAATTTTGGATTACTAAGAGGCTTACATGAGGTGAGAAATATCATTAAGACAGTCTGGTAGGATATTCTACATATATATGTACAAATAAGTGTTTAATATATGTATAATTGATTCATAGTATATATATATATACATATGGTATATACATAAACATTAAGACAAAATGATTTCTGTGGAGATATAACAATTATAAAAGTATAGATTCTTATCTAAAAAAGAACAATTTACTTTTCTGTCAGAAACTGTTCTACATTTCTACTGGCATGTATGGATGAGCCATCATGTTTTCTTTGTGTCCCATGTGTACCAGATAATCTTCCTGTAAGAAAAATCGAAAATACATGGAAATGTATAAGGTTAGAATTTGATGCAAAATCTTTTAAATAAATGTTATGACTGGGGCAAGACCACCCCTACTCTATTAGGTAATACCTGTGGATGAAGGGAAAGGAAACTTACCTGAGCTTAGAACAGAGATCTATGCTCTATGAATGATTAAAAGAACACAGAGAAGAATATTTTCTAGTGTATGTTGTGGGGTGACACTCAAATAACCCCTGACCAGGAAGTGAGATGAGTTTCTTGACATAGGAAGCTGAAAACAAGACAGCAGTAGTCACATAAGTGGAAGGGTGCTTCAGTCACTTCTGTGAAGCAGCTCAGCAGTGACATGAGGATTGCAGTGGAAGATTGGCAGTGACAGGAGGAGCCATGCCTCTGTGACAACGAAAGGAGAGCTATGTGCCAATAGTAATGTCAAGCATGAACCACGAGGCGGAACTTGTAACAGCTGGTAAAGGCCTAGAGGCAAATAAATGTATGTAGATGAGCACCAAGGACTGCAGCTAATTTTAATTGCTGTCAAGGCAACACTGTGGATTTTTTTTTAGTTTCTTACAGAGACAAAAATAAATAATAAATGTAAGATTTGAAATCTTATCAATTCCAAATGGCATAGGTTCAAAATAAGAGAGTATTATTGACATTACTACCAAAATGAATATTTCCTGCATTCATTAGGAAATTAGAATCAAAGGTTACTAAAGGGAGAGGGAATGGGATGTGGAGATGGGAAGGTGGTCAGGGGAAACGTTCTAAGATTCAAACTAGACCATTATTAAATTCGGTTAATCCAGTGCCTGGTGTTGCAGCATGTCTAATTTTAATTTTCTTCAGCAATGCAAGGTATCACAGAAGAAAGGAGAGGTCAATTTCCCCTTTTCCTTCCAAGAAGAAAAGTTGAGCTTCGAATGAGAAAGGAATAGGGCTCCTTTGCACCAAGTAGAAAGATAAGGGAGTTTTGTTCTTCCAAGACTATGATCAAAAAAGCAAATAGTTGTATTGTGCCAGATAGGACTGTCTCATACTAGCCAAGGATTCTGAGCCATGGGAAATAGAGAGAGGAACTCAGACCTTGGGAAGGGAGACGAAAACTTTGAGGTTTTCCTCTAGTGCAGAGACCAGGACTCAGCAAATCATAAACTGATTATTTTTGGATGCTGATATAAAAAGCATCACGGACTTAGAATGTCATTAAGGGCAAGGACAGATGGAGAGTTTGTAAGTCGAGAAGCTTATACAAAATGCAACAAGGAAACTCTTCAAGAAAAAACTGAAAATTATGAACACAGTACTAAAATACATGTTTATTTAAATAAGAAAAAGAATCCCAACAAATTATAAATTTTTAAAGAACTGACAAATAGCATGATACAAATTCAAAATAAGAAAATAAGATTTTATTAACTACCCTGTTATATCTCTGTGATACATTTTTGGTCTTTATTTTTGGCTATATACTCTAGTGTGTATGTGTATGTATGTATGTATATATATATATATATATATATATATATATATATATACACACATATATATATATATACTCTCCTTATACAAAAACTATTTTAAAATATGGTTTTTGTATAGAGGAGAAAGGAAAGTTAGTCTTTCTACAAGATTATCAATCAAAATTTAATTTTTGTCATTGGTAGCTTAATAAATTCTTCAAAACTTGTTATTAATAATAGTATCTATATTTTTAGGATTATTGTCAAATCTGGGAAACCTTTATCAAGATGTAAGATATTCATGTATTTCAAGTTCATTTTGGCAGTGACTAATTCTAAGTAGCCTTTAAATTGGTAACATTCATTATCCTGTTTATCATAGATGTCTGTGTTATAGAAGCATTTTTTAAATTATACAAATCTCTATGTCAGTATTTCATGTCAAATCAATGAGTTTACATTTTTAATGTGTTCATGCGATTCACTCCTTAATATTAATTGGCTTATCAAGCAAACTGACTTTACATTTTATTTCATTGAAATATATTCATTTCACTGAAGCAAATTCCTCTTAATTATTATTTACCATGTGATCTAAAATACTTTTGTTACAAGTAACTTCTTGATATCCGTATTAACTTCCTAAGGCTACTATAATAAATTGCCACAAACTTGATGGCTTAAGACAACATAAATTTAGTCTCTCACAGTTCTAGAGGCAAGAAGTCTAAAATCAAGTTTTCAGCAAGGCCACAGTCCCTACAGAAACGTTAGAGGAGAATCCATTTTGTGCCTCTTCTAGCTTCTGGTGTTGACAGCTTCCACAGCTTGTAGCCACGTCACTCCAGTCTACCTCTGTCCTAACATCACCTCCTCCTCTATGTCTGTCTTCTCATCTGGTATTTGACTCTTGTAAGAACACTCGTCATTGGATTTAGGGACGACATGGATCATACAAGACAATCTTGTCTCAAACTACTTAATTACATTTGCAAAGACCCTTTTTCCAAATAAGGTAACATTCACAAGTTTCAGGGATTAGGATGTAGACATATCTTTTTGGGGTCACCACACATTCAAACTTTTCTTATCTGAAGACCAGTAATTTTCATGAATAAACACTTTTCCACTATCTCAATCTCATCAGTCTATTTCCAGAGCATCATAATAGTTGATTTGATAGTTTTATTCAACTTTACAGTTGCTTTTTGGAGAAAGAATTTTTAGCCTCTTCACTCCATCATGCCAGAGCAAATCTCCAAACTTTGTTTTTCAATTTTCTCCTTATTTTGCATTGTTTCTAAAATCTTCTTGATGCTTAAGATAGTAAAGAGAGTTGTTATTCTGATTAGTTTTTCAAGCACATGTATTTAGTAGGCCAAAAATTAGGGGCAATTAGATTTTTGTTTTGTTCAAATGGATAGTTTAAGTTTAAAATCTAGGCAAATGATACATCATATTTTATAAGATGTTTCTTAATCATTTCAAAATCAATTGGTTGCATTATGTATTCCATACAGGTGCTGAGGCTTTATAAAACCCAAAGTGCATTCACTTTAATCAGCTTTTACGTTGTCTACTAGAGATTTATTTATTTATTTACTTGTTTATTTATAGTTACAGCCTTGTCTCGATGTTATATGTCATTAAAATGTGATCTTACTTTGCTGGTTGAATTTAAAGAATACATCATTTCTGTGATGGTCAAGGTGAAAAGTAAAGAATGTTAAATGCCAATGCCATTCTCACACATACTAGCTATAAACTATGAAATACCAGTGTGAAGATCAAGAAATAACAGGTATTTCACTCAAGGTCAGTAAGGTATCTCCAGGAAAATATACCAGCAAAGATTAGGTGTCAGTGAGGGTTAGATTGACTTGGTGGTAATTTTAGAATGGTTTCCTAATGGAAGTAAAAAAAAAAATTCTAAGGGAGATGGACTCTTCTGAGATTTCATATGTTCATGAAAACATTAGGTTTAATATAATTAGCATGTGGAAGGAGAGAAAATTTACACCCAACATTGCAGAACAAACTTTAAAATAAAAATCAAAGAAATAAAAATGATTTTTCAGGAACATTATTCCAGAGAATAATGTTCCTGAACACTATTCTATAATCATGGACAAAGGACTGTAGTAAAATCAGAGCATAGCATGGTGGAGAGTGTGTGGGAGTGAGGATGAGGAAGTCTTTGTCTAACTACAGGATAGAAGAGTTAATCCTAGGCACCATCAAAAGGAGAATTCTGTGTCTACACAAACACTATGCTTTTAAACAGGAAAAATCTTTTTTCAAAATTAAACAAACCAAAAAAAAAAAAATGTGCTGTGAAAGAGGAATCCCATAGAAAAATATGAAAATAAATACCAAGGGAGATGAAAGAGAGAGACTATATAGACAAGGGAAAACTTTTCTAAGTTTTCACAGTGGAGGTGGGTAAAAATGGGTGCAGCTATTATGCTGGGCATAAAAGTTGGGTACCTTCAATGTTTGCTCGAATTGTGTTAATGGCATGCATATGTTTTTCTACTTCATTCCACACTTACAAGATTCTTTCTTATACCTGAAGTACACTTTTCCTAAGTTCTATCCATTTTTATGCATGAATTCAAATGTCATCTCTGTAAAATTTTAATATGCTAGCCTAAAAGAATTTAACCCATCTTCTCTTCTCTCTCCCTTTCAGTCTTATCTCCTATTATTCTGCTCTATAAACTTTGCGATCCTGCCTAATTCATTACTTGCTATTCCTCACTGTCTCTGTTGTCTTCCCTTTCCATAAGCTATGCCCACTGTATGGAGTTGTCTTTCTCTGCCTCTCCTTGACTCTCTAGCCTTTCAAATCCTTTCAATATATTTTAAGACCTATATGAATTAGTAAATTCTGTTTGTGAAAAACTCATTGGGGATTTAAATAGTGAGGGAAATGGGGCTGAGATTCTTTATTGAAAAAAAAATGAGAAATTTCAGGAAAGTTTAAATATTCTAATTGGGAAAGATACAGTAAGCAAACAAATGGATAAATAAATATAATAAAGTATACTATAATTTTGGTTAGTAAAAAGTGATATGAAGAAATAAAAGAGGGTAATGGGTAATAATATAGGATAGTAATATGCCTGAAAGAAACTCAGACACAGGACAGACCAAGAGACAGGGTGGTCAGCTCATCTTGGTTAAAGAGATAATATTTGAATTAAGGCATTAATTTTGAAAAGGAGCCAGCTGAGCTGAAACTAGTAGTAGAGGTGGGAACAGAACACATTCCAGACAGAGGTTACAGCAGTTACAAAGACACTGACATGGGAACTAACTTGAGCTATCTCAGTATCAGAAAGAAGATATATACTATTGGAACATAATATGGAAAAAAGTAGCAGAAAATGAATTCAGACAGACAGGCAGATATCACATCTTCTAAAATGTGTTCAGTATGGTCACAAAGTAGGCATAGATGCCATATGAGTTAAGTCATTCTCTAACATCATCAAAATAAAACTTCATAGTTATTTGTTGATATAGTGCCTTCTATCTCTTGAACCCTTCTACCATTTTGCAGTTTAATTATGGATTTTACTGGTCTCTACACCATGTTATTCATGCAGGGTTTTAAGTTATTTAGCAGATAATCTCCCTGAACCTGAGGACCATATCACTTCTTCATGTATCCTTGAAACACTTAATTTGGTATCTTTATCATGCATTAGTAATTGTTTTTTGCCATGTTTAGTATATTGGGGATATATTGCTACTTATAAAATTAATCTGAAAAGAATTTTTGTTGGATTAACTGGCATGACTTACTATATGCTAGCAAGTTGTTATTCAGTGAAGAGTTTTTCTGATGTTATCCGTGATTCTTTGTTTATTTTAAAGTATAGTTGAGGTTCTTATAAATGACACTGGTAAAATAGTATCTAAGGACACGTTAGATTTACTGGAATATGGGACTTTATCTCATCAAACTTCATTGGCATACTTACTTTAGACATTAAAGCAATTTTAACAGTTAATAAATTCAAATGGAAATCTTCTGCGTGTTGCAACTTCTATAAAATTAATTAAAGGAAACTCAAGGTAGTAAATACCACAGATGCAATATATCAGATCTGAAGAAGTACAAGGAGACTAGATTATTGAATGCCAAGAACTTGCTTACATTTCAGGGATAAGGTAAATCAATGATGTGGGAAATAAAACTTTACAGCCCTTGTTGTCTTTAGTGTTCAGATTCTTTGTCCCAATCTTTAAGATGTAATGATAAGAATACTGCTATATTCTTGAAAGAACATTAAATTTGTATTTGAAAGGTTCTACTGCAAGGTAAGTCAAGTCGATAGAGCTGTATATAAGAGACATTAAGTTAAATGCATTTAATAAACATGGAAAAATTTAAGAGGAGAGTAATAGTATTTTCTTCCAGTCTTGTAAACATGACTGACATATACAGAAGTCTCTAAGTGTGGATTTCAACTATGTGGGCTTCAGTGTGTAGTATTTTATTTCCTGATGGTTCATAAAACTTTGTTCTTTGGGTCATTGTGAATAATGTGAAATAAATCACCTTTAATAAAATAAGTTCGTTAAGTGACTTTTCTCCTTCCTTGTGTTAAACAGAAAATGGTTTCTGCACAATAGCACGTAGTTTCTCAAAAGAATACAAAAGGAAAGCAAGCCCTATCTTTAGTTTTGTTGGTGTCAGCTCTGTCAAAGAGTATCTTAATGTTAGGCCACCATTGGTCACTGAGGAAATTAACAGCTTTTGTAAGGATTTTAAAAACATAACAAAGGAATTGTGAATGGCAAGTGTACATTTCTATATGTTTCTTTTGCAGTGAATGAAGTAAATAACATTCCTCTCTAAATTATAAAAATCTGCCAGTGTCAAGTGTTCTAAGGAAACATGTCTTTATTTCTAAATATTTACTTTTTGAAAAGTCCCATGTAGTCAAGCTGTTTCTTCCTATTTACCAGTTTACTTATTCTTTGTTAATCTGAACATATAAGCATAATTTTACAATTATAGGATTGGAAAAACTTTGTGTTCGAGTGTCTGTTGTCTTTTTGTGTGGGTTTCTTACCCTTTTGAGAATCTGATGAAAGCCGTGTACCCTCTCCTCAGAATAATACACTAAGACTCCCACCCACAAACTTCCGTATACAGTTTCAAAGGGTTTAGGACCTTTGATTTTGTTCATTCCATTGTCTGATATAAAAAAAAAACAAAAACAAAAAACAATTTTCTACCATGTTCCTAAAGCTCTTAAGAAAAGATATTTCATAACATCACTCGGTAATGAATTCCAAATGCTTCAAAAACTTTCTTAATCAGTACCATATCTCAGAAGGGATCAGATCTCATAAGTCACTGTAGACAAAAACCAATTGCCCTCCTTTTCACTGTTCTTAGGTTAAATTGAACTGGTAAAATGATAGAAAAGTAACTAAAAGTAATCCAGATTTTCTTTGTGCCACATTGTCAAATGAAACTTTCCCTCTGAACTATTGAAAAACTGATAAATATAAAAATTACATGGTGACCTGTTTTATAATACAGACATCTGTATTAAAAATTTCCTCTAGTACAGTCAGGGAAATCTGGAGGCATTTCCCAAGACTACAGATCGTAAAGAACTGAGGGTTGAAAGCAATGACTTTCTCAACAGATTTGAACATCTGCTCACTGTCAATAATCTCAACATCTCATCTATTCTACATTCCCGCTATTTTTCCTTGGTTCTACCTGAAATATAAGTGGAAAGCGGCCTTGACACCATGCAATCTATATTTTGTCTTTACACTTAAAAGATTTCAGCAGCATAAATTCAAAAAAAGTATTTGTTTACATATAAGCTTATTAGATTTTTGCCCTCCATAAATTACAATAGTTTCTTTAGCCTTCTCCAATCTCTTTCTTTTTTTTAATTGTTGGTTTCAAAAGTCACAGATTATCCTACAGATTTCCAACCTTGAGGACAAAAAGAAAAGATTTAACTATCCTTACTATTACAGACAGACATACAAGTGAGGGTAAACCTGATAGTGTAAAAAAGTGAAAATGTATGTCATTATCATACGCTATTGAATAATATGTAACATCATTACCTTTATTTAAGACAAAATGAAATATTCTAGGACACTTCATTATTTCACTCATTTCTACCATTTCACCCACATTCTGTGTGATTCTATTTAAATCATATTTAGTTTTTAGAATTTGCAAGCATTCTTTTTTTTAATTTATTTTTTAATTGAAGTATAGTTGATTTACAGTGTTGTGTTAGTTTTTGGTGTACAGCAAAGTGATTTAGTTTTATATGTATTTTTATATTCTTTTCCGTTATGGTTTATTACAGGATATTGAATATAGTTCCCTATGCTACACAATAGGACCTCGTTGTTTATCCACTCTATATATAACAGTTTGCATCTGCTAATCCCATACTCCTAATTTATCCCTCCCCTCCCTTTCCCCTTTGGTAACCATAAGTTTCTTTTCTGTCTGTGTGTCTGTTCCTGTTTAGTGAATAAGTTCACTTTTGTAATTTTTTATATTCCACATATAAGTGATATCATATGATATTTTCTTTCTCTATCTTACTTCCTTCACTTAGTATGATAATCTATAGGTCCATCCACGTTGCTGCAAATGGCATTATTTCATTCTTTTTATGGCTGAGTAATATTCCTTGTATATATGTACAACATCTTCTTTATCTATTTGTCTGTCAATGGATATTTAGGTTGCTTCCATGTCTTGGCTATTGTAAATAATGCTGCTATGAACATTGGGGTGCATGTATCTTTTTGAATTATGGTTTTCTCCAGATATATGCCCAGGAGTGGGATTGCTGGATCATATGTAAACTCTATTTTTAGTTGTTTGCAGAACCTCCATACTGCTTTCCATAGTGGCTGAACCAATTTACATTCCCACCAACAGTATCGGAGGGTTCCCTTTTCTCCACACCCTCTCCAGCATTTATTTGTAGACTTTTTAATGATGGTCATTCTGACCAGTGTGAAGTGATACCCCATTGTAATTTTGATTTGAATTTCTCTAATAATTAGCGATGTTGAGCATCTTTTCATGTGCCTGTTGGCCATCTGTATGTCTTCTTTGAAGAAATGCCTATTTAGGTCTTCTGCCCATTTTTTGATTGGGTTGTTTTATTGTTGTTGTTGTTGAATTGTACAAGCTGTTTGTATATTTTGGAAATTAAGCCCTGTCAGTTGCATTGTTTGCAAATATTTTCTCCTGGTCCATAGGTTGTCTTTCTGTTTTGATTATGGTTTCCTTTGCTGTGCAAAAGCTTGTAAGTTTTTTTAGGTCCCATTTGTTCATTTGTTAATTTTGCTTTTATTTCTATTCCCTTAGGAGACTGACTAAATAATATTTTTAAATACAAAATTTAAAATACTTGTGTAATTTTAATAAAAGTTTAATTCTCATGCCAAACAACTTTCTAGGAATGACTAGAATGATGATGCATAGACCATGGGGCAAACAGGGGCTGGTAATCCACTGAGATATAACTGACACTACTTAGAGAAATGTGCTTCTCAAAAACCCACTAAAATGATGAATAAAATAATAAAATAACATTTAAATCCACAAGGAGAAGGATAGAGTGCAAACTATAGCCTATGAGAGGTATAAATATTTTTTTCCCTTTTTAGAAGACTGATAAATGATTGAAAGATTTCTAGTTTCTGGAACATCAAAATCTACCAAAAAATTTTGTAAATGCCTTAAAAATAAAAATAGCTAAATATAAAGCTTTGTTTGAAAAAAAGCACAGGGAATCCCCTGGAGTGCATAGGAATCTGAAAATCAGAAGAGTAAGTACAAGGTCCAAAAACTGAGAATGCTATCTGGAGATGTCAAAGGAAAATTAGACATTTGGAAAATTTGTATCTACCACTATGACCTTGACATGTTCTCAATACTTAAAGACTATTCTGATGATATCAATATTTATATTAATACAATTTTTTGAAAGTATGTAATGAAATGTGGCAATGCTTGGAAGATATACATGATTCAATAAACCAATATTTTCCAAAATCATACATGGGTAAAGAATTCATTCAAAGTGTAAGATAGACTGATAAATTTTAATATAACAGTAGGAATTTGTCCTTCATATGGTTTCAGTTTCCATATTGCAATGACCATTCAGAAACTATATATAGTGAGTTAAGGTTTAGTATTAAAGAAGAATATCTATAATTATCTGAAAACTGTATATCTGTGTGAAGCTGCATTTATTTCATATACTCCAAGCAAAATAGTATTTTCCAACACAATAAATACCAAAACAGGCATGGCAATATATTAAACAAGACATTCAAGAGATTTGGTGAAAATAAAAAGCAATGCCACTTTTCTCATTAAATTTTTGTGGGTTTGGAAAAGATTATTAAAATGTAATAAGTATATTATTGTCATTTTAAAATGAATTAATATATAAATATCTTTTAAATGTCTCTGTTTTATCTTTAACATAATAACTGTCAACATAGTACCACACAAAACAAAAATTCTCTAGGGCTCTCAGTAATTTTTCTAGCGTAAAAGAGTCTTGAGACCCAAAAGTTTGCGAACTGTTGAGTTAGAATGTTACGTAACTTGTCCAGTAACACACAGGAATAGAAATTAGTCTGACACTTCAAAACCCATATTTTTCTGACTCCACCAAGCTATTCTACCTCATCTCCTAATATCAGCCAGATCTTTTGGGACTCAGATAGTCACCAAACAGAAAAATATAGTGTATGTATATATGTGGGCAGCCATATCCTTTCCAGGGGTTGGTGTGTGTATGTGTATGTATGTTGTATGTTTGTATGTGTGTAGTTTATGTGTGAGAGAATTCATAGATGTGTGTTGACAAAGGTTAATGGCTTTGCTCAATTATTCATATACCAGTAGCTTTTTCTGGGATATCAAAAAATATATGCATTTCTTTGAAATGCCAATCATTTTTAAAATTTTTCTTTTCTATTATTATTGGTCTTAATTATTTATAATTAAGTAAGAGAGTGAGATATTTGAAAATATGTCCTAGAAGTTGAAAAGTTTAATCATAGTTTCTTTATTTATGCTGTTTATTACAATGCAAGCTCCGTGAAGTGTTTTTTCTTTGTTGGTTGGTTTACCAATTTTGTTGGCTACCTTATTAGGTAGTAGCTAGAAAAATCCATGACATTCAATAATTGCTTTATAAATTAACAAGTAGTAAGAATATATAGCAAAGAAATTGTAAAAAAAAAAAAAGAATCACAGATAAGGTGACATCTACATTTCTCACTATTGGATATTTCTTTCCATTTTTTTCTTTCTAAAGATTTTATTTCTTTACTTGGGTCCCTTTCTCTGGCAACTCAGTTCTGTCCTCTCTTGATTATACTTTTTTTCTCCAGTCAGTTCCAAGATCCCCAAGCCTTGTTAACACAACCTCTAAGCAGATAATCAAAATTCATATAACAAAATTACTATAATATCAGTGCAATATTTTGTTATTGTTGGCTAAGCCTCTTTTATCTGGGCTTGCCTTTCATGATGAAAAGCACTAAATAAAGTTGTTTTTCTTTTTTTCCTGATGAAAAGAGTAACTAACCTTTATCATATCATAAAATACAGATTTTTATCTATAAGAAATGGGGATCCTTTTGACACTTTAATTAAAGGTATGACATCATGTGATATGTCTTTTAGAAAAATAATTGGCAGAATTTAGAAGAGAGACAGACTGGAACCAGAGAGACTTGTTAGGAAGCTATTGCAGTAAATAGGAAGAGTAAGAGTATGAACTAAAACAAAAGCAATTAGCTTGGAGCAAAGGAGATAGATTCTAGAAACATGCAGGAGAAAGTAATTACATGTGAGATAAGGGAGAACTCAGGAATGACTGAAATAATACGTTCACTTTCTGGGAGAATAAAAAATGTTATACTTGAGATACTGGCTATAAGAAAAAAACCCATGTGTGTAGAAAGAAAAAATTAGTTTGGAAATCTTGACATGTGATGCCTATGAAGCAGTGAGATGAAGATGTCTAGGGAGTATTTAGAAATATGTGGTGATGACATTTAGGAGAAAGAGCAGAGCTGGGGAAAGAGATTTGACAATCACATATTACAGGTGGAAGGAGGAGCCAATAAGAAGGATGAAATCAATTAACAAAGCAGAGAATGAGCCACAAAAGTCCCTAAGGGTAGAGACCTATGGCTCAACGTTCTCAAATATTTTTGGAAAGTTAAGTAGGACAGAGAAATATATTTTAAAAACCAAAAATGCAAAAGGACATTCTTTGTATCATCTATCCAATTACCAACAATTCAGCGATTCCCAACCTTTTTGGCACCAGGGACTGGTTTCGTGAAAGACCATTTTACCACAGATGGGAGAGGGGGGAAGGGGGAATGGTTCAGATGGTAATGCAAGTGATAGGTAGAGATGGGGAGCAGCAGATGAAACTTTGCTGGCTCGCCTGCTGCTCACCTCCTTCTGTGTGGCCCGGTTCCTAACAGGCCACGGACCTGTATCGGTCCACAGTCCATAGGTTGGTGACTCCTGACCTACATCAATCCCAAAATATAAATTAAGAAAATTTTTGTATATCAAACTCTACAGATCATAATTGAATCATAAAATGACTGCACACTATATTCATTAGGAAAATATAATACTAGACTAACTATAACATGGAATCATAAAATACTAAGTGCTATGTAGTATGTAATGCTATGATTACACTGTATAAAAATGTCATCATAGAAATAACTGTTGGGAAGCAGAAGGGAATATTTCAATATGGGTTCAATTACCAGATTATCTGGATTTGAATACAAACTTTGACAATATTTTCTGACTCCTGTAGGTGTTTTCCTATATCTTTAAGCCTCAGTTTCCTCTTTTGTAAATTGGGAATAATAATAGTGTCTCTATCTTGCAGAGAGTTTTAAATGTGATAATTCATGTGTTTAGAACATAACTAGCACTTTGCAACTGCTAGATATAATTATTAATTTTGATTAGTGGAAGAAAATAGAGAAAATAAATTGCTATTTTGGGATTGTTGAATGCTGTTTCTGAGAGAGTAGACACTGTGGTCAGTCTCTATTAGTTCAATTTCTACATCCTGGGGAAGTTACTTAATCTCTCTCAGCAAATAATAAATAACAGTAGCATTTACCCAATAAGAGTGTTGTGAAAATTGAAGATAAAACCTAGAATAGTGCTTTTACATATTTAGAACTCAAATTTTGTGTTAATGTTAATAAATTTTAATTATTACTGTAGAATGGTCATTTTATGCATTACTTTATTTTTTTACTTAATGTTTTAAAAATATACACTGTTCTCGAAATACAAATTCAAAGTATAGAAACATCCAACAAAAACAGTATTGATATGAGCTTTCTGGACCATCAAAGATAACCAATTTCTTTTTACTGATTTCGTTAATCAACAAAAAATAGTATATAATCACTATATTGTATAATATTGTGCATTGATATTTAAGCTTACTTTGTATATGTGTTAAAATATATGTGACTATCTGTTCTTCAACTTAGGAGATCACAGACCATTTATTTTCATATTCTTGACATTTTGTGCATTATATTTTGACTTTTAATGTTTATGAGTTCTATGATAGAAAGTAAGCACATACCATCTTAAAAATCAGAATGAATACTCAAGAAAATGCAGTCTCACAGTTATATAACCTTAAGTTTAAGCAATGTAAGCTCTCCATAATATCCACACTCGAATAAAAAAATAGGAAATGAAAGACGTGAATAAAAACACAGACCTACTAGAGAATGGACTTGAGGATACGGGGAGGGGGAAGGGTAAGCTGTGACAAAGTGAGAGAGTGGCATGGACATATGTATACTACCAAACGTAAAATAGATAGCTAGTGGAAAGCAGCCGCATAGCACAAGGAGATCAGCTCGGTGGTTTGTGACCACCTAGAGGGGTGGGATAGGGAGGGTGGGAGGGAGGGAGACACAAGAGGGAAGAGATATGGGAACATATGTATATGTATAACTGATTCACTTTGTTATACAGCAGAAACTAACACACCATTGTAAACCAATTATACTCCAATAAAGATGTTAAAAAAAAAAGGAAATGAGAAATGTCAAGGGTAACCAAGTTTATTCACAACTACATATAATAAACTAAATCCTTCAGAAACTGAGGAGTAAAACTAAGGTACAAAAAAAGGAAAACAGGGCTTCCCTGGTGGTGCGGTGGTTGAGAGTCCGCCTGCCGATGCAGGGGACGCGGGTTCGTGCCCCAGTCTGGGAAGATCCCACATGCTGAGGAGCACCTGGGCCCGTGAGCCATGGCCGCTGAGCCTGTGCGTCCGGAGCCTGTGCTCCACAAAAGGAGAGGCCACAACAGTGAGAGGCCCGCGCACCGCAAAAAAAAAAAAAAAAAAAAAAAAAATGCAAAAAGCAAATATATCTGTGAATGTACAAAACAACTCTATAAAATTATTGCTGTCACTACTGTTTTTTTGTTGTTTGTTTTCAAACAAAATAAGGTACCCTAATGGTATATCATGTATCTCAAATGTTTATCCTTCCCTTCACAGTAATATAAATCCTACCATTTCCTGAAGAATATATAGAAATGTTATCATGTCAGAGAACAAGTGCCCTTTAGGAATTCCAGGTCAAAATCAGATATACTCATTGATATTCTACTATCATTGCTAAAATATTATTTTAGTTATTGTGATAAAATTATATATCCTATAATAACAGAGCATGCTTTTCTCTTTTATGGGCAGCAAGAAACTAAGAGATAAGTATTACTTCACCATGTTTAAGAAAATGGACCCTATAGCCAGAGTAGTGTCTTTGGATTTAACTCTGCAGCTTAGTAGTTGTATGGCCTTGTACAAGTGTCCTAATCTCTCTGCAACTTAGTTTTCTCACGTGTAAAAGGAAAATAATTATAATTACCTATAATAGTAATGCAACTCTTGGAACTATTATGAGTATTAAATGAATGAATGCATACGTAGCACTTAAAACAGTGTCTAGCAAACAGTAAGCACACAATAATCACAATAAGCATGATCTTCTATTAATATATACAAATGCATATGTGCACAGGCTTTGAAGCCTATGAATTTTTGCAGGTAATATTTTCTGATGAGCTAGTAATCCTTCCATAATAAAACTTCCACATCACATTTTAAATTCTGGAATTTCTGGACTGCCACAGTTAATATATCTTTAGAAGAGGTGTCTCTAGCTGATGATGTGAAAGTCTTGGAGCAGGTCAATAAGTTAATGTTTTCCTTCAGTCCAATTATGTTAGTGAATCTATAATAATAGCCTTCATGGATAAAAGATTATGTCATTTGGGGACTTCCCTGGCAGTCCAGTGGTTAAGACTCTGTGGTTCCAGTGCAGGGGGCACGGGTTCAATCCCTGGTCAGGGAACTAAGATCCCACATGCTACACAGCCCAGGCCAAAAAAAATTAAAAATGTTCCTGGTTAAATATCAAGGCATATTGTACTGAGCCAATTTGGTACAAAGGAGGTAACCATAATTCCTCATAAGTTCATGAGATGCGTCTAGTGTACCAAGAGTAAACCAAAAAAAAAAAAAAAAAAACTATTAAAAAATTGTAGAAAAAGATTATGTCATTTGATGTTTTTGAACAATGTGGCAGGAAATAAGACAGCAGAAATATTTTACAAGAGGAATAGAATATAACAAAATGTTACATCCCTCGTTACCAGTTGAAAGCAACTTTCTCTCCAGGACAATTTTTTTTTTTCTCCACTATTTACTGTTTGTGTGACCTTGTACTAGTTTTTTTTTTTTCTATATCAGTTTCTCATCCAAAAAAAAGGCGATAACATAGGATGTTTCTCATAATGTGAAAATATAATGAGATGACATGTAAACAGTTACCAACTCTAATATAGCAACATTCAGTTATTGAACTTGTTATTCGGACACAAAATGGAGTTGCCATCATTTACTCCTCTTTTTTGCTGAACTAATCATTTTGGATCTATCTTCAAAATATGCTCTGAACTCCACTTTTCCCCACCATTTCTACTGAAATATCCCAGTTCAAGCTTCCAACAGCTTTAAGCTGGGCTCCCTGCAAAGTTGCTCTGACAGGACAGTTGGTTTTACTCTTGCACCCCCTCCCTTTTCAGACTATTCTTACACACTAGCCAGAAAATGTTTTTGTTTTGTTTTTGTTTTTTGCTGTACACGGGCCTCTCACTGTTGTGGCCCCTCCCGTTGCGGAGCACAGGCTCCGGACACGCAGGCTCAGCGGCCATGGCTCTCGGGCCCAGCTGCTCCGCGACATGTGGGATCCTCCCGGACCAGGCCACGAACCCGTGTGCCCTGCATTGGCAGGCGGACTCTCAACCACTGCGCCACCAGGGAAGCCCCCCAAAAATGGTTTTAAAATGTGAGTTAAATTGTTACTCCACATCTCTTCTCTAAACTATTCATGAACTGCAGTGCTTCCCCATTGCATTTAGAATAACATTGAAAGTCTGTAATAAGATCTGGCTCCTCTTCCACTTGTTTATAACAAACCATCTACCTTCATCTTCTTGAGCTTCCTTGAATAACTCAGACAAATTTCCACATTATGACCTTTGCACTTACCACTTTTGGTTTGGTTGATTATTGCCCAGAAATAATATATGGCTCATTATTTCAGTTCATTCAGGCTTCTGCTCAAAATTCATACACTCTCTTTTCCCTTACTGTTCTCTATCATTCTATTTATATGCCACTGCTTGACATATATTGTGAGCTTAATGAGCAGAAGTACTCTTTTTATTCAAAGTTGTATCCCAGTGCCTAGAACAGTGCCTGAAATGCAGTAGGTATTAATATTAATTAATTAATCTGATTGCTATTATAATTATTATCTAAATAAGATCCAGAGTGTATACATTTCTTTTTCTGATTGTTGAATTGTAACTGCTTATAAATTTATAAATTTTAGAAAATAAAGTATGTGGCAAAAATTATATTGTCAAGAATCATCATTCCCCACCCTTACTCCAAGAGATAATATTATTGAAACTTTTTGACATACTTTCATTCAGAATACTTTTAGTATATTTCTATTTTAAAGAATTGAGATGAAAAATAAGTCCTTTGTGCCAGTAAAACAGAAGTCATTAGAGCTATTTAAAACAAGAATAGCTTTAATACAGGTAATTAGCTGTTTATAAAATAATTGAGTAATGAATGTATAAAGGTACAAAAAGTCACTGTTTAATCGTATTTTCTTTTCGATTTTCCCAGTTTGCTGCTTCCTCCCAAGATGTCAGGCTGTTGCAGGAATCACAGGAAACTTCAAAGGATGTTTATAGCTGCTTACACCAATGAGGTAGGCAATATGGGGAAAACAACCAGAAGCACTGCAAGTCTTGTTTCTGCTGAAGTCCATGCTTGTCCACTAATTCTGGAAGAAAAATAATAAGCCTCAAACTGTTTCTCCCTCATTTTTCTCCCCCTTAATTAATGCTGTTTCTCCAAGTTGCCCACGCCAATAATCTAGATGATATTATTAACATTTAATCTCGCTTCTCCCAAATGTTTGTCCTACTTGAAGTGCTATTTATTCTAATTCCAAAATTATCTTAAATGTCCCCCTTTTTTTGCATCTTTACTTGTAGCAACTCATCTCACTACTCAATTGCTGCAATGTTCTATATTCTAGCTCCCCTCAAATCTATTCTCCACATGGGAGAAAGAACTTTTTGTGTTAACTTAAATGAGAAGCATTTACACTACATTACACTCAGGGTAACATTAAAATTCTATTTGTGAAGCACAAGATACAGCAATTGACTAAAGTGTGTAAAATTTTAAAGGAAGGTGGGAGTGGTTTATGCACTTTAGAAGTAGACTGGATAAAGATATCAAGTAAGCATTTGAATTGTGTGTTTGGACCATTGGTTAGAAATTGAAAATAATAATGAAAAAATGGAAATCAACAGAATTATTTCTTCTAAGTCCAACCTAGTGATAATAACCTTCCCAATACACTGAGTTCTTAGTGTATTAAAATGAAATTAAGATTCAGTGATTAGTTCATGAAATGAAGCACAGAAAAACAGACTAAAGGTGAAGAAAAAAAGAGCAACAGCAGAAAGTTGTAAAAAGAAAAAAAATAAGATCCAGATGGTAAGCCTCTTTTTCAAAGTGAGTTAGATACTGGAGAAAAATCTATAACTTCATGCAGTGATTCTAGAGCTAAGCACTTCTGTATGCTAATAAATTCTCACCAGTTTTAGTCTTTACCAGTGGGATGTTGGAAATCTGCTACACAACACAGATACACACACACACACACACACACACACACACAACCTCAATTTAAAGACAACCTCAAAGAAAAATTATCAGAATCTATTGATTATAGGCCTTTTTATACTGTTTATTTCTGTCTTCTTCCTTAGATATTTGATCAAGAGTTTTAGCACTCCAATTAAGTAACATGTGTAGTTTTTAAGAAGACATTCCATATAATAACACATAAAAAGCCAAAATGATATGAAAGATATATTCGTTACCAAAAATATGCTGACCTATATGTAATCATATTACAATTTTTAATTTTCTTTTGTCAAACAGGTTTTTTGTATCTTTAAAATTTTACGGAAGCTGTGTTTTAAATACATCTGCTAATGCCTCTAAGGTCAAAACCTGTTATTTCTTTCTCAATCCTTTGGTTTTAATATGTTATTTAAAGAAACCAGACATCAGCTTTAACATATCAGATGAAGCCAACTGTGATCCAGGTATAGGCTTACCCTTTCATAGTCTCCAATTCTCCTATTTTATTTAACTCAGAACATTTGTTCAGAGATAATGATAGAAAACTGACAAATGTTAACTGACAAGCATCTGGTACTTATTAAATAAGATCTACAATTAATCATAGATCATATACCTTTTTTTCAGTAAAAAACTCAGCACAAAGAAACTGACTAAAGCCATTTGCAAATATAATAAAATATTATTATGATGGAAATATAACTAAATAAACCAATGATTTTTCTAAAAAAAATAAAATGTAATGCTGTTAATGCCCCCCACACACACACTTTTACCTTAGGAACAACCTCTTAATTTCATCAGGAACAATTGCTGCTATCATTTTAGCTCACCAGCTAGAATGACAATCTCTTCAGCAAACCCATTGCAACTAACTATTATCCACCCAATGCAATCTAGTAACAAATCAACCACACGCCAATATGGAGATCACCATCACTGAATGTGTAAACGTTCTTCTCTCTAGCAAGAAACAACTCAACTGAGATAAAACCATGATTTTTAAAAGTCAGTCTACCCAATCAGAGAGTCATCATTTTAGTAAATTGGAAGCAGTTAAATAGTGGTCTAATAGTTAAAGACTAGTACTAGAAAAGGAAAGAAGCTGAGAGTAGAAGTAGAACATTGATTTGCCAGTGGCATCTAATATACACACTTATGGAACATCTGCTCTCTGGAAGTTCTGCTTTTCCAAATGAACCCACAACTTCTGTTAAAATTTTTCCAATGTATTTCTGCAGATCAAGGATGCAACAGAATTGCAGTCAAAGGATATTTATATTTATGCAGCCATCTCAGTTGAGACAGATTGGGGCACATTTTATCTAGAAAGGGAGGGAGGGAGAAAGAGAATAAATTTTCTCTGCCCTAATTACTTGCAAAAATATTCCTATATATGGCATTCTTAAGATATTTTTATTTGCTGTCTTCTACAAAGTGACATTTTATTCAGTTACATATAATCTTTAGAAACTGACCAGCTAAAAGTTAAGATCTCCTTACAGTTAATGCTCAGCTCTAAGATCTACAAATATGGAGATGATCATTCAAAACATCATTATTAGATTTCTTTGAAAATAGTCCATTCTCCCTCAATATCTGTGAATAACATATACCCCAACTACATGCCCTATTGCGTTGGGAGGGTAGTCCTATACATACCATCATCTGAATAACCCCAAGTAAAGAATTTTGGGGGCACACAAACATTCAGTCCTTAACAAGTATGTTGTGGGAGATGAAAGAAATAATGAGAGGAAAAAAGAAAATTCAGGAGTTCTGTTTTAAATATCATTTAAAGCAGTGCATGCTTTCAAATGAAAATATAATACATTCAATTATCAACCCAAGAAGTGGAAAATAACATGCAAGCTTTGAATATGAAAACATTTTTACTTTAATAAATCTTGTCTGCCAAATGTTATTATAACATATGTACGATGGAATGAATTTCAGCAAAAATAGATAATTTTCAACTTAAACATAAAGATGCAGCATTTGGAATTTTTGAATTCTATACTAATTGTTTAAGTAACACAAGTCACCAAAATAAAATCACAGCGGAATGAAAGAATAGGTTTTTATTTATTTATACAGCAATATCAGCAGCAGTCCTCAATCCATGCAAAGGTCAGATACAGGTTATTATGAATCATGCTGGTGCAGTTTTATGAGTAAAATGACCTCTGACCTTCATGTTTCCAGATGTTACTATTTGCTGTTTAATAGTCAAAACAGCTCTAACCCACACTGAGAACTGGCAGGAATTCATAGTATAGTAGGTTGGGGCTATTTATTTTACATATCAACAGAGTTTGGGCGTGTCCCCAGTCAGTATATTCTCATAAATCACTATTCTACACATGTTTTCTAAGGATTCTTTGAATTAATGGCTTTGTATTCGTCTCCTTTTTCTTTCCTCCCATCTCACTGTGAGTAAATTTTTTCAACTGCATTAGCTGAGAATACAACTTTCATTCACTTCATTAAAGAAAGATTGAGAAAAACAGATAACATTAATTCCTCTGATTTCTATGTATCAGAAGAAAAGTTTTGAGCACTCCACAGATGTAGATGTAAAACAGAATTTAAAAGTAGTACTAGGGGCTTCCCTGGTGGCGCAGTGGTTGAGAGTCCGCCTGCCGATGCAGGGGACACAGGTTCGTGCCCCGGTCTGGGAAGATCCCACATGCCGCAGAGCGGCTGGGCCCGTGAGCCACGGCCGCTGAGCCTGCGCGTCCGGAGCCTGTGCTCCGCAACGGGAGAGGCCACAACAGTGAGAGGCCCGCGTACAGCAAAAAAAAAAAAAAAAAAAAGAAAAAAAAAAAGGTAGTGCTAAGTAGGGCTTCCTTCGTGGTTCAGTGGTTGGGAATCCTCCTGCCAATGCAAGGGACACAGGTTCAAGCCCTGGTCCGGGAAGATCCCATATGCAGGGAGCAACTAAGCCCGTGTGCCACAACTACTGAGCCTGCGCTCTAGAGCCCGTGAACCACAACTACTGAAGCCCTTGCGCCTAGAGCCCGTGCTCCGCAACAAAGAGAAGCCACCTCAATGAGAAGCCCACACACCTCAAGGAAGCGTAGCCCGCCCTCTCCGCAACTAGAGAAAGCCTTCACGCAGCAACAAAGACCCAACACAGCCAAAAAAAAAAAAAAAAAGTAGTGCTAAGTAAATGTGATGTAACATATTTTATTTAGGAAAATGGGTTTGAGATAACATTATTATCACTTGCCTTTTTAACATAAGAAATACATTCCTAAAAAACAGCACAGAGTTTATCATTAAGAAATTTTAATTTGTAAAAATAGTCATATGGGAAGTGGGTTTGTTTAATCCTTTCTATCTATCTGTAATTGGGGGCAATCTTTTAGTTCTTTAAAGCTAGCAGAATCTTCATTCTCAATAACCTTAGATTGAAATCTCAAAATTGGGAAAAAATGAGAAATAGTTACCACATATTAATATATCATATGTATTTAAGCCAAAGAAAAGATTTTCATAATCATTCCCATACTTAGAATTTATAATATATTTATCTCAGTGTATAAGGATTATTTGCATAGTATTTGTTTAGTTTTATATATTATATGCAATGTATTTGTAAGTTTAATAAAAATGTTTAATCAATGCTTTTACTTTTATAGAAAAAAACTTTTAGATTTTTATTAATACTATTATTTATTTTTAGAGTGCAGAATTGGGTAAGAAATATAAAAGTGTTGCTTAGTGTTTTCTGAAAAGTTATAATATTGTGTTTCCTCTTGAAATTAATGTGTAGCATGTTGAATGTTTTTTCTCCTAATGCTCTCCTTCTCTTGCTCTTTCTTTTTCTCTTCATCCTCTTACCAGTGATAAGTACATATTCTGTGGCATCATATCAAACACTTTATGTGGAGTCTATTATTAAACCTCACCACATGTACGAACACTAACAATCCAGATGTATCTTTCTTCTTTTATTGAGAAGGAAATCAAAATTTGGGGAGATGAACTCACAGCCCTTTGAATAGTTGCCAAATATAAATGAACTCAACTTGTGAGCAATATTGCCTCATTGGAGTTAACAACATTCCCTGTAAGATACTCAGATTTTACAGATTCTAGGGATAAAATATTCCAGTAAAAGGCAGAAAAAAGACTGTGTTAATGTGGTTCAGAGTGGAAGAAAGAATTAATTCTCAGTGTCCGTGCAGTCATTCTCAGTTCTTTTCCCTGGACCAACAATGTCAGCATCACCTGGGTACTTATTAGAAATGCAGGCTCTTGGGCCCCTTCCCAGATGTACTGAATCAAAACTAGTTGCAGCTCAGCAATCTGTGTTTTAACAAGGCTTCTGGATGATTCTAGCTAAATTTGAGAACCAGAGTCTTTGTGTATCTTTTGATACTCTCCCTAACTGATTGAAATTTGCATCTCATAATGAAAATACTCCTTTTTTAGAAAAGGTTCATCTGGAAGGACTTTCAATACCTGATCCAGGCTGGGGAAAAAGCTTATAATTAAGGAGAAAAGAGTGGAGAAAAATTAAGTGGACATCTTATACATTCCTTAAGGAGAGAAAGATTCTCACTCAAAATAATTCTTAGCCATTGTTTGTGTCCTCAAATTTATAAATATGAGTCTTTTTTCCATAGGTAAATAAAAGGGATATCTATAGTAGGGTAAAAGCAGAAAGGATGCACACAGATGACAGTGGAAGTGGATGAGGGTGCTGTGTAGTGATGGGAACCTAAAAAGGAGCAAGCCACAGCCCCAACAGAAGCTACTGCCTAAGGCCGCGAGCCATTCCAGGGACTCTTATGAACTATTTTCTTTGGTTAACTTATTTCGTCCTTTTTCTTATTTTTTTTTCTGCTAGTTATCCTAGATTATTACTTACCTAATAGGGTTCATTTCATTTTAGCCTTACTTCTATTAATATTTGCTTAATCTCTTAATTGGCCTTCTATGTTTATCTTACTTAAAATTGTATTTAAATTTACCTAGATCAATTTATTTTGCTCTTAATTTTTATTTTAAATTATTCCAGATATTTCTTAGTTGCAGACTAATATTTTTGTTTATATATCTTTCATTTTAAATTTCATTCACTTTAAGACTATACAGAATAATACAAACATTTCTTTACATGTACATTCCAGTCTTGATCACCTGGCATTAAACTTAAGCTAAGATTCTCTGGGCTTCCCTGGTGGCGCAGTGGTTGAGAGTCCGCCTGTCGATGCAGGGGACATGGGTTCGTGCCCCGGTCTGGGAATATCCCACATGCCGTGGGGCGGCTGGGCCCGTGAGCCATGGCCGCTGAGCCTTCGCGCCTGGAGGCTGTGCTCCGCAACAGGAGAGGCCGCGGCAGTGAGGGGCCCGCGTACCGCAAAAAAAAAAAAAAAAAAAAAAAAAAAAGATTCTAGTATTTGGGCCAAGTTCACTTTTCCAGAAGGAAAAGGACATAGTTTAAAAGTGATGGGCAAAATTTTTCCATATATAGGTATGTTGGCTCTTTGTCCAACTTTGCCAGTACAGTCCTTAGTTTCACCTGTTGTACCAAAATAATTATTAATAGCACCCAGTTCAGTGTTTAAATGTAGCCCATTTGAACTATAAATTAAATGAATTAAATGAATATCTGCATAGAAGAAGTTGAGCTAAGCTTTGGGCTCTTCTCTAAATATGTATTGGCCAGTGTGATATCGTGATATATGTAAGAAATATATATTTAGTTTTCGTCCCTGGTTCCTGGCACAGAGCTCCTAAAACCCTTGGAATTTCCTTAGTGATAGGATTGAGAAGATAGTCTTTTGTTTTTTATAATCAGCACCTTTCAACCATTCCTGAGTTTATAGTAGTTAAGTGACTCTTCGAGGATGGGGGCTTGTTACCAGAGAAACCAACCACATGATTAAAGAGCTAGAGATTGATTTAATCACCAATGGTTGATGACTTAATTAATCATGCCTATGTAATGAAGCCTCCATAAAAAACCTAGCCAAGGGAATTCAGAGAGCTCCTGGGTTGGTGAACACACTGAGGTTCAGGGAAGGTGGAATGCCTGGAGAAGGCGTGGAAGCTCCGTGCCCCTAACTTACACCTTGTCCTGTGTACCTCTTTATCTGGTCTTTCATCTGTATCCTTTGTCGTATCCTTTACAGTAAACTCGTAAATGTAAATAAATGTGTTCCTGAGTCTATGACCTATTGTAGCAAATTATCAAACCAGGGAAGGGGGTCATGTGTGCTTCCAATTTATAGCTGGTCAGTCAGCTACACAGGTGACAACCTAGCCTTTTTTTTTTTTTTCTTTACATGTGTATCACACTGCCTAGCACACAATTGGCACTCAACAAGTTAGATGATGATGATTGTTGGAAATATGGTTCTAGTGATGAGTGCAGAGTGCAGGGCAAAACTGAGGGAGGAGACGGAGATGGGCAGTGAAATACGAGGCTAAGGGGTTTAGGTATCATTTTCAACTGAGGTGAATGGGGGGTCAGGGATAGAGTAATCTATCAATAAAACAGAATACTTGGGGAAATAAGAGGAGACTTCCCTGGCGGTCTAGTGGTTAAGACTCCCTGCTTCCACTGCAGGGGACTCAGGTCTGATCTCTGATTGGGGAACTAATCTCCCACATGCCATGTGGCATGCCAAAAAAAACACACCAGAATAGAAGGCCCAGAAATAGATACAACATAAATTAGACTTTAGTTTATGATAGAATAAGCATTATAAATTAGTGGAGAAATTATGAACCATTTAATAAATATGTTAGGACAACTGGCTTCCTTTATGGAAAAAAATTACATTAGATCCCTACGTCACACCACACCCAAAAAATAAACTCCAAACGCCTTAAAGACCCAGATGCTTGAGAGAATGTTTTTATGACATGGAGACAGGGAAAGATTTATTTTATAAGATGTGAAAATCAGACATCAAAAAGGAAAATGTCAAAATTTAAAGCTTTGGAAAAAATAAAGGCAAGTCATAAGGAAGGACTAATATTTGAAATCTATAGAGAAATTCTTTATGTCAATTTTTAAAAAGGACAAAGAGCCCAGCTAAAATATGAATAAAGACTATAAACCAGTAATCTACAGAAGAAATCCAATAATCTGAATATCCAATCCAATAAACATATGAAAAAATGTCTGGGCCTCACCAGTAAACAGGGGTATGCAACTTAAACAAGGAAATACAATTTTTCTTGGTAAAAATGGAATATTATGACAATACAAAGTACCGGTGAAAATGCAGGGAAATAGGAATTCAGCAGGTAGGTAAAATAACTTTGGAGAACTGTTTTGGCAAACTCTAATAAAATTGCAAATACACATACCCAGTGACTGAGCACTCCACTTCCAAGATATATCCTAGAGAAAATTCTATACATGTTTTATAAACATTACTTTTAGAAACCAAAAAATTTAAAAACCACAAAATGCCCACCAGTGAGATATGGATAAAATGAATAAACTGGGGAGCATCCATATGGTGGAATACTATACAGCAGCTAGAATACATGGATCCAATCTATATGTGACAATAGAGCCAGATCTAGACAACACAATGCTGAGTGATAAAAGCAAGTTGCAGAATCTTATGTATAGGAGATAACCATTTTTCTTTTTTATTTCTTTTTTTATTGAAATGTAATTGCTGTACAATGTTGTGTTAGTTTCTCCTGTACAATGAAGTGAATCAGCTATATGTATACCTATATCCCCTCCCTCTTGGACCTCCCTCCCATCCCCGCCCCCATCCCACCTATCTAGGTTGTCACAGAGCACCAAGCTGAGCTTCCTGTGCTTTATAGCAAGTTCCTGATAGCTATCTATTTTATGCATGGTAGTGTATATATCTCAATCCTAATCTCCCAGTTCGTCCCACCCTCCTCTTCCCTCCCGCCCCCATGTCTACATGTCCGTTCTCTATGTCTATGTCTCTATTCCTGCCCTGCAAATAGGTGTCTGTACCATTGGCTTCTGAAGTGGGGAGTGGTCTTGTGGGACTGATCTGTAGTATTTGTGTTTGTAGTTGTTTGTTTGGGCAGTTAGTATCAGAATGAATTAAATTGTAAGACAACCAGCTGGCGTCCACGGAAAGTTGGAGAATCAGTTGGTGTGGGAAAATCCCCACATTTTGGTGTCAGAATATTGTAAGAGCACAGGAAAAACTTTGCCTTTAGCCAGCAAACAAAGGGGGAAAATATATTTAACTCTCATGGCCACACTTTTAAAACTTGAAGCTCCTTCTGAACATTCTCTGTTTCCATCCTCTGCTTTAATTTTTAACATGGCACTTAGCACTGTATATTTTATTGAAATGTTTTTTGTTACTTCCCTCTAGGGTCTAAGTTCTCTGAGGCTAGGAGTTTGTCTCTTTATTCACTTCTCAAATAGTGTCCTCAGCTACTATTTGAGTGTTTTGCATATAACGGATGTAGTCACTTCACCTCTGAATCTAAGAGGAAGATGGCATAGGTTGGAAGAACTGCTAGCCAGTCGATACCACATAGTCTCTATCCAATAATTCTGTTCTGCAGTTCTTGACAGATTAATCATGCAATTTGTTTCTGTCTGCTGCTGACTTTATAGTAGCTTGCTTCCTCTTGTATTATGTTATTTTAGATTAAAAGATTATACTTGGTGGGACTTTATCTCAGAAATTCTATGTTGTCTGAGTTCCCAGACCTCACAAGTAATGTAGTATAAATGTCAATACAAAATCCATGTGAAAGATGTGGTCACAAAATGTCATGGGGAATATTTTTTTCTAACCTATCTACAGCCAAAACTGAAACCCACAATATTTCTTTTCATTTCCTTTTAAAAGTGGGAATTTTTTTCTGTCCACATTTACACAGAGGGCTGAGACCCCTTGAAAGTCCAGGCTTCATGCCAAAGTCTGTTTCTCAAATTCTCATATCCTACCTTGACCCTGTACCTGCATAGCCATAAGCACTCAAGCTCTTTGATTATCACTATCAGCAAATGCCACCGAGCACAACTGAAGCATCAGTACTCACTTTCTGCCCTACTGTTCAACTTACCTACATTCTGTCCTTTTGACCTTTATCAGCCAAGCCTTTGGTTACCACTATAAAGACATGCCGCCTGGCACAGCTGCTGCATCTCACTTTCTGTGTGATACGGTTGTTCTTACTTTCTACTCTAGCTTCCAATTCGCTATTTGTTTTTGGACCCATGATGTTGCACTTAAAATCCTGAGAATTTCAGTATACATTTGCAATAATGTTTACTATATTCTATTCAACATCCTAAGTGTTTTGTCATAAGAGATTTTCAAAGTACCTTGTCTTCTATATTTCTGAAACAAGTTTTTTTTTCTTGTATCTTCCTTCTCTTACTTTCATGATAGTTTAACAACTTCAATGAACATCATTTATCTAACAATGTTTAAAGTTAGCTGTTATTATTAATCTCCTGCCAAGATATACAATATGCTTATTATCTATTACCTCTAATTATGCCACTGCCTCCTGTCTTACACATTTTTCTTGTCCATAATTTTTCATATCTCCAAATTTTAGGTAAGCCTTCATTGGATTTATCCATATATTTAACATATTCTTTGATCATTATTGCACATAGCATCATACTCATTCTAGTGTATAGAGAATTCCTTTCTCTTAAACATCCTTAGTAAGTTTTTTATGAATGTCTATGAGTGGTGGATTCTCACTCATTGTTTCTTTAGAAATTTTCTATTTCATGGCTACTCTTTTTTTTTTTTTTTTTTTTTTTTTTTTTTGCGGTACACAGGCCTCTCACTGCCGTGGCCTCTCCCACTGTGGAGCACAGGCTCCAGACGCGCAGGCTCAGCGGCCATGGCTCACGGGCCCAGCCGCTCCGTGGCACGTGGGATCCTCCCAGACCGGGGCACGAACCCGTGTCCCCTGCATCAGCAAGCGGACTCTCAACCATTGCACCACCAGGGAAGCCCTCATGGCTACTCTTAATGGTAGTTTACCTGGGGTTGGAATTCTGGACTAATAATTATTTTTTCTGATCACCATGAATATATCATATTGTCTTTTGACACTTTGCTGATTTCAAGTTTAATGTCAAACTTATTGTTCTGAGTAGTTATCCTGTCCTTTTCACCAGTGTGCTAAAAAGATCCCTCTGACTCTGAAATATCCTTTAGAATATTTCTAGGTATAGATTTACTGTTATTCATCCTTATGGGGACTGACTATACTTCTAGTATTTGACAATTTAAGACATTCTGAAATATTGTAAATCATTTTTACATCATAAATTGCTACTATCCTTCTCTTAAAGAGATTCCATTAGTCTATGTTAGACCATGTAATTCTATCCCACAAGTCTTTTAAACCTCACACTTTTTTTGTCCCTTTTCACTCTGATCTGCATTCTCCTTAGTCCTTTCTTCCAGTTAACTAATTCTATCTTCAACTTTATCTAAACTGCTATTTTCACCCATGCAATACGTTTTAAATTTTAATAATATTTTTATTTCTCAAATTCTATTTTTAAGCCTATATCCATTGTCTCATGGTATCTTATTTTTAAGATTTTAAGATTGTGACTTAATCATTTAAAATATTAATTTTACTACCTATCATAACACTTTTATAAATTCTTTGCACTCTAACCTACTTTTATTTAATATTCATTGAATTCAATCATATTAGATTGTTTCCTAATGGGCTTTGTAATTTCAGGTTTTTTAGCTCATAACCTGTCATGCTTTATCTATGAAAATACTGTATAATACAGCTTGTCAGAGAGCAGAACAAAGAACCCAGGAGTCAAAGCCAAGTACCACAGGGAAAACAAACAAAAAACCTTCAGAGTACAGAGAGTAGGACTGAGTCTTAATGAAAGAACTGCCATCATGTACCTGGATGTATGGACCAATCACTGTTATATAACATTTTTTTTTGCCATCTTTTTAAAGTGGATGTATCAATAGAAGTTATCCATGCCTGTATCACCATAGATATTGCATACATTTGGGAGAAAAATGTGGGCAGGGAATGCAGAAAATATATCTCTGCTTCACAGGTCTTCATATCAAGAGTAACTGTATCTGACAAATTTCATCTGACCTGGATCTGATTTGGATTTTGAGATCTGGTCCTTGAGCCTGAACATAATGCTATAGTGAAATATAATTTTTGAGGGGTCTTGGGAGAAGTTAGGTATGTTTTTCAAGTGGGAGGAATACAAATAATTTGTAGCCAAAATGCAGACTGTGATAGTTTTAAAACATGTCCACAAATCCTTTAACACTTCTCTCACTGAGGGTAGTTTCTGTGTTTCCTTCCTTTGGCTGATATAAATAACTCACTGTTATAGAATATAGTGCATGTGATGCTGCAGGACTTCTGAAGCTATATTATTATATTATAAATGGCAATGTCGATTCTGACTTGTTTGCTAAGACACTTCCTTTTGGAATCTTGAGACCACCATGTAGTGGAGAAGCCCAGGTAACATGGAAAGGTCACATGTTGGTGCTTCTGTGAATCTTAGCTAAGTTTCTAGACAACAGCCAAAATCAACTCACAGACATGTGAAGACTCTGGTTGATTCCAGCCATCACATGGAGTCACCCCTTCCCGTCAAGTCTTCACAAGTCTATGTCTCAGACATCATGCAACAAATAAACCTCTTATACTATCATCTTTCTGAATTCTAAACCCACAGAACCCATGAATGTATGAAAAGGTTGTTTTAAGCCAATAGTTTACTGGGAATGTGTTATATAGCAATAGTAACCCTAATAGGCTTGTAAATTTACATTTATGTTACAAGCTAAAAATTTGTAATGCTTTATCCTAAAACTCTTGTATGGCATGGGTTTAGAGTTTGTGCTGCCCCAGAAATGCAGTTAGTTTAGAATTTAATTTTATATTTATTTATCAGCTAGACTTTTCCTGAGTAAAGTTGTGGTGTACACTGAAACCATACCTATTTGTTGGCACGCATATAGTTACAAATTCTTAGCAGACATTCCAGCTGCAGCCCAAGAAAAAAAATAAATACTTATTTTTCATTTTTCTTGTTTGTAGGTGGATATTTTAGCCTTTTTTTTTTTTTTTTTTTTTTCACTGAAGGTTAGTTTTACAGTAGGGGTTTTATTTTCAAAAACTGACATTTCAGGGTCCTGACACAGAGTTCTTTCTGTATAGATAGTAAGTCCCAATCCTCTAGATTATAGAAAAGCTCCCATTCTTCTTCACATACCCACCAACTTAGAAAAGCTACAACACAAGCCTCCGCATTGGTTGCTTACTGAGTTTGTTTTGAGCTCTTTGTTCTTGGTAGAAAATTAGGAATTGTGCTTTCCTTTGTAAGATCTCAGTTATGCATGCTTGATATAATTTGTTGTGTACATCCAGGTATTTATAGTAGAAAGTTTTTCAGATTATAAATTCATGCATATTGCTATCCCATATTTTATTTTTTCTTATGAACAAAAATATAGTACTATGCAAAAATATAAGAAATAAAATGATAAAGAGCAGGAATTAATGAATTAACTCAATAAGTAAATAGAATCAACAAATGGGAAGTTGCATCTTTGAATAGCTGGACAAAATTGAACAAACTCTCACAAGAGTTGACAAGAAAAAAAACAGAAAAAAACAACAAAATAAAAGTTATTAAGAATGAAAAGAGATAACTACAGACACAGTAGGGAAAATAATACAAAAAACAAACAAACAAGCATGGTGAAACTATGTATTATATAATTCAAGTAGATAGGAATCAGCAACAGGTAAAACTTATAACGTATTGTTTGTTTAAAATGACCGAGATAAGAAACAAAATTATAATAAATTTGAGGCAGAGAGAAGGAAAGGGATGAAGATAAGGGCATTCAAAAGTTATGTAATGTTCTATTATTCTTAGGCTGTTTGATGAATTCACAAGTATTCATGATATATTTTGTATTATATATTGTAGTTATTCTGTTTTGTGTATGAGATATTTCATAATGAAATTTTTAAGTGATAATTTTTTGAAAGGATAATAGCAGATTCATAAAGTGAATCTCTCTAACTATATGAACATATTTTACTGTCAATTCAGAAAACATGATACTTATATATCTTTCTAATTGGCTATCTAGCTTGGAGGTAGAAGAAAATGTAACTGTTAATATAGTTATGATTACTTGCATTGCAAAAAACAACTCGTATCTTGAATAATTTATCTATGACTATTCCATCACACAACTTCTCTTCACTACAAAAGAGAAGATTTAATTAATTTAAATAAAACTTCTTCCTGACTAAAACATAAATCATATTTTTATTGAGATAGTTCATACAATAAATATTCCACAGATAGCATTTTACTATAAAATAAAATAACTATATTTTAATATTAACATTATTTAATATTTCTCTGCTCTGTTAGCTCAGGCAATTTCCTATGTGGTTTCAGTTGACATTTTTCATTGTTCTTTGCTTGTCTTAATGATCCAGAAATTTAAAAGGGGTTATGACATATTCATTAAATTTGTTCAGACCTTGAAATAGTCAAATAATGGGAAGTATGCCTTTGCAAAGCATAAGCATGTTAGTCTTTGATTTTTTCTATGGCTTAGACTGCTTTATGACTTTCTCTCAGTAAAAACCATAAAATTAAAATGACCATGCAAGGGTTTATGAAGCACCTCTGACCCAACATAGTGAAGCTAATGGTAGCAAAACTGTTTCTTAAATCTGCTAAAATACCTGGAAGGAACAATTTTACAATACATGGGCAGACAGGAGGTCTGGGAAATCCATTTTTTGGGAAACCCCTCATCTGGCAGCTGCACATAGAAAGAAAAGTGTTCACAAATTATATTTTAAATATTGCAAAATATATGTCAAACCACACCTTAGCTATCATACTTGGGAGAAAAACAAATGGATAAAAGACCTTGACAAAAATTAAAGTATAATTATTGCTGAAATAGTGAACATTAATAGTTACTAGAACATTACTCAAGATCCATCTCTCATTGCATTTTTTTTTCTAATAGTAGAGAGAAGAAATGAGTGATAAAAACATTGGATTGTTGAATTAAATGCCTCTCACCATTATTTCTTTCCTGAAATAAAAATCATACCATCTGAAGGATCTGAGTTTATAGGAATGGACTGTATCCTCAAATTATACTAACCCAGTTTTTTCTCTAAACATCTAAATAGATTTAATTCTCTGCCTTACATAATTTTATATAAGGGGGTTGAAACTTACACATATTGCTCAGTATATAAAACATTACATACATTGATCAACACTTAAGACCTTGGAAATCTTAGCCATCATTGGCTTTGTGTTATGTTTTGAGGGAGACTGAGATCAGAGGACTGAGAAAAAGAGGCAACATGACATAACAGTGAATTGATGCAGTCACTGTATTTGAGTGCTATCTACAACCTGGCTTTCAAATATTTTATTACATTATTGTTAACTTGGTCTTTATAGTATGTATTATCTTGGTCATTATCAAGAAATCTGTGCCTAACAATGGTTAGGTTTTTTTTATTATTACATAACAAAAAGAGGTGGTGATGGTAATAGCTGGAACAGCTCAATAATCTTCCAGTCTTCTGTAACTGTAATCCTCATGGCCTTTCACGAACATCCTAAGATGACCACCATGGCTCTAGCAAAAATAACCTTTAAAGGGCAGGAAGACGGGAGAAGAGTGGTTCAAGCTATAACTATCCCTTTTATCAAGAAGTAAAAGTCATTTCATGATCACCTCTTGCTCATGTACATCTTATTGTAAAAAGTAGCACGCGACTCCTTTTCAGGGCAATAAGTCATAATCGTTTTGCAGTAGTAACATCAAAGATCACTGATCACAAATCACCATAACAAATACAATAATAATGAAAAGTTTGAAATATTGCTAGACTTACCAAAGGTGACGCAGAGAGATGAAGTGAGCAAATGCTCTTGGGAAAATGGAACCAATAAACTTGCTTAAGGCAGGGCTGGCACAAACCTTCAAATTGTAAGAAAAACAATATTTGTGAAGTGCAATAAAGAGAAGCACAATAGGGGCTTCCCTGGTGGCGCAGTGGTTGAGAGTCCGCCTGCCGATGCAGGGGACACGGGTTCGTGCCCCGGTCCGGGAAGATCCCACATGCCGCGGAGCTGCTGGGCCCGTGAGCCATGGCCGCTGAGCCTGCGCGTCTGGAGCCTGTGCTCCGCAACGGGAGAGGCCACAACAGTGAGAGGCCCGCGTACTGCAAAAAAAAAAAAAAGAGAGAGAGAAGCACAATAAAAAGAGGAATGCCTGTATTTTATTCTATTTTGTTTGTAACATCTAAATCTGGATCAAAGGATATTATTTTTAGTCTCTTTTAAAAATATATGCATTGTGCTGTGAACTCCTGTGAAGATTTTTGTTTCAGCCTATAAAATTGGATATTATGTGTTTAGTATCATATATAGTCTCTCTGTATATACATTATAAGTGTGATATTTTTATTTAGCACTTGAAGATATTGTTCTTTCTTCTGCCATCTGTGTTTTGCCAAGAAGTCAACTATCAGTCTAACTGATATTCTTTTGTAGGCGATAGCTATTTTTTTCTCTGTATGCTATCAAGATGTTCTTCTTGACTTTGATGCAATGAAGTTTCTATACAATCTGATTTACTTAGGATGTTTTGGACTTTATGAATTTGAGGATTCATGGAAATACCATGACATCTTGCTTGACTTCATCTTCACTCAAAAGTTTGTGTATTACTTTGGCCAGCTGCCTAGGCAGCTCAACAGCTGTACTCATCTGAAAGCTTACTCCCTCACATGTATAGTACCTGAATGAGAAGACTTGAACTGTTGGAAACTGGAACAGTTGGGACTCCTCAGTTAGCTCTCTACATATGTATGTGTTCTCTCCAGCCTAAAAGCTTCAGGGTACTCATATTTCTTACACTGCAGCTTAGAGCTCCAAAGGCACTTCTTCTAATAGAAAGGGCTAGGTGGAGTCTGTGTTGCCTTTTATAATCTCACTTCAGAAGTCACATAGTATCAATTCTGTCATGCTCTATCACAGGAACTTTAAGAGAAATACCCAGGTTTAAGAGGAGGGAAGTTTTTTAGAAGAGGTTGTGAGACAGAGTTTATATTGGTGAGGCCAGATTTGGAAATTACAATAGAATCCAAACCACCTGATAACTTTTCAGAAAATTTCCTTGGCTAGAGTTTATTTTGGAGATTCAGGTAATATGGATATGAGTTCTGAACCTACTTATGATTTCAAGTTTTCAGGGGAGTCTCATTTCCAAATCAAGACCAAGACGTAAGTTTCCTTTGTGGATTGGATTTTGTCATGGTAGTGGTGGTGATGCTGGTTAAGTTTATCGTTTCATCAAACAGCAGTCTTTCTTTAGGGAGGGTTGCCTGTTTCAATCTCCCAACATGGCACTAATCAAATTGTAGACTCTAGGCCTTCTTTTTCATCCTTCCATGCCTTTTAAAACCTAAATGAGAAGTTTTACCCTTGGAGAAAAGTCGAGTAGTGACAACAAGGGAACAATGAGAGAGCTTCTGGGCTTTTATAAATGTTCTACTTCTTGATATGGGTATTGATTAAATAGCTAAGTTAACTTTATGAAGACTGATGGGTACATTTATAATCTGTACACTTATATGTATTGTGCTATAATTCAATAGGATGTAAAACAAACCAAAAAGTGAAAAACAAAGCTGTGGATAACAAGAGATTTACAAATAGTTTCCTAGAGCTGTCTTCTAGTTTAACATTTTAATTTTTGTGGTTATTTTCATTTTCTAATCTACTCTATTACTAAAAATGGATAAATGGAAGTATAAAGCTTTTCACACTAAATTCTTTTTTGAATGTCATTGTTTTTAATTTACCCAAGTCTGACACCATTTAAACTAGTGCATTGCCTCTGTGAGAAGGAATATAAAATTCATAGAAAGTCTGCATATATCAAAGCATAAGTCAAAGGATATTTGAGACTAAACTATCAATTTTCACAAAGAACATTGTGTTCACAATAGAAGCAGGATTGTCATAGTATTAAAATCAAAGAGTGGATCTCCTATTAAAAAAAGAGGAAATTAGATCTCTCAAAAATATGAGATAAAAAAGAAAGTGCAGCATTTTTATTTGTATAATTTACAAAATCATTTCAAACAAATTATTTGATTTTGGACTCATACAAAAGTGTGACATAGATCTTATTACCACAGTTACCCCATTGGTGAAATGTTTTCTATTACCTCTAGGTAAACACACTGCATTGTCTCTGGCTTGGCCCCTAGGATACTATTATTTATATTATTATTTAATTATTGATATTGATAATTTCATACCAGACACATGTATAGGACTTAAGATGTGAAGCTCTGAACCCATAGACACTCCAACAGCAAACTTGCAATTGCTATACGTAGCCACATGGCACTGAAGGAGAAAGTTTATTACCCATTTGGCTTTATCCAGGATGGGGTGACTAACCCTGCCTTGAATTGACTTTCAATCCCACACAGTTCAAACATTAGTATGTTGATGGCTTTCCCCAAAATATAGGAAATGATGCTTAAGTTCTAGAATTTTTAATACTCCTTTAGAAATTTAGGATGTAGGTAGGTGTTAGAAAAAATTTTAAAACTTGGTTTGCTCAACTAGTCAAATTTCTGAATTCCTCTCATGTGCCAGGTTCTACCCTAAGAAAAAATTTTAAAACTTGGTTTGCTCAACTAGTCAACAAATTTCTGAATTCCTCTCATGTGCCAGGTTCTACTCTAAGTTACGGATGTAAAAAGATTGCTAAGACATAACCCATTGCCTTCAAAGAAATCACAGGACTGTTTTCTAATTCAGGAACATTCAGAAAATAAACCTAAAAAACATTTAGTTAAGAAGGTATCCCCCGTATCTATAACTCTGTTTCTGTCTTATGTTTGTTCATTTGTTTTGCTTTTTAGATTCCACATAAAAGTGAAATCATATAGTATTTGTCAAACAGTATTTGGTGGTTGCCAGAGGGGAGGGGTGTCAGGGAAGGAAAGAAACAGGTAAGGGAGATTAAGAGTACAAACTTCTAGTTGCAAAATAAAAGAGTCACAGGTATGAAATGAACAGTGTGGGGAATATAGTCAATAACTATGTAATATCTTTGTATGGTGACATATCGTAACCAGATTTATCATGATGATCATTTTAAAATATATAGAAATATTGAATCATTATGTTGTGTATCAAGAATTAACATAGTGTTGTAAGTCAATTATACTTCAAAAACCAACAAACAAACTCATAATAAAAGAGAGCAGATTTGTGGTTACCAGAGGTGGGGGATTGGGGGAAGGGGCATTGACTGCTTTTTAAAAAAAAGAAAAAAAGAGACATCCCCCTTTTCTATTCTATTCATGACTTAGTCTTTTTCATTCTTCAAAAAGAGTAAGGGAAAATTGAATTTATGTGTAAATGTGTGTGTAGTTGTTGGGATTACATGTTTTAATCTTTCTGGAATTTCAAGTTACTACTCTTCCCATTATGTAATAAAGCATGTAGGCTTTTCGCAGTGAAGGCCTATGCTTCAAGACAGGAGATGATGTGGAAAGGCCAGCCCCGATTCAGATTAGCCAATAATTCTAACTAAAAACAAAATAGACATTGAGATCCCCAGGGAGAACTTGGCATATGCTCTACGTAAAGGCCAACATCAGTTGTAATCAATGTCTTACCATACCCTCAAGCTCTGGCTTCTCTGCTTTTTCAACATGAGCAAGCCACTCAGATCTCATTGGAAACTCTTTTTTTTCTGAAATGCTCCTACCAGGGAGATCCACTCTCAGACAAACAAATTGCAGTTGATAGTGATTGATTTTAAATTGGAATTTTGTACAATTTCAGATATACTTTGTGAATTCTACCGAATGACCTTGTGTAATTTACAAGTTGAACCCTAGGTATACCACTGATAAAGTAGCTGAAGAAAACATCTGAAATTTAAGTGGAAGAGAAACATTAATTTATTAAGATGAGTAAATGTGTTTATCATAGATGCAGATTGCCCTTTGGATTCTCTGCACTATATATCAATAAAGTTTATGTGTAAGAAATGCATTTTTATGTTTATCTTTTCCTGGAAGACAGAGAATATAAGATGCTATTCAGGATTTGTCACAACAAGTTGCACCCTACACTCCAGCCACACCAAACTACATATGTTTCCTGAATATGGCTCCAGCTCATACTGGGCCTTCTGCCTAGAATCATATTCCCTTTACTCCCCCATCTCTCTTTCACACATACACATACACACAGACACACACGCACAACATGATTTTTTTTCTGCCTCGTAAACAGTGATTCCTCATTCATTATCATAAGCTCCTTATAGTATGTTGGTTTGTTAATGTTTTAACTCCTTGCTTAGCAGTGAACCTACTACATAGTAGATACTCAATGAATAGTAAACGAAGAAAGGCAGGACAGAAGTAACCAATAAATGGAATATATTCAGTACAACACTGTGGTAAGGATTCACAATATTTCATTCTCTCAAATAACAAATTTAGGAATTTCAGAACACATAAAATCTAACTAATAAGTGAGCAAGAATGTTTTCAATTATCACTAATTCATGAAGAATCTGAATATTGAAAACAATTCTAAACATGAAATAAAAATAGTATGTGAACTCATCATAGTAAAGTGAAACTCAAATCTTATATCTGTTGTGGAAACCTACAGAATGTGTGTGTGTGTGTGTGTATCCTTGTTTTACATATGAGAGGCAAATTAGTGAAGCCATAGTGATTAAGGCATAAGGCATGTAAACTTTCCACAAAGAATGAGTTTCCAGCAATGATAATATTACATTAAAAGTTTTCTGACATGATGAAAGGACACAATTTTAAAAGTCACAGCAGGAAAAATGATTAACAGTATAACTGAACACACAAAGTCAAGTTAAGCATTGCAAGACGCATGCACATGGCAGCTTTTTAGTTAAAAAATATATGAAGAATAATGGTTTAAAGAAAAATTGCCATTTAAGTTTACAGTCAAAAATAAATACAAAGTACCATAAAGTTTAAGAAATGTTTCCTTCTTTCATACCTGAATTTAATGATTGTGAAAAAATATATATCGACTCGTTATGATTAAAATTGTATTATTGGGAAAAGTCACAGTACCTTATTGATATATATGAGTGACTCATACTATATGTTGTTTATATACATATTTTTTTTACTGTTGTTTAAAAAACACGTTTTTTCTTCCCTTGTTTGTACTTTATTTACTCATTGTCAGCACAAGAAAACTCTGGTGCATGTGGATAAATTTTGGGGAGTACTATATGCTTTAATATTATCCCAGTTTTTCTTTTTTTCCTTCTTTACTTTTCTTTCTGAATCAGTTGGTGTTTTTGAGATTCACTTGTAGTAGGAACTCATTACTCTCTGATTTCCTTTATTTGTTTCCGTATGCAGAGCTCTCCTGGGCCATGTAAAAACACATATAGAATGTTTCTATTGTTAATAGGTGCCCTGTGCCTCCAGATCCTACCTAAATCTATGTAATTTATATCTATTATCCATAGAATAAAATCATGTTTTTCTCCTCTTTAAAGAAAATTACAGTTGTCCTCAAGTGTGGACTCAGTTGAATAGCTCTGTGGAGTCAAGTGTCCCATGAATAAAACCAAGGAAGATATAAGCTTATTATTCCCCACTGGATATTATAGACACAACATTTTAAGTAAAAACATTTCCTGGATTGAAACGTTTGGGAAAACTCAAATATTTCAGTGACGGGAAAATACTCAAATTAATTATGTAATTGGTAATTTGTTTCTATGCAGCTTACTTTTTTATATGTCCCTGTTATTTAAATGTGCTATGTTTTGAAATGTTTTTATTCAAACCACATATATTCTGTTGCACCCTAAAAAACAACAAAAAGACCATCAAAAATAATAAAAGTAAAATAAAAACACTGACATACTGATATTATGCTGAAGGCTGGAAACTAGCATATGCGTCTGTGTTACATTATAGTACATCCTACGTCAGAAACCATTGGGTAAAGAAGAAAGTGGTGTAGTAGCGGGGTTTAGAGATGGGAGTCCCAGGGTCAACTGGTTGTATTGAAAACATCCGAAGTTCATGGGGCTTGGTGTCCTTGTTTACTGGCTTGGGCTCCATGATGTCCAAAGTGCCACGATCATGAAACAGATGAAGTAAGAATCAGCTATATACCTTTCAAAACATCAATTTATATATTGATATTCATAGGTTTTCTACAATGAGGTCTAACTTACATTAAAACCTTTACTAGGAGAATGTGCCTACTTCAGAAAGCAAGTTCATACTCATCACACAGCTGATTCTCCATTTTTCCTTGATAGTTTTGCAGACACTTGGAAACCCTATAAAATATAATAGAGTCATCCCTCAGTATCCATGGGGGGTTGGTTCCAGAACCCCCAAGAATATCAAAATCCATGGCTGCTCAAGTCCCTAATATAAAATAGTGTAGTATTTGCATATAACCTACACACATCCTCTAGTACACTTTAAATCACCTCTAGATTACTTATACTACCTAATACAATATAAATGCTATGTAAATAGTTGCCTGCACATGGCAAATTCAAGTTTTGATTTGGGGAACTTTCTAGAATTTTTTTAAAAATATTTTCCATCTGTGGTTGGTTGAATTCCTAGATGCTGAACCCATGGATATGGAGGGCTGACTGTACAGAAATACATTTGTATATTTTCACCTTGTAAAATCAAATAATACCTTTATTCTTCAAACTTAGTGTTTAGCTAATCTTAGCTATTAGTAATTTCTTGGTAAAAACTTTTTGCACTTTTTTACTTCATCTTTATCTTTTTTCTCTCTTTATAGAATTAAAAAGGAAAAATCAAACAAAAGAGAAAATAAATATTTGTGATACTTAACACTGTAATATGATTAGCACTTTAATGTATTTTCTTCAGGTTTATTTTCCTTGGTACAAACATTACATTGTAGGCTTACAATGATAGGGAAAAAAACAAATTGTGTTCTGCTTTTGGTGACAGTGGAATGGTGTCAAAGGAGATTGGTAGAGCATATGGGGCTTAGGGGCTCCACTGCCTGGAGTTGAGACTTGGCTGCATTTTAGAAGCCGTGAAGCCTTATGTAACCTTGCAAAGATTGTCTTCTTGCTTACAAAATTGTGAGGATATATATATACATATATATATATATATGCAAGGGTGTTAGCACAATAAGTACTCTAAATATGAAAATATGATAGCTATTATTATTGTTATTTTTTCTTATTATTACATCATAATATTTCTATGTTATTAAATGTGTTGAAAACATACATAAAACCTACAGAATAACCTATCAAGTGGTTAAAGCTACTTTATTAAGCAACCCTGACATGCCCTTGTATAGAATTTAAATTACATTTAGTTCATCATTATTTTCAATAAGTTTACTTTGATAGACTTGCATTCATCTTTAATTATCACCACAAGATAAAATGCTGAGCATTGTATCTGCTCAGTTATTATCTAGTCTCTTCCACTTTTTTAGTTGGGTCGGTTTTGGTTTCAGAGCTATAGTCTTTTAACTACTATAGTGTTTAAAATGTTTTCAAAATATATATTCATCAGATTAGATTCTCTAACCTTATTCTTATCTTCCAAATGTTTCTTGGCAATCTTCCCATGAGGTTTTCCTAGTATGATCTTAAAATTATTTTGTGTCCTCTGTATACATCCTGATACCAATTGTCTTTATATTTTCTCATTTCATTCATTTTCATTACTTTAGGACTCAATTTGTTGAAAGCATATTAACTGATGATCAGGAAGCAATTTGCTATGCATTTTATATGCTATTTCGATAGTTTTTATGTTTATACAGACGTTTTACTGGGTTGCAGTTATGTCTAGGATATTTGTTGATGGTTTTGATTTGATTGTGACCCATTAGAACATTTTTAATTTCAAATAGTGAGAAATAGGAACTTAGCATCTTCCTGCAAAGTGACTGATTTTCATGAATAGATTAAACAGGAGCTGCCTTAGTTATATCATCCAGTCATGAATTACTGTATTTAATGCTACACCCTAGTCCAAGGCATTCTCAACTCTGCCCTCAAGTAATGCAAGAGCATCCTGCTTCCAAACTTGCCCCTTTAGCTTGTTCTCAACCAAGCAGCCACAGTGATTGTTTTGAATTGTAAAATAAGTTAACTTACTCCTCTGCTCAAACACTACTTTGGCTTCCTATTTCACTTTAAGTAAAACCCAAAGTTATTGCTTAAGTCATCTGACCCGCTATGGTCTCTCTGACCTCATAATCTATTATTCTCAATATCCTCTCTCTGATGAAGCCATGCTGTTTGTCAAACAGGCAAAAAACTCTCTTTACTTGGAGACTTTGTACTAGCTTTTCCCATTGTCTGGAGTGTAATTCCCTTATGTATTCACATACTTACTTCCTCACTTCCATCAAGTTTATTCTCAAATGATAATCGAAGGCTAAAGCTTTCCTTGTCCACCCAACATAAAGTAACACTGCTTTCACCAGCACTCCATGTATCCCTTCCCTGACGTTATTTTAATCCATAACATTTATTACCATCTGAGTACATTTGCTTCTTGTCTGATGCCAGCACCTTTGGGACATATCACTTCCTCGGTGGGCTCCATGGTGCCTATTCCCTGAGTTCCTAAGATACTAGCAGTAGCAGAACATATGGTAGTAGTTGTCTGCTTATTTACTTATTGTTTACCTCTTCCCACTGGAATATAAGCTCCATGAGGGAGAGGTTTGTTTTTCTTTACTGTTGTTTTTACTCTTAAAACCTAAAGCCTAGTAGAGAGACTAAAGTCAAGCACAAAGGATCTCAATAAATGTGTTGAATAAGAAAATGCTATCTGATTATCATCAAAAACCCCCTTCCAAAACCCCCACCATGTATATACAAAAGCACATACTTACTCAGTGCTCCCTTATGCACCATGATGGTTCCACTAGCTACTATGTTCTTAAGGAATACAAAATCAATGATAAAATTAACTGCCATGATCAACTGAGAAGGTAAATCTACTGAGAGAAAAATACAGAGTGATATTTTCAGAGCCTATTCAAGTAATTTGTTTCATTGTCTGTTGTTTGGGATTAATTTTCTGTTATTTTCATTTGCACAGATAACTAAAGCTCTGAATTTAATTGGTTTACTTGGGACAAGATTAAAGAAAATAAGTTGCTAAAATTGGCATTTATATGATGTTAAAATATTTCATAATTTTAGAGGATTTTCTTAAATCTGTTGATAGATATTTAACCTCTTTTAGAACAAGTTTAAAATTAAATTACTGTCCATAAATATTTTTGAAACATATGACTTTATATGAAAAAAATACGTATATAGAAATATATATTCACTATTCATAAAATACCCCTGACAAAGGGGAAAAAGTTAGGAGAAAGAATAAGTGAATTTCTAGCTTAAAATTTGCAATGTTTTATTCCATGATCACTTCAGGTCATACATAAGTACTAGATAAATAAAACTGAAGAAAAATATCTTAGTTTAAATTAATGGTTGTATATCAAAGTAAGCCATTGGTTTGCATTTTAAACTTGAGGTCGAGCAATTAATATCATATTAATTTAGCAGATGGAACATTCAAAAGTTAAATTTTACTCACCAAGAAAGTATTCTAAAAATTGGCTATGTACTTAATAAAATCCAGGGTCTGAGATGGCCTAAACTTGATAATTAATTAAGATAAGATATCAAAATTGAAGTTCAGGAAATTACTAGAGAAAAATAAGCAAAGCCTCAATAAACTGTTGGACAATATCAAGCAGTGTATTGTATACTTAGAATCCCAAAAGGAAAGGAATGAGATATTGACAAGTTAGTTTACATTGTTTAAAGATGTGTTAATTGATGGCTTACAAATTGTTTTTTTTTTTTTTTTTTTTTTTTTTTTTTTTTTTTCCCTTTGCGGTACGCGGGCCTCTCACTGCTGTGGCCTCTCCCGTTGCGGAGCACAGGCTCCGGACGCGCAGGCCCAGCGGCCATGGCACACGGGCCCAGCCGCTCCGCGGCATATGGGATCCTCCCAGACCGGGGCACGAACCCGCATCCCCTGCATCGGCAGGCGGACTCTCAACCACTGCGCCACCAGGGAGGCCCACAAATTGTTTTAATTGGTATCTTGATTGGCTTGGCTACTTGACCACTGGATAGAGTTGCCAGATAAAAGAAAGAATACCTGTGAATTATTTTACACTAATTTATATACATATTTTTAAAGTGTTATTTTTCTGAAATTCAATTATAACTGGGATCCTATATTTTATTTACTAATTCAGGCAACCCCACCAGGAGGGCATCAAACACCCTACTTGAAATATTTGTCTAAGTTCTCCTGAAACAAAGATTTCTCGCACATATCTTGATAGATGATAATCCAGACACAAAGCTCCCTGAAGGAAGTGTCTTAGGACCCCAATTCTTGCCTGTACTTGCTTTTTATGTATTTTTATTTTTTTTTTTTTTTTTTTTTTTTTTTTTTTTTGCGGTACGCGGGCCTCTCACTGTTGTGGCCTCTCCCGTTGCGGAGCACAGGCTCCGGATGCGCAGGCCCAGCGGCCATGGCTCACGGGCCCAGCCGCTCCGCGGCATATGGGATCCTCCCAGACCGGGGCACGAACCCGTATCCCCTGCATCGGCAGGCGGATTCTCAACCACTGCGCCACCAGGGAGGCCCTTATGTATTTTTAAATCTATTAAAACCTTGTATAAATATGCTCTGTGGAGTCTTGGGAGTTCTTTCCATTATTCCAACTCGTGTGAATATTTTTTAATATTTTGGATAGAATATTAATGGAGAGAGAATATTAATGGGGTCAACTTGAAGAGGCATTCACTGGGCAAAGATGCATACATAAAGTCATGAAAGAAGTTAAGTGAAAAAACAAATGCATAGAAGAAATTGGAAAGCACTTTCTTAGAGTAGAATTTCAACTAATAAGTACAGAAGGACTAATGTGGTTAGATAATCATTGTTAGAAGCTAAAAGGAATTGAATGTTTAGTGAGAAACAAGATATTTACATAGTCTTAAAATATATCCCCATAAATTACTAATTAATTCCTAAGGAACACGTATTATCTCCTCAGTGGAGAAATCTGGTAGACCTCGCCTTAAACGGATGATCAAACCAACCATGTTCCATAACAGGACAGTCACTCATTCTGTGCCTCCTAATAACAATGCCCTGAGATGGATACATTACTTCAATACTACTCCTGACAAAGAAACCCAAATTGAAGACATTCTACAAAATAGCAGCTCTTTAAAAATATCAAAGGGGGCTTGCCTGGTGGCGCAGTGGTTGGGAGCCCGCCTGCTGATGCAGGGGACGTGGGTTCATGCCCCGGTCAGGGAGGATCCCGCATGCCGCGGAGCGGCTGGGCCCGTGAGCCATGGCCGCTGAGCCTGTGCGTCTGGAGCCTGCGCTCCACGGCAGGAGGGGCCGCGGCAGTGAGGGGCCCGCGTACCGCAAAAAAATAATAATAATTAAAAAAATAAATAAATAAAAATATCAAAGGTAAGAAAGATAAAAGGTGATGTGTTACAAATTATAGGAGACTAAAAGATCATAAAACTAAATAAAATGCATGATCCTGGATTTGATCCAAAACCTGGTTAAAAAAAAATGTTATTGGGACATTTGACAACATTTGAATATGATCTGTAGATTACACTTATTTTACCAATGTTAGATAGATAGATAGAGATAGATTATTTTCTCTTTATATATCTATCCAAATAGATATTGGATATCTATCTATCTAATTATCTAGAGAGAGGGACAGAGAAAAGAGCAAGAGAAGGAGAGAGGGAAAGAAGGTGGAGAGAGAGAGAGAGGGAGAGAGAGATGGCATACCAAATATAAATAACTGGTGAATCTAGATAAAGGTCGTGGGGAGGTTATCTATCATTTTTGTACCTTTTCTTCAAGTTTGGAATTATATTGAGCAAAGTGAAAAAAATTAACACTAGCAATTATCTACACTTTTCAGTTTTTTTTTACAAGAAAAACACTCAGTGCAAACATCAAGATGGATTTAAGTTATATTGATTCTGTTTCTTATTTCTTTACTGAGATTAGAAATAATACAACTTCAATTAGGGAAAATCTGCATTAATATGAATTTAGTTACATGGAAGTTGGTCACCTCAAAAAAATCTTTGATTTAACATTGTTTTAATTCTATTATCTACTACAAATTTCACAAAAGTTAATGTAATTTTTTAAAGAATCCATTTCCTAAAACATGAGCTATTATGCCACTTATGAAAGGAAACAAAAGAAAGAATTCAGTAAGTGCTAATTTAGAAAAGTGAGGGATGTCAATTTAGTTTAAAACAATAATAATTCCTCAGGTTCTAAGTTGTTAACATTTGTGGACTTTGCTTGCTGGGGTTTCATATTAAATGATCTTCTAGTATACTGCTCAAAAGAGACATGAATCTGAGGAAATTGTTTTCATAATTAATCATAAATTTTACTTGCTACTCTAAAGGCAGTGACCTGTTAAAAATTAATTAAGAAATGAATAGTGTCAATTCTCAATTCTGATGCAATGGCTCTTTGATTTATTTGTTCTATTGTATTTATTTAAATGAATGTCTTGGTAATATAATGGGAAAATATCATAGCAGCGGCCTCAAAGATTTAACTCTTTTTTTCAGCTCAGAATTTCTTACTGAGAATTTGGTAATGTCATATAATTATCAAGCTCCCACATAACGAAATCTAGGCCTTACCAACTTCTCAGTATGGAAAAGAGGTTATCATACTATACCAGAAAACAGTAATATTATTGCCACTTAACCCTAGTTTTTTGAAGTCCTGGCCTGTGTCTCAAGCTTAGTTTATTGCTGATGAACATAGCATAGAGCTCCATTCATAGTAAGATTGGATAAATTCTTAATAAATGAATGAACTATGAGTATAAGGTTAATACAATGACAATTATTTGAGCATCTACTACAAAATACACATAAACATCAGTGTTGGGAATATAGAGATGAATAATATATTTGATTAATTCAGAGATGTTGGGCAATATAAAGACTTGCCTTTCCACTTGACCTTATATTCAATCAATACCACATCGTCCTGATTGCTTGATTTCTTCTTTGTATCTTTTAGAGTTGTTAGTGAAAGTTCACATAATGGGGAAGTTCAGGATGGAAAGAAGCACACTGCCACTGACCTATCTTGGAAAGCTGAAGGAATGTGACCTTGAGAAAGTGACATCTATGGTGAGATATAAAGATTGACTCTGGTTTTGAATACATCACATAGAGTGAGGAGGGCAGTATTAGAATGCTCAAGACAAAGGGAATAGAAAACATGAAAAAAGAATGTGAATGATATTTTCTGATTATTGAAAAACATTGAAGAGTACTGGAATGTAGAGGGAGGAGTACTAAGAGACAAGACAGGAGAATTAAATTGAGGTAACAGTTATAAAATGAGTCTTGTTCTTTAGCTTAAGAACAAAGGGAAGTCATTAAAAGTTATTAAGCAGAGAATGACATGAACAAATTCAGATCTGCATTTTCAAAGGAGTGATTAGTGCAAATAAAATTGAGGTTGGTGAGACTAGACATTAAGAGAGCAGCTAGAAGACAATTGTATCAATCCAAGCAGGAAGTAATGGCCTTCTGAAGCAGAGTGGTATTCGTAGGGAAGAAAGAAGAAATGCAATAATAGGAAGTATATAGGAGTGTCTGACAGCATTTCATGTTTGATTTGAGAAACAAATCAAACTATTTAACAATAAGAGAGTTACCACTCAAACCCGCCTTATTTGAGAAGGTATTTGAGGTGATTTACAAAAATATATGCAAATGTTAACATAAATATGGTGGTTAAGAGAGATAATTTCACACTGTGGGCCAAGATATACCTTTACTAAGTAGCTGAAGTATATTTTTTCAATAAACAAGTCAATTAATAAATTTGTTTGTGTCAGCTGTTAGTTAATAGTCAGCTATAAATAGTTGAGTATTGTGGTAATTCACAATGATTCTTGCTCACAAGTCACTGACTATAAAATTAAATGGTTAAAATAAGACCTATGAAAATTTGAGGTAACAATATAAGAAAGTAAATGATAGGAGTAAAAGTCATTCATTTACTCAGTAGACATTTATTGACTACCTACTAGACTCAGTGCAATTTTGTAGGGTCTGGGCTATAAAAATAAAAGTTAGTTGTAAAAATATATGTATTTTAGTGAAAGTATGCACATATAAAGTGAAAAAAAATCAATTTTGCCATCTGGAATTAGATAAATAACACTTCATTATTGGAATGCAGAAGAAGAAATAAGCTTAAAGTTTTTAATAATAACATTTATACTTTCAAACTTAATCATATCCCTTATCCAATTGATTTAACTTTCTTTTTTAATGTCCTAAATTTAGGTGGTCAAATGTGTTCCCATTCATATTTAGAATTCTTCTGGTTGGACAGTCATAGATTATTGCTTAAACTGAAATGATTAATATCTTCAAACTCACTGTCAGTCCCCTGCTGTTAGACTGATCTTAAATGCAAATATAAACTTTTTCTTTTTAATTCTGGGGATTGATGATTTACCACACTATCTGAGGACTTATATATCTGAAAATTAAAATATTCAAAAACCTTAATCAAAAATTTTTTAAAATTCTGTGTCAAACTGGGTTACTCTAGAACCCAGATTCTGAGCAAAGACTTGAATGAAAGCAGCTTATTTAAGAGGTAATGGAAACACCATTTGAGATGTTATAAGTCAAGGAAGGGAAACAAAAATGAGTGCATTATCAAACCACTTGCCATTGGATTAAGTGCTTAAATGTTTTAAAAAAGAAAACAATAAAACAAAAAATTTAGGAATATATATGGTACCTAGGATTTGGGAAGATCATTTTAATTAAGTCTGAAAGCAATACAAGAAAAGCCATCCTTACTTGAATATATAAACAAATTTTTAAAGTTATGTAGTACAAGATACTAAATCAAAAGAAAATAAAGTTTGCACCACAGCTGGTGGATGATGTATTCATACCGATGTTACTCAAAGGCATCTGCATACTGAAAACTATAAAATAAATATCCCAATAGAAAAATGTACAAATTAACAATTCAAAAGGCTGCTTTCAATAACCTGTAAGTATACCAGAAGATGTTGAAGCACTCTGTAAGTTGAGGACAAAACTGATTTAAGACAAAATTAAAGTAATATTGAAAGCTCACTTATTACCAATACAAAAGAATGATAATAGATTACAACACTGATGACTGGCATTAATAAGTGGAAAGATGAACTTTCATATATTGCTCATAGAAATTTAGTTCATTATCTCAAGTGGAACAATTTAGCAATAGCAATTATAGTTAATTATAGATAAAATAAGTACATTCTTTACCCCAATACTCCCATTCATGAGCATCTATCTCAGAAAAATAAAAGGACCAATATGCACAGAAATGTAAAATGTAGTTTGTTGTAGAATTGCTTGTTGAAAAAAAAATTAGAAACAAAATGAATGCCCATCAAAAGGGGAAGTGTTGAAAAAACACTGAAACATTGTTGAGTAACATGGAATATTTCCCTATAAAAATAATTACTTGTATCTATGCCATTGACTTGAAGAGATTTTCATAAGGTAATTTTAAAGTTAGGCAAAATGTTGCTTGAACAATATGTGATGTATTACTGTTGAAAAGCAATCACACTAAATCTTCTGTAAGTGTGTGTGTGTGACAATTTTTGTGGAGGATTATATATAGAAATGTGCAGAAGGAAACCCATCTAGTTGTTTCCTTTGGGGATGAATTATTTTAAGGAAGCAAGTAGAAATGACTTTTTAAAAGTTGTCAATCATAAAAATAGCACAGATGATCTCCTACAAAGACATGCATTGAATGTGGACACAGAAAATCAGAACAATGCAATTAACTAAACAGCAGACTTTATTTGTATTCAAGTAGTTTTTGTTGTTGCTTTTTTTACTATTATTCTTTCTATTTTCCAGGACCCAATCAGGATCACAAATTGCATTTGGTCCTCATGTCCTTAGTCTCCTGCAGTTTGTGACAGTTCTTATTCTTTCCTTATCTTTCAAGACATTCACATTTTTTGAGAAATACTGGCCAGTTATCTTTGCACAACATCCTCATTTGGGATCGTCTGATATTTTGTTATAACTGAATTGGAGTTACACATTTTTGGCAATAGTACTGCAGGGGTGATATGCCCTTCTCAATACATCCTACCACAGATGCAGAACATCAATATTACTTATGAGAAGTGATACAGCCACTATGGAGAACAGTATGGAGGTTCCTTAAAAAACTAAAAATGGAACTACCATATGACCCAGCAATACACTACTGAGCAATATACCTTGAGAAAACCATAATTCAAAAAGAGACATGTACCACAATGTTCATTGCAGCTCTATTTACAATAGCCAGGACATGGAAGCAACCTAAGTGTCTATCGACAGATGAATGGATAAAGAAGATGTGGCACATATATACAATGGAATATTACTCAGCCATAAAAAGAAACAAAATTCAGTTATTTGTAATGAGGTGTATGGACGTAGAGTCTGTCATACAAAGTGAAGCAAGTCAGAAAGAGAAAAACAAATACCATATGCTAACACATATATATGGAATCTAAAAAAAAAAAATGGTTCTGATGAACCTAGGGACAGGACGGGAATAAAGATACAGACATAGAGAATGGACTTGAGGACACAGGGAGGGGGAAGGGTAAGCTGGGACAAAGTGAGAGAATGGCATGGACATATATACACTACCAAATGTAAAATAGATAGCTAGTGGGAAGCAGCTGCATAGCTCAGGGAGATTAGCTTGGTGCTTTGTGACCACCTAGAGGGGTGTGATAGGAAGGGTAGGAGGGAGGCGCAAGGGGGAGGAGATATGGGGATATATGTATATGTATAGCTGATTCACTTTGTTATAAAGCAGAAACTAACACAGCATTGCAGAGCAATTATACTCCAATAAAGATGTTAAAAAATATATTTTTTTTTCATTTTCTTAAAATATTTCTTACATATATATATTTATAATAAACCTGTACAAGTTATATAACCAATGAAAACAAGGGGCAGTAAATGAAAGTTCGGAGATGGTGCAGTAATTAAATTACTAACTTTGTTTATAGCCCTAGATACTAAATAGGCTCCTGGTTTTGTGAGTTGTTTTTTCCTTTCTAATTTTCTTATTTTAATACCTATCTGAAGAGTGTTTGTTCAGAATAGAATAGTGTTTACTAAAAATAAATAGAGACATGGCAAAAATAAAAGGATTCCCATCACTTTTAAGCCTTCCAAATGAGTGAAATAAAATTTCTCTCTATATCCATACGAAGAAAAGTAGTGATTAAAAAAAAATACAAACAGTACAATGATCTTTGTGTTTGTAAGAGGAAGGACATCAATCTGATGCTCCAGTTAATGGGGTCTGTAAAAAGGCACCATTTTCATTTTCATTTTCATTTTATAGTGTAATTATGAAGGATTTTTGGAAACCACATCCAAAAATGTTTTGAAATCCAAAGCATTCTTTTTAAAAGAAACTGACTAGTGTTTAGTGACCAACCTGGCACTCTTTCTTGATTTCAGACGAAACAAAATAGGCTGTCTTCCAATTCATTAAGAATATCTGATGCTAGCCAACTTTTTCCACTATTAAATGTGTTATAGTTCTCAATTGTACGTCAAAGCTATGTTGTATAAATATTACAGTAATCAACAGTGACGGTCCCAGATGCATTGTGGAAGAGAAAGGGAAGCCTTTTATCAAAAGCCAGTTCCTGCTTCCTGAACAATGATACAGTTTCTTCAGTTTCTCTCTAGAGACTTAAATTTAGTTAATATTCATGGAATGGGAAAATGAAATTTTATAATACACGTGCACGCACACACACACACTGTATGCACTCAATCTTTCCAATGACCTTATGAGTATTTTTCTTTTGTAGATGTCTGTTTTAATGATTTATTGAGACAAATGTGCTTGTATTAGTGTTTGTATTAGACAACAATTTTTAATGCTCTTCAAGGAAGGAGAGCTATTACTTTTATTTTTCCTTTGTAAAATGATTTTACCTTCTGCTGCTCATCTAAAATATAACAGGAACTTAGTATAATGACTAGATGTTATACTAATTTATCCAGACTATCTTTGGCCTGTCATTCAATTTACTATAAATTATTTCTCAAACAAGAAAATTTATATTATACATGTTGTCACATTAACTTTAGTTATTTAACCTGGAAGCTTAGGGCAATATCTTTAAAAAATTAGGCTTGTTATTACTATGCTAACAGGAAAACTCACACCATCACTTTATCATTATAATACTTTGTAGCCATCGGAAATGTACTTTACTACCTTAAATATATTTATGTGGTTTCAGGCCTCGGTACAAAACATATGTGTTTTTCTAAGTGTTCATTTCTCAGATATTTAATGCTCTCTTACAGTGTGTTAAGGATATAAGTATATAAAAAACATAGTCCCTGCCCTGGAAAATCTCACTTTATTAGTTTGTGTGTACGATAACATAAGGATAAATGTTTTTCACCCTTGGCTCTCTTTAGCATCAAAGCAACATTTTTATATTGATGTGTGTGCATGTGTGTATACTTGAGGGCCTAGGAAGAACATTTTTATTTTGTTTTCAGACTGGTTTTGCTTTTGGATATAGACCATTAGGTCCAAGTTTAAGGTGAAGACGTTTTCCTGTCAGTCTTTCCAGCTTAGAGAGGCCCTGAGGTTGCACTGCCCTTTCCCTGCTACACCATCAAAGCCAAAAGTTTACATTTGGCTAGATATGTAAATGCCCATGTTTTCAGTCAGGTTCCCCAGGAAAGGAACTCAGAGGTAGATTTTGCTTTTGTGGATTTATGGCAGAGTGCTCTTAGGATTTCTATAGGTAAAAATATCAGGAAAGTAAGATACTACCTGGTGCCTTGGGAAGCTCTGAAGCTGCAATAGCAAAATGTTGACAAGAGAACCAGAGCTTGTGATCTGCCCACACTGATCAATCATTAGATAAGAGTTTTACCCACGGAAGGTATATCAGGCAAGGCAGCTCCTGGGAATAAGGTAGCCTAGATCATATATATATGTATTTTGTATATGTATTATTGTATATATATGATTATATATGTGCATATGTATATGTGTTTTGGATATTTGTGCTTTTATTCACATCCTAAGTAATCCAAGTTTTTACATGATGAATACTTGATCAAAATAGCCACACATAAAAATACCCATAGAATAAAACATAAGAAAGTGTATATCCATATATGTAGGACATTTTTGAAGATATCTTCCAAATAAAACTATTCTTGACTAAATATTATAAAGATGCTAGTTTACCATAAATCCCTGTATAAATTTAAATAATTATAAAATAGTTTTAAAGGCGATTAAAGAATAGCTAAAAAATTAATCTAAAAAAGGTAGGGAGTATAAATACAGGGTTTTTATAAAATTCAAAGAATAATTTTAATATTGTGCTACATGGAGAAATATCCATAAAAAGGGAATAAAATGAATCTTTTAAAAATTAATCTAATGAAGAATTGTCTAAGGAAACAATTTCTATAATACTTTAAAATAGATTTTTTTTTTTTTCGATACGTGGGCCTCGCACTGTTGTGGCCTCTCCCGTTGTGGAGCACAGGCTCCAGACGTGCAGGCTCAGTGGCCATGGCTCACGGGCCCAGCTGCTCCGCGGTACGCAGGATCCTCCCGGACCGGGGCACGAACCCATGTCCCCTGCATCAGCAGGCGTACTCTCAACCACTGCGCCACCAGGGAAGCCCTAAAACAGATAATTTAATCTTATTAAATAGAAGAGGAAAATACAAAGGAATAAAAAAGCATAAATTAAAGATTTAACGTCTTATGAAGGTGACAGTACAAAACACTGGTAAAGAATTGTGGTGAAGGATTATTTAATAAACAAATTTAATTAGAAAAATTTAATTACATCTTTAGCATGTGCTATAGAAACTCACTGCAGCCAACTTAAGTAAAAAATAATTTTATTCAACAAATACGTGTTAACAAAAAAGAATTTTAAAAGATTAAAGAAATCAGGCCTAAGGAAAGACAAGTTTAGAAAGGCTCTGCAACTGAGGTAGCAGAAAATAATTACAGTCACGTCAGGGTGCCCTTGCCAATTTGAATGGCTGCTACATTTTTTAGTGTTTGCATTTTCTGTTCCAAATTCAAAAATCCATCTCTTATAAATACTCTTCATATGTTAAGTAAGGTAGAGGTAAAGATGAACATGATAAAGAGAAAAGTTGAAATATGAAAAATACCCAAATGGAACTTCTAGAGAATAAAAATATAATATCTGATTTAAAAAATACACTAGGGGGATTTACATCTAGATACTGTAAAAGAAAATATCAGTAAATTTGAACATAAAGCAAAATAAATACCCCCAAATAAACACAGAGAGGAAAAAAAAATGAACAGGAAATCAGTGAGATATGGGATAGTACCATCGGGAAGCATATATATAATTGGAGTTCTAGGAAGAGAAATGGGGAACAGAATATTTTAAATTATATAGGCTAAAAATTCCAAAATTTGATGAAAACTATAAACTTTAAACCCAAAGATTCAAGAAATTCAATGAATCTCAAGCAGAATAAAGAAAAAAAAATTTTTTAAAGAAGCCAAGAAAAATCACAATGAGATTGAAAAAATCCCACCACAGTAATAAAGGTAAAATCTTAAAAGCAACCAGGGGGAAAGATAGATTATATAGAAAGGAATAAAAGTAAGGACGAAGTCAGACTTCTTGTCAGAAACTATCCAAGCCAAACAATGGTAGAAAGACGTCTTTAAAGTACTGACAGACAAAAACCATCAACCAAGCATTTTTTATGTAGTGAAAATATTTTTCCAAAATTAGCCAAATAAAGACTTTCAGGCAAAAACAAGGGGATTTTGATTATTACCAACAAATGTTCACTTCAACAAATATTAAAGGAAATTCTCTAAGCAGATGAAAATGATAACAAGTGGAAATTTGAGCCTACCCAAAGGAATGAAGAGTACCAAAAATGGATAATATGCAGGTATAAACAGAACAGATATTTTTTCTGATATTCTCCACCTCTTTAAAAGATGAGCAACTCTTCACAGCTCTTTAAAGTTAAAAAAAAAGTGTTGAGTTCTGGACTTTATGTCATAAATAAAAGTGAAACAAATAAAGTATGGAAGGGACAATGATATGTAATGTTGTAAGGGTCTACCTCATGTGTGAAGTGGTATATTACTTGAAGGTAAACTGGGATAAATTGAAAATCTATACTGTAAACCCTAGAACAATCACTAAAAAATTAAGAAGATTTATAGCTAATAACCCAATTGTGAAAATAAAACAGAATAATAGAAATGCTCACCTAATACAAAAAGAAAATAGAGAAAGGGATAAAGAAAGAGAAAATAAGAGAAAACATATAACAATATGGAAGATTTAAAACCAACAATATCCATCACTGCATTAAGTGTAAAGCCTTTCGTTATATAATATACAAATACTCTTAGATTAGATAAAAAGACAATAGCCAACTATGTGCTGCCTGAAAGATACCACCTAACAAATAGATTTTAATAATTAAAAATAAAAGTATGGCAAAAGTAAACCCTAAGCAAAGGAAAGCTGGGTGGCTATATTGATACCTGACATTTTATGGTAACAATTATAGTTGGAAATTTTGACACTTCACTCTCAATAATCGATAGCAAAAGTTTTGGCAGTAAATCAGTGGGGATACTGAAGACTGGAGCAACACTATCAACTAACATGACCTAATTAACATTTATAAAACACTCCATCTGATAACAAAATACACACTGTTTTCAAGGGCACCCAGAGCACTAAGTGAAATAGATATTATTATGAGCTGTATAACAGTCTCAATAGATTTAAGAGAATTAATATTATGCAAAGTATGTTCTATGACCAGCAGAGAATTAAACTAGAGCTCAGTAACAAAAATATCTGCAAAAATTTCCAAATATTTGGAAATTTACCCATGGATCAAAGAGAAAATCACAAAAGATATTAGAAAATGTTTTGATCTGAATGAAAATAAAAATATAATGTATCAAAATTTGTGGAATGCTACTAAAGCAGTGCTTAGAAATCTATAGCCTTAAATGTTTGCATAAGAAAAAAAGAAAGATCTCAAGTCGATGATCTCAGCTTCCACCTTAGGATACTAGAAAAAGAAGAAAAAATTAAACCAAAAGTAAGCAGAAGAAAAATAAATCAATAAAAGTTATTTTTTAATGAACAGTTAAAAAAAATTCAAAATCCAAAGCAGAGGGCCCAGTTGTTCTAAATTTGGTCATGTGTCTTACTTGGGAGAAAACAAGGCACCATAAATGAAGACAACTGCAGAGTATCTAGTTTTCTTAAAATTAAAAAAAAAAAGGGGGGGGGTTTCCCTGGTGGCGCAGTGGTGGAGAGTCCGCCTGCCGATGCAGGGGACACGGGTTCGTGCCCCGGTCTGGGAAGATCCCACATGCCCCGGAGCGGCTGGGCCCGTGAGCCATGGCCGCTGAGCCTGCGCGTCCGGAGCCTGTGCTCTGCAATGGGAGAGGCCACAGCAGTGAGAGGCCCGCATACCGCAAAAAAAAAAAAATAATAAGAAAGAAAGCTACAGCAATATTATCACAAGAAGAGAAAATGAAAGCATCATTAGACAAAATAACAAATGTTCACCATTTTCTTATAAAATGAACATTCTCCCCCCTACTAATACTCAAAGCCATGCTTATAAATAGGTCATAGAGATGTAAGTTATTACAATTATTTTGTAAAAGTATTTTAGTAGTTTCTAAGAGACATAAAAATATTCATATCTAATAATTTGACTGAGAATCTGTCATAAAGAATTAACCTGCAACTTCAGCAAAAATGTATTCACAAAGAGTAAGAATAGACTCTGTTAAAATTTTTATTTCAGGTTTTAATCTCAGATCTGTCACTTACAAAACCATAGGACTTTGGCAAGATTTGGTTCCACCTATATAATAAGAATAAGTGCACTCATGTTATGGGGTAACTGTGAGGAGAGTGAGCTGTCAGTAAGTGGAAGCCAATTATGTTAAAGATATTTACTATCCTTATTTACATTAGAGAAAAAATGTAAAAAATAAATTTGGTTAAACAAATTATAATATGTTCGTCAGATAGGATAAAATACAATCCTACACATTAAAAATAATGAGACAAAAAAAAGATTGTAAGTAGAATAGTCATCCCATGGGAACGTGTATATGTTGTTCAGCAAAATAAAATATGCTAAATTTTTATAATAACTGTCTTTTAGTTTTAATATTATGAGGATTTGGGATTTTCTTTCTTTTTACTTTTCAGTGTTATTTTAATTGAAGTGATACATTTCACTTTATCAAATAAAAAATGTATTGGTTTCTTTCATTTGACAAAAGTAATTATGAAAAAAATAGACTTAAAGATGTCACTACTAAACAACTAGAAATAGATAGTAGAATGGACAAATGAAAGGAGTGTGCCAACTTGCTTTTATTATAGGATAAAATATTTATAACTTTTCAACAGTATTATCTTATTAAATGGGAAGCTATGAAAATCATCTTGTTAAAATTTTGTATAATACCTCCTAAAACGTTATATTTAAAAACTACAATAAGTGAATTTGATTTACCAATCTTGAGCATTTTGTCCTACCTAAAGTATGAATGATTGATACAATTAAGCAGTATTATCTACAAGTTATTATATTACCATAAACATTTTTAATTAAAAGCTCCTAATTTTATTAGAAAAACCTTCAAATATATCACTATTATTAATTTTACTGTCAAGATTTACTATAAATTCTGAACAGAATGCTTTTTACCCCATAACTAAATCTGTTGATGGAGTTTGATGGAGTTTGATCATGGTGGTAAAATAAAATCACAAATTTTAAGTCATGAATAAATGAAGATAGTCTATGTATTTCATGAAAATAAGTCTTTTTAAAAAAATAACCATGTGCTTAATTAATTGAAGAGAAATAAATATTATAAATGATGAATTGCATCCAGTAAATCATTTAAAAGTCTTGAAAATACCAATCTCAACATTTTTCTCAGCTTGTTTTAATAATGAGCAGATTTGCTAGAGGTACATTTTAAAACACTTCATATCAGTATGAGAAAAAGAAAGTATTTTAATGACAAGCTATACAAATTAAGTTCTTGATACAAATAATCCAGTGAAGATGTTTTACAATGGGCAATAATTGTATTACTCTTAATCTGGACTACATTTTATCAAATATTTATCCAAAATTGTATTATAGTAGGTAGCAGTTGAGAACACAGCATCTTGACAGTCATCTATTCTAGTGACACCCATGAAAATTTAAACACACATAATTCAAGTTGTATTAAGCCCTGGAATTTTCTCATGCACAGTAATTGTTCATTAATAGTTCCAAGGCTTAGTAGATAAAACAGAAAGAATTGGGGAATTTTAATCCCAATTCTACTTATCTAATACATCAACTTTCATTTTTGTTGCTGTTATAGTATTCCTTGATAATCTATAATGAAAGACCCTATTCCTAGAAAATGAACAAACATTTAAAATATTTAAGATATATAACCCACCACATAAATTTTCAAGAGGTCTTGAACTCACTTGGAACTAGTTATTATTCTTATGAAATTAAATGTGTGTATGAAAATAAAATACGCACCATAATTATCCAAATATATTTTTAAAAACACATTTAATCAAAATGCTTAAGTTAATACTTAGAACGTCAACCCTCTTTTAAAAATTATTATGGAAAAGATGTTGGTACAAAGAGGTTTATCGTTGCATTATTTAGTATACGTTTTAAGTCAGTCAACTAGTGGGGAAAGACATCAAGTAACCCTGGAGGATTAAATAAATTCTTACTTCTAGTCCCTGTCATAACTACATTAAAACAGCAGGGAAGGAAATCTTTTTTAAAAAATGTTAACAAAGAAATGGTAGAAAAGATAATAGCAGAGGAGGGATGACAGCAAAACAGGGAAAGATAAATGGAGATGGAGAATTGACAGTTGACATAGCAACTGTCAATTCCAGAGTTAGGAGTCTGGAACCTATGTGCCTACAGCAGGACAAAGTTAGCAAGAAGCAAGTATATTTATGACTCAAAACTCCAGGAAGGAGGAATAACTGACTCAACAAGAACATTTAGAGGATGGAGAGAACATTGAATTAAAATCAAAAAGGTTTGAAAATTTGTGTAAGGAGCAGTTAAGAATCTCAGATCTCTTCCATTAGCCCCTACAACAAGGAAAACTGTCCTTCTTGTCCACCTGCACTCTGCAGATGAAAAGAAGATTTAACTCTGGAGATAAATATAGGCTCGTTCAACAAAGGAACATTACCAGAATGCCAATTCACCTTTTCAATTCACTACATGGCCAATTCCACAACAATCAACTCATGGAAAACCAATTAATGGCTCCAGATGGCTAATTTACTAACTGGTAAATTTGTGAAATGATTAATTGGCTAAATTTACACGCTGCTTTTAACTATTTCCTTTAAAAGATTTCATATAAATACACACAGCATATAATTATAGTATGAATTATTTGTATTAAGTGTATATTTGAGAATGCATTCATGAACATATTCAAAATTTATTTCTAAGAATAATACATGCACAGAGTATATAGCCTTCATAAAATATTTATTTAATACACTCAGAAAGCATATATGTTTAGACTTATATTTCCAGCAATATAGTGAGCCAGGTGTTCAGAGAAAACCTTAAACACAGCTATAAACACTGGATAAAATACAAAAATATATTTAAATATAGGGGCTTGTTTTTGTTTTTATAATCCTCTTTAGTTTTAAAATACAGTTTTAAACACAGTTTCTAGTCTCTAGTTATGTGGAGGTAAACAAATAATATTTACTGAAGTCAGAAATGACAAGAAAGCACAAATCCATAAGATTAAGAAAACTTTGGAAACAGTGTCAGCCTGGGTGAATCTACCTATTTCTGGAGCACTAAAATGTGCCTTTGATTAACCAAATGAACCTAGTACAGGGTCAAATCTTGGCACCTGAGGTATGTGGGGGGGGCGGGGGTCAGCAGGAAAAAAGGAGTTTCACACCAAATCACTTACAAAAAGTCAAGTTCTGTGCAGAACAGTTTTAGTGGATACATTAGCAAGGAACTTGCTCCATAGAAAGGGGGCGCACCCACCTAGAACTTGGCTCTGGGCAATTCCTAAAGGTAGGACCAAGATACAAAAATGAATTGTTATCACATAAAATGCTTCACCCATGAGTAAACTAAATACTGATCATATAAAACAATAACAGTAATATTTAACTTAATGTGTTTAAAAAGTTAAATTAGAATTGAAATAATCCTGGATTATTATTCTCGGCTCGCATAATGCATGAGTGAAAGAGGTAATCAAGTCGATAATTAGAAAATAAATGGAAAAGTTTCATAATAAAATTTATAAAATTTTTAAAAGGCAATAATCTATATTTTCTTCTATAGACTATTATGTTCAGTTTTGTGTGTGTGTGCTATTGATAGAAGCTTAAAGTTTCTAAGGTTTTAGAAGTAATTTTTGAAAATCATTGTGGAGGCAAACCCAAACTTCTAAGCAAAACTCATGGATGGCAAATGAATTCACACACAAAGAAAAGCTTCAGCTCCATCTCTGTGAACAAAATCCTGTAAGTTTTGCTTTAGTTCAGACAAGGTTCAGATAAAATCTGAGCTCATGGTCTCCAGCCAAATTAAATAAAAGGCCAAAATTTTGACATTGTCAGAATATCTTAATAATTTCAACATCTGTTGTTTCATACTCTTCTGTCTGCAAAGTATGGATGAATAATAAGTGATTTCTTACAAAAAGCATATTGCCTTTGGAACTACACTTATGCTTGCTATTCATAAACTATACCATAATTAATACTTGTTAATATTTTGGATGAAGTGACTCAAAGAATCAAAATTAATATCTCCAATTCCACAATATTCTGGAGGAATTAATCTTGCTAATATCTGCTAGGTTCAAAATATGAAGGAAAAGCATATAGTTTCTAAATTACATCTTAGTTGAGTTTAGTTGCTTTTCTTTTGTTAGTCTATAAGGAAACAAAATGGAAACAGCTGACATTCTCACATTAGGATAGTTAGAAGAGAGTTTATGGAGAAGAAATTAATTACACAGGTGTGAATAGAGTAGAGAGGAAGTGAAAGGGATAGTACAGAAACACAGAGCTAGCAGCAATGGGCTGACAGCACTCCTAGGCCCAAAGGGCAAGGGGAGAGATATTACTGGAAACCAGAAGGAAGGAAGTCCATGTACAGCTGACCTCACTGAGAGCAGAAGTGATCCCCCCTTTGAGAAAAGTTGGTCCTGGTGACCTCAAGGAAACAGGAAATAAATACAGTAGCCCCCCTCATCCGAGGTTTCAGTTACCCGAAGTCTACCGCAGTCTGAAAATATTAAACAGAAAATTCCAGAAATAATTCATACGTTTTAAATTGTGTAGTTATGTACCATTCTGAGTAGCATGATGAAATCTCGCGTTGTTCCCACCCAGGACGGGAACCATCCCTTTGTCCAGATTTTCCCTATTAATCAATTAGTAGCCATCTTCGTTCTCAGATGGACTGCGGGGCCGCACAGTGCTTGTGTTCAAGTCACTCTTTCTTTACTTAATAATGGTCGCGAAGCACAAGGGTAATGGTGCTGGCAATTCAGAGATGCCAAAGAGAAGCCATAAAGTGCTTCCTTTAAGTGAAAAGGTGAAAGTTGTTGACTTAAGGAAAGAAAAAAATTGTATGCTGCGGCCGCCAAGATCTACCATAAGAACAAATTTTGTATCCATGAAACTGTGGAGAAGGAAAAAGAAATTTGTGCTACTTTTGCTGTCGCAACCCAAACTGCAAAAGTTATGGCCACAGTGAGAGGTAAGCGCTTAGTTAAGATGAAAAAAGTATTAAGTGTGTATGATAAGATATTTCGAGAGAGAGAGAGAAAAAGAGAGACCACATTCCCAGAGCTTTTATTACGTATATTGTTATAATTGTTCTATTTTATTATTCATTATTGTTGTTAATCTCTTATTATGCCTAATATATAAATTAAACTTTATCATATATATGTATCCCTAGGAAAAAACATATTATATATAGGGTTTGGTACTATCCGTGGTTTCAGGCATCCCCTGGGGGTCTTGAAATGGATCTTCAGATGAAAAGGGGGGACTACCTGACTTCTCTTGCCTCCTTCCCAGGTGTTCTGATCAGTGTCCTATTGACACAACTCAAACTGAAGGCAGATGGTACAGATTACAGTGATGTAATTTATAAATATCTACAACCTGGTTAGAGATCAGAGTGGGAAAAGGTGTAATGTAGATCTGGAGGGGCGATGGAAGAAACTCAACACACTTTAATGTTCTGAGCTCAGGAAGATACGTTACAGGAGCAAAATAAAAATGAAATGTTAATTATATTACCAGAATTCTCTGATTTGAAAAATCGCAATAACCAAAAACATCCCAAATTTCCAAAATGCAATGTCAAATACCAATGAAAAACTGGAGTACAAGTTAGTTGAACCACTTCCTTCTGTGTATGTGTGTGTGTATATATACATTCATATTTCATTTTTCTTTTGAAGTAAAGCTAATGAAATGTTTTAAAATGCTTTAGTTAATATCTATATGAAAATGTATGTATTATAACTCCAATATTGTAAGCATTCTTCTATGATAATAATTCTATTATAATGAATATTTTCTAAACAAAGTGAAATATGCCATTTTTCCTAAATTAAGTTTGTAATGGCCCTCACATAATAAAGAGTTAATATTAAAACCTGGATATAAATTTTAAAGTTCATTTCATTTAATCTTCATGAATCCAATGACATTTATAAGATTATAAAACCTTATCTCCTCATTTCAGAGCAAATCAGGACAACTGTTAAAATGGCATATTTTCTTGTAATTGCACTTAAGAAAGAAATATCTCATTCCTTTTTGTTAACTAAAAAGCCCAACCAAAATGGGGGAATTTTGTTTCTTGATGACATACAGATATGTGGCACCATTCTTTACTTGTTTTTATTAATTTGGTGTGACTGTTAAGAATACTACCTGTGGGGCCTCCCTGGTGGCGCAGTGGTTGAGAGTCTGCCTGCCGATGCAGGGGATACGGGTTCGTGCCCCGGTCTGGGAGGATCCCATATGCCGCGGAGCGGCTGGGCCCGTGAGCCATGGCCGCTGAGCCTGTGCGTCCGGAGCCTGTGCTCCGCAACGGGAGAGGCCACAACAGTGAGAGGCCCGCGTACAGCAAAAAAAAAAAAAAAAAAAAAGAATACTACCTGTGTAACCACATAGACCTTGGTTAAAATTCTGACTTGGGTGATGTTTTGCTATTAATGGGCAAGGTACTTAATTTCCATAAACTCTACCTCTTTATCTTTAAAATGGAAATGATAATATTAATATTAACACTAATACCTACCTACCGCATGTTTTAAAAATGTAAAACCAAATAAGTAAAAGTTACACCTCTACCCCATAACCCCAACAGCCATAACAGATCCAAATATCTACAAGCTTCTAACAGGGAGATTTAAGCTGGTTTCTGCTAGGAGGAAAATTTCCTTAAAATCTCTGATTGAAATATGGTGCTAGAGCTAAAGTGCTAAGAGGAAATTATTTGTTCACACCCTAATTGAGAAAAGTAAGGCAGATATAGTCAGAATACATCAAGAGCTCACTGTCTCTCTGCTCATCTAATAATTTATTTTTAAGTAAATATAAAGCATATCTGTATTTGTCAGGCTTCTCCAGAAACACATAACCAATAGGATACACACAGACACATACATACATACATACATATACACCCCCTTGTCTGGCTGAACTTTTTAGTGCTAAACTTAGGGCATAGATTTAGTGAATAAACTTTCTCCTGTAAAATCACAATTGCTTATGTTTACTGAAACCACGATTATATGAAAGGGTCCAGAGAAATGAGACAATTCTATAAATGAAACAAGGTAGCCCACAGAATGCTACAGATTTTATTTTGTTGCAACATAAGTCGTTTGCAAAACCTAATCATTTGCTAAAACAAGGAGAATTTTACTTGCGTTTATAAATATCTGTCTCCAGAGTTATTATATGTATAAATATAAATTTAAAGCGATGCATCTTATTTTTAGTCTAGAAATTGCATATTCATTTATATTAGGTAAGAAAGAAACTATTTTTATTGCCCTCAATTGAGGTCATACCGTAGATCAGTTAGAAATTGTACTGTAAGATATCAACTCTGTATATTGTGTGGCTCAAAACAAGATATGAATATGAATCATACATTACATGGAATAATCCAAATAATTTTTAATCTAAGAGCCTCTATCTTGTATTTTCCTGAATCCAAATATTCTGTCCAATAGTCCTTATTCATACATTTGTATATCTGATATTTGGTTTGGAAAATGTTGCCACCATATAGTGCTAAATATCTAGGGGTAATTGGTAAAGATTTAGGAATATTATTGTAAACTTTCTTTTTCTTTACATCCCACTCTCTTTTTATACTTATTTATTCTTGGTTAAGTTATCCTTGTTTTATGAATTTCAAATTGAATATATTTTGCCAAGTGTGCATATTCTGAGTATATTCCCTTCAATTAAAAGAATATACTGAATATATTCCCTTCAATTAAAAGCAGTTAGTCTATAAAATATTTTACAGTTAAATCTAGGCACTGAGTGGATTGCCTCTGATTCTTACTAAAATATAAAAATGTAAGGCAGAAAATAAGAGATTTTGCAAATAGCAAGTTATGTATGCATCAGCTTTAACATCCTTTACATTGCAGAGTATAGATTTGTGAATATTGTAAATTAAGAAGCATCACAATATTTCTTTATATTATTTCCTCTAGTATTTGATAGAACCTGGAAATCATAAGTAAGAAACTGCTAATTTTTACCACTAAGAAACTTGGAAAATCCTGAAATTCTAGACAATTTTAGATCTTTCTCCTCTGATGAGTATCACAAAGGTGCTGCTGCCTTTTTGCCACAATCTGTTTAACTTTTTCTTTTCTTCATGGGCACTGAATCAGTTAGCCTGTGCTATCTAACAATCCATGGCAGAGTTAATGGTTCAAATTAACAATCTTTTTTTTCCTTCGTGTTCCCAAGTCTGTGAGTCAGCAATTTGTACTAGATTCAGCTGAGAAGTTTTTAGGCGCCGGGCTTGGCTTACTAAGGCACCTGCAGTCAGCTGTTAGACCTACTGGGGCTGGATGGCCTCACATATCTGATGGCTGGCAGGCTATTGGACAGGTTCTCCTCCATGTGGTCATTCCATCCACTTTAGTTTGATTTCCAATCTTGGCAATATTGCAAGAGAGAAAGAGCAGAAACAGCAAGCCTTTTCAGTTGTAGGTTCAAAACGTGCACAAGTCACATCAGATCTTTTGGTTAAAGCAACACATTTGGACAAGACCTGATTCAAGGTGTGGGGAAAAAGACCCCCACTCCTTGATGAGAGAGACTGCAGAAATGTGTAGACAGTTTTAGATCTAACATAGGTATATAATTAATTTTAGCTTTTCCACCCTCTAATCTATTTGAATGTGGCCATATGACTGAGTTCCAGCCTGAGAAATATTAAAATGAAGTAATGGCCATCTTCAGGCATAACCAAGAACACCTCCCATGGATGATTTGCCATGTTTTTTCCATTCCAGTTCATCGAGATTGCAATACCTAAGGTGGCATGAAACCAGGTATTGAAGATCAAACTTTCTTCAGCCTAAGTTTCTGAATAACTGTGTAAACAGAGCATCCCCATCCACCCCTTATCGCCACACCTATCCCGCCTTCCTGAAGCAATCCTAAACTGCATGTGAGTAAATTATAAATGTACTTTATATTAAACTGTTACCTATTAGGGACTAATATTTAGTATAGTCTAAGTTGTTTTAAATAATACAAGTTTACTTGGGTTTTTTTGTGTATTTGTCATAATATAATAAACTTTTAAAATACTAAAATTGCTTTTTTCTTAGCAGAAGTTTTTGAGAGTAAGAAGTCCATTCTTTAATGGAAACTTCTACAGTTTCACTGAAGGCATAATTTCTATGTGTAAACATGAAATTTGTTGATAAAACTATTGCAGTTATGTGAAACAACTGCGAATTTTTCACATAAGTTATATAGTATTCTAAGGCCTCTGTCAATCAAGATTCAGTGTATATGATTTAATCTAATCCTTAATAAAGCTTAGAGGTGCCGAAAAATCCTATATGATGTATATAATATTGTTTTAACTTGGAAATTCAAAAATAACTTTCACGAAAATGATTAAATAATCTTTGAGTAAAATAGAATGCTCTGGGTGCTCAAAATTGACTTCTTTCAGAAACTTTTAGTAATGCTGAGAATTAATCAGATTACTAAGAAGATTCCCGCAAACTCTAAGCAACAATATTGCTAGTAGCAATGAGTTTTTGAAAGAAAAATTCCAAAATACTCTAGTATTTTTTAATGTATAATGTCATCATGACACAGTAATGCAGAGTATTTTTTGAAGATTATTTTTAATAAATGTATCTACAACTTTTTTCTTTTTAAAGTAATGTGGAAGTATGTTAAAATCTACATAATAATGGAGATAAAGTGAAAATTAAATGCCTCTTTCTTCTGCACCATGACTTCAACTCGCCCCCCTGCTAAAAAGTAACCACCCTCCACAAGTTCTTTGAACCTTCAAGAAAATTTTATTAGGTTTCTTTTTCACATGATTCTGTACTTTGGGACTTTAACTTAATAATATAGCATAGAGATATTTCTGTTTTAAAATGTACATAATTCTCCATTTTATGACTTTCTGATTTCAGACAAATTTTGTTGATTCCTCTAAAAAAGTAAGGAAGTTGGTACACTTTTGTAGTTCTGTCATTTCCTTTTACCACCTCTTTCCCGATAGTCTCACTTATTATTTTTATATTGTCAAGATTTAAGACATTTGCATTCTGCTCTGTACATAAAATCCCCAGAAATATTTAGTTATAGTTTTCTATTTAAATGCCTTTCATGTTCATTGCCATTCTTTTTACCACAGTTTCTCAAAAATTAAGGTATTATTATTATTATTTTGGTATATCCCTAGATGACTGAATTTTAACCACAAGGTTTTATTAATTTACATTTTAAATTGATAATAACTTGGCTGGGAATAAAACTATTCAGTCATACCTTATGTCTCAAAGTCTTTAGGTCTGGAAAATGTATCTTCTCGTATTGACCAATGAATCCTTTGTAAAAGTTTTGAACTCAGATTGTTATTTTTGTTGTTGTTGTTTTCACTAATAAGTGGTTGACTTTTTGTACTTAGAGACCATAGAATTTTTCTTTGTCTTTGAAATGGAAAAAAGCAATAAGAGATTATATCATCTTGTTGATCAGCCTGTACCAAGGTTTCTTGGAACTTGGTTTCCTTTCAGTCTACAGATGCAGGTGGCAGCAAATGCTGTGTTTCACCTATATCATTTCAGTTCCCTTAATCATTTTCATGCACACCAACTCCCAGTGTGTTCTCACAGCAGTGAGCACCAGGGTCTTTTTTGGAGGACCTCTCCTCAGGCTACCAACCTCATTGCACCTGCTCTTGAAAAACTAAGGGTCCTGAGAATTTATATCCACACTTGGCCTGGGATTAGCTGTTAAACAATGACTGAAGCATGCAAGGGTCTAAATAATGCAATTCCCTTGCCTCTGACTGGGACAACTCTCAGAAATGAGCTATACTGCCTCCTGAGCTGCCAAGTGGGATTGTGTTCATGTTTCCCCCTTCTGGAATTTTACTAGGTATCCTACCACTGTTTAGCTTCCTTCCATTCCTGTGCCCATTTCTCCACTACCCTGCTGTTTTTATCTTGGAAACACTGATAATCCTTTGCAGACGTTCCTCATCTCAAAATCTGCTCCTGGTATATTCCTTTATTTCAGGAAAGTTTTCTCCTTTTATATCAGAATAATTTTTAGTTCATTAGGAGTTTGGTTGCATTTATAATTCTTGGTGCCTTTTGCACTGCAAACAATATGGGTATTGTTTTATTTTCTTCTTTTCAGTTAAAGTTATCCCAAACTACTTTTTTATCCTTTTGAAATGAGCTTATATTTCTAGCTGGATAGTTTCAGGGTTTGTTTGTGTTTTTCCCAGTGAAACTCAATAATGCCAGTATCATAAAAATTGTCAGGAGAGAGAGAAGAATTGTGTGAGAACTTTGTGCCCTCTTCTGTTCTTTGTTATTTGAGTTTTTGTTGAACCTTAAGCATGGGGCCTGCTCCTCCAGGTGGGAAGCTTAACCTGTTCTCTGAGGGATGGGAAATTCCACTTGGGTTTGTTTTGGTCTCTTGCTGAGGGATAACAACCAATTTCGTTAGATTGGTTAGGTCTGGTGATAGTGACAGCCCTGCAGCTCATGGGCTGTACTGTTTGTAGTTCAGTACACAATTTTCATTGCACGGATGCCTCTTTTCTGAAGGAGAAAAGCAAAATTGTGTGCACAGCTCACCCCTCCCAGTCAGGAAACTGATTCGGGAGGAGAGAAAAACATACTAGCTGAGCAATTTCTTCTCTGAGGCTGCTTTCTCTGACAACTGCAGTGGAATAATTAGCTCCAAAAGAGAGGTTTACAGATCTTCATATAACCAACATATTCAACACATCTTCAGCTCTGTCCTGGCAATCTTGTTATTATTGTAGGAATCTTAAGAATTTATTTTATTTTCCAATCTGCCATGACTCACTGTGCTTCTAAGCTGGGAAGTGTGATTCAATATGAAAATCTTGTTTTGGTTATGTCCACATTTAATATGTGGCAATTAATCTTGTATATGAGTAGATGTAAACACGTGAAATTTTTCTTTTTTAATTATATTTTATTTGCTGAGTATATTTGTTTATTTCATGTTCTTTAGTATAAAATAAATGTCAATTTTTTTCATTTTGGTTAAGATTTTACACTCTCAGACCGTCTGAGTTCAAATCCTGGCTCTGTGATTTAGAATGGTTATTAAACTCTCTATGTCTCAGTTTTTTTATCTTTTAAATGGAGATAATGATAGTAACTAATTTATGGTATTGTTTTGAAGATTAAATATGTCCATTCATATACTGAGTTTATTATAACAAGTACATAGTAAGAACTTAATAATTGTTGACTTTTTAGCTATCATGTTTTCTGGAATTCCCTGGCTCTGTTCTTTATCTACCTTATCACATTCAGTCCTTCTAACAGTATTATACTTGATTATAAGTTACATTCTACACATGAGCAAACCAAGGTTCATAGAATTTAATTCACCTGCCCAAATCCCATTGACAGCAAGTGGTCAAAACAGCATTTGAAGCCAAAGTTAGCCAGTTTTTCAAACACCAAACATGTGTTTTCCACACGTGACAATGCCTTTTGTAATTTTCAAATGCATTGCAGAATATTTCTCCTTAGAGTCAATTATTACTTGAAATGTTCTCCCGTACCATCTCATGCATATATAAGATTTAAGTATGGCGAAAGAGACACAAATGTTCTAGTAAACTTTGAAACAGTAAAAACGTTAATTTCAAATATCTGAAAATGGTGATATAAATAATTTAGGTTCAAAACCTAAAGCTATCATGTTGACTATATTTCTGCTTTGGTACTACAACAATTTCAGTGAACTGCCTTATTTACTGATTTTTTTGGAAACTTTGTGAATTTCATGATATGCCTCTGAAACAGTTTATAGTAACGAGTGTGTGCGTGACAGAGAGAGAGAAAGGGAGAGAGAGAGAAAGGAGTTGAATGGGGAAGATAGAGTGGAAAATTCTTTGCAAATGGAGACTTCTGTACTACAGTCTGTCTCTCAGTTTACCACATGGTTCACACTTAGTCTTTTTCATGTTACTATGTCTTTTTTTGTCGACCAGAAAAATGTACACTATTCACTTAGTTTTCTTATATTGTCCCTTATTTCCACAATGTACTTCCTCCATTCTAAACATTATTTTAGGCATTACTTTAATATTACAGGGTTTTTTTTGAGAATTGAGACATTCCTAATGATCATAATTTACAGTTTTAAAAACAGAATAAAATAAATTACCCATGGAGTTCTGAAATCCATGCAACTGACAAGGATGCCAATTGAGTTAATTTAGGAATTAGTTTGAATTCTAAACACATTTAGAGGCAAATAGTCTGATTTTAACTTATTTTTAATTGAATTTATCACCCTACATTGGATTTATTACAAAACGTGAATTTTAAATTATCATCTATAATTTATCTCAGAGATGTCTGCTGCCTTATATGTTAATTCACTTTACATTCTTTCAATAAACATTTGTAGTCAGAAAAACATTGGTTTGAATTCTGTATCTGTCATGATATCCCAGAACAAGAAATACAGTCTTGTTAGAGCTGGTTTCCTAATGCAAAATAAGGAAAATAATACCTAACTTAGAAGGTTTGGGTAAAAATTAAAATATGTATGTGTTAAAAATATACACTCTTGGCATATAGTAAATGCATTTCTTTCAGGAACAACACTGTAACAACTAACTGTGGGTGATAAAGATAAGGGAAGAAGGTGAATGTGACAGGAGGGGCAGGCTCTGATGAGATAGAAGGCTACTAAAAATAAATGCCAAAAAACTCAGCTACCAAGAATAATATCCAGGACACGTTGTTAAATTTGAAAAAAATAAAAGGAAACAATACATATGTATAGTATGAATATTCTGTATAAAGAGAACAAACACATATACATAATATTAGGCACTTCTCATTTGATCCTAAATGTCCGAAGACTGACCTGAGCTTCCTGAAACAAGAGAAGGAATTTTATTGAAAGCCTATTTGATTTTCTCATGTAATAACTAAACCAAAGGCAAGGCATGAATCTGCTTAGTTGCTATGGACATGTAGAACCAGATATTCAGTTCTCTCTCTCTCTCTTTTATCTGCTTCTATCTGCAAAACCACTTGATTCTTTCCTACTGAAGATCGCCTGTCACTGTTAGTTCATATCATGGTTGTCAACAACTCTCTTGATCAACTCAGCCTTCAGCTGGAGCAATATGAGGTGACGGGCCAGTTTTGCTTTTCATTGAGGTGTAGCTGACATAGGACATTAGTTTCAGGTGTGCAACATGATGATTTGATGCCTGGGTGTATCATGAAGGGACCTCCAAAATCAGTCTAGTTAATGTCAACCACCACACAGAATTAAAGTTTTTCTTATGATGAGAACTTTTAAGATCCACTCTCTTAGCAACTTGTAGATATATAATACATTATTGTTAACTATAGTCCTATGCTGTACACGATAACCCCCAGCACTTATTTATGGTCTGACCCAGGGGTCCCCAACTCTGGTACCAGTCCGCAGCCTGTTAGGAACCCGGTCGCACAGCAGGAGGTGAGTGGCGGGCTAGTGAGGGAAGCTTCATCAGACGCTCCCCATTGCTCACATTACCACCTGAACCATCCCCCTCATTGTTTGCCTTCCTGCCTGAACCATTGTTCGCATTACTGCCCAAACCATCCCCACACCTCCCCGTGCCCAGGCCCGTGGAAAAATTGTCTTCCATGAAACCGGTCCCTGGTGCCATAAAGGTTGGGGACCACTGCTCTAACTAGAAGTTTGTATCTTTTGACCCCTGTCACCCATTTCAGCCACAGCCCCGACTCCTGCCCCTGGCAACCACCAATCTGTTCTCTATGAGTTGGGTTTTCTGGATTCCATACAGAAGTGAGGTCATGCAGTATTTGTCTTTCTCGATATGACTTATTTCACTTGGCATGTTGCCCTTGAGATCCATCCATGTTGTCGCAGGTGGCAAGATTTCCTTCTTTTTTATGTCTCAGGAGTATTTCCACTGTGTGTATGTATTTATGTATGTGTATATGTGCTGCCTCTTCTTTATCCATTCATCTGCTGATGGACATTTGGCTTGCTTCTGTGTCTTGACCATCGTAGGTGGTGCCATTGTGAACGTTGGGGTGCATGTATCTTTTCAAATTAGCGTTTAGAGTAGATGCCCAGGAGTGGAATTGCTGGATCATACAGTGGTTCTATTTTTGATTTTTTGAGGAACCTCCATGCTGTTTTCTGTGGTGGCTGCACCAGTTTGCTTTCCCACCAACAGTACAGGGGGTTCCCTTTTCTCCACATCCTCACCAGTATTTGTTGTTTGTTGTCTTTTTGATGGTGGCTATTCTGATGGGTGTGAGGGTTGTATCTCATTGTGGTTTTGATTTTCATTTCTCTGATGGTTGGTGATATTGAGCACCTTTTCGTGTGCCTGTTGGCCATCTGTGTGTCTGCTTTGGAGAGGTGTCTGTTCTGGTCCTCTTCCTGTTTTTTGACCAGATTGTTTGTTTTTTTGCTATTGAGGTGTATGAGCATCTCAATAAATCATTGAGAAAGGTTGTGTTTCATTACTCTTTAGTTGGGAAATTGACTGTCTTTATGTTATCAAATCTGGATTTCCATCCTTTTTGTCAAAGCTAAAAAAAAAAAAAAACCATAAAAAGCATTAAAACCACCAACAGGGGCTTCCCTGGTGGCGCAGTGGTTGAGAGTCTGCCTGCTGATGCAGGACATGGGTTCATGCCCCGGTCCAGGAAGATCCCACATGCCACGGAGGGGCTGGGCCTGTGAGCCGTGGCCGCTGAGCCTGCGCGTCCGGAGCCTGTGCTCTGCAACGGGAGAGGCCACAACAGTGAGAGGCCCGTGTACCGAAAAAAAAAAAAAAAAACCACCGACAGCTCTGTTTGCTTCAGAGCAAAAGTACTAAAAGATTCCAGGACTTGTTTTACATTTCCTCTCTCCACCCCCAAGTCTTGGCAGCCTGGAAGTCTCCCAATGCCTCTCACATGCTCCCCTTAGGAAGGTAATGAACCTGTTACACCCAGGTCCAAAGCTTGCTTTTTTTAATCTCATATTTATTATGCTCAAGGTCTTTTATATTAGGAGGGTCGTTTCCAAGGACTTCGTGGAACTTGAGTCAGTGAATCATAAAATATTAAGAGCAGGATTCTCCAACCTGACACTCAATTAATCCTGCTTCTAACAAATGAGCTGCAGAGCCGAGGCTGGTAAAAGAGAGTGGCATTGTTCTTCTTTTCCAATGGTGACTCTTGGCTGCTTTTACTAAAAACACGCAGTCTGATGTTTGGAAACCTCTGTGCTGGCCACTGTTCCTCCCTAGAGCAGAATTTAAATCCTCCCACCCAAAAAGAAAACCTCCAGACATGACTTTCCCCCAGAAGGTAGGGAATGAAATCACATGGCAGATACACCAGAGAGAGGTCAGCCTTCTTTTCCAAATCCTGCCTTAAAAGTACTGGTCAAGAATCCCGAGAGTCTCAACTAAGTGAAGTGTTTACTCATGGATCATTGATTGTGCACAGGGAGGTGTGGTCAAGCAGTGCACACGTGGACACCGAGAGCCCCATCTTTAGTTTCAGAATGATTCCAGAAAAGCATGAATCATGACTTTGGCAGCTTACTCCAAAGATTATTTACTACATCATATCTATATGTAAATCTATACCCATGTCTACTTAGATATAAGTGTATGAAACAAAATAGGGGCAGGGGGTGGTATGGAAAAGGGTAAGGAAGATGGGGACATTTACTTAATATCCTTATGACTATTAGGATATTTTTTGATACATAGCTTTAATAAATTATTTGGTGGTTGGCAAAAAGTTAAAGTATGCTTAGATTGTATAGGCTGCATTAATCGACATAGAGTCTTCAGGATAGTGAGAAAAAATCTATTTTAATCCAGTGAGACCACATTTGAAATATATCACTTTAAGTGGGTATAGTCAAACTCTACTAGGTCTAATGAAGAGTAATTAGCAAGGTGAAGGAAAACTATCATGGGAAAAAGGATTTCCCTGTTAGGGGGAGTCAAAGCAATAGCCAATTATCAAGTTTATTGTAGATGATATTCGTGAATCAGAAGGAGGTCTGTTAAATCAGAAGATGTTAGGGGTAGGAGTTTATTAATTAATGTGGGTTTTTTTGCTGTGTTGGGTCTTCGTTTCTGTGCAAGGGCTTTCTCTAGTTGTGGCAAGCGGGGGCCACTCATCATCGCGGTGCGCGGTCCTCTCACTATCGCGGCCTCTCTTGTTGCGGAGCACAGACTCCAGATGTGCAGGCTCAGTAGTTGTGGCTTATGAGTCTAGTTGCTCCGCGGCATGTGGGGTCCTCCCAGACCAGGGCTCGAACCCGTGTCCCCTACATTAGCAGGCAGATTCTCAACCACAGCGCCACCAGGGAAGCCCTAAATCAATATTTTTAAACTCAGAGTTGAACTGAAATGTTTCCATGATAGCAGCTATTCATTTTGTCTGTTTGTTCACATTTGACATAAGATAGCATTTTATCAAATGTCCTTTAAAAGTTTACAAATTATAACATTAGATGACTCAGTTCTTTTCTGCTCTGGGATTTAGTTCCCCCTGCTGACAGCAATCATGCCTATAACCAATACATCTCAGTGCTAAGTAAAAATGATGAATAATAACTTGTCACTTTCTCATAGTTTTATATCAGTTTGCCTTTAGAGTTGTTATATTTACTCTAACATATATTATGAGACTTTGAAGATATGTTATACAAAGTATATTCATGTGGCATGCACAAAGATTTGATTATATAATTTACTTCTTTTTATTATAGTGGGCTCTTAAAATTATTAAGAAATTATCAATACCTGATAAGTATGACTTTCAACAAATGAAATAGTAAAATGTGAAAAGTGTCATTTTCATCAATTTCCATTTAGAAAAAAACATAAAATACAAATAGGAATAAGATGCATGCAATATAGCAATTTTTCTAAAGGAAAATGCATCTATAAATGGGAGATTATACAAGCATTCTCAAATTTTGTGGCACTTTATGGTATATTAAACACAAAGTTAAAAGAAAAGTTTGCCTACAGCTGAATAGGGCATATTATTTTTCTGGGAACTATTTTGTAATTTACTCTGAGATCGTATTGTTTTATCCTGAAGAAAAGTCAGAAAGCAAAATGAGAACTATTTGTTGGAAAAGTTCTCTCTTTTTTCCATTGTGTTATTGGCAATGTTTAAGGAAGCAATTTGATAGCACAGAGATAGATAACAATAGAAGACATAACAATTAAAAGTAAGTTATCGGGCTTCCCTGGTGGCGCAGTGGTTGAGAGTCCACCTGCCGATGCAGGGGACACGGGTTCGTGCTCCAGTCCAGGAGGATCCCACGTGCCGTGGAGCAGCTGGGCCTGTGAGCCATGGCCGCTGAGCCTGCACGTCCGGAGCCTGTGCTCCGCAACGGGAGAGGCCAGGGCAGTGAGAGGCCCGTGTACCACAAAAAAAAAAAAAAAAAAAAAAAAAAGTAAGTTATCACTTCCTAGCTTTTATCAGAATTATTTTCTTATTTGCCACTAAGTGGAAATGATAGAATAAATTGTAATTTTTAAAATTATCACCCACTTTCAAGATACATTCTTTGTCTTTATTTCAGTAGATGAGTCAAACGACAATTAAGTGGTCTCCTTTCCTGGAATTTATTTTTACAAATGTTTGTCATTCTGTAATAACCTCCTATTCTCATTCAGCATTACCTTATTAAACAAAGAAAGAAATTTTTTTCATCATGGCTGTATGTGAATTTGCCTAATGTGTTTAACGAGTGTCACATGCCTATAAATGCTATCTGAAATAAAGAATTGGCTCTCAATTAAGACAATAACATTATAAAAATAACATTTTTTAGAAGCTTTGAAAATATTGACTTAAACTCTTGACAGAGTAAAGCCATAACAACATAAACAAAACAATAGAATAGAAAGAAGATAAATCAGACTCAACAAAATCATAAGATAATTTATAAAATGAATAACATAAAAATAAACATTTAAAAAACACAAAATATTTTTTAAATGTATCTTCAAATTTTTTTCTTTTTATCTTTTTGGATAATTCAGTGTGAAAAGACAACTCAAAAATCAAAACAAACATAAAATGATCAACATATAGGTTCATTCATCAACAAGTATTTTTAGCATACACTAGTTATTCCTAGGACAAGCGTACTCGAGTTGGAGGTATTATAGGGTTGCATAAAAAGTAGAGGTAAGAGTGTCATCTAAGAAATGGAGCATGAATGTACAAACAGGAAGAGACTGCATGACATAAGTGAATTTATAATAAGAGAGTTAGCATTACTTTGTACGTTTGTCCAGCTATATCTAGTCCAGAAGGAGCAGGTACAAAATAGAAATCTGAATAGAACCAGGTTTGCAAGTAACAGGTTCAAGGGAGTTGAAGATGACTGCAGGAAGATTAATAAAATAAATGCCTATGATTTATTCTGGTAAGGAAGGAACTATCCTGTAAAAATAGTGAAAAGTTGTAGGATTAATGGATTTTAGTTCTTGATGGAGTTGAAAAATTATTCAAATTTGGGTACTAGAGAGAGTGAGCTGGAAAGGTGTGTTTGAGATTGTGATGCTTAAACTGGAAAAATAAATACATCTGCAACCCAGATAAATCCTCTTTATATAACGTGAGTTTTAAAAAGACACTAGTGTAGCTAACAGCACAACTTACCATATTTATAGAAACACATGTCAAGGCATATGTTCTATTCGTGAAGGGCCAAGAACATGAAGAACAGCATGCTATGTCATTGCCAAAGGTGCTGAGAAAGCTTTAACTTCTCAGCCAGTAGAATCTTGAGCAGCAGAGATGTTGCTAATAATAACATCTTAAATATACTTTGCTTATTAAGAAACTCTTGGCAGTCACAGTCATGATAATCTCTTGTATATAATGGTATAGAAATTCAGGTCAGAGCTATGTTTTCCATCCAAGAGCCTTTTATTTTTAATAAAGGGTTTGCATTATATAATAAATATATATTCTTGAATTTAAAATTTAGATAGGGTGAATAAAAAAATGGAAGCAACCCTCCCACTCTTGTTATAAATCTTGATATTATTCTTCTTAAGAGTATCCTACATATCCTTATGAAAATATTCAGAAAATCATTTAATTTAGCAGAAATTAAATTCCAAAATAAATTTCTAAAACAAAGAAAAATTATAGTTAAAATAATAAGAATGAGCTGGTTTGTTTTAGAAATGTTAGACTCTGACACTGATTTTTGTGCCAAGTTATAGAGATTAATCTTATTCCATTGTACTGCCATACTGTTCCAGTTTCTGGAGGGGAGGTGGGTTGGGGGCACTTTTGACTCCTAGAGCATTTCCTACACTAGGAAATTATTAACTATTTTCATGTACTAATAATCTTATTTTGATAAATTCTATCTGAAAATGATATATTTCTTTTCATGAGTGGGAAAAGTTTTATTGAAAGAAAAATGTGAAATGATTTGTCTATAACAAGATGTTGGCCTAGACATCTTGGATAGAGCATCAAACTTTCATGTACACCAAACTTCAACCTGAAAATTATTTGAGGAGCTTTCTAAAATACACACTCTAATCTTAGGACAAATGAAGAGACCATATTCTCCAACAAACATATCCTTGTGTTTGATACAAATTACTGATATTTTCCCTATGCAAACAGCTTTGAACTTCTATTTTCAGCCTGCTTGTTAAGCCAAACTTCTGCCATATATAAATTTTGAAATATTATTACACTACCTATAGAATGAAATAAGCACATGGGCAGAGACACAAACCATTTTGTTTAAAAAGAACTATTGTTCACCATTAGCTGATTAAAAATAAAAGACCTAAAGAAGTACTCAGAGAAAAAAAAAGGACCCCTTACTAATTCTACCCCCCACCACTCTGGTTCCATTACTGCTACAGTAACTTCCACTGCCACTATCACATTAAGGAAGGAAGGTTCAAGACAAAGGCCCTACAACTTTTACCTTTACACTTCTTCTGCTGAAACGTATATCACCACATCCATTTCATAATATAATTAGATGGAGATCTAAATAATTTCTTTCTTTACTTGAGTCTTAGAGGTTCTGGGGTATAAAGATATATACCCATCTAGATGAGAAGTAATAGTAGTTAAAAACTTGGTGTCAGGCATTATGGCTCAGGAAACTTTCCTCTTCCACATACTAAGTTTCTGACCTTGGATAACCCCACTGATTCCATTGGCCTCCTTTTACTCATCTGCAAAATGCATGCATTATTTGCCTATGTCATAGGATTGTTTTAAGTATTTTAAAAAATAATTCACAGAACTTTGCACAATGTTGCATAATGAGCACTCAACAGATGTCATCTTTTCTTATTATTCAGGCTGGTATATTCCTACAGCCACTCTTCACAGGTACTTTTTTCCAACCGTCAGACAAAATCTGTGATTCCCCGCATCACTGGAATAGCAACCACACCAAAGAACTCCCCAAGTTCTAGGGACACTGTGACGAGAACTTGCCTCAGAGTGATCCATAAAAGGTGTTATGTCGTAAAAATTGTTTATTTCACTCCCATAGTATTTATTTTGCCCTCCACCCCCTTATACACCACTTATTCTTTAATCTTCTTATTTATACTTCTCTGTTCTAATGCACTAATTAAATTTATTTTTTTCTGCTTATTGATTACCACTTCTTAAACCGACTTGAATAGGAATTCCATGAGGTCAGGATCTGCCCTCTTGGTTCATTTGTTCACTGATTTTCCTATTGTATTCACTGGAGCATCTCAAAAGATGCTCAATAAATGTTTTTGAAATAACTAATAAGTCCAAGGGAAGTTCTGTCTCAAGCCCAAGATAGAATAGGGGTACAATTCAAAAATTAAAATTGCTGGATTTTCCACTTAACTATTTCAGTCTGAATCTTCCTCTGAGTATAGTTTATACATAATTTTACATTTAAGTTTGTCTTTATTTTCTCCATGTATGGTTTATTCTATTCCTCAAATAAGTTATTTTATAAAATTGAATAAAATACAGAAGTAAATAAAAAATAGATAAAATCAAGACAGGACCTCCTCCTGGTGCTGCACAGAGAACGTCATACAAAATCTGATCAGCCACATGATATGGCAGTGGGAGGTAACTACAAGTTAGAATTGAAAGTCAGTGGAGGGGAGATTAAAATTCAGTGACTTAGAAATTCACCCCTATAATCTGTGAAATCCTTTGTATCTGCCAGTCTTCACAATCAGACTATACACTTCTGATGGTAAGAAGTATACAGTACACATTTTAGTTTTATAGTGACTTTTTGATAGTCAAGGAATTAATATAGCATGTTATGAAGAAATAGTTTTTATTATTTGTAAGAAGTGCTAGCTAGCTCTGTCAGTTACTTACTGTGTGACTTCTTTCAAATTAGGTTGACAATAATGCTAAATCTTCCTTTAGTGAGATTCAGGAGAGAATTACAGTAGTTAAGAACCAGAACTCTGAAATCAAAGAGTACTGAAACTACATCTTGGTTGTGGAATTTACTACAGGAGTCAGACAGTTTATTCATCAATTGATTGGCTTAGTTTCCTCCAAAATAGTTGATGATAGTACCAACCTTGTGGGATTACTGCAAGGATTAAATGAAATATTGGACATAAAGCATTTGGCACAGTGTTAAGATCTTAATACACATACACACACTCTTATTAGGAATTTTTAAGTTACAAACTCAGAGGGTTGTAGATATTAAGTAAGATAACATGTGTCAGTCACCGACGTAGAGAAAGTGTTCAACAAATGGCAATACAAGATTCATGTGAAATATTCTATATTAAATAATATATGCTACAATAAATAAAGAGGAGATGGGGAGAGAGTGGAGGGGAAAGATTAGAGTAGAGGAAAGGAAGCAATAGAGGGAGGGAGTAAAAGGAGAGGAGACAGAGGAAAGGGGGTTATCATCACATTTCAAGGATGGGAAAAATGTGATTTTAACACTGAAACTTTGTTTTACTCTCATTTTGCTAACTTTTAATTTTTTCCCCTTTATCATCTTTTGTAATTTGCTGGCCAATGGCTTCAAGTAAGAGTATTCCTTTGTTGCTGTGACCCTTAAAGATCCTAGAATTTGATAAATTTCAAAGCAGAATAAGAAGTAGAAAAATCAAAATCAAAGGCAGAATTAAAACTTAGAATTATATTTTGATAAACCCATCATCAAAACGGGACTAGACACTCTTGGGTCATGTACCTACAGTTATGATATTTCAATATGCAAAGTCAACTACTGAAGCAGTGGTGGTACAATATTGGCCTAAAACTTAGATGACTTATTTTTCCAACGTGGCTTTTTCTTTATATATAAAGAAATATTTTTTCTTCCAGTTTTATTGAGATATAATTGACATACAGCACTATATAAGTTTAAGGTGTACAGCATAATGTCAAACAACTTACATACATCATGAAATGATTACCACAATAAGTTTAGTAAACATCCATCCTCTCATATAGATATAGCATTAAAGAAAAGAAAAAATAATTTTTGCTTGTGATGAGAATTAATGATTTACTCTCTTTTAATAACTTTCAGATATACCATAGAGCAGTGTTAGTTATGTTTATCGTGTTGTACATTGTCTTTTTGATGCCATTCTGATGGGTGTGAGATGCTATCTCATTGTGGTTTTGACTTGTATTTCCCTGATGATTAGTGATTTTGAGCAACTTTGCACGTTAATGTTGCCCATGTGTGTGTCTTCTTTGGAAAAATGTCTATTTGGACCTTCTCCCTACTTTTTAATTAGGTTGTTTGTTTATTTTGATGTTGAGTTGTATGTACTCTTTCTGTATTTTGAATATTAATCCCTTATTGGTGATATCATTTGCAAATAATTTCTCCCATTCAGTGGGTTGTCTTTTCGTTTTGTCGATGGTTTTCTTTGCTGTGCAAAAGCTTTTAAATTTAATTAGGCCCCATTTGCTTATTTATGCTTTTATTTCCTTATCCTTAGAAGACATATCCAAAAATATATTGCTACAATTGACGTCAAAGAGTGTTCTGCCTGTTTTTCTCCAGGAGCTTTATGTTTCCAGTCTATATGTAGGTCTTTAATCCATTTTGAGTTTATTTTTTTATAAGGGGTGAGAAAATGTTCTCATTACATTCTTTTACATGTAGTTTTCTAGGTTTCCCAGCACTACTTATTGAAAAGATTGTCATTTCCCCATTATATTCTTGCTTCCTTTGTTGTAGATTAATTGGCCATAAGTGTGTGGTTTTATTTCTGGGCTCTCTATTCTGTTCCATTGATCTATGTGTCTGCTTTTGTGCCAGTAACATACTGTTTTGACTAATGTACCTTTGTTTTATAGTCTGAAGTCAGGACGCATGATACCTCCAGCTCCATTCTTCTCTCTCAAGATTACTTTGGCTATTCGGGGGTTTTGTGTTTCCATATATATTTTAGAATTATTTGTTCTATCTTTGTGAAAAATACCATTGGTATTTTGATAGGAATTGCATTGAATCTGTAGAGTGCCTTGGGTAGTATGGTCATTTTAACAATATTAATTTTTCCAAACCATGAATACTGTATATATTTCCATCTGTTTGTGTCATCTTCAGTTCTTTCATCAGTGTCTTATATGTTTTGGAGTACCGGTCTTTTGCCTCCTTAGGTAGATTTATTCCTAGATATTTTATTCTTTTTCATGTGGTAGTAAATGGGATTGTTTCCTTAAGTTTTCTTTCTGATACTTCGTGGGTAGTGTATAGAAATGCAGTGGATTTCTGTATATAGTTTTGTATCCTGGAACTTTACCAAATTGATTAATGAGCTCTAGTAGGTTTTTGGTGGCAACTTTAGGATCTTCTATGTATAGTATCATGTCATCTGTAAATGGTGGTAGTTTTACTTTTTACTTTCCAATTTATATTCCTTTTATTTATTTTTCTTTTCTGATTGCTGTGGCTAACACTTCCAATACAGTGTTGCATAAAAGTGCTGTGAGTAGGCATCCTTGTCTTGGCCCTGATCTTAGAGAAAATGCTTTCAGCTTTTCAGTCTTGAGTATATTTTAGCTGTAGGCTTCTCATATATACCTTTTATTATGTTGAGATATGTTCCCCCTTTACATACTTTGTTGAGAGTTCTTATCATAGATCAATGTTGAATTTTGTCAAAAGTTTTTTCTGCATCTATTGAGATGATCATATGATTTTTATTCTTCAATTTATTAATGTGTTGTTACATATTGATTGATTTATGAATATTGTACCATCCTTGCATCCCTGGGCTAAATCCCACTTGATCATGGTGTTTGATCCTATTAATGTATTGTTGAATTCAGTTTACTAATATTCTGTTCAGGATTTTGGCATCTATGTTCATCAGTGGTATTGGTCTATAACTTTCTTTTTTGTGATATATTTGTTTTTGGTATCAAGGTGATTACTGGCCTTGTAGAAGGAGTTCAGAAGCATTCCCTCCTCTACAATATTTTGGAGTAGTTTGAAAAGGATAGGTATTAACTCTTCTCTAAATGTTTGGTGGGAGTCACCTGTGAAGCCATCTGGTCCTGGAGTTTTGTTTGTTGAGAGTTTTTCTTTTTTTTTAATTACTACTTCTATTTCATTACTAGTAATTAGTCTGTTCACATTTTCTATTTCTGCCTGATTCAGTCTTGGGAGATTATACATTTCTAAGAATTTGTACATTTTTTCTATGTTATCCATTTCATTGGTATAAAATTGTTTGTAGTAATATCTTATGATCCTTTGTATTTCTGTGGTGTCATTTGTAACTTCTTTTTCACTTCTGATTTTATTGATTTGGGCCCTTTTTTTTTCTTGATAAGTCTGGCTAAAGATTTATCAATTTTATTTATCTTTTCAAAGAACTAACTCTTAGTTTCATTGATCTTTTCTATTTGTTTTGTCTCTATCTTATTTATTTCTGCTGTGATCTTTATGATTACTTTCCTTCTCTAAGATTGGGTTTTGCTTGTTCTTTTTTTAGTTCCTTTAGGTTAAAGGTTAGGTTGTTTAATTGAGATTTTTCTTCTTTCTTGAGTTAGGCTTGTATCCCTATAAATTTCCCTCCTAGAGCTGCTTTTGCTGCACCCAATAGATTTTGGATTGTTGTTTTTGTTTGCATTGCTCCCCAGGTATTTTTTTATCTCTATTTTGATTTCTTCAGTGATCCATTGGTTGTTTAGTAGCATACTGTTAAGCCTCCACGTGTTTGTGCTTTTGCAATTTTTTTTCTTATAGTTGATTTCTAGTCTTATAGGGTTGTAGTCAGAAAAAATGCTTGATATGTTTCAGTTTCTTAAATTTACAGAGACTTTTTTTGTGGCCTAGCATGTGATTTATCCTGGAGAATATTTCATGTGCACTTGAAAAGAATGTATATTTTGCTGCTTTGGGGTGGAATGTTCCATATATATATGGAACATTTGACCTAATGTGTCATTTAAGGCCAGTGTTTCCTTCCTGATTTTCTATCTGGATAATCTGTCCATTGATGTAAGTGAGATGTTAAAGTCCCTATATGGTTGGTGTTACTGTCAATTTCTACCTTTAGGTCTATTAATGTTTGCATCATGTATTTAAGTGCTCCTATGTTGGGTTCATATATATTTACAATTGCTATATCTTAGTTTGGTCCTTGGTCATTATGTAATGTCTTTTGTTACAGTCTTTGTTTTAACATCTATTTTGTGTGATATAAGTATTGCTATCCTGGCTTTCTTCTGATTTTTATTTGCATGGAATACCTTTTTCCATCTCTTCTCTTTCAGTCTGTGTGTGTCTTTAGATATAAAATGAGTCTTGTAGGCAGTATATATATGGAACTTGCTTTTGTATCCATTCAGTCCACTCTATGTCTTTTGATTGGAGCATTTAGTACATTTAGATTTAAAGTAATTATTGACAGGTATGTACTTATTACCAGTTTTTAAATTGTTTTGGGGTTGTTTGTGTAGTTCTTTTTTGTTACTTTCTTCTTTTGTTCTCTTCCCTTGTGATTTGGTGACTAACTTTAGTTTATGTTTGGATTACTTTCTCTTTTGTATTTGTGTATCTATAATAGATTTTTGGTTTGTGATTACCATGAGATTTATATACAAATATATGTGTGTGTGTGTGTGTGTGATTATTTTAGTTGATGATCTCTTAGTTTCAAATGCATTTTAACAGCCCTACATTTTTTACTCCTCTCCCCTCATAACTACTGTTTTTAACATCATATTTTACATCTTTTGTTTTGAGTATCTTTTAACGGTTTATTGTGGCAATAGTTCATTTTACTATTTTTGTCTCTTAACCTTCCTACTAGCTTTGTATGTGGTTGATTTACTTCCTTTACTGTATACTTGCCTTTACCAATGAGATTTTTCCTTTTGTAATTTTTATATTCCTAGTTGTGGCCTTTTCTTTTCCACTTAGAAAAGTCCCTTTAAAATTTCTTGTAAAGCTGATTTTTTGGTGCTGACCGTTTTTAACTTTTGCCTTTCTGGGTAGAGCATTCTTGGCTGTAGGTTTTCCCCTTTATTCACTTTAAATATATAGTGCCACTCCCTTCTGGCCTTCAGAGTATCTGCTGAATAGTCAGCCGATAGCCTTATGAGAGTTCCCTGTAGGTAACTTGTTGCTTTTCCCTTGCTGCTTTTAATATTCTCTCTTTATCTTTAATTTTTGCCATTTTAATTACAATGTGTCTTAGTGTGGTCTTCTTCGGGTTGATCCTGTTTGGGACTTTCTGTGCTCCCTGGACCTGGAGGAAAGGTTTCAGCTATTATTATCTTCAAATATGATCTCTGCCCTATTCTTTTTCTCTTCAGTTTCTGGGACTCCTATAATGCAAGTGTTAGTACAACTGATGTTGTCACAGAGGTCTTTTAAATTTCCTCATTTTTTAAATTTCTTTTTTCTTTTTTCTCTGTTCATCTTGAGTGATTTCCTCTATTCAGTCTCAGTTCACTTCACACTTCCTCTGTATCACCTTATCTACTGTTGACTCCTTCTAGTGTAGTTTTTATTTTAGTTATTATATTCTTTAGCTCTGTTTGGTTCTTCTTTATATTTTCTAATTCCCTGTTAAATTTCTCACTGTGTTCATCCATTCTTCTCCTGAGTTCTTTGAGCATCTTTATGATCATTACCTTGAACTCTTTATGGGATAGCTTGCTTATCTCCACTTCCCTTAGTTCTTCTTTTGGGGTTTTATCTTGTTCCTTTGTTTGAACAGGTTTTGCCTAATTTGTTGTTTTTATTTCTATGTATTTGGTAGGGTGTTTATGTTTCCTGATCTTGGAGAAGTTTCCTTTTTTAGGAGACATCCTATGGGGCCCAGCAGCACACTGCCCTCTGGTTACCAGAGCTACATGCTCTAGGTATGTCCTCTATGTGGGCTACATGTGTACTTCTGTTATGTGGGCTCACTACTGTGGGCATGCTGTTAGGTGTGGCTGGCTCCTGGTCCTGTTGCTTGCCAGGCCCTGCCTACTGGTGGGCAGAGCCAGGTCATGAGGCAACTGGATGTGGAGCCCCTGAATTTCCTGGGAATAGTTCTGGCCCACTGGTAGGTGGAACAAGATCCTGGGTGATGGGCTTCAGGTCCAGGTGTCCTGGAGCTAGTTCCAGCTTACTGGTGTGTCTTGCCTGGTCTTGACATGGCTTACTGTGTGGCTGAGATGGCTCTGGAGCTATTGTTGGCCCATTGGTGGGTGGAGCCAGTGCCCAGGGGGTCCCCAGGCCTGGTGCCTGCCCACTACTGGGTGAGGCTGGGTCCCTGGACTAATGCTGACCTGCTGGCAGGTAGGTCCATGTCCTGGGTCTGCTTGTGCCTAGGAGGTCCGACAGAAGCTGGCTTGCTGTGGGTGAGGCTGTTTCCTGCCTAGCTAACTACTTGGCCTGAGGTGACCCAGGACTGGTGCTGCCTGGCTAGTGGACGTGTCTGTGTCCCAGCACTAATAAGGTAGAGAGAGGATTTCCAAAATGCACTTGCCAGCAGCAGTGTCCCCATAGTGGGCTGAGCTCCCCAAAATGGCTGCTGCCAGTGTCTATGTCCCTGGGATGAGTCCCTCCTGCCTCCTGCCTTTTCAGGAGGTTCTCTAAGATCACAGGTGGGTCTGAGCCAGGCACCTTTGAAATTATTGTTTCTGCCCTGGGTCCTGGAGCATTTGCAATATTGCATGTGCCCTTTAAGAGTGGCGTGTCTATTTACCACAGCCATCTGGGTCTCTGAAAAGTAAGCTCCACTGTCCTAGAAAGCCAAACATTCTGGGGCTCATCTTCCTGGTTCAGGATCCTGGGGCTGGGGAGCCTGAGGTGGGCTCGGAGCCCTTGTTTCTTTTAAAGAAACTTTTTAATAGCTACTCCATAAATACTTGTAATTTTGGTGTGCTCATGGGAGAAGGTGAGCTCAAGGTCTTCCTCATCTGCCATTGCAGCCAATGATCTAGAGTGATCTAAGTTAAAAAATAAAATGAAACTGTATTTAATTAAAGCATTCTAGTTAACAATCCAAATTTGTGTGTAAACCATTCCAAAATTTTGTCACATAAAATGACAACTATTTTACTATCATTATGGATTCTGTGCATCAGGATTTAGACAAAATACAGAAGAGATGGTTTATCTCTGATTCACGATGTCTAGGGCATCAGCTGCCAATTCTCAGATAGCTAGAGGAGACTCTCACAGCTGGAGAATCATCTGTAGGTTTCTTCATTCACATGTCTGGTGCCTCGGCTGGGAATACTTGAAGGCTAGGCTTAGCTGGAACTATTAACTGAAATGCCTACGTATGGTTCCTTCTTATGGCTTAGGCTTCCTCACAGCCTCAGAATAGTTGTATTGTACGTTGATTTTTACTTAGATGTAATAGATATAACATTGTAGTAGTTTAGGTGTCCAATATCATTAATGACTCAATATATGTATATATTGCAAAATGATTGCCACAATAAAGTTAATTAACAACCCTCGTCACATATAGTCATACATTTTTTCTTGTGATGAGAACTTTTAAGATCTACTCTGTTAGCAACCTTCAAATGTATAATACAGCATTGTTAAGTACAGTCACCATGCTGTACCTTACATCCCAGGACTTACTAGTTATATAACTGAAGTTTAAGGAGGTCATTAAGATTAAATGAAGTCGTAAGAGTGGGACTGTAATCTGATAGGGTTGGTCTCGTTTTAAGAAGAGGAAAGGACACCAAAGATCTCTCATGCACACACAGAGGGAAGTCCATATGAGGACAAAATGAGAAGGTGACCTTCAGCAAGCCAAGAAGAAAGGTTTCACCAGAAACCAGTACTGCCAGAAATTCTTCTTGGACATTCAGCCTCCAGAACTATGAGAAAATAAATTTCTGTTGTTTAAGCCACCCAGTCTGTAATATTCTGTTGGCAGCCCCACAAACTAATACAGTAGGGAAATATGAGAAGATTTTAAGTAGGGAAGTGACATTTACATTTTAAAGTGGTCACTGAAAATTGGAGAGTGAAAGCAGAGAAAATTTTAAGGGTTTGGAAAAATGATAAGAATAAAAATTGGTACAATCATTTTGGAAGGCGGTTTGGCAGTGCATATAAAATGTTTATAAATGCATAAAAGTTGTTGAAGAAATTCCATTTTAACTCCTTTACCGATGAAGTCACACAATTATCCAAAGAAATTTATAGCAAGATGTTCATTGAAGCATTATTTATAATGCAAAACTGGGTTTATCTAAAACTCTAAGCAGTTAAACCAATTATTGTATAACTATAGGGTACAATAAAATACAGTAAATGAAAATAATTATATGATTTTTATTCCTCTAAATATATATATATACATATATAAGTCAAAGTCTACATAAGATATTGTTAGCAGTTGTTACCTATGGGAGATGGAAATGGTTAGATGTGTGAGTACAGTGAATCAAGAAATTGACTATTGCTTTTCCTTTAATGCACATCTACACTCTTTTAATTTCTTATGAATATGTATTTCCATTAAATAAATTGATCTACTTTAAACAATGAAATATTAAAATTATATATCAACCTTTTCTGTGTAGTTAGGGTCCTTAAATATCTGGGTTTGTATGCATTAACTACATAATAATTTGGTTTCAATTTTTCTGTGTACAATACAACAACAAAAACCTCCCATAATTATAGAGAAATTTGTTAGCCAGACAGCTGGTAAATAGGAATGCTTGAATACATAGTGAATATGATTTTAAATTGACAGTGCAAACAATGAAGCAGGTGGAAAGCATCAAATCATTTTCAATAAATTTTTTAAAGACTATGCAGTTACTTTTTATCAGAGGACCTCAAATAGGATGCCTGTGTGACTATTTGCCTTGTTAATCACTAGGATATTACCTGTGATCTTTATTAGGGACTTTTTGTACTGCTTTATCATCTTAAATGGAACATGTTTCTTAATTTCTCAAGACAATTACTTAATTTTAAAAAGACAACTGTATTTAAGACAGTAAAACTTCTATCACATATTTGAAGCACTATATCCAATGTGGTTAAATAGATCTGTATCATTAAATCATTTTTAGCGATCATACCATGATGTAGCAATTTATTAATTTAATAAGCTGAATTATTTCTTATTAATCTTCATTTGCTGTCATCTATTAATATAGCTTCAATATTGTTAACCTAAGTCGTAGTGATATGGGTCATCATTATTTTAGAATAAGATGATGCTTCAAATTATATTGTTCTCCTGTTTCATGTCTACTCTCATTTTCTTTATGATAGCACGTTTTTCTATACCTACTTTGTTCATTTTATTGTTTAGTTTCTTCTCTTGCATTGCCTCATTTTAAAGACCCTAATTTACGTGTGTATAGTAAATCTCCAAACTATCTTCAGTAATCTTCTATGAGCCATCTGTGCAGTAAAATACATTTACCATATGATATTATATTGTGCTCATATTTTATCTGAAAATTTTTTCTGGCTATTGAACATTTGTTAACATTTGATGGTAAATAGACAAGACATTGTTTCTTTCTTTTATATCTTTATCATTCTAGTAGAAGACAGTATAATTGGATATTTGAGAGTTCCTTAGGAATGGAAACACATGCCCCCTTATTCTGCCTTTCTTCCTGAGAGATTGTATTATTTCAAAATCATAGTATTTTTAGTAATTTTGATGTAGATTGGGAAGGCATTAAACTGTCTACTTGTCTTGGTACTCATGCTTTAAAGTGTAAGAAAAATTGTAATTTTGCCTATGTCTATAAAAACTCCACCTATGTACACATTGACAGGAGGCTTTAATATACAGTAAAAATGCACCCAACCAATTTGTCCATTTGTCCACTCTTTGCCCATGCGGCTAGCCATTTAATTTAGGGATTAGTAAATTATGCTTTCTAAAATTATGACTAAAAGGAGACCTCTGTTGTTTATTATACTATTCCAAGGATCCTTGGGGGAATCCCTTAAGGAAATTTAAAACTATAAGCTATGTTGTACCTGCTTAATTAAAATGATCATTATAGGTTTTATCTATGCCAAATCCATGCTAATTTTTGGTCATCATTTTTTATTACTAAGTGTTATTCTAAATATATTATGCTCCCATTCACTATAATGATTTCTCAGGTGTTATAATCATGATCTTTGCTTAACAAGTCCGTATTAAGTGAGATATACTAGGGTGAAACTAAAGTAGATGAGGTCTGTCTTTGGGCACTTATACATCTCTCTTTGATAAACCGTCTGCTCTTGATGGTGCCCATATTTTCTGGTATAAGGTATCTTCTTCAATTTCTTTGCTATTTCTGTCTTTTACGCCTCTATCTACAACCTTTCCCCTGTGATTTTACTACTCATGGGTCATAGAATTCTTTCTATGGAAAATAATTAGATACAGTCATTCACATCTTAGACATTTAGGCAATATAAACCTCAGAAGAGAGGCCTTTCTTGGCAAATATGGAAAATATAGAGAAAAAAATGAATCATTCATCCATTTTTGTTTTCCTTCCTACCATGGGCTAAGCACATATTTTAATTTTTCTAAATAAAATTTACATCTTAAGGTAAAATATGAAAATTGACTACTTAATTTAAAACTTTTAGAAAATTAGATGAAATTGAAAAAAGATTGTATAAAATTTCTTAAACCTGGGGCTTCCCTAGTGGCACAATGGTTGAGAGTCTGCCTGCCGGTGCAGGGGACACGGGTTTGTGCCCGGGTCTGGGAGGATCCCACATGCCACGGAGCAGCTGGGCCTGTGAGCCATGGCCACTGAGCCTGCGCATCCGGAGCCTGTGCTCCACAATGGGAGAGGCCACAACAGTGAGAGGCCCGCATACCGCAAAAAAAAAAATTCTTAAACCTGTTGAAGATACCCCTGATCATCATCCTCTTTTCCATCTTTTCTTGTATATTGCTGCCTAAATAAATTTTTTGTAATCAAAATTACCTTAGAATCTTATATGCTTACCATGTACTGGCATGATTCTAGTTAAAACAATTCTAAAAATTATAAATAATGTTTTATTTATTTATTTCATTGTTTATTGTAAAAACTTAGAAATGATAGAAAAATAGAATAAAGTAGGGAAAAATTTTTAGCTAAATCCTATTAAAGTCAACCACTGTTTTCACTGTTATAATTTTCTCATTTTCTATCTTTGCAAAATAAATAGTTTATATACAATTGTGTATTTTTCTGCTTATCATTAAAATGTCAGTTTTATCCCATGTCCCTAAAACTTAAGTATGACTTCTAGTAGCTACTTAGTAATCTATTAAATAATAGTAATATATTAACTAATTAAATATGAGATAATTTACTTAACTAACTCACGGGTAAGTTTACCTATTTATTTTTTTTACTATTTTACCATCACAAATAATTACAGAATGAACGTGAGCTTGCATGTATTTTTTCTTATGAGTTATATTCTTTTATTAGAATTTACAACTAGAAGTAGAATTACTGGGATAATATTATATGAATGATTAAAGGTTCTTGATATATGTTAACATAATACTTCAAAGAAAACTTTTACAAAGTCCATATGGTCAAATTTATTGATAATTTTCTTTGTGACTTTCTCCAGACATTAATTTAAAAAGTATTTCCCTGTCATATACTCCTTCACCTCAGATTTGGTCTAATACTTCATGGACATCTATTTGTTTGTGAATGGGAACAATTCAAAAAATGTTTATTTCAAATTTAAAAAATCAATTACCTAGGAATATAAGTTAGTTTTACCTTTTGAATAGGTATTTCATTTTTCAAATATTAAAGTTATTTTTTTGATTAACAGCTTTAAAGAAAGATAATTCACATCCCATACATGAACAATTCAGTGGTTTTGAGTATATTCACAATGTTGTGCAACCAACACCACAATCAATAAAACATTTTCACTACCCCAGCAAGAAACCCCATACCCTTCAACCGTCACTCATTTCCCCCAAACCTCAACTAGCCCTTAGCAAACACTAATCCATTTTCTGTCTCTAGAGATTGCCTTATTCTTTATATTTCATATGAATGGAATCATACATTATGTTGTGACTGGCTTCTTAGAATGTTTTGAAGGTACATCCATGTTGTAGCATGAATCAGTACTTCATTACTTTTTATTACTAAATAATCTTCCTTTATAGAGGTATAACACATTTATTTATCTACTCATCAGTTGATGAACATTTGGAGGTTTTCTACTTTTTGACTACTAGTATAATGCTTCTTATAGATATTCCTGTACAATTTTGGGGGTGAAAATATGTTTTTGTTTTACTTGGGATATACCGAAGTGTGAAATTGCAGGCTCATATGGTTACTCTATGTGTAACCTTTTAACGAGGTGTTAGTTTTTCAAAGTGACTGCACCATTTTATGTTCACACCAGCAGGGTATCAGCGTTCCTATTTCTTTACATCCTTGCAAATACTTGTTATTATATGTGGTTTTAGTTATAGCCATCATTGCAGGTGTCAAGTGGTATCTCATCATGGTTTGATTTGCATTTCCCTGATGGCTAAAAAGTTGTGTTTAAAGTTTATATTCTATTTCTACTATTCTGCCACATTTATATATCTTTCCTTGACCCTGATATATATTTTGGTTAATTACTATAGTTCTATAATATGCTTTAATGTTTATTTCCAGTATAACCTTTTTATACACATTTCTTGTGTATACATCCTCATTTCTTAATTGTTTTAGATTAACATTAGAACTATTTCTTATGGTTTGAAAAACACAATTGCCAATTCTACTTCCAAGTATTTATCCAAAAGAAACAAAAGCAGGAACTCGAGTATTTGTACACCCATGTTAGTAGAAGCACTCTTCACAATAGCCAAAAGGTGGAAGCAACCCAAATGTCTATCAGGTGGTGAATGGATAAAGAAAATGAGGTATACACATAAAATGGAATATTATTCAGCTGTTAAAAAGAAGGAAATATGGCACATGCTACAACATGGATGAGTCTTGAAGACATGATGGTAAGTGAAATAAACCAATCACAAAAGGATTGTATGATTCCAATTATATGAGGTACCTAGAGTAGTCAAATTCATAGAGACAGAAAGAGAATGATGGTTTCCAGGGACTTCAGGACAGAGTTTCAGTTGAGGAATATGTAAAAGTTCTGGAGATGAATTATGGTGATGGTTGCACAACAATGTGAATGAGCTTAATGCCACAGAACTGTACACATAAAAATGATTAAAGTGGTAAAATTTCTGTTATGTATATCTTACCACAATAAAAAAAAGCTAGTAAAAAACACAACTGGAAACTCCAATAGAATTTCATGAAAGCAATTAATTTAAGAAAAAGAGTTGACATGTTGTAAAATTAGTTTTCACACTACGGAAAATTCTGTCTCATTTGACATTGAATTTAGTTTTGTTATTGAACTTTTATAGTAGTTTTCCCAATATTTCTTTTATTAAGTCTATTCCAATCTCTTTTATACTTATATTACTAATATAAATAATATTTTAAAATACAACTTCTAGTAGTCTATTTGTAGTATAACTATAATATTATTCTTGTCTGACTACTCATTAAGTTTTATATTTTAAACTTATATATCTTGAATTTTCCTGAAGCTTGTTTATTCAAGAAAATTCTCAATATTATATGGTCATCAATTGAAAACTTTAGTTAAAACAAGAGATCTTAAAAATAATGCACCTAGGGCCTCCCTGGTGGCGCAGTGGTTGAGAGTCCGCCTGCCGATGCAGGGGATACGGGTTCGTGCCCCGGTCTGGGAGGATCCCATATGCCGCGGAGCGGCTGGGCCCGTGAGCCATGGCCGCTGGGCCTGCGCATCCGGAGCCTGTGCTCCGCAACGGGGGAGGCCACAACAGTGAGAGGCCCGCATACCGCAAAAAAAAAAACAAAAAAAAACAAACAAACAAACAAAAAAAATAATGCACCTATATTTAAACACTTTAATGAAAATATACACATGGGCATTTACTCACCACTCCATTTAGCTAAGGCAAAGGCCACATTTCTGAGTGTGGATCTGCCTATTTTAGTTTTGTATAGTCTTTCTTACCTAAATTATAATCCATCACATATTTTTTTTGAGTGTGGTGGTTGAAAATCATCTGGCCATGATGACAAGAATCATTCTAAATTCAGGTTCACTAAGCTCAAGTCAGTCTTTTGTGCTGCCCAAGAGTCCTATAACATTGCCTGGTCCAGGCACTTTGCCACTCTCTCAAAAAACTTCTCTCCCTTCCAGCATCCAGTATTGCCTTCTCATCCATGCTTCCAAGTGATGACTAAGCTTTCTCTTTCATTGAAAAATAAAGAAGAGAAATGATTTGCCTTTCCACTGCCACACCAACCAATTTCTTTCCATAGAACTCTCTTCTTAGTGTGAAAACTAAATTTTACAAGATGTCAGCTCTTTTTCTCAAATTAATTGTTTTCATGAAATTCTATTGACATTTCCAATTGTGTTTTTTATTCTGGTAAAATAGACATAGAAATTTACCTTCATCTTTTTCTCTGTACCTGTGGAATGGATGATCTCTCCATTCTGCTAAGACCAAACTTTTCACATGTGCATCAGATCTCTTTTCCTTATACAAGAGCATCCCTTCAGCAACTTTTCCTACTCTAAGCTAAATCATCCACTTTTCCTTCCCATTGATTGGATCATCCCTATGAGCATATGAACCATTTGTTATTTCTTTCATCCTACAACAACGCTCTTTTAGGCTCACATTCTTCTGCAACTACCAGCACCTTTAGATTTTTTGGTTTCTGTTTAGAGAAAATACACAAAACAAAATAAAACTTGAATGAGTTGCATAAGCCAGTTTCTAATCCAGGGCCACCTGTTGTTCCTGATTTTTATGTCTGATAAATCCCTTTTAATTAACATTAAGCTTTTTTATTTTATTTTATTTTTTTTTAATTTTATTTATTTATTTATTTTTGCTTTACACGGGCCTCTCACTGTTGTGGCCTCTCCCATTGTGGAGCACAGGCTCCGGACGCGCAGGCTCAGCGGCCATGGCTCACGGGGCCAGCCGCTCCGCGGCATGTGGGATCTTCCCGGACCGGGGCACAAACCCGTGTCCCCTGCATCGGCAGGCGGACTCTCAACCACTGTGCCACCAGGGAAGCCCAACATTACACTTTTTTTAATGTAAATGACTATTGAAGAGACAAGACTAATTTTTCTGCAAAAATATACATCTTTTTACATTTCTAAAGTTTAGTCATGGAAAGATGTGAGCATGCAACTAAGTGACTTCTATGAGCAAGGCTTTTTCATTATTTTGTTCCTAAAAAATACATTCTACTTGGAATTTCTACTTGAAATTTAAAAATTCTTATGGTAAATGTGGGTCTTATCTTTTTTGTTCTTACAGTCTGTGGGCAATGTCCATGGGGCAGGGGAGAATAATGATAAAATAAAATATTGAAAACTTTTCTAGACATATGTCAACAGATCAACAAAAATCTCTGATATTTACTCTTTATAAGGTGTGTTTTTCAATTTGTGTGAAATATAAAGAGCTCTTTTTTTTTTTTTTTCTCCACAGCATAATAGTCAGGGACAATTCTCTTGCTAATTCTGTGGTTTTGACCTCTTAACCTAGTTAGTATACAGGGAATAAGGAATAACAACATGCAGACCTTTGAGAACTGAAGCCCAAAAGACACATCTGGTTATCAGAAGGGAATATAGTATGCCAATAGCAAATAGTCACACTTACATGATGCCATCTGCTTTAGCAAAACTAATGGAGGAATGAAAAGAGATAATTTGAAGTAAATGACATATAAGTGGATTGCTGATCCAAATAGAATGGGGTGAGGGATGCCACTTTCCCATATTTGGTTCAGTTTAATATGTGGACAGTGACTTTGATAATCTGAGTGGTGTGCACTCTTCAATTTCAAGAGGATTTCAAGTGATAAACATCTCAGGAGAAATCAAACCTTTGGAAGAAACAGCTATGTCTCTTAGCATGAGCCAAGAAACTTGGAATTTTAGAACAACAAACTTATCTAGATTTTGAATCATCTAGTCAAGTAATGCTTAGAAAATAATAATTTTTCCAAGATGATGATGTTCATCACCATCAAAAATACTATCCTTTTTCTCTGGAAATGTGAAAAGTTGGCAGAATATTTCTGACATATACAAAAGTTTTGGCAGCAGGGAATTTTTTTTTTCTGAAAATAGAGTGTTGACCCAGCCCCATTTTCACTCAGTTTAGCTGTTTCAGCTTCTTTAAAAGTGAGGTAAAATACGTGAAAGTTGAGGTAGGTTAACAGAAACTCCTATGTGACTTAAAAGAGAAACAGATCATTGAGTACCTTGGATGGAAAATGAAGTTTGAAGCATTGCCTTCTTGAACATTCTATTGACGATTTCTCCAGTGAACAGTTTTATTTGGAGTTTAAGAAACGAAAGGTCAGCTAAAACTAGCTGGTTCTGCAACAGTAATATTTAGGCCTCAATATTCTTAGAGCTATAAGAGTCAATGAAAGTGTCAAAGGATTGCACAGATTTTTGAGTCCAGCCAAAGAAGTTTCAAGAGACCCTCTGGCATTGTAACGGTGGTATTTGACATTGATTTAGCATTGGCTGCCGCTTCTTACATGTATATAATCATATATGTTAACAACTCACAAAACTTTACTAGAGCCCTAGTATTAGGGCTCTGACAATAAGAAGATTAGTAATAATTATTTTTTCCCTTATAGTAGCAATTAACTATTCATTCTGTGTCTTCTTGCTTTATATCATGAAATTGCTTCTGGATATTATTCCATTAATCAATACTGAAATATGATAATCTTGCAATTAGAGAGCCATGCTAAGTGCATGTCCTATGCCATGATCCATGCACACTTAACAAAGAGCAAGCCCCTAACCATTTAATCCCTAAGACATTTGAGCCTCAACTTATTCTTAGGCAGCATACTGATACGTAAACAGCATGGACATTGTCTTAAAGTATAAATAATTTTTTCTTTCTTTTGCATTTCTCTGTAGAACCAAGTGCATTGCCTGGCCCAGTGTTGACACATTTTGAATATGTGTAGTTTAGTCTTCCTTTGTTTTTTATTTAATATAACTTCATTTAAAAGTGTTATTCATTTGACCTTTGTTATGCTAGTGTGTTGGGGATTATTTTCTCAATACCTATTTTAATAGGGCTTATATTATTATTCACAGATGGGGGAATATGTCTTTGAAACAATGTATTACTCAATGGATCTAAAATGCTGTAAAGGCAGTTATGTTTCTCTGATATATATAGATTTAAATTTGGTGAACATATGTAAAAGCACATGAAACCACTGTAATACCATACAGGCAGATGCTAGAAAATGCTCCCACTTACATTAGAGGAAAAGAAGAATTAATTTCTAACATTTTTGAACTTTTAGAACATTTTTTGGAGATAGGTCCCAATTTTGAACTTGTATATATGTGATTTTCAAGGGCAACCTTTCAAAGTAGTTATTTTGTACCTTTTTTCTTCTTTTGGTGTATCTGGCAACAATTTTTCCCTAGTTTTTTACAGTTCCTAAAAATATATCTTGAGATTCTCAAAATACATGAAAGCAAATTCCCAGCTAGTTCCTCACTTGAGTATATTTGCAATGGTGGTATGAGTCTAAAAATAATATTTATGTTTAATGTATCCTGCTTTGAGATTTGTATAAGAGGTTTTATAGCTTTGTGAGTTGTTAGCATATATGATTATATAAATTTAAAAGCAGCAGCCAATGCTAAGTAAATGTCAGTGTGGTTGTGAGGGAAACATGTAATCATTTACATCAGCTACCAAGTCTAAACATTGTATAAATATGGTAAAACCTTTTAAGAACTGCTCCTGACAAAGAGGACAGAATTGTGCAGCTATAGATTCTGCAGAGGATGAAATAAAGGACAAAACTAATTTTCCCTGATTTGGGAAGCTTTGGCAATCTCAAGATATCAACTTCAAATGTAGAGAAAATTAAACTCAAATGACACTTGATAAATAAAGCAATAGTTTCATACACTTAGCAAAGAATAAAGTGTGTCACACATTCTTTTGATGCAACACATTTTCATGTGTAGCACTGTTATGGCCATTTTTCATTCCCTCATTTCTGTTCATTACTTTTGATGGTAAGACTTTCTTCTTCAATCTCAAATCTTGATAATAAGGAAGAAGTAGAACTCATTGCCATTCCTAAAAAATAGGGCAACTTAATTATTGTTTAACTTGAAAACTGACCTGTTCATTCTATTCTCCAAGCAAAAATACAATAGATTTCTTTTGTTGTTGATGATGATAATTTTTGTTTCATTTTTAACTGTTTACTCTGCAGCATGATTTCTCAAGCATAGGACTATTGATATTTGGAATCAAATAATTATTTATTGTGGCAGGGAGTCTTATGTGTTATAGGATGTTCAACATCTCCCCTGATCTTTACTCAATAGATGCCAGTCCCACAGAGTGTGACAATCAAAACATGTCTCTAGACATTGCCAAATGTCACCCAATAGGCATTGAGAACAAATGATCCTCAGGATAGTTTGGGACTTTGGGGGCTTACAGTACTAGACAGAAATATAAAGGGAATATAAACACAGCATTTTATTTTACAATAGAAACATAACCCTAAAAGTAAGAAAACCAGTGTAGCAGTTGTCATATATATACAATATCCATGTGTTCCAAACACGTAATTGTCACAGATAACTTACTAAGCAGAGATGTACTTGTCAGGACAATGAGACATTTGAAATCTAGATTCTCCTAGCATGGCAAATATGTTAGGTTTTGCTTCTTTTTACCTCAGGAAAGAGTGAAAGAGTAGTGGGGTAATTTATGATTTTTTGGTCCATTTATGGTTTGCTGTTGCCTCACCATAGCTACTTAGTACTCTATTTTCATAATATATGTGCAGTGTAGTATGGTATTTTAGAAGTCTATTGATACAGAAACATCAGGAAATGAACTCACCTTTGCATCTCAAGCTCAATTATTAGCTTTGAAGTATTCTATTATGTAAAACAGTTTATACTGTATGCTAATATTGTTAAAAATATTAAACAATGTAAAAAACCCACATTTCTGTGTTGACAATTACAGAGCATTAGTTGATTTTATCTGTTGAAAGACATGAATTAATAAAACCATGTTTCCATGACAACAGTGAATCTCCTTTGCCCTAATAGCTGCAGTTTTAATTATAGCACATATTCTCCTAGTAATAACTCTTCACTGTTTCCTCACTACTTTCTATACTGAATGTTTTCTCTTGGTGCCTTAGCCATTAAAGATCCAGTTTACAAAGGCTAAATGTCAGGTTAATACACGTTAAAGCTGGATTTTTCTCTTGGATACTACACCTTGACAATTAACACTAGAAAGGGTGACATTAAATTAAAGCACATGGATAGTTTCTAATGTAGAGTTCTCTATGTGTATAGCATTATTATTCAGATTTCAACATTTATTTGTTGCTTCCACTGAGCAGTAATAAAATAAAAATTAAGTACATTGTAATATGATTTTAATAGTATATATTTCAGATTATCAAGAAAATCTTTACAACAATATTTAGAGAAACTTTTAAGTTAAAAAAAACTATATTTGGGTAGAATGTGTCTTTTGGATGACCTCTTTGGACAAAGAAAGTCACTGTCATATCAGTAAACAAAGGACGTTGCAGCCATCAAGCCATCAGCCAATGCAGCCATGCTGCCCCTCCCCCCCTACCCCATGAGGGGATTCAGGATGGAGAAAGGAGGATAGTGGTCCTAGATAGTTAAGGTATATATCAAAGAAATGATTTCAATTAGTCCAGACTCTTGCACCTTCCCTTACATAAAAAATTGCTAAATGCATTAACTTGAGATGTCTGGTTTTTCTTTAATTAACAGTAATCTTTTGATGTTCTGACTAACTGCTTTTTTTGTTTGTTTGTTTTCAAAAACTCTATATATCCTGACTCCTCCCTTACCTCTTTGGAACAGTCCCTCAGAGCTATCTGATTGGCTATCTCCTGGGCTTAAGTCCTCAGTATGTCTGCTGAATAAAATAGAACTCTCAACTTTTAGGTTGTGCATTATTTTTCAGTTGACACTCCCTAGTCTGTGTCTTTATTATTTTGTTATTAGGCCTCCTCTGCTTTCTCACGTGTCACCCTGTCATCCAGGATTTCTCTGCTTTGTTCCAGGTATTATGTTGCTCTCCCAATGTCGAGTTTGAACCTGTGAGCACTATCTAGGCTTGAATTCATTTCCCCTGCCTCCAGTGCTTCATTATCAGTGTGCCTATACCAGGTTCAAGATTCAACAATAGTAAGTCCCAAGTATTCTTGGGCGCTTTCACAGATCATCTTACCTCATCCTATCAGCCTCTAAGCTTCTTAGTGCCACTTTCAATTTGACGATGATGAAGCTGAGGCTTTGAGTGTTTTGACTCACCTGGCCATGGGCACACAGCTTTTTCCTCTGAGCCTTTCAAAGTTTGACTCACCCATCTGATAAATTCATCTCTGCTACTGTGGCCACTAAAGACCACCATGTCTCTTTTGGTAGAAATATTTTTCATGGTAGGGGGGTGGTCGTGGGATGGATTGGGAGATTGGGATTGACATATATACACTAATATGTATAAAATGGATAACTAATAAGAACCTGCTGTATAAAAAATAAAATTAAGTTCAAAAAAAATTTTTTTCAGAGAATCTTTTAAAATACTGTGACTTAGATTTTGTTTAACCAAAAAGCAAAATAATGCTGCTAATCTCAGATCAGGTGAGAAGGACTCTGTGGCTCTGAGAAGCAAAGAAAAGATATTCTAATTGACAAATCTTCTCTGGGTTTTGAAAAAAGTTATATTCATATGTTGTAATGCTAATGGCAGTTTAACTCATAGAGATGGTTGCAATGTTTTAAACCAAAGTTCATGGAATTACAATTAGAATGGCATGTTCTAAAAAAAAGCACTTGCAATTTTTGAATCCTTGATAAGTCAGATTAGCTATGAACTATGTATGAGGCATATTTAATAATTAAGGGCCCATTTTGTCCTTGGCTTTTCTTCTGGAGAACTCAGCCCTTGGAGGTGGTACATTATAAAGTATGAATAGCTATTAAAAATGTAATTTTAAAGTAGAAATGAAGTGAGGCCTCTGTCTAGAACGTGACTTGTCTAGGTTTATTATTCAGATAGTTAAAAAGCATTTTACTGAGAATACAAAAGATAAAAACCCTGACTTTTAAGTCTCTCTCTTAGAAATGAATAAAATATTAATGTCCCTACAAGAGGATAATGGTAGAAATGTTCATCGTATACATTATTAATTTTATGAAATCAGTGTAGTTATTTCGGGGAATTATAGATTTTTATGGAATATCCCTTACTAGATTTACAAAATTTATGAAGTCACAATACACATTATGGAATTAGGAGGCTTGTTCAAAAATAAATTCTGTTCCTCTTCAGGAAATGAAGGCCCAAAGCATAAGGATAAAGAGTAAAAATTCTATTGTTCAAGGGCATAATTACTATCATGTCAATTATAATTATTTGTGGGTAAAAAAAAAATTAAAGACATCTGAATGGTCTTTAAGATTTTTTTTGTTGACATATATTACTGACCTTAAGCACAGATTGCTGAAATGAACATCAGAGCATTTGTTAAGGGTGGTAAATATTATAAACTTATGTAAGAAAAAGAAATTAAGTATATTAGAATAAATTATATTAGACAAGTTTGCTAATTACCATAATTTTCAGGTAAGGTACTCCAAGTCACAATCTCTCAGAAGGTGTTACAGAGAAGTATAAAATAGGAATAGCAAATTGTACTTTACAAACTTAGTATATGGAAAAATTCTACAATGGCATTAATAGTATAGGCCATAAGAAAGCAGCCTAAAAAGTTAAACACAAGTCCAGTGAATTCTATTCTGGGGAGGTTTGAACATTAGGTACAAAAATTTATCAAAGAATTCAAAAACGTCTTCATAGTGACATGATTTTCTAAGTACCAACCAAACTATTGGCAGTTGTTTTTCTCAAACTGAAAATTGTTTTTGTCCCATCAGAACAAAATCAGATGCTATAAAACTCTATTTCCCATAATAGTGCATTGAAAGAAATGCAGAAGTGGGCATATACAAGGATAGTGGTATGAAGTAGAGAGCCTTGACCCAGAGTTAGAAAACCCGTAGTGTGTGAGTATGTATGTGTCTCTGTGTGTGTGTGTGTGTAATAATAAGCAGACGTATAGGTATTTTCAGTGCTACTGAAAAAGAAGTTTATATTCCAATATTATATGAATGCATAAATCAATTACAGAGAAATAGTTAATCAAGGATCTTTTAAAAAACAAATTTGGAGGACTGATATAATAGCAAAACAATAATTTGCAATTGATATTAGAACTCATGCTATAATTTCTCTCCCCCTGCACCTCCCTGCCCTCCTAGATGCAGCCAACCAGCGATCTGCTTTCTCTCACTAACAGATTAGTTTGCATTTTCTGGAATTTGATAGAAATGTAATCATATCATATATAGTCTTTTTAAAGACTTCTTTTGGTATAGGCTAGAGTGGGATGTAGACAATGTGGACATAGATTTGTGCATGATGTCAAGATAGATTGCAAAAAAGAAAATCTGATGGAAAACAAGACAATGATATGAAGGTATTACCTGGATAAAAATTTCCACAACTCTTTGTAAAGGAGCAATTAGAATTTAATATCAGAACAACATTGTGTATTACTTTTACCTTGTTTCTAAATATTCATACTTCCTTTAGTTATATATTTAAATACATGTATTTTTGTTTTTATAGTGTAGGTTCAGAGGTCCTTCTATTAGTTTGGTAAAGCTAGCATAACAAAATACCACAGACTGAGTGACTTAAACGACAAAAATTTATTTTCTGACGGTTCTGGATGCTAGAAGTCTGAGATCAAAATGTCAGCAGGTTTGGTATCCTCTGAGGCCTCTCTCCTTGTCTTGCAGATGACTGCTTTCTCTCTGTGTCCTTACACTCTCTTCCCTCACTCTGTATCTGTAATCTATTCTCTGCTTTAAGGACACAAGTCATATTGAATTAGTGCCCACCCATATGTTCAAATATAGTCACATTCTGAAGTACTGGGAGTTAGGACTTCAACATATGAATTTTAGATCATTAAAATCCTCAATTATCTTTTTCTTAACCTTTCCAAAATGCTAAATTGAAGGAACCTAAACCTAGATCACAACTGACAAATTCAATTGAAAATCTTCTGAGCTTTTAGAAGGATGCTGCTAAGACTTGGATGTGACGATTATTACAATGAATGCTTTCTGCTACAGGAAGTACTTGTAAACTATAAAATGATATGTGTCATTTTCATTTAACTCACAATTAGATTCTTCTGTGTAGTAGTGACTGCTATATACAGTGTATCGCTTTGTTTCATCTTTGTTCTAGGAAGTATGTTTACAAATGGTTCATGTAGAGAATATAGTTTTATTACTAATTTTGTAAATTATCACTATGGCATCTCTAAATAATTTATCACTGTATTTTCAGGTAATGTCATTTTTCTAACTTTTTATTTCCTTTGATAACCATAAATACTAACTCTTCTCTCATTTGGGGGGTAGCTTTTTTTTTTTTTTCTTTTTTTTTTTCAGTACGCGGGCCTCTCACTGCTGTGGCCTCACCCGTTGCGAAGCACAGGCTCCGGACGCGCAGGCTCAGAGGCCATGGCTCACGGGCCCAGCCGCTCTGCGGCATGTGGGATCTTCCCAGACCGGGGCACGAACCTGTGTCCCCTGCATCGGCAGGCGGACTCTCAACCACTGCGCCACCAGGGAAGCCCTGGGGGGTAGTTTTAAAAAAATTCACCAGAATTAAAATTTTTAAATGTGTCAAGTTTTTAAATTTCAAATTTTAAGACACTAAGTCTGAAAACTATAATCTTTCTCCAAAAGATATAGTTGGTTGTCTTTTTGAGACAATACAATTTGTTTTAAAAAAAGGAGATACTTTAAGTTATTTAATATCTGTCTGTGATTTTATAACACCAAAAATGATCTAAGATTGTGATCATAGTCTTTTATAATGAATGCTAAATATATTTTTTTTATTTTCTATAAATACAGGATTGTAAGTGGGTAAATAAAGCACTTTCCTCTTATGCATTGCATCAGATATTTTACATGTTTAATGAGATACATGGTGCATTTACTTAAATCATCCATTATTTATTCTAGGCATTGTGCTTTATAATCTCTAATGTTTGTATATTATATATATAATATACATATGTATCCAAACAATAAACTAAAAATTTCCAGCAAATTTAAGCACACATGGTTTCAGAAGTCCAATTCTTAAAGCTTACATTGTTTGCTTTAAGTTTAATTAATAGTTGATCTTATTGTTTTAGACACTGTGAAAAGAATGGTTACTATTTATTATGAAACTGATAAAACAAAAGCAATCACGTAATATAGTATACATTACTAAATTTAATCTACAAAACTTCAGATACTTGAGTATAGTAGTGAAATGATATGTGCCTAACAGCCACATGAATAACAACTGCATATTGCAAAGATAGTGTAATCACTTTGTGATAGATTTTGTTATGGGATGAATTGTGTCCCCCCAAACTAACATGATTAATATGTTGAGGCCTCAACCCCCAGTACCTCAGAATGTGACTGTATCTGGATCATATTTTTAGTGAAAAAAATTAAAGTGTTAATAGCAGCTTTCTATAGCAGTGGATATATATGTGCAAACTGATTTGGCTTAATCCAGTAAATAAGCAAATCACCTGTGTCCTTTGAAGACACACACACACACACACACACACACACACACACATCTATTAGGTTCCCATTATCCCATTATGCTAAGCCTTTCAGCTGATTTCTTCATCTCTCTGATGGCTGATTTTGAGAGGTTAGAGGGGAAATCTAATTAGAGAGAATGTGTGAAGAGAAATGTACAGACCAGGCTTTCCTTCCTAAAGCTAAAAGGACTATGCTTTGCTAGTGAACAATGTGGGATGGAGAGTCTGCTGTTGCCGACCCTTCACCTGTCTGACTCTGGTGGTCCTGAACCTTTCTTTGAGCATTGAACCACTCTGTTCTGATGGTGATTTCAGGGCTGCCTATCTGCTCTCAGCATCTGCAGGCAGTTTGCACACAGGAGACTTTGTTTGCGCATAAGCCACTACAACTTTCAAAGTGAGCACAGATGTCCTACACCACCCGACCTTCTGTTTGTTCTGGGTGAATCTTTTCAACCATTTCTTACATGACTTGGTCACTTATTCACAGTAATAAATGATAGGAAAAAAACTAGAATTGCTTCTGGGCCACATCCTAGGCTTGAAATGTGTGTGATTTTTACACGATAGTTTATAATAGATGATAGATTTTAAAATACATGTCTCACTTATACTTTGATATGAAGACTGACAATTTCATTTTCAAATCTTCTGTATGGTAAAATTAGAAACTGATTTTAAAATTAACATATGCTCTCCTATAAAGATCTGATATGTGTGTTTAGATTACTTTCAGGATGCTAGAGACTCAGAGCAATCCTTTAGCAAAGTGTTACAAAATGCACGTATACATTCCATACTTTCTGACACCTAGGAGTTAACATAAACTTGTCAAGTCAAACCATGACTTCAATTTGAGACTTCGAGTTGTCTATGTAATTTCTCTTGTTGATGTTAATTCACATAGAATGATATGGGTAGATTAGTCTTTGGAAAGTAATAGAAAGGACTTGGGTGTTTTTATATACTTTGTATGTAAAAAATACATTATGACATGATTAAGTATTGCTTTTATTCTTTCAAGCATTCTAAGGCTGGGTTTCTTAACAGCAATACCTTTGTTATTCTGGGCTGGGTAGTATATTTGCCGTGGAAGGTGTTCTGTGCCTTGTAGGATGATCAGCAGCAGCCTTATACTGTATTCACTAGATGCCAGTAGGACAGCCTCCCCCGCACCCCCCCGCCCCGCACACATACACACTGTGTGGTAACAACCAGAAGTGTCTCCAGCCATGCCAGTGGCCTCTGGGGAGAAAAACCACATGCAGTTGAGAACAATGGCTCTAAGGAATTTATTGAAACATCATAAGCATATTAGAAAACAAGAGTTTTTAGTCTGTATACCAGAATTTAATCTCAACTTTGCTACTTACTAGCTTTGACTTTTAGTGTGTCACTTTATTCTTTGGGATTTTATTTTCTCATTTAAAATTTGAGGGCTACCTTCATCCACTGCTTAGAAAATTTAGAATCAAATGCTAACTCCTTAACATGGTTTTGAAGGAAAACACAATCTATGATTAAGGAAAATAACCCAAGGGAACTAATTTACTTTTGTTCATCAGAAAGAAACCTCTCAAAGGTGACATGTAAAATGAAACATGAAAGAATAAAAATGCAAGTCTTGGGATGAAGAGGATGAAGAGTGTTCTGTAGAGGAAAAAGAAAGCACGTACAAAGACCTCAAGGTCTTTGTCTAAAAGTACATGTGATTTTTCTCCCATTCTATAGAGATTTTGTCTGTTTGTTGAAGGAGATCAGAGTGTCACACTAAAATTTGCTACTTTGGCATATGGATTACTTTGAGCTGATGGAAGTTGAGACACAGGAAGAGCTCCATGCCCTCCGCTCATCTGCCTACACAGGACATCAATTCCCCCTGTGAAGATGTCCTCCACTCTCCCATAACAGGAAGAGGGGAACAGCTCTTATCACCAGAGAGGGGGGCAGCACGGAGATGACTCTGCATGAAGTAACCATACCAAATAACCCTTATTTACCATTAGTTTCCCTTCCCACAATTTACTACCCTCATAAACCCAAACCCCCTTTCCTTTTTCTAGTCGCTTTTCCACAATATATCATTCTTTGTTAAAAAAAGTATATAAGCTCTAATGTCTGACCACTTCTTTGAGTTTTTCACTTTTGTGAAGCCTCTGTACACATAAAAATATATTAACATTAAGTAAAATTGGCATTCTTTTCTCCTGTCATTCTGTCTTTTATCAATATGAGTCAAAGGCCCCATTTATAGAACCTAACAGAGTAGAAGAAAAGCTTTTCCTCCCCTACAGGCATGATATGTCTACTTACCACCAGAAATTCTGGCATATATTAGGGTCTCACTAATTACTTGTTGAATAGATAAGTGTGTCTGAGAATAATATTGACATTTATTTCTAGGCCTGATATCAAAGGAGGCACTGCATGTGAAAGAACTACAAGAATTATATAGTGTCACACATAGCTAATGGTTATTATTACCATTTTTGTTTTCACAGTTTATTATATTGATATTACACAAGCCAATATAATACATATAGTGAAGAAACTTCTACTTCATTAAGTTTGGATTAGCATAATTTTGAATTTAGGATTACAGATAGAATCTTACCTTTCTATGTAACTTGGTTCCAGCCACATTCCTGTTATATTTCATTCTTGGTTTCTAAATGAATAACTCATCAAAGTTTATGCTGAAGGATGTGATTCCCATATTCTAGAATAGGTATGTTATAGTTGCTGTAATTTTAAAAACTGTAAACATACTGTTCTCTGTAAAAAACACAAACTTAGGACCCAATTTTGGTTCTTAAATAGCATGTTTTGTTAAAGAATTCCAGACTTTTCAAGAACATTACTTTTATTTAACATATTTAGAGAATTAACTCTTATGGGCTAGGTGGCATTTACCACCTTATTGATGCTACTGAGCTACAAATATAACTCTATGAAAATTTCATTTGTCATATTAAGTTGGCTTTGACCATCCCTTTGATGTCTAATTGAAGTGTTATTTTTGCCCTAAACTCCTGATTTTGTCTCCATGTTGTCTCCTTGAGTTTACTATTCCTTATGAACCTTTTCAGCTGCTAATAATTTTATATGTGTTGAAATTAAAGATATGCAGCTTATAAATCATAATAATTAATTCACCTAAGGCTGTGTCTCTGTATGGCATGATAAAACCATTGCGTGATATTTCCAAATATAATGTTATGAATGAGAAGATAAAACATTGTTTACACATTCAAAGACAAGAAAGAATTATAATTTCAGGCACAGTGGTTATCTGGAAGTTATGCTGTATGGACACTGGCAAACTGAGGCTAATCTATTCCTAAATCTAGATACTGATATTCTATTTTATCTGTATCTAGAAGTAAGTAAGAGAATGAACCTGAACTACTGCATTAAGACTCCAGAGACAGTTCAGGTAAATTAAATAGCATGCTTCCCAAACAAATACATTTGTTCAATAATATACCTATATATCCTGGGCCCAAGTGGAAATTTCATAAATAAACATATTTTATTAGTCACAAATTAAATATAAGGGGAAGTTAAGAATTATTTATCTCTATGGCCAAATAAACAAAAATACTGAGTCAGGATAAGATGGTTTCCGATTTCTGATGCTTCATCTTTTTAATCATTGTTATTGGAAGTACCTGATCTTAATCAAGTTATAGGATTTACAGTTGAGTTCTGTAAAATAAAAGGAGATTGCTATGATATTACTAAGCTTTACCATATCTTCCTAAATTCTGTATTTACATGAGAAGAAAAAAATCATGAGATCTAATGTGTTTCCATAGTCAAAGATTTCCTGATTTCTTTGCCTAAAATTATCTTCAATTCACATCTTTTTCACTTTTACACTGGAAGAGTCTTATCATATTATGATACCTATTTTTTGGTGTCTGTGGTAGGCAGAACTCTAAGGTGACCCAAGTTTCCTGCCCCTTTGTGTAATCACCTTTCCTTGAATTTGTGCAGAATGACAAATCACTTTGTGATTATGTTTGGTCATATGAAATTTTGCAGATGTAACTTAGGTTCCTAATCAGTTGACTTTGTGTGAATCAAGAGGGAGATTATCCTGGGTAACCTGGTCTACTCAACTCAGGTCTTAGAAGTGATCAGGGAGATCTGAAGTGAGATTCTCCTACTGGCCTTACAGGAGCAAACTGCCATATTGTGGAGAAGGCTATGTGGCTAGGACCTGAGAATGTCCTCTAGTTGACATCTAGCAAGAAAACAGAGACCTCAGTCTTACAACCACAAGGAACTAAATTCTGGCAATAACCAATGACCTTGGAAATGGACCCTGAGCTCCATATGAAAATATAGCTAGAATGACACCTTGAAAAAAGTACCCAGTTACAAAAATATCTGGACTTCTGATCCATAGAAAAATATGAGATCATAAATGGGTGCTGTTTTAAACCCTACTTTGGGGTAACTTGTCTAAAGTCACTAGGTTTGAGTTAGCTTGTTACACAGCAGTGGAACACAAATATTGTATTTTTTCTCTAATAATTCCCATTTCTAAAGTGTAACAGAAACTCAATGAAATTTAGCACTTCAAGGAATCATTATCCCTGTCATTTCCCAGTTTTATGTTCAATCTTGAACATGTGTTTAAAAGTAGTAAAGGAGAGAATAAAAGGCCTGGATCTATCCTGCTTCGAAGTATGTAACATCCTAGAAATTTAAAAAGGGGTCTTAACTTATATTGGGTCAGACACTCACTTTACAAGGGAAAAACTGAAGGACCTGAATTTATTTTTTAATCAACACTTCAAAAATTGGGGTAAAAATATAAAGTAAGATTAAAAAATTAGTGCAAATAACCAAGTAATTAAATTATTTTCAAACACATTTGAATTCTATTATGATTTACCTATAGGTGGGTTATTCAGATCCATTTGCTACTTATCCTTGTACTACTTCTTTCTTCTTTCTTCCTGATTTCTGATTATATCATTGCCTATGAGCAGAAGTGAGCAGTGCCAGAGAAATTCTCTGTGAATATCTTTTAAAATGTATTAGCATCAGTGATCAAAGATTTAGTGAAGGACAAGGATGAAATTAATGTTTAAAAATTAAGTTATAGTACTCTGGGTAATATTGCAAGTAAAAACAAAAATCATAAAAATTTTAACTTTGAAACATGGTACTGCAAATCCTTTTTATAAAAACTGCAAAATGAGAATTTTTAGCTAATCAGTGAGACTTGGCAGGACATAAATGGAAATATGTTTCATTGGCCAACATGTTCTGGAGGCATAAGAGTGTTTAAATAGATGACGCTCAAAAGAATATTTTTGGCATCAAAGTGCCTCTAAACATTTTGATCAGGAATTTGATTGCCATATGTCCGTATCCTCCAACTTAAATGATGAACATACTTCAGGTCTCTTGGGATTTTTTAGTTCCTGGCAGTACTGACTCTTTAACCATTAAGAATTTTGTCTTGCAAAATACGTTCTTTTCCTCTCTTTCATAATTTTCCTTGTTCATTGATCATTTCAGTGTAGACTGTCTGGAATTCAAATTGAAGCAGTGATTTTTGAAGCTCAGTATTGAGAGAAGCAGCCATGTTTAGGGTTTGCTTTTGAACAGTGCTTATGAATTCCACTGTCATGACACTTAACCATTAAAGCTTCATTTTTACAGATTCATCTTTAGTCTTAGATTTTCATTTTAAAATTATTTATTTATTTATTTATTTGGTTGTACTGGGTCTTAGTTTTAACAGGCGGGCTCCTTAGTTGCGGCAGGCGGGCTCCTTAGTTGTAGCATGCGAACTCTTAGTTGCAGCATGCATGTGGGATCTAGTTCCCTGACCAGGGATGGAACCCAGGCCCCCTGCATTGGGAGCTTGGAATCTTAACCACTGCACCACCAGGGAGGTCCCAGATGTTCATTTTTTATCTAAACTCCTAGATTATAAATGTCTAAAGTGCATAATATGTCATTTTCGTCTATGTTTCCCCACAGAAACTTTCAAAAGGAAGGTATCAGAAAATATTTGCAAACACATTATTGAATACCATATTCAGTAATGCTAGATATTTCATTTGTTTCAATAAATCACATTATTTTAATAAAGCATGCAAATGTCACCAAAGGTAGAGATCTGAGTTTGGGGGGAAGATAATTGGACCTGAAACTTTTCTGATGCATTAGAAATCCTCAAATTACTTAAAATGTATGAGGAAGGAAACATTTTGTTAATATTTTTCCAATTCTCCTCACCATTTTCTTCCATTTTTGGGGGATACCATGAATATATTTAACATTTGTGTGTATGCACAAGTAATCCTGCAATATGGAAGTTAGGAGTAGCCATTTTTTTCAGCTAACTTTCTAGATCTGACAGTTCTAGATATGCATTGTTGGCAATTGATGGTTGCATGTTTTTTAAATTAATAGACTTTAGTTTTTTAGACAAGTTTAGGTTTACAGAAAAAAATGAAAGTACAGAGAAAAAATGGTTACATTTTAGTTATAAATGCTTATTTCAATTAGTAGGTCTTGTGCACCACATTTTTGCAATTCCTATCTTCCATTTCATTTTATCTTTTAAATCAAAATTTTTGCTTCGCCTTATTTTTTTAATGTTCACTCTTTGAATACTGGAGTTTATAATGTGAATGTCTTGTTAAGGAACCCCAAGAATCATGAAATAAAAAGCATCAAAATGAAATATAACTGATTGGCTTATATTACAGGCAAGGTTGGCATGCCTCCTAGGCAGCAGTAGAAAGGGCTCAATCAGGAGCTCAAGTGCCATAATTGAAAATAAAGGTTTTTATATTTACTACCTCACCTACTGAAAAGGGGGAATTTCTCTCCTGCATTAGATAGCTTGAGGCCTCAATCTCATACCTGATGGTGTCTGGGCCCATTTAAGTTATATATCAAGTTAAATAGCTCCCTGGCTGGCAGACATTTATGAGTAGAATTTGAATGATTTCAATCTTTCAATTTAATAAAGGAGATAGTGTAACTTAATAGTTTCTGTGTATTCAAAGAACTTCATAGAGTTCAGCGATGACTGAATACAAAGCACTTAGAAGACAAGAAGAATGTCTGGTTGAATCAGAGAAGCATTAAGCTGTCTGTTCACAGTCTGTGCACCACATCCTGATAACGGTGCACAAAATGACCTCGTTTCTCCCTGTGGCAAATTGCCATCCTTGACATCTGTGGAAATTGTCACACATCTGAATCCCTGAGATACTGTTCTGCAACTTCCATCCCTCCGCAGGACCTCTTTCTCCTAACTCAAGTGCAGAGACTGCAGCAGAAAGAAACAGTAACATTGGGAGTGTGGTCTGACTGCACAAGACACCACTCAGCATGAAAATATTGATAGAATTTGGAAAACAGAATAACTGTATTACCAAAGTGAAGACAATGTACTTGCAACAGTTATCTATTTATACTCAAAGATGAATATGGAAATCTAGAGTTGTTACTGCTTCTGTAGGTGATATTCTAGCCAAGTTGTGAGTGCAATCCTCTTTATGACACGGTGTTCATTAAGCCAACTCTTCTCTCAATAAGAATGTCTGCAGGTTATATCCTACAGCCATCCATCCTACCATCCATCCATCCATCCATCCATCCATCCATCCATCTATCTATCTGTCTATCTGTCTATCTACCTACCTACCTACCTATATCTTATCAATCATCTATTTACCTAAATCTATTTTCCTTAGAAGTACCTCCTGTAAAACCTTTCAGTGTTTCTTCATTTGCCTCTACTAGCTACCAATTTATCGTTAAAGGTTTTTTATTTTTTATTTTTTTTTTTTTTGCGGTACGCGGGCCTCTCACTGCTGTGGCCTCTCCCGTTGCGGAGCACAGGCTCCGGACGCGCAGGCTCAGCAGCCATGGCTCACGGGCCCAGCCGCTCCGCGGCATGTGGGATCTTCCCGGACCGGGGCACGAACCCATGTCCCCTGCATCGGCAGGCGGACTCTCAACCACTGCACCACCAGGGAAGCCCAAAGGTTTTTTAATGTTTTGCTGCATAGTACTAAAAGAAATGCCACTTCTTTCAAGAAAAGACTTACCATTTTCTCAAGTCTTATTTCATCTCCATACTTCTCTATGGCTCCTCCATTATATCACATACTAGACTATCCGTCTAGTGTTTTTGCCTAATTTCATGACTTCCTAAATAGATTTAAGATTCTTCACATCAGAGACCATATTTTATTTGTTTTTGTATCCTTCATTTTTCCTCACTTAGTGCCTTGTGAATAGTCAGAGCTAAATAAATATATATTGTGTTAGTGATAAAGAGTATAATTTACATTATTATGCTAACCTACTTTAGAGTATAGATATTTTTGTGCATCTATTATAACTCATAGCTGTGAATAAGACTAATAATTATGAGTTCCTACTACATCAGGCTCTGTGCAGCATACTTCATACACATTGTTGCATTGGTTTCTGAGCTGGGAGATTCAAAAGCATAAGGAAGCTGAGGGTTATGGAGGTTAAGAGACTTGTCCAGATTTAGGGTGTGGTACAAATAGGATTTAATTCCTGAGTTTTAAGCCTCCCCATATAGGGTTTGTAACTATTGTACTATACTTTGTTGTAACTGCTTGAGTTGGGCATATGAGATAGTCATTAAAAGGTTCATCATTCTAGCCATCTTCCTTGTGGACACATGATCCAACTGAATTTTCCCACCCCACTTGATTTTAGCATGGCTATGTGATTTCCTATGCCATAAAACATAAGCAGAAGCTATGGAGCCCTTTCTTACAGAAGACTTGAGTGCCAGTTTGTGATCTGTCATGTTCTCTTACCACTGCTGACATGATTTTGAAAAATTCCATCAGTCTGAGCCTTTGAGTGACTACAATAAGCATAGCCCTAATGCTGGTCTATGTTGTGCCTAAACCATGAATGAGGAAAAAAAATTATTGTAAGTCACTGACATAATGGGGTTGTTTATTACTGCAAATTAACCAAATCCATCCTGATATAACAAGAAACTCTTCTTCTTGTAAAAGATCTTTTTCCATGCTTTTTTCTTCAGTTACCTGTTTCTTGTTTGAACAGCAATCTATTTATGGACAGATACATGATTACAATGTTTTATTCACTGATATGCCACAATAGTTGGAAGGCCAACACTTATGGAGAATTGAGAGTCTTGAGGACCCTTTTACCAGAATCATCTGGGAGCTTTTAAAAAAATACAGAGTCTGCAATCCACCCTAAATCTACCAGATCAAAATCTCTGAGAGTAGGCCACTGAATCTTGATATTCACTGATACCTTAAAGGAGTGTTACATACAGTAAAGTTTGAGAATTAATGCCATGGATAGTAGAAGGCAACATTTATTTCCATAGCTAAGTCCTGGCCTCAGTTTCCTTCTTGAGGCATTGCAGGAGTTATTCCGAGGCTTTGCCTTAATATCTTTTTGGTAAATGGCAACCATAAGCAACAACAAAAAAATTAACTTGCAATGCAAATTAGAAGTTTAAGAACATTTCAGTGTTTTCAAGGTAAAGTGAGCAGGATGTAATGAAAAAGCATATTTAGAGAAAAGAAATTGAGATTCAGAATGTAATTACTTTCAGATCATGTTCCTTGAGCAAGAATCCAAGTAATATGCTTTCATTATGGAAAATATATGGATACAAACTACAGATAAGAAAAATATGAAAGAAATCAAACTAAGCTATAATGTGGTATGTCTTTCCAGACTTCTTTTTTTTCTTCTTTTGCTATGATATCTCTACTGGATATATAATGGCACCCATATAGCATAAGTGATATCATACATTATAATACTTTTATTAACTATTCTGTGGGATATTGTTTCCTTTTATTATTTTATTGTTTTTAATAATATTGTCATGCTTATGATAGTGGATACTGTTTAATGTGTTTATAATATATTCAAGTTTTATAATCTGCTATTACCCTCCATAATTTCTCAGTTTGAAGGCACCTGGAAGATATGGCTTTGAAGGCAGCTCTGCTACTAATACATGTGACCGTAACTGAGTTACTTAAATCCTCTGAGCAATCTGTATATTCCTGGTACCATACAACCCTTACTTGTCCTCTTCAGTCCTTGCCACACCCCTCTAAAATAAGTATCTTTATCTCTTTTCATAGAGGAAGACAGAGTACTCTAGAGACGTCACGGAGCCAGTAATTAAAGTTGTGTCGTCTACTTCTAATGCCTCCAGACTTCTTCCCACAGCTTCAGCATGAGGCTAGTTTTCTTGATTGTCTTTTTTTTTTTTTTTTTTTAATGAACTCTGCCTTCAAATATAAGAAACATGTCATTGTAAAAGTTAAGAATGTCTTGTTTCCTCTTTGGATGGTATAATCAAAAGGGTACTGTCTTTGGAACAAAAAACTCCCAGGATTCAAATATTCCCCTCTAGTACTTGCTAAGCTCTGTGGCCATGGTCAAGTCCCTTTTCCTGTACAAAAGAATGTACAGAATGTAGATTGTCAGAATGTAGCTTGCTTGAAAGATTGGCTTGATTATAAATAAGGAGCATGCTCTTTGCATTAAATGTTGTATGGCTAAGCAGGCTGGATTCATTTGACTTCCCAGACAGCCAGAGTTGGATTCAGAAGCAACTAATTGCCTTGGGGACCTTCCTTTGGCATCTTGCCCAATGTACTCTTCGTGGGAGGAGCAGCTTCACACACAGTGCTTCGAAGCATCTGGGTTGCTGCTGTTCTGAATGCTACTGCTGACAGATTTACCATCTGCCTTTGAGAAAGACAGCAGTCTGGGGAACTTTGATAATAAGCATTCACATGATAGCCTTTGACAGTCAAAAGCCCTCATTAAATAAGATACTAAAATATGTCCCATCTAAACTAAACAAACAATAAAACACCAGCTTTATTTTGGTTTTCATTCTTTACAAATGTAACATGGAAATTCATTGATGGCAGCGCATTTATTTAACATTAACTTTGTTCCTATGCTAAGTGCTTTACATTTCCATGTTTAACTTACACAACCACGAACTTGGGTAGGTAAAATTTTTATCTTTGTTTTGAAAATAAGGAAACTAATACTTAGAGAATAAAAATTTTGTTCAGGGGCTTCCCTGGTGGCACAGTGGTTGAGAGTCCACCTGCCAATGCAGGGGACACGGGTTCGTGCCCCAGTCCGGGAAGATCCCACATGCCGCGGAGCGGCTGGGCCCGTGAGCCATGGCCGCTGAGCCTGTGCGTCTGGAGCCTGTGCTCCGCAACGGGAGAGGCCACAACAGTGAGAGGCCCGCGTACCGCAAAAAAAAAAAATTTGTTCAAGCTTACTTTAGATAGTGTCAGAGCAGGAATTTGAATCCAGGTAGTCAAAGTCGGTTTACCATAAGCCTCATCTCTGCATATACTACATTTTTAACCATTTTCTCCTGGAAGTTGATGTTCTGGATTACCTTAGTATAGGTTGATTATTTAATGATGCAGTTGCATAGTATATTTCTATTACAGTAGATTATACAGTCAGGATAGATTACTCAGCATGTGGTTATATTGAGATCAAGGTTGCATCTGATCTTTTCTTGACTCATTAGCTTCTCCAGAAGAAAATGTTATTCAGTGAGAGATGGTATCCCTAATCCTTAAAGATGCATGTCAAAGGTCAGACCAGGTTGACAAAAGTGCACTTCACCTTTAAAACAACCAGAGTACTTGTCACAGTGATGTGAAAGTACTTAAAAAAGTAAAAACTGGTAATTCCCTGGTGGTCCAGAGGTTAGGACTCAGTGCTTTCACTGCTGTGAGCCCGGGTTCAATACTTGGTCAGGGAACTAAGATCCTGCCAGCCGTGTGGTATGACCAAAAAAAAAGTAAAAGCTGTATGCAATTTTAAGTTATATCATATCTAAAAGATGGCACATTTGGTTAGCCTAATGTTTATTAACACTTGCAATTTATAAAATAGCTTTTTATCATCATTATGTCTTGCTTTCTTAGAGGATTGATAAAATATATACTCTTAGCAAGTGAGATGTGATAGGCATGTATAATTATATTTGCACACAACTGCAATTATATACACTGCTTTGCTTAAACATTCTTGGCCTGCTCTTTAAACACTCAAAAGCTGATGATCTCAATGCCATTAATATCTATGTTAACTTTAAATGGCAATTTAATTTAAAGTCCCTAAACAGAAATGCATGGATACATTTAAAATTGAATTGCATCTTTTAAAATAGCTCCCTGTGGACATTCTTTATGTTCCTTAAAAGGCAGGCACATTCCAGCCGTAAGCACTTGCATTTGGAATGCATGTCATGACCGATAGTTGCCCTGCTTTCTTTTCCCTTCGGGAAATCCACCAACCTGGTTGCAGACTGTCAGTAGGAAGATAGGTGGAATGATTTATAACCAGCCTGTGGCTGTTTATACTAAAGTGCATATAGCCAAAACACACTGGAGGGGAACGTGGAGTGGAAGATATTGATTCATATTTTTTAGGACTAGCTCTAAACCCTATAAGCACAATCAATATTGAGTCTATTAACTTATATGTAGTACACTAATGAATAGTAGAAAAACTTGAGAGCAATAATCTTAAATGTAAAGGGAATACAACATACAAAGATGACGTGCATGAGTCTGAAACTCATGATTTAAGATTACTCTGTATAAATGAAATATAATTCCCAATTATATTTGAAGACTCTGGATCCTTTTCTGGTATCAGGCAAAGAAACAAGTTAATTTATTTGTTGGGTATAAATGTTTACAATAAATCAAGTCAGAGATAAAGGAAAAGAGAAAATGTATGGATAAATTAAATCTAAGGTAATGTGTATGCATATGCACTAATCCACAAGAGAGTGGTATAGTGACAAGAATTGTGTCATATGAGTCTAGTTTCACCAATGTGGGAAGAATTCTAGGATTTGAAGACAAATACACGTGAGGACAAATCTTGATTTGGCCACTTGGTAGATGTACATCTCTAGATAAGTTGCTTAACTTTGCCTCTGATTTCTCTCTAGTTGCAAAATGGGATAACACCAATTTCGTATTTTTCTTGTGAGGTTTTATTTATTTATTTATTTATTTATTTATTTATTTATTTATTTATTTTTGGCTGCCTTGGGTCTTTGTTGCTGCGCGCGGGCTTTCTGTAGTAGCAGGGAGCAGGGTCTGCTCTTCGTTGCGGTGCGCGGGCTTCTCATTGTGGTGGCTTCTCATTGCGGTGGCTTCTCTTGTTGCAGAGCACAGGCTCTGGGTGTGCAGGCTTCAGTAGTTGTGGCTCGCAGGCTTTAGAGTGCAGGCTCAATAGTTGTGGCACACGGGCTTAGTTGTTCCGCGGCATGTGGGATCATCTCAGGCCAGGGCTCGAGCCTGTGTCCCCTGCATTGGCAGGCAGATTCTTAACTACTGCACCACCAGGGAAGTCCCTCTTGTGAGGTTAAGATAAGAGGAAATGAATTGGTTGCCACATTGAAAGCAGTGAATCAGTACTAGTTTCTGTCTTTGCTCCATATTTGATCCCTTACTGAAAATGTCTTAGTCTGATGTTTAAGGCCTTCCCTAACCTGCTTTTGCCCATTCCTCCAGCTTGATGTCCTATAATGCCCCTTTCAAAAGTGATACTTCCACTAAATTGGTTGGTAAATAGTCCTTGACTTTCTTATATTTTGTACAATTCCTACTTTTTCACATTAAAAGTGAAAAGGTGTTTAAATCTTTGTCAATTTAAAACCAGTCTTTCTGTAAGTCAGCTGACCAACAATCATTTTGAGTTGTTTAAAAGAGACTACCGGTCAGTAAATTTCTGTTAGTCAGAATGCCTATGTTTCTCGGGTTTTTGGTTTTTTTCTCCTTTTTAAAAAAACAATTCTACAGAATTTTTTAAACTGGATCTTCAAAATATTTTCAAGACCGTAATAAAATAAAGATTTTTCTCCTGTTCAGACCACATTCCAGTGGCCTGAAGGGATGGGCATATTTATGTAGCTTATATATCAGGCCTCTGTGTAAGGTTTTCCTTACTAAAGGAAATTAAAACAAACAAACAAAAAAACCAAAGCAAAACAAAAAAATTGTGCCTTGAAGGAGTTCCATATAATGGTCTAGAAATTCATATCAGCAAACTGAGTAGATAGGTTCAAACCTCAGGAATTTTTGGCCTTATATTAAAACTATTTAGATCAATTGTCCCAAACACAAGTGTTTTCAAGGATAAGAAGAATAATATAATGGAGGGCAGTAGACCAGTAGATATGACATGGAGTGCTGACAACAAAGGCGTATTGGAGTGGAGGATCCATCTAAATTTATAGCTCTGTGTCTCAGTATCTCTGCTTCTCTACCTCTGTATCTATCTATCTAGCCATCCATCCATATAATTGTTCATGCCAGTTCAAACTTCATCTACAAGACACATTCTTCCAGAGTCCAGCCAGTTTGTGATCTTTGTACTAGTGCAGATAAAGAAGCTACACTACAACAAACATACACATACACACATCCATAAATTTACTTGTAATTATTGAATTTTAAAGGGAAAAGTATTTTGCCTTGAGATGATATAAAAAAGATTGCATCAAAATTGGAAGTCGTATCATTCCCCATACTCTCCTCTCCCTGTCTTCTTCTTTTTCTTTTTTCTGTTCTTCATCATATACATCTTCCATGATCTGTTTTTCTCCCATATTCCAGCAGTACCCAGGCATATCCCTTTTCCAAGGCAGACTGGAGAGAGGGAAAGAGAAGGACCCTCACTAAGGGAGAGGGAAGTCCAAGCAGTGTGCGTGTCCTATCAGGGGAGATTGTCCCCTTTTTGGGATAGTTAACGGAATCTATAAGACTAGCCAGTGGGACGCTTTCTGATCACTGCCCTTACTGCTTAAGCTTGGCCGAGCCATTTCAAATATTGCTGAAACAGAATTATTTTGTTAAAATAGTACATTAAATGTTATTCTATATGTACACATATTTGTTTCATTTTTATAATATATAAATCTACTGTTCAACTTTTATACTTTTGGCTTTCAGACAGAGTTTCAAGAATATGTTGGGTATAAAGTAGAGGATTTCCTAAAGTTCCCAGACTTTCCCTCTCTGCCTCTGATAATCAAATCCTGTATATGTCTCCCAGACCAACTCATTTGCCATTTGACTCCACAGATTTTTTCCTATCTAATCAGAGTAAAAAATTGCTGGCTCCTCCTGTAAAGCACTATTTTTTTTTTTTTTTACCTTTTAGTGGCACTTATTTGATAGTTTATATCATAATTACTTGTGATTATGCTAATCTCTATTCTAATGCCACCTTTTCAGAGAACTTAGACATCTTTCTCACCCACCCTGCAGATGCTTTGTGCTCTGTGCTGAAGCAAATGTGAAAAAGAATAATTGGCTGCTATAATACTTTTAGAAATTGGTAAGATTAGTCAAATTAGATCATCTACAGGATTCTTTTAATAATAGTATGATGTTTGATGAATTTTCATCAATATTAAGAATCAGTTAATGCATTTCAAGTCAAATAAGAAGTTAACAGAAATAAACAAAGATAAGATATGCATAATGTATCTCATGCATTCATGGTCTCTTTAACTTTGGACCCCCAGGTATTCTAGAGTTGAGCAAATTTCCTATGTGTGTATATTTTTTCCTCAGTGATCCATAGCTGTCTTCCATTCAAATTTCCAAGCATGCTTTTATCTGCTGTTCACTCCTTAGCACACTCTGACACAGAAATTACAGGAAGGTATTTCCTCTATTTTTATCCCAATTCAAAACAGAACCTATATTATTGCATACTTTTGTCTGTCTCCTTTTGTCCATTATAAGTTTAATACATTCAGGACTTGATGTCATCTTCACGTCTTACAACTTATCACTACACGTTGGCTTAACTGCTAAAGCCATTAGGTGAGGTGTGCATGCATTTGAGGAGAAAATGTCGTTGTTAATCTCAAAAGGGATATTCATCAGCCTCTTTTTTTTTTAATTCAAAATTTTAGCAAGGTTAGTACTATATAAGTTCTAGAAAAGTAATTAAAATCTTAAGGACAGGGTTATAATTATGATTTCTTGAGGAATACCATATAAATTCAGTTGAGTATTTTCCAAATCTTGAGATTTGCATTAAAAATAATGCTTATTTTTGACAAAAGGTGTCAATAATGAAATAAAAAATAGAGTTACCAGTTTAATCTTCCCTGTAGGAAGCAAATTATCTCATTTCTTTCTCTGAAAATTAGTAGATTTGAAAAGCTGGCCTTGTAAAAAGCCTCATTTGCATTATTAAAATGGGCATCTAAAATTGAAAAATAAAAAAGTACTTTATAAAAATATTGATGTGGTAATGACTTTGCAATTTTGGAGCACAACAGAAAATCTCTTCATATAGCTACTATTCCATTTTGCATTGTTGCATCACAGTTTTAAAAATACCTAGTGCATTTCAAAAACACACAAAGCAAAATCATATTAAGAGAAGGGGAAGAGCCTCCCTGGTGGCGCAGTGGCTGAGAGTCCGCCTGCCGATGCAGGGGATACGGGTTCATGCCCCGGTCTGGGAGGATCCCATATGCCGCGGAGCGGCTGGGCCCGTGAGCCATGGCCGCTGGGCCTGCGCATCCGGAGCCTGTGCTCCGCAACGGGAGAGGCCACAACAGTGAGAGGCCCGCATACCGCAAAAAAAGAAAAAAAAAAAAAAAAAGAAAAAAGAGAAGGGGAAGTAAATTAAGGAAAATAAAGGAAGCATCTGTTGCATGACTGGAGACTTTCATGACTGTTGTTAGTAATGTGAAGGAAAATTGAGAGGTTGTAAGCTTTTTACTGAGGATATGGTGAGCCATATCATGCTTTTCTTACATTATTTTATTCAATCCCCACAGTAAATTGTTAAATTGAGTACTATCCAGTTTTACAGAGAAGAAAAAATGGTAGTCAGGAGATATTAGGGTGTCATTTGCACAAGATTACACATATAGTAAGTTGCAGGCCAGGAATTAAACCCATGGCTCTTCTTTTTTCACTGTTTTTAAATATTTTTTTAACATCTTTATTGGAGTATAATTGCTTTACAATGTTGTGTTAGTGTCTGCTTTATAACAAAGTGGATCAGCAATATGCATACATATATCCCCATATCTCCTCCTTCTTGCATCTCCCTCTCACCCTCCCTATCCCACCCGTCTAGGTGGTCACAAAGCACCAAGCTGATCTCCCTGTGCTATGCAGCGGCTTCCACTAGCTATCTATTTTACATTTGGTAGTATTTTTTCTGAATACCAAAGCACATAAAGATATTGATGAATTGTTAAGGGTCAGTGAATACCAGTGGAATTATTCATCCCAATAATGTAATATCAGAAGAGAAATTTTGCAAGATTAAAATATATTATAATAAGGCAAAGAGGATGATATGTATTTACTTTACAAATATGTTTGTCTATTTTCTATTTCTATGACTGAAGAATATAATATAAAGGTAAATGTGGTAGCTTTTTAAAAATATTTTTTGAAAGTAAGGATTATTACTTTCTTCACCTATTTCCTAAAGTGGTTTAAAGGGTTTTCTTGGGAGATTAGTTTTCTTTCTGTTAGTCAATGTAATCAAAATATGGCTGCATGTAAATGGAGAGGATTGACAATAGCACAGACTGTTTCAGAAACATGGCTCTATGGTATATTATTGTATATCAAAAACTCAAAAAAATTTAAATGAAAGTTTACAATACTTTAGTGAGTCATCACTAAAGTATAAAAATATTTCTTCATCACTCTTGTTTTTATGTTCCTTAAATATTTTTAAAAATTTAATATTACCTATAAAGCTTTTTGTTTTTGTTCTTGTTTTTGTTTTTTTTTTTACAAACTATCTCTCAATTATTCCATTAAGCTTGCCCTACAGGAAGTAAAATACTTATTAATTGATTAAAATATTTAACAGGCACCAGAAAATGCACTATTCTAGGGTCTGGGCATATCCACAAATCAAAAGAGCAACAAATTATATGCTCATGGTGTATGCTTTTTAGTGAGAGACAATTTTCCCTTGCACTTATGCCTAACTGTCATTACTATCATTAACTGTCATTAATTTAAATATTTTAACTATTTCCTTTGATCTGACTCCAGCTATCAAAGGCCTTAGCCTTTACACGTGTGGTATTCCCAGAATGCACACTTGGGAAAACAGCTGTAAATAACCTAGCCACAGGAAAAAATATTCAAAGTATAAATGACAAAATTCAGATTTTGTTTTGTGTTTATTTACTTGTTTCTTTTGGTTTGGTTTGTGGCAGTTATCTGTGGGTTTTATTTGCATTGATTTACTTTTGTAGGCCTTGCTTGGCCAGAACAAGATTTGAACATAATGGTTTCATCAAGGTAATGCCACCCTGTGAAACATGACACAGCCAGATGGTAGGCCTTTCTTAATCACATTGCTTCCCCCCATCATCGCCTTCAAACTGCAACATTAACTATACTGTTTAAACTTTTACCACATGTTCTTCCATAATGTTTTAAATAAGTTGTCTGTTAAGTGGGCTTCATGTTGGACGCTTCTCCAGATACAAAGAGAATTGCATATGTAGCCCTAATAATTAAATTTAGCCAATTGATATTCAGTAAAATTGTTAAAATGACAGAAATAAAATTGTTCTAAATTCTTGGTTTTTATGTAGTTAGTCTGATTGTTTGGAAAATATTAAATGGTAAGTTTAGGACAGTGTTATGAAAAACTGTGGTATAAAATAGCATAATTTAATAAATTCATTGCCTCTCTAAGGCCATTTTATATCTGAATATTATTGCTAAGTATTATAGAATTGCTTCCTTTTGAAAATGTTTAAGGGTAAGCTAAAGAATTCATTGAGAATGCAATTAATTTCTTTTCAAAAATAGCTAAAGTATGGGCTTAAGGACCCTTCATTATGGTTCTAATTTTTTCAGTTAAATTTCCAAGATCAGGAATAGAGTCTGATGTCAGTATCTAAGTTCTTAGTGGGTCATTTCGACTGTAATACCATGAACTATTTTAAAATTGCTCTCTGGTGCTCTGACATTGAATGCAAATAGAGTAAAAATTATATTACCTCTATTGAGCTTTGTTATTTCAGAAATTTTGTTAATTTTATGTATTATCTTATTTAATAATAATAGAAGTGAGAGACCTTAAGTATGCTGAATTATTCCATACTCTCAGCTCCCTTGCAAAATATTATTATTTCCATTTTACAGTTTAGGATCAAGTAAAGTAACTTGCTAATTAGCAAAGAGGTAAATTTACTTGCCCCAAATTGCACAGCAAGTATTGAAATTACAATTCAAGCCCAGGTCTGTTAGATCCCCCTTTGTTTCATAACTATGCTATGTTATCTTAGTACAAATAGAAAGAGCCAGAAGGTAAAATGTAGAAGATCCTTTGATGCCAGTTTAAGGAATTTGGTTTTATCTGCAAAGCAACGGGGAAACCTGAAGCAGAAATTCCTCACTTTCTCTGAAGCCTCATTGTGTATCACTCTCTCTTTTTCTGAGTGTGCTTCAACGTTTTCAAGCCCCTTTGAGTCTCTGGGTCTTTTCTAATTCTATTGTTCCTGTACTTATTTGCTACACATTCTTTAAATCTCAGCTCTAATATTATTTCTTATGTAAAGTCTTCCCTCACCATTAGGTCTCCTGTAACCTACTGTATTTTATTTTTTTGTTTATAGCAATTAAATATATATGTTGAATGAATGAACTAATAAATGAATGAGGTACATATTATGAGTGCAAAGTAGAATATTAAGAAGAGGTGATTCTACAAGAGTATATTTCAAGAGCTAGAGAGGCAAAGTAATGGTTTTCATCAAAACTGGAAGGCTTGACTGCAGTTGTTGAAGAGGGAATTGAAAGGAAAGGATGGGTAAGAAGGATGTGATAAAGGATGTTATATCAATATTTAAAAACCTAGGAAAATAAGAGACTTATGGCAAAAAGAGAAATAATCTTAAAGGGTTACTACTTTGACAGTAAAAAGAATGATTTTGGGTTAAGACATTGAGGTAGCAGGCGTGTTGAATTTAAGGAATTTGAATATACAAATTGTACTGTTCAGTAAAGAATTAGAATTAATGAGGCAAAATACTTATAAATATCTTTTAATTTTTTAGACTCTAAGGAATTCAAAGCAAATAATTTTAAACCACACACTTTATTGAGTGTGTGTGTATGATTCAGTGTCTTGAACTTGTGCAACTTGGTGGTAAAGTAAGAAATCTCAAATCTGAAGTTTTTGTGAGTGAATTCTAGATAATTGTTATAGCCTGTCAGAATCATTCTTTGGCCAGTAATACCGTGTGTTCCACTATTTGTCAGTAGTATTTTTGTGTGGTTGGGGATTAAGTGCTGAGGTTTGAGGCAAATAAATGGAAATGTTAAAAATATTTCAGTCAATCAGCAAGTATACATTAAGATCTTTTTGTGTGTGTGCCTAGCAATGTGTTGTTTGCCTTTCATAGACATAGGCCACGGTGTTTATTAGTGAACCAAAACACAATCCAAGGATATTCGTTCAACCATCTCAAGTAATGATTGTGTTTGTTTGATGACAAAAATGATACTAATTGGTGAATCAGAAAGCATAAAGAAATGTTTCAAAATTATGCAGGTGAGGGAATGGTAACCTAGATCTCCTGAATCTATTTCTCATTTTACACAGGCTGTCTTTGAAATCCTAATGCTCCCTAAAAGCAGAGGTGAGAATAAGTACCTTTCATATTATCAGGTCCATTGCTTTGATAAGCTATCTATATTATTCCTTCTTTTTCTCAAAGAGACCAAGATGGTCTTAATATTACTGCACTACCCTCCATTTTCTTTTACCTATTTTTATCATATGCTATATTTATGATCAGACGATCTTATCATAGGTATGAATTAGAAATATCTTCTAGGGGAATTTTAACCATTAAACTTAAAAGATCAAGTTCATTCTAGCTTTTTCCCCAGATATATTGCTAGGATAAGAAAAGCAATGGTATTATGGTGATATTATGGTTGATATTATGCTACTACCAGAACTAACGAGCACACACACAGCAGCGTAACCCCTGACAGTTTTTTTTTTCTTTTTTGTAACACAAGTACCTGACTTAGGCTTTGATTGCAGATGCATCTGTTCAATGGGGCATCCCCTTCAAAGACTGAACATACTGTCAGCTACAGGACTAGATAAAGGGCAGGTTGCCTCCCCAATCTGAGCCTCTTTATTTTAGAGATCTTGGCTGATTTTACTAACGGACCATTTGGGCTACTTGTTTTTGGTTCTCTTCCCACACATTAAATTATCGCTCTTATGTTTTAAATTCAACAATAAAGAGTGAGACCACGAAACCCTAGACTACCACCCTCAACCCCAATAAAAGCAGAACTCTAGGCCTATGTGCTCTCTTTCCCTCTACCCTTGACTTTGTTGTGTGGCCCCAGGTGTGCTCTGTAATTTCCAGGTCTTGTAAGTAATAAATCTCAATTTGTTTTTCAAAGTTTCCTGATGGTTCTTATTGAAGGGCATCTCACAATCATAATAAGAACCGCAAGAGCTGGTCCAACCACAGCATGTTATTGATAGGCTGAAACCGGCACAATAGGGACACACACACACACACATACACACACCCTGAAATATCCAGTGAAGTCTATTCTCATCTGATAAAGTAGTTACACTCCCCCCACTCCCTAACATAAATTTCAGAGTCTGAGGTAAATTTTTCTAACTGCTAAATATTTAGAAAAATTGATTTCGAAACTAAATATTCAAATGGGCTAAAGAACACACTGCTACATTATGTTGCAACAGGAGTTATTCTTATTTGTGAAATCAGTATGTTACATTGGGTTGGCCAAAGAGTTCATTTGGGTTTTTCCATAAGATGTTACAGAAAAACCCGGATGAACTCTTTGGCCAACCCAATACTTTGCTCAACATTTCACATTCAGTAGTATACTCTGATGATCCTATAAACTTTTCTAATACTATAGAAACCTTCTAATTGTCTGAAAAGGAAAATTCCTGAGATTATATTCATTTGGGTAAAAAATTATAAATTATCATATGGGCTTTGTATTAGTTTTTAAATGTATTGAGAAAGGATGGTATATCACATACATGCAAAGAGAAAGGATGGTATATCACATACATGTAACATTTTCCAGAATTATGGGTCAATGGGAAATTCTTAACCTCTCTGTGTCTCAGATTTATCATCTGTGAAAAGGAAAAAGTCATGCCTACTTCAAATATTAAATTATTTCATGCAGGGTGACTAGAGGACAGGGGAATAGAATTACTATCATTATTCTGTTACTTTTTAAATCAGTTTCCACTTTAAACATATGCTACCCATTACAGGGAGTTTTCTCTATCACTTTCCTTTTTTCTTGCTTTTTATTCTTTCTTTATATGTTGCCTTTATGCTTATTCTTCAAAGCCATTTCACAGGAAAGAAGAGATGGAAAAATCCAATATGAGAGTTGGTCAGAGTTTGAAAGGGCAACCACTTTCTTTATCCTCCGTAAGTCCAGTAACAATAGTGACAGCTAAAATATTATGTTCTTCATTGTTTAAGAAATTCTTTAAAAGCTGACTCAGTCTTTGAAATATGAAGGATGTTTTCATAATGCTTCACAATATAGTCAATCACAGCTCTATTAAAGCAAAAATGGAGTGTTAATTACATAAACCATATAGTGTGCACTCTGGCTCACCAACTAAGCTCTCATATGCCATTCCTCCAGCCTAACAGAACTCTGACTTTTTCTGGATTTCTACTCTTCTCATGCAGAATCTATTTGGCTCAGGGGAAATCAGCCCCAAGAGTTAGCCTCAGATGGTTTCAGCGAATTAATCATTGCATTACCTTAAAGTCACAGGTTCAGTAGAGGCATATGGCCAGAGCGACCTAAAAAGTTAAGGAGGGCCTCCCTGGTGGCGCAGTGGTTGAGAGTCCGCCTGCCGATGCAGGGGATACGGGTTCATGCCCCGGTCTGGGAGGATCCCATATGCCGCGGAGCGGCTGGGCCCGTGAGCCATGGCCGCTGGGCCTGCGCATCCGGAGCCTGTGCTCCGCAACGGGAGAGGCCACAACAGTGAGAGGCCTGCATACCGCAAAAAGAAAAAAAAAAAAAATAAAAAAAGTTAAGGATGCTTGATTGGAACACTGAGATTGAAGCATCCTCTCTATTCTTCCTTTTTCTGGATGGTGTTATACATGAAAGTGGGACTCAAAATGACTGCAGTTATTTTATCACCCATGTGAAGACAAAGCCAATACACAAAGAAAGCAGACTCAATAAAATCATAGGAACTAGAGGCAGAATCTGAGATCTTCTATCCCTCTGGACTTCACGTTATATGAAAGAGTCAAATTTCTAATTTTAAAGCCAATTTGGGCTGGGTTTTCTGTTACTTACACACAAAGCCATCCTAAATAATAAAGGATAGGATTTGAAAATTTTAATGTAATGAGAAAAATTGAGGCTTGGATTAAGCGATGTGATTTGTCAGGTCCAACAGTTAAGTTGTTTGTTGCAGAAGTAGAAGTTGTCCTCAGATCTCCTCACCCATTGTTATCCTCTCTCACAGTAAGTGCCTTGCAGTAAAGCTCATAAAAAGAAAGTATAAACAGTCGAGTTCCAATGTTATCATATTGTTCCATTTTGCTAAGAAACAGATAAAAACCCTCAGTTGATTTCAAAGGGAATCGTGTCTCCTGTTCTTGTCTCCATGGACTTAATTACATGCTTACCACTTCAGAATTTATATCTTAAGTCTAAATATTTCGGCTGAACTCCTCACTGACATACTCACATATGTCGTTTAACTTAGGCAGTGTATTACTGAGACTAGTAAAGCCAGCTGAAGTACCAGTATAAAGAGGAATGAGAGGACTTGTGTGAGATTGTTTATACCCTGACTTTTTGGAGATTTATTTCTGACTTATGCACTGATAATTTTTCTTCAATTTTTTTTAAATACCCCAAATTTAAAACATGTTTCTGGCTAATTTCTTTGACTTACAGTTCATAAAATTGTTAATCAATCTTCTAGACACAATAATGTGTTTGACACCTTTCCTGACCATATTAGTTATTTCTATAATGTGCTACCCAAAACTTAGTGGCTTTAAAAAAAAAAAGCAATTAGGGCTTCCCTGGTGGCACAGTGGTTGAGAGTCCACCTGCCAATGCAGGGGACACGGGTTCGTGCCCCGGTCCGGGAGGATCCCACATGCCACAGAGCGGCTGGGCCTGTGCGCCATGGCCGCTGAGCCTGCACGTCCGGAGCCTGTGCTCCGCAACGGGAGAGGCCACAACAGTGAGAGGCCCGTGTACCGCAAAAAAAAAAAAAAAAAAAAAAAAAATTAAACAAGTAAAATAAGAGAAACAATATTAAAATTTAAATTACAATAAACAAAGAAAATGAAGAAATAAACAAAACAACAAAAAGAAGAACAAAATACATAAAAAGGAGAAAAAAACAAAAAAAGAGACAAAAGAAATAAAAAGAAGAAAACAATGCTTGTCATTACTTATGAGGCTACATATTGACTGTATTGTTCTGCTGATCTGGGCTGGATCACCAAACTTTTTGTCCTTCTTCATGCATCTGACATCTGGAGAGTGAGAACATCAGTTGGGATGATTGATTCATCTCATCTTTTGGGAGAATAGTCTGGGTTTGTTCTCATGGCAGAGGCAATATTCCAAGAAAGAACAGAAGAGCTCTAGAACCCTTGAGGTCTAGTCTCAGAACTGGCATAATGATTTATTAGTCATGTATTTTAAATCTGCTCAGTGTCCTAGCATAAATTTCTTTATCATTAATTTTTTTTTTTTTTTACAAAGTTTAGAGTCATTAGACCGGCATTCATCTCTCTTTGTAAGATGTATAGGCAAAGAACCATAGCATAAGGACTGCCCCCATCAATAACAAAACAATGACAACAATAAATCATTACTCTGACAACAAAACACTATTTAAGTTCTGGAATATTTGAACTTCTCTTTAAAATACATTTAGGAAAGGATCGAACATTTTAGGAAATACTAGTTCCTTGCTCCTGGAAAGATTTAAGATGATATTATGAAGAAAGAACAGGATGAACTAAATAAAAATTGTTAGAGTGAGAAATATGACAGAGGCCCTATGACCAGCCACAGGTTTAGTGCTTTGCTTAAAAGGCTCACAGGACTCAGCATATAGTAATACTAAATGACTAAGATTTATTGCAGTGACACAGCAAGGATACATAGCTGATTCAGTAAGGGAAAAAGACACATCAGGCAAGTCTGGATGAATTCATCGGCAGACTTCCCAAGTGCTCCCTGAGAGGGCCTCACAGAGTGCATCCTCCCTTCCAGCAGTGAAATGTACTTAACACATGCACAGTGTTTCTACTCAGGAAAGAACTGTTTGATTCTATTGTTTTCACTGGGAGCTGGTTACACAGACACAAAATCAACTGTAACTACTGCAATTCTATACTCCCAGAAAGGAAAGCAAGTGTTAGTGCCCCAAACTGTTCAAAAGCCAGTGTCCTAGGGAGCCAAGGACCATCCCTATAAGCAGGTGTTTCTAAGGAAAACAGCCCACCTATTACCTAAATTAAAAGATCGCTGGGGCTTCCCTGGTGGCGCAGTGGTTGAGAGTCTGCCTGCCGATGCAGGGGACACGGGTTCGTGCCCCGGTCTGGGAGGATCCCACATGCTGCAGAGTGGCTGGGCCCGTGAGCCATGGCCGCTGAGCCTGCGAGTCCGGAGCCTGTAGCCTGTGCTCCGCAATGGGAGAGGCCACAAGAGTGAGAGGCCCATATACCGCAAAAAAAAAAAAAAAAAAAAAGATCGCTGGAAGCCAAATAAAATAGAATCAGCAATGTTCCCAAGGTAATCAGTGATTTGGAAAACAAACCTGGGAAAAATGCCTACAATATTTAATCAACAGACAAAGACAAGAGGCTGTGGAAAACATAAAAATTGAAAAAGTAAAACAAAGTAGAAAACAAAATGCATGTAAATTATTTTTTTAATCTTTACTCCCTTATTTTTCATAAGAGAGTAAAAGAACAAAATTTAACAGAAACAATAATCTAACTTAAGATGGGGGGGAAAGGCTTTTCTAATGTAATACAGGTCATTAGTTTGAAGGTCACCATGTTTATGGCAAAATTTAAGAAAATTTAAAAAACAATTATAAGTATATTAAAATTGTGAATTCTAAGAATAAGAAAGTAAATACTTGGTTTTTTAGAAATATGAGGGTGTCTATGTTGCTTTTTTCATTCAAAGAAATGAAAATATCTTTAAATTTTTTTAAGAATGAGAGTATGAACATGACAACAAGCTTGTATATAATAAATGCATAAATATATCAAAATTTGGATCTAAAAGATGATGGCATCCATCTCTTATCTTGAGCACAGCGTACCTTTGGAAACAGAATTAAAAGGCTACAAAAAGGTCCCACTAAATTTTCTTAAACTTGGTTCGCAATGAGTCAGGTTAATACTGAGAGCAGAGTGACAGTCATACTATACTAGGATGAAGGGGGAGTATGCAATGCCACTTGTTTTTTAAAATCAACTTCCCTATAACAATAGACTAAAAATGGTTCTGTTCTAAAACTGGCGCCAGAATTGAAATCCAAAAGGATTCTCACATAGAACCAGAAGGGCTAATCGCAGAGTATTCATCAGATTTCGTGGGAACATTCAATTATTAAACATCATATTTCTTCTGCCTTGCTTCTTCTTCTCTTTAACCCTCCCTATCTTCTCACCAGTTCCAATGCTGAAGGATCAGATAACTGTGCTCACTTTCCTGCTCAAGTTCCAAGGATAAAATTAAGAAAACATTTCCATAAATGAAGATAGGACTTAAAGAGAACACACACATAAAGTCCCAGAGAAAATGGCATATCTGGATATAGCCATCCCCATTAAAAGATAAAGAGTGCTCAGAAATAAATCCAAAATGGGGTCTATCATAAATGGCATTTTAAAACAACACACACACACACACACACAGAAAAAAAAGTAGAGAAATATAATAACATCAAAGGCCTAAACATTATTTACTTTGCAAGAAGAATTTGTCTAGGAAATTAAAGACAATTTTAGATTAAAACCTTTCTACTTTCTAAAATAAATTTTAAAATAATACAGGCTTTTTAAAGCAAAACAAAACATAAAAGAAAAGAAAATCTAAAAGGACAGATGAAAAGACAATGGAATGAAATGATAGCTGGTGGTACAAATTAAACATAACAAAGAAAACATTAAAACCATTCCAGAAATTAAATAAAAGAAAAATTAGAAGCAGCAAAATGTAAAGTCACATGATAAAAATAAAGTTAGTCATAGAGGATAACTTTGAGAAAAATGGGAAAAGATCAAAAAGCTGTCAAAATTCAGTAAAGAAGTGTGAAAAGCTCAAAGTGAAAGTAGAGAAAATGATACATGGAAGGCAGACAATGATATAGATATTTAATGCATAAAAGTGTGTATTTTTAAAAAGCAAGAATAAAATATGAAAAAGAGATATTAACATATATAATGGAAGAATATTTTTTTGCAAATTTAAGAGAGAGTTTTACAGGAGATTTAAAGCATTTAATGTATGTTAGAAATGAGAAAAAATGAAAAGAACAGTAAACCACAAACAACGTGACATTCTGATGAATTTACTGAACATTAAAACAAAAAAGAATACTATAAACATCTAGACAGAAAAAACAGATCATTTACAAATATAAAAATGTCAATGGTATCATATTTTTATACATCCACAGTGAGGGCATAATAGAGTGCTGTAAATTCTAGGCAGTTTAAAATTTTTTAAAAGGATGTGGCATAATTTTTTAGTTCTTTTAGCCACACTATAAAAATTAAATTTACAGGCAATATCAGGAAGGCAGGCCCAAGAATGCTCCGCCCTTTCATTATCAGTCCAGATTTGGGGGCTTGGCCTCTGTGGTCCATGCTGGTGGAATATGATTTGGGGTCTGTTATATTACTTGTCATGTGGGAAAAAGCTCCTGAAATAAAGCCAAAAGGGGCTAAGGAGTGATTGAAGTTGGATATAAGGAAACACTGGCTAAGTTGAATCTTAGTTTAGTCAACAAGGCTACATTTTGATAGCTGCTTCCTCAATCCTGTGAGTTGCACTAGTTCTTTGGGCCAAGAAATTTTCTTTTATCCTTAAACTAGTTAGATATATTTTGGTACTTGCAAATTCAGGAGTCATAAAGGCTTAGAATTATATAATTAATAAAGATGGTTTATTAGATTTTAACTATATGTGTATATATTATATGTTTATAAATATAATAGTGAACTTTTAACTTTCACTCAGAAAATTTAAGCTTAATCCATGATTTGAGGAAAATTTTTAGTTTTACATGCATATATGAGAAAAGGAGAAATGAAATTCAGTGATCTAAGCATCAATCTCAAGAAGTTAAGAAAAAAAAAAAAACAGAAAATTAAGCTTTAAAAAAAAGCCAAAAAAATAAATAAAGGCAGCAATCAATGAAACAGCATCAAACACACAAAAGAGAGGGTGTACTAATAAAATGTGTAAAACTTCCTGGCAAGTCTGATCAATAATATTTTCCTTGAGAGAAGATTGATTTTTGTTTATGTCCTGAAACACTTCTCGAGGCGAATTATCTTCCGTCCGAAGATGGACTGAGAAGGTTACGTTCTCTACTCTTTCTGACAGCTAGTCTGTTTCTGGTTCACCCTCATTCCTTTAGGGCTCCCACTAGAAGCCTGCAATTTTTACCAGAGGCGCTTCTCCTTCTCAGACTTCTGACTTTTCTCTCAAGCCCTATGAGACCTCTAAAAACTCCACTTGGTTTATTATCTTTTCTGACACCAATTTCAATTTTAGAATCAGCAGTTGCTTAAGGGGAAAAAGTGGCCTCAAGGTTTGAGTTAACTTCTCTCGTCTTGTCTTCTTAGCCCAGCATATTCTCACTGTTGATAATTTCCTGAGGCTTCCAAAGAGATTAAAAAACATGTTTTGTCCAGTTTATTGAAATATTCTCAGCATGAGCTACAGTCTCAGACAGTCTAGCCTATTATTTTTGAATGTGAGATCCCATCTAAGTAACTTTTAGGTCAGAATACATACCGAGACAGAAATTATGAAACCGCTTAAGAACTTTCCCTGTTGGATGAATTTTATTTCCCTATTTTACATCTTTATGGAGCCACAGAGGGCATTGAATTTTCTATCTTCTCATTCTGACCCTGACTCCATCTCTACATTTCATTATCTCAGTGCCTGTCCTTGTTTCTCTGAAATTATCCTGGTGTCTGTCCTTGTTCACTAGCTAGTACCAGTCTATCAGTTTGCATGCTTCAGAAACTGACATCAGACTCCCTGCAGAGATCTGACAACACAGATGGCCTTAGAGCTTTGTTGCCACCAGTGCGTATAAACACTGATTTAATATTAACATTCCGGTTGCTTTTATTTAAAGGCTATCTTCCTAGTCTCTTCTTTATATAGGCTGAAGGTATGTAGTTGAAAGGGTGATGTGTAAGGGCTTAGCTTGGCTACATTTTAGTAATCCCAGATGAAGTATTTTGGCAGTTCCTTGACACTCTGTGGAGTTATTTTGTGACTATTGATAATCACAATTTTGGAGCTCAACAGAAATTTCCAGAATAACAAGAAAAATTCCCTACATTTGCTTGTATTAAGTTTAGTTAATTTTGGTTTGAAGTATCTGATGAACTCATTAATCTGAGACTTCAGAAAATAATGCAGAATCCCAAACAAGACTCTGGAAGTCCTACATAGATAAGCTTTTTTGTAAATGTAGTCATAACTAAATGTTTGTTATACAGCCCTGATCCCGTTTGACTGCCAGTTCCTTTATACTAAGAATCAGCGTCTCTCCAGAACATGGTTAATGCTGTGATTCTTTATTTTTTTCCAACAAAGAAATACTTAGAGCTAAGGAGAATGGGCAACTATCCCGAGAATTTTGCATTATGTTTAAATCTTATGCAGCTTGTAGTACTCCCTCACTTCATACTACCCAACATTTAAATAAAATTGCCTCACCAGAAGGAATGAAGTGTTTATCTGGTGTCTTAGTGAACCTTCCTCCTCTGTGTCCCACAGTGACTGTTCTCTTTGAGAAGAGCAATCTCAGATTAACCGGTCACTCTAGTGTGACTGCATATAAATATCAAATCACTTAATATTTACGAAAGCATTTAACAAATGAGGAAACAGAGGCACGGAGATGTTGACTAAGTTTGCCAGCATGGTAAATGGCAAACCCAGAGTTCCAGGAGCCATTCAGTCTCCATATCTCCTGCTCTAAGCCCCTGCGCTATCTGGCCATGGTTCTGGTACTAGTCCTTAACTGCCCTGCTGTTCCATACACTGCTCTTCCTCCTGCCACAGTAGTTTTTCTGGTATATAGGATTCTCAGACTCCTACAGCATTTGCTTATCCTTTAATTTTTAACAGCATACTTTTTCATTTACACAAAACATGTTGGCAGAGTCTCTGTCGATACCTAAACTTAACCACTCTTTCTTTGATGTACCTCTATACACTTCTATCATAGAAACTACAGAACTTTTAAATTTATAATACACACTTAGTGTTGCCCCACTAAACTGTAAGATCTTTGACTCCTAGGACCATGTCTAATTTAACTCTATGTTCCCCACACCCTGCATTGCATCTGATACCTTCAGCCTGCTCGACAGATGCTCGAAGCATTAAACAATTCAAATGTGCTTTACCCCTAAAAGCTCTCTGTACTCTTGTTTCTGCTCTTTTGGTCATCTGTTTCCCTGCATTCTCTGCACTTCATACTTCTGTACATTAGGTATCGTTATGCCAAGACTTTTTGTGAGGGTTCTTTGTCATGTGGGAGAGCTAGAAATCTGCATTTTCTCTTCTGACACCTTCCTCCAACGGTAAGATTATAGACAACCAGTTCTAGTCATATTATCACTGCATGACGACCTCCTGCCTTCCAGAATTTCCCCTTGGGCCTAAGGGCATAATGCTGTTGGTCAAACTTCTGTCTAGTATGATTATGCAACTATTCTCAATATACTGGTTATATTGGCCCTCCGTCATGTCCAAGGAATGTGTACTGGCAGTACTGCTATCTCTTATGTCTATAGAGTCGGCACATGATTGAGTTTGTCACCATTCTGCAAATGAGAAGGGAATTTGTTCATATTCTGCATCCATCACTGATTAGGAAATGGGCCCTTACCAGACACTGAATCTGCAAGTGCCTTGATCTTGGACTTCAACCTCCAGAACTGTGAGAAAATTCATTTCTGCTATTTAAACCACCAAGTCTGTGTTTTTTTATGGCAGCCCTAGAAAACTAATATAGAACTCAGTTTTTATCATTCATCGCCATTACCACATATTGTTGCTTAGAATTATTATTACATCTTTCCATATGCACAGCTTGTCTTCCCAACAGATTAATAGCATTTTCAAAGGCAGGAACTTACCCTGCACTTTGTTACTTTCTTAACAATATTCAGCAATACAATGCACACAACAAAAACTTGATATTTTTGTTAAGTCAGTTAATGACTTGGAGTAACATTTATCTTACTGGTAAAAAGTTTGACTAATTCACAAAACATGGAAGTGAAATATTTCATATCTATCTCATTTCTACCTATATATTTTATTTTTAATAGGGAAGGAGAAAGGAAAATCAAGAAAAATGGATTGATCGGGCTTTTATGCTTTTACATTTATGTCATAAAATTTATCTTTACCCATACTTATTATAAAACCAAGATAAAGAAATGAAGCAACAAAAGAAGAAAAAAATTCTCCTTTTAGGAAACAGCTTTAATTTTCACTGGTTTTCTTCCTTAATTCCATCAAGACTTCACGGTATGGTAGTGTCTGAAGAACAAGAGAATATCAGATTTTAGGTCACTGGACTATTATTTAATGGAGAGAAAATGTAATTTTGAAGAGAAAACAGTATACTAATCTGGTAATGACAAATGTTACTGGAAAACAGTAAGTTTTGTACTGTCTGTAACAAAATGGAGAGCACATCATTTGAGCTCCTCAAGACTGAATCAAATTACTCCTTTAACACTGGTGAATAGTTTGGAGACTTAAAGACAAAGCAACATCAATTGGTATAAGCTACCTATGATGCTTTAAGTTGTTCATTTTTATGTCAGTAATGATATTTCTTAATGGCTGTAACTGACTTTATTTGGTGAACAAATATTAACTGAGCTAGCAACAATGGTTCTATGATTTAATTCCAAGCATAAGTTGCTCAATTATGGTTGGCTAAAATGGCTATAAATGTATATATCCATGGCTAAATCAGACCTGGCACTAAAAATTTCATACTGATTAACTTGAGTTTGTCCTTTTATCATGTGTTCATTAGTCCTAGAATTGTTATTCATATATTGAGCCATAGAATTGAGTCAACCGTGATTTTACTTAATGTAATTTTATGTATTCTAAAGTCATCTATTGTCTTTGAGTATATAGTATCTTTTAGTATCAAAAAAAAATGGATAAAGAAATTAAAGATCGCCAGCAAACCACCAGAAGCTAGGGAGAGGCAAGGAAGGATTGATTTTCCTCCTACAAATTTCAAAGGGAACGTGGCCCTGGCAACACCTTGATTTTGGACTTCTAACCTCCATTTGTCTTACAAATACATTTGTAAGACAATACATTTCTGTTGTTTTAAAACACACACACAGAAAGTGGACACAGATTCTGAATTGTGGTAAAACAGAACATAACTGTGGTAAAACAGAATTTAAAAAGTAAAATAAAACCAGTGAGTCAACATGGTAATTAAATAAATGGTTGATGCTGAGTGTGTATAACCACAAATGAAAGTGAAGACTCAGCATCTATTCTCAAATAAACTTTTATTTTTAGATGGCAGGCAGAATATAAATGCATGAAACATATTTAGTATAAATATATTTAATGTAAATATATTTATACTACATGAATATATAAATGCATGAAATATATTTAGCATTTATAAAATTACAAATGTGTGAGTTAATTGGATACAAATTTAGTAGGGACATTGCTGATGAAACTGAATAGGGTTAATCAGTCATAGTTTCTATATGAGGCCACATTGATGATTCTTTTTCAATTGTATTGTGACAAGATTTTCAAGAAGAAAATTTTTAAGTAATATCTTTTGTGGCTACATAAATATAAGATCTAAAGATAAAGGTATTCCTGCTAAAGCTTTTGATGATTAAATTTGTATCAGCTTCTCTCTCTCTCTCTGTGTATATATATATATATATATATATATATATACATACACAGAACCCTACTTTACTGCTATTTCTTCACCTTCTTATGATCATTCACATTTATATTCTAATTAGGAAAACACAATTAACATCAATATCTAATATGAGAGATTAGTAAAATAATATAATGCTCTGTGTACTTCCTTTTCCTCTTTTAAGACCAGTGAATATGTTGCCTCTGTGAGTAGGAATATAGGCTTCTTATAACTTATAGGTACATCTTTCCAGAAATTGCCCTTGGTTAAAACGAAGCTATCTTGCCCAAGACACAACACTTACCCCAAGAAAAACCTGTATCCAGTGACAGGCCAATAGTGAGGAACAATGCTTGGCCATTTGTCTTGGTTGAGAACAATTCCAAAGTACTGATCTTTCTCCAGAGGTCACTGTGGGATGGGCTGAGGGTGCTGCTGTAACTGCTTTACAATTCAGCTTTTCTTGCTGGCCTGTCCTCCTCCTTCACAGGTGTTGCTCCTGAGAGCATTCCCCAAAATACCTGTGGCATTCAACTCCTCTCCATCTCAGAGTCTGTATCCAGGGAATCTGACTTAAGATTAAATGAAGGTAGTCTATTATCATACTTACAATTTGAATATTTGAGAAATAGATAGAACTCCTTCTTTGTGTACAATATTTGGGGAAAGAAACAAAAGGTTTTCAGTTTTGGAAATAATATGCATATATATTTTTAATGATTAGAGTTGGTATGTGGACACATGGGAGCCAAGGGAGAAGTAAAACGACATGAAGAGTCCTGACTCCTATCTCTAGATATTTGGCATCTCTCCTACTTTATTTTATTTTATTTTATATTTTATTTTTTAAGTGAAATGAAAATGTATTGAATGGACACTGGCATACTTCATAGAATTGAAGGAAGAACTGTAGGCATCAGTGCATTTCTGAAATACTGAAACTTGATACTCTCAGGATGGTCTCTGCTGTCTCTCTCTCTCTCTGATTTTCTTCTTTTGCAGCTTCATGCTTTCTGTGTGGTGGGGAAATGTGCTCTGGGGTTATATCCATACAGCTCTATGACCATAGAAAAACAAGGTATCTCTACCCCACTCCACATGCATGGACACGCAATACCTCCAACCCCATTATACAGGTACATTAATTCCAGTTAAAAATCAGGAAAATGATTCCAGATGTCCTTTCTTGGATTGTTATGTCCACCTCTGGATAAATCTTTTGAAGCTAGTTTATAGATTTTGAGTCTTCCAACTTAGGTCACATGCCTGGGGTCAGGGATTACATTCTGTCACCAGAAGAAGAGAGAAGGAGTGCTGGGCAGACAAAGAGAGTAGACACCACAATAACTGAAATGAACATGTTGATTAGAATAATTTGAATAACTGCTTTAGTTCTCTATTTTTTTCTTCCCTCTGGGCAGAGGTATAAGAAATAATTTAAGTATGTACAAGCTTTGGCATTCACAAGGGCAAGGCAAGAGGGAGGTGGGCATGAAGAGAGGCCTAGTGAATCTTTGGGAACCAATTTAATTTCAAAAATGTTGTAAAAATTGCCAGTACTTTAATGTTTATTCAAGTATTTGCAATATTTTACAATTTTAAATTACATTAAATAAGACCTTACTATTTTTATGTTTATAAAAATAGACCATGGGTTTGTAAAGGTTTAGAAAAGTGATGTAACAGGACTTGTTCTGCTGAAGAAACATAAACTATGAAATTGATCCCAAAATAATGTTTAGAAGTAAATTTGCTAAATGTCAGCAATGAACAAGGTTTAACTTTCCACTTACTTACCACCCCATGTCTAGTGAATACTCAGTAAATCTTTTGGATATTGCTTAATGAACTCTCTAATGTCTCACTGAACTTTAGATAGCCTCTCCACTCCCTTTCTTGCCTTTTGTCCTTATCACTTCATTACTAAGAAGGACAGAAAGCACAATATTAGCAGCATCCCCAACAGATGTGATTTTCAATTTTTTTTTCAATGGAAGAATATTCCTTGATCTTCTCTGTGAAATTTCCAGTACTACCAATTTAACTTTTACTTGTTGAAGACATAAACTAAGGGAAGGACTTTAATGAGACAATCAATCTCCTTTAATATTTAATAAAATTTTGTGCCTGTGGACTGTGCTTGTTCATGCATGCACATATATTGAAAGAATTTCCAAGGCATCTGTGAATCAAAAATATGTTAAAATGGCAGTAAAGGGTGTGGGAAACAAAAAGTTATTGCCTATTTAAATAAAAATATTTTAGCAATTTTAACACTTAAGACCTAGTTCATTCCATTGGAGATCTACTATATACACTGCATAATACTAGTAACACTATTTGCAAAGATATATCAAGGACTTGCTCAGAGCTGAGCTCTGTTCTGAGCACATTCCATACATTACCTAATTTAATCATCCCCATACTACAGTTGAGAATATTGCAGCTTAGAACAGTAAGACTTACCCAGAGTCATATAAGTGAATGAAAGAATTCATAGTCATTTCTGGTTCTAAAACCCATTTTTTTGGGGGGGGCAGGAATAAGGTAGGCACTAAAAAAAGTGAATTGAATTAGATTAAAATTTTGGTATAAGAAATATGTGATAAAAGATAAATGAAACATATTTACCATTTATTAAACTGTCCTTCAAGTAAGTAACTTATAATATCCCTTCTGCCCCTCTCGATCCCATAATTTTTTTTCTAATAGTTTTTAAAATATGTGATAAGGGATTGCTCTCTTTAAGCTTCACTTATTTATTCAAAAAATTATCAAACTACCATTGTATGCCAGGCATTGTATTGTGAATTCAATGGGGGCATAAAGAAGACATTGTCTTTGTCTTTTGAGGACCTCCGTTCAAGCAAGAGAAACAAACAATAAACAATTTTAAAATAAACAAACCTCATAGCTTTAGCTATATTGTTCAAGGAAGCCCTGTCCTTTTTATTATTTAAAACTAATTATTAAATTGCACTAAACTTACCAAATGAATTCTTCAGTTTCTAAGGGATTGTATGCATTTTTTAAAAAGGAAGGATTTTGAATGTATAAATTCTAAAATCATTTCATAAATATCTGTTCAATACTTTAGACAGAAAGTGAACTATGTAGTTCATTTTGTTCAATCTTTTCTTTTTAAAAATGAGGAAACAGGGTTCCTTATTAGTTAAAAGACTTGGGAATTACATAACCAGAACTGGGACTAAAAGCCAAGTGTCGGGGCTTCCCTGGTGGTGCAGTGGTTGAGAATCTGCCTGCTAATGCAGGGGACATGGGTTCGAGCCCTGGTCTGGGAGGTTCCCACATGCCGTGGAGCAACTAGGCCCATGAGCCACAACTACTGAGCCTGCACGTCTGGAGCCTGTGCTCCACAACAAGAGAGGCCGCGATAGTGAGAGGCCCGCACACCGCAATGAAGAGTGGCCCCCGCTTGCCACAACTAGATAAAGCCCTCGCACAGAAATGAAGACCCAACACAGCAAAAATAAATAAAATAAATTAATAAACTCCTACCCCCAACATCTTCTTTAAAAAAAAAAAAAAGCCATGTGTCATGTATTCTGGGCTAATGTTTATTCTGTGACACAGCAGAGTCTTTGTCTAAGGTCTTACGGAATTGGGGAGTTCTGAAAGGAAGCTGGGCTTTGCCTAATGAAAAGCAAAGGAAAGAATGAGTGAAAATAATTTTTCATTGGCTTTTCCTTCTATTCCTTTAAGTGTCTTGGGAATTTTTTTTAGAACCCGTGTGCTTCTCCAGGTACATGGAGTTCCAAAGAGAATGGTCTGGGATTTACCACAATGGAAATGATGTCTTAGAGAAAAAACTAGAGCCATCAAATTGCAGAAAAGAAAAAAGAAATAACTTTAAAGTCATATAATGCATTGCCCTCTTTTATGTCTAAGAAAATCAATATGCAGAGAGAGAATGAATGATCCTCTACAAATTTAGGCTAACTCTAAGGACTTTTATGAGTGCTTTTATTGTGACAAACATAGTCCAATGTTTGATGTAAATAGATACTTAATGAATGTTGAAAAATGGATGGACTGTTAAATATTGGAATGATAAAAATTTCCTTAAGTTAAAATTTAAAAACAAAAAAGATCAAAGTTTTCATGTATTATAATGTCTCAGAGTGGTTCTTACCTGAGGTACAAAGAATAAATGTAATACTTCTTACAGAATTTTTTATATTATTCTTTGTTTCTTATTATTCTGTTTTCCTTTTGGGTTTATATAAACCTTGGTCAACCTAAGTTTTTATGGAACATCTGTAGTATACCTATACGTACAATGATTAATCTTAACCATTTCCTGATTTTCTGCAATGAATTCTATTCCTAAGCCACTGCTATGCTTATATTCTCTTGTCTGATAGAAACATTTCCTAATGTGGCATATTTAAATGTAGAGGAACAAATTTAGAACTTTTGTTGATTTAATATTCAACATGGGGATTAATGAAGTCATAAATTAGAATGGAATTTGGGCAAGTAGCTGTTCCTATGTTCTAAATTTTCACTTATATAGACACATGTACACATATACACACACATGGCACATGTAGTTTATGCCAATTTTACCTTATCTAGCTATTTTCGCTCACATTTCTTTTCAAACGGTTTGGCTCAAGAAAATTGCTTTTAAGTGATGTCAGAGTAATGAAGCATGAAGGATATTTAAAAGAAGAGCAGAGTAAGAACACTGAAGACCAAAAAATAAAATAGTCATCCTACTGGATAAAAAGTGCACAAAGATATTTGGTAATTTTATGTATTGATGTCCTTAATAAAACATTTTAGGACTGAATTTCCTGAGTAAGTTTGTAATACGTGGTGTTTTGCTCCCATGTTGTTCCTGACCAAGTGGTTTCAAGGGTTCTTAGAAACCACTCTAGGGCACTCTCTTGCACCAGTTTTGTCTTAAAGTATACGAATACACGAAGAGAAGGTATGAGCAGGGCTTAAGTACAGTCAATAAAAGTTTAAAGATTTGATAATGGCACACAGAGATGTCTCTCAAGTGGCCTTTTTTTTTTTTTAATGAATGTTATTAAGAGCCAAAGCAGAGTCAAGGAGATAATGATACAAGAGCATGGCATGAACACTACAGCCCAAGAGAGCCATAGGTTTTATGTTAGATGTAAAGGAGTACACAGAAGCTTGTGACAAGCAAGGAAATGAGCCTAATGACATACAAGAACAAGTGATAGAGATTTGACACATGAAATAATAAACCATTGCAACTTAGCCTCCCCTACATTTTTTTTTTAATGAATGTTATTTAGAGCCAAAGCAGAGTCAAGGAGGTAATGATACAAGAGCATGGCATGAACACTACAGCCCAAGAGAGCCATAGGTTTTATGTTAGATGTAAAGGAGTACACAGAAGCTTGTGACAAGCAAGGAAATGAGCCTAATGACATACAAGAACAAGTGATAGAGATTTGACACATGAAATGATAAACCATTGCAACTTAGCCTCCCCTACATTTTTTTTTAATGAATGTTATTTAGAGCCAAAGCAGAGTCAAGGAGGTAATGACACAAGAGCGTGGCCTGAACACTACAGCCCAAGAGAGCCATAGGTTTTATGTTAGATGTAAAGGAGTACACAGAAGCTTGTGACAAGCAAGGAAATGAGCCTAATGACATACAAGAACAAGTGATAGAGATTTGACACATGAAATGATAAACCATTGCAACTTAGCCTCCCCTACATTTTTTTTTTAATGAATGTTATTTAGAGCCAAAGCAGAGTCAAGGAGGTAATGACACAAGAGCGTGGCCTGAACACTACAGCCCACGAGAACATCATGCTACCTATGGTGCTACTGTAGCACCATCGTGCTACACTGACAGTGAATGTTTGAGGGCCTCATGGCTTAGCTAACAGGTTTTAGTGGTAAAAATTCAGTGAAGTTCAAAAATAGATAAATTGTGGTTAAGGTAAGGAGTGTGTGGTCACAAATCAAGGCAAATATGTTTAGGACAAAAAAGAGGTTTACTCAGCTACCCTGGCCTTGTAAGCATGTGGTATGCTCCTGCCAAGCCTTGTTTTAAAAGTAATCAGAGAAATATTTCTTTTGAATTTAAAGAAGATGCACCAGAAAAGCCAGTATATTCCAGTTATGTTGCTAGCCAAACTGGGGTGGCTTTCATGTGGCATTTTGTGGCTTTTGAAAATACAGTCAAGTAAGTGCCCATTCACAAATGTTGTTAAAAAGCTCAACCTATCACAGTTGAAAAATCTATTTAAAGGAAAAGAAACAACAAAAAAACCTGATGTTGAACAACCCACATACTGATTTAATATTTGTGACAGCTCTTAGAACCTGTTAACATTGCCACTTTATCTTAGCTTTCCTCAGAGTGGGTATATAATATTAGCTCTGTGTTGTGGCCTGATGATGAAAACTGTGATAAGTTTTGGGGTCTCTTAAACCTTAAAAGATAAATCCAATCTTTATTGTCTTAAAAAAAAAAAGTCTAAAGCAAGTGGGAAAAAGCCATATGGTACTCCAAACCACAAGGGAAATTATACTTCTTTATATGAAGCATTCCCACTAGAAAAAAGGGTAACCCTTCTGTTTATCATTATATTTTATGAGGTAACTTCAATGAAATCATGGAAGCATTATCACACGAACAGCAAAGGATAAAATCTCTTTTGCCAGGGTCCTCAAAGGATAGGAAATTTGGAATATGGCACAATTGGAACTTATTTTCCACACTGCAGATGAGGTTCAAGATGTGGTGTGGGTGAGTGACAGAAGGCTTCTTGCCATCAAAGAAGATGGTCAGCGTTTTCAAAACTTTCATGTGGGACATGAGGGTGTATTTTATGGGCCCAATACAGGAACTAAAATGTACTTTTAATACAGTTTACATTGATATTTTATGTGGGAAGAGTTTGTTGACTCAAATGTTCCAATGTGTGAAGGAAGTATCAGCAAACATGCACAGGGAACTCACTAAAAAAATTACATTTTTAGAGGAAAATTGATGAAGTCATAGCAAGGGTATTTTCCATCAGATGAAAACTACCAGTGCTGTCTATTCATTTCCTTTGGAAAATAGAAGATCAAAGAAAATATTTTAATAGAGTGTTTCTTTTCAAATACAACAAAGGTTTTTTTTGCAGTAATAATGTCTCTTTCTCCTTTCCATATGCTCATTTATGCCCTCATCAAATATGTGCTATGTGACACACACTGCGCCATATTATAGTAACAGCAGTCAGCATTTACACAGCCTTTATTATGCCACTTAGCAAGATAAGTGCTCCATGCCAATCTATAGCCACAAGAAAACTGAGGGAAGTGTTCATGTTTTACAGCTGAGGAATGTACAACTTAGCGAGGTTTTGGAAGTGATTTTAAGACTTATTATGGAACCAATATTTGAATTCAGGATATTGATTTCATAGCCCAAACCTTGATGACTTCCCTCCCCATAAATAACTTGTGTCTCAAGAGAGACAGAGATTATTATTCAGTCATCAAAGACATGGAACATTTATAGGTAATTCACAAGGAAATAAAAGGAAAGTGCTTTGAAATCCATAAAAAAAGGGACATGATAAAATCCGGCATGCCAGAGTCACTTTATTAATTATCATTTTTAAAAATAATAACTTGTATTAGGCAATTCACTATATCAATATACTACATGCACTAAAGCAAATAATTTATTTTCCACTTCCTTCTACAGCTGTACTGAAATGCACAATGTGGTATGACTGACTCTTTGATTTGAGCAGAACCTGTATAAGTACACCACTTGAATGGCTACAGAGCATAAATATTTAATTTCCTCACTTTTAAGCAAATAAAGCTCTATGTACATAAAAATTAATTTACCCAGCACGAAAACCAGTTTTAAATATGAAATAAAAATAAGTCCCTGGATTGAAATAATTATAAACTGACCAAAAAAGGTTTTCATCTAAATTGCAACCATAAAAATGTTGCACAGGTGAAGTAGTGACTTCATCTGAGAAAGAACTAAGTATTTAGGATCGAAGTTACATTAATTATCACTTATTGTGAGCAGTTACCTTGAAGGTTCATACATTTTTACCTAGGAAAACTTTTTGTCTCTCTAAATCACCCTTTAACCAGACTCCAGTAGCATTGTCTCCTCATCTTCAGTTTTTAAGTGACAATTCTCTATAGAAAACAATGTCCCGAATAAATTATTCCATTATCTTATAAAAACTCTTTGTTCTTTAGAATTTGGAACCTAAATAAATTTTTTGAGAATTAGAGGGAAAAAAACCTTTCTGTTTCCTAAAAAAAAATTGTGAGCTGTTTCATCATTGCTTATGAGAATGCAGAGTTGTACATTCATCTTGACAAATATATTGACAATTTCTTAAAAACTAAACATTCTCTTGCCATATGATCCAGCAATTGTACTCCTTGGTATTTATCAAAAGATGTTGAAAAATTATGTCCACAAAAAAACTCCTGCACACAAATGTTTATAGCAGTTTTATTCATAATTACTAAAACCTGGAAGTGAACAAGATGTCCTTCAATAGGTGAATGGATAAACTGTGGTACATTCACACAATGGAATATTATTCAACAATAAAAAGAAATGAGATATGAAGCCACAAAAAGACATGGAGCATATTTAAACACATATTGCTAAGTGAAAGAAGACAACCTGATGGCTACATATTGTATGATCCCAATTATGTGACAGGGTAGAAAAGGCAAAACTACAAACACAGCAAAAAGATCCGTGGCTGACTGAGGGTCTGGGGAAGGGAGGTAATGATAAATGGGTAAAACACAGAGGACTTTTCAGGCATTAAAGCTATTCTGTGTGATACTTTAACAGCAGATACATGTTATTATACATTTGTCACACCCATAGAATGTATAACAGAAATAGTGAATCTTAAGGTAAACTATGGATTTTAGTTAATAATGATGTATCAATATTGGCTCATCAATTTTAATAAATGTAGCACACCAACGTTAAGATGTTAATGATAGGAGAAACAGGAGGTGGGGAAGAGGAATATATGGGAACTCTATACTTTTTGCTCAAGCTTTCTGGAAACATGAAACTGTTCAAGAAAATAAAGTCTGCTAAAAAATTGTAATGGAAGAAACAAAGGTTTGATCTCAAAAAATATACAGTTAATCATTTGAACACGGGTCAAATCAGTTGTATAAGATATGATTCAATAGAAGTCTGCTGTGAATAAAATCTGTTAAAATTAAGAAACTTCCCACAAGGCTAAGGAAAAAAAAAAAAAAAAAGACAGGAAAATGCATGTTCCCTTTACGGTTTCTGTATGGTTAAGCAAAAGTAAAGTTGAGTGTGCATTACACTTAGGATTGAAATAAACATTCCAAGGGGATATTTTGTCTTTTAATTGTGATATCTATTCAAAATGTAATTTCTTACTTTAGTTATTTGATTTATAGCACTAAAATTTTGAGTATTTTTTTGAAAGTGGAATGATTCACAATATTTTTTAATAGATTGAAGTAAAATTTGGTAGTGGTATTAACTGGAACTTATATTTTGGTAAAGGTAAAAACATACAATGAGAAATAAAGTCTAATAATTACTGAACATTATCCATGTTCCAGATATTGTGAATATCTCATTTACTCTTAGTTGGGTTAAGTACCTATTGGGTTGTGTTACTACATCTTCCTTTTCAAAGATGTGGAAAAAAAGCTTAGAGAAGTTAAGTAGTAACTTGTTCAGTGTCACAAGGTTCATAATTGATGCAGTTGGAAAGTCAACCCAGGGAATTTGACACAGTCCCTATTCTTAAAAATAATTTCCAGTGTTGTTATAGAAATACTGCAGAAATAAAAATGTTATTATCATTTAGCAATGCAAGCATTCATTTCTACTGCACAAACAATATAAAGATCTAAATTCAAAAATCACCTCTGTATCACAAAAATATCACTAAGAAGATATGTCATAGAGAACGAACGTATGGATACCAAGGGTGAAAGTGGGGGTGAATTAGGAGATTGGGATTGACATATATACACTATTGATACTATGTATAAAATAGATAACTAATGAAAACCTACTGTATAGCACAGGGAACTCTACTCAGTGCTCTGTGGTGACCTAAATGAGAAGGAAATCCAAAAAAGAGGGGATATATGTATACATATAGCTGATTCACTTTGCTGTGCAGTATTAATTAACACAATATTGTAAAGCAACTATACTCCAATTTAAAAAACTAAACAAGAAAAAAATATATGAACTGTATAGAAATACATATATACCAAAACCTAGCTTCCAAAAATGTAGCTATTATGTAAGTCATAGAGCAAAAATCTCATGGTTGATTTGCCAGTATGCATGGGCTAATATGATCATCCAGTAAATAAAAAAAATTCATTTAGTATTTAATGTTAACTGTAAATATGCCTAATAAGTGGTAAACACATTTAACTAATAATTAAAACACATTTTAAGTGATTAAGAATTTCTTTGAGTTATAAAGTAATATAGTCTGATAATGCCAAGTATCACATTTATATGATGGTTACGTGTGTGAAAAATCTAGTTAACAAGCCACATTGATAAATTATAGGATAATATATGTCTGCCTGTAACTCATGGAATTTCCATATTCAGACTATTAATTTAATGCAGTTATTTTTAGCAGTTGTAAATTACTTTGTTATTTAGACATGTATTAACTTCATTATGTGATTTAGATAATTTAATGCTCTGAAAAATTTTTAATGAGAACACTATAATTACATATTCGAACATGAGGCAGTTTCTTTTTAAAATATTTGTACACACTTGTATTTAAAATAGATAACCAACAACCCTGAGGGTTGTCTTTTCATCTTGTTTATGGTTTCCTTTGCTGTGCAAAAGGTTTTAAGTTTCAATAGGTCCAGTTTTCTATTTTTGTTTTTTATTTCCATTTCTCTATGAGGTGGGTCAAACAGGATCTTGCTATGATTTATGTCATAGAGTGTTCATGGAGTATTCTAATTTCATTCTTTTACCTGCAGCTGTCCAGTTTTTCCAGCACAACTTGTTGAAGAGGCTGTCTTTTCTCCATTGTATATTCTTGCCTTCTTTATCAAAGATAAGGTGACCATATGTGTGTGGGTTTATTTCTGGGCTTTCTATCCTGTTCCATTGATCTATATTTCTGTTTTTGTGCCACTACCATACTCTCTTGATTACTCTATCTTTGTAGTATAATCTGAAGTCTGGAAACTGATTCCTCCAGCTCCATTTTTCTTTCTCAAGATTGCTTTGACTATTTGGGGTCTTTTTTGTTTCCATACAAGTTGTGAAATTTTTTGTTCTAGTTCTGTGAAAAATGCCATTGGTAGTTTGATGGAGATTACATTGAAACTGTAGATTGCTTTGGGTAGTATAGTCATTTTCACAATGTTGATTCTTCCAACCCAAGAACATAACAGAACTCTCCATCTGTTTGTATCATCTTTAATTTCTTTCATCAGTGTCTTATAGTTTTCTGTATACAGGTCTTTTGTTGCCTTAGGTAGGTTTATTCCTAGGTATTTTATTATTTTTGTTGCAATGGTAAATGGGAGTGTTTCCTTAACTTCTCTTTCAGATTTTTCACCATTAGTGTATAGGAATGCAAGAGATTTCTGTGCATTAATTTTGTATCCTGCTATATTACCAAATTCATTGATTAGCTATAGTTGTTTTCTGGTAGCATGTTTAGGATTCTCTATGTATAATATCATGGCATCAGCAAACAGTGAGAATTTTACTTCTTCTTTACCCCTTTGGATTCCTTTTATTTCTTTTTCTTCTCTGATCACTGTGGCTAAAACTCCAAAACTATGTTGAATAATAGTGGTGAGAATGGGCAACCTTGTCTTGTTCCTGATCTTAGTGGAAATGGTTTCAGTTTTTCACCATTGAGAACAATGTTGGCTGTGGGTTTGTTATATATGGCCTTTATTATGTCGAGGCCAGTTCCCTCTATGCCTGTTTTCTCAACGGTTTTTATCATAAATGGGTGTTGAATTTTATCAAAAGCTTTTTCTGCACCTATTGAGATGATCATATGGTTTTTCTCCTCAATTTGTTAATACGGTTTATCTCATTGTTTGATTTGTGTATATTGAAGAATCCTTGCATTCCTGGGATAAACCCCAATTGATCACGTTTTATGATCCTTTTAATGTGCTGTTGGATTCTGTTTGCTAGTATTTTGTTGAGGATTTTTTGAATCTATATTCATCAGTGATATTGGCCTGTAGTTTTCTTTCTTTGTGACATCTTTGTCTGGTTTTGGTATCAGGGTGATGGTGGCCTCGTAGAATGAGTTGGTGAGTATTCCTCCCTCTGCTATGTTTTGGAAGAGTTTGAGAAGGATAGGTGTTAGCTCTTCTCTAAATGTTTGATAGAATTCGTCTATGAAGCCATCTGGTCCTGGGCTTTTGTTTGTTGGAAGATTTTTAATCACAGTCTCAATTTCAGTGCTTGTGATTTGTCTGTTTATATTTTCTGTTTCTTCCTGGTTCAGTCTCCGAAGCTTGTGCTTTTCTAAGAATTTGTCCATTTCTTCCAGGATGTCCATTTTATTGGCATATAGTTGCTTGTAGTAATCTCTCATGATCCCTTCTATTTCTGCAGGGTCAGTTGTTACTTCTCCTTTTTCATTTCTAATTCAGTTGATTGGAATCTTTTTCCATTTTTTCTTAATGAGTCTGGTTAATCGTTTATCAATTTTGTTTATCTTCTCAAAGAACCATCTTTTAAATTTATTGAACTTTCCTATTGTTTCCTTCCTTTCTTTTTCATTTATTTCGTATCTGATCTTTACGATTTCTTTCCTTCTGCTAACATTGGGGTTTTTTTTTTAATTCTTCCAACTTTAATTGCTTTAGGTGTAAGGTTAGGTTGTTTATTCGAGCTGTTTCTTGTTTCTTGAGGTAGGATTGTATTGGTGTACACTTCCCTCTTGGAACTGCTTTATCTGCATCCCATACGTTTTGGATCATTGTGTTTTCATTGTCATTTTTTTCTAAGTATTTTTTGATTTCCTTTTTGAGTTCTTCAGTGATCTCTTGGTTATTAAGTAGTGTATTGTTTAGTCTTGATATGTTTGTATTTTTTACAGGTTTTTCCTGTAGTTGATATCTAGTTTCATAGCATTGTTGTCGGAAAAGATACTTGATACAATTGCAATTTTCTTAAATTTACCAAGGCTTGATGTGTGACCCAAGATTTGGTCTATCCTGGAGAAATTTCCATGGGCACTTGAGAAGAAAGTGTATTCTGTTGTTTTTGGATGCAATGTCCTATAAATATCAATTAAGTCCATCTTCTTTAATGTATCATTTAAAGCTTCTGTTTCCTTATTTTCATGTTGGATGATCTGTCCATTGGTGAAAATGGGATGTTAAAGTCCCCTACTATGATTGTGTTATTGTCGTTTTCCCCTTTTATGGCTGTTAGCATTTGCCTTATGTATTGAGGTGCTCCTATGTTGGGTACATTAATATTTACAATTGTTATATCTTCTTCTTGGATTGATCCCTTCATCATTATGTAGTCTCCTTCTTTGTCTCTCATAATATTCTTTATTTTAAAGTCTATATTTTCTCATTTGAGAATTGCTACTCAAACTTTTTTTGATTTCCACTTGCATGGAATATCCTTTTCCATCCCCTCACTTTCAGTCTGTATGTGTCTCTAGGTATGAAGTGGGTCTCTTGTAGACAGCATATATATGGGTCTCAGTTTTGTATCCATTCAGCCAGTCTATGTCTGTTGGTTGGAGCATTTAGTCCATTTACATTTAAGGTAATTATTGATATGTATGTTTCTGTTACCATTTATTAATTGTTTGGGGTTTGTTATTGTAAGTCTTTTCCTTCTCTTGTGTTTCCTGCCAGAGAAGTTCCTTTAGCATTTGTTGTAAAGCTGGTTTGGTGGTGCTGAATTCTCTTAGCTTTTGCTTGTGTGTAAAGGTTTTAATTTCTCTGTTGAACCTGAATGAGATCCTTGCTGGGTAGAGTATCTTGGTTGTAGTTTTTTCCCTTTCATCACTTTAAATATGTCCTACCACTCCCTCTGGCTTTCAGGGTTTCTGCTGAACTATCAGCTGTTAACCTTTTGGGGATTCCCTTGTATGTTATTTTTTGGTTTTCCCTTGTTGCTTTTAATATTTTCCCTTGTCTTTAATGTTTGATAGTTTGATTAATATATGTCTTGGCGTGTTTCTCCTTGGACTTATCCTGTATGGGACTCTCTGAGCTTCCTGGACTTGATTGACTATTTCCTTTCCCATATTAGGCAAGTTTTCATCTATAATCTCTTCAAGTATTTTCTCAGTCCCTTTCTTTTTCCCTTCTTTTTCTAGGACCCCTATAATTCAAATGTTGGTGTGTTTAATGTTTTCCCAGAGGTCGTTGAGACTGTCCTCAGGTCTTTTAATTCTTTTTCTTTATTCTGCTCTGTGGTAGTTTTTTCTGCTATTTTATCTTCCAGATCAGTTATCCATTCTTCTGCCTCAGTTATTCTGCTATTTATTCCTTCTAGAGAAATTTTAATTTCATTAATTGTGTTGTTAATAATTGTTGGTTTGCTCTTTAGTTCTTCTACTTCCATGTTGAGCATTTCTTGTATTTTCTCCATTCGATTTCCAAGATTTTGGATCATCTTTACTATCATTACTGTGAATTCTTTTTCAAGTAGATTGCCTATTTCCTCTTCATTTATTTGGTCTGGTGGATTTTTACCTTGCTCCTTCATCTGCTGTGTGCTTCTCTGTCTTCTCATTTTGCTTAACTTTCTGTGTTTGTGGTCTCCTTTCTTCAGGCTGCAGGTTTGTAGTTTCTGCTGTTTTTGGTGTCTGCCCCCAGTGGCTAAGTTTGGTTCACTGGGCTGTGTAGGCTTCCTGGTGGAGGGGACTAGTGCCTGTGTTCTAGTGGATGAGGCTGTATCTTGTCTTTCTGTTGGGCAGGTCCACATCCGGTGGTGTGCTTTAGGGTGTCGGTGACCTTATTATGGTTTTAGGCATCCTCTCTGCCAATGCGTGGGGTTGTATTCCTGTCTTGCTAGTTGTTTGGCATAGGGTGTCCAGCACTGTAACTTGCTGGTCGTTGAGTGGAGCTGGATCTTTGGGTAGAAATGGGGATCTCTGGGAGAGCTTTCGCCACTTGATATTACATGAAGCTGGGAGGTCTCTAGTGGACCAGTGTCCTGTACTCGGCTCTCTCACCTCAGAGGCACAGGTCTGACACCTGGCCAGAGCACCAAGACCCTGTCAATCACATGGCTCCGAAGTAAAGTGTGGAAAAAAGAAAGAAAGAAAAAATAAATAAAATAAAGTTTAGAATTAAAAATATTTATTAAAAATTAAAAAAATAAGATGAAAAGAAAGAGAGCAGAGAGCAACAAAACCAAAAACCACATGTACAAATGATAACAGGCAGTAAAAACTATCCAAAAAAAGAAGAAAAAAAAAATGGACAGACCAGAACCCTAGGACAAATGTGAAAGCAAAGCTCTACAGACAAAATCACACACAGAAGCATACACATATGCAGTCACAAAAAGAGAAAAAGAAAAACATATATATATTGTTGCTTCCAAAATGCACCACCTCAATATTGGTATGATTCGTTTTCTATTCAGGTATTCCACAGATGCAGGGTACATCAAGTTGATTGTGGAGATTTAATTTGCTGCTCCTGAGGCTGCTGGGAGAAATTTCCCTTTCTCTTCTTTGTCCACTCAGCTCCTGGGGTTCAGCTTTGGATTTGGCCCCATCTCTGCCTTTAGGTCACCTGAGGGCATCTTTTCTTTGCTCAGAAAGATTGGTTAAAGTAACAGCTGTTTACGGGGCTCTGGCTCACTCAGGCCAGGGGGAGGGAGGAGTACAGAATGCGGGGCGAGCCAGCAGCAGCAGAGGCCGGCATTACGTTGCAAAAGCCTGAGGCATGATGTGTGTTCTTCCAGGGAAGTTGTCCCTGGATCATGGGTACCCTGGCAGTGGCGGGCTGCAGAGGCTCCCAGGAGGTGAGGTGTGGATAGTGATCTGTGCTTGCACACAGGCTTCTTGCTGGCTACAGCAGCAGCCTTAGTGTCTCATGCCTGTCTCCAGTGTCCGTTATGATAGCCGCGGCTCGCACCCATGTCTGGAGCTCATTTAGGCAGTGCTCTGAATGCCTTCTCCTCGCACACCCTAAAACAATGGTCTCTTACCTCTTAGGCACGTCCAGACATTTTCCTGGACACCTTCCCGGCTAGCTGTGGCGCACTAGCCCCCTTCAGGCTGTGTTCACTCAGCCAACCCATTCCTCTCCCTGTGATCTGACCTCTGAAGCCAGAGCCTCACCTCCCAGCCCCTGCCGGCCCCAGTGGGTGAGCAGACAAGCCTCTCAGGCTGGTGAGTGCTGGTCGGCACCAATCATTTGTGCGGGAATCTCTCTGCTTTGTGCTCTGCATTGCTGTTGCTGCGCTCTCCTCCATGGCTCCGAAGCTTCCCCCCGCCACCCCCTGTCTCCGAAGGGGCTTCCAAGTGTGTGGAAACTTTTCCTCCTTCACAGCTCACTTCCAGAGGTGTAGGTCCCATCCCTATTCTTTTGTCTCTGTTTTTTCTTTTTTTTTTTTTTTGCCCTACCCTGGTACATGGGGAGTTTCTTGCCTTTTGGGAAGTCTGAGGTCTTCTGCCAGCGTTCAGTAGGTGTTCTGTAGGATTTGTTCCACATGTAGTTGTATTTCTGATGTGAGGAGGAAGGTGATCTCCACGTCTTACTCCTCCACCATCTTGAATGTCTCTGATAGACATTTACACTTTTTCTAAAGTCTTCCAGACAATGTCATAAATATATCTTTTGTTATATTTATTTTTTAAATAATCTTAGCATAAAATTTTGTTTCCCAAACATTATATTTGATTTGTTGGATTTTTAGCTTCTTGGAAATATTAACACAACAACAACAACAAAACATTATCACAAATTTGCATCATTAGATATATTGAATCAGACAGTTTGAGATAGATAGATAACTACAGAGAAAGAGAGAGTGAGAGAGAAAAAAGTGCTTTGTTGGCTCAGCTATATATAGATGATAGCAGACAAGTTTTCAAATCTAGCTCAATTGGTTGCTGGCCGGTTCCGTTTGAACAAATTTCTCTATGTTTTAGTTGCTTTATCTGTGAAATGGGGAAAATAATAATTCTGCATAGCTTGCACCATATAGGTTTTAAATACAGTAATGGATATAAGTACCTGTTACAGTGTTTGGAACAGAAGAAATGTAATAATTGTACATAAATTACCTCATTACCTCCACAATATGAATTCTTATTCTAGTTTTATACCCATTGTGGGTTCTGACTGGGCCTCAGATGCGACTCAGTGTCTCATTTTATTGAAGACCCAGTGGACTGATGCCACTGGGTACCAATTCACCTTAACTGATTTTCCATAGGTATGGAGACCTGTAAAGAGGAGGAGGATAAAATGAGGAGTAGTGGGAGAGGACAGGGACAAATAGTCCTACAGAGGGCACCAGTGGGAACCCCACTGAAGTCATTTTTTATTTTCAGTGATATCAAATCATGAGAAGACTAGAGGCCAACAAATGTAACAATTATCTTCATAAGCACAGTTGAGACATTCCTATGGTCTCCAAAAAACTGGGGAAGACTGAAAAGGATCTAGATGTTCTGTAGTGCATGAGCATGAGCAATTATCCAGAAAATAATTGCTAGGGAAATACAGTTACAGATAAGAAACAGCACCTCAAAGTAGGAGAATAATTTATCCAAGTATATACACCTAATAAGGGTAGATTTTCAATCTCAGGTCTTTCTGTGTGCAAAGTCTATGCCCCTAAACATGAAATTAGCCACAAAACACCTTGCCTCATTGTTCAGATACATATATATGTGTGAGTATTGTTCAGTAACATATTTCTGCCAGTGAATACTGGCTGCTTCTTGAGGATTTTGCTTTTAGGTGTTGTTTAAATAAAACATGGAACCAGTGTAGGATTATCATTCCCAAGATATTTTCTCAGGGATTATTTCAGCATCTCAATCCCTTCTACATATAATTGCCCTCATCCTCACAGCTTCATAGAGTCAAAATTTTCATTGTGAACCTCCAGAGTCACCTGAGAGACATCTCCCTAGAGTTTTTGGATTTGTCTTTCATTCTCTGAAGAAGAAACTAACAAAAAAACCTCACATAACATAAATAAGGATGAGATTATTTGGGAGCTTCCATCAAAGCAACTTCAGGCACAAACTAGTCAATCAAATTTAAGGTAGGAGCACTGGATATTGGTAACAGAGAGATGAGATTCTGTGAAATTTGGGGGCTTGAAGGAATACAGTATAATTTAAAACCAATTATGGATATTTTATATCCTACTCTGGGTAATAGCATAATTTTACATATAAAATAATGTTTAAGATGATTTGGAATCAAGCTTACTTTGTTTTATTTAAATAAATCTAGAGCTTTGAAAAAGAGTTAAGCTGTCTTTCTCAATATAGTAAATTGCCATCATTTATTTATTAATTTTTATTTCATTTGGTAATCACTGATGAGGTTTCTTAAAGTAAATATTTCTTCAATATCTGGTCTTGATATTAGGATATTGATTTTTGCATAGCTTTAAAATTTGCAATTATGGGTGCCTACTAATAAAAATACTCTAAAAATATAAGATTCTGAATGTGGGAAATTGTGCTTTGTGTTTTCCATTTAAAGTCAAAAGGGCAGAAAGGGCATAGAATTTTTAAACAAATGACCTTTATCATAATGTGTCTTGTAAACTGAATTTCAAATAGAACATGCTGGTTGAAAGGCAAAGAAATGACTGTCATTGAAACACAGGATTCATCAAGTTATAATGTCAACTTAGTAAAGAAAATGCTTTCCTACATTCTTGTCAATTGACAGGCTGTCATCACATATTAAAATCTGACAAGACATTGATGAATTAGGTTGTTTTTAATATGTCCAAAGCAACTAACCTTCAAAAAAGCAGAGGGTATTGCTCATCAGTTAAATATACCATTATTTGACTTTATAATTATTTTAAAGAAAAATAAAGTATTTAGATGAACTTGTAAAATTCTAAGTAGATGTAGAACATAATTATACATTATTAAATTGTTTTAAAGAGCTTAAATACTAATAACTGAAATTGAACACATATCACATGTATCAAATAATATGTCTATTGATGATAGAGGAGGAATATAAAGCTTAATTTAAAAACAATAATTCTATTCTTTATAAAACATTTCTATAAACTACAAAGTACAAAATGTTTGGCTATTTAAAATGTAATTTGTTTAACTATACAAAAGAAAATATGGTGAAAGAAATTCAAGAGTAGACAAATAAAATTTCCAGTGTACTGGAAGTTTCTTTCACCATTTTGATGCTAGATTTTTTGATACCTGGCACTTATGTCCATTTTCTTAATTTACTCCCTTAAGATGGTAAAACATATCTTCCAGTAGCCTTTTAAGAATGTATTCATACATAATAAATTGTTGATAGCTTGATGTTTAAAATGCCTGTTTTATCCTTACACTTGGTGAAGTGTAAATCTAAGTAGAAATCATTTTGCCTCAGAATTCTGAAGACATAGCTCTATTGTCTACTAGCTTTCACTTTTGCTGATGACTGATGCCTTTCTGATTTTTGACATACTGTTTATGGTCTTTTATTTTTCCTCAAATAAAGGATTTGATGATTCTCATCTTTATATTTCTTGATCTGAGTTTTCATGAAGAATGCATTGGTGTGGATCTAGTGTTTATATTTCTGTGTGTGTGTGGGTACATGTGTAGATCTTTTTATTGTGGAGAATTATGTTCTCTAGTTGTTTGAATTTTTTTTCTATCTGTGATAATTTCCTTCCCTCCATATTTTTGAGCTCTTATTAATTAATTCTAATATTTGTATATCAAAACTGCTAAATGACAGTCTGTATTTCTTTTTTCTAATATTTTTAAAAATCAGGTTTATAGTGATATAATTTGCATACAGTACAATTCACCCTATTTAGCTGCACAAATCTATGAATTTTAACAAATATATAAAGTTGTAAAATCACCACTACAATCAGAATACAGGATAATACTGTCACCTCCAAAAGTTCCTTCATACTGCTTTGCAGACAATTTTCTCTTCCCACCCAAGACCCTGGCAACCATTAATCTATATTCTGTCTCTATAGACATACCTACTTTGGACATTTTATATAAGTGGAATCATACAATACATGGCCTTTAATGTTAGCGTCTCTTAATTAGAATAATGTTTTTTAAATTCTTCAATATTATTACATATTTCAGTAGTTCATGTCTCTGTTTCCTCAGTAGAATTTACTTGCATAGATAACAGCAGTGTTTTATTCATTCACCAGTTGATGGCCATTTTGACTGTTTCCAGTTTGGGGAAATTAAGGACAAAGCTGCTATAAACTTTCTTTAATAAAACTTTCTTTAATAGGCTTTCTGTGGACATATGATTTCATTGCATCTTCTGCAGCAGTGTCTGAGAGTTCTCCCTGCTTACTACACATATTTGTCAGCATTCAGTACTTTCAATCTTTTCTTACTCTTTCTTTTATTTCAGTTTATTTCAGTTTGGTTTTATGTCTAGCCATTCTAGTGGGTCTGTAGTGGTTTCACATTGTGGTTTTAATTTTCATTTATCTGATGATTAAAGATGTTAAGCATCCTTCCATTCCTTCTGTGTGCTTATTTGCTATTCTTATATCTTCTTTGATCTGTCTGTTCAAAGCTTTTGCCCCTTTGAAAATTGCATTGTTTGTTTTCTTATTAATGAGTTTTTGAGGTTTCTTTATATACTGTTGAGGCTTTAACCCTATATGGATTTTGCAAATTTTTTTTCTAGTCTAAGGATTGTATCCAGACTTTCTAATAATGCTTCTTAAAGAGAAGTTTTCACATTTTGATCATACCCAATTTAAAAAATATTATAGTTTATTTCCTATCTAAGAAATAATTGCCTATTCCAAGATCATAAATATATTCTCCTGTATTTCTTCCAGAATTTTTTTTTTTTTTTTTCCAGTACGGAGGCCTCTCACTGTTGTGGCCTCTCCCGTTGTGGAGCACAGGCTCTGGATGCGCAGGCCCAACAGCCATGGCTCACGGGCCTAGCCGCTCCGCAGCATGTGGGATCTTCCCGGACCAGGGCATGAATCCGTGCCCCCTACATTGGCAGGCAGACTCTCAACCACTGCACCACCAGGGAAGCCCTCTTCCAGAATTTTAGGTTTTACATTTAGGTCTATAATCCATTTCAAATTAATTGTTGATATTTTTAATGTGCAAGTTTTATATCATTAATTTTTTTCACTATTGCCATTATGTTCTTAGTTTCATTGATTTCCTTCTAAATATTGCATTATCTGTGCCCTGCTGTGATATTGTGATTTATGAGAAGAAATATATATATTTCCTCTTCATTCCCATTTATAGGACAAAGTTCCTAAAACCCTTGGAACTTCCTAAGTGATAAGAGCAACAAAGGTCTTTTGTTTGTTAATGAGGTGACTTTTGGATTCCACCTAAGGATGGGGGCTGGTTGCCAGGGGATTATAAGGTAGGAGCTTTAAATCCTACTCTCCTGACCTCCAGGGAGGGAAGGGGGGCTGAAGGTTGAATCAATCACCAATGGTCAGTGAGTTAACCAATCATTCCTTTGTAATGAAGCTTCCATAAAACCCAAAAAAGGACAGGATTCTGAGAGCTCCCAGTTGGTGAAATGACTGAAGAAAGTGGTGCTCTGAGAGAGCATGGAAGTTCTGTGCCCTTTACTCATACCTTGCCCTACCCATTTCTTCTATATGGCTATTCCTGAATTACAGTTGACTCTTAAACAACTCAAGGGGTTAGGGGCACTGACCCTCCATGCAGCTGAAAATCTGATTATAACTTTATAGTCTATATTAGTTTTGTAGGATGGAGCCCTTAACTGGTGGGATCTGATACTATCTTCGGGGAGGTAGTGTCAGAATTGAGATGAATTCTCAGACAGCCTGCTGGTATCCAAGAACTGCTTGTTGGTGTGAGGAAACCTCCACATCCACCCCCTACCCCCCCACACACACAGGTTAGAACTGGGTCCCAGAAGCATAAGACCTGCATACTTTATATGTTGTTTTTATTTTTACTCAATTCAAAATATTTTTTAAACTAACTTTGATTTTCTCTTAGATTTATGAGTTATTTAGAAGTATGTTGTTTAGTTTCCAAATGTTGGGACATTTTAAGATATCTTCCTGTTACTGATTTACAGAATTTAGTGATGATGAGAGAAAATAAATTGTATAATTTCAATTATGTTAACTTTGTTGGATTTATTTTTATGGCACAGATATGGTCTATCTAGTTAATTGTTCATTTTAGTGTCCTTGGATTGACTTATATTCTGCTTTTCTTGGGTAAGGTGTTCTGTAAATATCAATGCCAAGTTGACGATGTTTCAGTCTTACATAGCCTTATTATTTTCTGTTTGTTTATTCTAGTGATTTTTCAGTGAGGCATGTTGAAATCTCCAAATATAATTGTAGATTTGCCTATTTCTCCTTTCAGGCTACCAGTATTCACTGCATGAATTTTAAAGCTCTGTTGTTAAGAATATACACATTTAAGATCATCATGCCTTCTTGGTGAATTGATCCCATTATCATAATGCAATGTCCCTCTCTATTTCTTATAGTATTGATTGTTCTGAATTCTCAATATGATCATTCCAAGGGTATTATTTAACAAATATATTGTATACTTTATGAGTCTTACTGTATAAATTAAGTACCTGAAAATACTGACTAATCCTCTAGTTGTTCACCATCAACTCTGATGTAAGCCAGGTTCCAAAATGGATTATAGTAGTAATATACTGTCAATGGACAGCTAGTGCTGTATAATTTATTCTGCCTAGAGAAATCAGAGAAGGTAGCACAAATAGATGATATCTGGGTTAGACTAAGTAAGGGAGCTATTGCATTCCAGACAAAGGAAGGTAGCTGTATATGGAGAGCTATTCAGGGGATCAATACAACAATTACCTAGGGTCCGTGGTGGAATGGCATAAAATCATGAAGTAAGCCTGAAAAGTAGTAAGCTGTTTACTTCTATCTTCTTCCTAACTGTCTGACTACTTGGACATTAGTAAAAATGATTAAGTTTTCCTTTTTTACTCTGTAAAATAGGAATAATAAAAGCTATTTCTCAAGATAGATGTAAAGTTTAAAGGAGAATTAAATATATATATAACATCTTGCACAGTGCCTGGCAGTTAAAAATTATACTATCTTCAACTGTTGTTTTTATGTTTGTTGTTATCATTATTATTGCTATTATTGAGTCTCCAAAAATTTAGGATCTTCCTTGCAAGAGTTTTTCAACATAGAGCCTCATTTTATTATTCCAATTTTATAACAAGTAAAAAATTAAAAAAAAAGATTTTCTTAACATATTCCAAATGAGTAGTAACTAACCCTCAGAGAGCATGTATTATGGGCTAGCTGCTGTTCTAAGTGCTGAAAGGTGACAGAATATGCCACCTCAATATATGTCACTTTGGCATAAAAATTATTTTGAACCAAAGGCACTTAATAAAATAGTAGATACAGGAAGGGCACTCTAATCTCCCCTTTTCTTCCTGAAAGCAGGAGATTAAAAACTCCCATGTAAAAGATGCCCTTTCTGTACCAGGAGAAAAGAAACATTCTTCGATAGGAAGTCAAAGCCAAGAGAATTCTATACAAACAGACCTTGTTAAAGTAATTCTTATCTTCCTTTAGCCTCCCTGTATTTTAGTCACTTTTCCACAATTACCTCTCTTTGGTCAATCTAGTATAAAAGCATTTAGGTTTTGCCACTTGTTTGGGTCTTTATTTCCTTATGAGGGCTCTTATGTCACCTAAAACATATAAATGTGACTGCTTTTCTTCTGTTTATCTGTCTTCTGTAAATTTAATTCTCAGATCCATCTGAAAGGCCTTAAGAGGTTAGAGGTAAATGTTACCTTCCCAACAGTGCTTTACAAATTTTGTTCATTTAATCTGATACTATGGAGGTAGGTACTATGGTTATCATCATGATCATTATTTTTCTCAGGAAGAGAGACTCAAGAATTTTAAAGAACTGTCTCAGTTACATAGGAAGTAAAAGGGCTTCGTTTTGAACCTAGGAAGATTAGGTCCAGAATCTGTGCTGTAAACATTCTGTTATATGGCCAAGCCCAAGAATTTTGAGGGGAAAGAGGAAAGTGGAGACATACAATAAAACTCTTAAATCAGTTGACAGAATGATTCAACATGATGGCTTAACTCTTATCCAAAGACATTATCTTTGGCTCCTCTTTTCCAAACTTAAGTTCCAATGAAAAGATGTTTAGAGTGTTCTCTCTCTCTCTTTTTAACATTCATTTATGTTTTTCCTTTGGAATCAAGTATACTTCTGGTAACAAATTCATTTTAAGGTGAAGTAGGTGAGACATAATAATCAAATTCTCTAGAGAGGGTCTATGGTTTGGGTATGAATATAGTCAACATTATCTGTGCTTTGTTATGTTACAGGATTGCCTCAGTCTCCAGGGAATGAACATACCATCCATCCTATAAATGGTATTTCAACGTGTGTTTTGTGTGTCTACTTTAAAACCCTAAAGCACAAACTGCTACAAAAGGAAGATTTTTTTCTATTAAATAGCATTAACATGAAATCTCTTTGGATTTCTTTAATAATAACCTCGTAGTAAGGTTGAAATGTGAAAATACAATCCAAGATTATTCCAAAATCGTTTTTCCTTTCACCAAAAAACACCAATATGAAATAGAAAAGGGGTGGTTTACATCACCAAACCCCAAATTCTATGTAGTAATTTTATTATCATGTGTCATCAGCAAGTATCATTATCAAAAGGAAATCTACTTCAAATTACTGTCAGATTTAATTGGATATCCAAAATAATCTTTAGTAAATTTATAAAGATCATTATGAATCATGAGTTATTCTCTGAATATTAAATAGAATGTTGTTAAATCCTTTTAAAATTTAAATCTGAAGTGTAAGTATTCCTTCATAATCCATCAAGATATGAAATCTACCTAAATGAAATCATCCTCTTTCTATGCTGTTTATTTCAATCCAAGCAAAGTCAGTCTCCAAGAAAAAAGAAAAGTTGATAATTCAATGAAAGGACAAGTTCTAGGTGATTAAATGGTGAGGCATTTTGAATCAGAGACTCTCCTACTGCAGAATGCCTTTCGCAGGCTCAGTTACTTTTTTGAATCCTGTTGTAATTTTAAATTATTTTAACAAAGGACAAGGGCATAGGAACTGGCTCTCCTTTTGTTTTTATGACCTCAAATAACAGTGTAGAATACTTTAAAGGAAAAATGTTGGAGTTTTTCAAGAAAGCTTTTCCAAAATACTGACTGAAATATGCTTGAGGATCTGGAAGAATGATCATTGCTTACTAACCTATAAGAGGGGAGTAGTCTGTACAGATATTTCTATCAAAGTTTATTATTTTCCCTGCAATATCTGTTTTTTGACAAAGGTGAATATTTCATGGCAATGATGTTTGTTTGTTTGTTTTTCTTAGGAAATAAACAACATAACAGGCTATGATATAATGATATTCAATACAATCTTATTTTTAAATGTTAGGCAGACTATAAAGAGGCAATAGAAATAGGCTTTTGAATGAGACAGTGATTTATTTGTCATATACTTCAAATAATTACTTGAAGTTAATACTTCAATTGATTGTTGTTCTTATCTGATTATCTCAAACTTCTTTCCATTTATCTCTACATTTTGTCACTAATTTCCAAGTTTTATTTTTTTTCTCATTTACTTCTTATGTACCTGGTCAACATCAAACAAGAATTTTCTTTAAACATGAATTTCGATGGACTTCAGACCTAGTTGAAAAACTTTTTATAACAAAAGTGAGACTAAATCAAAATCCCTGAATAGATACTCTTCATTATTTCTGAAAAATTCCTTTCAACATATATTTTCAATGATCAAAGTAGTGCAGTTTAGTGGAATCAGCAGTTCACAGATTTTTTAATTAAACTCTTCTTTTGTTACAATCTAATTTTTTGACTTAGTCTCAGTTTTTAACTGAGAATTAGAATAAAAAGTATAAATAACCCAATGAAATCTTAAATATGGTGCCAAATATTAGGCAGTTGAAACTAGTGTCTTGTATTGTCCCAATTTTAATTTAACTGCTTCTTTAATTACAAAATGATAGGAATTCTTTATATACTTGGTATACTAATTTTTTTCTCGTAATGTATAATCCAGATATCATTGCTTGTTCTTTGGCTTATTTTTTCACTCTTTAATATATCTTAGGATGAATATAATTTATTAATTTTTATGTTGTCTAATTTATCAACATTTTCTTTTATGGGCAATAATCTTTGTTTTTATATTAAAAGATTTTCCTTAAATCAAGGTGATTAAAAGATTTTCCTGGTATTTTATACAGCTTTATTGTTTCACCTTTCACTTTAGGCTTGTAATATTTCTAAATTTAATTTTGAGATTTAAGAGTCTAGTTTTATTTTTTTATACTGATAGCCTCTTATGCCAGTGACAATTTTCAATTTTTAATATATTTTTAAAATATCTACCTTCTTTCTCCGACCCCCCAGTAAACATCCATGGATGTTAATTTCCTATATATTCTTCTGTGTATAATTTTAATACACATAGAGGCAAATAGAAATATAGATTCCTTCAGCTACTTTTACATAAAATGTAGCATACCATATTTACACTGTTCTTCAACTTATTTTTGTTAACAAATAATATATCTCAGAGGTCTTTCATATTAGTAGAAAATAATGTTTTTATTATTTTAATGACTACATATTATTCCCCTATATCGGCATAATTAATGGATAATTCTGCCTTTTTTGCACCACTTTGCAGTCTCTGTCATGTCACATAATGACAAATGTATGGGACTGTTTCTTTTTTCTCCATATCTTAAGTTAGTTTATTTTTAATTTCTCCACTAATATCCCATTCTCTTAATTACTGTAATTTTAAAACAAATCTTGGTATATGAAAGAACAAGGACCTTTTATTATGTAATTAGCTATTTAATATCTACTTTAAAGAAGTATTTTTGCTTTTTATTTATCCCTCTATTTTATTTATTTTTTAAATTTCTTTAATTTAGGCTGTTAGGTTCTTATTTCTTTCCATCTACATTTGTTTATTTTGTGCTTGCTTTCAAACATTTTAAGGTGGTCAGTTTGCTTGTTACTTTTCAGCTCATGCTCTTCCAATGTTAATTTTAAAGCTATAGCTTCTAGACACAATTTTAGATGCAACCCACAAGATATTATGTGTAGTATTTTCATTAAAATTCCCTTATGCATTCTCCTTTGACCCCTGGATTATTTAGATATATAAACTTGCAAATATATAGTGATGTTCAGTTATATTTTATTGTATATTTCTAACTTGATTGCATTGTGGTTTGTAAACATGTGTACACTTTCAAAATCCTTTGAAATTTGTTGAAACTTACTTTATAGCCCAGCAAATGATCAAATTTTTTAGGTGTTTGACATTTGCTTAGAAAAAAATGGTATTCTGCAGTTCTTGTGAGTAGGATTCTAACTATGTTCCTTAGCTCTTGTTTTCATCAAATTATTCAGACCTTCTAGATCTTTCCTAAAATTTCTTTTCTGCTATTATGAAGTTTTTTTCATCTGTTACTGAGCAAGATTACCACTTGATTTTGGATTTGGCTATATCTTCTTACATTCCTCTAAGTTTTTGGTCATTAGAGGCTATGTTATGGGATGCATACAAATTTAAATTTGGTATATCTTTCTGGAAAGTTAAACATTTCATCATTCTAGCATGTTTCTCCTTATCTCTACTTTTAAAAAAATTTAACTTCTAAATGGTCTTTAAAATGTCTACAAAAAGATATATCCTCGGGCTTCCCTGGTGGCACGGTGGTTGAGAGTCCGCCTGCTGATGCAGGGGACACGGGTTCGTGCCCCGGTCTGGGAGGATCCCACATGCCATGGAGCGGCTGGGCCCGTGAGCCATGGCCGCTGAGCCTGTGCGTCTGGAGCCTGTGCTCCATGATGGGAGAGGCCACAGCAGTGAGAGGCCCGCATACCACAAAAAAAAAAAAAAAGATATATCCTCTATCCATCTTTTAACTTTGTCCATATTTTAATGCTCAAATCTTCTGTGTCCTTTGTTTTAGATATGCCTTTTTTTAAACAGCATTCAATTGAATTTGGTTTTTAGCAGAGTCCACAACCCTATTCCTTCATAGCAAAGTGTTTAGACTGCTAATTACTGCTATATTTGGATTTAAGTCCACCATCTTATTTTCTATTGGTCCCTCTCTTGGACATATTTTTTTGCTATTTTTTTAACCTTTCATTGAATTAGTGTACTAATTTTTATTAATGTAATTTTCCTGATATCTATCTGTTGACCTAAATACAAAGCAAATATTTTGAGAGGATACAAAATTGTAAATAGAACTTAACCAGGGGAATAGAACTGCACTGAAAGGTAAGAAGGAGCTTCAAAATTTGATGTTTACATTGTTTGGTTTGATTTTTTTTTTACACTGGGCATATATTTTTATACTGACTTTTGGAAACCAGATCTGCAGACTACAGTAATTCTGCTAAAAGATAATTCAAAAAATGCATGCAAAAACAAGTAGAAATTGTTTATTCCTTGAATACTTTAGACTATCTGTTCAGCTTTTCCCCACTATCTACTTACTCTCATGCCTAATAGCATAAATGTAATTTACATAGCAAAAACATTCACAGAAAAATAGTGTAGCTTTTATAATATGTTTCTCAGCATATCATTGAGTGTTTTTTATGCAAAGTGGCTTCACTGGGTTCTGGCATAGGGTCTTCAGAACTGCTCTGGCCTTTGCATGACCCCTTGTTTTCATTAAGTGATGAGCTCTTAGTAAATGTGATATAGGAAGAAAGGCTAGAGCAGTGAAAAGATTACAAAAAAGTTTGGGGTTTTTCGGTTTTTTTATTTTTGGTTGGTTGGTTGGTTTTTGTTTTTGTTTTTGTTTTTTGACCTTTGTCAAGTCTTGATACATCTGTAGGCTTCATCTGCAAATAAAAGTGTTAAACTAGAGTTGGATGATTTTAGGCCCCCTACCAGTCATAAGTACATAACAACGGAAACATTTTGAAGACAGGCAATCTAGTCCTACTTTCAAATTCTGCTCCTTCCTAGCTATATGATTTCGACAGTTACCTGATTTCTTTGGCATGTGATTCTCTTTAATACAACTTGAGTTATTCTGAGTAAATTCCCAGTAAATCACTGCGTTATTCCCAGTAAAGCACTTGGGGAAAATCTAAGTTCCGTCCCATGGAACAGAATTATTATTATTTATTTTCATCTTTCTAGCAGATAGTAGGCAGGTGATGATTATTAGTTTCTACTTCTTACTGACATCCTAGAATTGTATTGTAAGGAAATTGCAAATTAGTTCTATGAAAGATTGATGTAATATTTCATTGTCTAACCTGGAATTTACAAGTGCTCACCTCTTGCACATTAATAAAATGTGAAATATTAATATATATTATATAGAACAGTTTTCAACAAAAGATGTGAATCCTTATGCATCCATGACTCTATATTAAAACTTTAACAAGTTTACACATTTAAGTAGTGATATAAGCTTATAAACAATATATAAATGGTATATTGGCAAAGACAATATAAAGAATCAGGAAAAATACAATCAAGCAGAAAATTGAATGTAAAATTATTTGAGATTAAAAAAATCTTACTACCATCATAACAGCTTTTTTATTTTTATGTTGTATTGTCATGTCACAATTATGATAAATTTTACTACAAAGTGGTCAATATCATATTTGAAGGTCACTTTGGTAATTGGAAGTGAGTCTCCTAAAGTGATGGCAATTGGAAAGCACAACATTTTACTTTCATGAATGCAATGATTTAGTTCTTTGACCTCTAGCTGGTTAAGCATGATATATAGTAGAACATTTCACTTCTGATATATGCACGTGAAACCCTGACAAGAATTAAAGGCAGAGTGCAGATTTAAACTGCTGGCATCCCTCACTCTGCTTGAATAATTGCTAAAGTTACTTTGAAGTACCTTAGAAAGAGAAAAAAAAAGAAAAAAGAGAAGGAAGGAAAAGAGAAATGAAAGAAACATCAGAACAAAAAACAGAGAGGGGGAAAAAAAGGAAAGAAGGAAAGAAGAGAAGGGAAAGGGAGGGAAGAATGTAAAAAAGTAGTCAATTTGCTTATTTTCCTTTCTGCACAAATAGCATCCTAAAGAAAAAAATATATATTTGAAAGGCTTTTAATGTAAACATGGACAGCTGTTTTAGACATTGTAACATGTGCACATTTGAAAGACACATCATGAAAAAAATTCATGCTGAAATGTCAATTTTATAGCTCTAAGATAGAGGTCCTAAGGTTTAGAAGTTAAAAGTAAGTTAACTCCTTGCTTATTCAAACATTAAACTGTCAGCATGGAAATAAATTTAAAACTTATGATGGTCCGAAAATGTGGTGCTAAATGAAGTCTGAAGACCTATTAACCTGCCTGAGATGTAAACCAGGAACTATTACACTCTGCTCTTCAGCATGTATTCAAGTACTTTCTAGTAGTGTGTGAGCTATTCAGAGGTGAACAAGGAAGCTGAATAGTATCTCTTTTTTCCTAAATGTAATGATAATGTTAGCTATTTTCAATATTCATTTAGGAATTGCATGCATGTAGGAAATGGAATACTTGCTTAAAAAGGATTTCTTCAATTTTTTTTATCAGTAATGCTGAACTGACAGTCCTTTAACAAATTGGCCAATAATCCATTTTTCCTTTGTTTTAGGGCTTTATAGGGATTTAAAAGTAAAACACAACATTTGTAAACATACTTACATGTAGGTGGTAGACACTTTAGATAACTTTTGACAAATTATTCATTTTTTTTTACTTTTATTAAAAAAGTTTTTCATTATGTTAATCATAAAATATTTTAACGCATGAGCTCCTTAAAGTATTTAAACTTAATAAATTCAACATGAGATAAAAATAATAGTAATTAAATTAGTTAGGTAAGGAATATGATCATCTTTCCTTTTGCAGTTAAAATATATTTCTACTTATTATTGTCATGTCAAACAAATATACTTTTAAAAAGCTTCACTAGGACATTTATCAATTATTTTAAGATAACATATCAATTATATATATATTTGATTTACATTTGAAAAGGCAGAATGGACTAAATCTGAATTACCTCAATTAAAATTAATGGTGAAATAAGCCTACTGACTGAGAAAACATATTTTGTTATGAAAATATCTTTTTCCCAGACCTCCCTGTTTATGGGTTTTTAAATTCAAGTGGGAAAGATAATAACCATTTTTGTTCCATACAACACTGTTAGAAATATATTTTTAAAGAGAGTTACACCAAAATATTTGAGTAAGAAACCAAAGAGTTTCTTTTTCTGGTTACTAGAGAACATTTATTCCTGTCTTAATAATAATTAATTATTCCTTAATTAATCTTAAGACTTAATCTTAAGTCTTACAAACATTGTTTTAGGTGTTACGGAGTAAAGCAAGAGAAGGCTATGACACACTTGTTCCTCACAAAGCTTATAATCAGCCTGTGGAGAAGAGATAATGAAAGCAAAGAAAAGATAATAAAAGATATTAGCATTCCAGTGCCTAAGTACTTGATACACACAATAGGTACTAGGAAATGTGAGAAGGGAAAAGATGAATTTAGGGCACCATGATATGACCTGAAATGGACTTTGAAGAATAAATTAGATGGTTGTCTCCTACAGAACTGACAAGGAATTGGTCTGTGAGTTCATCTGGTTCTGGAGTAAAACAAAATGTGGAAAGTACTGAAAATGTGGAAAGAACCTCAATGACATCTGAGCTTTGATCTTGTGTCAGCCTCCTTGTTCTTTGATGAGTGCTTGATGCCCACCAGCAGGTCTAGAACATGGATAAGAGACATAGTTAACACTTTTAATTTGCTGAATGGCTTTGTTGTCATCCTCTGCTTCTCAGTAAATTGCTCATTTTGTGTGGGCAAAATGTGCATTTATTTGATTTTGCATTTATTTATTAAAAAGATGAAAAAAATGGTAAGGAAAGTAAAGTTAAGGTTGGAGAAAAAATAAGAGAAGAACAAAGCTTGTGTATTTAAATACACAAAATAACTTCTATGTACTCCAGTATAGTTTTCCAGCCTCTCTGCCCTAAGTCCCGTTCCTTTAAAGTTTTGCTCTCTTCTAAGGAACAGATAAATACTATTATCTTAGCAAGAATTAACTTGACATGGACTTTAGAGAGCAATGCCATAACCTAACCCCCAGAAGAAACATGAATTCAGTTATGATGGGTATAAGTGTTTTAGTTCTATTTAATCCAAAGATGTCATAGAAAGTAATTATCGTAAGTATTTATATGAGATATCAGACTATGTAGTTACAAACATTCCACTTACTGCTCATTGAGTAATTGATCTAACTTCTCTGTGCCTTAATTTCCTCAACATTACAATGACATAATCATTTAATTTATCCCAGGGGGTTGTTGTCAAGAATAAATGAGATAATCCATATGACACACCAAACTTAATAACTGGAACATTGAAGCAATAAATAAATGTTAACTCTTTTTACTTTTATAACATCATAAAAAGGTAAATTTTTGATTCACTTGTCTTCTAAGTTTGATACAAGTATCACTCCAAATGGAGTATCGAACAAAGTTATATCTTTCAGACTTCAAAGTGTCCCATCATTATTCTACTAAGAAGCAAGTGGAGCAAGTGGAAGCAATACTGCTTTTCTTGGTCCACTTGTTCCTGTATCCTCTTTGTTGCACTCTGACCCTCAGGGCTGAGTGATACTAGTCAAAATTCTACTCCTGACTACCTCCTTTCCACCCAGAGTTCACAATAAAATATGTATGTATTATTCCATCTTGATGCTGTCATGGAAAGTGGAATGTGAATTATTGCTTCCCTACTCAAAATGTGGTCCATTGACCAGCAGCATTAGCAACATTTGGAAGTCCATCAGAGAGATCTCAGCCACTCCCAGCACTTGCTGAATCAGAATATGAATTTTAACAAGAGCTCCCACTGATTCAATGAATATCAAAGTTTGTGTTGTATAAGATATCCTACCAGATAATGCAGATTGTTGGTAATGATTTGGTGGTGGCAGTGGTCATGGCCACACTTTCAAGTGCCCGCATTTCTGATTGACAAGTAATGATCAAAGTAATTGTCTCTGTTTTAATCTCTCTGAAATTAGAGAATACTATTTTTTTAATCAACTAGAACATATCCTATGTTAATTTCAAGTGAGATCCTCCACCTCTCTCTCTCTCTATGTTTCCCATTTAAAATTATTATCTTTTAATATATTACTTAACTTCAGAGTTCTTCATAGATGAATAATTAGTTCTCCACAAGTGTAACTTTACTTAGTGATATACCCTTGTTTTCTAAATAAGTGCTATTTTATAAATATTAGATGTAAATGCTGGACATATTAATGCTAATGATTTCATGGGCCAGGAGGTTTATTAACAGGAAAAAGTGAATAGAGGACAAAGATCCAAATATGGGAGAAAAACTTCTCATGAATTAGCCAAAACAAAAATAATTATGTTTTAATAAAGTAGGGACTGAAAATAACCATTGGGATATTAAGTCAATAAGCCTATGAAAAGATCTTCTTAATATTTTTTGTGTGAAGTTTATTTTTCTTATGGTATAAAAAGAAGACCAATAACCTAGAACAAAACTGGGTATTTCTAATATTGTATTATTATAACATGACAAGACTTTAAGAGACTGTTAAAAATGTTGAGATTCTTGGGGCTTCCCTGGTGGCGCAGTGGTTGAGAGTCCGCCTGCCGCTGCAGGGGACACGGGTTTGTGCCCCGGTCCAGGAAGATCCCACATGCTGCAGAGCGGCTGGGCCTGTGAGCCATGGCCACTGAGCCTGTGCGTCCGGAGCCTGTGCTCCGCAACGGGAGAGGCCACAACAGTGAGACGCCCACGTACAGCAAAAAAAAAAAAAAAAAATGTTGAGACTGTTAAGATTTCTATAGCCTGTAACAGTGTTCTGCCATTCTCACACATTATTCTTTCCTTAGGTAAATTTGTTTCAGGCAAATTGATTTATTTCAGTTTCTTGAAGAAGGCATGCTCCCTGTGACCACAGAACCTTTTCATATACTATATCATTTCCCTCTGCAAAGACTGACCAACCATTTTCATTCCTTAACTCCTGCTAGGTCTCCAGATTTCAGCTCAATTATCAATCGGAGAAGTCTAGGTCAGGCTCCACTTTTACTGCACCTTGCCTCATTGTGTATTACTTTTACTCAGTTTTCTACCTCATAGGGTTTTATGGAAACTAAACAAGTAATACTCTTAAGGCACTTTCCACAGAGGCAAGAACACAGAAAATGCTCACTAAATATTAGTGATTTTAAACATGGCTTATACTACTTGCATCAGGTAGTAGTTTCCTGTATTTTAATAGATCCCTAAGTAAGATACCAAGCTCTTTCTATAAAGAAACTGCCTTCCCACAGCAATAATTCAGATTTATTCCAAACTTCTTAGTTAAATAGATTTCACTTCCCTGGATCAGGCAGATCTAGGCATGTATTGCCTCTTGTTTCTCAATAGATTTTTTTTGTCACTACTTCTGTGACTCTGGGCTTTCAGTACTTCTCTAATCTCTGTCCTCTATTCCTTTTAGTTTGACGCTTTATTCTCCTTCCTATCCTCCTCCTCCTCTTCCTCTTCTGCTGCTCTGCCTTCTCATCTGCCTCTTGTCTCTTCTTCCTACTCCCCTTTTTTCTTCTTTTTCGCCTTTGTATGTTGCAAGAACAATGGAAGATACTATTCTGCAGTGTCTTCTGATTTTGGATTACGTTCTAGGTTGGGTATGAGTTATATATAAAAACACACCACCCATTACACAGAAATATTGATGCCATAACTTTCATATGCAATACCATTAAACATCTCCTTTGGTTATCTCAGCATTGCATTTTATTGTTTTGCCTGTTTACTCCTTTACAACGTAGACAATAGTTACCTTGGGCAATTTTATATTTTCAGAAATAATAGTTTTTTAAAGGCTCCTCAAGCCATATAATATTCATAGTTGGAACAACATTCTTAATTTTACAGATTAAACTATCCTTTCTACAGACAATAAAACTACTTTTTAAGGACAATTATAAAACCTGATATTTTAAAGAAAAAACTCTAGAGAGTTGATTGATAGTTGCCAGCAGACATGTGGTCGTCATGATACTAATCCATCCTTAAATTTGAAGAACTTTGCTTCAACTTTTCACAATTATGCACCTGCGGCTTGTTGATTAGATAAATGCAGTCTTTCCTGGCTTGATGCTTAATTCGAAGTGATCATCGTTATAGATACAGATGTCGGTATAAATGTTATAGATATTGCTATAGATATATTTGAATGTGAGTTGCAATTAATACTGTGCAATTCATGATGTTTTATCACATCACCAACAACATTTTCCATATCACCAAAGTCAACATTTTTTTTATTGTTCTGAGTGGTTGGCTGTCCCATTCTCCATCCTATTTCTATATGTAGATTTAAAAAGGAATTTTTGGCCCACTAAGTTTTCTCATGGGGACACATATTTACTTGAGTCGACTGTTTATTGGAGTTTCTTCCCTAAGCAGATGCAGAATCATTGCAGAGATAATGTCCACTGTGCTGGGTTGTAGTTTAAAACTCTTACCATGATTTGAAAGGGAATGGTTGGTGATGCTTTCTGTAGTTTCTGCAAGAGTTGAGCCAGAATTTCGCCAGTGATGGAGGCAGGGCAGTGCCATCACTGTTGCCGTAGTCAGCTTTCCAGCTTTTTTTTTTTTTTTTTTTTTTTTTTTTGCGGTACGCGGGCCTCTCACTGTTGTGGCCTCTCCTGTTGTGGAGCACAGGCTCCGGACGCACAGGCTCAGCGGCCATGGCTCACGGGCCTAGCCGCTCCGTGGCATGTGGGATCTTCCCGGACCGGGGCACGAACCCGTGTCCCCTGCATCGGCAGGCGGACTCTCAACCACTGCACCACCAGGGAAGCCCAGGTTTCCAGCTTTTTATGTGGTAAAATATATGTAACAACACTGCTCCCAGTCTGTCACACTGCTCAGACTATCACGTGAATCAGATCTTGTCATGGTGTCCCAACTTTCTTCTCAGCTTTTCACATATATGAAACAAGATTTTGCTAATGGAATATTGTACAAAAGTACAGAAAACTGTCACTACCTCTGGAGTTTATAGGTGTTAAAGCACTATGTAAAGTGTCAGATTTCACAGGAGGAAGTTTATACACCTGGAAGGAGCTATTCTATACCCTGTAATTTTACAAAGTCATAAAAGTTGAGTTGAGACAAGTATTTCTCAGAAGAACTCACATACTCAGATATTCATGACTCACCCTTACAATTAAATGCATTGTAGAACAGACTGTATAGTTTAGGCTCTTGTTCTACTAACATGATTCCTTGTTTTCTCAGTGGAAAAGAGGTCAGTGTGCCTGTAAATACCAGTTTACCTTGCTTTAGTGAAACATATGGGCAACAGTTTCTTTAATGAACTTTTAAATTTTAATCTCTTCAGAGGAATGAGAATGAAATCTAGGTGTAAGACCAGTGAGGAAAAAAATAGCGGTAGAGAAAGGTAATAAAAATCACTTTTGAACAGGACATTCATTTAGGCAAAAATAAAGGTGATTAGACTGATTTATGTGAAGGAACTAGAACTGCAATGATTCATGCTTTCACATAAGCCTCCTAGCACATATTTAAACACATAAAAATAGGGGGAAAAGTTGGTCTTTAGAATTCGACTATAATTTCAATTTCTACTTATCAATAATGAAATAATAAAAAATAAAATTTTCTCTTTATTATTAGATATGTGAATTGTATTTTATCATAAATAAAATGGAAAATACTTCACAATCTTATCACTATTTTCTCCTTTCACCTCCTCAACACACACTCATACACAGAAACATACAACCATCCAAAGAAAGAAGAGAAGTGTCTTTTCTAAAGTTAAATTGTTTTCTTTAAAAATAAAGTGCACCATTAATTCATCTCTGGAATGTTAAATTTAAAATACTGCAATCCTCTTTAGGTAAGTAGCCTCCTTCAGAAATGCTTTAAAGAATCCGTTAAATCTATTCAAGGTCTTTTATTTCCACGAAAGTTGCAACTGCTTTATTTCACCTGTTACATTCCCACCTGTAGTAGACACTGTTAAACTGTCCCCCAGGATCCATTCTCACCCTTTTTCATTTTAGTAGTGGAATCTACCCCTCCCTTCTCCCTCTTACTTGCTCCCCAGCCTCCCTGTGTTTGAGCTGGGCTTATTTCCCAGCCTCTCTTGCAGTCAGGCGTGTCTACCTAAGTTCTTACCAATGGTATATAAACAGAAGTGATGTGCACAATTCACTGGTCGTTTTCAACCTAAAGACAAGTTGTGTGCCCTGACTCCACTTTTTCCTCTTCTTCTGACCAAGGAGCCACAACTGCAGATGCAAACTTTGATACAGAGATGGAGTCATGTTTTGTGTAGAGCTGGCTGGCCCAGAAGTAGTCATCAGCCAGAGCCTGCCTACACTTATATTCTAAAATGAGAAAGGCACAAACTTCTAGTTTATTTACTCAACTGTATTTTTAGGCCTCTTTCTTATAGTAGCTGACTCTGTATCCTGACTTATAACACACCAAAGTATAAGCTTAGAGTAATAGTGTTCTTGAGCCTTAAGTTATTGGTGCATAAAACTGATGTGAAAACACAGTATTTTAAAAAGTGGAGTGCAAAGCAGAATCAGCATTTGCTTTTTTTCCCCCCAGAGGTCTTCTCAGCAGTTGGTACACTTAGTTTGCATTCCACAAGGAATACTGTATAGTCAAAGTAAATCATGTATCTTGAGAATAATAATACGTATCTATTGCACAGTTGAGAAGAATGAGCAACGTACACTATATACCTCTAAGATCACAATGCACATGTGGTGAGCATTGGAATGAGATTCTTCATAGCATTCAATAGCCATTCCTCTGTGCTTTGCTTCATCATTGTAAATCCATTAGCATTCATATCTGTGGTCCTCAAAGTGTAGTCCCCAAACCAGCAACATTAGAATCATCTAGGAAAGTGTTAACAATTCAGCACAGATGCATTGAATTAAAAATACCCAGTAGGGCCCAGAGACCTGTGGTTCAACAGTCTCTCCAGGTGATTCCAGTGCATGATAAAAGTAGAGAAAAATGGCTTTATATCAACAAGCTAGTAAAGTAGAATTGGCAGTCATTAATAAAGGACATTTGTTGAAATTATATTGATTTAAAAACACTGATCTCAATGTGTGTTTTTTTTTTTGGGGGGGGGGTATGCGGGCCTCTCACTGCTGTGGCCTCTCCCGTTGCGGAGCACAGGCTCCGGACGCGCAGGCCCAGCGGCCATGGCTCACGGGCCCAGCCGCTCCGCGGCATATGGGATCCTCCCAGACCGGGGCACGAACCCGTATCCCCTGCATCGGCAGGCGGACTCTCAACCACTGCGCCACCAGGGAGGCCCCTCAATGTGTGTTTTTAAAATGTCTCAACCTGAGTGATTTTGACTTCTGACACTCAATTTATCTTATTTAATTCTATAAAAATTCTGATTTTTTAAAGTTTCTAAATATTGCAAATGGCAAAATGCTTTATTTTTTCAGGTTGGAATAGGCAACACTACTTAAATACTATATTCTCATTCATGTATTATGTCAAGACTTTCTCTTTTCTGCTATATATATAAATGGTACTCTTAAAATTCCATTAAGCCCTACTATATTTTAGAAAATACACATGATTTTTATCACCATACTTTCATGTTTATGTGATTGCCCTTGCATTCCTGTATAATATTCAGAAATAATAACTTAAACTGTTTAGTATTTTACCTCACACACATTTTCCTACTTATTAACTAACTTGAGGGTCCTGTTATGTTAGCTCTGTATTCATTTAAGAGCAAACAAGAAATTTAGAGAAATTGTGAGATTTACCTAACATTACACACCTAGTAAATGAAACAGCCAAAATTAACATTAAGGGCTTTTAAATCCAAACCTAAACATTGTACTTGCAAGGAAATAAAAATAATAAGATACAAATTCAGTCTCAAAAAGGATATTGTCCCTACAATTAGTGTTGCAAACAAGCAGATTATTACAAAGGAAAGTACAGCTGGGGCATTGCTAGACCTCATCTTTCTTATGAGCTCTCATAGACCCACAGCAAACCAGCTGAATCAAGGTGGGTAATTAATTTCAGTGAATTTCTACATCTGGGGAAAGAAGAGGATTCTGGGAAAAAGCTACTATGGAAGGTGGGAAAGAAGTAAGTCGACTCAGCAAGTTTGTTTGTTTATGTGTTATAGCTAGGATATCCATCTGGCATTCTCTAAGAAAGATCAATAAATATTTAACTTGCTTTTCCATTGCATTAACTGACAGTAAGGTATGTCTTTTTTTTTTTTTTTTTTCGGTACGCAGGCCTCTGACTGTTGTGGCCTCTCCCGTTGCAGAGCACAGGCTCCAGACGCACAGGCTCAGCGGCCATGGCTCACAGGCCTAGCCGCTCCACGGCATGTGGGATCTTCCCGGACCGGGGCACAAACCCGTGTCCCCTGCATTGGCAGATGGACTCTCAACTACTGCGCCACCAGGGAAGCCCAAGGTATGTCTTTAAATGCAATTCAGTTCCAAGGTTAATACCAATGTGAGAGCAAACTTATCTTTTCCTGATTGAACTGATATTAAGTCAAAAATAAATATATTAGGCAGTAAAATACCAACTTAATGAAAATTTAGGATATATTATGCTATTTCAAAGGAATATCATGCTTACTGCTGCATTGGATTTTGTCCTCAGACTTCCTGCTGCAAAAAATTCACTCTTTTCTCCCCTTGAGGAATCCTGGTGGAAACAGGTAAGAGGCCTTGGGCCAAAGATTTATAATATGATTTAAAACACATAAAAATTCTTTATGTGATTATTTAAAATATTTTTTCAATATGAAAGTGAAATTATTACTATAAATGAATCAACCTTCAAATACACCTACTCATTCATAAATCAGAATAAACATGCTATTTTACTTGGTAGGTGGGATTATTAGTTGTTTTCATCAAATGTCCAAGAACTTGTTTCCTGCAAGTGTAATGTAGTCAGTATAAGGGAGTGTGTCTCCTCCACCGTCCTAGTGAATTTGTACAGGTAACCTTGTCTACCCATCCTTCAGCTTAGTGGCAAGTTTTTCATCTTATTTTGTAGGTTGCTCTTCTCTTGGCTCATTCATATGCGGAATTGACTTTGTATGTTTTTACTTCTGTCCACTTTGTATGAATATGTTGACACTAATGTATCCAATAGTGACCCAGTTGAATCGAGTCTGCTACCGGCTGTGCCACCACTGTAATAACTGCCAAAAAAAAAAAAATACATTTCTTTCTTTCATTCACCTGGGAGTTGGTTACTTCCTACTATCCCTGAGTTCACAAGAGGCAGGTACTAGTTTTCTATTATCTCAGTCCCACAGTACAAGAGTAGCATTCCAAATGAAGATGAACAAACCTGGACTCATCATCTTTGTATAGAACAGTGAAAGATGTTATTGAATTAGCTGGTATTAATCTTTTAGGAGGCTTGCCCCCATCCACCCAAATACTTTGAAAGTCCATTTTGGATGAAGAGTTTTGATCCCTGAACTGATGGTTTGTAAAGATGATGTGTAAACAGTGTTAAAGTTCTCTTTATAAAGAGTTGGGAAGAATGTTGGTACTGGATCAAACAGCAGGAGGGGAGAAGGTACAAGAAAAGGAGGTCACCAAGCTGGAGTGGGGAAAGCTGGTACTCATGGTAAATAAAGGATAGTAAGAAATTCATTATAATGTGGCCAAAGCATCTATTAGAATCCAGAGATTTACTATTCAGTATTAATTTATACATGCAGGTGCAATAAAAAGTCTTTGGCCCAGTCTTTAATGGAGTATACCAATTAAGTAAATGCTTTGTATGAATAATTTGGGGGAAATCAAGGAAAAATTCTTATATTTTAGTGATTCTCAACATATGTGCCTGGAACAGCAACATCGCATCACCTGGGAGATTGTTAGAAATGCAAATTATCAGGGCTTAACCAGACCTAGTGAATTAGCAACTCTGAGTAGAGCTTAGCTTTCTGTGCTTGAAGGAGGCCTCTAGGTGATTCTGACACAGGGTATGGTGTGAGAACTACTGTCTTATTCTGTATCTAGGTTTATGTGGAGCAGAAAGAAGGGGACAGTTATAGGAGATGAGATGCTGCAGAAATTAAGAAATCTGTCAAATAGGAATTTGGTGTTAAATTGCTAAGGACACATGAAAGCAAAGTAAGAATTATCAAGTTCTTGGGAAACAGATGGTGGCATATCCTACCATGTAGTAGGTAGTTTAAATCTATATAACCAAATATAAAAAATTTTAAAAGAAAGGCTGACTCTAGCTTTGGATAATATTTTTAAAATATAAAATTATTCATATTTGATGCTAATAATTCTACTGTTGTGTATACTAGATTGGTGGGAAAACTTCCAAGAGCACCAAATGATTTTTATCGAGGAAAGGTTTTGACAGGTCTATCAGTTTCTATATTGTCTACTATAACAAGCTGGAAACGTCTTTTGAAGAATATTTAAAGTTTCTTTTAATGTTTTAAGATCCACATCTTCCAACCTTTGTGCAAACAGTAATAGGCATTCAATTTTAAGGCGCAGTTAAAACTACCTTAAAGATTTGGATGAAATATGTATTTTAGACAAGAATATCTTTTTTTTAACATCTTTATTGCAATATTATTGCTTTACAGTGGTGTGTTAGTTTCTGCTTTATAATAAAGTGAATCAGCTATACATATACATATATCCCCATATCTCCTCCCTCTTGCGTCTCCCTCTCACCCTCATTATCCAACCCCTCTAGGGTCTCCCTCTCACTCTTATTATCCTACCCCTCTAGGTGGTCACAAATCACTGAGCTGAACTCCCTGTGCTATGCGGCTGCTTCCCACTAACTATCTATTTTACATTTGGTAGTGTATATATGTCACTGCCACTCTCTCACTTCGTCTCAGCTTCCCCTTCCCCCTCCCCGTGTCCTCAAGTCCATTCTCTACATCTGCATCTTTATTCCTGTCCTGCCTCTAGGTTCTGCAGAACAATTTTTTTTTTTTTTTAGATTCCATATATATGTGTTAGCACACGGTATTTGTTTTTCTCTTTCTGACTTACTTCACTCTGTATGATACACTCTAGGTCCACCCACCTCACTACAAATAACTCAGTTCCATTTCTTCTTATGGCTAATATTCCACTGTATATATGTGCCACATCTTCTTCATCCATTCATCTGTCGATGGACACTTAGGTTGCTTCCATGTCCTGGCTATTGTAAATAGAGCTGCAATGAACATTGTGGTACATGACTCCTTTTGAATTATGGTTTTCTCAGGGTATATGCCCAGTAGTGGGATTGCTGGGTCATATGGTAGTTCTATTTTTAGTTTTTTAAGGAACCTCCATACTGTTCTCCATAGTGGCTGTATCAATTTACATTCCCACCAACAGTGCAAGAGGTTTCCCTTTTCTCCACACCCTCTCCAGCATTTGTTGATTATAGATTTTCTGAAGATGTCCATTCTAACTGGTGTGAGGTGATACCTCATTGTAGTTTTGATTTGCATTTATCTAGTAATTAGTGATGCTAAGCAGCTTTTCATGTGCCTCTTGGCCATCTGTATGTCTTCTATGGAGAAATGTTTATTTAGGTCTTCTGCCCATTTTTTGATTGGGTGGTTTTTTAATACTGAACTGCATTAGCTTTTTATATGTTTTGGAGATTAATCCTTTGTCTATTGATTCATTTGCAAATATTTTCTCCCATTCTGAGAGCTGTCTTTTTGTCTTGTTTATAGTTTCCTTTGCTGTGCAGAAACTTTAAGTTTTATTAGGTCCCATTTTTTTGTTCTTGTTTTTGTTTCCATTCCTCTAGGAGGTGGGTCAGAAAAGATCTTGCTGTGATTTATGTTAAAGAGTATTCTTCCTATGTTTTCCTCTAAGAGTTTGATAGTGTCTGGCCTTACATTTAGGTTTCTAATCCATTTTGAGTTTATTTTTGTGGATGGCGTTAGGGAGTGATCTAATTTCATTCTTTTACATGTAGCTGTTCAGTTTTCCCAGCACCACTTATTGAAGAGGCTGTCTTTTCTCCATTGTATATTCTTGCCTCCTGTATCAAAAATAAGGTGACCACATGTGCGTGGGTTTATCTCTGGGCTTTCTGTCGTGTTCTATTGATCTATATTTCTATTTTTGTGCCAGTACCATACTATCTTGATTACTGCAGCTTTGTAGTATAGTCTGAAGTCAGGGAGCCTGCTTCCTCCAGCTCTGTTTTTCTTTTTCTAGATTGCTTTGGCTATTCGGGTTCTTTTGTGTTTCCGTACCTATTTTGAAAATTTTTGTTCTAGTTCTGTGAAACCTGCCATTGGTAGTTTGATAGGGATTGTGTTGAATCTGTAGATTGCTTTGAGTAGTATAGTCATTTTCACAATGTTGATTCTTCCAATCCAAGAACGTGGTATATCTCTCCATCTGTTTGTATCATCTTTAATTTCTTTCATCAGTGTCTTATAGTTTTCTGCATATAGGTCTTTTGTCTCCTTAGGTACGTTTATTCCTAAGTATTTTATTCTTTTTGTTGCAATGGTAAATGGGAGTGTTTCCTTAATAAATCTTTCAGATTTTTCATCATTAGTGTATAGGAATGGAAGGGACTTCTGTGCATTAAATTTGTATCCTGTTACTATACCAAATTCACTGATTAGCTCTAGTAGTTTTCTGGTAGCATCTTTAGGATTCTCTATGTATAGTATTATCTCATCTGCAAACAATGACAGCTTTACTTCTTTTCCGATTTGGATTCCTTTTGTTTCTTTTTCTTCTCTGATTGCTGTGGCTAAAACTTCCAAAACTAGGTTGAATAAGAGTGGTGAGAGTGGGCAACCTTGTCTTGTTCCTGATCTTAGTGAAAATGGTTTCAGTTTTTCACCATTGAGGATGTTGGCTGTGGGTTTGTCATATATGGCCTTTATGATGTTGAGGAAAGTTCCCTCTATGCCTACTTTCTGCAGGGTTTTTATCATAAATGGGTGTTGAATTTTGTCGAAAGCTTTCTCTGCATCTATTGAGATGATCATATGGTTTTTCTCCTTCAGTTTTTTTCATATGGTGTATCACGTTGATTGATTTGCGTATATTGAAGAATCCTTGCATTCCTGGAATAAACCCCACTTGATCATGGTGTATGATCCTCTTAATGTGCTGTTGGATTCTGTTTGCTAGTATTTTGCTGAGGATTTTTGCATCTATGTTCATTAGTGATATTGGCCTCTAGTTTTCTTTTTTTGTGACATCTTTGTCTGGTTTTGGTGTGAGGATGATGGTGGCCTCATAGAATGAGTTTGGGAGTGTTCCTCCCTCTGCTATATTTTGCAAGAGTTTGAGAACAATAGGTGTTAGTTCTTCTCTAAATATTTCATAGATTCGCCTCTGAAGATATCTGGTCCTGGGCTTTTGTTTGTTGGAAGATTTATAATCACAGTCTCAATTTCAGTGCTTGTGATTTGTCTGTTTATATTTTGTATTTTATCCTGGTTCAGTCTCAGAAGGTTGTGCTTTTCTAACAATTGGTCCATTTCTTCCAGGTTGTCCATTTTATTGGCTTATAGTTGCTTGTAGTAACCTCTCATGATCCTTTGTATTTCTTCACTGTCCATTGTTACTTTTCCTTTATCATTTCTAATTCTATTGATTTGAGTCTTCTCCCTTTTTTTCTGATGAGTCTGGCTAATGGTTTATTAATTTTGTTTATCTTCTCAGAGAACCAGGTTTTAGTTTTATTTATCTTTGCTATTTTTTCCTTCATTTCTTTTTTATTTATTTCTGATCTAATCTTTATGATTTTTTTCCTTCTGCTAACTTTGGGGGTTTTTTGTTCTTCTTTCTCTAATTGCTTTAGGTGTAAAGTTCAGTTATTTATTTGTGATGTTTCTTGTTTCTTAAGGTGGGATTTTATTGCTATAAACTTCCCTCTTAGAACTGCTTTTGCTTCATCCCATAAGTTTTGGGTCATCATGTTTTCATTGTAATTTATTTCTAGGTATTTTTTGATTTCCTCTTTGATTCCTTCAGTGGTCTCTTGTGTATTAAGTAGTGTATTTTTAGTCTCCATGTGCTTGTATTTTTTACAGATTTTTTCTGGTAATTGATATCTAGTCTCATGGTGTTGTGGTTGGAAAAGATAGTTGATACAATTTCAATTTTCTTAAATTTACCAAGGCTTGATTTGTGACCCAAGGTGTGATCTATCCTGGAGAATTTTCCATGAGCACTTGAGAAGAAAGTGTATTCTGGTGTTTTTGGATGGAATGTCCTAGAAATATCAGTTAAGTCCATCTTGTTTCATCTTTCATTTTAAGCTTGTGTTTCCTTATTTATTTTCATTTTGGATGATCTGTCTATTGGTGAAAGTGGGATGTTAAAGTCCCGTACTATGATTGTTTTACTATCAATCTCCCCTTTATGGCTCTTAGCATTTGCCTTATGCATTGAGGTGCTCTTGTGTTGGGTCCATTAATATTCCCAATTGTTACATATTCTTCTTGGAATGATCCGTTGATCATTATGTACTGTCCTTCTTTGTCTCTTGTAATAGTCTTTATTTTAAAGTCTATTTTGTCTGATATGAGAATTGCTACTCCAGCTTTCTTTTGATTTCCATTTGCATGGAGTATCTTTTTCCATCACCTCACTTTCAGTCTATATGTGTCCCAGGTCTGAAGTGGGTCTCTTGTAGACAGTATATATACTTGTCTTGTTTTTGTATCCATTCAGCCAGTCTGTGTTTTTTGATTGCAGCATTTACTCCACATACATTTAAGGTAGGTATTGACATGTATGTTCTTATTACCATTTTCTTAATTGTTTTGGGTTTGTTATTGTAGGCATTTTCCTTCTCTTGTGTTTCCTGTCTAGAGAAGTTCCTTTAGCATTTGTTGTAAAGCTGGTTTTGTGGTGCTGAATTCCCTTAGATTTGCTTGTCTGTAAAGATTTTAATTTCTCCATTGAATCTGAATGAGATCCTTGCTGGGTAGAATAATCTTGGTTTTAAGTTTTTCTCTTTCATCACTTTAAATATGTCCTGCTACTCCCTTCTTTCTTGCAGAGTTTCTGCTGAAGGATCAGCTGTTAACCTTATGGGGATTCCCTTGTATGTTATTTGTTGTTTTTCCCTTTCTGCTTTTAATATTTTTTCTTTGTATTTAATTTTTGATAGTTTGATTAATATGTGTCTTGGCGTGTTTCTCCTTGGATTTTTCCTGAATTGTACTCTCTGCCTTTCCTGGATGTTTTCAACTATAATCTCTCCAAATATTTTCTCAGTCCCTTTCCTTTTCTCTTCTTCTTCTGTGACCCCTATTATTCGAATGTTGATGTGTTCAGTGTTGTCCCAGAGGTCTTTGAGACTGTCCTCAATTCTTTTCATTCTTTTTTCTTTATTCTGTTCTGTGGTAGTTATTTCCGCTATTTTTTCGTATCCGTTCTTCTGCCTCAGTTATTGTGCTATTGATTCCTTCTAGAGGATTTTTAATTTCATTTATTGTGTTGTTCATCATTGTTTGTTTCCTCTTTAGTTCCTCTAGGCCCTTCTTAAACATTTCTTGTATTTTCTCCATTCTGTTTCCAAGATTTTGAATCATGTTTACTATCGTTACTCTGAATTGTTTTTCAGGTAGACTTCCTATTTCCTCTTCATTTGTTTGGTCTGATGGGTTTTTTACCTTGCTCCTTCATCTGCTGTGTGTTTCTCTGTCTTCTCATTTTGTTTAAGTTACTGTGTTTGGGGTCTTGTTTTTTCAGGCTGCCGGTTCGAAGTTTCTGTTGTTTTTGGTGTCTGCCCCCAGTGGCTGATGTTGGTTTAGTGGGTTTTGTAAGCTTCTTGGTGGAGGGGAATGGTGCCTGTGTTCTAGTGGATGAGGCTGTATCTTGTTTTTCTGGTGGCAGGACCACATCCAGTGGTGTGTTTTGGGGTGTCTGTGACCTTATTATGATTTTAGGAAGCCTCTCTGCCAATGGTTGGGGTTGTGTTCCTTTCTTTCTGGTTGTTTGGCAAGGGTGTCCAGCACTGTATCTTGCTGGTCGTTGAGTGGAGCTGGGTCTTAGTTTTGAGATGAAGATCTCTGGGAGATCTTTTGCAATTTGATTTTATGTGGAGCTGGGAGGTCTCTGGGGGACTCGGCTCTCCCACCTCAGAGGCACAGGCCTGAAACCCAGCTGGAGCACCAAGACCGTGTCAGGCACACGGCTCAGAAGAATAGGGAGAGAAAAAGAAAAAAGAAAGAAAAAATACAATAAAACAAAATAAAGTTATTAAAATAAAAAATACAAAAATTATTAAAAATAATTAAAAATTAATTAAAAAAGAAAAGAAAAAGAAGGAAATAAAGAAAGAAGGGAGCAAACAAACCAAAAAACAAATCCACCAATGATAACAAGTGCTGAAGACTATACTAAAAAAAAGGACAGACAGAACCCTAGAACAAATGGTAAAGCAAAGCTATACAGACAGAATCACACAAAGAAGCATACACATACACACTCAGATAAAGGGAAAAAGGAAATATATATATGTGTATATATATATATGTATGTGTGTGTGTATATATATATATATATATACACACACATATATATATATGGAAGAGAGCAACCAAATCAATAAACAAACATACCAATGATAATAAACTGTAAATACTAAACTAAGATAAACATAAAACCAGAAACAAATTAGATGTAGAAAGCAAACCGCAAGTCTACAGTTGCTCCCAAAGTCCACCACTTCAATTTTGGGATGATTCGTTGTCTATTCAGGTATTCCGCAGATGCAGGGTACACCAAGTTGATTGTGGGGATTTAATCCACTGCTCCTGAGGCTGCTGGGAGAAATTCCTCTTTCTCTTCTTTGTTCACACAGTTCCTGGGTTTCAGCTTTGGATTTGGCCCTGTTTCTGTGTGTAGGTCACCTGAGGCATCTGTTCTTTGCTCAGACAGGACTGGTTTAAAGTAGCAGCTGGTTAGGAGGCTCTTGCTCAGTCAGACTGAGGGGAGGGCGGGGTACAGAATGTGGGGCAAGCCTGCAGTGGCAGAGGCTGGTGTGACATTGCAACAGCCTGAGGCGCACCATGTGTTTTCCCTGGGAAATTGTCCCTAGATCCCGGGACACTGGCAGTGGTGGGCTGCACAGACACCCGGGAGGGGAGGTGTGGATAGTGACCTGTGCTTGTACACAGGATTCTTATTGGCTGCAGCAGCAGCCTTAGCATCTCATTCCTGTCTCTGGTGTCCATGCTGATAGCTGTGGCTCACGCCCATCTCTGGAGCTCATTTAGGCGGTGGTCTGAATCCCCTCTCCTCGCACACCCTGAAACAATTGTCTCTTGCTTCTTAGGCAGGTCCAGACTTTTTCCCAGACTCCCTCCCAGCTAGCTATGATGCACTAGCCCCCTTCAATCTGTGTTCATGCAGCCAACCCCAGTCCTCTCCCTGGGATCTGACCTCCGAAGCTGGAGCCTCAGGTCTCAGTCCCCACCCGCCCCCGCAGGTGAGCAGACAAGACTCTCAGGCTGGTGAGTGCTGGTGGGCACCAATACTCTGTGTGGGAAGCTCTCCACTTTGCCCACTGCACCCCTTTTCCTGCACTCTCCTCCATGGCTCTGAAACTTCCCCCCAGCCACCCCACCATCTCTGTCAGTGAGGGGCCTTCCTAGTATGTGAAAACTTTTCCTTCTTCACAGCTCCCTCCCAGAAGTGCAGGTCCCATCCCTATTCTTTTGTCTCTGTTTTTTCTTTTTTCTTTTGCCCTACCCAGGTACATGAGGAGTTTCTTGTCTTTTAGGAAGTCTGAGGTCTTCTGCCAGTGTTTAGTAGGTGTTCTGTAGGAGTTGTTCCACGTGTAGATGTATTTGTGATGTATTTGTAGTGAGGAAGTTGATCTCCACATCTTACTCCTCCACCATCTTGAAGGTCTCCAAGGAAATCTTTTAAAATAGAGTATGTGTACTCTTTAATATTTCATCTCTGTATATGTCTAGAACTAAATCATTATTTCTATTACAATACTCTTTTGCTGATGCTATTAGAACAAGTAAATGACCAATTAATTTTTTTCAGAAACTATAAACTTTATTTTTTTTTATTTTTTATTAAGTTAGGGTTGATTTATAATACATTAGTTTCAGGTATACAATATAGCAGTGTAAAATTTTTGTAGATTATACTCCATTTAAGGTTATTATAAAATATTGGCTATATTCCTTGTGCTGTACAATGTATCCTTGTAACTTATTTATTTTACACATAAGAGCTTGTATTTCTTAATCTCCTACCCCTATCTTACTCCTTTCCTCTTCTGTCTCCCACTGGTAACCACTACTTTGTTCTCTATATCTGTACTCTGTTTTTATTTTGTTATGTTCATTCATTTATTTTTTAGATTTCACATATAAGTGATAACACACACTATTTATCTTTCTCTAACTTATTTCACTAAGCATAATACTCTCCAGGTCCATCTCCTTCCATGTTGTTGCAAATGGAAAAATTTCTTTTTTATGGTTGAGTACTATTCCACTGTTTGTGTGTCTGTGTGTGTGTGTGTGTGTGTCTTTCATTTTGTTTATCCAGTCATTTCTTGATGGACACTTGTGTTGCTTCCATAGCTTGGCTATTGTAAATAATGCTGCTATGAACCTTGGGGTGCGTATATCTTTTTGAAATAGAGTTTTTGTTTTCTTTGGATGTATAACCAGGAGTGGAATTGCTAGATAATATGTTAGTTCTATTTTTAGTTTCTTGAGGAGTCTCCATACTGTTTTCCATAGTGGCTGCACCAATGTACATTCCCACAGACAGTGTGTAAGTGTTCCCTTTTCTCCACATCCTTACTGACGTTTGTCATTTGTGGTCTTTTGATGATAACCATTCTGACAGGCGAAATCTAATTGTGATTTTGATTTGCATTTCTCTGATTAGAGATGTTGAGCATCTTTCCATGTACCTGTTGGCCATCTGTATGTCTTCTTTGGAAAAATGTTTGTTCATGTCTTCTGCCCATTTTTAAATTTTTTTTTAATATTGAGTTGTATGAGGTGTTTATATATTTTGGATATTAACCCCTTATAGGTTTTATCATTTGCAAATACTTTATCCCTTTCAGTAGGTTGATTTTTCCTGTTGTTGATGGTTTCCTTGGCCATGAAAAAGCTTTTTAAGTTTAATTAGATCCAATTTCTTGATTTTTGCTTTTGGTTCCTTTGCCTTAGGAGAGACATTAAAAAATATATATTGCTACAATTCATGTCAATGAGTGTGCTGCCTGTATTTTCTTCTAGGAGTTTTATGGTTTCAGGTCTTACATTTAGGTTTTTTAAAATCCATTTTGAGTTTATTTTTGTATATGGTGTAAGAAAGTGTTCCCATTTTATTCTTTTACAAGTATCTGTCCAGTTTTCCCAGCACCACTTATTGAAGAGACTTTTTCCCCGTTGTATATTCTTGCCTCCTTTGTCATAGATTAATTGACCATAAGTGTGTGTATTTATTTCTGGACTCTCTGTCCCACTGATCTATGTGTCTTTTTTTGTGCCAGTAGCATACTACTTTGATTACTGTAGCCTTAGAGTATATTCTGAAGTCAGAGAAAGTGACTCCAGCTCTGTTCTTCTTTCTCAAGATTGTTTTGGCTATTCATGGTCTTTTGTGTGCCATACAAGTTTTAGAATTACTTGTTCTAGCTTTATGGAAAATGCTATTGGTATTTTGATAGAGATTGCATTGAATCTATAGATTGCCTTGGTAGTATGGTCATTTTAACAATATTGATTCATGATCATGGTTTATCTTTCCATCTGTGTTGTCTTCAAATTTTCTTAAATCAGTGTCTTATTGTTTTCCAATTACAGAGCTTTTACCCTCTTAGATTTATTGTTTTCTTAATTTCTCTTTCTGATAGTTCACTGTCAGTGTACAGAAATGCAACAGATTTCTGTAAATTAATTATGTATCCTGCAATGTTATAGACTTCATTGATGAGCTCTAGTAGTTTTGGGTGCCATCTTTAGGGTGAATAATCAATTAATTTAGAAACAAAGATTAAAATACAGGATAAAAAATATTCATGCTCAAATATTTTATTTTATCTTAAAATGTAAAAATGTACATTTTATTTATCAATTGTTTTATGAATGGTCAAGATTTTTTAAAAAAATATGTCTGTTGATTAAAAAATTCTGTCATCTTTGGTATGTAAACTACACCCACAATGCACTCTTTTTTTTGATTTTTCACAGCAGACCCAGGATCTTAAGATACAATATAAAACAATTTGCATGCAGAATTATTTTATCACTTTTAATGGAAAATCACAAATTTGCTTGTTATCCTTGTAGAGAGCACATGTGGAATTATTTAAATATTTTATTTTTCTCAAACTTTTACGATTATGCCACCCACACCTAATTAGATAGCAATTTTAAAATTGGCTCATCTTTATTAAACCATTCCAAAACACTCAGCTTTGTTACCATAGAAATAACATTTTTAGTTAAAGTAGTATTAATTACAATATATAATTAGAATAACATGTTTATCTAATATAAAACAGTTTGAGGAACACACATAACAGTCTATTAATTGCATTCAAGTTAGCTGGAGGCCACTGAGTTGTGTGGACAGGCTGGAGAGCCACCGCCAAGGTCAAGGCACTAACGTATAGTCAGTATCTCGCATAGAGAGAATGGAGAGGGCTAGTTAATCTAGAGTCAAGAATGTGGACTAAAAGTGGTTCTTCATTGATATTTCCATAATCTAAAGTTCTGATATTTATATTTTTAAAAGCCTCTAAGTGAGTAAAGGTTATTACTTTTAAATTATATTTTGATTATTTAGCTAAATCAGGTTTAAATAAATATATTTTATTTAACTATAATTACCTCTAAATTATAATGTCCTTTGAAATCATACTGACTTTTTGCATCTTTTATGGAAAAAAATGGTTGTTGGGATGAATTGACAACCCTCTAAGAGATCTGTGCTTTGCATGATGTATTGCCACTGTTCAAAATATGCTACAAGACCTGCCACACAACCTTCTGACTAGAGAGGAAGTCTCAAGGCCAAGATCAGTATTTTATTTGTGCATATTTCATAAGTGCCTATTCCAAAGAGGAGCAGTGAGTAGGCACTGAGTAATTGTTGAATAAGCAAAAAAGAAAGGGAGAGATTCTGTGATATGATTTTTATTTCTTACTGCTCTTCTGATTTTTTTCTCCTGATTTCTTTCCTTTTATTTTTTCTACATGCTATCTTATTTTTAATGTAATATTCCTTTCTTCATATTCTAATCACAAGATAGTCATTTCACCGTGTTCTGTTGTTCTGGAGAGACATAAAAGCAGAGACAGGCTATACCTTGCCTTGTGGAATAAGAATAGAAAAATGACATTCTGTGGACATCAGTTTATAATATATCCTACGTGTACTGTGTCTTGCTTTGTGGTCAGTAATCTAAAAAGCAATTTTTATTTAGAAACATGCTTGTTGGAAATAATAAAGCATTATATAAGGTAACTCACAATATTTATAGACTTAGAGAGAAGATTTGGAGTAAAGAAAATGCATGTTGGATTAAAGGTATTTTTTTAACTTTAGATTGAGGATGCAGAAGCAATTTATAAAAGGTATCAAACATTAATTTATAGAAGATGCCAAAATATCTGACTTTTGAAACCTAGAAACAAATATTTCTTTACCTCAACTTATGGAAAGTAATGAGATCCATAGAACAATAGGTCAAATAGTTCTGGTACTCAAATATTCACCTGGAAACATTATTTAAATTTTTGTAAATGTAGTCATAATTAAAGCAATATCACCTTTTAGTTTTCACACTCACTTCTCTGGCCTTGTCATATGTTAAAAAAAATTCATAAGTGGATTCTACATATGTGGCATCTATTTCTACGTCATAAATTTGCTCCATAATCTCTTAAAATATGCTTTCTCTTCTTAATTTTAAAATTCAATTTAGTTGTATTCAATTTGAATAATACATAGTATATTTTATAAAAAGTAATTTAAAAATTGTTATATTGAAATATTTTTAAGATTAATTTTGAGAATAGTTGAGAATTATTATGCAAATAATTGACCACACCAACTGAAAAGTTTAGGTGCATATGTAATCTAGTGGTCTAGAACTAGAAATGCCCTGATTAAAGGCCTCATTAATGCATCTGCTCTGGAGGGTAGCAGCTCAAGTCAGGGGAAATGAAAGATTTTGACTTTTTTTACTGGCAAGATGCAACATTGAGGTTATTCAGATATTTTTTCTGCCTCTATACTTATTTTCACCTAATTTATTCTCTACACAACTTAGGGAGTCAGGGCTGGCTATACATAAAGAAATGCAGAGTGATATAAGCCTTGATTCAAATAAAGGAAAAAAAAACACTCAGTTAAAGGTACTAAAATGTAAGACATTTCCCTCTAAAAACATGTCATAATTTGTAAACATAATAGAGGTAATAGGGGTACATGAAAAACAACAGAAACCTACAAGTCGCCCCCCAGACCTTTGGTATGTGTATCCACCTCACCGTCCACCTCCTGACTTGGTATCTTTGCTAGGCTTTTCGACATTCTGCTCTCTCCATTTGTTTAGCATCGATTTATCCTCCAGGTTGCACTTTAAAAGTCACTTCCTCAGGGAACTCATTATTTACTTTACAGAAGCATCTTTTATTTTTCATTCAGACACATCCTAATAACTATTTATATAATCATTTAATGTTCTGTACCCCATTGGATTGTCATCTTCTTGAGGGCAGTACACATTGTTTTGTTATTCACTCTCTTCTCAGGGCCTGGAGTAATGCGTATTGTATATTTTTATTTTTAAAATGCCTGTGCATGCTGTGAGTTGAACAAACAATTGAATGGATAGAGACCCCAATATATAATACTTGGTGAAGTGTTTGTTACTCTCCATGAGGAGGCTGTCAATCAAGGGAGCAAATAACCACCGCTGTGACATCTGCACAGCCCTGCTTCCCACTCTGTCAAGGCATTTGACATTGAGGAATAGAGGGTAAAAAAAAAAAAAAATCTGTGACTCCAAGATTGTTCATTTTCAGCTTTATGAATTAGGAAGTAAAAATAGAGCTGAAGAGATTCAGATATGAACCTCCCAATCTTATTTAATTTTTGGCCGAGACAGAAATGTTGATTGGTAGCTCTACCATCTCCAAGGAACAAAGACCAAATTACTGGCATTAGGAGGTTAGTGAAAGTGTTGAGAAGCGATTAATATCTTGTCTGTCATATCAGCTACTATGGAGGTAAGGGAGTATCATTAGTGAATTCTGTAACCATTGCCCTAAAAAGGACACAGTGAGAGCCTGCAGTTGACCTTATAAGCAAAAGCCTAATGCCCTCAGGTGTAGATAAAGATGCACGAATACAAGCCAGCCAGGGAAATGTCAGAGATGTAAGGTTAAATTTGGGAATTTATGAAAAGCTAGAAACTAGAGTTTCTGGAATAAGAAATTGGGGGTATAGAGTTCTCCTTATAAAATAAAATAAGAAAAAATTGGATTATTTGGTTGATACCAGCCTTTTAAAAGTAATTAACCCATTAAAGTTGAGTCTGTTATAAAGAATATGACAATGGAACTTACTTTGGAACATTACCAGCATTTTATATAACCACTATAATTTGTTGCAAATGCTTGTGATAAAAATTATATATTTCAGATCCCGTGATTATTTCAAAAGAAATCATTGTTTCAATTATTTTGTAAAATTTTATTGGTATTGTTATCACATGTATTGCCACACTGTTCACAGAAGCAAATAAACATTTCTCAAAAAAATGGAAGATTTTGAAATGATTTAAATTTAGAGTACCTAAGAATAAAAAATGTTAAACCTTTCTCTTGCCTGCTACTCAGGACTAAAATACTGGAAAACAAAGGCTTTGATTTTTGATCCTATCCTTTTATGATTAAAATGAAAAGGACAGCTGTAAAAAAGAGATTCCTTTTTCGCACATCACTTCTTTTTGATATCTTTCTAGTTGTGCCTTTGCCCTTAGATACTTTAGAGCAGCTTCAATAAGGGTATGCATTCCTGTTAGGTGTTTCCTTAAATGCAGACAGCTCTGGGACTAGACTAAAGGAATCTCTGCTTTACAAGCCTACACCTCTTACCAATTGAAGAGAACAATAAGCAGGATTACCTCCTGAGGCCAATTAATCAAGGAGAAATTGGGTAGCCTGGAGCTTTCTTTCTAGCTGACAGCACAAAGTAATAATTCATCTTAAGCAGTTAGAACCTTCTGATTCTTTGCATTTTTCCTCTATTTCCTTAGTTCCTCTATTTGTCTACTATATATATATATAGTTTCGTAGTTACACAGGTTTGATTTTCCCCATGTATTTAGAAGGGTCATCTATAACTATGCTAATTTTATAATTTAATTCTTGATATGCTTTGCAATTTTCTGTTATGGTATTTGGAGCCACATCCTATTTTAATTTTTTGAACATTGCTGTGTTTCTAATTTAATGATTTTATTTTCCAGTATCAGCTTTTCAGTCTTAGGTAATGACATCAGAGACAGAGGTCCAGAATTGATCTTTAGATATGGTCCATCTGACTTAAATCTTGGGACTTAAATTTTTGCTGCCAGAGCCATGACTTTTCTATTCATTGGAGGAGGAATTCATGCTATATCTAGTCCCCATAAAAGCTAATTAAAACTTTCTGAAAATAATGTAACTATGTATTCCCATGTCTTAATCTCTAAATTATAAGATTGAAAGGGACTTAAGAATTTCAATGACCATACATCCTTTTTCACTTGAGGCAGTCCAGATTTACAATTAACGCCCATCAGAATAAATATTGTGCTCCCATTTAGTCTTTTTCACCTTTCCCAATGTGAATGAAAACAATATTTGGCCCCCCGACTTAGATATCATTTTTTCCCTTCTCTCACATGTCAGAAATCTCTTCATGGGATCACTGATAGGTAGTTAATTTTTGCTTGAGAAATTCTAGAGCTACAAACCATTACTTACGTAGAATGGCCTGCCTTCCTTGTATAGATCCATTTGAAGTTATTTCTTATATTGAGTTTTCATTAAGCTAACTACTATTAAGCTGAGTTTTAAAACAAAATACTGTAACTATCTGAAAGAGCGAATAGGGACTTCTAGTTCCTGGTTCCAAGGAACTTGGAAGTTGCCACTCTGTCCTAATCAGTAAAAAGCTGAACAGGCTGAAAAATCCACAACTCTTCTTAGAGCCATAAGAGAAGTGAGTTTACAGGGCAAGCCACTGCCCCCAAGATTGTACAGGCAGTCTGTCTTACCAGAGCAGAGTCTCATGATTGGAAATGCCCTAGGGAACTAGTGCGGGAGTAGGAGAACCTGAACTGTAAGTGACAAATTGCTAGAGGCTCAGTGCAGACAGCAGTGAGAGTTAAAAACTCCAGGGGACCCACTCATAAAGGGTCCACAATATACTGAGATCCACCTCCAGGAGCTTTACCAGATTCCCATAGTAAATATTAGAGAAAAATACCCTCAGCCTTCTGGAAAGGAGAAATGAAAAAAAAAAAGAAAAGCAAAACATTTTGAAATATGCCAGAACACTCTGTTCTTTCTAACAAAGCTTGCGTTAAGAGAAACTAGTTAACCAGGGCCTAACCTGCTGAGGTATTATCAGAGCCTAACTGATCTGAAGAAGAGGAATACCCAACTCCAGCCATCCTACCTACCTAAGCGGGGAGGAAACTGAGAAATGCTTTTGAAGTTCATAATTAGACACACAGGCTCAGTGAAAGACCAAGATCTAATCAAGGACTCTAGAACACGTTCCTCCCCCCACACCTCACTACCACATTACTAAGGGCTTTTTTTTTTTTTGGCTGCACCTTGCAGCTTGTGGGTTCCTAGTTCCCCAACCAGGGATTGAACCTGGGCCTTCAGCAGTGAAAGTGCAGAATCCTAACCACTGAACTGCCAGGAAACTCCTGCTAAGGGCATATTTATGGCAGCTCCATTTACCCAGTACATCATTTTCACCTATCAAGAAAAAGTTACAAGGTGTACCAAAAGGCAAAAAACACAATTTAGAGACACAGAGCAAGCATCAGAAAGAGACACGGTAGGAATGTTGGATTTTTCAGACCAAGAATTTAAGACTACTATGATTAACACACTAAGGGCTCTTGGATCAAGTAGACAGCAGGCAAGAAGCGATGATCAATATAAGCAGAGAGATGAAAATCCTAAGAAAGAAACAAAAATAAATGCTAGAAATTTAAAACTTAACAGAAATGAAGAATGCCTTTACTGAGCACATTAGTGACTGGACACTGGATGAAGAAAGAGTTTATGATATAGAGGATATCAATAGAATCCTCAGACTGAAAAGAAAAGAGAGCAAAGACTGAGAAAAATCAGAACAGAGTATCCAAGGACTGTGGAGTAACTACAAAAAAAAAAAAAAAAAGTAACATACACATAATGGGAATACCAGAAGGAGAAGAAAGAAAAGAACAGAAATATTTGAAACTATCATGCCTAAGAATTTCCCCAAATTATAGTCAGACATTAACCACAGATTCACAAAGCTCAGAGAACATCAAGCAGGATAAATACCCTGCCCTCACCCACCCCCCAAAAAAGCCCTACACTTAGGCCTGAGGAATATCATCTTCAAACTACAGAAAATCAAATTAAAGAAAAAATCCTAAAGGAAGCCAGAAGGTAAAAATACCTTTGCCTATAGAGGAAAAAAGATAAGACCTCTACCTTCTCCTTGCAAGAAGGGAGTGGAGTGAAATATTTAAAACGTTGAGAGAAAAAAAACCCCACCAACCTAGAATTCTGTACACTGCAAAATTATCCTTCAAAAGTGACGAAGAAATAAAGACTTTCTCAGCAAATAAAAATTGAGGGAATATGTTGCCAGTAGACTTGTCTTACAAGAAATGTTAAAATAAGTTCTTTAGAGTGAAGGAAAATAATATATATCAGAAACATGGATCTAATTAAACAAAGGAAGAGTGTTGAAGAAGGAATAAGTAGAAAAGTAAAATAAAAACTTATTTTTCTTACTATTAACTGACCTAACAGAAAAGTTTGTTCAACTATGTAGCTTTAGGTATATATCTTGTTTGTATATGTTTATGTATATATATATATATATATATATATATATATATGTATATATATATATGTATACTTATGTAGGCTTATATATAAGTAAAATGAATGACAGCAATGATACAAGAAGTGGGAGGAATGAATTAAGATTATTTTGTTATTATAAGTTACTCATACTATCCATGAAGTGGTATAGTGTTGTTTAAAAGTGTACTTTAATTAGCTGCAAATATATATTGCAAATTCTAGAGCAACCACTAAAAATTTTTTTTAAGTATAACTGATATGCTAAGAAATGAGAGAAAAATGTAATCATCAGAATTCTCGATTCAAACTGCAAAAGGAACAAAACATAGTGAAAGACAAAAATAGGAAAAAGAATAAAGGCAACAAATAGACAACAGTAATGAATATGTTAAATTAATCCAACCACCCCAATAATTGCTTTTAATGCAATGATGTAAATGTACTAATGGAAAGACAAAGATTGTCAGAATGGATCAAAAAAACATACCCTACTATATGCTGTCTAAAAGAAACCCACTTTGAATATAAAGACACATATGAATTAAAAGTAAATGGTTGGAGAAAAATGTACTATGCTAACACTAGTCAAAAATAAAAATAAAAACAGGAGTGGCTATATTATTTTCAGGCAGAGCTGACTTCAAAGTAAAGAAAGTTATCAAAGAAAGAAAGGTATTACATAATAACAGACAGATCAATTCTCCAAAAAAGACATAACAATTCTTAACTTATATGTGTCTGACAATAGAGTGTCAGATTACCTGGGAGAAATACTGATAGAATTTCAAGGAGAAAAATAAGAATCCACTTTCATAGCTGGAGACTTCAACACTCCTCTCTCAGAAATGAATAGATTCAGCAGGCAGAAAATCAGTAAGAACATAGTTGAACTCAATAACACCATCAATCAATTGTATATAATTAACATCTGTAGACTCTTTCACCCAACAACAGCAGAAAACACATTCGTCTCAAGCTTTCATGGAACAGTCACCAAGATAGAACGCATTCTGGGCCATAAAACACACTTGAACAAATTTAAAGAAACAGAACTCAAACAGTGTCAGTTCTTAGATCACAACGGAATTAAACTAGAAATCAGTAAGAAAAAAGAAACTGGAAAATTCCAAATATATGGAGGTTATACATACTTCTAAATAACACATGGGTCTTAGAAATCTCAAGGAAAATTATAAAATATTTTGAGATAAAATAAAACAACAAGTAATCAAAATTTGTGGGGTGCAGCAAAAGCAGTGCTTAGAGGGAAATGTATAACATTGAATGCTTATATTAGAAAAGAAGAAAAATTAAATTCAGTCACCTAAGTTTCCACCTTAGGAAACTAGGGGAAAAAAAGAGCAACTTACATCCCAAGTAGGAAGATTAAAATAATAATAATAATTAGAGGAGAAATCAATGAATTTGAAAGCAGAAAATAGAGAAAATCAATGAAACAAAGAGCTTGTTCTTTGAGAAGATCAGTAAAATAAATGAGTCTCAAGCCAGAGAAAAAAAGAAAACAAATTACTAATATCAGAAGTAAGAAGGGAGACAACATTGTAGATCTTATGGAAATTAAAAGGATAATAAATGAATTTATGAACAACTCTATGGCCACAAACTTGATAACCTGGATGAAATGGACCAATACCATTACTAGTTATTGTCTTTCAGGGATTATCAAGCAAATGTTTCTGCATGTAACTATCAGGTGATTGTATTATAGATTTCAGTTTCTTACAATGGAAAGGAAAAAATCAGTGCGTATGTTTTAATTATAAACTTAGTCTTTGTTTTCCCTTTTCTGTTCCCCTCATTTCCCCATCCTCTCTAGCTCATGTCTGTCTCTTCCCTTTTGCTCCTCTGTGCCAGATTCTCTTTGCCTTACCTTGTGAGTACACATTCTGATACTTAGTCTTCATTAACGCCCAGACAGTATAGGGTTGGGATGAAAAGTGTGGGGGCCTGGAGACGAACTTCCTGGATATGAACACACGTTACATCTCTTGCTAATTTTTAATTTTTCTTGTTTCCCTGGGAAAACTGCTTAAGTTGTCTGTGTTTGAGGTTCCTGTAAGATGGAAATGTTAGTCATACCTACCTTGAAGGATATTGGGAGGAATAAATGGCTTCGAATTTTCCTATTCTAACACAGTCCTTAGACCACACATCTGAAAAACACACTGGGGGTGTGTCAGCAAGGAGCTCCCTATGGACCTACTGAATCAGAACCTCCATTTTTACACAATCCCTAGGTGATTTGTATGTATGTTAAATTTTGAGATGTACTGTAAAACATGTACATGTAAAATATGACTGTTTATATATAATGTGTCCTTACTAAGTGCTATTCTAATTATACTATAAAAAATATGGATAGAGAAAAAGTGTGGTATTATTAATAGAAACAAATTTGTTCAAAACTTTTTTTCTTATCCACTATCTTGTTATTTACACTAACGTTATACAGTTTAGGGTTTGGGTTGTGAGTTGTGCATGCACACATGTGCATGTATATGTGTTTAAGAAAGTGAGGAAGAGAGAGGGAGACAGGGAAAGGGAAAATATAAGACTTCATAGTCGGTAAGGGAAAAAAATGTTATTGTATTGATTCCAATTATTCTCTTTAGAAAAAGATTAGTGAATGAGTGTCTTAAATTGCCCTTAAAATTCCACCTATACTACTTTAAAAAGAATCATCTTATAATTTCTCTATTTTGTCAGATATGTTGAATCAAAAGTTTTCACGTGATGACTCTGGTGTGGATACGTTATTTAAAGCAAAGTATCCACACTTTGGTATAGAATTACAGAAAGTAATATACACTTGTATTTCTGAAAACTTAAGATTCTTACAGTTGTATAAATCTTAATAGGAAAGACATTGACTCCTTTTACCATAAAAAGTTTATTTTCTTTTTATCAAATATATAAATAAAAACAGGATTTAAAGCATTTTAAGAATAAATCATCTAGTGTGCTTATGTACCCTCTACCACAGAGAATGAAAAGAAGGAAAGCATCCATTTTTAAATTAAACTTTTCCGAAATACTGTTCACACAGGTTACTACACTGGTTAACAGCCTGTTCAAATTAAGGTAAGGAAGCAATGATAAATATTCATTTTCTACTTTGCCACCACACCAAGATGTAAATATAGCTAACTGTGGCCTGCTAAATGCAATTATTAATCAGTTTTGCAGCAACATGTTATTTATGCCCAGATGTATGCAAATATTCAGGTTTCTCTTCCTCCAGATGGTGTTCATTAAGTTCAAGTAATCATATAAGCAAGTGCTCTACCGTGTTGTTCCCTCTGTTCACAGGAAGGGAAAAGCAAAACAAAACTAGCATCCAACAGCCCTGAATTGCTTAATGTTCTTGATGTGCTAGAAATTTTAAGAAATTTAAAAGACCCAGAGTCATCTGAACTTTCAAAAGCCAGGCTGTGAAATGAAGTAACCATACTGCAATAGTACCCACACAATAAAATTTCATTCCTTCTGAATTCCCAGATAAAAAAATCAGACTAATGCATGAAGAACAATGCTTTCTAGTTTCTAACCGTACTGCAATAGTACCCACACAATAAAATTTCATTCCTTCTGAATTCCCAGATAAAAAAATCAGACTAATGCATGAAGAACAATGCTTTCTAGTTGTGATAAGCAGTCATACTTTGTTATCTTGTGTATAAGATTACATATTTTTAATCTTTTAGTTTGAATTTTCTTCGGTTTTGAAGTTTTTAAAAATAATTTTGTTACCATTTCATATTTGGGAGCAGAATAAATTAATCCTGTCATACCTATTTTAGTTGAAATGTAAAACAAAGATCTGGAAGACCTGCAGTAATAAAATAACTCAGGTTTTCATAACAAAAAACATTAACTTCAGTATACAGGAAAATTTCCCATGGATATTTCAAAGTTAACTTGACACAAAAATATTTGAAAGTTTTGTAAAGGACAAACATATAACAGCATATTTTGAAGTATATATGTGTGTCTTCATTGCATATTTAATAACTCTAATGATTAGAAAAAATTTGAATCTCTGACTCCTATTAATAATAGGTTTTTATGCCCTTTGCCTAAATTATGTACATTTAACTATTTTATTCATGAGAAGGAAAAAATAACACACCTCTTTTATAATGCTTTTATAAGCTCCATGAAGATAGTGATTATTTCTATCATTTATTTTAACCTTTCAATAGCAATGAGTAATGGTAATATTTAGTGAGTAATAATTAATTTGAATTTCATCTCTCAATTCCTACCATAACACTATAAGCATGGTGTTGTTATTTCCCTTACTTTACTTGCAGCATTTTCTTTATTGTTGTAAAAACTTGATTTCAGAGAAGTAATTTGATGAAGTTAAGACTAACAAAAGACAGACAAATTTTAAATCAAAGCATTTTGACAATAGAACCCATACTCTTTTTTTTTTTTAAAGCATTCTTTTTTTTTCTTTTTTTAAAAATTATTTATTTATTTATTTATTTATTTATGGCTGTGTTGGCTCTTCGTTTCTGTGCCAGGGCTTTCTGTAGTTGCGGCAAGTGGGGGCCACTCCTCATCGCGGTGCGCGGGCCTCTCACTATCGCGGCCTCTCTTGTTGCGGAGCACAGGCTCCAGATGCGCAGGCTCAGTAATTGTGGCTCACGGGGCTAGTTGCTCCGCGGCATGTGGGATCTTCCCAGACTAAGGCTCGAACCTGTGTCCCCTGCATTGGCAGGCAGATTCTCAACCACTGCGCCACCAGGGAAGCCCGAACCCATACTCTTAACAATTAACAAATCAATTCACATCCTTCGTTCTGATATTTGATATGTAAATCAATTTGTATTCATTTAAACTGTAGGGTGTTCCTAAGTAAGTGCCATTGTTTTTTCGGAGTCACGGATGAGGAGACAAACGCACTCTGAGGGCTTAAAGAAAAAGATGCCTTAAGGAAGTTGATGACCTACTGTTAAGTTGATTTGTGACCATATTTGCCTTTTTACTTAATTAACAATATTGGTGACCAAAATGAAATTAATTTAGAAGCACGACTTAGCTGAATTAAAAGTAACGTTTCCATATCCATTAGCTTCTTTTTTTTTTTTTTTTTTTTTTTTTTTTTGCTGTGCTGCATGCGGGATCTTAGTTCCCTGATAAGGGATCAAACCCACCCCTTGCAGTGGAAGTGCAGAGTCTTAACCACTGGACTGCCAGGAAGTCCCTACTTTTAGCATATTTTTTGAAATTGATACTCAGAAGAAATCAGGCTTTCATCTTTGTCCTTTACTATATAGTATCGTTTACTTAGTAATTTAAAGAATAAAAAAGTTACTACTTCTGTAATACTTCCTTTGTGCCAGGCACTGTTCTAAAAGCTTTATACATGTTACTTCATTTAATTTTCACAGTAACACTGTGTTGCATTATATTATTCTCATTTCCATTTTATGCAGAAATAGGAATGTTTTTAGGTTGAGAATATCTGATAAGCTATTTGAATATTGAGCGTCTAGAAGCTCTTACTACCGCATTATCTTTAATAGCCTTCCCAAATATTTCCATTTACTGGTGATAGGAAGGAAATAGTCACTCTTAAATTTTCATTATAAAAGAAAGCATGGAATTTTAAGGAATATGTCATAGCACATTTAGTTTATCTAATTGGCAGTGTTACATGTTCTCTTCTGTAGTCTACAGGAGCACAGGTTTTTCGCTTATCTAGAGAATTACTGGATTAATACAAATATTTGCTTGACGAATTTGCCCAAATAAATTGTTTCCTATGTAAGTGATGAAAATGAAATTGGTCACACATCATCTGGGAAAGATGCACCCTGTGTAAGTTCTAAGTGCTTTGTAAATTGCTATTCCTTATTGGGGTTAGATGCCTTTTTGGACACTTGGTTAAGTAAATTATTTAGGTGACCCATAAACTGTCAGACATAGCAACAGGATGTACACACAGGAGGTATCTTAGTTTGCTATCTATCTCATCAGTAAGCCCAGGTATGTCATCTGTATGATATTTGGTTTCCAGCAACTAAAGGAGTTGTCTCTACTTTCTTTGGCTTGAAAAATACTGTTCCTAGGAGAGGGAAACTAAATGAGATCTACTCTTTAAGCTACTATTTCCTAGGTTTCCTGAAACCCTTCCTTGGTCTCAGAACTTAAGAGACTGAAACATGACTGGCTCTCTTCTACTAGACTGTGAACATTTGGAGGACAGGAATTTTTATTCATCTTTGTATTTCAGCACTTATTTAAGTAACTGACACATAATCAACTCTCAGTATTGAAAAACTAAATACAGTAATTAATGAATAGTAAATGACTCAGAAATATAAAAGATATGTGAGTGTAACCAATTAATATAAGCTGAACTAAATAAGCAATCCCAACTATTAAATTATATGGATCTTTCTGTTGAGCTCATTCTCCAAGAACATTATCCTTGTGATTTGCAATTGCAAACAAGAAGAATACTACCAGAAAGATAAATGTCTTAGAAAATATTGTTTTGTTCTAACACTCATTAGTTTCTTCTGCTATCTTCTCTCATAATTCTATCATAGCTATGCCTGGCTGAAACTCTACCAGTGCTATGGGTTGAATTGTGCCTCCCCCCCACCCTCAAATTCATATGCTAAAAAGTCTTAATCCTCAGTATTTTAGAGTGTGACCTTATTTGGAAACAGGGTCATTTTAGAGGTAATTAGTTAAAATGAGGTCATAAAGGAGTAGGATGAGTCCCTAATCCAATATCACTAGTGTCCTAAATAACTCCTAACAATGAATATTTTGGACTTTAGGATTGTGGTATGGAAACCAGGAAAATGACATGCTCTTACCTATTTTCCACTTTACAATTTCTAGAGAACAATAATACTTGCCTTTCTTGTCTTTCACTTATCCCTAACCACCAAATTAGCCATCATATATTAAGGAAAGAAAGCCTCTCTAATAATTTCACAAATGAGATACCTAAATTAGCTTTAAGTTTGATTAACTTCAATTATAACAAATTTCATTTTCAAATGTGATATTTTCACTTCTTCACATATGTGTTTTACCTATTTTCTTTGTTTTTTTGCTCTGTACTAAGGTTTCGTTTGAAACACGGTATCTGATGCCAAAACACTTGAAAAACCAATGATCTTGTTATTTACAATGTATAAATAGTATAAATGATAAATTTAAAAACAATACATAAAAGCATACTTTACCTGAATTTTTATGTTAATTTATGGACTTTTAGATATAATAGGATTATGGAGATTATTAACGTCAAATGCAAAGGCCTACAAGAGGAGGAAATAGCCAAAAATTTTAGCTGTCTTGTACAAGGTCCCAGAGTGAATTAATGCTAAATTAAGGATTAGGACCCAAATTTTCTGATGATGTTCTTTTCAAAATACAATAATGCTTCTGTCTACAGTAATCATAGTTTCCTAAATAATGAATTGGTCTTTGGTCAGTACCATTTTATTACTTTGCATGTTTACTTTTACAGAAGAAACTTTTAAAACAAAACATTTGTGATTTAGTTTCTTTATTTTGACTTCACAGGAGGAAATGTTGTTTGGGATGGTTTTCTGTGATACACCTTCAATAAAAATAAGCATTCTAGTCTTAAATTGAACATATTGCATTTATATATGTTCTCAGTTATCAAAGCCTTTAAAACTGGTCAGTTCCCTCCTGCTAGGAAGTAAAAGGGATTTATTATTTCAAATTGGGAGGCTTATTTAAATTTTTAAATTAATTCATTACTTTTACTTAGCAGAGCTAAAAACTGGCTTTACATAGACACCACAGAAAATTTTTGATATTCTTCAGTTGCCAAATTCCTTAACAAAATATACTTAAAATCAAATACTTGCTAGAGCCACTTGAAATCAAAAGATAGATACTATGAAATGATCCAGACCTTAGCTCAATGAATATGCCAGCATTTATGACTGGGGAAAGGGATGAAATGAATGGTTATATGGCAATCACAGTAAATTAAAAGGAAAACAACTGCAGAACTTTTTTAAATGATTACAAGTATAGAAATTATAATATAAAAAGTCAGATGATTTTTAAATAAGTTCTTGTCTTCATTTTACATCCTGCTCAATATTTAAATAATCGAGGCTAAATATGACAATGGCCTATTGAACACAGTCCTCAAAATTTTTGGATTTAGTTTCCTGAGTGTATGATACAACCTTTTTGCCATCTGGCATTTCATTTGGGATCATAGCCTTTGCTTGAAGAGGAGAATTATCACAAGCTAAATTATAGTTAATATAGAGTAAACTATAGTAACATCTGTGCACTTGACAATTTATATTTAGTTGTATCAAAACTTCTTTGGAATTCTAATGACCATGTTGAAATTTTACTAGTCTGTAGGCTAAAATAACATTTATTTTCCAAGGAAATTGGTTTTCTTATTTATCTTCTCTGATTTCAATATAGTATATGAGCAATCAACTACAGATTGACTTTGAAAATGTCCTTTGATTATTGCCAATTCTTTTTAATCTTGAATTTAGGAATTTTTTGAAATAAATGGCTCTTTGCATTTATCCCCATTACCAAATACCCTGAGTATTTTCACATCGAACTGGAACAAACATGTCTTACCTCCTCACTACTTCTGAATTTACATATTATACTATTTCACATCACTTTTTAATTTATTCATGTAGCAAACATTTAAAGTGTACAGATCACGAGTATATACCTTGGCAGATTTTAGCAAAGTGAATATACTTGTGTAATCATATTGCCAAATAGAAATTTGTAATTTTATTCTATTTCATACTAGAAATAGCTTCCTAAGAAGTGCTTCATAGGAGTTCTCTTATACTCCATCCCAGTCACTATTCATCTCCTTCCCAAAGTTTGTCACTATCCAGACTTAATTATCAATTGCTTTGTGTTAGAGCTCTATATAAATAGAATTACAAAATAGGCATTATTTTGAATCCAGCTACTTTCACAAAATATTATATTTGTGAGATTCATTCATGCTGCTGTGTATAGCAGTAACTAATTTTGTATAGTATTCCATGGTATGAATGTAAAACAATTTCTCTTCTTTTGATATACATTTGGATTGCTTCCAGATTATTACAAATGAGATTGATAAAACCATCATTCCTGTGTTTGGCTGACATATATATGCATTTCTATTAGTAATATACCTCAGAGTAGAGTTCTTCAGAGGTTCTATATTTGTCCAGCAAATTGATTTTCCAAATTGTTTGAAAGAGTTCCAACTTATTTACAAATATGGTTATATAGATTTACTTTCCCATCAGTAGTGTGTGATTTCCAGTCACTTCACATCCACACCAGTACTTGATAATATCAGTCTTTTAAATCTTTCTGGTGTATGTGTTGTGATAGCACTTTGGAAAGAATCTTACTCCAGAGAACATTCTCCTAACTGCTGTGCTATGATATTAATTTTCTGATGTTCAACATATATCAGGATCTTATATCTTTACCACTTTCACTTGTAATACACAAAAGCAAAGAAACCTGATTAAAATAAAGACAAGGAAGCTGGCTGATGTGCTATATGATGTATATATTGATTCTTGCTCTGATTTTTTTTAAAAGTTCAACCTTTTAGTAAAAATTCTGGATGCCATTCATATTTATGAGACTTCAGCAAACTACTCCCAAAATGTCCACATCCTAACCCTTAGAACTTGTCAATATGTTATGTTACATGGCAATAGGGAATTAAAATTGCAGGTGGAATTAATCTTGCAAGTCAGCTACCTGAAAATAAGAGATTATCCTGAATTATTGGGGGTGGGGCCAATGTAATCACTAGGACCCTCTAAAGGGAAGAGGGGAAAAGGATTAGAACCAGAGAGATGACATCATAAAAAAACTTGAGTGACCATAGCTGGCTTTGAAGATGGAGGGAGGCCATAAGACAAGGAATGCAGGCAATCTCTAGAAGCTTGTTAAAGGCAAGAAAATTAAATATTCTCTACAGCCTCCACAAATGAATGCAACCCTATCAACACCTTAACTTTAATCCAGTGGAACTCCTTTTGGATTTCTGACTTCCAGAACTGTAAAATAATACATTTGTATTGTTCCAAGTGATTCTATTTGTAAGGAATCAATATTGCAGCAATAGGAAACCAATATAAATTCTGGTTTCTGAAAGTGGGGAGCTGCTGTAACAAATACCTAAAAGTGTGGAAGGGACTTTTGGTTTGAGCAATTGGCCCTCAAATTTTGAGGAGCATGGTAGAATATGCCTAGATGGCCTTGAACAGACCATTAGGAGAAATATGGATATTCATGACTCTGCTAGTAGTGACTGAGAAAGAAGTGAGAAGATTTTATATTCTTGTCCTATTTTCTATGGCAGCATTTGATAATATTGAACACTCTTTTCAAGAAAATCTTTATTCCTTTAATATCTTTACATCTTTCTTTCATACTTCTTCAAACCTGACTATGCCTTTTTGATTTTCTCATTTAATTCTGTGTATATTGGGCACACCTTTATCTTCTGCAAATCTACATAGTTTCCCTAGATAATAGTATCTGCTATGAATGACTTCATCTGTTCCTACAAAGAAATGATTCACAAATATTTGTCTTCAATACGGACCCCACATTGAACTCCTGATTGAAAATCCAATTGCCTAATGAGCAAACTTAATAAGATGTCCCTCAGGTAATTCAAAATCAACGTGTTAAACAATGACCTTATTATTACCTTTCAAATCTGTCTCCCTCTCTAAACTGGTGCTGCTATCATCAGTCCAAATAATGGAACAAGAAATTTGAGGTTATCTTCTACTCATTATTCTATGATTTTCTTTATATCCCCCAAACCAACAGATTCTGCTTTTTAATTTTCTTATAGTTATTGATCACTTATCATGTGCCAGGTATAGGTTTTCAAAGAAAAACACATGTATTAATTATTTCAATTCTAATAACAATCATATGACGTATGTTCTATTGTCATCCTCATTTTACAAATAATCTGAGACAAAGGAAAACATTACCCAAGGTCATGCAGAAGTAGGTAGATAAGATGGGATTAGGAGGCAGGGAGCCTGGCTATAGGGCCTATGATTAAATAATAATGCTGTACTGTTATCTCTTGAATACACCCTTTATTTCATTCAGAAAATAGTTTCTTGCTTTTCTAATCTGAATTTTTTCTTCACTTTTTTCTGCCGTTATTTCTGCCTTTCTCTCTCTTCCTTCCTCTTCTTTCCCCTTCTCCCTCATCCTCTTTCCTTTTTTCCCCTTTCTGTCTTGCCTTCTTTTCTTCCCTAAAAGGCTACCTCAATTTTAGTCTATCTCTACTGAGATTCAAACACTACACCACTGTCCAAGCAATTATTTTAAAATAAAAATCTAAGTCACTCCCTTGCTTGATACCCTTTAGTAGTTTGACAGTGCCATCAGAATAAATTCCACTATTTTATACAACATTCAAAAGATTCAACAGATTTCAACCCATCTTTAATCTTATTTCCTCTCTCTTTTCCTTGCATCTTGCTATTGATTTTCTTAGTTCCTAGTAAATGCCACATGGGTTCCTTTGCCTTTCCAACTTCATATGTCAGTTAATAATTTCTTTATAATTTTTATCTCTAGATGATATAATTTGTGTTTGTTTATTGTCTCTGTCTACTACTACTAGAATGTACACTACTTGAGGACAAGGATGATATCTGTCTTATTCACTGCTTTACCCCAGCATGTAAAACAATTCCTGGTATGTAGTTGGTGCTCAATAAATGTTGAATCCATATGTTGAATGGGTAAATTAATCAAAAATCAACAGAAAAGTATGGTGCTTGTCTTCTTTGTAGTAAGACGGAAACATGTAGCTGCCCCAAATAAGAGTTACTTTGTTACAGTTGCCATCACTCAACATTGTGCATGTACCTATTTGTTTTATCATATTCTTTACAATAATTGCTATGATTTCTTTACAACTATATCTCCCCTACTTGATAGAAAACTTCCTAAGGATATGATGCTCATCCTTTCTTTCCTAATCATAACTTAAAATCTCCAATCGTACTCTAATATTTGACTTAAGATAATCAATAAATATATTGTATATATAGCTAAAGTGATACCAGTTCCATTTACTTTTAGCAACATGTCTTTTTTTTTTAACCTCATGAAAATTTTTTTATACTTACCTACTCAGATGATAGTGCAATCTGATTTTTCTTTCAGGTATTTGTCCAGTCCAGTTTAAAGAATAGCTTGAAGAGCCTCTCTAGCTTCTCCTAATCAAATGTTAATTTTAGGAATAAAATACTTCTAAATAAATTGATAATTTTTCATAAACAAGGACAATGTCTTTTGTTCTTTTAAATCTCTAAATATTAATTAACATTGTTTGAATTTAATGCATAGTAATGATAAAGAAAACTGTGTTATTGGCAATACAATATTCTGTTTTCCTCTCTCCAAAGTGACCATTTCAAACCTCCTCTCTTCTCTCCTCATGCTCCTTTTACTCTCACTCCTCTTAACTCACAGGTAAAGCAAGTAGACATAATAAACTCCCTGATCTTCATTGTACCTGATCTACTATCATATCGGCATCTGTATTCAAACTCCTTGCCTACCTGTCTGTTGCCCTAGAGGTAATATTCACTGACTTTTTTTTTTTATTGGAGTATAGTTGATTTAAAATGTTGTGTTAGTTTCAGGTATACAACAAAGTGAATCATTTATATGTGTACATATATCCACTCTTTTTTTAGATTATTTTCCCATATAGGTCATTACAGAGTATTGGGTAGAATTCCCTGTGCTATACAGTAGGCCCTTATTAATTACCTATTTTATATCTAGTAGTGTGTACATGTCAGTCCCAGTCTCCCAATTTATCCCTTCCCCCCTTATCCTCTGGTAACCATAAGTTTGTTTTCTACATCTGTGACTTTATTTCTGTCTTGTGAGTTCATTCATATCATTTTTAAAAATTCTACATATAAGTGATGTCATATGTTATTTGTCTTTCTCTGTCTGACTTCACTTAGTATCATAATCTTTAGGTCATCCATGTTGCTGCAAATGACATTATTTCATTGATTTTTATGGCTAATTAATATTCCATTGTACATATGTACCACATCTTCTTTATCCACTCCTCTGTCAATGAACATTTAGGTTGCTTCAATGTCTTGGCTATTGTAGCTGCAGTGAACATTGGGGTGCATGTATCTTTTCAAATTATGTTTTTCTCTGGATATATGCCCGGGAGTGGGATTGCTGGATCGTATGGTAGTTCTACCTTTAGTTTTTTAAAGAACCTCCATACTGTTCTCCATAATGTTGTAACAATGTACATGCCCATCAACAGTGTAGGAGGGTTTCCTTTTCTCTGCATCCTCTCCAGCATTTATTGTTTGTAGATTTTTTGATGATGGCCATGTTAACTAGTGTGAGGTGATGCCTCATTGCAGTTTTGATTTACATTTCTCTAATAATTAGTGATGCTGAGCATCTATTCATGTGTTTTTTTGGCCAATAATTAGTGATGTGGAGCATCTTTTCATGTGATTTTTGGCCATCTGCATGTCTTCTCTGGAGAAATGTCTATTTAGGCCTTCTGCCCATTTTTTTGATTGGGTTGTTTTTTTTTTGATATTGAACTGCATGGGCTGTTTGTATATTTTGGAGATTAATCCTTTGTCAGTTACTTCATTGCAAATATTTTCTCGCACTTTGAGGGTTGTCTTTCAGTCTTGTTTATGGTTTCCTTTGCTGTGCAAAAGTTTTTAAGCTTCATTAGGTCCCATTTGTTTATTTTTATTTTTATTTTCATTACTCTAGGAGGTGGATCCTAAAAGATGTTGCTGCAATTTATGTCAGAGGGTATTCTGCCTAGAGGTAATATTTCCTATATACTTTGCCTAGAAATTTTGAAACCTAGAATTTAAACTTGTATCATGCAATGGAATTGAGATTTATTTTGTTAGAGGAAGTGAGTTTTCCAAGTATTGTCTTGTCAAATATTTATTGCTCTTATTCAGTTTTTATTTATTGAAAAAAAAAAGACAAACAATAATGTAAGCAAACAAATAAAAACAGCAAATATTAATCCTGAGTCCAGGGAATACACATTCTAGATGGAGATTCAGACAAGCTAGCAAACAACTGTGGTACAGTGTTAATCCAGCAGAGGTATACATGGGGTTTCTATAGGAAACAAGTAATAACAACAACATAGTAAGCAAGTAATTAAGTCCTAAAAGGAGGGGTAGTAATGAGAACAATTTCTTATAAGGAGGAAACTATTTCATTCTGAAGGACAAGGAAGAGATAGACAGGAAGGAAAATGTGAATAAGTATATACCTTTTTTGTTGTTTGGCTTGAGGCATTCCAGCACTGGAACCTGCAGGCTGTTGGTTGGGGCCAGGTCTTGGTGCTGAAATGGAGACCTCCAGGAGGGCTCATGCCGATCAGTATTCCCTGAGGCCTCCGCTCACAGTGTTCTTGCCCCCAGAGTGAGCTACAGCCAACCCTCGTCTCCCCAGGAGACCCTCCAAGACCCCTAGGTAGGTGTAGCCCAGGTTTCTATGGAGATACTGCTTTGTTTTGGCTCCCAGTGCATGTGAGACCTTGTGTGCACCTTCCAAGAGTGGGGTCTCTGTTTCTCCCCGAAACAGTGTGGCGTGTGGAGCTCCTGCACTCAAGCCCCGCTGGCCTTCAAGGCTAGATGCTCTGGGGATTCTTCCCTCCAGTGCCAGACCCCCAGACTGTCTTGGCTATTTTTATGTGGGAACGTCCCTGTGTAACCTGCATGGGTTAATATTTTTTGGTGCAAGGGCTGTTTTTAGTGTGGATGTTTGCCACCTTTTTCCTCAGTGTATGCTGGCTGTTATCCCCTTGGTAGGAGGTGTGACTGATGTGGTGACCTGAGCCAGCACTGGATATTGAGCAGGGCCTCCCCTTTGCTCTGCTGTTGTCACTGCGCTGTCAGAGATGGTGTCTTCTCCCTAGCTGTTGGAGTAGAGGCTTGAGTTGAGAATACAAATAGTAAGATTTTAGGGTCATAGGATATGCATAAGTTCAGAATTAGTGGATAATTAAACAGTTTTCCATAGTGTTTGTAGAAATATACACGTTCACTAGCAATATATGAATTCCAGTTTCTCCACATTCTGGCCCAAACTTGTTATTTTTAATTTTTTTCATTTTAGTCACTCTAGTGTGTGTAGTTTCCAGTACAACTTAACATTTTTTTAGCCTTCTATCATGTCAATCCAATTTATGGGTTTTGATTTTTTGTCGTTTTTTTGCTTGCTTGTTTTCTGCCATTGTATCTATGTTACATTACCCATCATGGGTTAATACGTTTTAAAAATTTCTTTAATGTTATTTATGAGGGTTTTGACAAGGGATGGAGTTAAACGTATGTGCACAATCTATCTTTCACTAGATGTCCATTAAACCATTTTCAGTTAAAAAAGAGATGCAGTAAAAATGCACTTACCCTAAAAACAATACAAGTATCATTCTTAAGTGGAATACTTTGTTTTTTCAAATGAAATACTTAACATTAAATATACCTTTCCTTTCTTGCTCTAGCGCAGTCCATTATATTAGGTAGAAATAATTTAACTTCCTATATTTTAGGAATTCTAAATTATTTTAAACTTATTTTAGTCTATGTGCATTTATTCCCAATAGATCCATTACAATTGTAACAACATCTTAAATTCAGGAAATCTAGAACTTGATAATGCTCTGTTTTTTGTTGCTAATTTTAACATACCTACAATGCAATTACGTCCTTCAGGTTCACTTCTCTGATCACACAAATGCAGTATACTGAGTCAATAACTTTAACACAAATAAAACAAATTCTTGGTCTATGAAATTCCAATTAAATCAGTTCTGATTTTAGAGCCTACTTTTGAAGACCACACTGTATAACAACTTATGACTGTTTTAGTTTTACAAAGTATTATCTTTAATGTGACGATAAAATTTTCTGGTGAGTGAACAAAGCAATCAAGTAATTGGCCATGGTAAACAAATCATTTTGACATTTTAATAAAACTCACTTTTAAGCACTTCCCAGTTATATTTTTAAAGATACCCTAAATTCTATCTAGCTATGAAGTTTTCCTTATTCATGAGCACATGGAAAATAGATGCTGTGTTTTTATAATAGGCCTTCTTTAGCAGACACTTTAATAGGAAATATATTTATTTTTAGGGGTTTAGGGAAAGTATTGAAGCCCAGACCCTACTTCTTATTCCTTTTTTTCCAAATTTCTCTGAGTCAATAAACAAACAAATATAACAAATAAGATAATACTTTTATAAATCACCAAACAATTTCCCAATATCCAATATTCCAAGTGTAGACTTGAGATACAGTTCATATAAGAGACCTAAGCAGGGTTTCCTAATTTATTCTGATTTAAAATGAGAATAAATTCATCTGAAAGACAGACGAGTTCATTTTTCTGAGTAGCAGAATGAACAAGTATGAGCAGACTTTTTAAAGGGATAAAAGATATATGCTTATTACAGGGGTGGTGGGGAGAGAACACAGAATGCATGAACACTGGCTTTGACTAGAGTGATATAGCTTACTAGTAAAACACAGCATATACTGAAATTGAGAACAAATTCATTAATTTTATTTTCTGGAGGATAACCATGAATAAAACATCAAAAGTTCTTTCAATTGTTTCCTCCTAACAAAAGAGGGTGTATTCATTTGCTAGGGCTGCCACAACAAAATACCAGAGACTAGGTGGTTTAAACAACATACATTTATTTTCTCACAGTTCTGGAGGCTGGAAGCCTAAGACCAAGATGATGGCAGGTTTAGTTTCTCCTGAGGCTTCTCTCCTTGGCTTATAGACAGCTGCCTTCTCTCTCTGTCTTTACATGGCCTGTCTCTGTTGGTGGACATCCCTGGTATTGCTTCAACTTTTTTATAAGAACACCAGTAGTATTGGATTAAGGCCCATCCATCTGACCTCATTCAACAGTTATTACCTCTTTAAAGGCCCTGTCTGTAAGTATAGTCACACTCTAAGGCACCAGGGGGTTAGGACTTCAACATATGAATTTTGGGGGAGGGTAACACAATTCAGTCCATAAAAGAAGGACAAAATTTTGGATAGATGTTTTCTATTTATGAGGTAGGCATGCCCCTTTTCCCTGCCACTTAATATATACAACACTAATTTGAATACATGCTTCCATTGCATCAATGGATACATGCAATGTATACAATTAGTTGTATTCCTTTTATCAATAAATCACTCTGAAAGGGAAAGAAAAGCACAATCCTTCTATGGCTAATGAAATTTCTTCCAATAATTTTAAACTATGGAGGTGAACAAGAGATTAGAAATATGATTCCTTTGGGGCAGAAATAAGTGTGTAATTGATCTTTTAACCCAGACAGAACACTTTGTCTAATACATACTAAATACTGATATCTAGTTTTTTGGTCAATGATAGTCAAATGGAGAAAAAGATAGAAAAATCCAGGTGGTATAGGAAAAATCTTATTTATTCTATTTAAAATCTACCAAATATCCATGGGCACTTCAAAGTCATCAGTTTCCACCTATACCATGGTTACTCCTCCCAAATTCAACTTCTTAGGGAATGGAATCACGATTCCCTCCCTCATGCCTGTCAGGAACTTAGGAACCATTGTTAACTTCTTAAACTCACAATTCCAGTCATAAAGCCCTCTAAATTCTACCTCCAAAAAACTGTCATGCATATGTTTCTCTCCATACCCAATGTCACTGTTCATATATAGTATTTTATATATAGTATTTTAACCTGCTTTACTACATTATTTACCCAGCTATTATACCAACCTCTATCTCTGATACTCTTATACCAACTTCCCAGTCTGTTTCTATTTGTCAAATAGAAATCTGATAATACCAATAATTAACTCCTCTTGTGGCATACATATCTTGTCACCCAGCTCCCTGTTTACATTTCTGACCCTTGTCATAGCTGGACATCTGTCATGCATATATAATAAAGTTATACTAAATATTTTATAGACTGTGTCCTTAGGTTTTATATATTAATCCCTCTGTCAGGAAATATACTTATTCACATTTTCCTTCCCGTCTATCTCTTCCTTGTCCTTCAGAATGAAATAGTTTCCTCCTCATAAGAAATTGTTCCCATTACTACCCCTCCTTTTAGGACTTAATTACTTGCTTACTATGTTGTTGTTATTACTTGTTTCCTATAGAAACCCCATGTATACCTCTGCTGGATTAACACTGTACCACAGTTGTTTGCTAGCTTGTCTGAATCTCCATCTAGAATGTGTATTCCCTGGACTCAGGATTAATATTTGCTGTTTTTATTTGTTTGCTTACATTATTGTTTGTCTTTTTTTTTCAATAAATAAAAACTGAATAAGAGCAATAAATATTTGACAAGACAATACTTGGAAAACTCACTTCCTCTAACAAAATAAATCTCAATTCTATTGCATGATACAAGTTTAAATTCTAGGTTTCAAAATTTCTAGGCAAAGTATATAGGAAATATTACCTTTATTCTAACCATAAAATAAACAGATCTTCAGAGGTGGAAAATGTAAACAGATCTTTATAGGTGGAATTTTGTTTTTGTTTTGTTTTTCTGGCCGCACTGTGTGCCATGTGGGATCTTAGTTCCCCGACCAGGGATCAAACCCGTGCCCCCTGCATTGGGAGTACAGAATCTTAACCACTGGACCGTCAGGGAAGTCCCTATAGGTGGAATTTTGAATGACGTGAGGAATACTCATAAATTAGAAGGTTACTTGGATTGAACATAAATGCATTATACATAAGTGTATCATACTTAAATACATGGTAATGAAACTTTTGGATTCTTACTATTTTAGTTATCCATTTATTGGTGTATCACTTAAAATAACTTCCATTTATTAGCTGTCATAATTCTCTGGAATTGACTAGGCTTAGGTGGACTAGTCTTGTTTGTTCCATATACAAATTGTCCCCAACTTACAGTGGTTTGACTTAAAATTTTTTGACTTTATGATGGTGAGAAAGCAGTAAACTTTCAGTAGAAAGCATACATCACGTTTTGAATTTTGATCGTTTTCCAAACTGGCAATACTAGGTACATACTTTCTCACGATGCTGGGTAGTGGAAGTGAGCCATAGCTTCCAGTCAGCCGAGGGATCATGAAGGTGAATAACCGATACACTTGGTAATGGTAATGGTTGTACCCATACAACCATTCTTCTATTCACTTTCAGTACAGTACTCAATACATTACATAAGATATTTAACACTTTATTATAAAATAAGCTTTGTGTGGATAATTTTGCCCAACTGTAGGCTAATGTAAGAGTTCTGAGCACGTTTAAGGTAGGCTAGGTTAAGCTCTGATGTTCAGTCAGTTAGGTGTATTAAATGCATTTTCAGTTGACAATCTTTTCAATTTATGATGAGTTTATTGGATGTAACCTCACTGTAAATCAAGAAAGATCTTTTCTACCATCTGGACTGCTTTCATCTAGTGGCTTAATCAGGGCTGAGATATTCAAGATGACTTACTCATGTAAGTTACAATTGGTGCTGGCATTGGCTGGGGGTTCAGGCATGGTTTCTACGAGAAAGCTTTGATTTACGCAGTATGGGTAAGATAGGTAAATGAGAAAATCTGCTTTAAAAAATTAGATCATAGACAGCTTGGATGTCATGTTCAGGAATTTGACTTTTAATAATCATTGGAAGGTGATGAAATATACTAAGCAGAAGAATGACTTTTAAAATGTCAGTTTTTTTATGAATGTAATTTTAGCAACTGGATAAAAGATACTTGGGGGTAGGAAGCATGCCCTTGACATGTATTAGTTGAGAGTTTACAAAAGACAGATATAAAGCAGTAACATTATTGGAGGGAAAAAAAGAACATTGAAAGGCATCATATCACAATAAGAGGACTCCATTGACGGTCTCAGGGAAAAATAGGAAAGATGATGTTTGAGGATGAGTTTGAAGCTTTAATCTTGGGGAAGTGGATAGTTCTGACATCGTTCATGGAGACAAAACAGAAAAAGGCATAAAATTTGGGGGGGAAGATAACAAGTCCAGTTTAGTTTTTAACCAAATCTGAGGTGGCTTTGGTACATCTGTGTACTTTGAAATATGGCTCTCAGCATGAAAGAGAAAGAGGGGATAGAAATACAGATTTTGCAGTTATCAAGAATATGCTTTGGAAAATAGCGTTACTCAGGATGAGACTGGCAGTTTTATATATTACTGTAGGACTGTAAATTTATTCAACAATATTCTCAAAGAAATTAAATAGCATGAAAAAGTTCCTATTAGAATAAGTAGGGGGGAAATATCCTAAGCTAAATATGTAATATGTATTCAACAATTGTCTTTTAGTTCATCGATTCAGAGGCTGCATCTTGTCTTTCTCCTCCTTGCTGCCTCCTTTTGAGCTAAATCACATATACTGGGACAGTGTGGATAATGAAAATTTGCTTGTATGAGTAAATCATACAGTGCTTCAGGCCTACTTCTCCAGTTGCTCTTTGTATTAAACAAGATGTAGATTTTTAAAGATATAATGAATGTATAACAACAGGCTTTTTCATTACAAGTATCAAAGTAACCACTGAAGGAAAAAATTAGCTTTTGATTCCTTCTTTTTGTAACTAGACATTTGATGATCAATTTGAGGATTAGTATTAAGGGACCCAGAAACCATTTGCAGAAAAATTTAAAGGAGTGCTTCCTCAAGAATGTCAATATAATAGCCTGAAGTGTTTGTAGCAGAGGGCAGAAAACCTTTTCTAATATTCCACATAATAACTACCTCAAAGCCAGATTTTGACCATAACACCAGGATCAAAGCTCAAGATGAAAACCATAAAGCTAGGATTCATTAATAATAGGTATAGAGGGGCTTCCCTGGTGGCGCAGTCGTTGAGAGTCTGCCTGCCCATGCAGGGGACACAGGTTCGGGCCCTGGTCCGGGAAGATCCCACATGCCGCGGAGCGGCTGGGCCCATGAGCCATGGCCGCTGAGCCTGTGCATCCAGTGCCTGTGCTCTGGAACGGGAGAGGCCACAACAGTGAGAGGCCCGTGTACCGGGAAAAAAAAAAAAAAAGGTATATAGAGAGAATTCAAAATAAATATCAAAAGTAATAAAAATGAAATTATAAAAACTTTCAAAAAATAAATTTTATATAAGATAGAAACATTTCAATATAGCTAAAGAAATGTGACATGTACGTTTTTAATGTTTTTATTAAGCCAAAACATTTTTATGCTAATATGAATATACTAATATTTTTTGCTAAAAACTCTGAAATTACAGAAAAGCATAAAAAGTGAAATTAGTCATTCATCATCCCCATATTAAAAGGAAATCTCTACAAAAACTGTAGCTATGTATATTACCATATGTAGTATAATGATTATGCATATGTATTATGCACAATGTATTATATTTATTTTACATTTTATGACAAAAACTTACCAATGAACTATGAACATTTTCATATATTACCAAATAATCCATTTATCTTCATAGAAGTCAATTTTATGGCTTTATCATAATCTATTTCTTAATCTTGAGAAAGTATAATTTAAAATTATCAGATGGCAGGCAGTGATATAGTAGTGTATGAAGCAGTTATCAAAGAAATTGTCTTGAGAACCAAAGATACTAAAAGCAAAACGAGAATAAATTGATCATAGAATGTTTGTATGTAACAGTGATTAGCTAAAGCTGGTGGGAGGAGGGAGAATAGGTGGGGAGAGTTAAAGAAGGACTTTGAAAGCCACACTTAAAGAGTTCACATTTTATCCTGAGGGCATGTTTGTGTACAAAGGCATACTTTAATAAAATCAGTGTTTTTGAAAGTTTAATCAAGTGGCCATATGTTATGGGAGTGGAGTGTGGAGAGACTGAAGACAAGCAGACCTGTAAAGTGGTTACTGTATTAATCCCAGCAAGAGATGAAAGGGATGGCATAGGGAATGGAAAGAAAAAGACAGATGAAGAGAAATGTTTTGAGTAACATGTCATGTAACTGAGTCCCTCTGATCGGAGAGGAAAAGCAAAAATTACATTGGTTTTGAACAGGAAATTTGAAGCTATGGCAAACCCCCAACTCAAAATTGTGGTGGCTCTTTGGAGTATAATAAAAGAGTCTGGTGCAGTTCTGAATAAGTAACAAGTGAATTTAACTGTACAGAAGTTACCTGCAATATTGGAGACCTGGGCAAGAATAAGCTAAGGATAAAAGGAGTGAATAGCAAAAGTTTAAGAAGTACATGGAGGGAATGTCCATAGTAAGGAAGGCAAGAGGAGGAAGATAACCAGGAACTTTTGATTCTTTTGCCATTCCCCCGATAAATGGAAGACATAATACATAGAGCACTGGTTAGCTGACGGAGAAGCAGGCATGCTCACACTGTCTGTACAGAGCTTCACAATTGTGTATCACACTCTTTGAGAAATTTCCTGGACTCTTTTTGCTTCCCTATGATCTCTCCAGTGTCTAATCTCTGTTGTAGCTGTTGGTTATATAGCACTTTGACATTTAGACAATATCCTTTATTACAATATATAAAATTTAGCATATATTTACATTTCTAATTATGGCATAAGGTTACTGATGTAAATTTAAACATATATATAGCCAAAGGTGTTGAATGAAAGAGAACTGGACATAACTTGAAATATGTGCAGTGAAAACCAGCAACTGCCCCTTAATAAATGTGACAATTTAACCCCTTCAAACTCTGTTGCTCTTTTCAGTCCTACATCTTTTCATTATGTTTGGTGTTTTCCTTCATTTCCTGAGACTTGTTTGGCCTCTTTCCAATTTATAATTTGTAAATTCTCATTGTGATAACTTAGTAGGTTTCAGCCCAGGGGACTCAATTTTTCTTCTAAATACATATCAAATAATATCTTAGTAGGCTGCCAACCTGTTTAAGTTTAAATTCTAGGGAGACTGTGATCACTAGGCTCTTGCCATAGATTTCTGGGATCAAAAACTGATCCATTGTTTTCCAAAGTCAGCTTCACATTGTAATCCTCTGGGAAATCTTTTTCTTTTTTTTTTTTTTTTTTTGCGGTACGCAGGCCTCTCACTGTTGTGGCCTCTCCCGTTCCAGAGCACAGGCTCTGGACGCACAGGCTCAGTGGCCATGGCTCATGGGCCTAGCCGCTCCGTGGCATGTGGGATCTTCCTGGACCTGGGCACGAACCCATGTTCCCTGCATCGGCAGGCGGACTCTCAACCACTGCGCCACCAGCAAAGCCCTGGGAAATCTTTTTCAAATACTGATCCCTAGCTCTCACTGCATACATCGTAATTTAGTTTGTATGGAGGGTAACCTGGGAATCAGATTTTTTTTGAACTCTCCAGGTGATTCTAATGTGCAGAGAAGTTTGGAAACCACTGGATTACCCTTTTGTCTGTGTGTCTTATAGTGCACATGCACCCACCTTATCGTTGAGCATTGAATCATGACACCTGATTTCTACCCTTCTGGGATCTCCTTGTTCCTCTTGAGATAGGGGAACCAATGCATTTAAACATTTCCCACTGTCATAGCTTGCACGATAGAACTAGCCCAGAGCTCTTCAAATATTCTGGTACCCCAGCCTTGCCGCAGTCCAAGGTATCTCTTAATGCTTTAGATAAGGAAGTGTTTTCTGGACTTTCTTAGGGTTGGAGGGGCAGGTTACTCCAAAAAAGCCTGCTATTTCAGCAGCCTATGAACTCCTTTCCCAATCCTGTGCTGTTGAAATTGCTGCATTTCAACCGCATTGATTGTAACTAATTGCTTAGTCCAGGCTTTGCTTGCTAACCCAATAGACTATTAATAGTAACATCAATCACATGTGCTTACAACAACACATTAATACCCAAATTCTCAGTGAGTGCTCACCAAGTTAATGAATTCATCCTGATCAAGTCATGATATATGATCATGGTGTATGATGATGTCACGTTATCTCTTCTTCCATACAGTCCAACACTTTTAGATTGCATTCCATAATACTCCCCAGTTTCCTGCAGATACAGATGCTTAGAGCTTAGAACATTTTTGGTGTAATAGCGATCTCTTTCCAGGTAGAAAAGCATATCTGTTTGAATTAAATAGGACTCTAAGTCTATATATACACCTGAAGGAAATACTCTGGAAAGAGATGATCTTGAGGAGATTTGGCATTAATTTATGAGGTATCTTTCTCAGAGTTAACTACGGAATGGCTTTTAGGCATAGGAGAGCAGCTTCCTGGGGAAGAGAAGGGCTGCTTTGTCCAGGAAGAACTCCAGAGAATTTAGAAGTTGTCAGGCTCTTCCATGTATGCCCCCAAATTCCTATCCCACATCCCAAGTTCTGTTCCCCTACCCAATTAGCACTGTAAATCTGCCACTGCTGCAATCCAATCTAAACTTCTTCAGCCATATCTGCTCTTCTATTACTGGAGATAGGATGCTTCTTCAAAGGTTTCATGCAGGCTCTCTGCTTCTTATTTTAAGATTGTAGATTTTAGTTCTCTTTTTCCCCGGTGTAAACTCTCTAGAGCTATGGGAAACAGCCAACTGATTGCACAAGCTTTATAACCACTACTTCTTGTACCTACAGGAACTTGTTCTCCCAACCTTCTTTCTTTCACCTACGCTTCCATTCATGCCATAAGAGACAATAATTTAATTGGATCTGATGCCACTTCTTGACATAGATTATGCACGGCCCTTTTCTCCACCCTACCCTCCACTAGCAGTGAATTTATGCCAGTAATTATTTACTCTTTGACCAATACAATCCCAGAATGCCATTATAAGTGTCTCTTTCCTGGGGTCAGTTCATGTACCAATTACCCTACCAATCAGGGCCTCAGTAGGAGATTGTTGGCACACTCAGGATCATTTGAGGATAGTTTGTTTTCAGAGAGACTATTTATAAAAGTCTGCATGTGGTAGAACCATGAGGATTAGTGCTGGACTTAGTAGTATCACTCCTCTTACCATTCCTAGTCCCACTGGAAAAAGGGGTAGGGGTAGTGGTTTTGGGAACCTGGAAGTAAATAATTCTATAGAGTTAACATGGGCCTTCAGTCAAAGGAAATAGCCAGTTCCCTGCAGAGAGGGATCTGGGGGAAAATAACCTGGCCACTTTGTTCTCCTATTAGGTTTTCCTGTTGGCCAAACCCATTCTGAAACCAAAAGACATGGGAACTTGCTAATGTAGTTCTTACAAATGTGCCTCACAGACCAGAGAGCAAGGTTTAAGAGAGTTGAGAGCAGATATGAAGATTAAGATACCCCATCTGCTCTCAATTTAGAATAACTGCTTGGAACTTATACATTTCATGCCTATGAAAGAGATTTTTTAAGAAGAAAGAATTGTCCATATTTTAATAGTAGAATTATTTTCAAAGGCATCTTAATCAAAGTTTTACTGCTTAGGATTTGTATAATACTGAGCTATGTTATATTGAGTGTGTCCTATACGTCAAGCATATTACAAATTTATTTTATTTATTGTCTAATTTGATTGTCAAACAATTCTATTGCTATGTATCCATTGTTAGGGTACTATTGTGCCAATTTTGTGGGTCTGGAACTGGTGCTTGATGAGATTAGCTTGTTTTTAGTCAGTAGATTGTAAGTGGGAATTTAGGATATGACTTCTGCTCTGTTTGACTCCAAAGCCAGAACACTACATTAGTTGGTATAATATTGGGGAAATTTTTCAGCGATTATCTCTTCCTATGTATACTTTACAGTTATTCACTTGGCATCTTCTATGAGGCAGACAATTTAACAAGGATCACAGTAGATATGAAGAGGGATATAACACAGACCTTGTTCTTGGCATGAATATGGTGTTTTGGAGAGTCAGTGTGCCTGCACTGAAGAAATATATGTGTAAGAGGCATGGGTGGCAATGTTGTGGTCATAGTGTGACCTGCAGCATTATATCAGAAAAGCTTTCAGTGACCAAGGAAACAATTCCAGCTTCCTAGAGTAAGGACAACAAGCCTCAGAAAACCAGGTAGGATTTAGATAGGTTCCTCTTCTAGTAGGATGGCAAATAAAATCAAGAACTCAATATGCACTTGAAGGTATAAATAAGCCTTTAGCTTATTATTAAATTTATAATTTTAAAAAGGAAACAGGGACTTCCCTGGTGGTGCAGTGGTTAAGAATCCACCTGCCAGTGCAGGGGACCAGGGTTTGATCCCTGGTCCAGGAAGATCCCACATGCCGCAGAGCAACTGAGCCCATGCACCACAACTACTGAACCCACGTGCTCTAGGGCCCTGTGTCACAACTACTGAGCCCATGTGCTGCAGTTATTGAAGCCTACACACCTAGAGCCTGTGCTCCACAGAAAGAGAAGCCACCATGATGAGAAGACCGCCCACCACAATGAAGAGTAGCCCCTGCTCACAGCAACTTGAAAAAGCCTGCACACAACAATGAAGATCTAATGCAGTCAATAATAATAATAATAATGATAATAATAGAGATAAAAGCAGAAACCAGTGAAGCAGCAACAACAAAGCCAAAAAACAAACAAAAAAGGAAACAGTCCAAAATTATCTGGCATTTGAAGAAATTTCAGAGAGGGTAGGATAGGGACATCATTGAGGAAGAGTGTCCAGCCTACCCTTGGTAATCTTGTTTTCCCCTCTCTCATCTTCATGACTTTGAGTCACACCCACCTAACCCAATTAACAAGAGTGTAAAATGAATGTACCTGTAGTTTCAGATGTACTCATTCCTCATTTAGTCATCTCAGATCTTTACAAAGAGAGCTCTGTATTTACCCTAAAGTATCATTGCTTTTGGAAAATATCTGAAAGGATAAATCTCAAATTCTCAATGTGAAAAGTGTGTGTTTTATTTCTCACCATTCAGTAACGGGTTGGCTACTTGCAGATATTGAAGAAAAAATGCAGTTATTTTGAAATATCCATTCTCATAATCATTTAGGAAAACACACACACATACACATTGGTCTTGGTGACAAATTCAATGATAAGCAATAAAGACAAACTCTTTCTTTTAAAAGTTTATTCTCATAAATTAGCTCACAAAATTACCAAATATATGTTGCTGTAGTATGTTCTTGCTTAATTTCCTAATATCCATTTCATCCCCAGTGATTAATCAAAGCACATCCTGGCATGACTATTTTATTGGTGATAATTGTCACATGATCCAACCAAGTTATATGCATGATACAACCCTGACCATTGAGAACTAAGGAGAAACCTACTAAAGGTTTCTAGGAAAGGTTTATGTACTTCTGAAAAGGAGAGGTGAAAAAACATATGTACATGTTCTTCATATGGACACTGACAAAGATGTTCAGCTTGGAAGTTCCATGGCTATCTCACTATCAACCCAATAAAATAGCCGCACACAAGGAGAAGTACACACCAACAGGAACACTGAGGAGTGGGAACAGTGTACCAGCAGACCCTGCCTGGAGCTCCATTAACTGTCATTTATTTTTGAGTTTATACATTTACTTGTTGCTTAAGTAGGCAGAATTTTCTGCTACCAGGAAATGTACCCACATAAAGCTGTAGACATAAATCAAGGATGTCTTGAGCGAGATTGTTTTCACAAATAGACACTACAGAAAATAATTCCAGCATTTACTAGCTGTGCTCAAAGATCATATAGAGGTGCCTGTATTTCACCTCTGCAACTTTTCTGCCCACACATATTCTGTAATATCTGGTACTACTCAAGAATAATATCTTGTTTTTTGTATGACCTGTATTTACTACATAGTCTAGCCTGAGAAATCTTCAACAAAAAATGCATCATATGAAGTTCTTTGGGGAATGTGGGTCATTCTGCCTTTTGACAAATACTTTGATTTGGAGAATACACCAATTCCCCCATGTAGCATTTGCCTGTCATTCCCTAAGACAATGGGGGCACATGGGGGAGATTAGAAGACAGGATGTAATGTTCTGTGGGAGAGCTGGACATACAGGTGAGAGATAAAAGGAAAGTATGTGAACCGAAAAAACAAGTGGTTTGTATATATGTGTAAATAGGTAAATAACATTCTACAAAATAAATAAGTCAATAAAAATTTCCAGGAAGTACAGAATCTTCACTGGAAAAAAATAACGTAAAAATTCCAAGTTCAGAGTTACTCTTTATTATTTCAACGACAATAGATTAATTTCTATTGAAATATCTCCTAAGACTGACTGGAAGTTGCTTTAATAATAGGAAAAAAAAGGGGCCTCCCTGGTGGCGCAGTGGTTGGGAGTCCGCCTGCCGATGCAGGGGATGCGGGTTCGTGCCCCGGTCTGGGAGGATCCCATGTGCCGCGGAGCGGCTGGGCCCGTGGGCCATGGCCGCTGGGCCTGCGCGTCCGGAGCCTGTGCTCCGCGGCGGGGGAGGCCACGGCAGTGAGAGGCCCACATACCGCAAAAAAAAAAAAAAAAAAAGGAAAAAAAAAAAATAATAGGAAAAAAAAACATTTTATAGGCACTAGTATTTTATATTTCAATATCATGTGTTTATAGCTTTCTAAAGTGATTAAAAATTGAGTGGCTATCATTTACCCTTAGTCTGTGATTGAATGGCTCCAGAAATCATTGTAATATTACATGGATTAAGGCTATGATCCAATTTATAACATTCTACCATAAGTAATAAACAGAGATGAATTTTCATAATGGCAGGTGTACAATAAAAGAGGCCATTTTACTTCTTTCATGACTTCATTTCATTTTCATCACATTCAAATGACTAATCATGCCTTTTTTATTAATAAAGTCCATTTTGAAGACATTTTGCAATCTGTTAAACAGACAGAATAAGCTTGCTTAGGACAATTTGGTTTTTGTTTTGTTTATAGTGAAGTTAACAAAGAAATATCAACTTCAAGGAGGTTCTAAAAATAATACTCATTACTTAAACAGTATAAGAATAATTACCTAGTAAAGATGGATATATTGAACAGCTCTCTGAATGGTTATTCATAAAACACAACTAAGAACACACTCAAAATAGAATATAGATATTATAAAGACATTATTTCAGTAGATGGGATTACATTATACTAGATACATTTGAGTTTCCTCCAACTCTTTGATTCTCTGACACTTTATTAAACACAGAATTATATTGTCTTCCCTTGAAACCATCCATTTTTTAGTTTCTACATTTTGGAAGTTGGGTACTCTTAGAATAAAACTTAACTGAGATATTTTATTTAAGATTCAATTTTTGAGAATAAAATATTGGGCAAGGAGAATCTCAATTTCTGTCTCTGGCTTCTGTTGGTGAAATGACAGCCATTTTTATGAATTTATTAAAGCTAAACGCACACACACCCGAACACAAGAGATCTTTCCTCAAGCAATATATAGTCTATTGGTGACTGGGGCAGTTATGTAGGGTAGGAAGTGTTATGGAAGACATACAAGCAGAAGAAGAATTCTAATGCAGATTCAGTGAGTCAAAGAAAGGTTCTTTGGGGAAGGGATTCTGAAGATAAAACCAGGAGGATATATTAGAATTAATCAAAAAAAACATATTAGCAGCATAGGAAATGCTGGATGCGAGTGTTACAGATCTCCAAGGATTTGAATCCAGATGAAGAATAAAGAGCAAGGGGAAGGAAATGGAGTGTAGAGGCAGGCTAGAAATATGCTATGGAAGCCTTTGATGTCTTAATAATGATGCTTTCCCAAATATTTTCAGGAAGTATTGGAATAATTCAAAACAGTGAAATAACCTGTTCAGATTTGTGTTTATGAAAACACATGTGGATAAAATAATGCAGGTATATTGAAAAGGATTAACTATAAATAAAATTTGGGGAGCTATTCTGGGCAAGAAAATATGTAATTGTATTGAGATTTGTGATATTGGAAATGAGAGAAAAGGATGAACTGGAGCAAACTTAAAGAAATATTAAGAAGACAGAACATAGTGATTGATTCTGTGAGAGAAAGGTGGGAATTAGGAGGGTGGGTTAGGAAACATAAAATTCATACCAAGATCTGAGGATATCCATAGGGATAATGGATATGATTATGACATTCCCTTAGATGAGTTTTAAGTAAGTTTCAGATTACCTCTGTGACTTTTCCAAACGTGCTCAGTAAATAAATGATACCTGAAATGTAAGGAAGATATTTGACTCAGTTATTCATAGATAACATAGTCAATGAAGTACAAGTTAGCATTTAAAGAGTCTCTGAATATTAAATGCTGAAATTGTCTATTTAAACAAAGCTTGATGTGGAATCTGCATGTCTGAAACCTGGTATTTCCCTGAACATTCATCAGGTATTGCTGTATAACAGAACACACAAAAGTGTGTATAATACATACTTAGACTATGTGCCCTGATAATGACACACTGTTTCTTATGTATGAAGCCAGTCTGGTTATGGTACAGACCTGGATTTCTGAAGCTTTCAGACCTCTCAAGACCATGGTCATGGCGTTCTCTTTGCTATGGGATGCTGTCTGCCATAGGCAATGTTCTACCTTTGCAGCCTGAGCTCATAAGAAGCACCTTTTCATAACTGATCCACCACTGCTCTTTACTTTCTCTTTGATGTCGCATTAAAAATAGCATTTAGCTAAAGCTTTTCTCCTTAGATATTTTGGAGCTATAGTAAAAGGCACAAATTTTAGGAGGAATGAGAGGGAGGGAGGGGGATTGTGTGTGTGTGTGTATATATGTATGTGTTTGTGTGTGTTTGTGTGTGTGTGATAGACTATGGTAAGATGCTTGTAAATTATATTTTCTCTTTTAAACAAAATTCAAAGACCTTCCATGTCCATTATCTCTGCTGGGTGTATTTTGGTGGACTGATTACAGTGGTACAGATTTTCCAACCTTCCCTGTATTTACAAATTTTGCAATGTGAAAAATTTCTCCTGTTCTCTCCATTATGAGCTGGAGTTTATTTCCCTGGTCTTTGAATCTGAGCTGTGACTTGCCTAGGCCAGCAGAATGTGTAGGAGTGACAATGTGCCAGTTCAGAGCCTAAGACTCAAGAGTCCTTGCATGCTTTTGTTCTCCCTCTTGCTCTTCTGCCTTCGTTATGGGAATAAGCCTTTATTAGCCTCCTGGAGGATGAGAAGGCACATGGAGGGGAGCTGATTTGCACAGTCAATGGTAGACTGATTCCAAACATGTGAGTGAGTCCAGACAAAATTAGCACAGCTGCATATCCATCCCACAGCTAAATACAGATGCATGAGAAAGCCCAGATAAAACCAGAACAGCCAGCCATAGGATAGACTAGTAAGCAATAAGGCACAGATATCATTTTCAGCCACCAAGTTTTGGCATGGTTCGTACACCAACAATAGCAGACTGAAGTTCTTTATGTGCCAGAAGTATAGAGGTACCATCTTAGTACCATCACTTAGGTGGATGAGATTACTGTGACTTTATAGGTTGGTTGAATCATATCTTCTTGGTTTATTTAGTCACTCCTAATTGTATCCCGAATTTTTCTGCTGATGGGTTATGGCTACCAATCCAAGTCAATTTATAAATGCTATAAAGATAATGTCCTTTGCCTTCACCCATATTGAAACAATATTAAATGTATTTACACATGTTTATTTAATTTATTTTTTAACATCTTTATTGGAGTATAATTGCTTTACAATGGTGTATTAGATTCTGCTTTATAACAAAGTGAATCAGCTGTACATATACATATATCGCCATATCCCCTCCCTCTTGTGTCTCCCTCCCACACTCCCTATCCCACCCTTCTAGGTGGTCACAAAGCACCAAGCTAATCTCCCTGTGCTGTGTGGCTGCTTCCCACTAGCTATCTATTTTACATTTGGTAGTGTATATATGTCCATGCCACTCTCTCACTTTGTCCCAGCTTACCCTTCCCCCTCCCTGTATCCTCAAGTCCATTCTCTATGTCTGTGTCTTTATTCCTGTCCTGCCCCTAGGTTCATCAGAACCACTTTTTTTTTTTTTTTAGATTCCATATATATGTGTTAGCATACAGTATTTGTTTTTCCCTTTCTGACTTACTTCACTCTGTATGACAGACTCGAGATCCATCCACCTCACTACAAATAACCCAATTTCGTTTCTTTTTATGGATGAGTAATATTCCATTGTATGTATGTCCAATATCTTCTTTATCCATTCATCTGTCGATGGACACTTAGGTTGCTTCCACGTCCTGGCTATTGTAAATAGAGCTGCAATGAACATTGTGGTACATGACTCTTTTTGAATTACGGTTTTCTCAGGTACTGGGATTGCTGGGTCATATGGTAGTTCTATTTTTAGTTTTATAAGGAACCTCCATACTGTTCTCCATAGTGGCTGTAGCAATTTACAATCCCACCAACACTGCAAGAGCGTTCCCTTTTCTCCACAGCCTCTCCAGCATTTATTGTTTGTAGATTTTTTGATGATGGCCATTCTGACTGGTGTGAGGTGATATCTCATTGCAATTTTGATTTGCATTTCTCTAATGATTAGTGATGTTGAGCATCCTTTCACGGGTTTGTTGGCAATCTGTATATCTTCTTTGGAGAAATGTCTGTTTAGGTCTTCTGCCCATTTTTGATTTGAGTTGTTTGTTTTTTTGATACTCAGCTGCATAAGATGCTTATAAATTTTGGAGATTAATCCTGTGTCAGCTGCTTCATTTGCAAATATTTTCTCCCATTCTGAGGGTTTTCTTTTGGTCTTGTTTATGGTTTCCTTTGCTGTGCAAAAGCTTTTAAGTTTCATTAGGTCCCATTTGTTTATTTTTGGTTTTATTTCCATTTTTCTAGGAGGTGGGTAGAAAGGATCTTGCTGTGATTTACGTCAGAGTGTTCTTCCTATGTTTTCCTCTAAGAGTTTTACAGTGTCTGGCCTTAAATTTAGGTCTTTAATCCTTGTTTATTTGAATTACAATTTAATTATTTTAATTACATATGCTTTTGCTAAAATATACTTTGAGTAACAGGCCCATGCATCCCCTTTTATCCAATACTGATGTTTTTCAACCAAAAGAGCTCAGACATTTTTCTCCTGAAAATATATTTTGAATCTCTACCCCAGTTTTCCTTTCTGTTTTATGATATTGAGAATGCCAAAACTTTTATAGAGTGTCAAAATATTGACACCTTGTTGGAACCATCATCAATATTTCTCAATACAGCCATTTCCTTTGTGAACTAAATCAAGATTGCTTAATTCTAATTCAATGTGTTCTCTTATTTCAAAAGTGATGATGTATGTAAGTACATGTGTGTGTTTATTCCAAAATATGCCTGACCACATCATATAATTATAACATTTTACCTAGGTAACCCCTAATAGGGTGTTTTCTCTGTATTTAACAATGTATCTCTATTGTTTAAAACTATTACTCTTCATCTACTCTTTTAATCAAAAAGACTAACAATTACTAGTGATTAACTCATATAAGCCATGAATGTATCTTTTCCTTACAGTATGAAAAACCTAGCTTACATTTTTTTCTATTTGACTTCACTAACCAATATAGTTTTTTTAATTACCAAGTAGACATACAGACCTGTAGGTGTGGGAGAGGAGAAAGGGGGGTGGGGTGGAGCGAGGTAGAGAGGGAGGGAAGGAGACAGAGAGAGAAAGAAGAACTCTTGAGAACTATCTAAAAGGTCATATTGAGGTGATTACAATGAGAGACATGTTCCATACTGCTGGCTCTGTGGATGAATCTTGTCTGGAGATATGTTTTGTTTGGCATACACATTTTTAAAAACAAACGAATTAATTGTCACAATTAAAAATAGGGGAATTTCTCCAAAATGAAAAAAATTTATCTTCTCTTGAAAAATCAGAAAATACCTCCACAGTGGGCCTACATGCTTGAATTACAAATGTCTGCTAGAGCCTAATAGTAGCTGCACCCTCTGATGGGGGATGAACTCTCCAGATCTATCAACATCAAGTGTTCTATTGCTTATAGCATTTGGCTAAGACTTAGAAATTCTTATTTTTTAACAGTAATATTTTTATTCTTTTGCAGAGACAAAATTTAGAGATTTAAGGGCTTTGGAAAATCAGGAAGTAAGGGGGTGAAAACTATTGTAATATTTACCTGGCTTGTTTAACCCATTTGCTTGCCTGGTTCCTCTAGGCTTTTTGGTTTCAATCCCTGATTTAAGGTTTTAGAAGGATTGAAATAGTCAATACTTTGGGGTCATTGGTGGCAGGAACCAACTCAAATTTCTTTAAACAAACAAAAAGTGGGAAGTTAATGCTCACATTATTTGTTCTAGCAGTCATCAGTAATCTATTTCTTTTGTTCTTCATTTACTGATGCCATTGTGCTCCCTGTTGGCTACATTCTCAGTCTGGTTCTATCTGTGAGATGAGAAAGACAACTGGTCCCCCCAGGCTTGCAGCATCTTTAATTTCCATAATTCTAGATGGAAGGAGAGTATAATTCCCAGTAATTCCAATGTGACAACTTGGAGGGCTTTCATTGGCCTGTGTCAGGCCACATGCACAACCCAACCAATCAGTATTGCTATGGGGACTGTGGTATTTTCATTCACCAGGTCCAGATTCTAGGTTATCTGCTCATCTCTGAGGCAGGATCAAGAAGAATTAAAATTCATGAAATAATATGCCCATAGTAAAGAAGATTTCTGTTTATAGAAGAAAGGGAGAGAGATTTAAGTCAGGCAAAATGACTCCAAGAGAACTGCAAATTAAGTTACAACACTAGGTAACTGTGTAGTTATTCAGGAATGAATATTTGAGTTACTAAATGAGTTGATAAAATAAAAAGGTTACTCACATGTATTTTCCAAGAAATAAGGTATGTATAAGCATATCATATATCTTTGTACAAATGGGCCACTGAGGAACATAAGAGTTGTTATTAAGGAAGTAAAATCAGTCATATTGTAAAAGAAAAAAATAATGTAGTAGGAGACAGATATTGTAGATATTATCACTAACAGTGTTACCTTAACTATGCCATTTATTCTTTTAGGACCTTAAGTTTCACATTTTAAAAAATTGTCATAGGAATAGATAGGAATGTACAAATGTACACACATACTTTAGAAAAAATAATAAAGCAAACACCCTTGTTACTACCACTCGGTTTAATAGTGAAAATATTACCCTTCACTTAGAACCCCCTGAGATACCCTCATATATATTATATATCCCTAAAAATGTCATTTAGTTTTGTCTGATTTTTAAATTTATAAAAATGGAATCATATTATAGGTTTATCTCTATGACTTATTTTGCTCAACATTTATATGTTTAAGTATCATTAATGCTAATGCTTATAGCTGTTATTAGGGTACATAGACATTCCACACTGCATTATCTTTCTCACAAATTGAATTTTTATTTACTATAAAATGAAACTCTTTATCTTTGATAATGCCTTTCCTTACCTTCTGTTCTCTCAGTAAATCATACAGCAACCCCTGTTCCTTTTGGTTAGAATTTTCTTGACTCATCTCTTTCCACTCTTTTACTTTCTATATACATTGATTTTTAAAAACTTTTTCTTTTTTTTCCTTGCAGTTTTATTGAGGTATAACTGATATATAGCACTGTGTAAGTTTAAGGTGTATAACATACTAATGTGACTTACATACAGCATGGAGTGATTACCACAACAAATTCAATGAACATCCATCATCTCATATAGATACAACATTAAAGACATAGAAACAAAGTATTTTTTCTTTGTGATTAGAACTCTTAGGATTTACTTTCTTAACAACTTTCATATGTAATTTTTGGCAGTGTTAATTATATTTATTGTGTTGGACATTACAGCCCTAGTGATCATTTAACCTATAACTGGAAGCTTGTACCTTTTGACTACCTTCATCCAGTCCCCCCCAATCCCCACCTCTAGTAACCACAAATCTGATCTCTTTTTATATGAGTTTGTTGGTTTATTTGTTTTTGAAGTATAATTGATCTACAACATTATGTTTGTTCCTGGTACATAATATAGTGATTTGACATTTCTATATATTTCAAAATGATCACTATAATAAGTCTGGTTGTCATCTGTCACCAAGCACAGATATTACATAATTATTGGCTGTATCCCCACACTGTACATTTCATACCCATGACTCATTTATTTTCTAACTGAAAGTTTGTACCTCTTAATCTCTCTCATTTACTTCTCCCCTCCCCACCCCCTTCCCCCGACAACCACCTTTTTAATCTCTGTAACTATGACTATGTTTTCTGTTTAGTTATGTTTGTTCATTTGTTTTTTAGATTTCACATATAAGTGAAATCATACAGTGTTTGTCTTTCTCTGTCTGACTCATTTCACTTAGCTTAATTCCCACTAGGTCCATGCTTGTTGTCACAAAAGGCAAGATTTCATGCTTTATGGCTGACTAAAATTCTGTTGTGTACATATACCACATCTACTTTATCCATTCATCTATTAATGGGCACTTGGGTTGCTTCCATATCTTGGAAATTGTAAGTAATGCTACAGTGAATGTAAGGGTGCATATATATTTTCAAATTAGTGTTTTCGTTTTCTTCATATAGAAACTCAGATGTGAAATTGTTAGGTAATTATATTTTTAATTTTTTCAGGAATCTCTAGACTGTTTTTCATAGTGGTTGCATCAATTTATATTCCCAGCAAGAGTACACAAATGTTCTCTTTTCTCCACATTCTTGCCAACCCTTATTTCCTTCTTTTTGACAATAGCCATTCTGACAGGTGTGAATTAATAACTCACTGTGGTCTTAATTCCATTTCCCTGATGATTACTGATGTTGAGCATCTTTTCATGTGTCTATTGGACATCTGTATGTCTTCTTTGGAAAAATGTCTATTCAGGTCCTCTGCACATTCTTTAATTGGGTTGTTTGTTTTTTTGATGTCTAGTTGTATGAGTTCCTTGTATATTTTGTATAGAACCCCATGTCAGAGATACTGTTTGCAAATATATTCTCCCATTCAGTAGGCAGCCTTTTAATTTTATTGATAGTTTTGTTCACTGTGCAAAAGCTTTTTAGTTTGATGTAGTTCCATTTGTTTATTTTTGCTTTTGTTTTCCTTGCCTGAGAAGACAGATCCAAAAATTTTGCTAAGCTCAATGTCAAAGAGCATACTGCCTGTGTTTTCTTCTAGAAATTTTATGGTTTCAGGTCTTATAATTAAATCTTTAACCTATTTTGAGTGTATTTTTCTATAAGATGTGAGAAAGTAGTCCAGTTTGATGATTTTGCCTGTAGCTGTCCAGCTTTCCCAGCACTACTTATTGAAGGGGCTGTCTTTTCCCCATTGTATATTCTTGCCTCCTTTGTTGTAGATTAATTCTGATATATGTGTAGATTTATCACTGGGGTCTTCATTCTGTTCTGTTAATCTATGTGTCTGTTTTTGTGCCAGTACCATACTGTTTTGATTATTATAGCATTGTATTATAGTCTGAAGCCAGGAAGCATGATGCCTCCAACTTTGTTCTTTTTTTCTCAGGACAGGTTGGTTACCCAGGGCCTTTTGTATTTCCATCCAAATTTTAGAATTGTTTGTTCAATTTCTGTGAAAAATACCATTCATATTTAGATAAGGATTGCACTGAATCCATAGATTGCCTTGGGTAGTATGGTCATTTTAACAATATTGATTCTTTCAGTCCATTATCATGGTAATCTTTCCATCTGTTTATGTTGTCTTCAGTTTCTATCATCAGTATCTTACAGTTTTCTGAGTGCTGGACTTTTACCTCCTTAGTTAGATTTACTCCTAGGTATTTTAATCTTTTTGATGCAACTATAAATGGGATAGTTTTCTTAATTTCTCTTTCTGATCGTTTATTGTTATAGTATAGAAACACAGCAGATTTCTGTATATTAAATTTGCATCCTACAACTTTACTGAATTTATCAGTGCAACATAGTGGAAGACACAGTAGTGGAAATCACTGAAGCTGAACAGAAAAAAGGAAAAATAATTTTAAAAAATATGAGGACAATTTAATTCATATTATAGGGGTCCCAGAAGGAGAAGAAAGAGAGAAAGGGGCAAAGAACATATCTGAAGACATACTAGCTGAAAACATCCCTAACCTGAGAAAGGAAACAAACATTCAGGTCAGGGAAGCATAAAGAGTCCCAAACAGGATCAACCCAAAGATAACCACATTAAGACACAATGTAATTAAAATATCAAAAATTAAAGATAAAGAGAAAATATTAAAAGCAGCAAAGGAAAAGAAGTATTACATACTAGGGAACTCCCACGCTACCATCAGATGACTTTTCAGCAGAAACTTTACAGACCAGAAGAAAGTGGCACAATATATTTAAAGTGATGAAATGGAAAAACCTACAACCAACAATCCTCTACCTGGCAAGGCTTTCATTCGGATTTGAAGGAGAGGTTAAAAGTTTTACAGACAAGCAAAAACTAACAGAGTTCAACACCACAAAACAAGCTTCAAAAGAGATGTTAAAGGGACTTCTTCTCTAAATGGAAAAGAAAAAGCCAAAACTACCACAGTGTGAAAATTACAAATGGAAAAATCTCACTGGTAAGGCAAATATACAGTAACAGTAATAGCTCAGCCACTTATAAAGCTGGTAGGAAGATTAAAAGACAAAAATAGTAAAATCATCCCCTTATATCTACTATAAGCAGTTAGGGGATACACAAAACAAAACGATGTAAATATCATGTAAAAACAGTAAAAAAAATGGGCTTCCCTGGTGGCGCAGTGGTTGAGAGTCCACTTGCCGATGCAGGGGACACAGGTTCGTGCCCCACTCCAGGAAGACCCCACATGTCACGGAGTGGCTGGGCCTGTGAGCCGTGGCCGCTGAGCCTGCGTGTCCGGAGCCTGTGCTCCACATTGGGAGAGGCCACAACAGTGAGAGACCCACATACCACAAAAAAAAAAAAAAAAAGAAAAGAAAAACAGTAAAAATTGGGGGGGACAGTAAAAATGCAGGATTGTTAAAATGTGTTCAAACTTAAGAGATCAGCAACTTAAAATAATCATGTATATATTGCTAAATAGAGCCTCATGGTAACCACAAACCAAACATCGATAATAGATACAAACACAAAGAAAGAAAAAGAAACCCAAACATAACACTAAAGACAGTCATTAAAACACAGTAGAAGAGAGCAAAAGAAGAAAGGATCAAAAAAACTACAAAAACAATCCAAAGTTAATTAATAAAATGGCAACAAGTACATACCTATCAATAATTACTTTAAATGTAAGTGGGAAAATGCTTCAATCAAAAAACATAGAGTGGGGGCTTCCCTGGTGGTGCAGTGGTTGAGAGTCCGCCTGCCGATGCAGGGGACACGGGTTCGTGCCCCAGTCCGGGAAGATCCCACATGCTGCGGAGCAGCTAGGCCCGTGAGCCATGGCCGCTGGGCCTGTGTGTCCGGAGCCTATGCTCCGCAACGGGAGAGGCCACAACAGTGAGAGGCCTGTGTACCGCAAAAAAAAAAAAAAAAAAAAATTGAATCAGTAATTAAAAAACTCCCCCAAAAAGTCGAAGATCAGACAGTTTCACAGGTGAATTCTACCAAACATTTAGAGAAGAGTTAACACCTATTCTCAAACTGTTCCAAAAATTTGCAGAGGACTGAATGCCTCCAAATTCATTCATGAGGTCAGCATCACCCTGATACCAAAATCAGACAAATGCACACAAAAAAGAAAATTACAGGCCAATATCACTGATTGAATGTAGATGCAAAAATCCCCAGCAAAATATTAGTAAACAGAATTCAAAAATACCTTAAAAGGGTCACCCATCCTGATCAAGTGAGATTTATCCAAGGGATGCAAGGATGTTTCAATATCCACAAATCAATCAGCTTGATTCATCACATTAACAAATTGAAGAATAAAAATCATATGATCATCTTAGCAGATGAAGTAAAAGCTTTTGACAAAATTCAACATCCACTTATGATGAAAACTCTAAACAACGTGATTACAGAGGGAACAGATCTCAACATAAAAAGGCCATACATGACCGACAGCTAACATCATACTCAATATGAAAAGCTGGAAGCATTTCTTCTAAGATCAGGAACAAGACAAGGATGCCCACTCTTCCACTTTTATTCAACTCTTATTGGAAGTTTTAGCTACTGCAAAACTTATACTGTCCTTCCAAAACAATATAAAACCCACAGAACACTTTAATTTTTCTTCCTCTTGACAAGTTTTTCCTGTTCTGTATTTGAAATCTACATATATAATCCCATTAAACGTTGTATTATCTCTTTGTTTCAGTAAGTATTTGTTTAAATTTATTCACATTTTTGTTACTTCCTGTGCTTTTTCTTTCATTCATTTCAGCCCCTTCATCTGGGACTCTTTCTGTTTACATAGAGTGTATCCTATAGATTTCAGTGCAACTCCACCTGTGATCAACTTTATTAGTTTTGTCTGAAAGTATCTTTATTTTGCCTTCATACTTAAAATAAGTTTTCAGATTCTCACTGAAGGTGTGAATCTCCACTCTTGTAAAGGGGAGAAATCCTTGTAGGGGGAACAAGTATCATTGAGTTATGAATATTTGGGTTTTATATACTTAGTGAATCACAATAAGGTGGTCCTAGCTATAAGTGCACAGGCTTGTTGTTAATCCTACCCAACTGGTTGTGAGATTCACCTGTATGTAAATCAGGCAACTCTAAAGTGTTAACACTTGGTGTGATTTATGAACATTTGGCTCTTTTACCCCAGCCATCTAGCTCCAGTTTTATGTACATGCAAAACTGGCAGACATTCTATGGTGATGTTGATTAGATGTGATGTCTTTTCATGGTGGCAGTCAGTACTTTTGTGTTTGTATTGATACAGTGAGACAGATTTATCTGTCTCTCTCACACACACACACACTCTCTCTCTCTCTGTCTCTCTGTCTCTCTGTCTCTCTCTCTCTCTCTCTATACACTCTCAACTCTGCTATTGCCAAATCACTTTTCTTAAAGTCCCTTGGGATTAGTTTCCTCTCGATTCACACGACGCTTACATTGAGAATAGCCGTTGAAGTACTAGCTTTCTTGATGGAGGTATATAGATGTCTCTTGTTACACTCCCTATCATAGGAAAGCCTAGGGCTTTGGGTTTTGGCCATGTGGAGTGGCATGCAGGAATCTGAGTTCCCTGACCAGGGATCGAACTCATGCCCCCTGCAGTGGAAGCACGGAGTCTTAACCACTAGACCACCAGGGAAGTCCCAGGCTTTGGGTTCTGTTTCAGTGTCTTATGAGATCAAAAAAGCATCAGTACAATATTATCATGGTTGGAAAATATCTTTAGGGATAAAGTGGGTTTCTGTGCTCTGCTTGCTTCTCTGCATAATTTTATACTAAGATTTTGACATGTTAATTTCTTTTATCTCTATTCTATGAAGCTTTTAAAATAATTTCTTAAAATATTTTAATCAGCCTTTTAATTGATTTCAGAGGGAGGAATAATCTGAATAGGAATTCTGATGGTTACCAAAGACAGGGTGACAATTTTTCACATTGTCAATATCTCAGAGTAGGGTGGATTGGTAGGGCTCCAGCTCTGTAATTGTGTGACTCGGTGATTAGGTGGAATCCAAAGACTTGCTTCTTCCTCTCTCTTTTTAGCTCTGCTATAGAGTACACAGAATTTCTAAGACAGTCTCTTCTCTCGTTCTAGTAGTAACTAGCAAAAACTAGAGGTTGACTCATTGCTTGGTGGCTTAGAAATTTCCCATAATCACTTATTATAGAAATTCCTATACTTCAGAGACTATTTTCTCTACAAATAAAATTATATGACAAAATATGGGTGGTATTTGGCTGATGAAAATTAACCACAAAAATCTGTTACCAAGATGTGAAAAGCCTTAACAGTACTAACTAAATTCAAAATCATATTATATTTTTGCTGGTTTTATATTTTAAATTATGCATTATAGCTTAGCAATATTTAAATGCTATTCTCTTCTTCCTTAGAAGGAATTTTACACATTAGCTATAGGATTAATTTTTGCTGATTATTCATTGTAGAAATTTGCATGATGCATGTGTTCTTGTTGTATATTGGGTTCGGGGTAATGAACATGAACCAACTTAAAATGAAGGTCACTGGGTATATTTTATGAACATGTCTCTGATATTGAATATATGAGGCAGTTTTATACACTAATATGTAATTTTATGATGTTTTGCATTAATATTCTATACTATAATAATATTGGGCTTTATTTGACAGCTTTTGCTGCAAAAGCGCTCTGTAACAAATAACCTTTGACTTTCAGTGGCTTATGTAACTGTAGATTTATTTCTCTCTCACATTTTATGTCAGTGCCTGTGGGTTAGATGCTGACTCTTGTCCAAGTTCAATGTCAGATGTAGGTCTGCTCCAATATGTCCTCTAATTCCAAGACGAGCATGATGCAGATTCGCATATGAGATGTGATGTTTTCATGGGAAAGTAGAGGAATACAAAAGGGGCACAGAAACTTGCCCTACCTTTCACAGCTTTTACTCACATTGTACTGACCAAAGCAAACCTTATGACAAAGTGGCACATGAATGTGTTGAGAAGGATATTCTTCCCATGAAGTGTGGCAAGGGGAGAGTGAAGATTTGCAAATAAGAAAATCTACCTTAAGGACACTTTGGTTATTGTTTTTGTTTATTTTTTTAAAAAATTTTATATATATATATATATATATATATATATATTTTTTTTTTTTTGGCGGTAGGCGGGCCTCTCACCACTGTGGCCTCTCCCGTTGAGGAGCACAGGCTCCAGACGTGCGAGCTCAGCAGCCATGGCCCACGGGCCCAGCTGCTCCATGGCACGTGGGATCCTCCCGGACCAGGGCACGAACCCATGTCCCCTGCATTGGCAGGCAGACTCCCAACCACTGCACCACCAGGGAAGCCCAATTTTTAATATTTCTAACAGAAATAAAACTATAGAAAAATAACATAAAAACCAATATGCCATCCAACAAGTTTTAGCAAGATTAAATATTCTTCCATGTCTGCTACGGGCATTGTTCTTTAATAAAGCAAGCCTTCCAGAGATGGTTGGAATCCATGTTTAACTGTTTACCATTCATACCATTATCATCTTTTCTTTCCCAGAGTTAATTACTATCTTGAAATTAATATTTCACGTTTTCATGCATATGCACACATTGATATGAGTACTTAAGTGAGAAAGTACAAATGTGAATTTTTCATCAATATAGAAATATTATTGTATGTATAGCATTCTACAAATTGATTTTTTATCCTAAAATATTTTCCATGTTAATATACATAATTCTAGTTTCATTCATTTTAACTACTGTGTAGTATTCCATTGTGTGAACAAGTAACAGTTATTTAATCCATTTAGACAGTGTTGAACATTTAAAATTTTCTATTTTTAAAAACTGATTTTGCTTGATTTGCTTTATCTTTGCTTTATAAATGTTTTGGTAAACATTTTATGCATGGCTTCCAGTACAGCTGTGTGTTATTAAAATATTACACTTCAAGTGGATTTGTTAAGTCAAAGGGTATGTACATTTTTAACATAGAGTTTTTTCCAATTTTTATAATTTTCCTTTTTTATCCACTTGACTGGAACATCTATTACAAAGTTGAATACAAGTGGTGCTTTATTCTGAGCTTAAATAGCTGGCTTCTAAATTTTTACCATTAAGAAGAATGATTGTTGTATGTTTGGGAATAAATATAGCAGATTATAGACATTACATTTTTTCTTAGTTTGCAAAGGCTTATTTTTAAAATCATGAATAAGTGTTTGATTTTATCAAAGGCACTGTTTTGGACATTTTTGCATAGAGTTTTTCCCTTTGTTAATATGCTAATTTTTATTCAATTTTCTGATGTTGCTTGCCTTTAACATTGTTGACTATGGTCTACTGTTTTAAGTTACTACTAGATTAAATTGCTTTGCCTTTTATTTAGATTTTTTTATATAGTTTCATAAGTGAGATTACTCTGGATACATTTTCTCTTTGGTGTGTTCATTTCTGTTGTTTGTTAGCAAAGTTTAACTTGTAAAATTAGTTGCAACACTTTCCTTCTTTTCCTATTCTCTGGGAAAACAAAATGTACATAATATATGTATTTTCTACTCCTTGATGATATAGAAAACTCCCTTATAAAGTTGACTGGGCCTGTTTTAGGGAATGGGGCCACAGAATATATTTGAAAATGGATTTGACTTCTTTAATATTAATGCTTTATTTAGATTTTCTGTATCATTTTGAATCAGCTTTGGTTATGTTTTTTAGAAAATTATGTAGTTTATCTAAAACATAAAATTTACATGTTTCATTTATGATTGTTTAATGTCTACTTAATCTGTAGTTATAGCCTTCTTTTCATTCTTAGTACTATTTTTTGGCTATTCCTATTTTTCCTAGGAATTTATAATTTGGGGGGTTGCTGAGAGTTTCTCTCTGACTTGTTTTTATTTTTTCCCCAATAAGCAGCTTTTGGTGTTAAAATTTTGTCCACTGTTTTATTTCAAGTTTAGTTTCCATTGTTTCATTTCTAGTTTATTTTGTTTCTTAATTTTTGCTATTTCATTTAATTAAAATTTTTTTCTTACATTCTTTTTTTCATAAATTTTGTGTAGGGCATACAAGTATTATTATATGCTTTTAAGCCTATACATTCTGATCTTTAAAAGCCTCTTCCCTTAAATCCTACAAGTTTTTATATTAAGAATTTTTAGTCTTCTAAATATTTTAGAATTTTAGTCTTATTTTTCTCTTTAACCCCCTTATTAATTTAAATTTTACCCTTCCAAACTCATGGATGTTTTTAGGTATAATATACTTCACATTTTAAAATTTCTAATCAATCACATCATGATATCCAGGTATTAAGGACTTTGCAGACCCAGTCTTTGAGAGAGTGGGCACCTTGGTTTAATTGTTGGTCTTTTTGCTGACAAAGCCCCAGTCTTGTCACTGAAGGCTCTTTTCTTTGCTTTCTTTCATTGAGCAGTATTGGGATCAAACCCAGATCAAATGCTTGGGCCTAGCTCTGAGGTCCTGTCTGACCAGAAGCCCTTTTACTTCTCTTACCCACATGGTGGTTCAAATTTCTGTTGGCCACTTCATGCTTCCAGAACTTGAACCTAGCAGGGCTGCGGCAGTAGCCTTGCTCTTTACTTTCCATTTGTGGTCTTTTTTAAGTCCAGTGAGAAAAAATAATCTTATTTTTAGACACAGATATGTCCTACTGGCTTTCCATTTTTATATTTTATTCCTCACTGCTTTGTGTCTGGAACAGATTGTTTCTGATTAAGTATTAATTCACTGTACAATATCAAACAGAAATTGCGCCCCTTCTTAAGATATGTAATTTTATGAAGCACACCGTGTTTTGACATTCCATAGATAATTAGTGCCAAACACATAAATCAGTCATTTCTTTAGCAATATTTTTAAACATGTATTTTCTTTTTAAAAACATTTATTTATGTATTTTTATCAAAGTATAGTTGATTTACAATGTTGTATTAGTTTCATGTGTCCAGCAAAGTGATTCAGTTATACATACATATATGTTTTTTCAGATTCTTTTCCCTTATAGGTTATTACAAAATATTGAGTATGTTTCCCTGTGCTATACAGTGGGTCCTTGTTGTTTATCTATTTTATATATAATAGTGTGTATATGTTAATCCCAAACTCCTAACTTATCCTCACTTTCTCCTTTGGTTACCATAAGTTTGTTTTCTATGTCTGTGAGTCTGTTTCTGTTTTGTTTATAAGTTCATTTGTATCCTTTTTTTTTAGATTCCACATAGTGATGTCATATGGTATTTGTCTTTCTCTGTTTGACTTACTTCACTTAGTATGATAATCTCTAAGTCCAACCATGTTGCTGCAAATGGCATTATTTCATTCTTTTTTATAGCTGAGTAATATTCCATTGTATAAATATACAACACCTTCTTTATCCATTCATCTCTTGATGGACATTTAGGTTGCTTCCATGTCTTGGCTATTGAAACAGTATTGCAGCAAACACTGTGGGCATGTATCTTTTGGAATTATGGTTTTCTCCAGATATATGCCCAGGAGTGGGATTGTAGGTTCATATGGTAGCTCTATTTTTAGTTTTTTAAGGAACCTCCATACTATTTTCCATAGTGGCTGTACCAATTTACCAACAGTCTTCTGAAAGATGTTACTAGTATTTCTTAGGTTACTTCCATATGTATTATGTACAATGAATCCATTTTTAAACACTTATCATGACTCAAATATGGTTCTCTCCTCAAAGAACTTAGGCTGTTGTTGAAAAAGAGAATTGAAAAGAATTAGGAGAGTATGTTATTTTTTTAAAAAAAAGGTAAAATTAACATCCTTAAAGAACAAAAGATGTACCTTGTCTTCCAAGGCTGGAGAAAAGGCAGTGAGGGTAGGTACAGTTGTAGAGGATGGCAATTTAAATTAATTCAATTTAACAGCCATGATTGTTTCAGTGAATGTAGAAGGTAACCAGTTGTAAGAGATGAGGCAGCATGGAGAATTTGTGGAGATTATAAAAGTTTTATCCAGAGACATAAAATTTACACGTTAAGAATTATTTTTTAAAGTTGAGGGCCAACTGGCTAATGATACTTGAAATCAAGTGCTTGAGAGGTGTTCACAACTAGTAAATATCAAAGAATTGGTGATTGGACTGCCTTCAGTCTCCAGGATTGTATGCAGTTCTGTAACATCATCCAGAAGCCCAGATTTAGGAGCAAGGGAAATAGAATCACATAAATTAGAAAATGTAGCATTTTGTGAGAGAAAAAGGCAAAAAAAATTAGGACATAGAATGTTAACAAGAGTGACTGTGGTGGTGCATTTTATTGACTAGGGGAGGTGAGGAAGAAGAAGAAGAGATTGTTAGTCGCTTCCATTTCTGTTTCCTATGCTTGATTTTGAGTACTTTGAGATCAGAGTTATATTTCTTTTTGCTATGTATCCACAGCACTTTCTCTGACATACAGTAGGATTCAATAAGTGGTTATTGAGTTGAATTTAATTTGTACAAATATACTTTAGTTCAAAAAATGGCAAATGAAAGCTTCCACAATTCATAAAAAGTGTCTCTTTAAACACTGAAAGTGAATTTAAACCCCAGTATCCAGATAATCTTTCATAACCAGGTATTTGTGAGGCAGTGGAAATTGCTTTCTGAAATAAGTCACAATGATTTCTATTTCCAGGCAGAAGTCCACTGACAGTCTAGAATTTCTCACCTGGATCTCTCCAAAACCATGCATGTTCAAACTGTTTTTGGAAGTTTTTGAATAAGGTCATCAAAAGTAGAAAGACTAACATACAAAAGAATGACATGATACATTATGTTAATCTTTTTCATGTGTGAAATGTAATGGAGGTAGAAAGAAAGAATAGTCACTGATAATATTTAACAAAAACCAAGTGAGAAACCTTAGTGTGGGTACATTTAAAATTCCTAAATATGAAAGCAAAGTAATAACCCATCATGAAGTTAACATCTTCTTTGTTCTGCTTTCAAATACAGCATGTGACATTCTGCAATAATAGGAGATTTAAAAGAAACAGTACTTGAAGCAGAGCCTTCAAGTTTGCCCATTGAAGAGAGCTATGTGTTTGCTATTTTTTTTTTCTGGGTGTATTTTAGTGGCATTTTACAACACAGCTAAAGGTAATGTTCCCCCAATATAAAAAATAAATAGATCTATCAAAAGGCAACTCTTTTATAGCATTAATATTTTGTAACAAAATAACTGAATTATATTGCTGTATTCTATTTTATTCTAGTAAATATAATGTTAAATACAAGTTTATTCTCTATCTGATTAACTTTAAAAGCTCAAATTTATTATAAGAATTCTAAAATTGTATGTTGTCAAGGAGAGGTAGATTTCTACAATCAGGGTGAAAATGTTCTGAGAAATTAGAGTATATTTTTCTCTCCAAAATATCTTATTTTTATTTCTCTAGTATCAAATTTGGTTTTTGTTTCAACATGTTCTTTGTAAGAAATTTATAAGAAATCAGGAACATATTCATTATATACATTTTATTTAAATATAGATTATATAGAGTCATTAGGTATTAAAGATAAGAGTTCTTAAAGATCATCTAGAAAAATTCCTTCACAGCTAATGATACTGTGGCTCAGAGTGATAAAACATTAGAAATACGTTGATGTATTTTTTAAATATTTGAAATTTCTGCCTATTTATCCAAATAGCAGTTGATGTAAATTAGTTTATGAGACAAAAAATGGTTCTAAAGAACAAAACATACATAAATTGAAAAATTAATGAATACAAAATAAATAATGAACTTCTATCAGTGAAGAAATAATATTGCTTTGAATCTCACCAATTTGATGTTCTGCTTTAATAATATTTCCAATGAGTTAAGTCTGTTTCAAAATGTTAATTTGAATTCTGAATAATTCTATCAAACATTACCGGATTAGCACTTTCATTTTGTAAAAACTTCTTTCTAATTTAATTGGGGAAGGTGGTATGGTTTTAAGCATGGTTTTATCCCATAGCTGACATGTGATTTTCAGGAAGTCACTTAATTTGTCTAAGTCTCAATCTTTAATTCTGTAAAGGAATGTATCTCATTTCTTTGGGGAGATTACCAATCATGTCAACAACAGCTTCTTCCTCTGTCTTCCGTTGTTTCCCCAGTTCATTCATATTGGTGGGATTTTTAAATTTTAATTTTATAGAGAGAAGGTTGTCAAGAGAGGGATTCATGGGGAGAAGAGGAAGACACCATGTGTATATAATAGAGTACCTACCCACCAGCAGGTTCCTTATACTGGTTTTTGAATCAGGGAATGTAGGGATTAGGTATGTTTAGAGACAGAGCTAACAGAGCATTCAAAATTTTTGTTATAACTGGGCACAGAAAAGCTTGGGGCCAATGGTGAAAAGAGACACAGAAGAGACCCTCCCCCCTCTACTTTGACATGCACACAAGCACTAACTATTTTGGTACCGGGAAGAATAGAAAGTTGGGGACCATCAATACCAACAACTGCCGCTGAGATGTCAGAATTCTCCTGATGGGCTCTGATGCTAATGAAGCTTCTTTAGCAAGCATCTCAGGCAGCAGATACGTGTCGGCGAGACCAGAGAAGGATGAAGCACAATAGGGCAAAATCTGAGTTGTGACATTAGGCACCAAACAGATTTGTAGATCCGTGTGTGACATCTGTTGGGGATGTCCAGAAGTAATTCTGAATCCTCAAATCCAGAAGAATCTCTCTCCGCTTCGGGTCCTGATTGCATGTATGGTCAGAAGGCTGCCTTTCAGTACATCATATATGCTAATATCCTCCATTTAACAAGAACGTTAGCATATGGAAGGCAGATTAGTTTCTTAAACTCTTATGTTCCTTAATATCTAGGAAAAGGGGAAACAAAAGTTATATAACTGATATATAAGTATGAATATATTTTAAGGTGGCAACAGTGAGATAATTTATTTTCACAGAAGTGATACTGTGGCAAACACCATACTGTATACATTAGGTTATGATTATTTTATTAACCTGAGGAGAAGTTTCAAGGAGGGGAATATAGGAAGGTGTTTGTGAAGAGAACAATAACATTGGTGCCTCAATGTAAAATCTAAAAATAATTACATGCCTGCCTCAATCTGGCTGAGAATGAACACTCCTCCTGAATTTATCTTGGCAATAGTGTGAGAAAAAGACCCTGAAAGACAGATGTTTGAGGTGGAAATGGAAATACTTCTGGATTAAGAGAGAGATGTTTTAGTCACAATTTTAGCTGTGCCTTTATTATCCTCAGATCCTTGATAAATTGCTTTCCCTCATCATGTAAGATTTTCTTTGCTTGCATTTATAATTCATTCTTAATTTGAATAATGGTGAGCTATGGCATAAGTCATGGGCAGTGATTGATAGGCCAAAAAGGCTTCAGGGCACTTATTTTGATTGTGGTCTGAACTTTCAGCTTGATATTAGACTAACTCAGAAAACGCCCTGTTTCTCCAATTGCAGAGTGACAAAATTATGTCAAGGAGATGTGATTAAAAATGGTAACATAACAAAAAATAGTAGACAGAGGAAAAAGTATGTTTGGAAAACCTTTGTGCTCTTATGGACAACAAAAATAGATTGACTCCTTTTGATGTTTTTCTGAATTAAAAATTAGAAAAAGCAAAATGGACTGATATGGTACAATACTTCCACACTGCTCCTTGTCAGATATTTGGAATTATAATTATGTGTTAGTATACCTTTCTGTATCTCCAGTTTTTGAAAATATGAATACAAAGCATACTTGCATATATGGGTTAGTTTAGATATACTTTTTGACTACTTATCCCAATACTTTTTAGAAAGTGAAGAGGAATAATGTCAGTCAAGTTTACAGTTGCTTCCTCAGTGCCTAGAATTGTGCTTGGCTTTGAGTAATAGCTTAGAAAGAATGAGTAAGTGTTTAAAGGCAGAAAGATGAGCAGGCTCATATATGGTATACATTCATTATACCTAACAACAGAAGGCGTCTTTCTAAAGCTTAACCAAGTTATAGTGTCCCTAACCCAATATATTTTTTTAAAAAATAATTATCATTAGTTAACATTCATGATAAATTTTGAGCCTATTTTAATGCTGAAGTAAACAATAGAACCATTCTATTTAAAGGAACCTGAGGTCATCTAGTCTCACCACATCATTCTGTAGCTTAAGCTGGAGGCCAGCACCAGTATGTGACTTACCTGTACTCATACAGCTAATTGCAGAGAATGGGGACTCTTGTCCTTTTCCTCTTTCCCACTCCAGTGTTCCTTTCACTAACCAACACTATAGACAAGCTAGAAAGCTCTCATTTTTCCTCTAACTCTAGCTTATTTCCTGTTGTCCTATTCATTTTTCCACATAAGCCAGAATTACTCAAATGTTTTTCTAAATGGTCTTCAACTAATGGGCATCTAACTAAAGGCAGTTTGGCTAAAGTAGTTCTTGTAGGCAATCTTAAGTCAAATGCACATAGCTATCATTTTTATTATTGAGCACTTACTGTAGGCAGACCCACTCTGAGGGACATAACACTACCCTTTTCTTTGACTTATTCTTCATTCTAAACCTATGAAATTAGTTCTGTATCATCATCAATATTTTGACTAAAAGAAATTGAGAGTGGCTGGGGGAAAGTTAAGTGGCTCGTCTGAAGTCACTGTTAGTAAATGGGAGGACTAGGGTATGGTTAGTAGAGCCAGTTACTTCTAGAAGCATTTGAGAAGTTTCCTTTGTGTAGCTAGCTTGGTCATCAAGCCACAGGCCAGATGTTTCACACCCTGGATGGATCTCAACCAGTTCCTTTAACTCTGTTCCAGCCCAGCCCTACACAGGATGCTTGGGTGGCAGCTAATGCCGTATTATTGAGACCTATTTTGCAATAATATGTAACTTTTAACACAGTTTGAACACAATAAGTGTTATAGAATATCACATTTTAAGGTAACTTCATGAATTTTTATTATTTCAAACAGAATTGGCCCACCTGGTTCAATGTAAAGGAAATTTAAAACACTTTATAAACTGGTTATTGACTTCTTGGACTGCTCAGAGCTCTTACAAAACACCATTTAAATAAACTAAGTGTAAATATACTGGAAACATATGAATTAAATTTCCCTTGAAATGCACTGGGTTTAAAAATTGGGAGGAAGAGCGCTTGGCCAAGGCATTTTATGTTTTGCCAAACCCCAAATGTTTGAAAAAATAGTTTTAAAACATTTTATTGAATCAAAATGCTACTGAGTGTACAGATTCCTTAAAAATCTATGTTTACTTATTGAATCATAAGCCATATTACGTTGGTACAAATTAAGTGATTATGGGGCAATGTGTCAAACTATTCAGAACATTAATGTAAAGTGTTTGCTAATTTAGCAGCGGTCAAAGATTGACAAAGCTATACAAAGTGTCCTCTGTTCAACCTAATAGCTATAGAACAGCACAGCCACAGAATTATTTTCCAGAGAAGTAGCATAGATAGTCATTTTAGAGAAAAAAAACATGTTCTCAAACTTAATGACTCTAATAATTATGAAAAGAACTTTAATTGACTAAAGGGGAAAGGAAACAATTTTAAGAATGACCTGGTCACAGCAAAACATTGATCACTGTGTGTGTGTGTGTGCAATTTACTCAAATTAGAACCAAACACATTTTTTGTATAAATAATCAACAGATTTCAAATTCCTTCAGTGTGTAAGTCTCAATTTTATATGAACCCTAATGGGAAAAGATTTACAAAACTAACTTCTGTAACAGTGGGTGGGCATGACCTACCCAACTCAGTCTTGCTGGGTGATCCATTAGCACGTCAGTCCTTTGAATCTGAATGGATTTATGGTCTTCTTGTGTCCACTTTTAAAATAGAATTACCCCAGAGTGTTAGATGATTGCTATCTAGGTCCTTGGCAAGAATTGTTTGAAACTATTGGTGGTTGGATTGACAGCTAGCTAGCTGGAAACAAGGCTTTGTGGGAATAGGCTTTAGCCCAAGAGTCAGATGGGAAATGTCTGAGACATCTAAAACTGCAAGTATAAACGGTCTGCAGTATGAGAAAACTTGCCTGGCTCTTTTAGTCAGAAATCCATCAAAAAGTTCTCCATGTGCTACTCTTGGCTCTTTATGGGACACAGTACTTTCCCATGACTGCATCAGGGTACACACTACAATGTTCTTTTCCCAACACTGATCTTAGCCAGCAACTTCATTCTTCTTTCACTTTTCAGATTAAATTTTGCCTACCAAGTAAATAGTTGGGTGACTGACTCTCTCTTAAGTAGGTCCTCAGTTATCTTCTATTTTATCTTCTTTTTTGTTTCCTTTATAGCATTTACTAGAATTTTGAATTATATTTATCGCTTAAGAATTTTAAATCTACCTCCTTCACCAGAGGAGTTCTATGGAGAGAGGTAATGTCTGTCAAGTTCACAGTTGACTCCCTGGTACCTAGCATTGTGCTTGGCATTGAACAAATACTTTTGAATGAATAAGTGTTTGATGGCAGAAAGATGAACAACAGGCTCATATGTGGTATATTCATTGTATTTAGCAATAGCAGTCATTTGCTAAAATTGAAGTAAATTATGGTGTTACTGCAATGCAAGAAATTAACAAATTAACTTTGAATGAACTGAGCCAATGGCTGCTGATATGATACTGTATTCTATTTCTTCACTCAAGGTATGAGCTTAATAAAGCTATCTCCTGGAAGGAGTTTCAAGAAGGCTGGGAGGTTTCCTAATAAGGAAAGCTAAAATGAGAGAAGAGGCTGAGTAGGGCAGTGGGGAAGTGTGGGGGAGATGCTTCCTCTAAAATTTTCTGAGTATTCGTCTACTTTTGAAAACATTAATATATGTCCTTTCTGAGCTGAAATCAGCTCATTTCCAGGCAAAGATTTCATAGAAAATGGTGGCCCAAAATAAGTGAGATTCGATGGAGCCTTCTTGCTATGAGAACAAGCTCTGGTTATTCTCTCGACATAAGGTCTATTTGGACATTCAACTGAAAAATAAATCCTGAGTGTTTTTTCTCTAGTTGCCATAGTCAAGATCTGTCTTCTAACTCTTTCTCCTATATCTCACCCCAATTTTATACTAGTGTCTGATTTCCTCTCTTCCTGTCTTACAAATATTTTAGCATCTATTATGTATCTGGAAATTGGTAGTATAGTAAAAAAACAAGATGTGTTCCCTTTTCTCAAGGGGTATGTACCCTTTCCTATGGACCTCCACAACCTACCAACATATTCATGGGTTGGAAAATTAGAGTCAGCCTGGTTTTTTAAAAATAATTTCACTGGTTTTGAGATTGGTCCTTGTACTTCTTACATTGAAAGGGCTAGATGCAAAGAAAGAATCAGGGAGACTGCCAAATTCGTGCATAGTGTTCTGTGTCATTTTTCTGTTGCCATAAAAGGAAAAACATAGCCCCAGTGGGTGATGAGCAAGAATGCAGCAAGGACATGTCAGTGACTATGTGAGGTGTTAGGAGGTGCCTCTAAGAACAAGTTGGCAAGGAATCCAGAGTCCTCTCCAGACTTGGCAGTTAGATTGCCAGCACTGCCTTGAGTTTTCTACTAGCATTTCTATCCCTCTCATGTTTCTATCCTATCAGTTTTATTCTATCAGTTTTTTCCTAACTTATGATTCTTAGAATCCATTTGTTGTATTTGAGTTAGAAATTCAAATTTTGATCATTTTCTAATAAAAAATGTTACAATTTCAGATTGAACTGAAACTGGCTCTTAGAATCTCCATAGAGCATCATACAGTACCCCTGGTATATGTTTTGAGATGCCTGAAATCACATAAGCAATTGAAAGAAGAGGCCAAAAGTGTAAGGAAGAGGCAAGAACTCTTAGTGCCTTCTCTTTATAGCAGTTGTAGTGAAAGCTAAAAACCAGTTAAGATGGAAAATGTTGGTTTGGCCCATAAGAATGCCTTTATATCAGGAGTTTACTAGATGTTTAATACTTTTTATTGGTATGCAATTTATAGACTATAGTAGGTCAACAGTAACATTGGAGTTAGCAAATATCATCAAAATGACAGGGGTGGTATATATTATAAACACTTTTTTGGTATAAGTGAGATGGATGTGTTAAAAAATAAAATATTTGCCAATCGGTTCTTTTTATAGTCTTACAATCATTCTGCATCTTGCAAATATATATATTTTTGCCACTGTTTTTCTCATTGGCCACATGAACTTGCTGAAATCTAAGCCCATTATAGCAATAAAGGCTATTTTACTTATTAGTCTTGTTACTAGTCTAAATTCCTTTTTTCCCCCCTGAAATGGAAGAATTTAACCATTTCTAAAAATATAACATAAGGGACTAATAGAATGGGAATTTGCTATGGTATGCCTGACAGGTCCACATGTATGTATTAAGTTTTTATTCCAATTAATTTAAGTGTATTTTATCAATGTACAGTATTGAGAAGGAAACCACCTCTCTGCTCAGAGAAGAGCTTAGAGCAATACTTGGCCTCTTTTCCCATTACTCACATGCTCATCCCTATAAGCACAGAATGAATTATCTGCTAAATTTTGTACTAGGAATTATATACATTCAATCCCTCTCCCTTTCCCCTCTCTATTTTGGTGCCAGCCTCAAAAATCACAAATTTTTGTGCCTTTAGTATGAAGCTTGCCAGGGGAAGCTTTGAATTATTCAGATCTATTCAAGTATGTTTAATAATAGTTTGAAGTACTAGCAGGCCCTCTATGCTGAAGATTTAAAGCAAATTCTCTAAATAGCCTTACTGTGATTAAAAGCTGATATTTTCATCTCAATGTCTTTGACTCTTATGCTTTATATCGTAATCAATTCCCAACCCAAGAGAGGAAGAAAAAGATGTTACTTATTCAAACTGAAAAACCCCAACACAAAGAATCAAATAGATTTCAGTTTTACTTTTCATTTACAATACTATGGTGAATATTTCACATATTCACCTAATGCACATATGGAAACACTAAAATGTGTGTGTGTACATACACAGGCATCCACACACTGAGGAATCCACATAAAAATTTTCTATGAGATAATATTTTTCCATATTGAAGAAACTCTCAGTTGAACAATAAGTTACAAGTTTCTGTTCTGATTGAAACTTGATTTCCATAGACTTCAGTTATATATAACTTAAAGGTGACTTTATTTTCCTTCTGCCTGAAATGTTTGAGATACTTTCATAGCAAAGATTCCATGTATTTAAATTGTACTTATGTTAAGAAGATGAGATAAAAGAACCTAGATGAAAATATACTTAAGAACTTCAAAGAGAAAATTGATCCTTCAGTATAATCCTCATCTTTGTAAACTGTTTTAACTAAATTTACTTAAATTATTTTACTTAACCTAATTAATATCTGTCTCTGGTTTTCAAGAGATAACATTATATTAAAACTGTGTATACTAATTCACAAATATTTTTCAAAGATAAATCTGTGTTTACATAAAGCAATTGTTTTGAAATTCTTAAACCTCAAAGACGTGTATTCTTAATTCTCCCTCACAATTTTTTTTCATTGAAATCAGTTTATTAATGCTTAGATGCTGAAGAGTTGATGGAATTTATCAATTAATTGTCCAACAGAACACTTTTACATTAAAAAAATGACGAAAATTACATTAACAGGTTAAGTTGGAAACAAACATAAATATGGAAGCTTCTTTATAATAAATAAAATGGACATTTCAGGTTTCAATTTATTTTATTTTTAGCAGCATTTGACTTATTAAATATTCTCTCTCATTTGGATTCCTCTTCACCTGCATTGGTGGAATTATATCGGTTTTCCTCCTACATCTCTAGTGTCTCCTAGGTCATCTACTTTGTAGGCTCATTGTCTGCTACTTGGTCGTTAAAGTTCGACTTCCTTAAAGGTTAGTCCTAAGTCTCCTTTCTCCTCACTTCACATTCTCTTTCTTAACCATATGCACATATTCCTCATGAACTTCTCTAGCTGAGGAAGATTGCTTTGTATTTCCAGCCCTAACCCTTCCTCTCAGCATGGATGGATATAGTCACCCCTTATTTGGCATTACTGCCCAGTTATTTAAAGTAACCTCACACCTCATTCTCTTTCACTTTTCTCCTGAGCATCCCCACTATTCCTCCAGTTTCACATTTCAGAAAGCGAGTCATCATTGACAACTTACTCTTCCTTATTCTCTGTATCCAATCTTTTATAAATCTTATCAAATGTGTCTTTCAAATCTCTTTCATCCATTCACCTTTTCATTGTGACCATTCTAGTCCAAATTCCCATTATTTCAGACATTAATGGTGATTTAATGTGATATTAATATTAATTATTAAAATCTATTTTAAATATTTATAAGTTAATTTCAGTAAAATATAATGAGAAAGCTACACAGAAGACAGACAATTTTGGTCATGAAATATTATGTTATTAATATGATTTTAGTCAGGAAACTGGGGAGTACTAATTGATTCATTTCTCAAGAGTAAGGATTACTATGGACCATAAGTAATCCATAAATCATTTATTGTTCTGGTGACTTCTTAGGCCAATATCCTATAATAAGTTTACCTAGATGAAGATCTTTGGTTATATTTAAAATGTAGTAGATATTTCACTAAAGACCTTAATTATTATATTTTATTTATTATTATTAGACTTTCTTCTCTCCGTGTATCCATGGCATTTCTTGGAGGACTTTGTGACTTACCAACAATGTGTTTCAGGAGAGATCACAGAGGGATGTGTTAAATAGTGAAAAAGAGCTTTGCGTTTGAATTAGATCAGAATTTAAATCCTAACTTTGGTCACTTGATTTTGTAGAAACTTGCATGCCTTCTTTAATTTCCAGCTCAATTTCCCCATCTGTAAAAGGGGGACAATAATACTTTCTCTTGGCTTATGAGGAATATCAACTAAGATACAATTCATGAAACACATTATGGGGCTTACATCATGACCTCATATGTTCTTGAACAAAACTAAAAATATATGTTATGGGAAATATTTTAATTTTCTTTAGTTGTACTTTACATAAAGATTAGAACCTAAATTTAGCCCTAAATAATCTGAATTCCATGAATAAAAGTATTTGGTGTGTGGTTTACTTCATTAATATATGCTTATTAACTTATTGGATATGATCCTTTTATTTTAAGTTACTTTAAATTCTTCGTGGGAGCTATGTAGTACATAGGTTGTAAACTAATGAATTAGATAAAATCTTGCATCTGTTTTTTGCATGATTCCTAGTCTGTCATACCTGTGTAATAAGTTACCTTAGAAAGTGCAACTCATGTAATGCATGGTTATCATTACAAACCAATAGTAAAAGACCAATTATGTAATTTTTTGCTAAATCTTTATCACCTGAATTTTGAATCTGGAAATTTAAACCTGAAAAGACCAATTAAATATAATTCACCTGTTCAGATGGAAAATTTATGCAATTGTTCTGCTTACTTTTTTCTAAGTACACAGTTTCGTGCCCAATTTTCTCCATTCAATGCATTTTACACAGAGCATATGGAATAGCTTTTTTACATCTTCCATCAAGCATGTGGAGGTTGGTGAGAAAATAGATCATAAGAAAACATTTTAAAAAATACATGAAATACATTCAAGATGTATAAGGAAAACCAAATGCAGATTTTTCATGGTCTGGCATATTTAGGAGTGAGAAAAGCACTGGATTCAAAGCCTTGATTTCACTTTTGCTCAAACTACTAAATATGAGTAAATAGAAAAAAAGAAATATTTATTTTTCTATAATTTTCATGAGGCAAGAAAAAATAATCCAATTAAGATTTGATTTAGGTTACTGATTATATCTATATTTCAAGAGCCTAATAATATTTATTTACATCAAGCAGAAAAAGCAAATCTAGTTCCTTTGGAGCAACACCTGTATAATAATCACATGTCATTAGAGATTAGAAATGATAGAACTTAGGAAACAAATAATAAAACTAGAAGCAGAGAATATTCAGGGGAAATTTTTGAAAGTATTTCATGTTCCTTTAGCATGGTTTCTGAACATGCTAAATAATGTTTAATTGTAAACTTTTGTAAAAGTAAATAGGATATTGATCTCTGCAACTTCTTAAGTTCAAAGTTCTATGCTAATAACTTTATGTACTTTTTATCATTTAACTCTTATAGCATGATTATATGGTGGTAAGGTACAATTAATAAAATTTCTTTTTCTCCAAAGAGACTGGGGCTTAAAGATAATAAGAATTATGTCTAAGATCACACTTCTATAAATTGGTAGAGTTGGAATTTGATTTCAGTCTTTGGATTTGAGAGCTTAGATTTTAAATCACTAATGTATACTACTTTTTATATAAAAGCATATTGATAACCTGACAAAAGTTATTATTATATCTTATTACTTTCGCATACGGCAACATCTGTAATTACATATACTATATATTGTCTTGTTATAGTTTTCAAATGATCTGTAACTATCTAATCTCAAATGAGTTTTATAGATAATACAAGTTAGATCTTAAGCTAGATTTGTTTCAGATCAAATAGAGAGTAAGTAGCAGAGTTGAAATTTAAGCTTAAACCCTCCAATTGGAATGTCTTGGAATGGGTTGTTATTCTAGTTGTGTGAGTTGTTCAGTTTATACTGATTCATATATATGCTTTTGTATATTTCTTCCTTTTGAGCGTGCCATGCATTTGTAAGATTACTAGGTGACATTTTTTCCCCTTTATTTCAACAGAACTGTGTTTACTTCCTATTATTTGCCAGATATATATTGTTATGGATGTAAATTTTGTTAAACCAAATCTAGCCTTCAGAACCATAAAGCCCAATAAAAAATACAAGTAAACAACCAGTTATAATGCAGTGGTTAAGTACTTTCCTTAGCAGTATAAAGAGATTATTATGGAAGTGGGGCAGTTCTCATTCTGCCCTGCTTTGGAGCAGCCTGGAAGAAGAGATTATACTGAAGCTCTGGGATAGACTAAAGCTAATTAATTACTAATCTGGCCTAATAAATAGTGTGTGCCTATCCTTTGAGTTAATCAACTACAAGATTACTCAGTCAATACATATGCTTTAGGCAGCTCTGTTTGAGAAATCTTACACCTGCTCTGTTGGTCTGTCACTTGGCTGCTGCTCTCAAAGAGTTCACAATGAAGCCAAAGAAATGAGAGGCCACATTTCAAAAAATGTTTGTTCCATAAGGACAGGGGATTTTCTGCTCTGTCCATGAGTACATTCCAAGTTATTTGTAAAGCCTGGTTCCTAATAAGCAGTCAAATAATTATTGAGTAAAGGACTAAATGATTGAATGAGTGTGAAGGAAAATGTAGACTTTGACACCTGAGTTCAAACCATCATATCCTCCAACTACTAACTTTTTGACTGCAGGCCTTTGGGGAATAAATGCATCTAACTTATATGGTAGTTCTGATGATTAAAAATAATGTATGTGAATTATAGGTTTTGGGGTAATTATTCATAAATAAGTATAAAAATTGTTCAGCAATATCATGAGAAAATTGTAAACCCCAATAAGTTGTAGAGAGGGTTGTGCTGAGTGAGTCAGAGATAGTGGGTGAACTGAACTTGAGCTTCATAGATAGAACTTCGTTATGTTACTGGTTTCTGAATTTCCTGCTTCTCCTTCAAGCATGTTGTTTGACTTTTCTATAAAGCTTAGATAATAATACTTACCTTACAGGGATTAAAGATCTGGAGGATGACTAATGCAGGGATTTCATAAAAGGTATCTAGCTAGTGATCATTGTGGATTGGAAGAGCTAAGGGAAGTTTTACACAGGAGAAAAATGTAAATCAAATTAAAAACAAAACAGAACAGCAACAAACCTAGAAAAGTACTCAAATAGAGAATGGAGGCACATAATAAATTAAGATATTTGTACGGAAAAGTTAAAATGTTTATGTTGCTTAAAAATTTATGGACGTAAGAAGCAGCAGCAATTTTATACAGTACTACGGCTGTTCTGCAGCCATAGCTAGTTTTGCTTGAAAAAAAAGAATATGTATTAACTACTTTGTGATATATATATTATATATAAGTATAATATATATATTATAATTTGAAAGCCATTCCATTATCTATAAGAATTCAGATGCTAGCCCAGTTTTTTAACATCATATTATGTAAGTTAACTAGGTTGCCTTCAGTTTCCTCATCTACGAAGGAAAGAAAATATAAGTATCTGTTTCATACAATTATTTTGAGGATTAAATAAAAAGGCACATATAAATCCCTCAGAAAAGAGTCTGGAAGGTTTTAGTATTCAATAAATTTAGCTACCATTATTATTTGTCATTTCTTTCAAGATTTCCTTGAGCTAGAATGGGCCTCAGAGACCAGTTTATTCATTTTAATCATTACTCTTTTCACATTAATTTTCTAAGACTGAAGAGTCCTAATCTTCTGGTTTTTCATGGAGGCATTCCATCATCTTGGCCATTTAAATTACATCTTCCTGAGCTGCTTCTATCTGCATTACATCTTTCATTTCACTAGCAATCACAGTATAGAACATTGCAGGGGGGCCTCACAATAATTTCAGAGTAGGATAAGCTTATGTTTGTGTCAGTTCCTTACCTTTCCTAATGCTGCCCAACCTTTTTAGTCTTTTTGTGCACCCTAAGGGGAAAAAAAGCTAAATCATTATTTCCTTTTCCTGGATTGGAACTAAGAGTTCAGAACCCATCATCTAAAACAATAGTGCTTACACTTGTTTTCTCTAAATGCATTATCCTAATTAAAATAATAATACTTTATATTCTCATAGTGCTTTATAATTCAGAAAATCCATTTGATCAGAAGCCATAAAGGTACCATCTCATTATGTATTTTTACTGTTCTACAGCATTTCTTAAGCACACATACACACCCACACAGATATAAAGCCAAACCAAATATTTTTTACCCTTCATTACAAATCTTACTCTACAACTAATATGAGGTGGGCTTTAGAATGATTTCTGTAGTATGTACATCCTGTATGTAAAAAAAAAAAAAAACCCAGAATTTTGGAGGCATTTTTTGAAATGTTCAGAATAAAATGTATGTATCATCAATTACCAGTTTGGATTAAACCAAAATCTCCTGATAACCAATTACATTCTTAAAATTGTGCTCAACTGAGTCTTGGTAGAGCCACAGAGACGCCCCTGGACAGCTCAGCTTATGAGGGTGGGTAGAGCAGTGAACTGTGAGCAACCAGCCCCTTTACCAGAATAACCCAATTTCAAGTGTTTTTATCTGGCTTACAATTTCACTTGAAGAAAAGATGCCATGGTTAAAACTGGATTGAAAACTACTATAGTGGGTAATAGAAAAAGGGATTTTAAAAACTCCCCATCCTCAGAAATCAGATCAACAAAAAATTTAGTAAGTCTAGTTAACTGACAACCCTAAAATCTCAGGGGCTTAAAACCATGAGATATATTCAGCAGAGGGCTGTGCTCCATTTTGTCCATGTTTAGAGACCTTCCTGTGGCATCTCTGTTTACTCTGACAGAGAAACATAGATGGCAAATTAGTCACTACCTTCCAAGGGTGACATTGCTGTGTGCATCTACTAACTTTTCATCAGCCAAGCAAATCACACCATCATGCCTAACTTCAAAACATGTGAAAGTTTGCTTCTACTCTGTGTGTGATGGAGAAAAACCGGAGGTATGAGCAAACAAAAGTAATTACCACCACAGGAGCCAACTTTATGTAAGAGAGTATGCTGAATAAAATGTGAAATATAAATACCTACACAATTCCTAAGCTCATAGATCTTAGAGAAGTAAGTAGTTCTGTTGGTACAGGATTTATAGATAAATCATGTGCTTTCACCATAATATGGACATATAGAAGCAGAACCAACCAGAATATAAAAAGTGGACCATTATGGAAAATGAGACCTTAAAGGTCATCGATCATGTGTGCCATCGTAAAATCCTTCAACCTCTCTGTTTCCCACTCTCCTTGTTATAAATTGTAATTAAAATTAATAGGACAAATATGACTATGGTTAGAACAATGATTTCAACTTTCAGAAAGAAAATTCCATTTTTATAAATATACTCAAATATTTTACAAAATATCAAGTAAAAGATTATTTTTTTAAACAAGTACTTAATTAGCTTTAAAAACCACATTCTTAGACTAACAATTCATGTCTTAAGCAAGGAAATAATTGGCCTTTTTTCATATACTTTCTGTAAGCCTGTGACTAATCATTTATCAATTCCAGAAATCTGAACCAAGTGAATACATTTTGATACCTAATCCGAGGAGAATTGTAAGAGTCACTCATTCATCAAAATTTCTTCCAACATTATTCTAATTGCCAGTCTTGAGGAAACAAAGGATAATATAATTGAGCATGATAGATTTTTATTACAAACAAATATCTCAGATGCACTTACTACAAAGTTTTAAGAAAGGGAAGTCTATCTCCTCAGACAGTGGAGGAAGGGTACTTCTGCTGGTACCCAACTTTTTTTAGACTTATCCGTCTTCTCAGCTTTTCTCATCCCACTCTTTGGACTCCACTCCTTCCAAGGCAATGCCCAAATCTTAACATAAAAATCATGGCAATGGTGAGCATTTGAGTTCTCTTTTAATTTCATAATTAGCCTAATTCAATTGTGGGTAAGACTTTGAACCATGCCTGCCTTATACTGACAAAGAAAAGAAAAAGGATATTTAAGGCAACAATAGAAACTCTCTCTTGTTCTCTGATTTCTTGAGATGAAAGCTGAGTTTATCTTTTTAAAAGGTCTTCATAATTGTTAGAAGCAGCCAACAAATACTGGACACCTCAAAGCTTTTCCCTATATTGGTATTTCATCTCAAATAACTAAAAGTAATAATATGTGATAATACAGATAATCCCAATGCATCTGCAAGCCATAGATATTAGCAATGCATTTTTCTTTAGCCAAAAAAGCTTTTATGTGGTCAAACTCCAAGAGGAGAGAAATCCAATCCTAAAATCCCATGTTGAGAGTCTCCTGTGGAGCTATTCCTGGTACTAAGTCTGTATTAGTAAAGGTTTAATTAGCAAAACAGCCCATCCTAAGTAGTGCAACAGAATGAATGAATTACAAAAAGATAGATGTGCTGGAAAACAAAAGGATGATGAGGTAACCAACAACTACTAACAGCAGGAGACCATGATCACTTTGGAACTGGACAAGCCGAAGTGGGAGATGGTGTGACCAGAGTCAGGTCCAGCTAGTGGAAATTGGAACTATGAGGGAGGCTGCCTGAGGAGAGCTGGAAAAATGGAGTAGAAGCAGGAAGTGCTGGTTATTTCCTTCCTCAAATCCTCCAGATTCCTTACTGTGTGTCTATTGGCCAAACTCAACTAGAATCCTCTTGGTAAATGATCCTTAGAAAGATAGTGTGAAGGTTTCAGTGCCAATCAATTCAAATTAGGTTGAGAGAAATTCAGGAAATTAACTGAGAGCAAATGGGGGAAGTGACAAGCATGCTCATTGTCATGACCACTTTCAAAGATTAAAGGATAGTAATATATTTGAGTTTGTAAGAGATGGTCAAAATCTTTTATAATTTAATTTTTAAAATCATTTTGTTCTGGAAGAAAGATTGCTTCAAATCTTTCCTTGGTAATAGCTACATGGTCTAATCATGGCTCCTTGAATCAGGAAGTTCTTAGTTCTGATCCTTAATCATTTGAAACCAATAAATATTATTCTTATCAGTTAACAAAAATGATTATGAAACACAGCCATGTTCATTTTTATCCTTGACTTCTTAGTGTTGGTACAGTAGTGCTTTGCACGCTCATCTGATGTATGTGTCGTATCTTAAAATAACCACTATGTATTCTGGAGGCTCCCATTTTCTCTCTAATGCTTTTCCTGTACTATTTTTGATTTCCTATATTTATTCTAAATTACAGTATCTGCCTTTATGAAACAGACATCACATACACGAAATTGTTCAAATGGAGGTTTCAGTTGGTCTGGCAACCTTGAAACACAGCATAGCAGACTTACTAAAGCTCAAAATAAGCTTACCTATGACCAACAATCTCCCTACTCGATAATGTTCATTAAAAGACATGTGAAAGAAGACTCATAGCAGTGTTATTTGTAGTAGCGCAAAACTGGAAACTATCCAAATGCCCATTTAGTGATAAAATAGATAGACAAATTGATTTATAACACAGTTTATTACTGTTCAACAATGTGAATTATCTATAACTATACAAGTCATTATGGGTGAAGCTAATTGAAAGAAACGAAAGAGCATATGATATATGATTCCATTAATATAAAATAAAAGAGGAAAATATTGAATCTATGCAAATAGAAATCAGCATATATTTCCCTTGGTAACACAGGGTAGTGGCCAGAAGGGAACATAAGAGGGTCTTCTGTGGTGGTGGCAATGGGGTGGTTGTGTGTGAAAATTTTACCAATCTCTACATGTTGTTATGGGCTGAATAGTATCCCCTCTAAATTTATATATTGAAGCCCTATAACCCTTAGTACCTCAGAATGGGGATGTATTTGGAGATAAGGCCTTTAAAGAGGTAATTAAGTTAAAATGAGGGCCTTACACTGGACCCTAATCCAATTCGATGGACGTTATTATAAGAAGCGGACATTAGGTCAAGCAGACACCAGAGCACAGTGAGAAGACCATGTAAGGGCACAGGGAGAAGGCAGCTGTCTGCAAGCCAAGGACAGAGGTCTCAGAAGAAACCAAACCTGCCAACACCTTGGTCTTGGCCTTATAGCCTCTAGAACTGTGAGGAAATAAATTTAGGTTGTTTAAGCCACCCAGTCTATAGTATTTTGTTATGACAGCCCTAGCAAACTAATACACATGTGTATTATTCTTTATGTATATTATACTGCACTTTTTAAAAAACTTATGACACGTATACCACTTACTATGCAATACTCAGGAAAGTCTAGGGTAATACACTTTAACCACACTGATAAATCTATAGCAAACTATATGCCTATTCAGACTAAGTGGGATAAATAAAAATTACAAATAGCCTCACTTCTGTTTGTGTCAGATTTAGCTGCTCCATGAATTTTGGCATCAAACAAACAAAAAGAAAAAATTTTTTAATGTTTTTTAAACTAAAAGTCCTATGGTTTTTAGAGCTCTGTGGATTTGGAACTGTGGATAAGTAATTGTAAATCTGATCTACAATTATTTTAAAATAAATGTGCAATAATGTCTATTTCCAACTGTTGTTCTCCACTGTAGTAACATCAATTGCCTTCTAAAATAGTCATGGAGATTTCACATTGTCATTTGAACTACAGGACCCTTAAAATGTTTTAAGCAGCTTGAATTAGAGCACAGTAAATATAAATACAGGGTCTTTGTGAGGACGTAGGATCTACTCTGAACCTCAGAGTATAATACAGCCAATATATTAAAAAGGCCAATAAAGTAAGGCTGAAAGAATAAAATAACTTATAAAGTACCATGAAATATGCCCCTGGAAATTATACTCTTCTGAGTCCAACTTCAATTCCTAGTAAAACTATGGCATTAACATAAAATAGTATTGGGACTATTAAATAAGTATACAAATATCATGATAGTCTTTTATAGAGTTATAAAATGAAGCTGATAGAAAAATAACACTTTTATACTTACTCAGAAAGTCACTTGATGATGTCTCAGGGCAAATGCCGATCTCATTTCAGGCCAAAGGAGGCATATGCCATCCTAAGCACCAATAATTAATAAACCTTCTGCTGGTTTTATTTTCATCTTACATGGTCAAACCCATGTGATACTGAAAACAATTTTTACTTTTATTTGCTGTCCTGTATGTTTCCTGTATAAATGAAAAATTTTCACAAATCAAATCGGCGTTTAAATAAAATACCAAATACTTGTATGTGTGGCTCACAAACTGTGTAGGTTGTTTTTCTTCTGGGAAGTGAGACGGTGTTGAAAATATCTGTGAAGACCACTCTAAAGTAGAACTTGTGTTTCCTATGGGAGGAGAATACTAGAAATCTAAGTTAAAGAAAGGATCATGAGAGCAAATGACATTTTGAGGAAGAGAGATGATATTGTGAAGTTTTATCTGCTATCCTCTGCCCTCTTTAATTCATGCACGAGACCACCATTTTTGTAACAGGCATCTTTTAATGGCAAAATCATAGCGTATGTTTATAGCAACAAATTTGTGGCTCAAATTTCAAAAGTTGAGCTCCAGATGTAATATAAAAAATGTTGGAAGAATGCATGATTAGGCAGAATCAGACTGCATATTCCTCCCATATCTTTCAGTTTGGAACAGGGAAAACTTGACAGGAGTTGCCCTCAGTACCACCTTAGATTGCAAATGACTGAGAGAGTTGTGAAGGCAAAGAACATTCTCCATCTTGCACTGGTGAGAGAGTAGACTACATATCTATAATTGATCTATTCACTATTATGTCTACTATGTACTGTGTATTGTGCTGAAAATTTACATAGAGTATCTTTTATTTATAAAGCATGGATGTTTAGAATAATTAAGCACCTTGCCCATGTTTCCCTAGCATGACATTGACAAATCTGGAATTTGAGCCTGGCTATTCTGTCTTTAAAACTCATGGTGAGAATATATGAGGAGAGGTGGATATTTAGAAATGAACAGCAGTTTATGGGAATTTGGGAAAAATGGCTATGGAGTCAATTCTAACAAAGTGGGCAAGAAAGAAAATTCAAGTTGAGAAAACTAAATGTCAGGCACATTTTGCTCACTAACAGAAATGTTAGATCTAGAATAGGAAGTTAAATTTGAAACAAAGAGATAATTGAGGGGCCTCCCTGGTGGCGCAGTGGTTGAGAGTCCGCCGATGCGGGGGATACGGGTTCGTGCCCCGGTCTGGGAGGATCCCATATGCCGCGGAGCGGCTGGGCCCGTGAGCCATGGCCGCTGGGCCTGCGCATCCGGAGCCTGTGCTCCGCAACGGGAGAGGCCACAACAGTGAGAGGCCTGCATACCGCAAAAAGAAAAAAAAAAAAAAAAAAAAAAAAAGAGATAATTGAGGTATTCTTGAAGGTAAGGATTGGATCATGTTTTGCTCTACTTTTTCTGGTACTCTTTGGATATTCCATATTCTTGTGGAATGAATCAACAGGCTATGAGTATTTTATTGGAATATCAGGCATATATTTAAAAAGCTCTGTTTGGAGAAGCTAGATATTAGAAAAAGAATTTTAATGTTTCCCTTCCTTGGGATAAAATATATTCTTATTATTGTTAGAAGTCAGAACATATTCTTTCATGGTTTGGTTCTCTGAGAAACCTCACAAACCCCCAATGATAAACTTCACTTATTTCTATATATTCTTCTAATAACATGTATCTTAGCCTACTCTGTTAGGTGCCCTTTTCTTCTATGTTACACTTTTGCCATCTCCTTGTTTATATTCCTAGTATCTAGCAGAATACTTGCCATATAGTAAACACTAAAAATATCCAGAATATGTCCTCTACTTTTTAAGCTATTTTCCATATTTCTATATTATAGTATGGAGGAAGGGTAAGCATAAATCTCTACAGTACTTCTGATTTGAAATGCAAATATAACTAAAAGAGGAAATGAATGGATTTGCTGAAGCCTTCACTTAGAAGGCTCTAGAAAAGAACGAGGTACAGAAGGGGAAGGGAAATTCTGATAGTGCTGCCGAGAAAGGGAACCCCATGAAGAGCCACAGAGAAGGTGGTGTTGGGAATTATAAAATCACAGCACACTGCTTACTTTACAACCATTTAGAAAGTTGAAATATCTAGCTCAAGGTTATCAAGTTAATAGATCTTATGTTAGACCACGAAACAAGTCTTAATACATTTAAGAAGATTGAAATCATATCAGTCATCTTTTCTGACCTCATCGTTTTACATTCTTGCAAATCTCTTCAATGTTCAGCTTAATAGAAAATGAATGGAATCTCGTAACTGCTTCCTCCATCTCTTGCAATAAGACACAACATATAGTCTCTAGAAAACTCCATTATACATTCATAGAAAATGAAAGATAAAAGAGCAAATGACATCTTAGTATTTTTGTGAAATTAGTTTTGATTTATAAGAAGTTTTTAGAGGCCCCCGAAGGAACTCAGACCTCACTTTGAGAACTACTTCTGTAGCAGATATTTAAAATAATTTTCTGGCACTCTTCTATTTCTTGTGGAGGAGGCTGTCGCCAAAATATTTTTTTCTTCCTATATCTGAGTTCTTTTAACATAGCTAAATGCGTATAAGATTCTTTCTTTGTACTTGAATTTTATTAACTTCACCAAGATATGCTTTGCTATTTTTTGTTCTTTATCAGTTTATCATGACTAAGCTCTGACCTTTTAGACAACAATTGAAGGCCCTCTTTCATGCAAGACAACCATTCCTTTATTTTTAAATGTTATTCCTGTTCTGTTTGTAGTTTTTTCGGGAACACAAGTATGTTTATGTCAGACCTTCTCTGTATGTCATAGTTACTTAATCAAGAATTTCTGTTGATCTTTTAAGTTTTTTATGGTCATATATTCTGCAGGTCTGTCATCCATAATTGACTTTGCAGGCAATCCACTTCTCCTTGCTTCTAGCATGTACTCATTTTGGTAATAACAATGTTGTAATCTACAGTTTGATGAGCACTGCTCTCTGTTCTCACTTTTTATGTTATTCTTTTATCTTATTAGTTGTTCTCTGAGCAATATTTTATGGAATCAAGGGATATCTTATTTTCAGTAGTTTTAAGAATGTAGGGTATTATTTGCTTCTAAAATGTCATCTTTTCCTGGAACAACTTTCTTGTTTTTTTTAGTGTTCTGTCATTTATGATACCTCCTTTTTCTGTATATAGAAGTAGATATCATGTTGAATCCTTATGCTTATTATATACAAATGGAAGGGGGTTTTAACCACTTTACGGAGGTATTATTGACAGGTAAAAAGCTGTATATATTTAATATATACAACTCAATGAGTTTGGATATAAGTATACACCCAGAAAATCACCACCAACATCAAGACCATAAACATATCCATCACCTGCCAAAAATTTCTCCTACTCCCTTTATCATCATCATCATTATTGTTTCTGTGTGGTAAGAACACTTAACGTAAGATTTATCCTTTTAGAAACTTTTAAGTGTACAATAGTATTATTATTATTACCTATGGGCACAGTGTTTTATAGTAGCTCTCCAGAACCTGTTTATCTTGCATAACTGAAACTTTGTACCCTTTGACCATCACCTCCCCATACCCGCCTCCCCACAGCCCCTGACAGCCATCATTCTATTCTCTACTTCTAGGAACTTGACTATTCTAGATTCTACATATAAGTAAGATTATAGTGTTTTTCTGTGTCTGATTATATCACTTAGCATAATGTCCTCCAGGTCCAGCCATGTTGTTGCAAATGGTAGTATTCCCTTCCTTTTTTTTTTTTTTTTTTTTTTGCATTACGTGGGCCTCTCACTGTTGTGGCCTCTCCCATTGCAGAACACAGGCTCCGGACGCAGAGGATCCGGACGGGCAGGCTCAGCGGCCATGGCTCATGGGCCCAGCAGCTCCGTGGCATGTGGGATCTTCCTGGACCTGGGCACGAACCCGTGTCCCCCGCATCGGCAGGCGGACTCTCAACCACTGTGCCACCAGAGAAGCCCTCCCTTCCTTTTAAAAGTTGAATAATATTTCATTTTCTTCTCCTCCTCTTCCTTATTATCATGATTAATATTATTATTATATTTCACTGTATTGTGTACCTCAACATAAAAAAAAGGATATATACAAGAAGCCCACAGCTAACATTTTCCTCAACAGTGAAAAACTAAAAAAAGGATACCCTGTCTGGCCATTTCTGTTCAGTGATTTAGTGTTTATATTTATCTGATCAGCTGACTTGGATTAGCAGGTGGGAGGCTGACTACAAGTTTCTTTCTGTTCTGTACCTTTTTATCTTCAGCCTGCTTCTCATGAATAATAGTTTGAAGAGGGGAAAAAATAGTGTATCTATAGCAGTTCCAATTCTCAACTTTGCAGTGAATTTCGTTGTTTCTCCTATAACTTCTCTCCCATATCCCTCCTCTTTATAACTAAATTTAAAAGTTTCCTTCCATCTTTCAGAACTTAATTAGTTTTATAAAAATTTTTATCCTGCTAGAGATCAAAGTGAACAGTATTATTTTTTTTATATTGATAAGATTGAATACACTGCATGTTTTTGTTTTTGAAGAAATTGTCTAGCAATACTGCATACGTCTTGAGGGCAAGAATTGCGGCTATGGACACTTGAAGTCTACAAATATTGCAATTATTGAAGCATAGTATTATCCTCATAATATATTATGTTTCCTAAGTTCATTAGCAATGAGAAAAGTAGCCATCTATAACAGGGGTTAGAAAACTACAGCTCATGGGCTAAATCCTGACCATGGCTCTTTTTAATAGATAAAAACTTACTGGTACACAGCAACACATTTATTTACATGTCGCTATGGCTGCTTTTCTTTTACAACAGCATAAAATTAGCAATTGTGACAGACCCATGGCCAGCAAAACCTATAGTATCCATTATTTGTCCCTTAACAGAAAATAATTGCTGACCCCTGATCTATGAGAAGAAAGTAAAATGAAAAGTTATTGAAATTACATGAAGATTCTTCTGCTCTACTGAGCTCAAAAATTTTGTATATCTAAGAAAGAGGAGAGCTCAAGATTTCAGGAAAACTTTATTAAAAAGGGAGAAACTAGTAGATCATTATAGGCAAAGATTCTAAGCATGCTAGGTGGAGACACATGTATATTGGCATTAAATTAGAATTTTTGTGCAAAAATATAGCATAAATAAAAATAACTGAAATGTACAAATATAGCCAAGGTCAAAATGGAATTGGTGAGCTCTGAAACATCAATCACAAAATAATTTTCTGTACAAAAAACAGAAAGAGCTACATAAAAGGCACAACATCTCACATATAGGATGATGTTTCTAAGACTTTCCTTAAGTCTCCAATGTCTTTTTAACAAACAAAAGCAAATCCTATTTCAGATGGAAAACAGTATTTTCCTGAAATAAATAATAGGATTTTTTACAACAAAAAAGGAATTCAGTGGAAATGACAAAATAAGCTTACTGTTTAAGGAAGCAGAACATTTACTTCTGCTCTCTTTAGAGACCAAATTTATAATTTATTTTTCCGCATGTAAAAAGGAGAAAAAGATAAAGTAAAATTCACATGTAGGGCCTCCCTGGTGGCGCAGTGGTTGAGAGTCCGCCTGCCGATGCAGGGGATACGGGTTCGTGCCCCGGTCTGGGGGGATCCCATATGCCGCGGAGCGGCTGGGCCCGTGAGCCGTGGCCGCTGGGCCTGCGCGTCCGGAGCCTGTGCTCCGCAACGGGAGAGGCCACAACAGTGAGAGGCCCGCATACCGCAAAAAGAAGAAAAAAAAAAAAAAAATTCACATGTACTTTTTTACTAGACAGCCATGCACTATATGCATAATTTACAAGAACAAAACAGCAAAATATATTTTTAAATCCCAATATATGGGTATTAGATTTAAGCTTCTAATGTTGAAAACAAAAGGCAACTTCATTCAAGAGGTTTTATTTATTTTTCTGAATTTTTGAAGTTTATTGATTTTTTTATACAACAGGTTCTTATTAGTCATCCATTTTGTACCCATCAGTGTATACATGTCAATCCCAATCTCCCAATTCATCACACACCCACCACCCGGGGCTTTCCCCTCTTGGTGTCCATACGTTTGTTCTCTACATCTGTGTTTCAATTTCTGCCCTACAAACCAGTTCATCTGTACCATTTTTCTAGGTTCCACATATATGCATTAATATACGATATTTGTTTCTCTTTCTGACTTACTTCACTCTGTATGACAGTCTCCAGATCTATCCACGTCTCTACAAATGATCAAATTTTGTTCCTTTTTATGGCTGAGTAATATTCCATTGTATATATGTACCACATCTTCTTTACCCATTCATCTGTCGATGGACACTTAGGTTGCTTCCATGACCTGGCTATCATAAATACTGCTGCAATGAACATCAGGGTGCATGTGTCTTTTTGAATTATGGTTTTCTCTGGGTATATGCCCAATAGTGGGATTGCTGGATCATATGGTAATTCTATTTTTAGTTTTTTAAGGAACCTCCCTACTGCTCTCCATAGTGGCTGTATCAATTTACATTCCCACCAACAGTGCAAGAGGGTTCCCTTTTCTCCACACCCTCTCCAGCATTTGTTGTTTGTAGATTTTCTGATGATGCCCATTCTAACTGGTGTGAGGTGACCTCATTATAGTTTTGATTTGCATTTCTCTAATAATTAGGGATGTTGAGCAGCTTTCATGTGCCTCTTGGCCATCTGTATATCTTCCTTGAAAAATTTCTATTTAGGTATTCTGCCCATTTTGGGATTGGGTTGTTTGTTTTTTTACTTTTGAGCTGCATGAGCTGTTTATATATTTTGGAGATAAATCTTTTGTCAGTTGATTCGTTTGCAAATATTTACTCCCATTTTGAGGGTTGCCTTTTTGTCTTGTTTATGTTTTCCTTTGCTGTGCAAAAGCATTTAAGTTTCATTAGGTCTCATTTGTTTATGTTTGTTTTTATTTCCATTACTTTAGGAGGTGGATCAAAAAAGATCTTGCTGTGATTGATGTCAAAGAGTGTTCTTCCTATGTTTTCCTCTAAGAGTTTTATAGTGTCCGGTCTTACACTTAGGTCTCTAATCAATTTTGAGTTTATTTTTGTGTATGGTGTTAGGAAGTGTTCTAATTTCATTCTTTTACATGTAGCTGTCCAGTCTTCCCAGCACCACTTATTGAAGAGATTGTCTTTTCTCCATTGTATATCCTTGCCTCTTTTGTCATAGATAAGTTGACCATAGATGCGTGTATTTATCTCTGGGCTTTCTATCTTATTCCATTGATCTATATTTGTTTTTGTGCCAGTACCATATTGTTTTGATTACTGTAGCTTTGTAGTATAGTCTGAAGTCAAGGAGTCTGATTCCTCCAGCTCCGTTTTTTTCCCTCAAGACTGCTTTGGCTATTTGGGGTCTTCTGTGTCTCCGTACAAATTTTAAGATTTTTTGTTCTAGTTCTGTAAAAAATACCATTGGTAATTTGATAAGGATTGCATTGAATCTGTAGATTGCTTTGGGTAGTCTAGTCATTTGCACAATATTGAGTCTTCCAATCCAAGAACATCATATATCTCTCCATCTGTTGGTATCATCTTTAATTTCTGTCATCAGTGTCTTATAGTTTTCTGCATACAGGTCTTTTGTCTCCCTAGGTAGGTTTATTCCTAGGTATTTTAATCTTTTTGTTGCAGTGGTAAATGGGAGTGTTTCCTTAATTTCTCTTTCAGATTTTTCTTCATTAGTGTATAGGAATGCAGGAGATTTCTGTGCATTAGTTTTGTATCCTGCAACTTTACCAAATTCATTGATTAGCTCTAGTAGTGTTCTGATGGCATCTTTAGGATTTTCTATGTATAGTATCATGTCATCTGCAAACTGTGACAGTTTTAATTCTTCTTTTCCAATTTGGATTCCTTTTATTTTTCTTCTCTGATTGCTGTGGCTAGAACTTCCAAAACTATGTTGAATAATAGTGGTGAGAGTGGACCTCCTTGTCTTGTTCCTGATCTTAGAGGAAATGCTTTCAGTTTTTCACCATTGTGAATGATGTTTGCTGTGGGTTTGTTGTATATGGCCTTTATTATGTGGAGGTAGGTTCCCTCTATGCCCACTTTATGCAGAGTTTTTATCATAAATGGGTGTTGAATTTTGCCAAAAGCTTTTTCTGCATCTATTGAGATGATCATATGGTTTTTATTCTTCAATTTGTTAATATGATGTATCACATTGATTGATTTGCTTATATTGAAGAATCCTTGAATCAGTGGGTAAAATCCCACTTGATCATGGTGTATGATCCTTTTAATGTGTTGTTGGATTCTGTTTGCTAGTATTTTGTTGAGGTTTTTGCATCTATATTCATCAGTGATATTGGTATGTAATTTTCTTTTTTTTATAGTATCTTTGCCTTGTTTTGGTATCAGGGTGATGGTGGCCTCATAGAATGAGTTTGGGAGTGTTCCTCCCTCTGCAATTTTTGGAAAAGTTTGAGAAGGATATGTGTTAGCTCTTCTCTAAATGTTTGATAGAATTGAACTGTGAAGCCATCTGGTCCTGAACTTTTGTTTGTTGGAAGACTTTTAACCACAGTTTCAATTTCATTACTTGTGATTGGTCTGTTCATATTTTCTGTTTCTTCCTGGTTCAGTCTTGGAAGGTTATACCTTTCTTAAGATTATCCATTTCTTCCAGGTTGTCCATTTTATTGGCATAGATTTGCTTGTAGTAGTCTCTTAGGATGCTTTGTGTTTCTTTTCTTTTTTTTTTTTTTATTAGTTTCTGCTTTATAACAAAGTGAATCAGTCATACATATACATCTGTTCCCATATCCCTTCCCTCTTGCATCTCCCTCCCTCCCACCCTCCCAATCCCACCCCTCCAGGCGGTCACAAAGCACCGAGCTGATCTCCCTGTGCTATGCGGCTGCTTCCCACTATCTATCTACCTTACGTTTGCTAGTGTATATATGTCCATGCCTCTCTCTCCCTTTGTCACAGCTTACCCTTCCCCCTCCCCAGGATGCTTTGTATTTCTACGGAGTCTGTTGTAACTTCTTTTTCATTTCTATTTTTATTGATTTCAGTCCTCTCCCTCTTTTTCTTGATGAGTCTGGCTAATTGTTTACCAATTTTGTTTATCTTCTCAAAGAACCAGCTTTTAGCTTTATTGATCCTTGCTGTTGTTCTCTTTGTTTCTATTTCATTTATTTTTGCTCTGATCTTTATGATTATTTTCGTTCTGCTAACTTTGGGTTTTGTTTGTTCTTCTTTCTCTAGTTCCTTTAGGTGTAAGGTTAGATTGTTTATTTGAGATTTTTCTTGTTTTTTGAGGTAGGCTTGTATAGCTATAAACTTCCCTCTTAGAACTGCTTTTGCTGCCTCCCATAGGATTTGGACCATCATGTTTTCATTGTCACTTGTCTCTAGGTATTTTGTGATTTCCTCTTTGATTTCTTCAGTGACCTCTTGGTTATTTAGTAACGCATTGTTTAGCCTCCATGTGTTTGTGTTTTTTACGTTTTTTTCCCTGTAATTGATTTCTAATCTCATAGCGTTTTGGTTAGAAAAGATGCTTGATATGATTTCAATTTTCTTAAATTTACTGAGATTTGATATGTGACCCAAGATGTGATCTATCCTGGAGAATGTTCTGTGCACACTTGAGAAGAAAGTGTAATATGCTGTTTTTGGATAGAATGTCATATAAATATCAATTAAATCTATGTGGTTTGTTGTGTCACTTAAAGCTTTTGTTTCCATATTAATTTTCTGTTTGGATGTTCTCTCCATTGGTGTAAGTGAGGTGTTAAAGTCCCCCACTATTATTGTGTTACTGTTGATTTCCCCTTTTATAGCTGTTAGCAGTTGCCTTATGTATTGAGGCGATCCTATGTTGGGTGCATATACATTTATAATTGTTATATCTTCTTCTTGGATTGATCCCTTGGATTGATTGATCATTACGTAGTGTCCTTCCTTGTCTCTTGTAACATTCTTTATTTTAAAGTCTATTTTATCTGATATGAGAATTGCTACTCCAGCTTTTGATTTGCATGGAATATCTTTCAGTCTGTATGTGTCCCTAGGTCTGAAGTGGGTCTCATGTAGACAGCATATATATGTGTCTTGTTTTTATATCCATTCAGCAAGCCTGTGTCTTTTGGTTGGAGCATTTAATCCATTCATGTTTAAGGTAATTATCGATATGTATGTTCCTATTCCCATTTTCCTAATTCTTCTGGGTTGTTTTTTGTAGGTCCATTCTTCTCTTGTGTTTCCCACTTAGAGAAGTTCCTTTAGCATTTATTGTAGAGCTGGTTTGGTGGTGCTGAATTCTTTTAGCTTTTGCTTCTCTGTAAAACTTTTGATGTCTCCATCGAATCTGAATGAGATCCTTGATGGGTACAGTAATCTTGGTTGTAGGTTCTTCCCTTTCATCACTTTAAGTATGTCATGCCACTCCCTTCTGGCTTGTAGAGTTTCTGTTGAGAAATCAGCTGTTAACCTTATGGGAATTCCCTTGTATGTTATTTGTCATTTTTCCCTTGCTGCTTTCAATAAGTTTTCTTTGTCTTTAATTTTTGCCAATTTGATTACTATGTGTCTTGGCATGTTTCTCCTTCAGTTTATCCTATATGGGGCTCTCTGTGCTTCCTGGACTTGGTTGGCTATTTCCTTTCCCATCTTAGGGAAGTTTTTGAGTATAATCCCTTCAAATATTTTCTTGGGTCCTTTCTCTCTCTCTTCTGCTTCTGCGACCCCTATAATGAGAATGTTGTTGTGTTTAATGTTGTCCCAGCGGCCTCTTAGGCTGTCTTCATTTCTTTCCACTCTTTTGTCTTTATTCTGTTCTGTGGCAATGAATTCCACCATTCTGTCTTCCATGTCACTTATCCATTTTTCTGCCTCAGTTATTCTGCTATTGATTCCTTCTAGTGTAGTTTTCATTTCAGTTATTGTATTGTTCACCTGTTTGTTCTTTAATTCTTCTAGATCTTTGTTAAACATTTCTTGCATCTTCTCGATCTTTGCCTCCATTCTTTTTCCGAGGTCCTGGATCATCTTCACTATCATTATTCTGAATTATTTTTCTGGAAGTTTGCCTATCTCCACTTCATTTAGTAGTTTTTCTGGGATTTTATCTTGTTCCTTCATCTGGTGCATAGCTCTCGGCCTTTTCATCTATCTTTCTGTGAATGTGGTTTTTGTTCCATAGGCTTCAAGACTGTAGTTCTTCTTGCTTCTTTTGTCTGCCCTCTGGTGGATGAGGCTATCTAAGAGGCTTGTGGAAGTTTCCTGATGTGAGGGACTGGTGGTGGGTAGAGTTGGCTATTGCTCTGGTGGGCAGAGCTCAGTAAAACTTTAATCCGCTTGTCTGTTGATGGGTGGGGCTGGCTCCTCTCTCTGTTGGTTGTTTGGGCTGAGGCAACCCAACACTGGAGCCTACCTGGGCTCTTTGGTGGGGCTAATGGCAGACTCTGGGAGGGCTCACGCCAAGGAGTACTTCTCAGAACTTCTGCTGCCAGTGTCCTTGTCCTCATGGTGAGACAGAGCCACCCCCCATCTCTTCAGGAGACCCTCCAACACTAGCAGGTAGGTCTGGTTCAGTCTCTATGGGGTCACTGCTCCTTCCCCTGGGTCCCGATGTGCACAGTATTTTGTGTGTGCCCTCCAAGAGTGGAGTCTCTGTTTCCCCCAGTCCTGTCAAAGTCCTGCAATCAAATCCCACTAGCCTTCAAAGTCTGATTCTCTAGGAATTCCTCCTCCCGTGGCCAGACCCCCAGGTTCGGAAGCCTGACATGGGGCTCAGAACCTTCACTCCAGTGGGTGGACTTCCGTGGTATAAGTGATCTCCAGTTTTTGAGTCACCCACCCAGCAGTTATGGGATTTGATTTTATTGTGATTGCACCCCTCCTACCATCTCACTGTGGCTTCTCCTTTGTCTTTGGATGTGGGGTATCTCTAAACTTAAGAAACTTTGGCCAAAATATCCAATTTCTGGACTATAAGCTTAAGAAATAATCAAAATAAAAATATTTTATTCGGCAAAAAGTTAATCAAAACCTTATTTATCATTAGATGAAAGAGTTTCAAGAGTGCTATTATAATACTGTTTTCCAGAGTTATACATATAAAAGGTTATAGCCATCTAAAAATATCCAAAATATTTAACTTCATAAAGAATAAATGATCATCTAAAATATAAATATTAATATACTTTAAATAAAATTCTTATAATTTCAAAAAATTGGAAACAAAATATTCAATAATATGAAAACTTTAAATTGTGGCACATACTTTCAAAAAATATCAATACCATCATAGCACTAAATATTATTAATTCTAATTGTTACTTTGCCATTTATCTAAATATATAGATATAGGTATCTTTCTGTTGTCTTTTTATCTAATTCTGTAATGTTATTTCTTTTATTACCCTCCTTCCTGCTTGTGAATTTCTTCTTCTCCTTTCCTATTTTTTCTGCATTTTTTTATACTATGCAGTTCATCAAATAGAAATTATTTTCTATTCAGCAGTAGATTATATTCTGAGGATTTTTTTTCCTTTTAGATTACTGAGTGCTTTGTCCAATATCCTTCCTCATACCCATGGCACTTTTTGCTCATGGGCCCTATGTTGTTTTGTGTTGCTTTTCTTCTTACTCATCATCAGTCAAGACTCAGTGTTTGCCAACAGAAAGAATGGAGAAATCTTTCTTGATCTCAGTCTACATTTGTATGGTGGTCCTTTTTCAGATCTACAATTGAACTACCCAGGGGTCCATCCTATCACTTAGCAATTGCCACTTCAAACCAAGAAGTTTTTCTGTTTTTTTGTTTTACTGTTATTTTTTTTAATTTGAAGACTCTGCATGTGTGCAGCAATCATTTCCATGAGAGCTGAAAATAACAGTGTAGAGGGTGTACCATCATCACCAAACAGTTGTTGAGGAATAGAAAGAAATATTTTGTGTTCCTGAGTTAGACATTGACTCCCAACCATGTGCATTTTTTTCCAGGCAATCTCTGTACATTAATCTGTTTTTGCTATGAAACAAACAACCTCAGTATCTCAGTGGCTTAAAGTAACATGTAATTTGCTTGCTTCTTGGTCAGCTGGGTGGCACTGCTTCAGGTCTGTTCCATGTGTCTCCCACCATCCTTGTTTCTAGGACATGTCTTTCTCATGGGGACTGATAGAAGTGTAAAAGGAACAAGTAGAAACAGTATACTTCATAATATCTTGGTTTAGAAGTGGCACACTGTCATAACTGTCCATATTTCATTGGCCAAGGCACGTTACATGGTCAAGTTCCAAATAAATGGGGCAGAAAAAGATACTTTGCCCATTCTAGTGAGAGCAACCTACTGCAAAGTCAAATAGGAACATGCATCAATTAATTCTATTATAGAGAGGGAGTGAAGAATTGGTAATCAATTGGCAACACTTACCACATTCTGTTTCATGAAGCAAACCCAAGCTTCATCTTTTGTTGTAGCATAAGCAGATTTTATTGTTAACAAATCTAATCTGCTTTATAATGTATGTCAATTTCTTTCAGATTCTCTCATTAAATTATCTGTCAATCTGGGCTTTTTGTGCTGCAAGATTTTATCTTACTCTATGTGTCCAATGGTATGTTACTGAGAAAATGAATGAGATCTTGTTGGAGCTTGTTAGAAAGTCATAAGGTTGAACTGATGACCTGCATTCTGTTTTGCTTTTTAAAACTAGAGTTGAACTAGACTTCTGTTTGAGAAGGATACAAAAACAATTTTCAAGTTATATGTGGAAATATATAACTTTTAATCCTATAGATAGTACAAAGCAACTTTGTAAACTGGGATAAACCTAGATTCTCTCTTAGCTTCAGTAGTTTCATCTGTAAAGAAAGAAAATTAGAGTTATTGAAGTTAAAACTTGGGTAATGGCATATTCTTCAGTAATGTAAACAAAATATTTTCCAATAAATTGTTAATCATGTGCTATCAAACAAATGAAAAAAACCACTTTCTTATCTGTAAATTATATCTTTGGAAAAAATCTCATAATTTTTCAATTACTCTAGTTATTAAAATGCATTAAAATTAAAATTCTAATTAAAATTAAAATTCTAATATTATTTCTGATTTATTTCCTCTGGGAAGAGGCTGGAGAGAACCTTATAGGGTATGGAAGTATTCTATGTCTTGATAGAGATGTGGGTTACATTGGTGTATGCACTTGTCAAAAATTAAAAAAAAGTGTACATTTAAAATTTGAACATTTCACTATATGTAAATTTTATTATAAAAAAGAACTACAAACAATTTTTTAATTAGTAAGTTTGTCTTTAACAATGGCATGGGTTATCAATTCTCAAACTACTTTTTGTATATCATATAGGTTTGAACAAATAAGTAAATCCATTAAAAATAAGAGGAGTCAGGGAGAACATTAGTGAAGAATTTTCCTCAGCTTGTCCACTGAGAGGGTATAAAACAGTGACATACCAATAACAATGGGCATATTCAGAACCCAGATCTTGGTTTCCAACAGTCATTTTCCAATAAAGGGAAACAGGGGTCTTGGAAAATAGACTCAATCTACGTACAGGAAAAGTGAATCTTTCCTGGAACACTTTATTATGCCATAAGTGAATAAAATGTCTAAATAATGATGGGAACATATGAAAAGTATATAAATGCTAGCTTTAAGGCAATTAAACTGGACAATCTAGGATATTTTGAACATCAAAATATGTAAATAACAATAAGGAACTAAAACCCATTGAATAAAACAAGAATCCATGAAGCCATGCAGACAGGAAGGAAGGAAGGAAGGGTCATTCCTTGAAGTAGACTGTTCACAAATAATAACAGAGGACGTGATGGGCTAGAGGCAAAAGAATACTTGGCAATGTGGGAAACCTTGAGAAGCTCATTGAGGCTTCCAGTGGAGACTGAAGTCTGTCTGGATGAAATGAAGGTAAAGAAGTAGGTAGTAGCCTAAAGGGTCCTATAGGCTGAGTTAAGGGTCTTGGATTTTTTTCCCTTTAAGAGTCATGGAGACCCACTCAAGTACTTTAAGCAGGACATTGGCATGATCAGATCTGTACTTTAGAATGATCATATTCATGTCAACGTGAAGCACAGAAGATTCGCAAAGAAGCTACTGCAGGAATATTGCTGAGAGATGATAATGGCCCAAGCTGAACTAGTGGCAGTGTGAATGGGTAGATGGGGACAGATTTATGGCTGTTAGGCAGCTGGAATTTATAGGACTTGGCATCTGACTACATGAAGGGTAGAGGGAAAGGTGTTCTGGTTTTCTGGTTTGGACAGCTAGATGGACAGTGAGTACTACTCAAAAGGTAGAAAACACAGAAAAAGGAGTGAGTTTCTTAATCTGTGTGTTTCTTTATCTGTGAAGTTGGCATTATTTTAATTATCTTGTAGGGTTGCCTATAGTACACTAAGAACTAAATCCCTGGCACAGAGATGTTCAATAAACAGCAGCAATTATTTTTATGTACAAAGTTGCATAGAGGCAGTTAACCATTGGCAGTGGGAGACAAAGTGGTTACCAAGCATGTCAGAGAAGGCATGGCAGGGCTATTGAGCTGGGCCTTAAATGATGAGTACAAATCACCAGGGCATAAATGGATGGATGGGTGATGGGAAACCAAGATGAATATTCTTCCTCTGTGATCCCATAGCACCTGGGCATCCTTTTCTCTTTTCCTGTGAGATCTTTGGGACCAGGGTCTGTGGACTTACTCACTGTTGTATCTGTACCTAACACAGTACCTGCCACAGAATAATGACATGGAATAATCATTTGTTGAATGCCTGAATGAATCAAAGAATGAATAAATGGACAAATGAAAGCAAAACTAAATAAAAGGCAGCTTGAAGTATTACGAGAAGGAATTTAGAGGTTTATCACACACATCCACTTGCCTTTGTCCTGTAGGTCAAAAAACATTGTCCTTTCAATTCTCCAAAAGCACTACACTCACTCCAACTGCAGGGCCTTTGCACCTGCCTGAAATACTCTTTCCCCTTCTACCCAGAGTTAATGCCCCTTATCCTTCACATTTCAGGTCAGTCATCTTTTCAGTAGGGAAGGATTCTTGCCAATACAAAGTCAGTCCCTCTACTATTTTACCCTCCTAGCACCAGGCATCTGTACTGTATCATTCTCACTTAAAAGTAGCTCTATATTTATGTCTGTGACCGTTCCTTTAGTAACTGTTTCCTTCAGTAGACAGTAAACTCCAAAGGACAGAATCATGCCTGTTTTTAATTTACCATTGGATTCCCAGTGCCTAAAGTACAGTGCCTGACACATAAAATAAAATTTGTTAAATAGATACATGAATTAAAAGTGGTCTCATCAGCAGTTAGTTGGTTCATTTTAGCACTCTGTATACAGTAGGGCTCAGTAAGTAAGAGTTGTTTGTTAAATGAAAGATTAGAACTGATTTTCTTTCCCAAATTTGTAAATGGTTGTTAACTAGTATGCTTGAAGTAAATAAATTCATTCCTACAAATTAAAAAAAATAGAAATGATGGAATTAGAAAATCAATGAATGCTAAAATGATTGAGTATAATTTTGCTAAGAAAAATGGTATTTACATAGTTTCAAAATATCTCCTCACAAAGTACTTAATAATTATGAAGGGGGAAAGGAAATATAGTGACTTCATAGTAGATAAATTTTGCAGATAACCTTTAACCATATGATCAAATTAATATCACATGCCTTTTACATGATGCCTTGAGTAGGACACAATGTCCCTTCTGTGATATTCCTGACAAAAATGTAATAGCTGAAACTGATCATAAACATCAGACAAATTCATGTTGAGGTATTTCACAAGATAGTGACATATATCTGTGTGTATATACACACACATGCATACACACTGTTTATTAGACAATTATGTAAAATGTTAAATATCCTGATCTTGATAATTATTCAATCATTATATAAGGGAATGTTTTTATTCTTAAGTCATAAAAGTGGAAGGATTTAGTGGTAAAAGAACATGTGGATATACAGCAAGGTCCTACTGTATAGCACAGGGAACTATATTCAATATCCTGTGATAAACCATAATGGAAAAGAATGGAAAAGAATGTATGACTATGTATAACTGAGTCACTTCACTATACAGCAGAAATTAACACAACATTGTAAATCAACTATATTTCAATAAAAAAAGAACATGTTTCCAATTTACACACGCATAAATACACACTATTCTGTTCTCCACCTTAGGCAAGACTCATGGCTTAGGAGTTTGAAGTAGGAGCAGGAATACAATCTATACTTTCATTCCTCCTTTTCTCTGCAACTGGCAAGGAATGGTCAGAGTAAGGGAGGGGATAGTGTTTGGCTAATAGTTGAGTGTGGCAGGGCTCATTGTACAGCCTCTTAACAAATCCTAAAAAGTAGTTATGTCTCCAGTTGTTTGTTGGTCTCTTTAGAAAGCCTCTGTTTTCAGCTGGGGCCCCATCTGTCTATTAAGAAGGAACAAGAAATATCCCATTTATCATTCTATGATATCAGCTTACATCTCTAACATTCAAAGTCTGGGTGAGGTAATTACACCCTTATATAGTATGTGTAAAATACAGATTCTTTACAAGTTTGAACTTACTATAACACTAACCCTAACCTAAACATCAGTCCACATTCATATATATATATATATATATATATATATATAAAATATATATAATATATATTAAAGTATGAATATGTATGTATACATATATATGTATATTTAAAAATAAAACATATATATATATATATATATATATATATAGGCTTTATTTTTAAATATACAGCCCAGGCCTGATATTTGAGTCAATTAACTCTGCTACTACAAATCTTTATTTATAAAGCAAAGTTTGTGCTGCTCCATAGACGTTACATTTCCCAGATACTCTCATGGTCCTTAGAGAGCCACTGGCAAAAACTATTACCAAGTAGAAAGAAAGCTAAAGAAGTCACTGAAGCATGGTGTCAGAGAGCTCTAAATAAACAAGGAAAACAAAGATTTATAGAGTAACTGAGGAAAGAGAACATGTGGGTGTGAAGAATAAAATTGGCTCTGGAGGTTTCACTACAAATATATTGCCCTCAATTTTTCTGGAAAGGAGGTAGAAGATTGCCTGATGACATTAAAATGCAGTGCAGATTGAAAGCAGCAAACATGTAGGAGACCAGAATAACCCCAAAATAAAACTTTACCTCATTCATAATATTTATATCTATATAGCCGTGAACCAGCAATCTACTTGCCAACTGCATTTTCCTTTCGTAACCAGATGATGTGTGTCATATAGACATCAAATTCCACCCAGAGTTAGGATATGTGACTTTACAATCAAACACTTAATATTTGGAGCAGAAAAGGTTATGTTTGTCTTATGTACAAAGAAAATAATGTTTCTCTGAAACAGTCATGCAGTCATTCAGTATGTAACATACAACGGCCGCTATGAAGAGAAAATATACTAAACAAATAACCATTAGGCAAAGCAAAGTAATCTGCTTTGGATTCTACCTCTCATAGTCCCAAGATTGTAAACAAATAACTTTTTTGTCTTAGTATACTTATTTGTAAAATAAGATCATTTTCAGGGTCATTTTTGTCATTTCTAACAATTGTGAAATTCTGATTTCAAATACTGGTAAAAAATATCTTTTAGAGCCTCTTATTCAAGAGAGAAAAATAGTCAATTTTAAATTGTTTAGGTCATTATGAACCCATTGCAGCTTTTTTTTTTTATTAGCCTACTACAACAAAGAAGCTGATTTGTTCAAAATTAAGAATATGCAAGGTCCTCAACTAAGGCAGGCACCTTGAAAGATGATGCTTGCCATTCTTAAAACCTTACCTTTCCTTGTTTCTAGAGCAATAACTGGGGGCAAGTCTCAGCATGGCCTAACTAAGGAAATACCATATCTGGGGCAGGGGGTTGGGTAACTTTTTTTTTTCCTTGCTCCATCTGTTGAAAAGGTTTATAAGCAATTATATAACAATAAGAACATCTACAGGTCAAATATTTTTTTCTAAATACAATTCTCCACTAAAAGGAACCCTAGGCTCCTTAGAAGAAAAGACTGATTTTAGGGCTGAGGAAGGGAAGGTACATGAGACTGGAACATTTTGTCATGCTAGAAAATAAGAAAATGCTCTAAAAATGATGGGACATGTCAAAAGGACACAGGGATTATCTTGAGGGACTCATACTGGTCACTCTAGGAACATCAAAAAATAATAACAATAGATTTTAACTCATTCAAGAAACAATGGTCCATAAGTCCATACTGACTTACATGCATGCATGGGTGTTTGTTTTTTTTTTTACTGAGGTTGAATGCCAAATAAAAAGTATAGAAAAAGTTGATGCTGTGAGAAAATCATCAGTGGATACTTAAACAAGAGGGTAAAAGTTAAATGAAAGATAGAATAATTGCATAAAATCAAAGTATATATCTCTCCCACATTACCTAAGAACAAAGGAGCAAAGTGGAATTTTATAGTGGAGAAATGCTTCTAGGCAGATGCCACCTTAACCACATGATCAAATTTACTATACTGGAGCAAATTAATACCATGCATTTCCTGATATAATGTCATGAGAAATATTCCACACCTCTTCTGTCATATTCATGTCCCAAATACATAATCTAAGTCTAATCATGAGGAAATATTAGAAAAATCCAAATTGAAGGACATTCTACAAAATAATTGCCCTCTACTTTTCACAAAAGTCAAATTCAAAAATGACAAAGCCTGTGGAACTCTTTCACAGTAATTGAGACTAATGAGAAAGGATACTAAAGGCAGTGTATGTTCTTGCATTAGATCCTGGACTGGAAGATATAACAGCTATATATGAAAAACATTGAGACCACATTATGGAGATGGAATCTTCATATGTTGTCGATTTAATAGCAGAATTATATTACTGTCAATTTTTATTTTGATAGTTGCACTATCGTTATTAAGAGAATGTTCTTGTCCTTAAGAAATAAACACTTAATGCACCCACTTTAATGTAAATGTTTTATCTCCAACTTACTCAAGTAATTCAGACAAAATTTCACACACACATGGAGAGAGAAAAAATAAAAATGCAGTGAGAGCAAAATATAAGCAGTTGGTGAATCTGAGTAAAGGCAAATAAGAGAGCTTTGTACTATCCTTGCAACTTTTTCTTAATTTTTAGAAGTATGTAATAATTTTAAAAATACAAAAAATATCAACAGTGCAGGAACAGAGAGATGATATAGTTTACTACAATGGAAAATAATGAAACCCTCCCCTAGTCTTTACAGTTGTCTCAGTTCTCAATCTTAGAGCCAATCAAAGTGGTGGCTGTGTTCTCTTGAGAAAGAATCCTACAACACCCAGCAGGTTTAGGCAATACTAATCACTTTCACATTTCCTCAGAGCAATTTACCAGAATAACTGTCTCTGTGAAAAGGAGAATGATCAGATTATTCAATGGCTATTGCTTACAAGAAAAAAGGTGATATATATATACACCCACACACATATATAGGTATACATGCATATATGTCTGTATATATATTTAAAAGGAAGAGAATGGGTCATGGTGTACTGGTAGGCTAGCTTTCTGGGGGAAAAAATTCCTAATTTATAGTGTTTGCTGATTTTTGAGGCACAAATCCTCCCACGATGGCTAATGTCAAGCCACCAACAGTTAACAACTGGCTTATAAATTTAAAAAATTTTTTTCTAATTTTTAACTTTTCAAATATTTTTATTATTGAGGTATAATTGACATAAACCATTATATTAGTTTCAGGTGTATGACATAAGGATTTGATATTTGTATAAGCTGCAAAATGATCCCCACAATAAATCTAGTTGACATTTGTCCCCATACATAGTTACAATTTTTTTCTTGTGATAAAGACACTTTTAAATTAATTTTTATTGAAGTAGAGTTGATTTACAGTGTTGTGTTAGTTCCTGCTATACAGCAAAGTGAATCAGTTATACATATATCCACTATTTTTTAGATTCTATTCCCATTATAGGTCATTACAGAGTATTGAGTAGAGTTCCCTGTGCTATACAGTAGGTTCTTATTAGTTATCTATTTTATATATAGTAGTATGTGTATGTCAATCCCAATCTCCCAATTTATCCCTCCCCCCCACTTCCCCTTTGGTAACCATAAGTTTGTTTTCTACATCTGTGACTCAATTGCTGTCTTGTCAATAGGTGCATATTTTTAGATTCCACATATAAGCAATAGCATATGATACTTGTCTTTGTCTGACCAACTTCACTCAGTATGACAATCTTTAGGTCCATCCATGTCACTGCAAATGGCATTATTTCATTCTTTTTTATGGCTGAGTAATATTCCATTGCATGTATGTACTATATCTTTATCCATTTATCTGTCAATGGACATTTAGGTTGCTTCCATGTCCTGGCTATTGTAAATAGTGCTGCAATGGACATTGGGGTACATGTATCTTTTCGAATTATGTTTTTCTCCATATATATACTGAGGAGTGGGACTGCTGGATCATATGGAGCTCTATTTTTAGTTTTTTAAGGAACCTCAATACTGTTCTCCATAGTGGCTGCACCAATTTACATTCCCACCAACAGGGTAGGAGAGTTCCCTTTTCTCCACACCGTCTCCAGCTTTTATTGTCTAGATTTTTTGTTAATGGCCATTCTGACCAGTGTGAGGTTATACCTCATTATAGTTTCAATTTTCATTTCTATAATAATTAGTGATGTTGAGCATCTTTTCATGTGCTTTTTGGCCATCTGTATGTCTTCTTTGGAGAAATGTCTATTTAGATCTTCTACCCATTTTTTTACTGGATTGTTTGTTTTTTTGATATTGAGCTTCATGAGCTGTTTGAATATTTTGGAGATTAATCCCTTGTCGGTCACTTCATTTGCAAATATTTTCTCCCATTCTGTGGGTTGTCTTTTCCTTCTGTTTATGTTTTCCTTTGCTATGCAAAAGCTTTTAAGTTTAATTAGGTCCCATTTGTTTATTTTTGTTTTTATTTTCATTACTCTAGGAGGTGGATTGAAAAAGATCTTGCTGTGATGACAGAGAGTGTTCTGCCTATGTTTTCCTCTAGGAGTTTTATAGGATCCAGCCTTACATTTAGGTCTTTAATCCATTTTTCAGATTATTTTTGTGTATGGTTTTAGGGAGTGTTCTAATTTCATTCTTCTACATGTAGCTGTCCAGTTTTCCCAGCACCACTTATTGAAGAGACTGTCTTTTCTCCATTTATTTTCTTGCTTCCTTTGTCATAGATTAGTTGACTATAGGTGCATGGGTTTATCTCTGGACTTTCTATCCTGGTTCATTGATCTATATTTCTATTTTTGTGCCAGTACAATACTGTTTTGATTACTGTAGCTTTGTAGTATAGTCTGCAGTCAGGGAGCCTGATTTCTCCAGCTCCGTTTTTCTTTCTCAAGATTGCTTTGGCTATTCGGGGTCTTTTCTGTTTCCATGCAAATTGTAAAAATTTTTGTTCTAATTCTATGAAAAATGCTGTTGGTAATTTGATAGGGATTGCACTGAATCTATAGATTACTTTGGGCAGTACAGTCATTTTGACAATATTGATTCTTCCAATCCAAGAACATGGTACATCTCTCCATCTGTTTGTGTCATCTTTGATTTCTTTCATCAGTATCTTATAGTTTTCTGGTACAGGTCTTTTGCCTCCTTTGGCAGGTTTATTCCTAGGTATTTTATTCTTTTTGATGTAATGGTAATTGGGATTGTTTCCTTAATTTCTTTCTCATCTTTCATTATTAGTGTATAGGAATGCAGGAGAATTCTGTGTATTAATTTTGTATCCTGAAACTTTACCAAATTCATGAGCTCTGGTAGTTTTTTGGCAGCATCTTTAGGATTTTCTATGTGTAGTATCATGTCATCTGCAAACAGTGACAGTTTTACTTCTTTTCCAATTTGGATTCCTTTTATTTCTTTTTCTTCTCTGACTGTCGTGGCTAGTACTTCCAAAATTATGTTGAATAAAAGTGGAGAGAGTGGACATCCTTGTCTTGTTCCTGATCGTAGAGAAATGCTTTCAGTTTTTCAGCATTGAGAATTATATTTGTTGTGAGTTTGTCATATATGGTCTTTATTATAATGAGGTATGTTCCCTCTATGCCCACCTTCTGGAGAGTTTTTTATCATAAATGGGTGTTGAATTTTGTCCAAACCTTTTTTCTGCACCTGGATAAAGACTTTTAAGATCTTCTCCCTTAGCAATATTTGAATATGCAATACAGTATATTATATTAACTGCAGTTGACCCTTGAAGGACACAGTTTTGAACTATGTAGGTGCACTTATCCATGTTTTTTTTTCAGTAGTAAATTTGACAGTACTATGCTATCTGTGGTTGGTTGAATCAAAAAATTCAGAGTTGTGGATGTGAGAAACTGCAGATATGAAGAGCTGACTGTAAGTTATATGTGGATTTTCAACTTCATGTGGTTTTGGCACCTGTAACCCCTGCATTATTCAAGAATCAACTGTATAGTCAGCATGCTATGCATTACATACCCATGATTTATTTATTTCATAACTGGAAGTTTGTACAATTTGACCCCCTTCCCCTATTTTACTTAACCCCTGTGCCCCCGCCTCTGTATCTGTGAGGTTGTTGGTTTTTTTAGATTCCATATGTGAGATCATAAGATATTTTTATGTCTTTGTCTGACTTATTTCACTTGGCATAACACTCTCGAGGTCTATCCATGTTGTCACAAATGGCAAGATTTCCTTCTTTGTTATGACTGAATAATATTTTATTGTATATATACATGCCACATTTTCTTTATCCATTTGTTAACTGATAGACACTTAGGTTATTTCTGTATCTTGGCTATTGTAAATAATCCTGCAAGACTGTGAGGGTGCATATGTCTTATTGAGTTAGTTGTTTTCATTTTCATTGGATACATATCCAGAAGTATAATTGCTGCATCTATTTTTACTTTTATTGAAGAATCTTCATACTGTTTTCCATAGTGGCTGCACCAATTTAAATTCCTACCAAAAGTGCACAAAGGTTCCCTTTTCTCCACATCGTCACCAATATCTGTTATTTCTTGTCTTTGATAGTAGCCATTCTAACAGGTGTGAGGTAATATCTCATTGTGGTTTTGATTTGCATGTCTCTGAGAATTATTGATGTTGAGCATCTTTTTTTTTTTTTTTTTTTTTTTTTTTGCGGTACGCGGGCCTCTCACTGTTGTGGCCTCTCCCGTTGTGGAGCACAGGCTCCAGACACGCAGGCTCAGCGGCCATGGCTCACGGGCCCAGCCGCTCCGTGGCATGTGGGATCCTCCCGGACCGGGGCACGAACCCGCGTCCCCCGCATCGGCAGGCAGACTCTCAACCACTGCGCCACAAGGGAAGCCCCTGAGCATCTTTTTATGTACCTGTTGGCCACCTGTATTTCTTCTTTGGAAAATGTCTATTCAGATCTCTTCTGCCTATTTCTTAATTATATTGTTGCTGTTGTTGCTATTGAGTTGTATGAATTCTTTGGATATTAACTCCTTATCATTATTTTCTCCCATTCAATAGGTTATCTTTTCATTTTGTTGATTATTTCCTTTGGTGAACTGTCTCAATTTCCTGAACTGTGGATTAAGAGCTATTGTGATACAAAGTCCAAGTGGAAAGCCTTAAAATGCACACATTTCCCTTGCCAAATAGTAAGAAGTACAGTTGACCCTTAAACACCACAAGGGTTAATCCACATGTAATTTATAGTTGGTCCTCCATATCTGCAGTTTCTCGCATGTGCCAATTCAACCAACCACAGACTGTGTTGTACTCTAATATTTACTACTCAAAAATATGTGTATAAGTGGACCTGCACAGTTCATACCTACATTCAAGGATCAACTGTGATATCATATTCCAGGTGTAATGGCAGAGATTAATTTTATCACCCTGTAAAGTGTCACTGAAGTGTGCATGAATAATTGTCCCTATCATAATGCTCTTAATTTACTAGTAAAAACCCTGCAAAATCCAGAAGAATAACGGTGGTAATGGTGAATGTATTAGATATTTATTGCTGCAAGATGAGTCACCACAAACCTAGCAGCTAAAAACAACACACATTTATTATCCACAATTTCTGTAAGTCAGAAGTCTGGGCACAGTTTAACTCAGCCCTTGGTTTCAGGGTCACAGGAGGCTATAATACATGTGTAGGCTAGAGGGTCAGCTGTGGAAATATCTGCTTCACAGCCCCTTCAGTTTATTGGCAATATTCATTTCAAGTGTTTGCATGACAGGTTTCAGTTTCTTGCTGGAGAATGCTATTCCACAAAGAGGCTACACACAGTTCCTTGGATGTGGGATTTCTAACATGGCCTTTACTCCATGGCAGCTTGCTTCTTCAAGCCAACAAGGGGGTATCTCTAGTACATTGGTTAGTAAGATGGAGTTCACATATATCATAATTACAGTAGTGACATCCCAGTGTCTTTGCCGTGTTTCATTGTTTAGAAACAAGTAAAAGGAAGAGCTTATATAAGATCATGAATAGCAGTAATCAGGAATCATTCAGAGTTACCTTAGTGTTCAGTAGAGTGGACTTCTTAACTTTCTTAATCATAGCTGCTATTATACTAGCTATAGTGTATTTGCTTGAACAGAGAGGGATATTTCATAATGATATAGGAATTTCCTCTCAGGAGGATATTATAATGCTAAATCTTTATGTAACTGATAACATAGCTTTAAGTTGAAGCCTACCAAAATTCTTATAAACAACAGAACGGCTAAATTATGGCAGAGCCACACAATGGAATACTACAATGCAATGAGACTGAATAACTCCAATATGGTATATTTCAAAACGTTTCTAAAAACCTATCTAAAGTAGTTATGCATGTGTATTTTTACAGAAATGAGAGAACAAAAACATTGACTTCATATAAAACAGAAATCCAGGCAAAATTATATGTAGTTTATTTTTATTGCTAAAAATGTGAACTACCATGAATATTTATCTTTTATGACACCAGACAACTTCAAAACATAATAGCAACAGTTTCAAAACATGACAACTAAGAGTACACAAAGAATACAGCCAATTTAGTTTTAGCTTAAAGCAGTCCCTTTAATATGTCTTGCAAGACCAGTCCAGTGGTGATGAACTCCTTTAACTTTTGCCTATCTAGAAAACTCTTTACCTCTCCCTCAATTCTGCAGGATGACCTTGCTGGATATATTATTCCTGGCTGGCACTTTTTTTCTTTCAGCACTTTGAATATCTTGTATTATTCCCTTAAGACATGCAAAGTTTCTGCTGGAAATGGTGCTGATAGTCTAATGGGGTTCCCTTATACATAACAAATTGTTTTTCCCTTGTTGCTTTAATATTATGTGTATCCTTGTAAGTCTCTGGGGTTTCCTAGATCTGGATGTCTATTTCCTTGATCTGGTTAGTGAAGCTTACAGTTTTTATTTTTAATATAAGTTTTCTGCCCCATTCTCTCTGTCTTCTCCCTCTAGGACCCCTATAGTTCCAATGTATTTCCATTTGATGTTGGCCCCTTAATCCCTTAAGCTTTTTCACTCTTATTTATTTACTTATTTATTTTTTATTTTTGCTTCTTTGATTAGGTAAGTTCTACTGCCCTCTCTTCCAGTTCAGTGATTCGTTCTTCTGCTTCAACTGGTCTGCTGTTGAGCCTCTCTATTGTATTCCTTATTTACATATTTTAATTTTTATCTTCTATTGGAATATAGTTGATTTACAATGTTCTGTTAGTTTCCGGTGTACAGCAACGTGATTCGGTTACACATATACATATATCCCTTCTTTTTCAGATTCTTTTCCTATACAGGTTATTACAGAGTATTGAGAAGAGTTCCCTGTACTATACAGTAGGTCCTTATTAGTTATCTATTTTATATATAGTAGTGTGTATATGTCATTCCCAATCTCCCAGTTTATCCCTCCCCCTGTCCTTTCCCCTCTGGTAACCATAAGTTTGTTTTCTACATCTGTGACTCTATGTTTTCTAAATAAGTTCATTTGTATCGTTTTTTTAGATTCCACATATAAGTAATGTCATATGATATTTGTCTCTGTCTGACTTACTTCACTTAGTATGATAATCTCTAGATCCATCCATGTTGCTGCAAATGGCATTACTTCATTCTTTATGGCTGAGAAATATTCCATTGTATATTTGTAGAACATCTTTATTCATTCCTCTATTGCTGGACATTTAGGTTTCTTCCATATCCTGGCTATCATAAATAGTGCTGCAATGAATATTGGGGGGCATGTATCTTTTCAATATGGTTTTCTCTGGATATATGGCTGGGAGTGGGATTGCTGGATCACATGGTAAGTCTATTTTTCATTTTTTGAGGAACCTCCATACTGTTCTCCATAGTGGCTGCACCAATTTACATTCCCACCAACAGTGTAGAAGGGTTCCCTTTTCAGCACACCCTCTCCAGCATTTGTTCTTGGTAGGTTTTTTGATAATGGCCATTCTGACTCCTGTGAAGTGATACCTCATTGTAGTTTTGATTTGAATTTCTCTAATAATTAGTGATGTTGAGCATCTTTTCTTTATTGCCATCTGTATGTTTCTTTAGAGAAATGTCTATTTAGATCTTCTGCACATTTTTTGTTTGGGTTGTTTGTTTTTTGATACTGAGCTGCATGAGCTGTTTGTATATTTTGGAGATTAATCCCTTGTCATAGCATCATTTGCAAATATTTTCTCCCATTCTGTGGGTTGTCTTTTCATTTTGTTTTGGTTTTCTTTGCTGTGCAAAAGCTTTTAAGTTTACTTAAGTCCCATTTGTTCATTTTTGTTTTTATTTTCATTACTCTGGAAGGTGGATCAAAAAAGAAATTTCTGCAATTTATGTCAGAGAGTATTCTGCCTATGTTTTCCTCTAAGAGTTTTATAGTGTTCAGTCTTACATTTAGATCTTTAATCAGTTATGAGGTTATTTTGTGTATGGTGTTAGAGAATGTTCTAATTTCATTCTTTTACCTGTAGCTGTCCAGTTTTCCCAGCACCACTTATTGAAGGGACTGTCTTTTCTTCATTGTATATTCTTGCCTCCTTTGTCATAGATTAATTGACCAAAGGTGTGTGGGTTTATTTCTGGACTTCTGTTAATCTATATTTCTATTTTTGTGCCAGTACCATACTGTTTTGGTTACTGTAGCTTTGTATTATAGTCTGAAGTCAGGGTGCCTAATTCCTCCAGCTCCATTTTTCTTTCTCAGAATTACATTGGCTATTTGGAGTCTTTCATGTTTCCATAAAAATTAAAAAAAAAATTTTGTTCTATTTCTATGAAAAATACTATTGGTAATTTGATAGGGATTGAATTGAATCTGTAGATTGCCTTGGGTAGTATAGTCATTTTGAAGATAGTGATTCTTCCAACCCAAGAACATGGTATATCTTTCCATGTCCTTGTGTCACCTTCAATTGCTTTCATCAGCATCTTATAGTTTTCAGAGTACAGGTCTCTTGTCTCCTTAAGTAGGTTTATTCCTAGGTATCTTATTCTTTTTAATGCAGGGGTAAGTGGATTAGTCATGGATAGTGAATGGATGGTAAATGAGATTGTTTCCTTAATTTCTCTTTCTGAACTTTTGTTGTTAGTGTATAGAAATGCAAGAAATTTCTGTTTATTAATTTTGTATCCTGCAACTTTACCAAATTCATTGATGAGCTCTAGTAGTTTTCTGGTAGCATCTTTAGGATTTTCTATGTATAGTTAACATGTCATCTGCAAACAGTGACAGTCTTACTTTTTCTTTTCCAATTTGGATTCCTTTTATTTCACTTTCTTCTCTGATTGCCATGGCTAGGACTTCCAAAATTACATTTAATCAAGGTGTCTAGAGCATGGACATCCTTTTCTTGTTCCTGATTTTAGAGGAAATGCTTTCAGATTTTCACCATTGAATATGATGTTAGCTGTAGGTTTGTCATATATGGCCTTGATTATGTTCCCTCTCTGCCCACTTTTTGGAGGGTTTTTTTTTTTAATCATAAATGGGTGTTGAATTATGTCAAAAGCTTTTTTTGCATCCATTGAGATGATCATATGTTTGTTTTTTCAATTTGTTGATGTGGTGTATCACACTGATTGATTTGTGGATATTGAAAAATCCTTGCATCCCTAAAATAAATCTCACTTGATCCTGGTGTATGATCCTTTTAATGTGTTGTTGGTTTGGTTTACTAGTTTTGATGAGGATTTTTGTGTCTATGTTCAGCAGTGATATTGGTCTGTAGTTTTCATTTTTTGTGGTATCTTTGTCTGGTTTTGGCATCAGGGAGATGGTGGCCTCATAGAATGAGTTTGGGAGTGTTCTTTCCTTTGCAGTTTTTTGGAATGGTTTCAGAAGAATAGGTGTTAACTGTTCTCTAAATGTTTGAAAGAATTCACCTGTGAAGACGTCTGTTCCTGGATTTTTGTTTGATGGAAATTTTTAAATCACAGTTTCAATTTCAGGACTTGTGATTGGTCTGCCCATATTTTCTATATCTTCCTGGTTCGGTCTTGCAAGATTGTACCTTTCTAAGAATTTGTCCATTTGTTCCAGGTTGTCCATTTTATTGGCATAGAGTTGCTTGTAGTAGTCTCTTAGGATGCTTTGTATTTCTGCAGTGTCTGTTTTAACTCCTCCTTTTTCATTTCTAATTTTATTGCTTTGAGTCCTCTCCCTCTTTTTCTTGATGAGTATGGCTAAAGGTTTATCAATTTTGTTTATCGTTTCAAAGAACCAGCTTTTAGTTTCATTGATCTTTTCTAATGTTTTCTTCATCTCTATTGCATTTATTTCTGTTCTGATCTTTGTGATGTCTTTCCTTCTACTAACTTTGGGTTTTGTTTGTTCTTCTTTCTCTAGTTGTGTTAGGTGTAAGGTTAAGTTGTTTGAGATTTTTCTTGTTTCCTGAGGTAAGATCATATTTCTATAAACTTCCCTCTTAGAACTGCTTTGCTGTGTTCCCATAGGTTTTGGATTGTCATGTTTTCATTTTCATTTGTCTCTAGGTATTTTTTGGATTTCCTCTTTGATTTCTCCAGTGATCCATTGGTTGTTTAGGAATATGTTGTTTAGCCTCCATGGGTTTGTGTTTTTTACAGGGTTTTTTGTTGTTGTAGTTGATTTCTAATCTTATAGTGTTTTGGTCTGGAAGGATGTTTGATATGATTTCAATTTTCTTAAATTTATCGAGGCTTGATTTTTGGCTCAGCATGTGATCTATCCTGGAGAATGTTCCATGTACACTTGAGAAGAATGCATTAATATATTCTGTTACTTTCAGATGGAATGCTCTATACATATCAGTTAAGTCCATCTGCTCTAATGTGTCATTTGAGGCCTGTGTACCCTTATTAATTTTCTGTCTGAATGATCTTACCTTACATCACATCCATTGATGTAAGTCTGGTGTTAAAGTCTCACACTATTATTGTGTTACTGTTGATTTCTCCTTTTATGGCTGTTAGCATATGCCTTATGTTCTGAGGTGCTCCTATGTTGGGTGTATATATATTTACCATTGGTATATCTTCTTCTTGGATTAATCCCTTGATCATTATGTAGTGTCCTTCTTTGTCTCCTTATTTTATTGTCTATTTTGTCTGATATGAGTATTGCTACTCCAGCTTTCTTTTGATTTCCATTTGTATGGAATAACTTTTTCCATCCCCTCACTTTCAGTCTGTATGTGTCCCTATATCTGAATGGGTCTCTTGTAGACAGCATATATACAGGTCTTGTTTTTGTATCCATTCAACCAGTCTATGTCTTTTGGTTGGAGCATTTAATCCATTTACATTTAATGTAATTATTGATATGTGCTCTTATTGCCATTTTGTTAATTGTTTTGGATTTGTTTTTGTAGGTTGTTTTTCTTCCCTTCCTCTTTTGTGATTTGATGACTATCTTTAGTGTGTTTGGGTTGCTTTTTCTTTTTTGTGTATCTGTTGTAGTTTTTTGGTTTGTATTTCCCATGCGGTTTTGATAAAGCAGTACAAGATTGTTTTAAGTTGCTGGTTTCTTAATTTCAAATGCGTTTCCAATTTCCTGAACTTGTACTCTCCTCTTCTCACAGTTGCTGGTTTTGATATCATATTTGCGTGTGGATGACTTCCTACCTTTCCTGTATGTTTGCCTTTACTGGTGTAATTTTCCATTAATAATTTTCTTATTTCTAGTTGTGGCCTTTTCTCTTCCACCTAGAGAAGTGCCTTTAGCATTTGTTGTAAAGCTGGTTTGTTGGTGCTGAATTCTCTTAGCTTTTACTTGTCTGTAAAGCTTTTGATTCCTCTGTCGAATCTGAATGAGAGCCTTGCTGGGTAGAGTATTCTTGGTTGTAGGTTTTTCCCTTTCATAACTTGAAATATATCATGCCTCTCCCTTGTGGCCTGCAGAGTTTCTGTTGAAAAATCAGCTGATACTGTTATAGGAATTCCCTTGTATGTTATTTGTTGCTTTTCATATTTTCCCTTTGTTTGTAATTTTTGTCAATTTGATTAATATGTGTCTTGGCATGTTCCTCTTGGGTTAATCCCGCCTGGGACTCTCTCTACTTCCTGGACTTGAGCGAGTGTTTCCTTTCCCATGTTGGGGAAGTTTTTGGCTATTATCTCTTCAAATATTTTCTCAGGTCCTTTCTTGCTTTGTTCTCCTTCTGGGACTCCTACACACCCCCATGGTGTGTTTCATGTTGTCCAGAGGTCTCTTAGACTGTGTTCATTTATTTTCATCTTTATTCTGTTCTGCAGCAGTTATTTCTACCAATCTGTCTTCCAGCTCACTTATTTATTCTTCGGCCTCATTTATTCTGGTATTGATTCCTTCTAGTGTATTTTTCATTTCAGTTATTGTATTGTTCATCTCTGGTTTATTCTTGAAATCTTCTAGCTCTTAGTTAAGCATTTCTTGTATCTTCTCAGTCTGTGCCTTCATTCTTTTTCTGAGATCTTGGATCATCTTTACTATCATTATTCTGAATTCTTTTTCAGGCCAATTGCCTATCTCCACTTCACTTAGTTGTTCTTCTGAGGTTTTTATCTTGTTCCTTCATCTGAAACATATTGCTCTGCCATCTCATTTTGTTTAACTTTGTGTGTTTGTGGTCTCCATTCCACAGGCTGCAGGATCATAGTTCTTCTTGCTTCTGGTGTCTGCCCACTGTGGGTGGAGCTTGGTCTTGTCCATCTGCTGGGCAGGGGTGTGTATAGAGGTAGCTGTGGGCTCAGGACGACTTTAGGCAGTCTGTGTTGATGGGTGGGACTGTGTTCCCTACCAGTTGGTTGCTTGCAGAGGCATCCCAGTACTGGAACCTGCAAGCTGTTGGGTGGGGCCAGGCCTCAGTGCCAAAATGGCAACCTCTGGGAGAGCTCACGCTGAGAAATATTCCTTGGGGCCTCTGCCATCAGTGTCCTTGCCCCCACAGTGGGTCACAGACAACCTGCACCTCACTAGGTGATCCCTCTAAGGCTCACAGGTAGGTCTGGCCCAGGCTCCTATGGGGTCACTGCTTTACCATGGGTCCCAGTGCATGTGAAAACTTGTGTGCATCCTTGAAGAGTGGAAACTCTGTTTCCCCCAGTCCTGTTGAGCTCCTGCACTCATGACCTGCTGGTCTTCAAAGCGAAATGATCTGAGGGCTCCTTCTCCCATTGCCAGACCGCCAGGCTGGGGAGCCTGCCATGGGGCTCAGAACTCTCACTCCTGTGGGAGAACCTCTTTGATATAATTATTTTCCAGTTTGTGGGTCACCCACCCACCAACCATCACGAAAGTGCCCCTCATACCACCTCATTGTAGCTTCTTTGTCTTTGGATGTAGAACATCTTTTTTGGTAGTTTCCAGTCTTTTTCTTGATGGTTGCTCAGCAGTTAGTTGTGATTTTGGTGTTTTCATGAGTGGAAGTGAGCTCAAATTCTTCTACTCTGCCATCTTGTCTCCCTTCCTCTATTGTATTCTTTAGCTCTGTGACTTCTATTTGGTACTTTCTTAGAGTTTCTCTGTTCATCCATTCCTCTGCAGAGTTTGGTTAGCATCTTAATGACCATTATTTTGAACTCTTCATCTGGTAAATTACTTATTTCTGTTTTATTAAGGGTTTTTTTTTTCTCTAAAGTGTTATTTTGCTCTTTAGTTTGGAACATATTCATCTATTTATTTATATTTTTCTTGACTTTGTGTGGCTCTCATGCATTAGATAAAACAGCCACCTCTCCCTGTCAGAAAAGAGTGATCTCATGTAAGATATAAACCTTACCATTCAGTACTGCCCTAGCTCTTGGTTGTCTCTTAAACCTCTGTGACTGTCCAAGCAGCCTATTTTATTTACAGTGATTCTCAGTAGATGAGGGTGTGCCAAGACCTGTCAGTGTCCCAAAGGGGAAGATCTCAGTTGGCACCTAGATTATCTTTCTACATTTTTAAACTCCTTACTATCAACAAATATGTTTTATTTTTTTTAAAGTATTCACTTTTAAAAATGTTCTTCCTATACACCAAATAAAACATCCATCTATTTTTGCTAAAACTCAAGAGATATTCACATACATTTTCTGCCATCTTAATCTCAGACTACGAACAGTCATATCTGTTTAATATAGAGATAATTTATTGACTCAAACACAGGTCTATTATAAATGACTGCATGGCACCTGACTTCTTTAATTAACATAATTTTGTCTATGGAACAAAATCAACAACAAAAACGGACAAATTAGTTCATACCAGAAGGTAGTAAAAAGATCGAACATTATAAATATTTATAAGAATGAAAACATGTCAAAATCAACATCACAAAACAACAGCCTTTTTTACTCGAAATGAAAAGGTTGCATTCTAGTAGTTAATTTATAAAATAACTTATTTTCACAGTTAATGTTTCCTGCTTAAGATACTTCAGCATCTCCAATTATTCTTTAAGCACTCTGATATTAAAAATCCTTATCTATTTTGTTACTATACTCACCTGAGGAATTGCTCATAGAATACCTTGAGTATTTAGCCATTAATAAGAAAATCAGGGTGAGCCTCTGAATTCCATTTCTGATATAAAATTGTCAAGTCAGCAGGAGTAAATTTATGTTAACTAGGATGTGCACTTATGCTTCTTCAGGGAACAGAAATAAAGACATCAAGAGTTAGCTAAGCTACGTGAAAGAGAAAGAATGCTATTAGAGTTCCCTTTGACACACTGAGTGGTTGCTTAGAGAAAAAGATCTGATGTCTTTAGCTTCAAAAGAACTAAATGAATGAGTCATGTCCTTTTGTTTCCAACAAACACCTCACACCCAAAGATATAACACCAGTAATATTTTAGTTAAATCAATTGGAAAAACTTCAATGGAAAAATCTGTAGATTCTGTACTTCAAGGAATATTATTTATTTTGGAGTAGATCAGACCTGCTAGTCAAAATAACAATATTTATTATAGCTAATATTTGAGTGCCTACTACCTGTAGACATCTCTTACTACAATATTACCTATTTACTCCTTATCAAAAAAAAAAAGAAGAAGTCAAGGGACAGGTATAGGGAAGTCAGGACTTATCCCAGGTCACATGGCTTTGAACATAAACAGATTCACTCCAGAGCTAGGACTGAAAATGGGGATCCTATAAGCAAAGCTACAAAAATAAGATTATAAAACTTAGATGTAGAATAAGATATTTTGATTCTTTATGCTTTTTTTCCTCAATTATATGGATTTTATATAGGGGAGTTGAAGATACAGGATAAAAGTTTGGTTGAGCTGACATTATGACGAACCAATTATGGACTCTGGAAAATAATAGGGACCTGGGAAAGCTTTCCAGCAGAGGAACAGTAAAATCAAAGTGGTGCCTTAAGGAGAAAGAAGACTAAAATTTAAATTAATGTCAACGATTAAACTGCTGTTAAACTATAACCTTGGAATCACATAAGATGTGAGAGTATTGAGTATGCTTTTGAGAAATAGCATTACTTCATGGTTCCACTCAGATTTATAATGAGTAATGAAGCACATTTTGGTATCTGTTAGGTATCCTATGAATAATCTGCAACTGGATGGACTTCTTGGGTAACAGATACATAATGTAAATCCAAACTAATATTAATAATATACAGATAACATTTAAAATTTATTAATTAAAAAATTAAATATCCTATAATTCCCATCATTTTCCATTTCTATTATCACTAACCTAATTCAGGCTGCTACAACCTCATGCACCAAAACAGTGCATCAGCCTCCCTAATGGTGACTAAGTTTCAATCTATCACCTTCTAATTTACTATTTATCTCTACAACTAAAATCCCATGATTCTCCTCAAAACTTTTTGACTCTCAATAACTTACCAGTGTAATTTCAAACTTCTTAATCTGGCATTTAAGACTTCCAAAGTGTCCCTCAACCTGTCTGTTTAGTTTATCTCAAATTAATTACTATGTCATTGCCAGGTTATTCAATAAGATGGTTATCTTGCTTTCTCTCCACAGAAAGAAAAGAAGGATAAAATTTGGGAACAGAAATGAGTTTGCTTCTCAGTCATTTACCCTCTTGAGCCACAGTTTGCCATTTTATTAAAACAGGTTTTTAATACTTCACTCAACAAGTTTTTATAAGGATTAAAATAAATTTAAATTATTAAATTAAAATGTACTAAAATACATGCATTTTTCCAACAAATATTACTGTGTTCCAGGATTTGGAATAGGCACTGTGGCTGCAATGACAGTATTCTAGAGATTGCTATATGAAAGAACATGGACTAATGTTAGAATTCAAGAGGGTATAATAATTATACCCATTTTCCCCTTCTAAACTCAGAACCAATGCAGAGATAAAGAGGCCAAAATATCAATTTTGTAACTAATAAAATTGTGAGAAGTAACTTAGTCTTAAAGTCCAAAGACCAGTCCTACCATTCTCTGCACCTATAGGAATATACATCGGATGCCTGTCCCATCTGAGAGGTATTTTGCTTCTAGAAACAGATATATTTGCCCAAGAAAGCTGCCTTCCATTAATGTGTGATGGACTATCCAGTCCTAGTGGGTATTACATTCAACCTATGTATTTAGGCAAGAATATTTCACTATATTGTGTTTAAATTCCTGGCAGAATCCAGTAAAAATATTAACAGTGGTAGATATTTCACTGGTGGCCTAAGTAGTAAACTAATTAACTTTTCTATCGTTTTCTCTCCAGGAGGGAGTTAATTCCCAAGTATTACTTGACACTTCACTATTTACTTCCAAACAACTATCTTTAAGTCCCTAAGATAGTCTGTTTATTTCCTGATCTTTATCCTCTGATGTGGACATTAATAGAATAATTCTATCATTTGCTTTATCTTTGATGGCCTCCTCATACATCTATTGAAATTTCCTGACATACACCAGAAAATGTAGAGAATAACAATCATATCAACTGTATAAGTTGCTCCCAAATGCAGTTTTGCACTGCCATATGTTTCAGGTGAATAGACTAACATTTATTTGCTAAATCTAATTCATTTCCCTAGGACTTTCCCATTTATACAAATTTCCCATTTCAATTTCTGGCTACCATGGAAGCAGTTGGACTTGGTATTTGCTTTAAGTCCTCTATAACTGTGTGATAACAAAATGACTTGTCTTCTAAAGAGGGACCCTTCTAAGAGTAAAACATGGCTGTATTAATAGTCACACAGAAACAAGAGTAAGACAAGACAGTCCCAAACTGGGTACAAGATTACCCTCCCTAAAATTGACCATAAGTCTCTAAAGTCCCATTTGGCTTCTGTACAGACAATTGAGTCAATATATGGTGCAGGAGCAAGAAATATCTGTCCTTTTTTTGTATATCCATTTCAATTATTGATTCTTATGGTATGCTGTTCATGGTTCACTGGACGGCCTCCTAGAACTTCCACCTATATAAAGGAGATGACCACTACTGGACCCAGACATCTATTTCTTTACATGGTATTCATCTGAAATCTCTCTCAACTTCCCAGGATTTAATAATCATGGATGCACAAGAAATGGGTATGACATTATTCAACCTCTATCAATTTGTCTGTTGCACAAATCTATGATGATTTTTAATTCAACTAGACCCCTAACAATTATTAGGCTAAGAGGACCTCACAAGCCTACATCTTCTACATTCAGGTTTAAATTTGCCTCTTTGAACTAGATATTGTGAATTCTCATCCTGTCTTAAATCTTTTAATTTTAGGAAGATACCTTTAACTGTGGAAAGTAAAACCTCAGTATCAACAGTAAAGTCCCATAGATTTCACTTATGTGCAATCCCCTGAGTTTAAGGTAGACATCCCAGGCCTAGCAAAGTGCGAGGACCATAGATCTGGTCTGCTTCCTCTCTCATTGGGTTTATGTTATCCCAGTTGGACTCTTACCAGTTCTTAAAAACACTGATTTCACCTGAGTGGGGTAATTTATAATTACAGTGGATACTTGAACAACACAGGTCCACTTATATGTGGATTTTTTTCAATATTTACTTCAGTACTATAGAATCCTTAGCTGTTTGAATCCACAGATGCTGAACTACAGATATAGAGAAACAACTGTAAATTCATACACGGATTTTCCATTGTGGTCAGTGCCTCAAGCCCCACATTATTCAAGGGTCAGCTGTATAGCAGATAATTCTACTGACAACATTTATAGCTCTAAAACATGGATAACCCCAGTCATTTATTGCCCAAATAGTGCTCTGACCTCATCCAAGCATTCATGGCTGTCTTCAGTTTCCCAAGGCCTCTAAATTCCATCAATTTTATTGTATTTATTCTTCTCCCTTGGAAAGAGTGTTCATCTTTTGGGTCCCTCTGATCTATATTCCTGCTCTCTACTTAGAAAGATGTGCACAAAGTTTAATGATAAATGATCTGGCTCTGAGTAAACATCCAGATCAGAAGTACGAAGAACACAGGTCACAATTTCTTGCACGAGTAGACTAGGTGATGGGTCATTTCATCATTTAAGGGTTCTTTTTAGCATCTCAGTTACAGTTTCTGTGTTTTACTTCTAATGCATTATGAGGTTAACACCTAGTCTAGTCATGAACTACCACTCAGTTCAGAAACATCTTACCTCTTCTGGGTAGTTCGATCTAGAGGAAATCCCCTCATTCCAAAATCTAGCCCAGGATTCATTTCTACTAATTGTAGCCTTCCCTGTTTGCCCTTTACTTTTACATCATGCTCCTGTAACTTCTCTTAGATTTCTAATTCCATATACGTCTTGAACATTTTTCCTCAGGGCACAAGCAACATCTGAGTGAGTTTCAATAACTGAGTCACCTTGAAAGTCACCCAATAATACTTCCAGTATTTTAGTTATCCAAATTTTATGTATTCATATTCTGTAGTTGCCCCAATCTTCAAACAGTTGTTCATCAACTGGTTTTCTTATGAATCTTCTATCTGAAATTTGACACAGTAAATATCAATTTTGGGGGACATTAGTTTTTTGGGGGTTATTTATTCCAGGTTTCCCATGAGCTCTCCCCTTTCTTTTTTTGTTGGATCTCTTTGAGTTATCATTGACTTACCTAACTGAGCAACCATTAAAATTACTTCTTTCTAATGATAAGGGGTTAATATCCAAAATGTATAAACAGCTCATACAACTCAATATCAAAAAAGCAAACAACCCAATTAAAAAATGGGCAGAAGACCTGAATAGATATTCTTCCAAAGAAGACATACTGATGTTCAATGGGCACATGAAAATATGCTCATTGCTAATCATCAGAGAAATGAAAATCAAAAGCACAATGAGGGCAGGCAGAGTCAAGATGGTGTACTAGGAGGATGCAGAATTTGCATCTCCTCACAACTAGGGCACCTACAAGGGACTGATGGGGGACCACGAACAACTAAGGGGACAGGAGGAACCTGCAGCAACCGGGTAGGATGTGGGGCATGGTGGGGAGTGAAGGGGGAGGAGAAGTGGAGGTGAAATTGGACAGGCGCCCCTGAGGGGCAGCTGGAGGAGGGGAAGGGATCTCAAGCCCAAAGGAGGAAATAGGGGAACCATGGGGAGGGCAGAAGATCAAAAGAGAGTGTGGCCAGGTTTCCTCTGCCCCCTTGGACCTCCAGAAAACTGTTGAGATCCCGGGCCTGATCCCCTGCACACTGAAACCCCCTCCAGCCACATGGTTCCTGAGTGAGAGGGAAGGAGGGGCAAAAGTAAAGGCTGGACCTTAGGGACCAGCACCCCTGAGCAGTGGCTGGGGAGGGCAGGAGTTCCTACACACAGTAGGAGCCACCCACAGTTAGGGGTCCAGGAGTGATGGGGAGTTCCTGGGGGAGATGGTGGGGGGGGAGGCAGGAAAGAAGGGAAGGGAAGAGGGCCAGTGCTTTCCCTATCCACTTAGGCACCGGGGAGCCTGTTCAGCTCTGGGCCTAATCCTCTGCACTCAGAGCCTCCCTCCTGCACAGAAACCAAGCCCCACCCCTACCTCTACACTTGGAGACTCCCCCCAATGAGCTGGGCCTAAACCCCACCTACACACCCTCACTCAGGGCCCTACCTCCAAACTCTGGAGCTCCACTCTCCAGAGGCCCTCCTTTTGATGTGCTGCCTCTCCCCTTCTGTGCAGGTCCTAAGCAGAGGCCCCACCCCGTGCTTGAACGTTGCCCCGCTGCCACCTGCCTAGGTCCCACCCCACCTAAAACTGTGCCCAGGTTCCACCCACTCCCACCAAAACTCCACCCTCATAGCCAAGGCTTTCTTCTTTTCTGTTTTCCTCTTTTAGATTGGGGTCCTGTTTTACCTTGTTGATTCATTGTTGTTGATTCTTTTATAATTTTATCTTTCCTAATCTTTTATTTTTCTAATTTTATTTTATCCATTATACTTTGTTAGTGATCTCTTTTTTGGCTTGTTTCCCCCTGCCCTTTTTATTTCTTTGTGGTTTTATTTTACCTGTTGCAATTGTTACAAATATAGTTTTATTTTTCTTAATATTTTTTTATTTTTCTAATTTTTTATTCTTTGTATTGTACTACTCTTTTTTTCTTCCTTTGTTTTTTGTTTTTTTTTTACTGTGCTACAAACTTTGCAGGAACTTGGTTCCCAGGCCAGAAGTAATCCCGAGCTACTGCAGTGGGAGCTCAGAGTCCAAACTGCTGGACTAACAGAGAACCACAGACCACAGGAAATATCATTAAGAGTGAGGCCTCCCAGAGGTCCTCATTACAGCACCAAGACTCAGCTCAGTCCAACTGTCTGCAAACTCCAGTGCTGGACATCTCAGGCCAAGCAAACAAAAAGACAGGAATACAGCACCACCCATCAAAAGAATAAAAAATGAATTCTTACACACAAAGGAGCAAGGTAAAAACCTGCAAGACCAAATAAATGAAGATGAAATATGCAAGCTACCTGAAAAAGAATTCAGAGTAATGAGAGTAAAGATGATCCAAAGTCTCATAAACAGAATGGAGAAAATACAAGAAACATTTAACAAGACTCTAGAAGAACTAAAGAGCAAACAAACAGTGATGAACACCACAATAAATGAATTAAAAATTCTCTAGCAGGAATCAATAGCAGAATAACTGAGGCAGAAGAATGGATAAGTGACCTGGAAGATAAAATAGTGGAAATAACTACTGCAGAGCAGAATAAAGAAAAAAGAATTGAGGACAGTCTAAGAGACCTCTGGGACAACATTAAACACACAAGCATTCGAATTATATGGGTCCCAGAAGAAGAAGGGAAAAAAAGAAAGGGTTTCAGAAAATATTTGAAGAGATTATAGTCGAAAACTTCCCTACCATGGGAAATAGTCAATCAAGTCTGGGAAGCACAGAGAGTACCAAACAGGATAAACACTAAGAAAAACACGCCAAGACACATATTAATCAACTATCAAAAATTAAATACAAAGAAAAATATTAAAAGCAGCAAGGGGAAAGAAACAAATAACATACAAGGTAATCCCTAAAAGGTTAACAGCTGATTTTTCAGTAGAAACTCAGCAAGCCAGAAGGGTGTGGCAGGACATATTTAAAGTGATGAAAGTGAAAAACCTACAACAAAGAAAAATTATTCTAACCAGCAAGGATCTCATTCAGATTTGATGGAGAAATTAAAACCTTAACAGATAAGCAAAAGGTAAGAGAATTCAGCACCACCAAACCAGCTTTACAACAAATGCTAAATGAACTTCTCTAGGTAGGAAACACAGGAGAAGGAAAAGACCTACAACAACAAACCCAAAACAATTTAAAAAAATGGTAATAGGAACATACATATCGATAATTACTTAAATGTAAATGGATTAAATGCTCCAACAAAAAGACATAGGATGAATGGACACAGACACAAGACCTGTACATATGCTGTCTAAAAGAGACGCACTTCAGACCTAGGGACACATACAGACTGAAAGTGAGGGGATGGAAAAAGATATTCCATGCAAATGGAAATAAAAAGAAAGCTGGAGTAGCAGTTTTCATATCAGACAAAATAGACTTTAAAGATTATTACAAGAGACAAAGAAGGACACTACATAATGATCAAGGGATCAATCCAAGAAGAAGATATAACAATTGTAAATATTTATGCACCCAACATAGGAACACCTCAATACATAAGGCAAATGTTACCAGCCATAAAAGGGGAAATCAACAGTAACACAATAATAGTAGAGGACTTTAACACCCCACTTTTGCCAATGGATAATTCATCCAAAATGAAAATAAATAAGGAAACACAAGCTTTAAATGACACATTAAACAAGATGGACTTAACTGATATCTATAGGACATTCCATCCAAAGAAAAAAACAGAATACACTTTCTTTTGAAGTTCTCATGGAACATTTTCCAAGATAGATTATATCTTGGGTCACAAACGAGCCTTGAAAATTTAAGAAAATTGGAATCATATGAAGTATCTTTTCTGACCAAATGCTATGAGACTAGATATCAATTACAGGAAAATGTAAAAAATACAGACACATGGAGGATAAACAATACACTACTAAATGCACAAGAGATCACTGAAGAAATCAAAGAGGAAATCAAAAAATACCTACAAACAAGTGACAATGAAAACATGACAACCAAAACCTATGGGATGCAGCAAAAGCAGTTCTAAGAGGGAATTTTATACCAATACAATCCTACCTCAAGAAACAGCTCAAATGAACAACCTAACTTACACCTAAAGCAATTAGAGAAGAACAACAAAAAAAACCCCACAATTAGCAGAAGGAAAGAAATCATAAAGATCAGATCAGAAATAAATGAAAAAGAAATGAAGGAAACAAGAGCAAAGCTCAATAAAACTAAAATCTGGTTCTTTGAGAAAATAAAATTGATAAACCATTAGCCAGACTCATCAAGAAAAAAAAGGGAGAAGACTGAAATCAACAGAATTAGAAAAGGAAAAGGAGAAATAAGTAACCCTGCAGAAATACAAAGGTTCATGAGAGATTAGTACAAGCAATTATATGCCAATAAAACAGACAACCTGGAAGAAATGGACGAATTCTTAGAAAAGCACAACCTTCAGAGACTGAACCACAGAAAATATAAACAGACCAATCACAAGCACTGAAATTTAAACTGTGATTTAAAATATTCCAACAAAGAAAACCCCAGGACCAGATGGCTTCACAGGCGAATTATATCAAACACTTAGAGAAGAGCTAACACCAATCCTTCTCAAACTCTTCCAAAATATAGCAGAGGGAGGAACACTCCCTAACTCATTCTACGAGGCCACCATCACCCTGATACCAAACCAGACAAAGATGTCACAAAGAAAGAAAACTACAGGCCAATATAACTGATGAATATAGATTCAAAAATCCTCAACAAAATACTAGCAAACAGAATCCAACAGCACCTTAAAAGGATCATACACCATGATCAAGTGGGGTTTATCTCAGGAATGCAAGGATTCTTCAATATATGCAAAACAATGTGATACACCATATTAACAAATTGAAGGATAAAAACCATATGATAATCTCAATAGATGCAGAAAAAGCTTTTGACAAAATTCAACACCCATTTATGATAAATAGCTCCAGAACGTAAGCATATGGGGAACTTACCTCAACATAATAAAGGCCATATATGACAAACCCACAGCCAACATTGTTCTCAATGGTGAAAAACTGAAACCATTTCCTCTAAGATCAAGAAAAAGACAAGGTTGCCCTCTCTCACCACTATTATTCAACATAATTTTGGAAGTTTTAGTCACAGCAATCAGAGAAGAGAAATAAAAGGAATCCAAATCAGAAAAGAAGAAGTAAAGCTGTCACTGTTTGCAGATGACATGATATTATACATAGAAAACCCTAAAGATGCTACCAGAACACCACTAGAGCTAATCAATGAATTTAGTAAAGTAGCAGGATACAAAATTAACACACAGAAATCTCTTGCATTCCTATACACTAATGATGAAAACTCTGAAAGAGAAATTAAGGAAACTCTCCCATTTACCATTGCAACAAAAAGAATAAAATACCTAGGAATAAACCTACCTAAGGAGAGAAAAGACCTATTTGCAGAAAACTATAAGACACTGATGAAAGAAAGAAAGGTGATACAAACAGATGGAGAGATATACCATGTTATTGGATTGGAAAAGTCAACCTTGTGAAAATGACTGTACTAACCAAACCAACCTACATATTCAGTGACCTTTCAAACTACCAAAGGTATTTTTCACAGACTAGAACAAAGAATTTTACAATTTGTATGGAAACACAAAAGACCCCAAAGAGCCAGAGCAATCTTGAGAAAGAAAAACAGAGATGGAGGAATCAGGCTCCCAGACTTCAGACTATACTCAAAGCTACAGTAAACAAGAGAGTATGGTACTGGCACAAAAACAGAAACATAGAGCAATGGAACAGGATAGAAAGCCCAGAGATAAATCCAAGCACATATGGTCACCTTACCTTTGTTAAAGGAGGCAAGAGTATACAATGGAGAAAAGAGAGCCTCTTCGATAAGTGGTGCTGGGAAAACTGCATAGCTACATGTAAAAGAATGAAATTACAACACTTCCTAACACCATACACAAAAATAAACTCAAACTGGTTTAAAGACCTAAATGTAAGGACAGACACTATAAAACTCTTAGAGGAAAACTTAGGAAGAACACTCTTTGACATAAATCACAGCAAGATCCTTTTTTACCCACCTCTTAGAGAAATGGAAAGAAAAACAAAAATAAACAAATGGGACCTAATGAAATTTAAAAGCTTTTGTACAGCAATGGGAACCATAAACAGGATGAAAAGACAACCCTCAGAATGGGAAAAAATATTTTCAAACGAAGCAACTGACAAAGGATTAATCTCCAAAATATACAAGCAGCTCATGCAGCTCAATATCAAAAACACAAACAACCAAACCCAAAATGGGCAGAAGTCCTAAATAGATATTTCTCCAAAGAAGATATACAGATTGCCATCAAACACATGAAAAGATGCTCAACATCACTAATCATTAGAGAAATGAAAATCAAAACTACAATGAGGTATCACCTCACACCAGTCAGAATGGTCATCATCAAAGTCTACAAAGAATAAATGCTGGAGAGAATGTGGAGAAAATGGAACCCTCTTGCACTGTTGGTGGGAATGTAATTTGGTACAGCCACTATGGAGAACAGTATGGAGCTTCCTTAAAAAACTTAAAATAGAACTACCACATGACCCAGCAATCCCACTATTGGGCATATACCCTGAGAAAACCATAATTTAAAAAGAGTTATATACCACATTGTTCATTGCAGCACTATTTACAATAGGCAGGACATGGAAGCAACCTAATTTTCCATCGACAGATAAAGAAGATGTGGCACATATATACAGTGGAAAATTACTCAGATATAAAAATAAATGAAATTGAGTTATTTGTAGTGAAATGGATGGACCTAGAGTCTGTCATACAGAATGAAGTATGTCAGAAAGAGAAAAACAAATACCGTATGCTAACACATATATATGGAATCTAAAAAAAAGACAAGAATGGTTCTGAAGACCTAGGGGCAGGAGAGGAATAAAGATGCAGACATAGAGAATGTACTTGAGGACACAGGGAGGAGGAAGGATAAGCTGGTATTAAATGAGAGAGTGGCATGGACATATATACACTACCAAATGTAAAATAGATAGCTAGTGGGAAGCAACTGCATGGCACAGGGAGATCAGCTCCGTGCTTTGTGACCACGTAGAGCGTTGGGTAAGGAGGGTGAGAGGGAGCCGCTGAGAGACAGGATATAGGGATATACGTATGCATATTGCCTATTCACTTTGTTATACAGCAGAAATTAATACAACACTGTAAAGCAATTATACTCCAATAAAGATGTTTAAAAAGAAAAGATATATGCACCTCAGATATGGAAACAACCTAAGTGTTCATCAACAGATGAATGAAGTTGTGCTCTGTGTGTGTGTGTGTATATATATATATACACACACACACACATATACAGACACACACACATATACTCAAATGAATATTACTCAGCCATAAAAAAGAATGAAATTTGCAGCAACATGTATAGACTTTGGGTCCTTTATGCTAAGTGAAATAAGTCACACAGAGGAAGAGAAATACTGTAGAATAGGAATCTAAAAAGTACAGCACACTAGTTAAGATAACAAAAAAAGAAACAGACTCATAGAGGACAAACTAGTGGTTACCAGTGGGGAGAGGGAAGGGGGAGGGGCAATATAGGGAAGGGGGAGGGGCAATATAGGGATGGGGGAGTGGAAGGTACAAACTATTGGGTGTAAAATAGTCTTAAGGATGTATTGTACAACATGGGGAATATAGCCAATACATGTAATAACTGTAAATAGAAAGTAACCTTTTAAAAGTGTATAAAAATAAAAAAGTAAAACCTTTAAAAATTATATAAAGAATTTATTATAAATAAATAAATAAAACTATGTGTAAATGAACTATTCTAAAAGAAACAAACAAACCACAATGAGATACAACCTCACACCAGTCAGAATGGCTATCATCAAAAAGAACACAAATGTTGGCCATGATGTGGAGAAAAGATATCCCTTGTGCACTGTTGGTGGGAATATAAATTGGTGCAGCCACTATGGAAAACAGTATCAAGATTTCTTAAAAAACTAAAAATAGAGTTACCATATGATCCAGCAATCCTACCTGTGGGTACATATCTGAAGAAAACAAAAACAGTAATTTAAAAAGATACATGCACCTCAATGTTCATAGCAGCATTATTTACAGAAGACAAAATAAGGATGCAACCTAAGTGTCTATCAATAGATGAATGGATAAAGAAGATTGTGTATATACAATGCAATTCTCCTCAGCCATACCAAAGAATTAAATTTTGCCATTTGCAACAACATAGATGGACCTGGAGAGTATTATACTTAGTGAAATAAGTCAGACAGATAAAGACAAATATTATATGTTATCACTTATATTCTTTCATTTGCCTTATTTTTAGATTCTACATATAACAAAAAAGAAACAGAATCACAGATATAGAGAACAAATCAGAAATTACCAGTGGGGTGTGGGCAAGATAGGAGTAGGGGCTTAAGAGGTACAAACTACTGTGTATAAAACATGTGAACTACAAAGATATTATACAGCACAGGGAATATGGCCAATATTTTATAATAACTAACTTTAAATGGAGTATAATCTATAAAAATTTTGAATCACTTTGTTGTACACCTGAAACTGATACAATATTGTAAATCAACTATATCTCAATAAAAAAGCACAATAAAAATGAATCTCAAAAATAATATTTACTTCTTTCTAGCATTATTTCTAAAATTACATCTAGGTATATTTTTAAAGCATGTATCTTTTATTTTTTTTTAAACATAGGATTGATTGGCTTTAAAATCTGAAGTCTCCTATGAAATTTATCAATTCTTTTCTATATTCCTCAACTCCTGCCGAATGTATTCTTTACTATTTCCAAAACAAAAGCATTTAAAAAAGTTATCCTAACAGCCGTCTATTTCATTAAAAATAGTGCTCCTCAACTAGGGAGGTGACTAGAAATGTGGGAAACACTTTTGATGGTCACACTGACCGAGGGAATATTTGGCATTTGCGGAGTCAGGGTCGAATGTCCAATATGTTATCATAAATAGGATTATCTCTCATATTGGGACAGTTTCCTGACTAAATGCCAGTACCAAGTACACATCCATGGAAGAACACTAATCTGAAAATAATCAGGTTTTATATCATCTAAGTATATTCATTCCTTGTAGGACAATCTAAATTTCCAAACTGTGATATCCCAGATACAGATACATTTTAGTTATTTGTTTTGCATTTTGGTTTGTAATGATTTAGCTTTCTTTCTACCATTGTTCTAATAAGAAAATATTCCCAATGATATAGGGGTCCAAGGTAGTTTTATTTGTGGTTAATAAAGCTTTCTCTATATTTATGTGGGTAACAGTCACAATCTACTTTTCAAGTTTCACAAGCACTATTTACAGAGAAAAGTCTCAAAGATTATGTGGCTTAGTCTGTAATTTCTACATAAATCTATTGATCTTAAAAGAAAATGATCATTTAATGAAAAAAATATTTTGTAGTACAAGAGACATGGCTGAAAAACACAACCACAGAAACCAAATGATTCTATCAATGAATTTTTAGATACTCAGAAGCAAATTCTAAACGAGTCTTACCAACTCATAATGACTATCAAAGTCAAAGAAACATATCCAGAAGGGGATTCTGGAAAGATGGCAGAGTAGGTAGCACAAGATAAGGATGCCCACTCTCGCCACTTTTATTCAACATAGGTTTGGAAGTCCTAGCCACAGAAATCAAAGAAGAAAAGCAAATAAAAAGAGTCTAAATTGGAAAGGAAGGAATAAAACTGTCACTGCAGATGATATGATAATATACATAGAAAACCCCAAAGATGATACCAGGAAACTACTAGAGCTCATCAATGAATTTGGTAAAGTTGAAGGATATAAAATTAATATATAGAAATCTGTTGCATTTCTATGCATTAACAACAAAATATCAGAAAAAGAAATTAAGAAAACAATCCCATTTCCCATCAAATCAAAAAGAATAAAATACGTAGGAATAAACTTACCTCAGGAGGTGAAAGACCTATATTCTGAAAACGATAAGATGCTGATGAAAGAAACTGACAATGACACAAACAAATGGAAAGACATACTGTGTTCTTGGACTAGAAGAATCAATATTGTCAGAATGACAATACTACTCAAGGCAATCTACAGATACAGCTAAATCCCTATCAAACTACCAATGGCATTTTGCACAGAACTGGAACCAAAATTTTAATATTTGTATGAAAACACAAAAAACCCCAAATAGCCAAAACAATCTTGAGAAAGAAAAATGGACCTGGAGGAACCATGCTCCCTGACTTCAGACTATGCTACAAAGCTACAGTAATCAAAACAATATGGCACTGGCACAAAAACAGACATGCCCAGAAACAAACACATGCACCTATGGTCAATCTATGACAAAGGAGGAAAGAATATACAATGTAGAAAAGACAGTCTCATCAATAAGTGGTGCTGGGAAAACTGGAGAGCTACATGTAAAGGAATGAAATTAGAACATTCTCTAACACCGTATACAAAAAAAACTCAAAATGGATTAAAGACCTAAACATAAGACCGGATACTATAAAATTCCTAGAGGAAAACATAAGCAGAACACTCACATAAATCATAGCAATATTTTTTTTGGCTTCGTCTCCTAGAGTGAAGGAAACAAAAGCAAAAATAAACAAACAGGGCTTAAGTAAACTTAAAAGCTTTTACAGCAAAGAAAACCATAAGCAAAATGAAAAGACAACATACTGAATGGGAGAAAATATTTGCAAATAATGAGACAGACAAGGGATTAATTTCTAAAATATAAAAACAGCTCATACAGCTCAATATCAAAAAAACTGAACAACCAAATCAAAAAATGGGCAGAAGACCTAAATGGACATTTCTTCAAAGATGACATACAGATGGCCAACAGGCACATAAAAAGATGCTCAACATCGCTAATTATTACAGAAATGCAAATCAAAACTACGGGTCAAATGGCTATCATCAAAGTCTACAAATAATAAATGCTGGAGAGGGTGTAGAGAAAAAGGGAACACTCCTACACTGTTGGTGGGAATGTAAATTGTTGCAGCCCCTATGGAGAACAGTATGGAGGTTCCTTAAAAAGCTACAAATAGAGTTACTATGTGATCCAGCAATTCCACTCCTGGGCATATATCTGGAAAAGACAAAAATTCTAAGCCAAAAAGATACATGTATCCCAATGTTCCCAGTGGCACTACTTACAATAGTGAAGATATAGAAGCAACATAAATGTCCATCTACAGAGGAATGGATAAGGAAGTTGTGGTGTATATATATATATATATATATATATATATATATCTCATACACAGTGGAACATTACTTGGCCATAAAAAAGAAAGAAATAATGCCATTGGCAGCAATATGGCTGGACCTAGAGATTAGCATACTAAGTGAAGTCAGACAGAGAAAGACAAATACCATATGATATCAATTATCATCTAAAATGTGATACAAAAAAAAATGTTTCCAAAACAATAATAAGCTCACAGACATGAAAACGAACTTATGGTTACCAAAGGGGAAAGGAGGTGGGGGAAGGATAAATTAGGAATTTGGGATTAACACATACACACTACTCTATATAAAACAGATTAACAACAAAGACCTACTGCACAGCACAGGGAACTATATTCAATACCATGTAATAACCTATAATAGAAAAGAATCTGAAAAAAATATATAGATATATTAATATACGTATGTATAACAATCACTTTGCTATACACCTGAAACATAGTAAATCAATTATATCTCAATAAAAATATTTTAAAACCAGAAAATCATCATTTAATGGAAAATATATCTCATAGTACAAGAGATGTGGCTGAAAAACACAACCACAGAAACAAAATGATTCTAACAACAAATTTTTAGATAACTCAGAAGCTAATTTTAAATGAGTCTTACCAACTAAAAATGACTGTCCACGTCAAAGAAATATATCCAGAAGAGGATTCTAGGAAGATGGCAGAGTAGGTAGCACCAAGAATCTGTCTTCACATCTGGACAATTCCACTAGAAGGATGTATCTAATATAATCATTTAAACTCTGGGGGCTGTTGAAGGCTTGCGCTTCCAGGGGAAGACTTGGATGGAAAAATACAATTAATTGAGTTCAATTTCAGCTCCTAGCAAAGTAGCAGCTACCTTTCCTCCACCCCCAGCCATGTGGCAGGCAGCTGTGCACCACATTACTAGAAAAGCTGTACACAGCTTGCTGGAGCCAGGATGGGCAAAGAAAGGAACCTGGTCTCCAAATACTGGGGATCCCAGCCACTGATCACAGAGGTACAGACAAAAAGTGGGTGGCATCATTGTTGTTGCACCACCAACACTGATGCAAGCCCATCTCCCTCCAGCTGAAGTGACTGCCAGGGGATTTAAAGTTACAGCACCCCTTTTTCCTCTTTCAGGAGCCAGATATTAAAAACATGGACATTCAAAAGCAACAGCATATAAGGAGAAAATTAGAAAGTACTTGTGGATGCCCCAAAAAAGAATGAAAAAAATACACGATGAGACCTTAAGTTAAGATCTGTGGCTGATCCACAGCACAGAGACAGTCTAAAATAATCAAAATAACAAAATCAATAAAAACAACAAATAAATAAAACCTGGGGAGGGTAGATAATCTGATTCCTAGAGTTACCACAATATTAGAGTCGAATGTCCAGTGCTCAAGAAAAAAAAAAAAATCACAAGGAATGCAAAAAAAATTAGTATGGCCCAATTAAAGGAAAACAAATCAACAAAACTATCCATGAAATAGTAGTAATGGCAGATGTACTAGAAAAAGACTTTAAGTATCAAGTATTGTTTCTGACCATAAAGCTATGTGACTAGATATCAATTAAAGGAAAAAAAAACTGTAAAAAATACAAACACATGGAGCCTAAACAATGCAATACTAAATAACCAAGAGATCACTGAAGAAATCCAATACGAAAATAGAAAATACCTAGAAACAAATGACAATGAAAACAAGATGACCCAAAACCTATGGGATGAAGTAAAAAGCAGTTCTAAGAGGGAAGTTTATAGCAATACAATCCTACCTCAAGAAACAAGAAACATCTCAAATAAACAACCTAACCTTACACCTAAAGCAATTAGAGAAAGAAGAACAAAAACACCCCAAAGTTAGCAGAAGGAAAGAAATCATAAAGATCAGATCAGAAATAAATGAAAAAGAAATGAAGGAAACAAGAGCAAAGTGCAATAAAACATGGTTATTTGAGAAGATAAACAAAATTCATAAACCAATAGCCAGACTCATCAAGAAAAAAAGGGAGAAGACTCAAATCAACAGAATTAGAAATGAAAAAGCAGTAAAAACTCACCCTGAAGAAATACAAAGGATCATGAGAAATTATTACAAGCAATATATGCCAATAAAATGGACAACCTGGAAGAAATTGACAAATTCTTAAAAATGCACAACTTTCCGAAACTGAACCAGGAGGAAAAAGAAAATAAAAAGAGACCAATCACAAGCACTGAAATGGAAACTGTGATTAAAAATCTTCCAACAAACAAAAGCCCAGGACCAGATGGCTTCACAGGTGAATTCTATCAAACATTTAGAGAAGACCTAACACTTATCCTTCTCAAACTCTTACAAAATGTAGCAGAGTGAGGAACACTCCCAAACTCATTCTATGAGGCCACCATCACCCTGATACCAAAACCAGACAAAGATGGCACAAAAAAAGAAAACTACAGGCCGATATCACTGATGAACATAGATGCAGAAATCCTCAACAAAATACTAGCAAACAGAATCCAAGAGCACATTAAAAGGATCATACACCATGATCAACTGGGGTTTATCCCAGGAATGCAAGGATTCTTCAATTACACAAATAAATCAATGTGATACACCATATTAACAAATTGAAGGATAAAAACCATATGATAATCTCAACTGATGGAGAAAAAGCTTTGACAAAATTCAACACCCATTTGTGATAAAAACTCTCCAGAAAGTAGGCATAGAGGGAACTTACCTCAACATAATAAAGGCCATATATGACAAACCCACAGCCAACATCATTCTCAATGGAGAAGAACTGAAACCATCTCCACTAAGATCAGGAACAAGACAAGGTTGCCCACTCTCACCACTATTCAAAATAGTTTTCAAAGTTTTAGCCACAGCAATCAAAGAGAAACAAATAGAAGGAAGGAATCCAAATTGGAAAAGAAGTAAAACAGTCACTGTTTGCAGATTACATGACACTATACATAGAGAACCCTAAAGATGCTACCAGAAAACTACTAGAGCTCATCAATGCATTTGGTAAAGTAGCAGGATACAAAATTAACACACAGAAATCTCTTGCATTCTATACACTAATGATGAAAAATCTGAAAGAGAAATAAAGGAAACACTCCGATTTACCACTGTAACCAAAAGAATAAAATACCTAGGAATAAACCTACCTAAGGAGAAAAAGACCTGTAGGCAGAAAACTATAAGACACTGATGAAAGAAATAAAGGTGATACAAACAGATGGAGAGATATACCATGTTCTTGGATTGGAAGAATCAACCTTGTGAAAATGACTATATTACCCAAAGCAATCTACAGATTCAATGCAATTCCTATCAACTACCAATGGCATTTTTCACAGAACTAGAGCAAAGAATTTCACAATTTGTATGGAAACACAAAAGACCCTGAAGAGCCAAAGCAATCTTGAGAACGAAAAACAAAGCTGGAGGAATCAGGCTCCCAGACTTCAGATTATACTGCACGGCTACAGTAATCGAGACAGTATGGTACTGGCACAAAAATAGAAATATAGATCAATGGAACAGAATAGAAAGCCCAGAGATAAACCCCCGCACATATGGTCACCTTATCTTTGTTAAAGGAGGCAAGAGTATACATGGAGAAAAGACAGCCTCATCATAAATGGTGCTGGGAAAACTGGACAGCTACGTGTAAAAGAATGCAATTAGAACGCTTCCTAACACCATACACAAAAATAAACTCCAAATGGATTAAAGACCTAAATGTAAGGCCAGACAGTATCAAACTCTTAGAGGAAAACATAGGTAGAACACTTCATGACATAAATCACAGTAAGATCCTTTTTGACCCACCTCCTAGAGAAATGGAAATAAAAACAAAAATAAACAAATGGGACCTAATGAAATTTAAAAACTTTTGCACAGCAAAGGGAACCATAAACAAGACGAAAAGACAACCCTCAGAATGGAAGAAAATGTTTGTAAATGAAGCATCTGACAAAGGATTAATCTCCAAAATATGCAACCAGTTCATGCAGCTCAATATCAGAAAAACAACCCAATCCAAAAATGGGTAGAAGACCTAAATAGACATTTCTCCAAAGAAGACATACAGATGGCCAAAAAGCAAATGAAAAGATGCCCAACATCACTGATCATTAGAGAAATGAAAATCAAAACTACAGTGAGGTATCACCTCACACCAGTCAGAATGGCCATCATCAAAAAATCTACAAACAATAAATGCTGGAAAGGTTGTGGGAAAAAGGGAACACTCTTGAACTGTTGGTGGGAATGTAAATTGATACAGCCACTATGGAGAACAGTATGGAGGTTCCTTAAAAAACTAAAAATGGAACTACCATATGACCCAGCAATCACTCTACTGGCCATACACCCTGAGAAAACTATAATTCAAAAAGAGTTATGTACCACAATGTTCATTGCAGTATTATTTACAATAGCCAGGACATGGAAGCAACCTAAATATCCATTGACAGATGAATGGATAAAGATGTGGCACATATATACAATGGAATATTACTCAGCCATAAAAAGAAATGAAATTGAGTTATTTGTAGTGAGGTGGATGGACCTAGAGTCTGTCATACAGAGTGAGGTAAGTCAGAAAGAGAAAAACAAATACCATATGCTAACACCTATATATGGAATCTAAAAAAAAGTGGTTCTGATGGACCTAGGGACAGGACAGGAATAAAGATGCAGATGTAGGGAATGGACTTGAGGACACGGGGAGGGGGAAGGGTAAGCTGAGACGAAGTGAGAGAGTAGCACTGACATATATACACTACCAGATGTAAAATAGATAGGTAGTGGGAAGCAGCTGCATAGCACAGGGAGATCAGCTCGGTGGTTTCTGACCACATAGAGGTCTGGGATAGGGAGGGTGGGAGGGAGGTGCAAGAGAGAGGAGATATGGGAATATCTGTATACATATAGCTGATTCACTTTTTTATACAGCAGAAACTAACACAACATTGTAAAGCAATTATACTTCAATAAAGATGTTAAAGACGTTAAAAATAAAGACTTTAGGGCTTCCCTGGTGGTGCAGTGTTTAAGAGTCCGCCTGCCGATGCAGAGGACATGGGTTCATGCCCTGATCTGGGAAGATCCCACATGCCGCGGAGCGGCTAGGCTCGTGAGCCATGGCCGCTGAGCCTGCACGTCCGGAGCCTGTGCTCCACAACGGGAGAGGCCACAAGAGTGAGAGGCCCGTGTACCGCAAAAAAAAAAAAAAAAAAAAAAGACTTTATGACAACTACCTTTATAATACTCAAACCGAAGACATAAAGTCAAGAAAATGACATGTGAGCATAGTGGAAACATCAATAAGAGATAGTAAAGCTAAAACAGAATGAAAAAGAAATTCTGGAATTTAACAGTACAATAACTGAAATAATTACACTACAAGGATTCAAAGGAAATTTGAGCAGACAGCAGAAAACTTGTAGAAAAATGGAAATCATTGAGCCTGAGGAACAGAACGAAAAGTAAATAGAGCCTAAGGGACCTGTAGGATACGATTAAGCAGACCACATACTCATCATGAGAGTCTCAGAAGGAGAAGAGAGAAAAAGGGGCAGAGAGAATTTTTGAAGAAATAATGGCTGAAAACTTAATGTGACGAACGATATGAATGAAGCTCAGCAAACTCTAAGATGAACTCAAAGAAACCCACACTGATTCACACTATAATCAAACTTTCAAAAGCCAAAGATAAAATCTTGAAAGCACCAAAGAGAAGCAAATCATCATATACAGGGGATCTTCAGTATAATTATCAGATTTCTCATCATAATCTCTGGGGGTCAGAAGACAGTAAGCCAACAGATTTTTATTTTAGCACTTTGAACATATAAACCCCAAATCCTATATACAGCCAAATTGTCCTTCAAGAGTGATGGAGAAATTATGACAGTCTCAGATTAACAAAAGCTGAGGATAGCTGCTAGACCTGCCCTGCAAGAAATGCTCAAGGAAGTCTTGCAAGATGAAATGAAAGCACAGTAGTCTGAAGCCATATGGAAAAATAGCTATCTTAGTAAATATGTGGACAACTATAAAAGTTAGTATTGTTGTAACCATGGTTTGTAACTTGTGCCTTTTGTTTTCTACGTGATTTAAGAGACTGATACGTTACATGGAAAAACAAAACAAAACAAAACAAGTATTAGTGTGAAAGCTAGTATTACTGTAATTTTGGTTTATAACTCCAAACCTTGTTTTCTACATAATTTAAGAGACAGGTGCATTTAAGGGAATTATTAGTTTATGTTTGGGGGCACATAATGTATAAAGATATAATTTTGTGTTATCAATAACCAAAAGGGGTGGGGAAAGGGCTACAAAGGAGCAGAAATTTTGTATGTAATTGAAGTTAAACTGGTATAAATTCAAATTAGAGTATTATAATTTTAGGATGTTAATTGTAATCCCCACAGAAACCACAAAGAAAATAGCTATGAAATGTACACAAAAGGGTGTGAGAAATCAATGTAAATATTTTACTGCAAAAAATTAACCAAACACAAATGCAGGACAGTAATGCAGAAAATGAGACACAAAAGTGCTATAAAGTATATAGAAAATAAATTTCACAATGACAGAAATAAATCACTTATTATCAGAAAGTACTATAAATATAAATAGACTAAACCCTCCTATCAAAAGACAGAGTTTGGGGCTTCCCTGGTGGCGCAGTGGTTGAGAGTCCGCCTGCCGATGCAGGTGACATGGGTTCGTGCCCCAGTCCAGGAAGATCCCACATGCCGTGGAGCACCTGGGCCCATGAGCCATGGCCACTGAGCCTGCGTGTCCGGAGCCTGTGCACCGCAGCAGGAGAGGCCACAACAGTGAGAGTCCCGTGTACCACAAAAAAAAAAAAAAAAAAAAAAGACAGAGTTTGGTAGATAAAACAACTATGAACATGTATGAACCTAATAACAGACCATCATAATATATGAAGCAAAACTGACAGATTTGAAGACAGAAATAGACACTGCTATAATAATTGTTGGAGACTTCAACATCTCACTCACAATAATGGATAGAAGAACCAGACAGAAGATTAATAATAAAATAGAGGACTTAGCACAATACACCAAATTTAACTAGCTGACATATAGAGAAAACTCTGCACTACAACAGAATACACATTCTTCTCAAGTGTACATGGGACACTTTCATGATAGCCCTCAATATATTTGAAACATTTAAAATATTAAAATATAAATAAATATTGAGATGTAAGCCTCACTAAATTCAAAAAGATAGATATCATGCAAAGTATCTTTTCCAATCACAGTGCCATAAAGTTAGAAATCAATAACAATGAAAAGTGGAAAACTGTAGAAATTTAATGACATACTTTTAAACAATCTATGGATCAAAGAGAGAGAAATGAAATTGAGAACAAAATATACCAAAACTTATGGAACACAGTAAAAGTGGCACTAAGGGGGGAATTTATAGCTGTAAGTGCTTACTTTAAAAAATAAGAAAGATCTAAAATCAACAGCCTAACTTTACAACATAAGGAATTAGAATAAGAACAAACAAAACCCAAAAGTGGCAGAAGGAAGAAAATAATAGAAAAAAGTAGAGAAAATCATTGAAATCAAAAGTTGGTTTTCAAAAAGCTCAACAGAATTGACAGACCTTTAGCCAGATGGACTAAAATGATAAAGATTCAAATTACTAAAATTAGAAATGAAACTGGGGTTGTTACTATTATTTCTACAGAAATAAAAAAGATTATAAGAAAGTATTATGAACATTTGTATGTCCACAAGTTGAATAACCTAGACGGAATAGACAAATTCGTAGAAAAACAAAACCTGTAAAATTAAATCATGATGAAATAGGAAATCTAAATAGATGCATATGTAGTATGAAGAGTGAATCAGTAATCAAAAATCTCCCAACAAAGCCACTGGCTTTACTGGAGAATTCTACAACATACTTAAAGAACTAATGCCAATCCTTATCAAACATTTCTAATATTGAAGAGGAGGAAACAAATCCTAACTGATTCTGTGAAGCCAGCATTACCCTGATACCAAAGCCAGAGAAAGATACTATTGATACAAGAAAAGAAAGAAGGAAGGGAGAAAGAAAGGAAGGGAGGAAGGGAGAAAGGGAGAGAGGGAGGGAGGGAGAAAGAAAGAAAAAAGAAGGAAGGAAGAAAAAGAAAAGAAAGAAGAGAAAGAAAAGAAAGAAAGAAAGAAAAAAGAAAGGGGAAGCAAGGAAGAAAGAAAGAGAGAAAGAAAAGGAAGAAAGGAAGGAAGGAAGGAAAGGAAGAAAAGGAAGAAAGGAAGGAAGGAAGACTACAAACCAGTGGTCAAATGATTGTTGGCAAGGGTGCCAAGACCATTCAATGAGGAAAGAACAGTCTTTCAACAGACAGTGCTGGGAAAATTTGATACCCACATGCAGAATAATGAAGATGGACCCTTACCACCATATATAAAAATTAACTCAAAATGTAAGACTAAACCAATATAGCACTTTAAAAAATACATAGGATAAAAGCTTCATGATACTGATTTGGCAGTGATTTCTTGGATATGACACCAAAGGTACAGGTGACAAAAGAAAAAACAAAATGGACTTTATGAATATTAAAAATAATTTATCCACAGAATAAAAGTCAATCTCCAGAATGGGATAAAATATTTGGAAATAATATAAGGGATTAATATCCAGAATATATAAAGAACACTTAAAACTCAACAACAAAATACAAACAATTCAAAAATGTCTATTCTGTGTCTATTTCTCAAATGTTATAGTGAATATACCAAATGTTGGAAATAAATAATATCTTTTTTCAGAACCAACTGGGAAAGAAATACAATAAAAATCAACATATATTCTTTTTTCCTATTAAGTTGTTGGAGAACATGAACAGTGAGACTCATGTAGGTTAGCTGGCTCTTCTTGAAACGCTCATCAATTTAAAAATAGCCACAGGAAATTTTGGCTCCATAGAACAAATGCATATAGCCAGAGTGGCTGCTAACACTAATCTGAGGTGGAAAGAGAAGTCAGAGACCAAATCCATAATGCTCATATTTTTTACACACGTTAGCTCTATCTAAGTGAAAAATATGTACTGATGCTTGTCATTCCACAACTAAGAAAGTCACTCCTTCATGAGGAGGAGTAAAAGTGGAGCAAGAGGTCCTGAGTGTTGTTCTGGTGGGGAGCCTTTACATGTATGACAAACTTTTCTACCTTAAAAGCTGTAGAACACCAATGCTTATTGCAAAGCTGAAATAAAGTTGCAAATGATTGATTTTTCTTGAAGGAAAGCATGCTAGAGGAGGTTGCATAAATTTCAGAATTCTAAAGTACTATTAGAAGTCCATCAGGTGGCCCATGAAGAAGAGTCCTTCACAGAAAGAAACTGACATAGGCAAAGCATGGAAGCATAAAATAGCAGTGTGTGCATGGGGCACTGTAAGTAATTTGGCATGACTGGTGAACTAAACACACAGTTGGCGGAAAGATTTGGCAGAAATGCAGTAAAACAAGCAGGAAGAGGACAGTTCATTTAAGGCCTTACATGCCAGCTAAAGAGTTTGAGCATTATTGCAAAGGCCATAGGGAAAACTTGTAGTTTTTAAGCTGGCTTGAAAATCAGATTTCAATATTAGATCATTTTAATTCCTTTATGAATGAGGGATAGAAGGTTTGGGGGACTGAGAGTGTAGTAATGAAAATTAGAAGACTACTCCCAGGCCCAAAGGAGAAATGATGTGAGTCTGGACAAGTCAGTGTTGATAAGGAGTTAAATTTTAAGAGATGTTTAGGAGGTGACATAAGACTTGATCAGAGGAAGGAGTCTTGGCTTACTTCTAGATTTCATTATTTATGATTGATTGAATGCCAATGCCTATGGGCATAATAAGGAGAAATGGAAAAATGTGGGGAAAATACAATGAGTTTGTGGATAAAGCTATTGACTTTCAAATGCTTAAGTAAATGCAAGAAAAGCTATTCAGTATGATCATTTTGGATCTTGGAAGATGGGACCCAGGTGGCAATATAGATTATTAGCATATGAGGTTATTAGCATATGGGGTTTATGAAAGGTCATTTGGAGAAAACAGAATGAAAAGAGAACATAACCAAGAAAATGTTATCATTTAAGAATGTGGTTAGTAACAAATAACATAATAGGATACCCAATAAATAGTAACCTTCAAAAAGGCTTCCAAAATATACAAACAGCTCATACAATTCAACAACAACAACAAAAACCCAAACAACCCAACTGAAAAAGGGGGAAAGACCTAAACAGACATTTCTCCAAAGAACACATACAAATGGCCAATAGGCACATGAAAATATGCTCATCATCACTGATTATTAGGGAAATGCAAACCAAAACTGCAGTTAGGTACCACCTCACACTGGTCAGCATGGCCATCATTAAAAAGTATCCAAATTATAAATGCTGGCGAGGGTGTGGAGAAAAGGAAACTCTCTTACACTGTTGGTGGGAATGTAAATTGGTGCAACCACTATGGAAAACAGTATGGAGGTTCCTCAAAAAACTAAAAATAGAGTTGCTATATGATCCAGCAATCCCACTCCTGGGCATACACCCATTCCTCTGTTGATGGACATTTAGGTTGCTTCCATGCGCTGGCTATTGTAAATAGAGCTGCAGTGAACATTGTGGTGCATGTATCTTTTTGAATTATGGTTTTCGTTAGATATATGCCCAGGAGTGGGATTGCAGGATCATATGATAGCTCTATTTTTAGATTTTTAAGGAACCTCCATACTGTTCTCCATAACGGTTCTACCAATTTACATTCCCACCAACAATGTAGGAGGGTTCCCTTTTCTCCACACCCTCTCCAACATTTACTATTCACAGTTTTTGATGATGGCCATTCTGATCTGGGCACACACCCAGACAAAACTGTAATTTGAAAAGATACATGCACCCCTATGTTCACAGCAGCACTATTTACAGTAGCCAAGGCATGGAAGCAACCTAAATGTCCATTGACAGATGAATGGATAAAGAAGATGTGGTATCTATGTACTATGGAATATTACTCAGCCATTAAAAATAATGAAATAATGCCATTTGCAGCAACATGGATGGACCTAGAGATCATCATACTAAGCGAAATAAGTCAGAAAGAGAAAGACAAATACCATATGATATCACTTATAAGTGGAATCTAAAATACGACACAAATGAACATATCTACGAAACAAAAACAGACTCACAGAAATAGAGAACAGACTTGTGGTTGCCAAGGGTGGGGGCGGGGGAGGGATGGATTGGGAGTTTGGGATTAGCAGATGCAAAATATTATATAGGATGGATATATAGGATGGATAAACAACAAGGTTCTACTGTATAGCACACGGAACTATATTCAATATCCTGTGATAAACTGTAAGGGAAAAGAATATGAAAAAGAATATATATATGTATAACCGAGTCATTTTGCTGTACATCAAAAATTAACACAACATTGTAAATCAACTATACTTCAATAAAATTAAAAAATAAAATAAAAAGGCGTATTCCTCTCACATAACTAGAAACCCAGAGGCAACCACTCCAGGGGTTTTGCAACGGTTTAACACCGCCTTCAAGAACCTGGCTTGTTTCTTTGTTTCTACTCTGAATCTACCAGTGTGTTGGATTTTATGTTCACACTTGCTCCTTGATGGTTGTAAGATGGCACTGTCCCTCTGTCTCATATCCACATTCTACACAGAACGAAAGAGAAAGAGGCACTTTCAATATAAGAAAAGGAAAATACGTTTTTCAAAAAGTCTAAGATACACTTCATTGACCAAAATCGTCATATGACTATACCTGAAAGAAAGGAAAGCATTGTATTTTGATCTCAGCACATGGCTACTCAAAGCCACTTCCATTATTAAGGAAAAGAGTAGGCAGCGCTAATGGTAGGCAATTCATAGTCTCCAAAAAAAGTAAAAGAAGTTTGTTCCAACAATTATCAGAAGAGGCAGCCCTTGTGAAGTATATTGAAAAGGAGCAGCCCAAAAGACCATGAGAATCTTAGAATTATGACATATAATTCAAACAAATAGGGAGTGAGCAGCAGTATATATGTGTGTGGAGTTCATGTACAAGAGAACTGATGAAAACGTATGTTGAAAATGCTCTGAAAAGAGTAACTTCTTGTCTTGATTGCTCTATTTAATTTGCACATGAACTGTCCTTCACTTTGAAAAACTGCTCTTTTATCTCTATCTTTTGAAATCCTGCATATTTTCCAGGTTCTGCTCTACTTGTTTCTCTGTCTTCTATGATGATCTTTACTTCTTTAATGTCTTAGTGAACTAAATATATTTAATCATGTGGGTCCCTATAATCGCTTCTTTGGAAACACTTTGATAATTTATTTGTATCATCTGACCTTGAACATAATAGCATATTGAAGATTGTGGGGCCTCTCGGAACTAAAACGTGTGTTCGTCCTGATGCTGAGCAGGTAACTGAGACCAAGGCAGACATTACGTTTATCTGAAAAGTGCCACCTCCACCAAGGAAGCTTGCTTTCAGTGCTTGATGTGGGTTATAAATATTCCCCCTATTCTGATCCCAATTCTAGACAACCCTACACTGTCAACTCAGTTCCAGAGCTCTTCTTACAATCACAGACTGACTTCTCCCTTGACCTAATGCTGCTTTCTTCACTTGACTCCCAGGAGTTTACCTTGAGAGTACTCTCCAATAAACTTCCTAACCATTAGCCTTCATCTCAGACTCTGTGTCCAGGGGAACTCATAAGTATTTCATTGACTTTAAAAATATATACTAGTCTCTGATTGATTCCTTTCTTTCTTCATTCATCCAATACATATATGTGTGAAACACTGTTGTCTGTCAGGCAAAATTCTTTTGCAATAAGGAAAGAATAAAACAAATGACATCTCTACCTTGTGATGCTTATGTTTTAGTAGAGGAATACAGATAATTAGTAAATAAAATGTAGTTGTACTGTCTGTCTAGATTGTCAGATAATAAGAAGTCCTGTGGGTGCCACTGCCATGAATTGAGATACCTATTAGGCATCCAACTATAAAAGTTGTTGGATAGGCAGTTGGATAAAGAAATCTGGAGTTCAGGGTGAAATCTTTATTGAAGATGTGTATTTGGGAGTCAGCAGCACACAGATGGTATTTAAAATCAAAAGAGTAAATATTAGTAGAGATCTGATTGAGTCTTGGGCCATCACCGTCTACAGAGAATAGGAAGATGAAGAATCAGCAAAAGAGCCTCAGAAGGAGTGACTAGTAAAATAGAAAGAGAACCGAGAGAGTATTGATCCAGAAGGCAATTTAGACTGATAGGTGAGTGGAATACAAAACAGTGTAATGGAAAAAGAGTGAGGAGGTAAAATGGATTAAAAATAATCACAAAATTCTTATTCTCTGGCAGTAAGCAGTTCGAGAAAGGAGAGAGTAAGTGGAACTGGAAAGTCGTGAGAAATACTGGGAGCAATAAATTGATGCTGCTTAAATTTGGATTGAATTTTGGATAAGAGGGTGAGAAATAAGAGTTATGCCTTAATTGTTTTTATCTGTCCTCATGCTCTGCACACTGTTTTGGTCATCCTGGATAGGTGATGAATACTTGTTGAATCTCTCTCTTCAAACAGCTCTACCTCTAATTTTCCCATTTTGGTTAATGATTTCTTTGTCACTAACCCTCATTAACCAAAATGGGAGAATTGGAGGTAGAGCTGCTTGAAGAGAGAGATTCAACAAGTATTCATCACATACCCAGGATGACCAAAACAGTGTGTTAGTTGTCTTTATGTGTTCTTGTGCTTAAGACCTAACTTTTCTTTGAACATGAGCAATTTGTATACCATTTTATCATGTCCTAAGGCTACCAAGATGAATAAGTTACACAGTCAACTACTATCAATAGAATTTCAATCCACTTAAAAAAGGGATAACGTGTATTTATGATGATGGCCACCTTATGTGTAGCAACAGCCATTTGCTTTACAATGTACACATTTAGTCTCTGTTCTTGCAATGCGAAATATAGGATTTCTATCTCCACTTAATGGACAAAGAAACAGGGCTAGAATTAACTATCCAAGATGTTGAGTAATGGTATGAAGATTTGGAGCCAGAGCCATCGGAGCTCAACACACATTCTTTCACTATGCCATATCCCTTTTAGTCACAATGCAAATCTGTGTATTTTCCAGAGGAAGAGATGGTATTCAGTTGGATGTGTCAGGAAGGAGTCAGGAATTAAGAAAATGTTTGTGAGTTACCACAGCCATATTTATGCTTGCCTTTGTATTATTCTATTTAAAATATTTAAATAATCCATATACTAATTTTTAAAGAAACCTTGGAGATTGCTTAATTGTGGCCACTTAAAATTTTCTGTCAAGACATTGGGACATCAAAGGATTGTGAGAAGGTAAACCCAGGACCCACCACAAGTATCAAACTTTTTTCAAGTCAATCTTTGGTCTTAAAACTGTATATAATCTTTCATTTTACTCTATAATATGACTATTCCTATAAGTACAGAATTTTGATTTCAAAACATAAACATATATCCAGCATTATGCTTCACCTTGCTGTCTCATATGCCTTGCTAGCTCCCTCTTAATCCAAGAGTTAGATTTTCCATAATTGGAAGAAAACTCAGTTACCAGTCAGAGAGCCTTGCAAAGTTCAAGGTATTAGAATTCGATTCCAGTTCAAATGCGCTTATCTGTGAGTGACCAAGAGTCCACTGTTATCACCTGAGTTTAGGCTGTATTAATAATTAAAATTATTTTAATTGGGAAGTGAACAAAGATCCCTCAGAAAATTATCCATGCAATTTAGATAATATGAATTATAAAAACTGAGTTGAAGTGTGAATGAAACGCTTATCTGTGATATGTTGATCCCTTGCTGTGTGTGGGGCAGGAAACACCACATACTTGTATTTTACCCTCTCTTAACACTCCTTTAAAAAACCTCTCATCCTAAATGGAAAAAAAAAAAAGTTCTCAGCCAAAAGGAGTTTATTTTGTTTCTGTCTGAGTTTTGAGGGAGATGTCTAGTGGTGTTTATTGTTTCTAAAATTTTTGGCAGGACAAAGAAAAACATTTTTGCTTATAAAAACCATAGGGGAAATTTAAATTAATAAAAAGAGAATGAGAGCAAGTTTAGGCCATTCCTTTGAAGCTGGCTAGGCAATTCAAAGTCACAGGGTAGGGCATCAAAGAACCACTGCCTAGAAAGGCCTCTCTCCACCAAATCAAGCTTAAATATATTCAGAATAAATTGTATATCCAATACAACAAGCTTAAAATATTTTATTTCATATTGGCTGGGGTTAGAGTTATTGTCCTTTTCATTACTTCAACGTCATTTCTCTTTGTGTCTTTTTCCTCCCTCGTTGCCCTAGTTGATCTTTTCCAAGTCCCTTGTACATAAATATATCCTTCTCCAAGTATCCTCCCTCTCATCTCTACTGCCTCTGCCTTCTGATATTTTTTGCCACTGATTTAACTCAAAAAATGATATGAACACATTATCATATACACAATGCCTCACACCTTTGTGTTGGTAAATTTGACACAGAATTCCAACAAAAAAAAGCAAGCAGAAAAACAACATATTTTTTAGCTTTAAAAGATAACGTGTTTGAGAGGAGTTGCGGAAGATGGCGGAAGAGTAAGACGCGGAGATCACCTTCCTCCCCCCAGATACATCAGAAGTACATCTACACGTGGAACTGCTCCTATAGAACACCGACTGAACACTCGCAAAAGACCTCAGACCTCCCAAAAGGCAAGAAACTCCCCACGTACCTGGGTAGGGCAAAAGAAAAAAGAAAAAACCGAGACAAAAGAATAGTGATGGGACCTGCACCAGTGGGAGGGAGCTGTGAAGGAGGAAAGGTTTCCACACACTAGGAAGCCGCTTCACGGAAGGAGACTGCAGGTGGCAGAGGGGGGAAGCTTCGGAGCCACGGAGGAGAGCGCAGCCACAGGGGTGCGGAGGGCAAAGCGGGGAGATTCCCAACAGAGGGTCGGTGCCGACCAGCACTCACCAGCCCGAAAGGCTTGTCTGCTCACGCGCCGGGGCGGGCGGGGCTGGGAGCTGAGGCTCGGGCTTTGGTCGGAGCGCAGGGAGAGGACTGGTGGCGTGAACACAGCCTGAAGGGGGCTAATGCGCCACAGCTAAGCGGGAGGGAGTCCGGGAAAAGGTCTAGACCTGCCGAAGAGTCAAGAGGCTTTTTCTTCCCTCTTTGTTTCCTGGTGCGCAAGGAGAGGGGATTAAGAGCGCTGCTTAAAGGAGCTCCAGAGACAGGAGTGAGGCACGGCTAAAAGCGCGGACCCCAGAGACGGGCATGAGACACTAAGGCTGCTGCTGCCGCCACCAAGAAGCCTGTGAGCAAACACAGGTCACTATCCCCACCTCCCCTCCCGGAAGCCTGTGCAGCCCGCCACTGCCAGGGTCCCATGATCCAGGGACAACTTCCCCGGGAGAACGCACGGCACACTGCTGCAACGTCATGCTGGCTTCTGCCGCCGCAGGCTCGACCCACATCTGTACCCCTGCCTCCCCCCGGCCTGAGTGAGCCACAGCCCCAGAATCAGCGGCTCCTTTAACCCCGTCCTGCCTGAGCGAAGAACAGACGTCCTCAGGCGACCTACACGCAGAGGTGGGGCCAAATCCAAAGCTGAACCCCAGGAGCTGTGCGAACAAAGAAGAGAAAGGGAAATTTCTCCCAGCAGCCTCAGGAGCAGCGGATTAAATCTCCACAATCAACTTGATGTACCCTGCCTCTGTGGAATACCTGAATAGAAAAGGAGTCATCCCAAACTGAGGAGGTGGACTTTGGGAGCAAGATATATTATTTTTTCCCCTTTTCTTCTTTTTGGGGGGGTGTATGTGTATGCTTCTGTGTGACATTTTGTCTGTATAGCTTTGCTTTCACCATTCGTCCTAGGGCCTGTCCATCTGTTTTTTTTTTTGTTTTTTTTTTAATTTTTTTCTTAATATATTTCTTTTTTATTGTAATAACTTTATTTTATTTTACCTTACTTTATTTTATTTTATCCTCTTTCTTTCTTTCTTCCTTTCTCTTTCTCTCTCTCTCTCTCTTTCTCTCTTTCTCTCTTTCTTTCTTTCTTTCTTTCTTTCTTTCTACTTTTTCTCCCTTTTATTCTGAGCTGTGTGGATGAAAGGCTCTTGGTGTTGCAGTCAGGAATCAGTGCTGTGCCACTGAGGTGAGACAGCCAACTTCAGGACACTGGTCCACAAGAGTCCTCCCAGCTCCACGTAATATCAAATGGCAAAAATCTCCCAGAGATCTCCATCTCAACACCAATACCCAGCTTTACTCAAAGACCAGCAAGCTACAGTGCTGGACACCTATGCCAAACAACTAGCAACACAGGAACACAACCCCACGCATTAGCAGAGAGGCTGCCTAAAATCATAATAAGGCCACAGACACCCCAAAACACACCACCAGATGTGGACCTCCCCACCACAAAGACAAGATCCAGCCTCATCCACCAGAACACAGGCAACAGTCCCCTCTACCAGGAAGCCTACACAACCCACTGAACCAACCTTAGCCACTGGGGACAGATACCAAAACAATAGGAACTACAAACCTGCAGCCAGCAAAAAGGAGACCCCAAACACAGTAAAATAAGCAAAATGAGAAGACAGAAAAACACACAGCAGATGAAGGACCAAGGTAAAAACCCACCAGACCTAACAAATGAAGAGGAAATAGGCAGTCTACCTGAAAAAGAATTCAGAATAATGATAGTAAAGATGATCCAAAATCTTGAAAATAGAATAAACAAAATGCAAGAAACATTTAACAAGGAACTAGAAGAACTAAAGATGAATCAAGCAATGATGAACAACACAATAAATGAAATTAAAAATACTCTAGAAGGCATCAATAGCAGACTAACTGAGGAAGAAGATTGGATAAGTGACCTGGAAGATAAAATAGTGGAAATAACTACTGCAGAGCAGAATAAAGAAAAAAGAATGAAAAGAATTGAGGACAGTATCAGAGACATCTGGGACAACATTAAACACAACAATATTTGAATTATAGGGGTCCCAGAAGAAGAAGAGAAAAAGAAATGGACTGAGAAAATATTTGAAGAGATTAGAGTTGAAAACTCCCTAATATGGGAAAGGAAATACTTAACCAAGTCCAGGAAGCACAGAGAGGCCCATACAGGATAAATCCAAGGAGAAACACGCCAAGACACATACTAATCAAACTATCAAAAATTAAACACAGAGAAAACATATTAAAAGCAGCAAGGGAAAAACAACAAATAACACAGAAGGGAATCACCAAAGGTTAACAGCTGAATTTTCAGCACAAACCCTGCAAGCCAGAAGGGAGTGGCAGGACATATTAAAGTGATGAAGGAGAAAAACCTACAATCAAGATTACTCTACCCAGCAAGGATCTCATTCAGATTTGATGAAGAAATTACAACCTTTACAGACAAGCAAATCTGAGAGAGTTCAGCACCACCAAACCAGCTTTACAACAAATGCTAAAGGACCTTCTCTAGGCAAGAAACACAAGAGAAGGAAAAGACCTGCAATAACAAACCCAAAACAATTAAGAAAATGGGAATAGGAACATACATATTGGTAATTACCTTAAATTTAAATGGATTAAATGCTCCCACCAAAAGACACAGACTGGCTGAATGGATACAAAAACAAGACCTATATATATGCTGTCTACAAGACACACCCTTCAGACCTAGGGACACATACAGACTGAAAGAGAGGGGATGGAAAAAGATATTCTGTGCAAATGGAAATCAAAAGAAAGCTGGAGTAGCAATTCTCATATCAGACAAAATAGACTTTAAAGACTATTACAAGAGACAAAGAGGGACACTACATAATGATCAAGGGATTGATCCAAGAAGAAGATATAACAACTGTAAATATTTATTCACCCAACATAGCAGCACCTCAATACACAAGGAAAATACTAACAGTCATAAAAGGGGAAATCAACAGTAAGACAATCATAGTAGGGGACTTTAACACCCCACTTTCACCAATGGACAGATCATCCAAAATGAAAATAAATAAGGAAACACAAGCTTTAAATGATACATTAAACAAGATGGGCTTAATTGATATTTATAGGACATTCCATCCAAAAACAACAGAATACATATTTTTCTCAGTGCTCATGGAACATTCTCCAGGATAGGTCACAAATCAAGCCTTGGTAAATTTAAGATAATTGAAATCATATCAGGTATGTTTTCCGACCACAACACTATGAGACTAGATATCAATTACAAGAAAAGATCTGTAAAAAATACAAACACATGGAGGCTAAACAATACACTACTTAATAACGAAGTGATCACTGAAGAAATCAAAGAGGAAATCAAAAAATACCTAGAAACAAATGACAATGGAGACACGATGACCCAAAACCTATGGGATGCAGCAAAAAGCAGCTCTAAGAGGGAATTTTATAGCAATACAATCCTACCTTAAGAAACAGGAAACATCTCAAATAAATAACCTAACCTTGCATCTAAAGCAATTAGAGAAAGAAGAACAAAAACACCCCAAAGTTAGCAGAAGGAAAGAAATCATAAAGATCAGATCAGAAATAAATGAAAAAGAAATGAAGGAAACGATAGCAAAGATCAATAAAACTAAAAGCTGGTTCTTTGAGAAGGTAAACAAAATTGATAAACCATTAGCCAGACTCATCAAGAAAAACAGGGAGAAGACTCAAATCAATAGAATTAGAAATGAAAAAGGAGAAGTAACAACTGACACTGCAGAAATACAAAAGATCATGAGAGATTACTACAAGCAACTCTATGCCAATAAAATGGACAACCTGGAAGAAATGGACAAATTCTTAGGAATGCATAACCTGCCGAGACTGAACCACGAAGAAATAGAAAATATGAACAGACCAATCACAAGCACTGAAATTGAAACTCTGATTAAAAATCTTCCAACAAACAAAAGCCCAGGACCAGATGGCTTCACAGGCGAATTCTATCAAACATTTAGAGAAGAGCTAACACCTATCCTTCTCAAACTCTTCCTAAATATAGCACAGGGAGGAACACTCCCAAACTCATCCTACGAGGCCACCATCACCCTGATACCAAAACCAGACAAAGATGTCACAAAGAAAGAAGACTACAGGCCAATATCACTGATGAACATAGATGCAAAAATCCTCAACAAAATACTAACAAACAGAATCCAACAGCACATTAAAAGGATCATACACCATGATCAAGTGGGGTTTATTCCAGGAATGCAAGGATTCTTCAATATATGCAAATCAATCAATGTGATACACCATATTAACAAGTTGAAGGAGAAAAACCATATGATCATCTCAATAGATGCAGAGAAAGCTTTCGATAAAATTCAACACCCATTAATGATAAAAACCCTGCAGAAAGTAGGCATAGAGGGAACGTTCCTCAACATAATAAAGGCCATATATGACAAACCCACAGCCAACATCGTCCTTAATGGCAAAAAACTGAAAGCATTTTCACTAAGATCAGGAACAAGACAAGGTTGCCCAATCTCACCACTATTATTCAACATAAATTTGGAAGTCTTACCCACAGCAATCAGAGAAGAAAAAGAAATAAAAGGAATCCAGGGCTTTCCTGGTGGCACAGTGGTTGGGAGTCTGCCTGCCGATGCAGGGGACATGGGTTCGTGTCCTGGTCCGGGAAGAACCCACATGCCGCGGAGCGGCTGGGCCTGTGAGCCATGGCCACTGAGCCTGCACATCCGGAGCCTGTGCTCCGCCACGGGAGAGGCCACAACAGTAAGAGGCCTGCGTACTGCAAAAAAAAAAACAAAAAACAAAAAAAAAGGAATCCAAATTGGAAAAGAAGTAAAGCTGTCACTGTTTGCAGATGACATGATACTCTACATAGAGAATCCTAAAGATGCTACCAGAAAACTACTAGAGCTAATCAATGAATTTGGTAAAATAGCAGGATACAAAATTAATGCACAGAAATCTCTGGCATTCCTGTACACTAATGATGAAAAATCTGAAAGTGAAATTAAGAAAACACTCCCATTTACCACTGCAACAAAAAGAATAAAATATCTAGGAATAAACCTAACTAAGGAGACAGAAGACCTGAATGCAGAAAATTATAAGACACTGATGAAAGACATTAAAGATGATACAAATAGATGGAGAGATATACCATGTTCTTGGATTGGAAGAATCAACATTGTGAAAATGACTCTACTACCCAAAGCAATCTATAGATTCAATGCAATCCGTATCAAACTACCACTGGCATTTTTCACAGAAGTAGAACAAAAAATTTCACAATTTGCATGGAAACACAAAAGACCCCGAATAGCCACAGCAATCTTGAGAATGAAAAGTGGAGCTGGAGGAATCAGGCTCCCTGACTTCAGACTATAATACAAAGCTACAGTAATGAAGACAGTATGTTACTGGCACAAAAACAGAAAGATAGATCAATGGAACAGGCTAGAAAGCCCAGAGATAAACCCACGCACATATGGTCACCTTATCTTTGATAAAGGAGGCAAGAATATACAGTGGAGAAAAGACAGCCTCTTCAATAAGTGGTGCTGGGAAAACTGGACAGGTACATGTAAAAGTATGAAATTAGAACACTCCCTAACACCATAAACAAAAATAAACTCGAAATGGATTAAAGACCTAAATGTAAGGCCAGACACTATCAAACTCTTAGAGGAAAACATAGAACACTCTATGACATAAATCACAGCAAGATCCTTTTTGACCCACCTCCTAGAGAAATGGAAATAAAAACAAAAATAAACAAATGGAACCTAATGAAACTTAAAAGCTTTTGCACAGCAAAGGAAACCATAAACAAGACCAAAAGACAACCCTCAGAATGGGAGAAAATATTTGCAAATGAAGCAACTGACAAAGGATTAATCTCCAAGATTTACAAGCAGCTCTTGCAGCCCAATAACAAAAAAACAAACAACCCACTCCAAAAATGGGAAGAACTAAATAGACATTTCTCCAAAGAAGATATACAGATTGCCAACAAACACATGAAAGAAAGCTCAACATCATTAATCATTTGAGAAATGCAAATCAAAACTACGATGAGATATCATCTCACCCAGTCACAATGGTCATCATCAAAAAAATCTAGAAACAATAAATGCTGGAGAGGGTGTGGAGAAAAGGGAACACTCTGGCACTGTTGGTAGGAATGTAAATTGATACAGCCACTATGGAGAACAGTATGGTGGTTCCTTAAAAAACTAAAAATAGAACTACCATACGACCCAGCAATCCCACTACTGGGCATATACCCTGAGAAAACCATAATTCAAAAAGAGTCATGTACCAAAATGTTCATTGCAGCTCTATTTACAATAGCCAGGACATGGAAGCAACCTAAGTGTCTGTCATCGGATGAATGGATAAAGAAGATGTGGCACAGATATACAATGGAATATTACTCAGCCATAAAAAGAAAAGAAATTGAGATATTTGTAGTGAGGTGGATGGACCTAGAGTCTGTCATACAGAGTGAGGTAAGTCAGAAAGAGAAAAACACATACCGTGTGCCAACACATATATACGGAATCTAAGAAAAAAAAAAAGGTCATGAAGAACCTAGGAGTAAGACGGGAATAAAGACATAGACCTACTAGAGAATGGACTTGAGGATATGGGGAGGGGGAAGGGTAAGCTGTGACAAAGTGAGAGAGTGGCATGGACATATATACACTACCAAACGTAAAATAGATAGCTAGTGGGAAGCAGCCACATAGCACAGGGAGATCAGCTCGGTGGTTTGTGACCGCCTAGAGGGGTGGGATAGGGAGGGTGGGAGGGAGGGAGACGCAAGAGGGAAGAGATATGGGAACATGTGTATATGTATAACTGATTCACTTTCTATTAAGCAGAAACAAACACACCATTGTAAAGCAATATTACTCCAATAAAGATGTTAAAAAAATAAAGATAATGTGTTCAAGAAAACTTAATCTGTAAATCTGTGTTCTTTAAACCTAATCCACTGGCATTTTATATTAAATGTGTCAAATTGCACAATGAAAATTATAACAGATAAAGAACTTCTTTTGATCTTCTCTTCAGGTTCTAAGGCCCTTAATAGTGGGATTTGACATAAAAGAGGTCAGAGAAAAATTCCTAGAGATAGTGATATGTAAACTCAAAGTTGTAGGATGAATAGAAAATATCTAGTTAAGAGTGGAAAAAGGAGTGTTCAAAGCAAAAGGAGCAATATATGCGAATAGTGAGTATGAAGGACGGGAAGAAAGCCAGTTGGGCTGCATGAGAGGAAGTAGAGGAAGACTGGTACAAGTTGAAGCTAGAGCAGGAGGTAGAGGTTGCATGACACAGGGTGCTGAAGGCCATGGTAAGAATTCTACCCTTTATCCTGAAAGCAGTATGTATCATTAAAGGGTAGCAAGCAGAGGGGGGAACATGATCAGAAACGTATTTGGCCAGATCACTCTGCAATACAGTATGGAGAATGGATTAAAGAAAAGTTTAGAGAAGTTTGGGGGAATCAGCTTGTGGGCTATTGAGAATCCCAAGATTGTAATAAGTACAGAAGGAGTGTTGTGTTGGCCTTGCACATTAAAAAAAAAAAATCTGAGATATATTTAGGAAATGTGACTGACAGGACCTAGTGATGCTTTAGATATGGAAGGTGAGGAAGAATGCTGTGTCCAAGATGTCAGCTGTTATTTGCTTGTAAAAAATAAAAGGACTGCAGTGCCATTCATGGAGATCAGGAAAGCTGAGAAAGGAATAGAACTGAGGGAGAATATTATGAGTTTATTATTTTTTATATCCTATATCTGAGGTGATTTTGAGATTGCCAGAAAGGGATATCAGAGAAGGGGCCTGGGTAAGTGCATCTGTTCTCTCTGTATACCTAATAATAATTGAAGTCATAAAGGTGAATGAAAACATAAGAGGTGAAAACAGGAGAGATTCTACCATTAAGTTTAAGGAACTTCAATATTTAATGGCCTATAGTGATGAGCCCAACAAGAAATACAGTGAGGTAGGAAGAAAATCAAATGGTACTGTTGCAAGAAATTCAAAAGATGAGAATTTCACAATGCAAGAAAGTAGAAGATAGAGCTGAATGTTATTGAGAAGCAGAATAAGAAGGGTATTAAAAATATTCTTTGGATTTAGAGACAGGAATGTGATTACTGATCTTCTCAGTAACTGTTTTGGTAGAGATGAGGTGCCTGATGCCAGATCAGTTTGAGGAATAAGATAATAAATGAATGCGGCAATCATACACACCTCGTTTGAGAACACTGTATTAGGATTTTCTTGCTCTATATTTTGGTGAAATGACACCAAAACTCATACCCATGTTAGAAACATGAGTGTTAATCAAGATTCATACTTCTAATTTACTATTCTACTCTCAGTTTGAGTTGAAATTTGCAAAGTTTTGTCCTTAAAGACTTTTATGGCAAGCAGCATCTTAGACTAGAAGGAATGTTAGCCATGGATTTGAATCCCAAATCTATCAATGACTAGCTGTAAACCCTGAGTAAGCTACTTAAGCTCTCTAAGCCCTTATTACATCATGATAAAACATAACTAATAAAATTTCTCTCATAGAATTTCTTACAAATTAGAGAGATGACTGTAAAGTGCTTATTAAAATGATAGTCATTTTAAATACTAAAATTAGACATTTTTTACCCTTGTCTCCTTTTCCTTCCCCCAGCAATACTTATGTTCGGGTTTTCATCAACTTTTGCCTGGGTTACTTCACTTTTGTCCTAACTAGGCTCTCTTCCATTCTCTTCCAGACTGTTGCCAGGATGAACTTTCTAAAAGGCAAGCATGATCATATTGCTGCCTTCCTCAAAGCCCTTCAATAGTTGCCCCTAGCTTCCAGAATAAAGTTCAAATTTATCAGATTATCATCCAGGGTCCATCATGTCGTGATGCTTGCCCTAAAATCCTAGCTCTGTTTCCTGCCATTTGCCCATGTGAACACTTCCAATCAACCCCACAGAACTTCTTGCCATTCTCAAACAAATAGACTGTATTCCTCACATTGTCACACAGATAGTTCCCACTGTTCAGAGAGCTCCTCTTCCTATTCCTTCTTCAAAACTAAACTGAATCTCCACTGTAAAGATTTTCTTGAATCTGATTGGTATGGATTTTCTCTATGCTCCAATAGCATCCTGTGCATTTTCCTCTCTTGTGTATGGGTTAAAGCACAGACATTGGGTAGATTGCCTGGGTTCAAATATTGGCTCTGATATTAGTTATGTGCCTGTAAGCTAATTATTTTACTCTCTCTGTGACCCACTTTTCTCACCTGTAAAATTAGGGACATATTAAAAGGGTCACCATTTTGGATTGTAATAAGGAATAAATACATGTAAAGCATTTAACACTCAACTGTTAGACGTTAATATGGAGGTAGCATGACACCTGTTAGCTGTTAACACAGAGGTCTTGATAGCCTACTATACTATGAGCTCCTTGGATCAAAGGCCTTCTATTGTTTGCTTTTATAATACCAATATGTCACAGTTGCTCTAATGTCTATTGCTGCTCAAGTAATACTGAATAATGAAGTAAGTAGATGTAATAAAGAATAAATTTCAGTACATTTCATCTGAGATCTGAAAGCACCTATATGAAACAAGGACTAATATGGACACTGAGAAAAATCTCTTCCTTTGTATTAATAAATTAAGGAAAAGTGCCTTTCTAACATGGCTGTATGCTTACATCCCATTATTTACTGTTTGCAGAAGAAATGAACTATTGTAAATACCAGAAATAAACATTCCTTGAAGAGAGATAAATTACGCTTTATGGGAATTTGAATATGTCTTAATTGTAAATTTACTGTTATTAACAGAATAAATAATCATTTCTTAAAGCACCATTATTCATATAAATTAGATATATTTTCAATAAAAAATCTAGTTTCCATTTTTAAAAGATATTTTATATAATTAGTTAATATGTATTATATATAGTATTATATTAAATTTTCTAGTGTGGTCACATGAAATATTCAGGTGTTAATTAAGCATATTATGAATAGCCCAAAATGTGGTATACATTGTGGTCACTATTACCTATATAAGAATAAATGGAATAAAAAATGGTTTGGTTTCCTAATTAATTTTATATAATCTGAACTGAGCTCAGCAGTTCAGAGCATATCCTCTAATTTCTAGTGAATCAATTTCAACCATCTGTCATTCTTCACAGTAAGGTCAATTCTCAGGAATCAGAATTATTTGTTTTACAAATTACAAGAATAATTTATGAGTGACCATCTTAGAAGATTTTGCTCTCACCAAACAAGACAAATTGATAAGTGGCCATGAGCTAACTTACCTGTGTGAAGCATAGTAAATACCTCTCAGTTCCTTTTTTTTCTGGTACGCGGGCCTCTCACTGTTGTGGCCTCTCCCGTTGCGGAGCAAAGGCTCCGGACGCGCAGGCTCAGCGGCCATGGCTCACGGGCCCAGCCGCTCCGCGGCATGTGGGATCTTCCCGGACCGGGGCACGAACCCGTGTCTCCTGCATTGGCAGGCGGACTCTCAACCACTGAGCCACCAGGAAAGCCCCCTCAGTTCCTATTTTATAACTGTCTTTTGTCATACTAGAAAATTTTGCAAAGGAAAAATGCAGTTCCAAAGCTTTTAATTTAAGAAAACAGAATCATGATACACAAAGCCAAAAGAGCAATACAAACTTTTTTTTTAATGGTCACTTAGCAGTATAAAATCTAAGGCCATACATAACCTTTCTTTTCTTTTCTTTTTTTTTTTTTTTTTGTGGTACGCGGGCCTCTCTCTGTTGTGGCCTCGCCCGTTGTGGAGCACAGGCTCCGGACGCGCAGGCTCAGTGGCCATGGCTCACGGGCTTAGCCGCTCCACGGCACGTGGGATCTTCCCAGACCGGGGCACAAACCTGTGTACCCTGCATCGGCAGGCGGACTCTCAACCACTGTGCCACCAGGGAAGCCCCATACATAACCTTTTGAAGATTCTTTTTCTCCAAATAACTTTTCTATTCTAAACCTACCTATGACCTGGTTGACATGGACCCTTGCTTCAAAATCATAATCCATTGAGAAGAGTTTTGACCTCTTACCTTGCTCATGGCCAAGTCCTGGTGTTGTCCTTATTCTTCCCTTGAGTTCTTGAAACTTCTAGTCAATTTGATATTTTATCACTTGTTTCACGTTCTATTGGTTGCTCTATACTCAACTTTCATATCTGACATTAAGCATTACTCCCCCAATGACCAAAATTCCCAAATCTGATTTACCTTGCTCCTTGGAACTGTGCCTTCTGTGGTCACTTATCCAGCAAGAAGCCTAGCAGAACTCCATCCCTGGGAATAAAGATAAGATAATTTTTAAAGACAGGGAATAGAGAGTTTTGAGTATGCATACATTTCTAGACATAAAGTATACTAAATTACTTTTCTTCAAGTTTGAAACATACTGATTTAAGCATTAATACTGAAAGGCAAGTTTAGATTTTAATATTCACCTTAAGTAGCAAAATGCATGTTTTAAAAAATAACTTGGCAGGAGTTTGAAAAATTGAGAATTATTCTAATAGATATGATCTAAAACTACATAAATATGAAAAAAGGTATTCCACATATTTATCCATTAAATGCAGAACTTAAGCAAAGGAAATATTAAAACTGAAGAATTAGACCAAAAAAGTTTTTAAAAAAGCATTCAAATCAACGTTTCGGCTATGCTGAGCTGAGCAAGATAGACCTAGCCTTTTATGGGTACTTGTTTTCAAATTATATTCCATAATTATCACCAAATGTTTTATATTCCTGAATAGGAAAAAATAAATAATCACACAAGTCACTTTAAAATATGTGTTCTTTACTAACCAGAAACAGAAGCTGTTTAAAGTAGAAGTATGGATATCAACAATATAAATAATTCTGCTCTAAAATATAAAATTACCCATATTTTATCATAATAGGTATAATGTGAGAAAATTTACCCTGACTTCATTTTTCACAATATCAATCTCTAAAACGATTTTATTAGTAATAAAAACATTAACTACACACTTCTATCTTGTATTTTTCTCCCAAGAAAATGCTACAGTATCTTATTTTAATATTTTGAAATTTTGAATTTGGAAAATATGGTCTAAATATACCAGGGACACATATAACTGTCTATAGTCAAAAAATGATAAGGACTCATAGGAAACATGGTTTATGGAGTGTGATATTTCAGCCATTCTTTCAATTAATACTAATGGATTTTGTTTGAGCTATAATCATAATTATTAATATTAAGCATGATCATTGTTTCTTACTCAAAATCACCTTATGATTTTGACAGAATCATCAAAACCTTTTGGTTGTTTTCCTGAATTAGGTAGATTTTGACATCACTAGTATCAAGACCATAGCAACCAAAATGGATCGATTACCTGCTCATTTTTACAGGCAGAACCAGATTCCATTTCAGAAACAATGTGTTCTTTAAATTTGGGTACTGGAATATATTTAAGAGACCTTGGGTATATTTTCATTTATTGCACTTTCTGTGTCAACTTCTTTCATAGTAGATACCAAATACAGTCAAAAGTTCACAAAATCAGATATGTAAAATACAACTTTGTTTTTATCTTCAGTTACTGTTATTGAGATCCCAATTCCATGGATATCAAAAATGTGTAACTCTACCAATTCATGGTAATTAAATTATTTCTGTTTTAAAAATGAGTCTCTCAGAATTCCACCACCCACCCACACCACCACCATCACCAAGCACACACAAACATACAGAGGTGTGGTTCGCCTTAATTTCTCACTGAGTCATCGAAATCCTAGGGTGGAACTATATATCATCCCAGCATTAGAAGCGAGGCATCTGGTCCTCATGCCAGTTTCTGGCTTCTCTGGTCTACGTGGAAATGTAGTTTACATTCATCTGGCCCTCACTACTGTATTACCTTCACTGATCCAGTTCATGTCTCCATAACACTGTTTTAATTGTCAGAACCATATAATGCACATCCTCTTTGTCCCGAACACAAGTCTTATTCTGGTACCTTGATCCTCCCAACAATTCTGAACCTTTGGTGGGGATTGGTTGCTCAGGAACATTGGTTATCGTCCCACACTACTCTGGGAGTTCATGACTTTATATAGTTGAACTCATACTGATGTGACTAAGAATCTCCTTCAATCACTGCTACACTAATGCTGGGTGCCATTTGGATAGTGGGTTTTCCCATAAAATTTGCTGATTTCTTTATTATACTGTGGGAAGCCAAGTAATTAGTCTTTTCTGGGGGTTTACTTCATCTCCTCCACTCTTTGGGGCTTGGTCCAAAACTCAGGGGATGGGCATTTCCCAGAGAAACATTGTTTCTAAGGTCTAGTCACATTCCTTTGTGATCTCTCTTGCCATAAGCGAATCAGTCTAAACCTCACTTTCCTACCCTAACATATCAATTCTTGGCTCAAATTCCATCAGGCACTGGCTCCTCATACTTAAATGGAAGCTTCTGGCAGTGAAAGAAAAATACACATTTCTACCTCAAGCACAAATTTCTTGCAATTAAAATCCAGTCTTTTCAAAACAGTGTCTCCACCATAGGTTTTCAGACATTGAGAGATGAAGAATTTGACTCCTTGTTTTTTTTTCCCTTTTGTTTTATTCTTATCGTCTCTGCCCTGAAGATACAGTTTATACAAACACCTCCTGCTGCCTCAGAGGCTGAGCCCATGAGAAAGGAATGGAAAAACTTGGTTTCAATATCAAAACTCTGCCCAGTGCACTTGCCACTGTCCAAGTAATTTAGACTAGACTCTAGAGCATGGGTATTTAACGGCCCACTCACATGTGCTTTTTGCCTCTGTAGTTGTTCACGGGGTTCCCTCACGTTCTTCCCTCCAGGTTTGTATATTCAAATCCAAGCTCGTCTAAGCTCAAGTCAAATGCTGCCTCTTCCATGAAGCATCTCTAATCAACAGAAATAGTCAAGATGGTCTCTTCTTCACTATAAATTATTATGGTGTCATATCTGTACCACTGTTATGAAGTAGAAAACTTCAGACTTATATTGGAATACTCTTGTTATATGGTTTTTTCTTATATATTTCTTTAGTAATATTTTAAGTTCCCTAAATGTAGTAATTGTGTCTGAGTCCTGTATTTATCACTAGCCATGACTGTATCTGAATGAGATATTATATCAGTTTACTTCATAAATTGATCAAACCATTTAGCTTTCTCCAGGGCCTATTAAAATAGACAGTATGTATTCTAATATTAAAATACATAATTATATGTTAGTTTCCTAGGGCTGCTGTAACATAGTACCACAAACTACATGGCTTAAAAGAACAGAAATTTGTTCTCTCAATAGTTCTGGAGACAAAGAAGGCCAAAATCAAGGTGTCAACAGGCCATGCTTCCTCTGACACCTGTAAGGGTGAAATCCTTTCTTGCCTCCCAGTTTCTGGTGGTGGCCGTTAATCCATAGTGTTTCTGGGCTTGCAACTACATTACTTCAATCTCTGCCTCTGTTGTCACATGGCTTTCTCCTTGTCTGTTTCTGCCTTCACATGGCTATCCTCCTTTTTGTGTGTGTCTTTGTCCAAATTTCCCTCTCAAGGACACCAGTCGTCTAAATTAGGGCCCACCCTAATGACCTTATCTTAATTTGATTATATCTGCAAAGACCCTATTTTAAGTAAGTCCACATTCCATAGAAACCATGGATTTGGACTTCAACATGTCTTTCTGGGGAGATACAATTCAACCCATAACAACAGTTGGTGATGTTTGACACACAGCAAATATTTAAAATATATTTGAAGAATAAAAAACAGTTGGTTTAAAAACAAGGCGTTTTCATAATTTAACATACCTACTTTATATATGCCAGCTTATAAGCAACATGTAGCAGCATGATCCTTGCATTAATCAAATGGTCCATTTGAATTTAAACAAGTCTCCCTCTATATTACTGCCTGGTAGTTCACATTCCCCCTGAAAACGTCCTTCATTTTTATTTTAAAGCTTTTGATCTGAAACTGACTGCTACTGTGAATTTCCTGTTAAAGGTCCAAATCAAATCCATTTAATCAGTAATGGAATTGGGCCCATTAATCTATTTCATTACACATCACAGAGAAAAATCAAACTGAAAAGAAATAAAAAATGATGCTGTACAATATACCCACCTGCCTCTCTAACCCAAGCCCTTGGTTCAGCTGTTCAATTTAATTGCAAATGACTGAAGATAATGGATATTTATCAGCCTTATATTGTGTCTAGATAGTTGTTGAAGCATCTCTGAGATACACCACTGTACTGACATAAAAATATTAAAAACCTAGCTGTGAAAACTGAATAGCACTGCACCACATAAATGGTATTTGTGGTTATTGATAAGATATAGAAATTCAAGGGTGAGTAATATTGTGGATGAAATGATATCTGAGTGGTGATCTCAATTAAAATTGCTTAAGACAAAAGAGTGAATGATTAAATATTATCACATTCCTACTGCAAAGTACTAAACTCCCACAATATAAAGTTATTTCCAGTTGTGTCACTTATATTTGGCATTATTTTAAAATGCCATTCAAAATAATTTAGGTGCTGGGAAAACTGGACAGCTACATGGAAAAGAATGAAATTAGAACACTCCCTAACACCATACACAAAAATAAACTCAAAATGGATTAAAGACCTCAATGTAAGGCCAGACAATATAAAGCTCTTGGAGGAAAACATAGGCAGAACACTCTGACATAAATCGCAGTAAGATCTTTTTTGACCCACTGCCTAGAGTAATGAAAATAAAAACAAAAATAAACAAATGGGACCTAATGAAACGTAAAAGCTTTTGCACAGCAAAGGAAACCATAAACAAGACGAAAAGACAACCCTCAAAATGGGAGAAAATATTTGCAAATGAAGGAACTGACAAGGGATTAATCTCAAACAGCTCATGAAGCTTAATAACAAAAAAAACAAACAACCCAATCCAAAAATGGGCAGAAGACCTAAACAGACATTTCTCCTAAGAGGACATACAGATGGCCAAAAAGCACATGAAAAGATGCTCAACATCACTAATCATTAGAGAAATGCAAATCAAAACTACAATGAAGTATCACCTCACACCGGTCAGAATGGCCATCATCAAAACATCTACAAACAGTGAATGCTGGAGAGGGTGCGGAGAAAAGGGAATGCTCTTGTACTGTTGGTGGGAGTGTAAATTGATATGGCCACTATGGAGAACAGTGTGGAGGTTCCTTAAAAAACTAAAAATAGAACTACCATTGACTCAACAATGCTACTCCTGAGCATATTCCCGAAGAAAACCATAATTCAAAAATTACATGCAGGAATATTCATTGAAGCTCTATTTACGATAGCCAGGACATGGAAGCAACCTAAATGTCCATCTACAGAGGAATGAATAAAGAAGATGTGGCACATATATACAATGGAATATTATTCAGCCATTAAAAGGAATGAAATTGGGTCATTTATAGAGAGGTGGATGGACATAGAGACTGTCATACAGAGTGAAGTAAATCAGAAAGAGAAAAACAAATACCATACATTAACGCATATATGTGGAATCTGGAAAAATGGTATAGATGAACTTATTTGCAATGCAGAAATAGGGACACAGATGTAGAGAACAAACATATGGATACCAAGGGGGGAAATGGGGGGTGGGATGGATTGGGAGATTGGGACTGACATATATACACTACTGTGTATAAAATAGATAACTAATGAGAACAGACTGTATAGCACAGGGAACTCTAAATGCTCTGTGGTGACCCAAATGAGAAGGAAATTGAAGGAAGAGGGGATGTATGTATACATGTGGCTGATTCACTTTCTGTACAGCAGAAACTAACACAACATTGTAAAGCAACTATACTCTAATAAAAAAATTCTTTATAGCCATGGTAAGAGACCCATGTGACATTTACAACATAGCAACGCATGAGAAAGTAGCACAGAGATAATGTTTGAATAAGTAATTTTGAAAGCATTTCCACCTGCAAGTGTAATATAAGTCTTAAAAAACCGCAAATAAATTGTCTTGAATATTCATATTAATTCTATACCTCAGTGAGAAAATATACTGCTAAAGAGTAAAAAAGGAAGAATTAGTCATAAATACATTTCACAACTATGAACTTTTTCATATGACAATACAAAATAAATGACTACATGTTTCTAAATATCTCATTTCATTTCACAAAGTATATATTGTTACTCACCATTATAAAATTTGAAACTCTGATGACAAAAACAACTGAAATCTCTCTTTTTTTAACATCTTTATTGGAGTATAATTGCTTTACAATGTTATGTTAGTTTCTGCTGTATAACAAAGTGAATCAGCTATACATATATCCCCATATCCCCTCCCTCCTGCATCTTCCTACCATCCTCCCTACCCCACTCCTCTAGGTGATCACAAAGCACCGAGCTCAGCTCCCTGTGCTATGCAGCTGCTTCCCATTAGCTATCTGTTTTACATTTGGTAGTGTATATATGTCCATGCTACTCTCTTACTTCGTCCCAGCTTACCCTTCCCCCCACTGTGTCCTCAAGTCCATTCTCTACATCTCCATCTTTATTCCTGTCCTGCCCCTAGGTTTGTCAGAAACATTTTTCTTTTTTAGATTCCAAATATATCTGTTACCATACAGTATTTGTTTTTCTCTTTCTGACTTACTTCATTCTGTATGACAGATTCTAGGCCCATCCACCCCACTACAAATAACTCAATTTCGTTTCTTTTTATGGCTGAAGAATATTTCATTTTATATATGTGCTACATCTTCTTTATCCATTCATCTGTCGGACACCTAGGTTGCTTCCATGTCCTGGCTATTGTAAATGGTGCTGCAACGAACAGTGCGGTATATGACTCTTTGTTTCTTTTTTTTGCGGTACGCGGGCCTCTCACTGCTGTGGTCTCTCCCATTGCGGAGCACAGGCTCCGGATGCGCAGGCTCAGCGGCCATGGCTCACGGGCCCAGCCACTCCACAGCATGTGGGATCCTCCCGGACCAGGGCATGAACCCGTGTCCCTGCATTGGCAGGCGGACTCTCAACCACTGCGCCACCAGGGAAGGTCTATGACTCTTTTTGAATTACTGTTTTCTCAGGGTATATGCCCAGTAGTGGGATTGCTGGGTCATGTGGTAGTTCTATTTTAAGTTTTTTAAGAAACCACCATACTGTTCTCCATAGTGGCTGTAGCAATTTACATTTCCACCAACAGTGCAAGAGGGTTCCCTTTTCTCCACACCCCCTCCAGCATTTATTGTTTGTAGATTTTTTTGATGACGGCCATTCTGACGGGTGTGCGGTGATACCTCATTGCAGTTTTGATTTGCATTTCTCTAATGATTAGTGGTGTTAAGCATCCTTTCATGTGTTTGTTGGCAATTTGTATATCTTCTTTGGAGAAATGTCTGTTTAGATGTTCTGCCACTTTTGGATTGGGTTGTTTGTTTTTTTTGATATTGAGCTTCATGAGCTGTGTGTGTATTTTGGAGATTAATCCTTTGTCAGTTGCTTCACTAGCAAATATTTTCTCCCATTTTGAGGGTTGTCTTTTCTTCTTGTTTCTGGTTCCCTTTGCTGTGCAAAAGCTTCTAAGTTTCATTAGATCCCATTTGTTTATTTTTGTTTTTACTTCCATTTCTCTAGGAGGTGGGTCAAAAAGGATCTTGCTGGGATGTATGTCGAAGAGTGTTCTGCCTATGTTTTCCTCTAAGAGTTTTATAGTGTCTGTCCTTACATTTAGGTCTTTAATCCATTTGGAGTTTATTTTTCTGTATGGTGTTAGGGAGTGTTCTAATTTCTTTCTTTTACATGTAGCTATCCAGTTTTCCCAGTATCATTTTTTGAAGAGGCTGTCTTTTCTCCATTGTATATTCTTGCCTCCTTTATCAAAGATAAGGTGACCATATGTGCATGGGTTTATCTCTGGGCTTTCTATTCCATTCCATTGATCTATATTTCTGTTTTTGTGCCAGTACCATACTGTCTTGATTACTGTCGCTTTGTAGTATAGTCTGAAGTTAGGGAGCCTGATTCCTCCAGCTTTGTTTTTTGTTCTCAAGATTGCTTTGGCTCTTCGGGGTCTTTTGTGTTTCCATACAAATTGTGAAATTTTTTGTTCTTGTTCTGTGAAAAATGCCATTGGTAGTTTGATAGGGATTGCATTGAATCTGTAGATTGCTTTGGTAGTATAGTCATTTTTGCAATGTTGATTCTTCCAATCCAAGAACATGGTATATTTCTCCAACTGTTTGTATCATCTTTAATGTCTTTCATCGGTGTCTTATAGTTTTCTGCATACAGGTTTTTGTTTCCTTAAGTAGGTTTATTCCTTGGTATTTTATTCTTTTTGTTGCAATGGTAAATGGGAGTGTTTCCTTAATTTCTCTTTCAGATTTTTCATCATTAGTGTATAGGAATGCAAGCGATTTCTGTGCATTAATTTTGTATCCTGCTACTTTACCAAATTCATTGATTAGCTCTAGTTGTTTTCTACTAGCATCTTTAGGATTCTCTATGTATAGCATCATGTCATCTGCAAGCAGTGATAGTTTTACTTCTTTTCTGATTTGGATTCCTTTTATTTATTTATTTTTCTCTGATTGCTGTGGCTAAAACTTCCAGAACTGTGTTGAATAATACAGTGAGAGTGGGCATCCTTGTCTTTTTCTTGATCTTAGAGGAAATGTTTTCAGTTTTTCACCATTGAGAACAATGTTGGCCTGGGTTTGTCATATATGGCCTTTATCGTGTTGAGGGAAGTTCCCTCTATTACTACTTTCTGGAGAGTTTTTATCATAAACGGGTGTTGAAATTTGTCGAAAGATTTTTCTGCATCTATCGGGATGATCATATGGTGTATACCCTTCAATTTGTTAATATGGTGCAGCACATTGATTGATTATATGTAAAAAAAAAAAAACTAAGCAGGCTGTTTTAAAGCTCAGATGGAAAATATAATAAATATGGATAACCAGGAAAATTCTTTAAAAGAAAGCCAATGAGGGCCATCAGCCCACTAATATAAAATATAATATAAAGCTTTCATAATTAAAACAAGACAGTACATTAATAGACTATTGGAGTAGAAGAAAACATACAGAAATACACACACACTAACATGAACATATTTTAATATATGAAGATATTTGGATCTCAAGTTAGTAAAGAAAAAATAGCTCATTCTATAAAAGGTTTTGGGAAAATTGGGTAACCATCAATACAAAAATATATTTGGAACTGTATTTCATATCATACATTAGAAAAAAATTCAAAATGAATCAAATACTGAAATGTCAAATTTTAACAATGGCATGTGGTACAGCTGTGAAATGAATGCCCCTAATTTGGTCTTGCAAAACCAGAATGACCTAATTACAGAATTCCATTTTCTAATTCTTGAACCACTGGACATATGTGAACATTTTTCAGCTATTCATTTCCATTTGAAACCCTCTAATCTTTGGCTTCAGTGACTTCAGTGTTCAGTGCAGACTCAGGCCAGGCAGACAGTTACTTGTTCAAGATGCCAGTACATAAAGAACATTAAAATGTCACTGAATAAGTGATGAGAAGAAAAATTAACTCCCAAGATATTTTCTAGGTATATTATTGATTAAACTGCTTGAGTCTGAGGGAAATTCTTCCTTGACTCACCTTTCATAAACAATGTTTTACAGAGGTAGGTTTTTAAACTCCAAGGTTTGTTTTGCTGAGGATTGGGCAAACTGAGGCATGTCTTTTCCATCATCCTCCCATTCAAGTATTTAGCCTCTTCTCTGAATAAATGAGAAACAGCCACTTACAGAGTGACATTGGAATAGACATCCAGCTATTGTCTTGTATTGTAGACACTAAATCTTCAGATCTCCCTGGTCTTTTAAAGTCTTCTTCCCTGGGGCCTTTAATGTTTTTAAATATTACTGTTTTCCCCAGTTGGGTCCTCCCCTTCAGAGATCTCATCTGCTCTCATAATTCAAAAATAAAAAAATATAAATTGACGACTCCAAAACCTGTAATTATATCTTTAGTCTAGAAAACTTTTAGCTCCAAACTGTTATTACCAATTTCCTATAAATTGTTGTCTCAAGTCAGAGACAACCACATGAAGGCAGTTTAACATAGTAGTTAAGAGCTTTGGAGACAGACTGCCTGGGTTAAATCCCAAGTCAGCCAATTACTAAATATGTGATCCTGCACAAGTTGCTCAGTTTCACTGTGGTTCAGTTTCTCCAGATAGTTAAATCATTTAATATTTACAAACCATGTATAACAGGTTATAACACAGAGTAAGAGCTATATAATATAAATAAGAATAAGGGAAATTTACAATGGGACCTCCAAGGAACTTATCCGTGTGCTTCATTAGAAAGCCAACAGTTAGATATCTGTCACCCAGGACTCTGATGACCCATCAGCCTTAAGGAAGGTGACAGTAAAAGAAAGAGTACTGCTCATGCAAGCCCAATAAAGAGACTTGTCTCTGTATTATCTGTTCCTAGAGCAGCTAGAGACATAAAAGCATAAGATAGAAGGTGGGGAGGTATCCTAAGAGACATACTATCACCTTCCATTTGACTCCTGGTGATAGTAAGAAAATGAGAGAGCAGACCACACTTCCTCCCCACTCCAAGTCCTTTGGCCCCAAACCAGGGCTGAATTATGATGGGGAGAGGATATGAGATTAGAGTTGTAAACTAGACTTTTTAATAACTTAAAGTAGAGAGAAGTTCTAGAATCTGCCCAAGACATCATTAAGAAATCTGCTACCCAGCAGAGAAGGAAGATTTGACATCACACAGTTGGGAGCATTGATCAGAGAAAATATAAATACTTTTCAAGTGTGTACCCTATAAAGCTCAGACTCTCCAATAAACCTGTTATACTATACACAGCTATAAAGAGCTTTGACATATGAGAGGCAGGCTGTGGCACTCAAATGGCTCTGGGTGGAAAAACTTCTGCAAAATTTAAAATATTTTCATCGAGTCAAAAAAAATCAATAACATTTGACAGAAACCAGGAGTCACTTAAAATGGCTTATACTATAGCTGATTTTATTGCTGTAACAGAAAAGTCTACTACTAAAAATGACTCTTTTGCCCAATACAGTTTCATTAAACTCAGGAATTTCTAAAGATGATATGTTGATATGTCTTAACACACACACAGTCATACACAAACGTAGTCAAAATTTAGAAACTAAGTCATATTTTTAGCAAAATAAAAATTATGTTCTTAAATATTCCCCTCTTCATTCATTGTTTCATATGAATTATGTTATATAAGGAGGATACAAATAAAAGTGATTAAAATAAAAGGCTCGCAATAGAAAAGGGTGGACAACCACCTCCACAGTGCTGTTTGAAGAATGTCAAAACATCTACAGATGCAGAATTATATTTTTCCTATTCCATTTATTGAATAATAAATTGATTTTCTCATCTTTCAACATTGCTATTAACACCACTCTGGGATTAGGATAATAAAGCTGGGGTGGGGGAGGCATTATTTCAAAAAGACAAATTAAATCAGGTTGTTAACATATAAAACACTTAGTAGTGTAACAAACATTAAATATATCTAGCAAGCATTAAATATATGTAAATGTTTGGCTACTATGGTTAATGGTGGGGATTTGGGGAGCTTACATATTTCCATCAAAGTCCATTAATTTATTAATTTTGATGGTTGAGACTTTTGCTTTGCTGAAGAATTGTGACAGAGAATTGAAAACTCTCAATTTTAGATTAATGAAAGAGTAAAGAACATAGAGCAGACACATGAGACAACATGAGGATATTAAGAAATAGATCACAAATGATCCTTTGCAAAAAGCTAGTCTTTGGGGGAATCACACCCAAAGGAAAGGAAGACCCAACTAGTTCCTTCACCACTTAAGAGATTTTTACCAAAAGAGTTTTGTTTTCAACTTAACTTTCATAATAACACCAATAGAAGACACAGAAACAACGTGAAAAATGAATGATACAGGGAGAATGCCATGTGATGGCAGAGGCAGAGATTGGAGTGATGCAACTGCAAACCAAGAAATGCCAAGGATTGCAGGCAACCTAGAAGCTATGACAAGGCGAAGAAGGAGGCTGCCTTTCCCCCATGTTAATTTGGGGTTTCTACCCTCTAGAACTATAATAGAATAGATTTCTGTTGTATTAGCCACAAAGTTCATGGCACTTTATTAAGATGACCCTAGAAAATGAATACATATTTTGGTTATAAGAATCTGCCTGTTATATAAAGACCTCTAAACACAATGGAGATGGAAGATCTTTGCTTTGTGTTAGTTTCTTTAGGTCTTTCTCATGCCCCCAATACAGTTGATCCTTGAACAACACAGGCTTGAACTGTGCAGGTCCACTTATATGTGGATTTTTTTCACTAGATACTTACTATAGTACTACATGACCCAGGGTTGGTTGAATTAGCAAATGCCGAAGCACGGATACAGAGGGCCTACTGTAAAGTTATATGTGGATTTTCGACCACACATGAGGTGGAGGTGTCAGCACTCCTAACACTCTCATTGTTCAAGGATCAAGTGTAATCCTCTCTAAATCTGAATCCATAAATACAATAGAAAAATTTACTATAAACACCAATTTTTCCAAATCAGCTTCAGCTGGTTCCTTCAGGCATTTCAGGCATTCTGTATACTTTTAGAATCTCTAAGAATGTCAGCACCCTAGTTGTTCCAAATCCTCTCCCCCTTTTTCCTCCTCCTTCCTGTCCTTCTCCCTATTCTGTTACCTTTGTCTCTATCTCTACCTCTTTTATTACTGCCACTCCTTTCTTATTTTGTCAAATTTTAAGTATGAAATATTGCCCAGAAAACACTTCAGGACAGTTTCTCTGACAACTGCCCACTTATCCAGCTAGTATATACAGCTAGGAGGGCCCAGGTCTCACCCCTTAACCTGTTCTATAGAAAACTGTCACCCCAGTTTCCCAAGGTCTCTCTGGAAGAAAGTCAAACAACAAAAGGCGATGGTCATCAACCAGACATTCTATTGATATGTGGTTCACAAATTGTGCCCCAGACTAGCAGAAAAAGTAATACTTGGGGGTAAATGAGGAGTGCAAAATTTCTAACCACATTCCAGACCTGCTAAATTAGAAACTCTGGGGTTGAGGTCCTGCCATTTTTGTTTTAATAAGCCTCCAGGTGATTCTGATGCATTTTAAAGCTTAAGAATTACTGCTGTAGATGATGTTCAGCAAATTAACTCTCCATGTATAAAAGCCAGTTAGTAGCTGAGTCACAGGAGTGATCTAGAAATAAATCAACATGGAAATCAACATGGTTAATTAAGAGAGAAACAGTGAAAAAGCTACACCTATGTACTGTAGTTCCTTTCCTGATGTTTATTCAAATGGCTCACAGAGGTAGAAGGAGAAATTGTACTTTAATTAGAATAAGTAAAAGGATCACTATCAACTAGTTATGATGAAAAGATATAAATTTCTATGTATGGTTTGATATAGTCATTTATTTACTCAGAAAATATTTCTTGAAACTTTTTCTAGACCATGAGGATACTGCAGTCAAGAAGACAGAGACCTTACTTCATAAAGTCAAATCCTAGTAGGTATAAGGAAAGAACATCTCTTCCATCCTCTTTGAGTCTCCGGCTAGGCCTAAGAATTAAACTGACATAAGATGGATTAACAGGAGAAACGCATACAAGTTTAACCAAAGTCTTACGTACACATGGAAGCCTTTACAAGAGAATGAAGACCTGAAGAAGTGACCAGAACAGAAAGCTTTTAAACCTTATAGACAAAGAAAATAAATTTGTGAAAAACTGACAAGACAAAGGAGTTTGGCCTACAACAATAAACTGTTGAGAAGTGATCAGGAAGTAAGGGTTAATTTAACAAGGCTGGTTTGTACAGATTTTTCAGCCTCAATTCCCCATCTCTGGTGATAAAAATGTCTTCCTTCCTTGTGGTACAGGAAGGGTACCTTTCACATGGCAGTTTTATCTCTGGCTTTCAGGAAGAGGAAGGGAGGGTCAGAGTACCTTTCCTGTACCTGCTGTTTCGCAAGTGCCTTTAACTTAATCACTGTGCCAAAGCAGCATATTTTGGGGTGATATGCTCTGAATTCCTTCACAGCAAAGAAAGAAAAACTAAATGTTGTATAATTTTAGGGAGTGGTAAGAGTGATAAAGAAAACTTTGTAAGGGATTAGTGATGGCTGGAACGAAATGACGGATGAGCAGAAAAGAAGAATATTTAAACAGAAAAAGGAATGAAGTTTGGGATGTAGACTTCAGTTTGGGGATAATAGATTCTGGCAGAGAAAACAGAAAAATGCAAATACCTTGGACTGGACTGAACTTATACATTTCAAAGAACAGCAAGAAGGCCCGTGTGGCTGCAGCAAATTAGCAAAAGGGGAGAAGGTAGGAGATAGAAGTAGAGGGAAAGGCCGAATCATGTAAGGCTTTGAGGACATCACCAGGATGTCAGGTTTTATTCCAAATTTGTTGTGAACTCATTGGAAATTTTTCAGTGGGAGGTTTTTTTTTTTTTTTTTGCTGTACGCGGGCCTCTCACTGTTGTGGCCTCTTCCGTTGCGGAGCACAGGCTCCAGACGCGCAGGCTCACCGGCCATGGCTCACAGGCTCAGCCGCTCCGCAGCACGTGGGATCCTCCCAGACCAGGTCACGAACCCGTGTCCCCTGAATTGGCAGGCGGACTCTCAACCACTGCGCCACCAGGGAAGCCCTCAATGGGAGAATTGACATGATTTACTCAACTGCTGTGTGAAGAAGCTCTAAGTGTAACAAGAGTAGGAAAAAGGTAAGACCATTTAGAAGTCTAGTGTAGAGGTCAAAACAAGAGTAGGTGGTAATTTGGATGAGAGTGGCAGCAGATGAGATAAAAGGAACGGTCAGATTATAGGTGTACCTTAAAGGTGAAACTAACAATTTATGGATGGATTGGGCGTGAAGTGTGATAGAACAAGGATATAAGGATTACTTATAGGTTTGGGGGCTGAACAACTGCAAACCTGATAGTGCCTTTTATTGAGCTGGGAACCAGTATGGCAGCAGCAGGCCTGGAGGGGGATATCGAGGTCAATTATGGCATGTTAAATTTGTCCATCCAAGTAGAGATGTCAAGTAGAGAGTTGGATATATCATGCTGGTGCCGAGGGGAGAGACAAGACTAGTGAGAAAAATTGGGAGGAATTCATGATTTAAGAGAGAATCGTTCTGAAGACAACAGAATCCATAGGAGGAAAGGAGGGAGAGTTTGTAGGTAATTAGGGAGCTACTGAATTTTTTGGTGTGAAAGTAAATGTTCACCAAGAAATAGAGAGCAGGATTTCAGGTAAGCACCCAATAATATTTGTTGACATCTGTTCACATGTGTGACTCTGTTCACAAATGTGTGTCTGCCTAGTTTGATAAATTACTAGATCAATAGGACCTCATATTTTCTTTCCATGATCACCTTTCAGTGAACTGCAAAAATTCAGAGATGTTCTACCAATTAATCAGGGTTGGTAACATTTTAATTCAAAGACAAAATAGGGAAGGAAAACTGCATCAAAGGAAAAATAGTCAAATTTTAGATGTATGGTTTTTTTTATGTGGAAAAGGGCTAGAAGAGAATATTTATAGAAAATATACTATTATTAATTTAAAAACACTTACAAAAACCCATAGATCTACAGCCAAGCTTTAATGATTTATTTAATGTATTACATATTGTCAAGAGAGTGTAATAAATGTGTTCTATTGCCCATTAATAGAGTATGCAGAAACAAATAAAATGATTTAATATATTTTCTTAAAATGTTTCTATATATCTTCCTGGCCAAGTTGTTAAAATAACTTGTAACTAAATATTTCTTCCATTATAGCTTAAAGCCACAGAATCTATTTTTGTAAACTTGTTGAAACGTACATATTAAATGACTCTAATATTTGTATTTGAGAAAATTAATTAATGAATATTTGTCCTAAATGGTATTTGAGCATTGTAATTTCAAACAGCTGACTTTTGCTTCTAAGGTAGAAGAAATTTATAGTAACCATAAAGAAAACCCCAGAAAACATAAAATTATAGCTAAATAAGAAAGCAAAAAGCTAATAGTAAAATAGTGAAAAGTCCAATTAACATCATGGCTTTTCCCAACAGGTATATTGGAATATGTAAATCAGTTTTTAAAATATTGAAGAGGAAAAATTCTTTTGTAAACAATACTTTTTGGTTACAAATTCACGCTAGTAATTTTATAGCAAATCTATAACACGTGAACCACCATGAAGACAGGGCATGCTGTAATCAGGCTGATTTATGAATTTGCTATAAAAAAATGATTAGACACTGGATTTAACCATGCCACATCTGGGATTTGGCATTCTAACTGTAGAATTTGGCACTGTAGCCCAGCTGCCAGCCCTGCCACAGTGGTAGAAACTTACCAGTCCTTTGTAATAAGCTTGTCTGGAGAGATTCCTTTGATTATTTTCAAGAGAGAGAGAGAAAGAATTACATATATCTCCTACATGTGCTGAGGTGGCATGACTCATTTGTGACTGGAGGCTTTCTTACATATCTTACTACCCAATAATATCCGTATGAGTGATCACTGCCGTGAACTCAGGAAATGAATATCTGGATAGTTTTCATGATGATACTAATACATTATTCTAACGAATTCTGATGAGCAGGAACTAATACAATAATCTCACAAATTTCAAATCATATTATGCTGGACCATAGAGTAGCTTGCTGTAGCCTTAGCCAGCTGCCTTTCCAAGTTCTAAAGTGATGTATTATAGTATAAATATTATAATAAGGAATTTGATTTTGCTGCCAAATCATATCTACTAAAATTTAACAACTGAAAGTATCAAATACCTGTAAAAGAGTTAATTCTCCTATGGTCAGATTTTGAAATGACCCTGTTCTCAGTCTCACCAAAATCCCAAACTAGAGAGGTTACATCATATATTCTTTTTTGACAACTAATTTCTGGAATGATGTTGTTAACAGAAAAACAAAACTGTTGCAAAGGAGAACTCATTTGAGGGGAATGTTAAGATTCTGTTTTGAGACTTTAGAATTTTAATTAACATTATATTATAGAGATAAAGATTGAGGAGATAATTTGTAATTATCTTACTAGTGTGCCTGAAATAAAGTAAATGATGCTAGCTGCTGTAATAACAAATCTGAAAATCTTAGCAGCTTCATACAGTGCATGTATTCCTTGCTCCAATGCAAATATTTCTGTTGGCAAGCACTTCAGGTGATTATTCAGGGGCAGGCACTTTATATCTTCTTGCTCAGACCATGTCCAGTATCTCCATTTATTTGCTGAATAAAGATTAGGAAAGTCAAGTATTGTGTATGAAGATTTTTAGAAGCTGGGTTTTGAAATGACATACATGAATCACCCTTGTCCACCACTGTGTAAAACTGTAAGGAGGTTGGAAAATATAGTCTACTTGTGTGCCTAGGAGTAAAAGGTGAACACACAGAATCTCTGCCACATTTTGTTTGGTTAAGAGGTGAGGAATTGTGATGTGAACCTGAGCCGCAGAATGGAAGTGACCGTGAAAACTTGATGATAGGTGGGGATTTTGAAAAAGTGTGTGTACATGAAAAAGCCAAAGTTTAAACAGCATCTTATAATTCTTTCATACATATGGGGAAAGAGTAGATATAATTTTTAAAGTATATTAGTATTAAACTAATCTTAGTAAATATGAATCATATTAACTAAGCATTTCTGCCAGTAAGATAAATGAGATCAACACATTGAACTGGTTGAAGGGATCCAAGTTCTTTTCTTCAGTTTTGTTCATCGTTTAATGTGACTTCTGGGAAAACATTCTTTTTTTTTTTTGGAAATTAAATTTATTTTTTTCTAGTTTGAGCCTCTGTGGAGCTATAGCTTCATGTTAGACCTGCAAAGGAGGACTCTTTATTTTAAATCCTACTTTCTGCAATATTATATACCTCTCCTACACTTTTTCATAGATAATGTTGCAGTTCCTTGTTGTGTTAAATCAAAACTATGCAAAATAAGAGACCAGTGATATTGTTTCTCAAGGCATACAAACAGAACCCATAAATAGATATATTCAGCATTTCAAGTTAAATATCACATAAAAGTAGCTTTGTGCCTACCATGTGGTGCAATACTCTACACATTTCATGGTAAAGAGTGTTAACTGAGATTTACAGTGGAAATTTATCTCAAAGTCTGTTTTTTTTAAATGACATATTTTCCAGTAAATGAGTGGTTTTTTTAACTGGCACATTCTAATATGCTCAATGTTCATTTCAATTATAGACATATTACTCTGACAGATGTTTCCAAGGGAAATGTTTATTTCAATATTAGCAGAGAAACATCTGCTGCTGGAAGGAGAAAGATTGCCATTTTATTTCTCCAAAGCTTACAAAGGCCAGTGGCTCATCACCAAAACCGTCTACCATCCATCTTAAACAAACATATTTATATTATTAGGAGTGAGCAACAATTTCCTTAATATTTCCTGGAACTCCAATTGTGTTCTGCTGAGATACATGAAAATGTTTTTTGCAATTCTATAATCTTTTTATTTGCCTATATTCATACAACCCAAAGCTAACAGGGGTAAGATAGACTCATAACTCAGTTAAAAACTATTACAAATAGAGTAATGGAAAGAGAATACCTACAATATAAAAGGCAATCAACCTTCTTATTGATACTTATCCATCTGAAAATAACTTCAGACTTGGAAGAGGTTTTTCTCATTATAAATTAAAGGTTAGAAATATATCTGGTGTTTTCTTGAGTTCTGTGGTTGTAGAGAGAAGTTTTACCTTGACCTGATCTTTATCTTGTAAAGAGTTTTAAAAGGAAATGGAATTGCATAACCCATGGCATACACCTTCCTATCACTACTTTTTAGGAGAAAATCAAACTTGGTAAGCTTTTATTTAGTAAGTACCTTACAAGTAATGATCATTTTTTAATAAGTAAAACCTAATGTTCCAATGTAAAGACTCTTAAATATGACTGCTAACTCTCTAATGAACTGTGACATAATACTAAAGAGGAAAAGTTTACATTTATCATCGCTTCCAGCAGTAGAATATCTGGACATAACAGAAGTAATAGCTGTATTGATTTGAGTCCATGTGTTTTTGTCTAAGCCAAATAAAAATTAATAACATCACTTTTGCAAAGTAAAAATTGTTTTTTCCAACCCAAGTAAATATGATGATTATATCTCTTTACACAATGTATTCTTTCCCCTCGGAGTTATGACTAGTCCCCAAGAAGCCTAGAGGGTAAGACTTGTTTGTAACGTTGAGAAAAGGAATTAACAATTGGTTCAAGAACTTCAAGAAGCTCATAACTATGGCTGCTTTGACATAGGAAAACTGATGACTGCAGCAGGAAGTTTAACAAGAGAATTTGTTCTCAAGTTTACTTACAGAAATTCAAATCCCAACTCAACAGCTGTCTAGCTCTGTGACTTAGACAAATGACTTAACCTCTCTCTTCTTCACCTTACTTATCTGCAAAATGGAAATAATGATAATACCTAATTTGTGGTATTGTAAGTACTGATTTTGCAAAGTCCTTATGACAGTACGTAACATATAGTAAGCTATTATTGTTATTAATTTTCTGTTAAAGTAAGAGAGATTGTAAGAGAGCACAAAAGAAATATATAACCTGGTGTTATTCTTCTATTTTAGATCAATGAAATTAAATTACATTACACATGAATTTACTCACCTATTTAATAAATTTTTGATTCATTTTTAATTGAGGTATAGTTGATGTGCAATAGTATATGTTTCAGATGTACAACATAGTGATTCACAATTTTTAAAGGTTATATTCCTTTCATAGTTATTATAAAAATATTGGCCATATTCCCTGTGTTGTACTATATATCCTTGTAGCTTATTTATTTTACATAGTAGTTTGTACCTCTTAAACCCCTACCCCTTTCAAGTCCCTCCCCCCTTCCCTTTCCCTACTGGTAACCACTAGTTTGTTCTCTATATCTGTAAGTCTGTTTCTTTTCTATTATCTTCATTAGTTTGCTGTATTTTTTAGATTCCACATGTAAGTGATATCAGGCAGTATTTGTCTTTCTCTGTCTGCCATTTAATACTTTTTAGTCATAGCCTGTATCAGGCTATTTATTAGGAGCTTCGATTCTAGCAATGAACAAGATAGAAGTGGCCTGGCCCTCAGACAACTCAGAGAATTCCACCACTAGAAGGTATTATACAATTGTATGCAATTAAGAGTTACAACTGCCTTGAAGCAACCACTATGTGCTATGTTTTTATAATTAATAAACATAGCAATACTGTTAATACTGTGTTAATTTTAATCAACAGTTATTTTACATTTATATCTCTAACTTCACAACAACTATAGGGTACCTATTACACCCATATTATAAATAAGGATCTTGAGATCGCACAGAATTTAATGGCTTCTCTGAGCTCATGCAACTAGTAAAATGACAGGGCCAGAATTCACGTCTCTGCTCTCATTCACTGCACTAGCTATTATAAAGCAGAGGTCTCTTCTTAGAAATCCCTAGACTCTGTACTCTGTACAGTGTTTTTGTTCTGTTTTGTTTTTTTTGTGTGTGTGTGTGTGTTTTGTTTTGTCTTGTTTTGTTTATGCTGAGTGCTTTCTTCCCCCTCAAGGAACCATCTTCTATTTTCACCCCAAATCAAAACGCAAATTTTTTAATCAAGCTATTGGTTCTCAAACCTCCCTGCACATTGGATTAACTCTTAAAAAATACTGATATAGGGCTTCCCTGGTGGCGCAGTGGTTGAGAGTCCGCCTGCCGATGCAGGGAACATGGGTTCGTGCCCTGGTCCGGGAAGATCCCACATGCCGCGGAGCGGCTGGACCCGTGAGCCATGGCCGCTGAGCCTGCACGTCCGGAGCCTGTGCCCCGCAACGGGACAGGCCACAACAGTGAGAGGCCCGTGTACCGAAAAAAAAAAAAATAAATACTGATATATTGTTCCTACCACCAGATTTAATTGGTCTAAGATGTTGCCTGGATATTGAATTTTTTAAAGTCCCCTGAGTGATTTTAACATATTTTGAAGGTTGATAACCAAAGAACTATGATATAAATGACTTCATGGGTGGTGCTTAAAATAGGGATCGGAGATATAAATTAAGGGACTAAGTTTATATAATTTGGAGAACTATAGTGAAAAATAAAATAATAAAAATTACAAATTCAATTTTACAGGAAAAGTATTTTGTAGTATTTCTATAAAGATTAGAAAGATAATTGATTAAAACATATCTTCTTATTGTTGATAGGTTTAACAAGACAAAAGACATAAAATCTCCCCATATATTTTATATGTTCTATGATTAGATCTTCCACAAACTAGCTTCTGCCTTCACACATTTCAAACTTTGTATTTCCTTTATTATACACATTTTTGGGGGGGCACTGAGAGCCATAGTATGAGTTCACATTTCAGTACAACCTCTAACCCTGTCAGGATGCTCTGGCAGATTTGTATAACGGGTAGTGGTAGTATTCCTGAAAGCTATTCATACCTGGCACAGCTAGCCATTATTTAGCTATACACCAAAGATACCATGAACTGTTCAAGTACATCCTGCTAAACCCAAAGTACATTTATCCCCAACTCAACTTTCCCTTAACTAGATCCCAATAAGCCTGTGGCTAATCCACAGGTACTATACTAGGGGAAGTGTAATGGAGGGGAAAGTCATGTAGTGAAGAGACGATGGTCTCAAGTGATTGTAGTTATTATACTACTTTTGAAAATCTTACCAAAAATTCATGACCCTTAAGGGACCTGTCCAAGTGAGGGATCCTGACAATTTAGCTTTATGATATTCATGGCAAATCCATCTCTAAATATTAGCCACTATTATTGTCAATAGCATCTCCATCATTTCAATAGAGGGTAATAATCTGGTTAGAACATGTAGATAAAAATTAATATTAGTAAATGCCATTCTAATCATTTCACAGATATTAATGCGTGTAAGCCTCACAGAAACCTTGTGTAAGTAATATTATGATCACCAGCTCTCAGATGAAGAAGGTGAGACCCACAGAGGTCAATGACCTTAACTCACAAAGCAAGTAAATGTCAGATATGATGTGAACACAGGCAGCCCGACTCTAAAGGGCATGTTAGGGATCTCTATAAAGCTCAGCCTCTTAGATTATTCTTGAAGCTGAAAATGCATAGCCCTTTACCCTAGTTTGAAGAACCATCACATATTTATTTCAAATAACTGAATAGGGACTGTGGTAGTTGATGAAAATTGTGGAAAACTGCTTGCTTGAAATGAAAGATAGGTGGGTCTATGGGGTCAGTATGGGAGTCTGCCACATACTGTTGAGACAGCTCACATAACACATAAAGGAAAACTTTAAGGTGCGCCTGACAAGGGAAAAGGGAACAACTGACAGAAATGCCAAGCGAAAGGAAAACTGAGTCAATTTCCTACCTTGTGTCAAAGCAAAAGCCCAAAGCAAAGAACATTTATAATGTGGTTTACAAAGATACACAGGATCAATTTACAAGTTCCATATTTGCTATTAAGATAGATATATCATAATGTAAAGGCATTACAGGTCTAATCAAAGAGCTTACAAGGTATGGAATGCAGTGTTAATTGTGGTTCACCCAATCAGAAATCAAGAAGTGGAGTGTGTCGTGGATAACTGTATCTGTTCAACGTAAAATGTGTAATAGTTATGTTAAGTATGTGGTTTGAGAGGGGAACTGGGACTAAACTGAGGATCAATGTCACTCTGAATTCCCATTTATCCTAATTCAATTCAGAAGTCAGCAGACAAAATCAGATGCACCAAACCCTGACACACTGCCTATTCCTTGTTTCTGTCTCTGTCTGTTTGTCTCTCTTATAACTTATCAGAGCATTTAGCATTTATCATAATCATTTAAGTGCTTATTTATTTGCCTGTCCCCTCCAAAACATAGAGACCTCACTACTGGCAGATCTTATCTTTTACTTCTGTGTTCTGGTCTTTTCACCTCGGAAGTGTTCCATAAACCATAGAATGATGAATGAACAAATCAGTGGGGGAGGGAAGAAATGCAATGTCTCACATCCTGCTTACTATGCATCACAGGGTTTTAAAATCAGCACCACTGAACACAACACTGAGCAATGGCCAGGAATGTGACTTCCAAAACTTTCCACAAATATTGTACACTTCCAACCACCCTTCGAACACTTTTATTCTCTTATGATATTTATCATATCCATTCTCCAACAAATATATGTATATTGGGTATGACTAGGTGATAGACACTATTTCAGGCAATAGTGTAAAAGTGTTGGACAAAATGATTCTACTTTGTGTTCTATTTATAGAAGTATTGTTCTTGTCTAATTCTTCTATATTAAAAAAATTCTTATGGCCTACTCAACGTTGTATCACCTATAATACCTAATAATTCATCTAAAACATAAGTCCCCTTTTTAATTGCTAAGTGAATTTATACTGAATAAAAGCAAAACTCTGTGTTCAAATCTTGCAAGCTAAATTCATAGTGAACGGATATAGTTATGCCATCACTAGTTCCATGGGAAACTATTTATTAACTGCAGAATAGTCTTTCCCGAGGAATTTGTGTGTGTGCACTGCTGCTACTGAATCAGAACCTATGCTTTAACAAAAGATAGGATATTACAGAAGCCCTCTTCTGAGATATCACCCCATCGATATACAAAAATCCTTGATCTGCAGATACTGAGGTAGCCAAGCACCAAATAATGTGGTATCATTTTTGAGCACCCCCTAGCGTAAACAGTAACTTCCTCACTAAGTCTGTGGAATCAGAATACATCATCTCCTGTTATTACTGAGATCTGAAATTCCAATTTCTCCATCAACTTAAATAATTTATTTCTAGGCTATGAAACGATGGCCTGATAATACTTTTAAAATCCTTTTTTGTTTTATTTCAATAGTGTTTTATAAAAAAGAATTCTGAATTTTTATTTTAAAAAATTACTACGTTTACAACGTGCACTTTCAAGCATCCAAGCTCTCAATGAATTTATGAGCGCTGTCTCAGTGTTCCTGCCGTGCAGGTCCCGCCAAACGTTCTTTTGTTTGTTCTTCGAGAAATCAATGCTGTCTTCTCTAACGGGACAGAAAAGTTTTCCTGTGAAGTCAGTGTTCATTTCATTGTTTTGATTTTACCTCCCCACTTCCCCCAAATGCAAATATAGTTTTATAATTTTATTTATATCTAAGGTTTCGCTTGTTCCTTCTAGGAATAATACATGGAAAAAACAAGGTTAAAAAAGCTATATGTTTTACAATTAAGTAAATATTGCTAGGAATTTAGAAGACTAAGAAACATGAACTCTGAAACATTTTAATTCTTACCATCCCTCCTATTTTGAAACACATATAGTACAATATGTAATTCTATTGAGAATATTCTTCTCTCCATGTGGTAAAACTCGACATTAATTAACTCCCTACATGTCTATAGATAAAACTTTTAGTAACTTTCCTTTCCTATAGTGGAATTTAAGCAAATTGAGTCCAGTCTAAAGATGAGGTTCTACAATGCCTTATCTACTTCATATTGCTTATTAATTATTCTTTCTTGAAATACTCGCCAAATTATTGTTTTTTTAAGAAAAATGGATATATTTTAATGTGTGACTTTGGGCACGTTTGTAGGCTTTTCAAAGTCAAGCATTAACTAATATTCGCTCATCTTCTCATTTTACATTCCTACGCATATTCCTTCATGTGCATACAAATTCCACTAAGATTAAGGTGTGTCAGTTCATATCTACTTATCTCCATTAATTTCACTATTTTTACCTAATGAAAGGATTAACTTCATAGTTTTGATATTGTTAAAATCATAATTAATTTAGGCCATGGATAACTTTATGGAAATCAGAAATATGTCTGCTTTACTCATTGCTTGAAAAAGACAACATTTATTCAGCAGTAGCAAAGGTGGAATTTATTTCTTCTTTATAAGTAAAGATATGAAGCTCATTTTTCATATTTCAATACCTGAATCAAAAATGCTAATGAATTCCTCAAGATAATTCTACAAGAAAGAAAACTTCTAGAATCTAACAGAATATTTAACATTGCGTGAAAAGAAAGAGAAGGTCAAAAAACAGCCCAAATTCTAGCGACAATCACATAGCATTAACCTTGGAGAAATCACTTGTACCTCAATAATTTATGAAGGTCTAAATCCATAGTAAGCAAATGTTAATAACAAACTCCCATGCTGTGCTCAAGAACAGCTCAAAAAGCATTTTATACAACATATTGCTGTAAGTCAGACCGAAATCCAGAGTTAACATGTGCTTTGTTTTCAAACTAGAAGATACAAAAACATAAACGCAGAATTAAAATATTGTTTTACAGGCTGCCTCAGTTAGCAAATTGTTTTGCTCCAAGGGAGAAAAAAAAATGTGTGGGTTTTGTGTGTGCTTTCTTTTAAATCTCTTCTTAACATTCTAAGCTACTTTAGTATCATTACAACTTTAATATTACTACTAAAGTAATGTTTATTTTTATTATTATTATTTTTGTGTGGTACGTGGGCCTCTCACTGTTGTGGCCTCTCCCGTTGCGGAGCACAGGCTCCGGACGCGCAGGCTCAGCGGCCATGGCTCACGGGTCTAGCCGCTCCGCGGCATGTGGGATCTTCCCAGACCGGGGCACGAACCCGCGTTCCCTGCATCGGCAGGCGGACTCTCAACCACTGCGCCACCAGGGAAGCCCTAAAGTAATGTTTAAATAATACTACTAAAGTATTATTACTTTAGATTTAGATTTGGGAGTGACCAACTAAGTACATGGTCATTAAAACCTTCAAAGTAAATGCAAACCCTTAGACAAACTGAAAAAAGCATAGTGAGAAAAGAGGTGAAAGGAGAAATTTGGGGAAAACTATTTTTAGGGGTCAAACAAAACAACAAACAGAAAAGGAGACAAAGCTAATGAGCCAGTAGAGAGGGTCAGCGAGTTTGAAGATACAGAGAAAAAAGGAATCGATTGATTCAGGAGTGTTTTGGAGACGGAGAGGAAAGGGGTTTAGTCATGGGAGCCAGAGGATAAAGTATAGAAATTAACCTCGACTAGAAGGAGAAATACCTCGTCTGCATAGAAAACATTTAAGTATGGATGGATTTCGACGTGGAAATGGCACGGAATGGCAGTAGAAGAATTCAGAAAAAAAAAAGTCACACACATTGTCATGTTGGTGATAGTTAAATCATTATTTTAAAATATCTATAGTAAGAAATAAAATGGGAGTTTTCTAGGAGCATGTGGATGAATATGAGTGTGGAAGACTGTAGCCATAAATAGACTTCACTTTTCAAGATATTTGGGATGCAGAAACAGATTGATGTTTTTTACTGATTAAGAAGTTCAAAGACTTTTCCTTGCTGTTTGTCATCATCATTGTTGTTCTGCTGTTGGGGCATTTCAGAGGGAACAGTTAGAGCATGAAAAGATGAAGAAGGCAATAAAAATAGTAGTGGTGCAATTTTAGATACATGGGATTTTTAAATAGGTTAGCTTGCTTTTCTCATGTGTAAATCCTTGTGCTTGACCTTTCTCCATTCAACCACAAGTATCTTGGAGAGAATTAAAATTGAAAACGAAAGGAAAAAGTTAATGAACATCTTTGCCTTTCAAATTGTCTTGTGGAGCTCATTTCATTGAGGGACAAGTAACAGCAAAAAAACTTTTATTTTGCAACAGCAGAGATCGTCAAGAAGGAAAAACAGGATGAGGATCGAGGATCAAAAATCAAAGCCCTGAAGGAACATGGCATTAACTTGATTCATAAACATAGTTTTAAGAGGTAGATGAAGAGCAATAGTTTATAGTTATTCTTTGATAGTGTTAGTTCTGACTGAAAGGCCAGGAAAACCCATAAGGCAGAAAAGGGAGAGTCTCCCCAACCAAAGTGGACCATTCTCGTTAGGGAATCCCCACTTCTTCCAAGAGCAAGTACTATCTATACCAGCCCCGGTAAGAGGGAGACATTGCCTTGCTGAGGAGCCATGTAAGCAGTCTTTCATACTGCAGGTAGTAAGGGGAAGATAGCCTTTATAGATACCAGCATGATGCTGGCCAATCTTCAGCAGGGTAAATTCCCACCACAACGACTCCCATTAGACAAGCTGTTCTTCAATGTCCTACAACACTGACATGCTCTCCAAATAGGATAAGGTCCTGGATAACCAGAGAGGCACTGGAAAGCAGAGGGAAGGACAAAGCTCCATACGCCCCTGGGCTTGGAGGGGGATAAGCAGAGCCAGCTCCAGAATCCCCACACTCCCCAACAGGGGCAGTGGTGAAGTCTATTCCAGTTACACTTTTTAAAAAGAGGACAATTGATGTAAAAAGATCTCAGGAGGGAGAATCTAATCAAGAGCAAAGGTATATGTCAAGTCACATATAAGGAAGCAGGAACATGCTTCTTCTGAGGTGGGAAGGAATCAAGGGGAATTAAAATACAGAGGAGCAAATAAGGAAAGTGAGGGAACTATCAATATATTCACATAAATATAGGAGACTAGATAAGTTATGAGAAGATGGTGCTGGGAGGATGGCTGGTCTGTGTTTTGGGGTTTGAGAAATTTAGGGAATCTTGGATAATGTGACATGCTTTAAATAAGACATATTACAAAGGTCCAGCTGAAATTAGGTAGCATAAATATGTAGTTTAAAAATCATTAATTACCAAATTATAGCAACATTCACCATGGTTCAATTTATTTCCCCAGTAACAGATGTCCATGTTATGTGCTAGTTGCCAAACCACATGATTCTGTTTTGATAATAACTCTGGTGCTTATTTAAAAATATTATTTGTGTTATTAGACATAAACTGAATATTCAAATGTCACGAAGTAAAAAATTTTTGAAAACTAAGGCTACAGAATTCCAGTGAAATTACTCACACTTCTCCCATCTGTTATGCAAAAAACGTCCAGGCTTAAAAAATGTTAGTATATATAAATACTTGACTTCCAGCATTTGCCTATATACTGTGATTTACTAAATTGTTACTTTAAAAGAACAGAAATAATAAAACGAAAAGGGAACCAGCAGTAATAGACGAGTTTTATTAGCCCAGAGAGGCATTATACAGAAATGTCAAAATGACCACCTACTGAAAATGGCTGGAACCCTCACTTATTTCTAAGTGTCACCAACTGCTCAAAATAAACACTATGGATGATGTACTAGCAGCTTTATATGATGTTCTTTTAATGTTATCCATACTTTATTCACTCTTTTTCCCTCCAAACTTGAAGTGACACTGCATTTTATTTTGCTTTTTCCCTAGCAGCATATGCCATAAAACTCTTGCTTTCCTCTCCTAGATGAACTTCTTCTGGAACAGCCTCCTTCAATAAACCCATCCAGTCCTTCAAGGCCCACTCCAGCTCAACATGAAAAGGGCACAACTTTTAAAGTCAGAAAACTTGAGTTCAGAATTCACCCTTTGCTAGTTATGTGGCCCTTGAGCAAGTCTCACTCTGGACTACAGTTTCCTCCTCTGTAAAATGAAAGGATTCTGAGTCTCACCCTTCAACCTTTAACAGTCTGTGATTCAAATGCATAAGCCATTAATACTAAGAAGCTCAGAGAAGCAGCAATATACAACCAAATTAGGATCAAAAAGCACGCCAAAACTGTCTTAGAGGGGAAACCTGGGCTTCTACACCAATATTTCTCTACCAAATTCCCCAGATTTCCCATTTTGGGTTTAAACTTTCACATGAGCGAGACTATCATTGATAACATCAGGAAAAAAAAGATTAATTTGTGTATATATGTGTGTGTGTGTATATATGTGTATGTATAGATTACATATATATGCGTGTGTGTGTGTGTGTATATATATATATATATATATATATATATATTCTAGAAACCATCTTACAATTCACAGAAGTCAAAAGGCATTCACAAAGTACTGGTTGGCAATGTTAAGATTTGCTTACTTGATAAACCATATCCAACCATATGACTGCTAGGAAAGCAGTCATATAAAAACATTGGATATGTTATTTGTATAAAAAAAATATGCTTTGAATCATAAGAACAAACTAGTGCCAAGAACTTGTTATGATTCCTAAATATTTAAAATTATTTTGATGTAAGTGTATGCCATTTAGGAAATTACAACAAGTGTGCATTTACATTAATTTTTTTTTAAATCTCTGAAATAAAACTAAGCTATTTTGTTTAGTATCAAGAAGGAATGTTTAGAGTATTTTTCCAAAATAACTAAGTTCAATGAATTTGCCATTTAGTTTCTGCAAAAAGTACCATTTATATGCTCATATACGTATATACATGTAGGTAAAATAAGTGATAACACCATAACATTTTCATCGAACTCCCATTACTTCTTAATATTTCATCAATTATTTCCATGTACTGAGAATGCATTTTAGAGCAAAAACCAAGAGTCACAGCAAAAATTTTTAAATGTACTTTTGAAGCTTATAAATGCATAAAAGCAATAGGCAAGGCCAAAGGCTAATTTATAAAGATCACCAAAATAAAATGAAGCAGGAGAAATCAGATCAATTCTAAGAATCATTTTGCACCGACAGGATATTGGCTTAACTACTGTCTGAAAATTATAGAAACTCGTTAAATCATCTCTTACTGTATTGCCTTCATGTGTGTCAATGTTTTGCGGGGTCCTATATATAAAGACAACTTTGCACATTAATCCTCCAAGCCTTTATGGCTTCAGTAAAATATTATTCAAAATTGAGTTATGGACTAGATTTTTAAAAATCACATTAATACGGAATATCTCAATGAAGAGCCATTTACACGAGAGTATAAATTTTTACCTTTATCATTATTTTAGAGTATACAAATGCCATCTCAAAAACAAGGTTCATACGACATGTGAATTGCACACTCATCTTTTTAAATTATTAATATGAGAAGGAAGAATGTTACCTCTCAGTGCAGGCGGCTGCAGTGGCAAGTCCAGCAGCTTATGACTTAGAATCCTGTAAGAGTTAATTTACAGTATTCTTCTATTTCAAAGCGCTTATGTCTTAGATGGGTTCATACCTCTAAACACAAATTCTTATCTTTCCAGCTCACTTAACTCTAATCATTAGTCCCACTCCAATAACTCTTCAACCCACTGGGACCACTAATTTATTTAGCTATCACTTTTTCATTGGCAACCAGTCCCTCATTTTCTTATTTTGTTAAATATCCAGTTTAGATTCCTGGTCCACAGCTCTCATCTAGTCTTTGAACAAAACCTGAGCTCCTGTACTTATGCCCTCACCTGTACTTACTTGAAGAAAAATAAAAAAAAACAACCCTCAATCCTAAGTAAATCCAACTTTCTTATCATACCATGCCTGTACCCACGCTGCTCAACATGACTGTAGAAACCACACACAATCATGTGGGCTAGTCTCACATTACATTCAGGACCATTTATCTCACTCTGGACCTCAGCAGTGCTCTGGAATTCTAATATACATCCCCAGTGAGTTCACTCTCCCAATTACGAAGATTATCTCATACCACTTTGCATCTCCTCAAATTTTCAGCACCCACTTCTCCTCCCCACTCTCAGGTGATAACCACATTCTTAGTTCACTGAACAAACTGAAGCAACCAAAACAGACCATCTCCTCCTCCCATGCCTATGTCTCTATTGATGAATCCTGAAGATCCTTTTTGTTACACTGGATGACAAATCTCTACATCTATCTAAGGTCAACCCATTCACTTATATGCATTTCAAACTTGCCTCCATCTCAAGGACTTTGTTCCTTTAGTTATCACTTCTCTCTCAAACATAAATTTTATTTTTTCTCAGATTATTGGATGGTTTCTATTTGCACACCAATGTTCTATAATAACTTTCACTAAAGAGAAAAGAAAACTATACCTATGTGCCATTTAGTCACTGCTTAAATTCTCTGCTTGCATCTTGGCAAACTTTCTCAAAGGGTTTATTTATGTTTACTGCCTCCTTTTGATCTCTTAGGGCTTTGATCACAACCATTCCATTGAAATTGTTTTATTCAAGGATAATGACAGTCTCCAAGTTGGCAAATTCCATGGTTATATGGTCTATATGTAGTTTTAATTTTACTCAACGTTTCAGCAGCTTTTGACTAGATATTTCCTCCTTCTTGAAACATTTTCTTGTCTTCAGTTACAAGACACTACATAATCCTGGTTTTTATTTTACTGTTTCTGTTCAGACTCCTTCTCTGTATTTTCTTCCTCTTCCTGACTATTAAGTACTGGAATGACCTAGAACTCAATCTTTGCCTCTGCTTTCTCTATCCACCCTCACTTCTTAGGTAATGTCATCCAGTCTTAGGGCTTTGGAAACCATCTATATAACTTGACAACTCCTAAATTTATATCCTCATCTTAGAATGCCCCCACTATCTCTTGACTGTTCATCTAACTGCCAAATCTCTCTTCTCACTTGGATCTTTAACAGACATCTCACACTTAACGTTTCTAAAATAGACATTTGATTATTTCTACCCCTTCAAACCTGGCACCACAAGTTGCTCTGGCCAAAAACTTTGGAGTATTTTTTTTTTTACAGCCAAAATTCAAATCCTAAATCATGAACAATTACAGTGTGCTCAGTCTTTAGAATATACCTGAATCGAGACTTCCGGGTAAGATGGCGGAAGAGTAAGACGCGGAGATCACCTTCCTCCCCATGGATACACCAGAAATACAGCTACACGTGGAACAACTCCTATAGAATATACCTGAATCTGACTACTTTTTTTTTTTTAACCTCCACTGCTAGCACCTTATTCTAAGATATTACCTTCCACAGTAGCTGGAGGGATATCAATCTTTTAAAAATCTGTTTATGACACTTCTTATGTCAAAAACTCCCAAAGGCTTCCCATCTGGTTCACCTTGGGGACCTTACATCATGGTCTAGTATATTCTCTATGACCTCTCTCTTACCTCTCCCTTTAACCTTATCTCCTAATGCCCCTCCCCTATTTTCTGAACTCAACATATTTACACTCATTTCCTCTTCCTTAATTCCTTTCTTCCTTATATTGAGAAGACTTGTTCATTCACTTTATTAAGGTCTTTTGTCAAATTTACCTCCCCAGAGAATCCTTTCATGGACATCCTTTCTAAAATAACATTCCCCTTTTATTCTCTACCTTTAATCTGCTTTATTTTTCTTCATAACACTTATCTCCAAGAAATATTATAATAGTATACATACTTACATATTTGCTTATTTATTGACTAACTCCTCCAATGGACTATAGACTCATAAGGACTTACTCTCTGTCTTGCTAATTCCCTTATCCCTAACACAGTACTTGGCACACAGTGAAAGCAAAATAATTATGTATTGAATGAACAAATGACGATAAAACAAATGAATTTAGATAAATCCATTACAAAATTCAACAGTTAAAACTTATTCTATTTAAGATTCTATTACCTATTCTCATGTGTCACAAGTAGTGCATCCTTTGTGGCTTAAGTAAAATGTTCTTTAGTATTTTTATCAGTAACTATGAATTTCAAATATAGGAGTTGTCTAGAGTTTCTTTAGTCTCACTACTTTAGCATGATATTCAAAGATGAATCCCATTCAAATATAATGACATTCACCCGAGGGTCTCACTTGCCCTTGTTCTAGAATAGTATTTCATTGTAGTTTTGAGTCAAACTACCTGACCTCCAATACAGACTTAACTCGTTATTAGTTGTGTGACCTTAAACAAATGATTTAACCTCTCTGTGTCTGTTTCTTCATCTGTACAATGGAGAAAATTCCCATAATATAAAGGATTAAGAGATATAATGCATGTAAGGTACCTACATATAGTACCTGGTCCCCAACTTGCACTCAAAAAATGTCAGGTATTATTACACATATATTTCAGAAGGTCCTGACTGCTTTGTCCCTGACTTAAGGTAAAATATTTCTGGGGACACTGGCTTCCTTCTCACTATAAATTATTTTGTGAACATGTGTGGTAGACAAGGATTGAAAAAAAAAATCAGGAGTTCTAGGATTAAAACTTGCCAGTGTTACTTGTTTATGATATTAGGTTCTGAATATCTGATCCTCAGATTCTGAATTCTGCTTACCTTTCTACCTCAGAGATCTGCCAACTTCTCTTTATTCAGGAGCCCTCCCAGGACTTGCCTACTTTCCTTTATCTACCGAATACTTACCTGATAGTCAAATACCACTGCCTGCCATTTGCCAGATCTTTGTACATCTTAAATCTAGCACTTTTATCTTTCTGCCACAAACTTTGTAAATCATATTTCTGGCTCTGTTTCTGACTATGTTTCATTACAAGTTTGTGTATTTATTCTGATAGGTCAGTATGACATACTTCTTAGCATAATTTTATATTATGCTCTTTGGAAAATTTAGTCAGAGATAGAAAAACAACTAAATTCAAACCAATGTCAGCATCTATGTTAATGTTTCTTCATCTATTTTACTTTTATTTTTCAGAGGATTCTTTTCTCCTTTACATAAATTTTATCCCTCTACATATCTCTGAAACAAATGCTCTCTATTGAATACAGTAACTAATTTACATGATTAAGAATCAAGAGGATTTTTCTATTAAAATGGATTTCATTTGTTTTTTTCAAAATATTTTATGAGAGGGCTGTTATTCTCAAGCAACTAGCTAGTTCCTCCTAAAATCTAGTATGCGCTATTATGTTGTGTTACACTCCTTGATTTAAACTCTAAACTACAAGTGAAACAAATAAAATAGTTATAGGTTATTTACTAAATTAAAAATGTAGTCTTCCAAAATATATTTCTATTGCCACTCTTAAAGTTCAACAACATTGTCTTATTGGATAGATTTGAAACATTCCGTCAGAACAAGGTCATAAAGGGGCATTTTTTCATGTTTAAGTGAGCATATTACTTGAAAATTTGGAAAAAAAAGACTTTAGCATAACTATTTCAATGTATACACTACCCGCTGATGCTTGTCTCTAAATTTTAAAACTGTTTACATATTTATAAATTTGAAGGTCAAAAAAGTAATGTAAGCTTTAGGAGTGAAAAGCAAGAATAAAATTCACCTTATATTTTACACTAATATTTAATACCTTCATAGTGCTAAATTACAGTGTGAAAATGCAGGCATTTGGTACTTTAACTGGATTAGCAAACAACACACAAGTAGACAGCAGAAATGAAACTGAATGCATATCAAATACAATACCCAAGCAAATAACTAAGAAGAACAGTGTGTTGTAAATCTCCCCAAATGAAACTGATGTATGGAAGGTCATGCTGATTTACGTGCTAAATAAATATATATCAACAGTGTGATTCAGCTTTTAAAGCTAATGAGTTATGGAGGTGCTTTTACAGTATTTAGAATAGCAGTGCAGATGTAAGGTGAAGCTTTCTAAATTACCTAAGCAAAGAAAAACATACAAGGGTTAGTAAAGAGTCAGAGGAAAGATCCAGAATAAGAGTTTAAGACATTAGAAAGACTTCATAATACATCAGAGAATAATGAAAAATTGTTCCTAAAGTAGATTGCAGAATGAACAAGATATAAGATAAAGGAATAGCACAAGATGGTCATATAGTGAAATATTTTGACAATAAGGATAGTTAAACACAAGACTAACTTTAAGTTGTGGAGTCATTTGCTTAGAGAGATTTTAGCATGGACTAGGTCTTCATAGATGACATAGCTGGAACATAGTTCTTTCAAAAATGCTAAAATGTTCACTAGACTGCTTAGAATATGTTTGCAATTCCAAAAAATAAAACTTGGAATGTAGCGTCAGTGAACCTGATTCTGAATTCCAGCTGAACCAGTGTTTATTCTCACTCATCATGGCAGAAGTATAAAGACGTAAAGTTGTTTGTTAGTGAGAAGAAATAACACAGACATGCACACTTATGTCAAGGAGAGAGACAGACATACAGATTCAGGAAGCCACAGACATTACCATTCATTAAAAAATAAATACAAATAATAATAATAATAATAATAATAATAATAATAAATAAATAAATACATATATAAACACATATAAAGTAATCATTTAAAAAAATAAGCTCCCAGCCTTTGTGATATGCATATTGATAGGAGGGACACAAAGTCTTCTTTATAAATCACAAATAATGTCTCATTGTTTTATTAATGTGTATTTATTTATTAAATTCATAAGAATAATACAAATTTAAACATGATTATTAATAATGGACCAAATTCAAAAGCAGATATCCCAGTCCAGAAAATCATAGTTGTGAGATTCAGAAGAGGAAAAAGTAGAATTCAGAAGAAGAATCTCAATCATACCAGAATTGGGACCAGTCCCTTGGTTCTGAGGTTAATAATTATAAGTACTTTCCAGGTGAGAGGAAACTAGAAGTTGACCTCAAAATCCCAATCTATAGACGCCTAGTTATTCATCATGATACCTGAGTAGAAAATATGCTTATTTTTTATTCCTTAATGGGTTCAGTCATTGCCAACAAATCTTTCTGTCATCTTCAATAAATCCTAAATCTAAGAAGAAAAAAAAATACTCTCCAGGTATTTCCATGAGTTAGATTATCTGTTCCCAAATATTTTAACCTGAAGTAAAATATAATAATAATAACAAAAGGTAAATACTCTTTAAGAAAACCATCTTAAGCAGGCTTAACTTTGGATGCTCCACAAATGACAAAATAAAGATTAGTAGTTCTCGTATTTGGTAAGTATCTGAAGAATTTAGAAAGAACTATAAAGCTTTCTTTAGAATACCAAGTTTCAGTATTTAGTACTAGAAATTTTAAGATTAAAAATATGGGATGTGGCTTCCCTGGTGGCGCAGTGGTTGAGAGTCCGCCTGCCGATGCAGAGAACGCGGGTTTGTGCCCCGGTCCGGGAAGATCCCACATGCCGCGGAGCGGCTGGGCCCGTGAGCCATGGCCGCTGAGCCTGCGCGTCCGGAGCCTGTGCTCCGCGACGGGAGAGGCCACAACAGTGAGAGGCCCACGTACCACACACACACACAAAAATATATGGGATGGGGCTTCCCTGGTGGCGCAGTGGTTGAGAGTCCGCCTGCTGATGCAGGGGACACGGGTTTGTGTCCCGGTCTGGGAAGATCCCACATGCCGCGGAGCGGCTGGGCCCGTGAGCCATGGTCCCTGAGCCTGCGCGTGCAGAGCCTGTGCTCTGCAACGGGAGAGGCCACAACAGTGAGAGGCCCGAGTATCGGAAAAAAAAAAAAAAAAAAATGGGATGGCACTCTAATGTTTACTGTATGGCTCCCAATTGTTTGCGATACACAATTAAGATACACAAATACAAGTAAATATGTATTTTAATTTAAAGCCATGAAGGAGAATTACTCAAGGATTGAAACATTTATTTACTAATATCTTCTACAAATATCATGTTGAACTATATGAAATTGTCATTTTTGTAGTGCAGAAGTAGTTGAATATTGGTGATTTCATATTGTTAAATTCAACATTTATTCAAGCACATTTGTGTTTGAGGATCAGTTACAGGCACTGAGGATACAATGTGAGCAAAATTAGAGTCTGATGTCTAAATAAATTCATCCTCTTCAGTTTTCATGGCCTTTTAGTATATCTATATCTCCCATGGATGACTGTTTTCAGTCCATCCATCCACTGGTTCATCTATGCATTCATTCTACAAATGTTTATTTGGCACTTGATACATGCCAGATATTTGTCTAGGTATTAAGCACACATTCATTATCAAAAAAAAAAAAAAAAAAAAAAAAAAAAACGGCTTCCCTGGTGGCGCTGGTTGAGAGTCCGCCTGCCGATGCAGGGGACGCTGGTTCGTGCCCCAGTATGGGAAGATCCCACATGCCGCGGAGCGGCTGGGCCCGTGAGCCTGCGCGTCTGGAGCCTGTGCTGCCCAATGGTAGAGGCCACAACAGTGAGAGGCCCGCGTATGGCAAAAAACAAAACAAAACACCCCACACATAATCTCTGCCCTAATGAAACTTAACTCTTAGGAAAACAGACATCAAAACAAACAACCCTCACCACATTATGAATATAAAGATTGTGATAAATATATTAAAAAATATGTATAAGTGGCTTTATGAAAGAGTAACCAGGAAAATCTTGCCTGATTTTTGAGGTTTCACATTTTGTAATCAGTAGTCCACATTCTTTGAGGCATCTCAAAACTGCAAGGGGGGAACCTGTAATAATGCTTAATAGCCAATGTAACTTGGGCTAAGTACTTTACAGATGTTTTCTCATTTAATTGTCACAGCAAAGCAAACACAATTCTAGTCCCCATTTTACTGATCAGGAACCAAATCTTAACGGGTTAATAATTTGCCTAAGAACACAAAGCTAATGAATGATCTCAGAATTTGGACTCTAGCAGGCTTTCTCTCCATTATCTCTGTTTTCAGCCTTTGCTTATGTTGCCTCCTATAGCTCAACTCTGATTTATCCTGTCTGGCCTGGAACTCCGGGGCTAATATAACAGCCCCAGGACACAACTTTTCTAGAAAATATCCCTAGGGTTTTTCAACTAAGCCCTTTTCTTTGTGTGCTGAGATGTAATTGGGAAACGCAGGGCAGGAGAAGGGTGACACTTGATGGCATGGTCAGTCAGCCGAGAAACGACTGAAGCTAAGGTGTCTCAAGCAGTCATCATCTCTGTTCACATAATCCTATGAAATGTGATCTGAAGTTCCCTTTTAGTTTAGGACTGATACCTGATATTCAACAGTTATAAATTGAAGCAACCTTTACTCAAATCCAAAAATGCATACTCCAAAGATGCTAAAGTTTACAAACAACTGTAACTTAAAATCCTCAGAGTCTCACAATGCCTCTTTGTGTAGAGTTGAAATGGAAAAAAAAAAAGAACATAAGCTTCAAATTTTAGCAGACAGGGTTAAAACTTAAGAACTAGGTGAAATACACAATGTTAAATCCTTAAGCAAATTTAACATAATTTGGACAAGTGAAAGACATCTCAGAATACTTGACAGGAATTCTTCTATTAAGTTTCATGGCAAATGACCCTTATTTACCTCTTCTTATCACTCCTGATAAAGAAGTGATACTGTGAACACTACCATTTAATGCACTTACTCTGAAATATAACATTAAAAATAATGTAATTATGATTACAGTCAGTAAACACCAACTATAGAAGACAAAATTTCCTGTACCATCAAATTCCCTCTCTTTGATTATCCACCTCTCCCATGTGGCTAAGAATAGGGATTTAATCTTTACCATTTTCCCCTAGGCCTCATTTGTAGGAAGCATTTCCACTATGTCCAGAAGCCATAAATACATATTTTTTATGGATGTCTTCATCTGTATGAAGCTGCCAAGTTTACTTTGAAATCTACCATACTCAACATAGTAAGATGAAACATTATTTATAGTACTGTGAAAGTTGTTACTAATGTGTGGTATATGAGTTTATATATGACACAGGTTTCTTTGGTTGCAAGCAACAGAAACCAACGTGGACATTCTAATGAAAAAAGGAATGTGTTGGAAGAAGATACAAGAGCTCACAAGATCCGGGGAAGGTAAACAACCAGATTTAAAACTGACAAGAAACAGGCAACTACAAATCCTACCAGACCTTCCAAGTCACCACTGCTGCTACTAGGATCAAATGCCAATCATTTGTTCTGTTTTGAATTACTCTGTTCAAGTTTCAAATCCACCCCACCCCCCAAAAGAGAGAGAGAATCTGGCTGAATAAGCTTAGATTATAGACCTCTATCTTTTTCCTAGAGAAAGGAGAATTCTAGTTAAGTCCTAGTAAAAAAGCCCCCAAAGACCCCTTCTGTTTCTGGAGTAGGAAAACTTGATTTATTGCATTTAAAAAAAACTATGTACTGATGGTGGATCTTTCTCCAAAAGGAAATCGGAATGCAGTTAAAATGACAAATCACTGTTGATTGGCAGAAGACAAGAAAATCAAATAAAACAATTTTCCCCCTAAACTGTAGAATATATGCATCTCCTTTGACCCAACAATAGCACTCCTAGACACTCACCAAAAAAGAAATGCATACATATGTTCACAAAAAGTACGTACAAGAAAATTCAGAGCAATATTCTTGGTAGTGGGCAAAAAAACTGAAAATTACTCAAATGTCCATTAACAGTAAAAAGGGTAAACACTACATGCATAACAAGGTGAATCTCACAAGTATTCTGTCGAGGGGAAGAAGCCAGTACTAAACAGAACCTGGTGCGTTATCTGATGCATTCTTCTGTTATCAAATTAAAAACAGGCAAAACTAACCTGAGATGTTAGAAGTCAACATACGAGTTACTCTCAGGGAAGGTAGGAACTAGAGGGGACAGGAGGAAGTTTCTAGGGTGCTACTGATGGTCTGTTTCTTGATCCAGATGCTTCTAAATGCTGTATTCAGTTAGTAAAATTCTATCCAATCTATCTTTGTGATTGGAGCACTCTTCGTTGTGAGTGTGTGTATCACTGTATATCTACATAAAATTACATAAAGGAAATAATGGTGACATAAATTATAGAACAAAAATAGAAAAGATGAAAGGAATCCATATAGCCATCCTAATGCAGACATGACCAAAAAACAAAATGGAAGCAGCACAATATGTTCATTAGTTTTCATGTAATATTTATGAATCACATACATGGCATTTGCCTTTTCAGTAAAAAAGGCAGACTTGAAGTGATTTGCCTAAGATGGCATTACTAATGGCAGCAGGCACATGGAATAGGCTTCCTGAATGCCTGATGACAGTTTTCTTTTGTTCATATCACACCTCTCCTATTAAGCAGTTCCCAAAGTTTATACAGTTTCCATTTACAGAAAGCAGGATAAATGAGGTCCTACAATACCAAGTGTAATGACATAGAGCCGAATGGATGTCCCTACTTACAGCACACCTAGAAGGAGAAGTCACATGCCTGTGAGGAGCAGCTGCTTATGTACACTTAACAAAGAGGAACTGTCATTTAAGTTCACACTGATCATTGATTATATCATTGCACTTAGGGGGCCTGTCAGGGTGATGCCAACTCTTAGGTAGAGGCAAGGGTCATTTTCTAAAATCAAAGCCTTAAGTGAAAGCCACATGTAGGTAAACATTACCTCGGAAAAAAATTCTTATCGCCCACGACTTAACAATATACATATTATCTGTGTGTGCTCTTATAGAATAGTTCTTGATAAAGAACTAAAGTCTAAACTAGCATAAGATAAAGTCTAAACTAGTATAAGAAGAAAATCTAGGTATAGCAGCCAGAAATTCAAATAGTTTTGACAATTATATATTGATCATATTCCTAGTAGCAAATGAATGAGGGGCAAATTGAGAACTATGAAGTATCCCTGCTTGTTTCATTTTATTTTCAATATTAAACCTCTAAAATGTAATCAATTTGTTTGTTATGATTTTATAAACTAGTGTGTTCACACATTGGAGGGTGAAATCGATAGTTAAGACAGTGTGAAATGAAATGAATTCATGACAGAGGTCATAAGATGATGTCATCATAGTATTGAACTTTAAAAATACCTTGAGCAGAATATGGTGTATCCTCTGCCTATAGTTCACATATTCCCTAGACTTCTCATCAGATGACTGAAATGTCTCTAGGAAATGCAAATTGTAAGCCTGAAACCACAGTTGCCATTATAAATAAAACAGATTTTTCCACAACCACAGACTCCCAGTACATAAATCAGAGAGTTTTGTAATCCAGACCCACTGGGAAGATATGTAATCTATAGAATATGTGCTGGGTTACATTAAAAAATCTAAGTCAAAGATCTAAAAATCTTCTGCATTCTGAAACCCATCTGAGCCCAAAGATTTCAGATAAGGAATGATAGACCCTTATAATTTAGTAAATTATACAACTGCAGATTTAAAAGAGTGTAATATTAGATTGATGAAATTATTCTTTGTGTAGGTCAAAATAATCCAATATCAACACTTTTATATGGTTCAACCCAGTTGTTCCTCATTCCTCATACTTTCAATTATTGGTGTAACAAGATATTAGAATGTACCTGGTTCTCAGTTTCAACTGAGGCTCCAATAATGAGTATGGGTCAGACTCACCTTACCGCCCACCCAAAGGGATTTTAAAATAGGAATGCAAGAGAACCTATTCTGTGGTCCTTGGGACCCCTGATCCGCACCAAAGATATTTATTAAAGAGGAGAGAAGGGAAGGCTGCTTAAAAGTCATGAAATCCTACTTCTAACTCCTAGCACTAGTAACAGGAGACAGGGCTTCAAGTCCCCTACCTAGGAAAATTGGTTTTGAAATATGTTGGCTGAAATTGTTGGATACAGAGAAGGCTGGTACTTGGTTCAAGCTTGAGAAGTCTAAGCTATAAATGGGATCTGGCTTCTCCCTATAAGAGATGTGCTCCATCTTTGCTTAAAGGATGAAGCCAGGAGAGTGAGACTTTAGAAGGATCAGCTTGCACTTCAGAGTGCGATAGGTCACGAGATCCAAAAAAAGTGTTACCTACAGACAAGCGAAGGCCATACCAGGAAAAGAGCAGGCAAGGAGCCATCTTGGGTCTGTCCCTATAAGGCTGTCTGGAGGGACCAGAGACCTCTGGAGAAAGAGGCCAGAGTTGTAGCAGTGGATGCTCAGAGGCCAAAGAAGTCATCTAAGGGACCTTTCTCAATAGAGAGGTTTCCTCCACAGAAAAGGGGGACCAGAAACAAACCTGGGAGGGACCCAAAAGCATACCTCATTGTGCAAGCCATGGTGCAGGACAGAGCTTATTACCAGATCACACCAAATGAAAGCTGTTCTTGTCCTAGTCCCTGAACAAATCTTCCTTCCCCTTATTGAGGTCAAGACAGCAATTGTTAGAAGGAGAAACCTGTCTCACTGATCATCCCTGCTCCTTTTTTCGTGATAATTTCCAGTCTGAAACAGACCTTTGCAACAGCGAAGGGGGGTAGAAGAAAAGATTTAATACATGCAAATCCAGTGTTTAATTACAGGTATTGAACATTCTAACCTGGGTTGAGATTATATGCAGTTTAGAGGGACTAAGGTCTATGCAGAAAACACATGAGGTGTGTTTCTGAAGCATACTTGTTTATATTTATTAAACAAGATATAAAATGAATAATAATAACTCTGTCATGGACTAACCACATGAATATGTAGATAAAATTTGATTTTTCCTATATAACTTTTTCCTATGCAAAAAGAACTAGAAGGACACACAGTACAATTTCTGTGAATGCAAGAGAAACTCCCAGAAATGCTGCATTAAGATTATTTTTTAATTATAGTATGGAGGTTCCTTAAAAAACTAAAAATAGAACTATCCTATGACCCAACAATCCCACTCCTGGGCATATACCCAGAGAAAACCGTAATTCAAAAAGATACACACACCCCAATGTTCATTGCAGCACTATTTACAACAGCCAGGACATGGAAGCAACCTAAATGTCCACGAACAGAGGAATGGATAAAGGAGATATGGTACATATATACAATGGAATATTATTCAGCCATTTAAAAGGAATGAGGTTGGGTCATTTGCAAAGATGTAGATGGACCTAGAGATGTCATACAGAGTGAAGTAAGTCAGAAAGAGAAAAACAAATATCGTATATTAACTCATATATGTGGAATCTAGAAAAATGGTATAGATGAACTGATTTGCAACACAGAAATAGAGACACAGACGTAGAGAACAAACGTATGGATACCAACGGGGGGAGGGATGGATTGGAAGATTAGGATTGACATATATACACTACTATGTATAAAACAGATAACTAATGAAAACAGACTGTATTGCACAGGGAACTCTACTCAGTGCTCTGTGGTGTCCTAAATAGGAAGGAAATCCAAAGAAGAGAGGATAAATGTATAAGTGTGGCTGATTCACTTTGCCGTACAGCAGAAACTAACACAACGTTGTAAAACAACTATACTCCACTAAAAAATAAATAAATAAATAATTTTAAAATTATAATTATTAGGAGTAAAATACATGCAATTAGTAATTGCATGCAGTTAGTAAATATCAACTTTAATTCCATAAACTATCTTCAATATGAAATGATCATAAAATATTGGTCATGAGTCAAATGTTTTAAATGTATCTAAAGATTTAGTAAGGCTTTGCATCAGAAAATAAACACAAGGTAATTCAGACTGGAAACTTCATTTCCTGTTAAGGTTTAAACTTCTATGAGAAACATAACCACATATTTCAAGCCCACAGCTTGAGGATTTTTATCTTATATTTATCTGCACTCAGAGCTACTGTGTTTATGTATATAATCTTCTCAACTAATGCCTCACATTCATTAATTCATTCTACACGTATTCTGAATACCTACTTACATTTCAGATGTTCTAGCCAATGGGTAGATAAATAATAGTGAACTAGACATGAATGCATAGACTGCTCTCAGGAAGCATTGCACAATTAATAACAAGTATGACACATGTCACAAAATGATAGAAAGCATAAGAATGCTTCAAGGAGTGATGCATAGTTCTATCGGGGAGCAAGGGAGGGTAAAAAGTCACTCATTATTTTTGTGCACAATCAGAAATGTGGTCACTGCAATAGATTCACTATGCTCTTAAAATGACAATCAAAACATAATAATTGTGGTACTGATAAAAAAATAATGTATATATAGGACTAAATGAATGATTTCAAGTCTTTTTTCGCATTATTTTCAAACAATATTTTCAAAGGTGGCTCTGCTATATTTTAATCCAAAAGTTCAAAAGAAATACAGTTGACCCTTCAACAACACGGGTTGTATAAATACTCGCGTCTACTTAGAAGTGAATCTTTTTCAACAGTAAATACTATACTACCACACGATCCACAGTTGTTTGAATCCATGGATGTGGAACCATGGATATGGAAAAAAATGTGTATAAGGAGGGCCAACTATAGGTTATACTTGGATTTTCAACTGCAGGGAGCGTCAGAGTCCCTGACACCTACTTTGTTCAAGGGTCAACTGTATTTTATTTTTCATTCTGTGTGATGTCACAGAAATTTTACTTGGAGAAATGTACGCCTTTATCTCACAATAGTTCATCAGACTATTATCCTCATTGCTGATTCAACTTTTTGACATGCTTCTGTATTATTTTTTATTTTTTCTTAAATTGCCTAAACATATGACTATGATCAGCACAGTTTTTTCTGTCCATCTCAGTGACAGAGTCAGAAGATAAATAAAGAAGTGAATGACCAAACATCCATCCACTGAAAGTATCTCAAAGGAGGCATATTTTAAAAGGTACCCCAAGGCACACGGGAAGTTAGTTTTGGATTTGAAAATACTACTTCAGAAAAGCAATATTGTTTATTTGGAAGAAAAACTGAAGGAAAAGAACAATGGGTTAGGTGGAGAGCAAAACAATCTACTATAAAAATAAGCATCAAAGAGAAAAGTAAAAATATGCCATGTGGAAAAACATATGTCCCCAATGTGTTGTGAAAAGTAGCAAATACTGCTAAATCATACTGAGGAAAAGACATTTTGTCCTAGTGATTTTCTACAGATGTCAGCTGTGGCAGGCCACTAATTTATGTTTAGAGAAATAAATAAGAATAGGTTTAGTTGAAGAATTTTTAGGTTTGATGCTTAAGTTTTCTTGGAAGGATCACTGGTTATTTTTTATGCATAAAGAATACTTGCAACCAACAAGGACCTACTGTATAGCACAGGGAACTCTGCTCAATATTATGTAACAACCTAAATGGAAAAGAATTTGAAAAAGAATAGATACATGCATATATATAACTGAATCACTTTGCTGTACACCCAAAACCAACACAACACTCTTAATCACCTATACTCCAATATAAAATAAAAATAAAATATGTATTCTAGGCAATAATTAATTAATTAATTAATTAAAGAATACTTGCAAACACACACTCGAAGTAATCTTATTTGTGATATGAAGGCAGTAATGATCTGTAAAAGGTGCATGCATCACTATGGTAATAAAAACAATCAACCTCAGTCTCTCTTCTCATCCCTTCTTACCCTGCACTCACACAGCAGTTATTCGTTTTCCTGTTTCTGCTAATGGTATCACTGTTTTCCTGCCTTCCAACCTTGAAAGCAGCAGTTTAGATCACAGGTTTGGAATCAGACAACCACCCGAGGCACTAGCTGGGCTAATTACCTAACCTTGAGCAAATTACTTAATGTCTCTCAGCCCCATTTCTTTACTCTACACAACAGAGATCACACTATCTTGCTTACTCCGTTTTTGTAAAGATCACAATAATACATGCAAACCCATAGAGGAAGCATTCATTACATGAGCTAGTGTCACTTTCACCATGATTATCCACCCTTCCTTAGCAACACTATGGTATTTATCCTTCCTTCTCCTTTCCTATTCATCTTCATTCCGTCACCGAGCCTCTGACCCTCACTTCCTGCTATCTCTATCTCCATCTCCCAGTGTTCTTCTACCCTCTTCATAAACAAAACCAAAACAGAAAGGATATTCCTCTTCTGTACACCTGGTTTCTGCTACAAACACAACCTGTCCCTTCCTTCCCCTTGCGAAGCCTGCTCAAATGTGACACCCCATCTGCATGAAATCACAGGCTCATAGGCTATCCAGCCTAAAATGTTTTTGGATGGGGAAGTCTAGGATTACTACCTATCCTATCTGGTAAGTAGAGTCTTGTTCTTTCTGAACAAGATTACTCTCCGACCTAAGGCATTTAACCTCTGTCAGTACCTTTCAACCTCCACTCATAGAAGCCCTGGTACTCATTGTAAAGAAGAAAACCTGAGCAGAGAAAAAGGGAGTTTCTCTTTCTCCATAGATATTACAGTCTCAACACGTATGCTGTAAGTGTTCCCTTTGGTTCCTTACCACAGGCTCCTTGGAGGACAAGAGGTCATGTTGAGCTTTGGGGTTTTTCCTTCTTTCTTTCCCTTTCTCTCCTCTCTCTGCCTCCTGCCCCTCCCTCTTGTCCTCCACTTCTCCTCTTCTTTTTTCTCCCCATTCTCCCTCTTCCTCATCATTACACCTGGATGCCTAATGTTTTTTTCAGATGATCCTAAGCATGTCTGAGTACATCAAGGTGCATCTGGCTTGAGCAATACTCTGTCAATCACCCAGCAGAGCATCTAGAATCTCCTGTTCTGCATGGATGACATAAAAATAGGGCAAGGTATCAATATTCAGCCAGGTTGGATAAATGGAATTTAACTCTGTATGTTTTATTTCTGCCTTAACCGCCTTAGAAAAACTAAACCCATTCTAAGAGAAAGTAAAGGATAAGGTGTATAGCCAGCCCCTACAGCACTTGTCTTCGAATAATATGAAAATATATCGCCTCACTTCTAGGCAGAGAATAGTGGCCACCCATAAGGTCTTCTCGGCTCCACTGTCACCCAGGAGCAGTCTGGGAGGGAGAGTACTGCAGATATCGATGACTTAATATACCAGGTCACGCTGCCTCCTCATGCTTCTCTGTGGCAAAATGTCAATATCACTTCAGACTATGATTGTGCGCTATTGAATGTAGTCTACTGGGAACTGTGTTGTTCCTGCTTTTCATAATACACTTTCCCATGTGCCATTACTTCATCAGTTGAAGGGTAAGCCCAGGTGACCAAGGGAACTACTAGACTCTACAAACACTTGAGTACCTCTGACACACCATTATGCTACATTTTACCTCCACATCTGCCTTCATCCTACCCATCCTCTCTCTCTTCTTAATCACACATGCTTCCCTCTGTCTGGGATCATTTCCACCAGATAAACATTTTGAAATATCTCCCACATCAACACAAAACAAAAACCTTCCTCTGATATTCATATTCTCCTTCAGATAACAGCCAGTGTCTGTGCTCCTCGTTTAGCAAAAAAAATATTTTAAAAGTTTTTATCATCTCTGTTCTACTTCTCTCATTCTCTCTTGAATCCAATGAGGCTTTCTTCTTTGCTTTCCACTGAAACAATAGTTGACACACTTGGCAGTTATCTCCACTGTTGCTAAATACTGTGGTTGTTCTTTGGGTCATCTTCTTATTTGTTTTAGCCACAGCATTTGACACAGTTGATCATGGTCTCCTTCTCATAACAGTTCCTTGACTTAGCATTTTACTCTGCCAGATTCTCATCTTCTCAAATTCTAATTTTTGGAGTTCTTCTGGGTATAAATTTTGGGCTCTGCCTCTTGTCTCATGATTTTCTATCATCTATATCCTGCTAATTTCTAAATTTATATCTACAGTCCAGCATCCCTCCCCCACAAATTCATTTCACGAAATAAAATACTTTAAGCCTGTCTTAAACTATTTTAAGTGAAGTTATTTCTCTACTCTAAGCAGTTTATTCACCTATGATTGAAAACAATATCTATATTTTAGGGTTGTTGCAAAGTTGAAATGAAATACCTTAAGTGGACATACTATTTTAAAGTGCTAAAAAATATAAAGGATTAAAAATTAGAAAATACCTTTAATGTTACTTCTCAAATACACCCAGATATTCAAAATTTTAGTGGTGGGCTTCCCTGGTGGCGCAGTGGTTGAGAATCTGCCTGCTAATGCAGGGGACACGGGTTCGAGCCCTGGTCTGGGAAGATCCCACATGCCGCGGAACAACTGGGCCCGTGAGCCACAGCTACTGAGCCTGCGCGTCTGGAGCCTGTGCTCCAGCAACAAAAGAGGCCTCGACAGTGAGAGGCCCGCGCACCGCGATGAAGAGTGACCCCCCGCTTGCCACAACTAGAGAAAGCCCTCGCACAGAAGTGAAGAACCAACATAGCCAAAAATAAATAAATAAATGTGGGTTTAAAAAAAAAAATTTTTAGTGGTACAAATATAGTGCTACTTTTCAAAATGGCATTTCCTCTATTCAATATAGAATGAATATATCTTGTAAGAATATGCATTTTCTATGGGACTCATTAGAGTAAAATTGAATGTTAACTTTTAACATGTATCTGGCAAACATCTTTATTTTCTCTAAACCGATCCTTCAGGGAAAAAAAATGTGTCCCCCAAAGAAATTAGTGTTACTAATGAAACAGCACCAGATCAACCCACTTAAGACAAATTACTCCATTCATAATATTTACTTTCTGATTAGTCTTTGTAGAAAACGTCTAGGGAAAACCATAAGTAAAAGAATTCATTTATTAGAACAATCAAGAAAATTGATACTTTTTAAAACCTTAAAGTTCAAACAGGAGTTGAATGAATTTTTTATACTTTCAAACAGTTATTTTGATGACACAAAGACATGGACACAGTGAATGCTGCACGATGTTTTGCTCTGTAAGTCTAATTACAAAAGCTTGCTCTAAAATACAAAAGGGGGTCAGCAGGGGACACAGCTGACTAATAAATGTGGATGAGATTAAAGCAAACTGTACAAACCAAATACTGTTTTTGCAGCCTAATGATTTTTGAAAACTACTTGCTGGGTAATTATGATGAATCCAAAAGAAAATCTGGCATCCAGTGCTTTTAATTCAATTTATGAGTGATTAGGGCATTGAGAAGGTAAGATAATAGCTCTCTTAATGGGGTGGCTTTTAAGCACAAACTTACCTTTTGAATGCTTGAAGAAAAACATTTCAAGATTTAAAGAACCTTGCAGTGATTATTAAAACCTCTGACAAGCATTCTCTATGCTCTAATAATCAAACAAAATAAAAGTTCTTTGCCCTACTTGGCTTTACCCTTTCAATCCAGGTCAGCCAACCCACCCACGTTGTCACATCTTCAGCCTCATCTTCATTACAAGCTCTATAATCTCAAACTTATTTTCCCCCTTTGAGCACAACTTCTTTTCTTTCCCCTTTACCATTTCTTTAATATTACAGAATCTGATCATCAACCACAACATGATCCCTCATCCCCCTACTTACTTTTGCTATCCTCTACTCTTTATTTCACTTAACTCTATTTCTTCAACCTCTCTACCATAGACATACACTTCAATCAAACTCTCACCATATCTCTCTTGAGCGTCTGCTACAACATGCAAAGAGAACATTCAGAGCCTCAGTGGATAGGGCCAAGATAACTGGCAAAAAGCCACTGTGATTATAAAACAAGGAGAGATGGACACAAATAACAGCAGCGAGGCAAAATGAAATACTGGGATAGAAAAGAACCAGGACAACACGACCAAAAAAATCAGAAAAAGTTCAACAGGACAGAGATCTGGGTGAATATAAGATCTCTGTGGCATATATGTGAAAGCTGGCTATATTCAAATAGCCAAGGATAGAATAGATCCTATTACCCACACTGGGCCCCTTTCTATGCCCTTGAGTTCATCTGCTGGAAAGCTTTGGCACAGGCTGGTTCATTTATCAGATGGGCGGTGATTTCTTGTGATCATTATTCTGAGGCTTATGTCTTATCTAACAAGTCATTGGAGTTATTTATTTATAACTCCAGTAGTTATAAATATTTAGTTATCAGATGGAATTAATGGTGGAGAATTGGATCTTATTATTTGGTATATGGTTCAGGGAACAATAGCTGTGTAGCCACCCCTCTTCCTTAAAGATACACACAGTACAATGTTGAGATTATATATGTTACAATAACAAGACAAGATATGACTGATGTGGGCTCAAGACATAAACAGAGCCTCTAATTTTCCCTAAGTAAAAATAATATACATGGGATTTCCCTGGTGGTCCAGTGGTTAGGACTCTGTGGTTCCACTGCAGGGGGTGCGGGTTCAATCCCTGGTTTGAGAAATAAGATCCCTGAATGGGGTGCGGCGCAGCCAAAAAATAATAATGATAATAAAAATAAAGACATGTTAAAATATATAAATATACACATATAAATACACACACACACACACACACACAACCAGTCAGGGCTAGCTTCATAGTGTGTGACCTGGGCAATCACAAAGAGCCTCATGCTCTGAAGGGACTGGGCATGCTTTAATGCTCTGTTGTTGCCTTCTTCAAATTCCTAATAATTTTGTCTTTGAACTTGTGTTTTGCTAGTGAAAACTGATGGGACAGTGGAGCACGCATGTTACCAGAAAAGATATGCACACTGTACATGTGCATCTCTGTACCTGCTCATGGCATTTGCAATACTTCATGACACAGAATTCTGGTGGACACACAATGCATGTGAGTTCCATAAGACTCAAAGTTAGCACAAGATACCTGTGTTACATCTACAACTGAATAAGCAGAGCATGCCAGACCTGAGAGGTCACACTTAACTATTAGAACAAGAACTTGCTTCAAATGCAGACAGAAGTCAATCGTATTCTAAAAAACACGAAAAACCAAGAACTCCTACAGTATCTTTTCATATATGTGTTACTTCCATGTATGAGCTACACATTTACACTGAAAATGATGACATACGGAATAAAAGGGAAAGATAGAGCAAGCTGTAGTTCCTTTTCACTTCCTTACTCACCAGAGAGCTGAAGGCAATAAGATTAATAGAATGTGTGCATATCAAAACGTAATATAAGAACAAATTTTGTGCAGCATTTCCGTATGTATGAAGTATGAATTGTATACTTTTGGTATTTCTAACAAATTAAATATGTTGCTATTTCTATGTTATAAACTGGCATTGTGTAATATAAATATGAGCAGTAAAATTCAAACTAATAATTAAAAGTTTAATTTTTTAACTTAAAATAACATTAAATAACCAATACAAAACACAATGGCAAGTCAAGAGAGAGACTATGGAAGAAAAGAAAAAGCTTCATGTTCTGTTACCGTTAATTGTATTTTTGCTCCTTTTTGAACAGGGGGTCCTGCATTTTAATTTTGCACTGGACTCCACAAATTATGTAGCCAACCCTTGAACCAGTTTACAAATAGAGAGGGTGGAGCATGTTTAATTGTGTGTGAAAGAGAAGAAAGGAAAAGAATATGGCTAGGCTTATCCTTGGGGTTAACCTTGCTTGATTACATATTTGGGCATAGGAAGACAGGATGCACAAAGTATGCTTATGTAGTCATAACATTTTAATATACGTGCCCAGAAAGTTTCCAATTTAGAGAGATGAAAGCTGTGGGATGAAGCAATAGTTTTCTTCTGTTTCTATCCAATTTCCCCTCCTCCCACTTTTGAGAGTAAAACGAGTATTTATTACAATTTGTGGAAATTTTAAGAGATGATTAATTATATTATTGGAAATCTAACCTTTTGTAAAGAAATCTGCTGGTTAACATTATACTCTAATCTATAGGAGAAATACAATGATAGGGGTAGGTGGATTATACAAAACAGCATGTAATTCTCTGTATTTCATTCCTCTTCAACATGACGATCGGTTTTTTCAGATTTTCCCAGGTATGGATACTTATAAATGATTGCCATACTTAATGGCTTTCTATAACAAGCGCTCTAATAATACAGAAATTTTCCAGAGTTTAGTCAGTTATGTTGTCCTTCATTCATCCCATCACCATTGCTCAACATTTAAGCTAATCTTGATTTATTTGTTTTGACATCTCTTTCCTTTACTCAGTGCAGATGGAAATAAGTGCTTTTAGAACCTGGAAGAAACTTTAATTCCTATCAACTAAGGAAAAAACACAAAACATTTCCATTTCTACCACATTTAGAAAGAGGCAAAAACTACCTTTTTCTTTTCAAATTTAGTAGTTCCTAAAAGCAAGTATGCATTATTTGTCTGTCAGAATAAGGTAATTATTAGTGGAAATGATTAACATTTGCATGTACCTTGTCCTCTCAAATTTCTCTTGTTTTTTCTCACACATATCAGGCTGGTGCTCAGTAACTGTGCACCTAGGGAATCCTTCAAATACTGCAATATTTCAATATGCACCTCCTTGCTTCTCATGATTGCACAGAAGCTTTGGTTCATAGGTGCCCTGTGGGAGAGTGTGTGCCTCTGAAGTTGCAGGTTTTTTATAACCATGTCAAGGTCTTACTCTTTTCAGGAAAAAAAACAAAAACAAAACACTGACTTTGTTTATAGTTACATGTATTATCAATACTTTGCTTTTCTAGGAGATCTTCAGCATCACTAGTCAGTTTTCTTATAGATAATGGACTCAGACTTAACTTTTGGAAGGTGATAGAGTAAACATTCTTTGAGAAACAAGTTTGCCAGTTTTTCTTTGCCTTTTGTTTCCTAAAAGATATAAGATAAAGCCCTCATCTTTCTATGGTTCTATAAAACATTGTTTGTAATATATTTATCATATTGATTTTAAATATTATTATAAAAAACTATTTGTCCTCCCTCAAAACTGTGAGCTTTTGGCAGGACCCGGTAGGGTAGGATAAACAGAAATTATTTGTTCATTTTGTATCCTCAGTACTTAGCAAGTTAATTTATTTACTAAGCACTGAAGAAATGTTTGTTGAATAAATGAAGTGGTTGAACTTAAACCTAGATTTCCCCAGGGAGACCATATTCAGAGTTAGAACCCAAACATCACTGGTCTGCTCTATGTACTTATCTACTGCAGGAATTTCAGCTTCTTACTGTGGTGTGTGGTTATATATGGTGAGGAGGCACATGGGCTCATAAACAGTGTTGCTGTTGCCTTCATATAAAAATTACTTGAGATGGAAGCTGCACGTTGTTGGAACATTATGGCTACCATTCACAATGGCACAGTCTTCTTGCTTAGGGCATTAATTTCCCAAAGCTAAACCCTGAAGCTACGAAAGCAGTACTGGGTTCCCTTCAGTCAATACTGTTCAGGTACTCTACTGTTTTCCATATAAAAATGGAACTCTGTTCTCTCCAAATAAATGACAGACATTGTCATCATTAATTCATGTATTCAATTAACAAAGCTGGGTTGAATGTCTTGTAGGTGCTAAACACTGCTCAAGGCACTGGAGATCAAACAATGTACAAAATAGTAAAGGTAAAATAATGTACAAGATAGCAAAGGTACCTGTTCTCATGGCATTTAAATATAAGTGAGATGAGAGATGATAATACTTGACAAATCTATGATTTTAGATAGTCATATAGCACAGCCCGTGCTCCATATCTCAAATGCCTCATTTCTTTCAATCTGAGTCACAAGTTGCCTTCATATTTTATGGCTCTGAAATCAGGATGTCTATTACATTGATATGTAAATTTAATGCAGTGCATCCTTTTAAGTTGTTTTCTGTGAAAACCTTTTATTGATAGTGTTTGTGACGAAGAATGGCTCTTAAGTGAAAGGAAATATTGCAGTCCCTTCTGAAGACACCACTTTTAAGTTCTGCCTGCTACAGCTCTCATGGAGCACTGAAAAACAATTCATTCAATCAAGCTGAGAAATAGATGATCCACCCCCATGAGCTCATAGAATATATTCTTGATGGGTCTGTGTGACCTCTTCACTAGATATATTCAGACATACCTCAGATTTAAGCACAAGCTCTACTTCAGTTCAAGCTGTAACATTTTACAGCTGGAAATTATCTCATCCAATCCTCTCCTTTTACAGGTAAGAAAAGTGAAGCCTCAGAGGTTAGGTAAGATGTTCAAAGTCTACTCCCATGTCAGGATTGGATCCTATGTATTCCCAACTTGGAATCCATTTATCCATTTAGCTACCAACTACTTTAAATAGTTTAAAAATTCTTTCACCTTGCTTCCAGACATTATTGTTCCTAAGTAACATATGTGAAATCTTCAAAATAAAAATATACAAGACCTTGAAACAAGCTTAGAAAGATATCATTGGACACCTCCTCTGTAGTGGAGTTAGAGGATATATGAGAATGTGTAAGAAGCTCCCTCCTTGAGAATCACGGTGTCATGGCCAACTGAATAGCAGGTATTGTAATTTATGATCATCTTCAAACAATGCTTGCTCAAGAAGAATATATTAGTGTTATACCAACAATTTCTGTTTAATAACTTAAAACGATTGTCAGTTGCTGGTCCTACCTAGGTTGGATCCTATTAAACACAAAGGACACTATAAATTCTGGGTGATCTATCAGTGTAGGCTTCATGTTCGATGATAAAAAAGAAAAGTTATATAAAATGCACTGCAGGGGACTTCATCCTACTCTTTCTCTAAAATTCATTTCCAGCCAAGCAGTGGTAAAGCTAACAAAATTCTCCCTTTATGGAAAGGCCAAGAGTCACATCTATTTTCTCTTTCTTAATAGGCTACGTGAACAAAAGCATCAATGGGAAATGATGGTGGGAGATTTTGCTCAAATAAAAGATGATTTCTTTTTCTGAGAGTTCTGTGAGAAAAAACTATGTGAAAGACTTCAGCCTTTGTGATTTATATTTTAAAGACACTGAATATGAATAATGCTATATTTTTATAAAAGGTAGAAGGATGACATATACTTAGTACTAAAAGGGTTTTGGAAGAAACCTTCACTCTTAACCACTCTTTAATTTTGATCTTAGAATCATGGGTTTCGTCAAATATCACCCAAGTATTACATACATCATCAAGCAAATATTTGATAGGAAGTCTTGGAAAAGAAATCTTGTTTCCTCACAAAAGACCCCGAATAGCCAAAGCAATCTTGAGAGCGAAAAATGGAGCTGGAGGAATCAGGCTCCCTGACTTCAGACTATACTACAAAGCTACAGTAATGAAGACAGTATGGTACTGGCACAAAAACAGAAAGATAGATCAATGGAACAGGATAGAAAGCCCAGAGATAAACCCACGGACATATGGTCACCTTATCTTTGATAAAGGAGGCAGGAATGTAGAGTGGAAAAAGGACCGCCTCTTCAATAAGTGGTGCTGGGAAAACTGGACAGGTACATGTAAAAGTATGAGATTAGATCATTCCCTAACACCATACACAAAAATAAGCTCAAAATGGATTAAAGACCTAAATGTAAGGTCAGAAACTATCAAACTCTTAGAGGAAAACATAGGCAGAACACTCTATGGCATAAATCATAGCAAGATCCTTTTTGACCCACCTCCTAGAGAAATGGAAATAAAAACAAAAATAAACAAATGGGACCTAATGAAACTTAAAAGCTTTTTCACAGCAAAGGAAACCATAAACAAGACCAAAAGACAACCCTCAGAATGGGAGAAAATATTTGCAAATGAAGCAACTGACAAAGGATTAATCTCCAAAATTTATAAGCAGCTCATGCAGCTCAATAGCAAAAAAACAAACAACCCAATCCAAAAATGGGCAGAAGACCTAAATAGACATTTCTCCACAGAAGATATACAGACTGCCAACAAACACATGAAAGAATGCTCAACATCATTAATCCTTTGAGAAATGCAAATCAAAACTACAATGCGATATCATCTCACACCAGTCAGAATGGCCATCATCAAAAAATCTAGAAACAATAAATGCTGGAGAGGGTGTGGAGAAAAGGGAACACTCTTGCACTGCTGGTGGGAATGTGAATTGGTACAGCCGCTATGGAGAACGGTATGGAGGTTCCTTAAAAAACTACAAATAGAACTCCCATATGACCCAGCAATCCCACTACTGGGCATATACCCTGAGAAAACCATAATTCAAAAAGAGTCATGTACCAAAATGTTCATTGCAGCTCTATTTACAATAGCCCGGAGATGGAAACAACCTAAGTGTCCATCATCCAATGAATGGATAAAGAAGATGTGGCACATATATACAATGGAATATTACTCAGCCATAAAAAGAAACGAAATTGAGCTATTTGTAATGAGGTGGATAGACCCAGAGTCTGTCATACAGAGTGAAGTAAGTCAGAAAGAGAAAGACAAATACCGTATGCTAACACATATATATGGAATTTAAGGGGAAAAAATGTCATGAAGAACCTAGATGTAAAACAGGAATAAAGACACAGACCTACTTGAGAATGGACTTGAGGATATGGGGAGGGGGAAGGGTAAGCTGTGACAAAGCGAGAGAGAGGCATGGACATATATACACTACCAAACGTAAGGTAGATAGCTAGTGGGAAGCAGCCGCATAGCACAGGGAGATGAGCTCGGTGCTTTGTGACCGACTGGAGGGGTGGGATAGGGAGGGTAGGAAGGAGGGAGACGCAAGAGGGAAGCGATATGGGAACAGATGTATATGTATAACTGATTCACTTTGTTTTAAAGCAGAAACTAATACACCATTGTGAAGCAATTATACTCCAATAAAGTTGTAAAAAAAAAAAAAGAAATCTATGTTTCTTGTCCATAATTTGATGAACCTGGAATTCTACTTAACATTCCTCCTGAAGACAATGATAAGAGAATACGTGTGAGGGGGGTAGTAGCTAATGAAATCATGGAAAGTTCTACACTTCTTTCCTAAAGGTTAATACGTGTATTAGCCAATATGTTACTTTACTAGAGCTGCTGTAACACTACTACAAGCTGGGTGTCTTAACACAGTAGAAATTCATTGTCTCATAGCTCTGAAGGCCAGAAGTCTAAAAGTAAGGTATCAGGAAGGCCATGATCCCTCTGAAGGTGTAGGGTAGGATCTGTTCCAGGCCTCTCTCCTAGCTTCTGGGAGGGAGTTCCTTGGCTTGTGTCACCATCACTCCAATCTTTATATGGTGTTATCCTTGTGTGCATGTCTGTGTCCAAATTTCCCTTTTATAAGGACACAGTCATGTTGGATTAGGGGTCCTTCCTACTCTAGGATGACCTTCTTCAATTTAATTAATTACATCTGCAATAACCCTATTTCCAAATAAGTTCATATTCTGAGGTCCTAGGGATTAGGATATCAACAAATAAATTTTTAGGGAACACAATTCAACCTATTACAGCATATTAAAATCTTTTGGAATACCACTAAAGAATAGCATTTAATTTTGGTTTTATTGAAGAATTTCTTTTCTTCTTCTTATTTTTTTTTTAGAATAGAACACTTCACTACTATATTCCTGTTAGCATCTTATAAAACAGTATAAAAAAGAGGCAAAAGGGAAAAATTAAGGCGCAAAATGTAGACAGCACCTGAAGTTAAGGTGGTGGTAGTGTGAATGGAAAATGGAACTTGAGAAGGAAGCTGTGTAAATAATTGCTGCAGAAGTAGAAAGACAGAAGTGCAATGAATATGAAGGGAAGGAGAGATATCAACACAAAGAGGATATACACTTGGTATCCTGCCTGTATCAACTGGCTTTTGCCACATAACGGATCACCCCAGATCTCAATGGCTTAAAACAGAAACATGTATTTCTCATGGGTGTGGAATTCAGCTGCTCTCTCTGCTAAATTTGGCTGATCTCTGCTTATTCCCTCATACATCTGTGGGTTGTCTTTGTTCTATGTGTCTCTCAATCTCCTCCTGGGATTAGTAGGTTAGCCAACATGTCCTCTTTGTTCAATGTCCAGGGTAAAGAGAGCAAGTGGAAATATCTAAGGCCTCTTGAGGCCTGGGCTTGGAAAGGCACAACTCTGCTTCTGCCTCATTCTATTAGCCAAAGTGAATCATATCACTGAGCCCAGAATCAGAATGAGAGGTCATTCATCTTCACATCTGACATCCCACCTGAAAGCTAGAGGCCAAAGGAAGCTAATTAGCCCTATCTTACCACCCACAGATGCATCAACTGCAAGTTCTTTACATTTTTAATTTATCTCTTCAACCTGGAGTGCCTCCTTCCAGTAGCAATTATGGGCTTTCGTAAAGCCAGTACCTGGGAAATCTAAAGGCTACCCAAGGGAATATCTGGTGCATATGTTCATGTTTAACAGTGATAAAAATAAAGTGTATGTAAATAGGTACTGAGCTGCAGTATATATAGGTATAATATATACATATATATATATACACATACACACAAACACTCAACACATGTATTTGTTCTGCACACTAAACAAATACATAGACTAAAACTTTGGCCTCTTCAATGTAACCACCCTCTTTATTCACTAAGTCTACCTTCCTATTTTTTAGTACAGCCAGTGCCTTTCACCTCTTCCTGTTGGACCATATATTCTGATATGCAGTACTCCAAGAAATAGTTCAATGACCTGAGATATAAAACCTGAAAGTATCATTGAAGAGCTATATAACCCTTCTGAACACATGGCTGTGTTTTACTTGCATAAAATTAGCTATGACATGGAAATGGAAAATTCAATGCATAACAAATTAGGATAACTATGCATTCATCTAATATTTATTGAACACCTACTGTACACCAAGAACTGTTCTAGCTCTGGGAAGAAACCTTATATCACTAAAACCATCTATTTCAAAGGACTTTTTATCATATCACATTAAATCAGCTCTGACATAAGAAAAATTTCAATACATAATACATTTGATACTTGTTGATTCATCTAATATGTATTGAGTGCCTATTATGTTTCATTCACTATTCTAGGCTCCGGAGATATTTCAGTAAACTCAGCTTAACGTTTCAGTGGTAGTTACAGACAAACACCAAATAAATATAAAAATAATTCCAGGTTACTATAAGTGCTATGCAGAAAAGCTAAAGCAGAGTTAAAGGGTAGACTGTGATGGGTAGGTGCTATTTTATATGGATCTATCCAAGATGATAGACCAGGGGACACCTAAACAAAGTAAAAATTACACAGGGAGAGAGAAAGCCAAGAGAATACCTGAGAAAAGACTCTACCAGAGATAACTGCACATACAAAAGCCTTGTTGTGGTGTTATGTTTGACATATTTAAGAATATAAAGAAAAAGACCAGAGTGGCTACCAGAGAGGGAGCCAGCATGCAGATAAGGTAGGGGATCCATTAGAGGCCTTGTCAAGATTTGGAATTTCCTCCTAAGTGTTAGGAAAAGTCATTGGATGGTTTTGAATAGTGGTTGTAGAAGGACAGTGAGTCATTATTCTTGTTATTAAAGAATGCTTTTACTCTGTCCATCCAAACTCTACAACCTGGAACCAATCAATCTACCTTCCAGACTTATCTTAACAACATTATTCCATAAATCCTAATTCTTTAGGAAAAGATCCTGTCATCATTTCCCACTACTTCTGTCATTGCTTATCAAAATCTTCTCATCTTTCAAAGCCTCCAAGGATAAATGCCACCTCCTTTACAAAGGAACATTTCTGATTGCAATAATTTCTCCATCTTCCACTTTTTATCTTTTTGATCTCTCCATAAATTTTTATTTCTATGTTATTCCCTAGAGGTCCTGTTATTCAATACAACTGTCCAGTAATCAGTCAAATAATTGAAAAGGTCTATAAAAATGTGGAATTTTAAACATTGAGTCATTCACATCCTATTTTATAGTAAATTAAAATATGTAATTACACATTCATGAATATTTTAGTGTAGGGCCAAGACCTTTTCTTTGAGTGTGGATCTATTGATTAAAGTTTTGCATAATGCTCTCTCCTAAACCATGCTCATAATGCTTTGCCTACTCATCTCAATTTCACTTAATATTGAACAGCAACTTAAAGAAACCTGTACATAAATCTCAAGGTAAAATCTTTGAAAGTTTATCAGTTTTCTGTCTTTTAGTATCTTCCAGAATCTTGTTGCTCAAAGTATAGTTTATGAACCAACACCCTCATCATCATACCTTGGAACTCGTTAGAAACACAGAATCTCCAGATCTTTATCAGAATTAATTTAATGTGAATCCATACTTTAACAAAATCTCCAAGTGATTCTTGTAAACATAAAACTTGGCTAAAGAATGGTCTAGCACTTATCCAATTCAACTGCAATTTTTAAAAAACTACCTTTATTAAATCTCTTCAAAATATTGAGCTTAGTTTTCATAAACACAACTACTTTCTCTCTTGATCTCTATTTTTTCTGCACTCATATTTCATTTGTATATGAATCTGCAAAAAAGACTTAATAACATAGTAGGCCTGAGACTGTTCTCCTTAGAAAGTCCTGCTTGCAAAGCTGGCCCTTGGCTGGTGTTAGGGTGCTTGACAGGGAAACAATTCTCTACATTGGTATGAAGCTGTCTCGAAATAGTAAAAGTGGCTCTCTGTGCTTAAACTCTGCCAATGATGTAGTTTATGGTGAACACTTGCTCTCCTTCTGAGAGTCTGCAATTGTGGTGTATGGTAGGTAGAGGATGCCTATGTGACTGACTTTCAAAAACCCTGGACTCGGGCTTCCCTGGTGGTGCAGTGGTTGAGAATCTGCCTGCTAATGCAGGGTTCGAGCCCTGGTCTGGGAGGATCCCACATGCCGCGGAGCAACTAGGCCCGTGAGCCACAATTACTGAGCCTGTGTGTCTAGAGCCTGTGCTCCTCAACAAGAGAGGCCCGCGCACCACAATGAAGAGTGGCCCCTGCTTGCCACAACTAGAGAAAGCCCTTGCACAGAAATGAAGACCCAACACAGCAAAAATAAATTAATTAATTAAAATAGGTTTAATTAAAAAAAAAAAAAAAACCCTGGACTCCTAGGCTCATATAGGTTTCCGTGGTAGATAACACTTTACATGGGTTGTCACAACTAGTTTCAAGAGAAATTAAGTGTATCCTGTGTGATTCCACTGGGAGAGGACTCTTGGAAATTGGTGCCAGGTCTCCTAACTCTGTACCATTCACCTTTTCTGTTTGCTATTCTGCCTTGTGTCCTTCCCTGTAATAAATCTTAGCTGTGATTACAACTATATACTGAGTCCTTCTAGCAAATCACTTGAGTTGGGAGCAATCTTAGGTACTCAAAACACAAAGTAATTCTAAAATAAATTACCATATTACTAAAATAAATACAGCTGATTTTGGAACACACAAAACTGATTTTTAGTGAGCATACATCCCAATTAGCAAGAACAAAAGTGCATGGATCTCAAGAGTCACCAAGGGCAATTAGTACATCTCAAACATAGATCAGCATATTTTCAGAGAGATGAGTAGATACTATTTGTTAATTCTCCAAGGATATAAAGCTCTCCTTAAGGCAAGATCTAAGCTTAACAGACCCGTTTTCCCCCACAGAATATAACACTGTGCCCTACACATAATAAGCTATCAGGGAATATTTATTAAAGAATTATTTAACTGTTTAAATATTTGACTGAATTATATTTTAAGCAAGGTAAAAGAGTCACTAAGATATTTTTAAATAAAGGAAATGTAAATGACATGTACAGGTAAATCCAGTTTGCCTATAAATATTTTTAACAAAAGAAAACATACTATGTTTCCAGTCTTTCACTATCAACTTACTATGTCAGTAGTTTATTCTCAACATAAAGCAAAGCACTGTGTTTTTATTTTATTGGCTGCCTGACTATTTCAGGTTTTATGGTTTTTATTCTGGATCACTAAAGCCCTCTAAGGCAGAGAAAGTCACAGGGGTGTTCCTGCTCCAAAACAAACCTGACATTCCCCAAAGCCACCATTCTTCTTAACTGGTCAACAGATTCACTTCAATTTGTTGTACTGATATAAAACTTGAATTCTGAAAACTAAATACCCCAGGAAGCTATGATCCTTCTATGATAGTTTGAAGGGCTTTGCCATTTAGACAAGTAAATGACTCCGTTTAGAAACTATTATGAAAACCAAGAACAATTGTTAAAAATGTTGATTTATCATAATGTAGGTAAATTGCTTTACTTTGCAGCTAACATGATTTCCCACAGCCTTTGGTCACCCAGAGAGGGTTAACTTTAAAAACATTAACTTAGAATGGCCTCTGATATACATGTGCTAAAAATCATTTCATTATCATTTTTTTTCTGAATTAGAACACTTTGAATACCTAGACATCTGGTACCAACAAAGTCTATGTGATCATAATTTTGTCTGAATCCTCAAAATTACTGGTCAACTTCAACTTGTATTGGGCTGACCTATGTAAACCTGTGGAATGGAATACTGTTATGTACAATTTTCCACCTAATCTGATGCAGAATCTTTTGTACTCATCATATATAAAGGGCCACAAAATACTATCTTGTTAAAGACATTTAGAACATTTATGGACAAGGAAAACTAATTATAAATTATAGATTTCATTTTAAGTTGACTAAAGCTATATCTTCCTATAGGATTTTTCTCCTTGCCTTTAACCATAGAGTTCACAAAAATGTTAGCATACTGAAACAATTTGAGATATTTATAAAGGCAAGAAAAGGGTCTTCTGCTATCCTAAGGAAAAAATAAAGTGGGTTTTACATGAATCATTTTTCATTCATATTCTAATAAGTTTAGAACAATTAAAAAATTCCAGAATAACTGTATTTTAAATTTACCTGAGCATCATTCAGCAATATATATATATACTATATGTATATATGTATATACATATTTTATTAAGATGTTGAATCTAACATATTGATTCAGAGACCAGTCCAGTAGTTGATGCATAAAGGAACAAAATAAATATCTCTTGAATAAAAAAATTAATGAAGGCATTAACAAATAAATGAGTGAATGTGTAAATTAGTGAGAGAATTTTACAGGGATCAATCTTGACCTCTCTGAAACTACAAAATTTACTAGGAGAAAAAGAAGAGGTGTCTAACATAGTACTTTTTTGCCTTTAACATATTGTTAAAATAACACAGACATTGGGATTAGGAGAACAAAACATCATGCTGTATAGTAATTCTTTGTGTTGCATGATTCACCCCTCAGTTCTTAATATCTAAATCAAATAAGAGGCTACCATACTATCACAGATGTTTCTAATCATGGATTTACCAACCTATATAAATAGTATGAAAAGTATTTGTTTGTAGAACATGTACGTGTATATCAGAATTCCCAATTTCTTTTAAATGTGTTTTTCTAAATCCCTGTAAGGGTCTTTGTTAATCACTATACTCACTTTTAAAATTGGAAAATTGGAGATGAGATAATTACATGACTTGCAAAAGGGTTTAAATCAAGTAAATAGAAAATCATGCAATAAAATGATTTTATGCAATAAAATCATACAGTGTGATGCAAAGATGTTAACTATTCTTATAGTCATCAATGCTATTGTGAAATAACAGATCACAAAGCAGTTTTCTTAATTCTTGATTTAGGAATTTAAAAAATTTTGGATTTTAATTCTATTGGAAAATTCAAAAGAGAGACAAATGCATCAACCATCAATGTTAAACCACATGGAAGTTCTTTTGTCAAAGAAGATAAAGCAAAACATCAGTAGACTGCCTTTGAAAAATACAGTAAAACCCCAGGCCTGAAAATATACAGAGAATGAGATGTGTTTTGCTCTGATTTCCAAAGCCTGAGATCTGCACATAATACATCAGCTTTGATTTATTTCCATTCCTTGACTTCCTCAAATACCTGGTACCTAATTCTGATGTTTTCTTTCAAAATTAGTATTTTAATATCCTTATACACTTTATATGGGGGCTATTTCCACTATAATCATTTTCTAGTGGAAGAGAATGATTGATTCAGTCTGTGCCTTGGGATGATACTTTATCACTTGTCTTTCCTTTCAGTATAAACAACGGTTTAAAATGTTCACTTGATGCCTGAATGGAAAGTCTGGAGTATTTATATTTATGGAGTGAATACATGAAAAAAAAAAAAGATTGCAAATCATTGTCATAAAAAGAAGAATCACTCCTCAAACTATGCAGGAAAAATTGAGAATTTACATATATTTTTTATATATTTACATATGTATTTTAAATTTCTGTATGTTGTTATGTCAAAATAAAATTGTATGTAGTATGTAAATGAGTTGGTTGTGATGTCAGTAATATTTGGATTCTTGGCAAGTCAGGAGGGCTAGGACAGTTTTGCTGGCCTCAGGTATTGGAACCATCAGGGTTGTCTCCTTCATTCTCGTCTCTGCATTCCTTTGCATGTTGGCTTAATTCTGTCTTGCTGCTAAGATAAACCTTCTGCCAGTCAGGGGCATGGCATTAACAAATAGTGGGCTCAAATTTTCACATCTTAGTGACAGAACTGAAAGAGCTCTTCTTCCATCAAAAGTTGGAAATACTCCAGGGAAGGGGTATAACTGGCTGGGCTTAGGTTCGTGGCCACTTCTCAAATCACTGCCATGGCCAGGGGGCAAGTTCCATAGAAAATATATTAGTTCTCATTTGGACCACAAATTACAGTTAAGATGGTGTTACTTTGCTCAATAGAGGAGGAGATGCTGGCAATCAAAACAATGCAATCACAACATAAATGTCTAGCATTGTTTACATTATTAGCAATAAAAATGTAAAACAAATTGCCTATAAACAAAATTAAAATATAGTGTTATGTAAATATACGCTCACACAAGTGAACATGATCATTTTATTTCTCTCTCTCCTTTTTTCACTGCAAAATAAGATTCATAATTATTCTCTAAAAAGATTATTCTGAAATTAAAATACAAAATATCTTTAAAGTAACAAGGACTTATCTTGACATGAAAATCGTGACTCATAATTTGTTGCTAATTGTTCAAAATTTAAATGGTCACAATCTATATTCACTTTGAAAGAATTCTGCTAATCTTGCCTAAGTATTATTTTCAAAACAATATGCTTCGGGGTTATTATTTTTGTTAATAATAATGCCACTCATCATTCTGATATTCTGGATATATTGGCATTTGCATTTGTAGAATACCAGCATAAATGAATACACGTATTGTATATAGATAACGCAAAGTGATAACTCAATAAAAGGAAGACTGAATAACAAAAAAAATTATCTTTTACTATTGATATACATTTGTTCTACCAAGGTGTATATTTAGCATGGTGCTTTTATAAATAATCTACTTGTATAATTTCTCTCCAGAGATTATCAACTCGGAGAAGCAATTGTACTAGAAATAATTACTCTGGGGCAATATTGTGATTTTCTACATTAGCTGGGCAGAGTGAAGGTGAAGAACCTTGCCTTCCAGTCATTGAAACAAGAAAAACTTTCCACAGCTCAATATTACTGAAAAGAAGGACTCTGTGCATCTCAATTTTAGGAGTAGAAAGTTGTGATGTGTTTGAACATTTATAAAACCTAAGTCTATATTTTCAGATTTTCTCTGCATTACCTCAGTTTACCTTTCACCTAGGAGTGTTTCAAGGGATAACTCTTTCCTAAAGTTTAATTACGAAGATAATTTTTTGTAAGTACATAATGACCAACCATGTACAAATAACTTAACTGTTGCCTCAAGCCACACCAGCCCAAGAATTGATATGGGGATTTATTACCAGTAAAAAGCTCCATTCACTGTTTGCTACCACCATATACCAAGGTGCAGTCCCCTGGTCCCCTCAGGCTTACTCTCCATGCAGAATTAGAGAGAATTCCCAAGAGGTAGCTGAGGCCATCTCTCAAACAAATTTAGGAACTTTCTACCCATAAGTTCTGTGGCTACACTGTAAATCCTTCAGGTGGCACTGTTCTCACCATGCACTGTTAACCTGTTCTGGACACCACTATTTCCTTTGTATGCCTTAAAGTCCAGTGGTCATCAAAGCCAGCTCGACTGCTGGCTCTACTTCCAGTTACCCTTAGACACAGCTATGATTCCCCGTGGGCAGTATCAAACCTTTCAGGCACTATCTGTTCCAGGTATTGTGACAAAAAGACAAAATTAGAGAATGTCCATTAGTGTTACATTCTGAGCCAAGTTCTAGAGCAATGCTTAATAACAGGTATCACTATTTCAGCACTCACAATGTGCTAGGCACTCTGCTAAATCATCTCATCCAATGTTCATTGTTTAAAAATTAAAATCTGAAGCTAAAATTATTGAGTAAATTGTTCAGGATCACTCAGTAAGCAGCAGTGCTGATTTCCCCACCTACGTTTGACTCCAAAACTCAGCTTCTGAACCATGCTTCTAAATATTTACAGAGGTTTCATGAAACATTCTTTCAGCTTTTATTTAAAGCCCTTTCTTAACCTCTAAGTGAGTCTATGAGCTGCTGTGCTGTGAGAAATCCAAATGGAAAGCACTATGTTCTATGCAAAAGCTTTCTACCCCACAACACTGATACTGTGTTAAAGAGCTAAGCCTGTTGTATATGATTTTCTCTTTGGAACAAGTTTCTTTCCAAGATTGAGTTACTTTGCTCAATACAGGGGTAGATGCTGTCAACCAAGACAATGCAATTACAACATAAATGTTCAGCATTATTTACATTAACTGTTAGCAATAAAATGTAAAACAAATTGCATATAAACAAAATTAAAATATAGTGTTATGTATAAATGCTCAGATGCATAAGATGCCTAAACATCTTATATAAATAGATACAGGCTCTAAACCTGCCTGGAAATATCTTAGCCCAGCAACGGATAAAGTTGGTATCTGTGTATCTGGTATCATCTGGTCTAGAGTAAAAATTCTCCAACTTTTTCGTCCTAGGACCCCCAACACCCTTAAAAATTATGGAAGACCTCAAAGAACTTTAACCTGTGAGTTATGTCTGTGTATATTTACCATATTAGATATTTTTAAAGTGTAATATCTTAAATAGAACCACAAATTCTTTGCAGTTCCTTCAGAAAATAGAGTCTATATCAGAACCTTGAATACTTGCTAGCCTTTTGACTTGCTTTGGCCAGAATAATGCAGCAGAAGTGACATTCTATGACTTCCAAGACTAGGTCTTAAGACAATTTGTAGCTTCTGTTTTTGCTCTTTTAGAATTCCAAAACCACCATGCCCTGAAGAAACCACACCTAGTTTAGGAGATTAGAGGCCTTGTGGAGGAGAACTTAGATGCCCCAAGTAACAGACTTATGAGTCAGGACATCCTGTACTTTGTAGCCCAGCCAATCCTCATCTGACTGCAGCGTCATTATTGAGCTTAGAGGAAACCAAGAGAGGAAACTCTCATTCATCCTAAATAATATGGAGAAATAATAAGTCACTGTTGTTTTAAACCATTAAGTTTGGGGTGAGTTTTTACACAGAAATAGACAACTGTTATGGAAATCTTATGCAGTCTTAGAGTAGTTTTGGGTTCCTAAAAATTTGAAACACAAAGAAAATTAGATTCTAGTTAATGAAAAAAATGTAATGCTACTTTAAATATAATTCACCCAAAGTGCTTTTTTCAGCTTATTTCCATTTTTTTCCCAAAACCTTTGCTCTTCTGATTTTCTGAAAACAAGAACTAGCTTGATTTGGAAAGACAGCTTACAGACTAGGAGAAAATATTTGCAAACACGACCAACAAGGGTTTAATTTCCAAAATATACAAACAGCTCATACAGCACAATATCAAAAAACAAACAACCCAATCTAAAAATGGGCAGAATATCCAAGTAGACATTTCTCCAAAGAAGACATACATATGGCCAACAGGCACATGAAAAAATGCTCAACATCACTAATTATTAGAGAAATGCAAATCAAAACTACAATGAGGTATCAGCTCACTCCAGTCAGCATGGCCATCATCAAAAAGTCTACAGATAATAAATGCTGGAGAGGGTGTGGGAAAAAAGTGACTCTCCTACACTGTTGGTGGGAATTTTAATTGGTACAGCCACTGTGGAGAACACTATGGATACTCCTTAAAAAACTTAAAATAGAATTACCTGCATTCCTACTCCTGGGCATATATCTGGAGGAAACTATACTTTGGAAAGATACATGCATACCAATATTCATTGCAGCTCTAGTTACAATAGCCAAGACATGGAAGCAACCTAAATGTCCATCAACAGATGAATGGATAAAGAAGATGTGGTATATATATATACAATGGAATATCACTCAGCCATAAAAAAAAAAATGAAATAATGCCATTTGCAGCAACATGGATGGACTTGGAGATTACCGTACTAGGTGAAGAAAGCCAGACAGAAAAAGACAAATATATGATATCAGTTATATCTGGAAGAAAGATACAAATGAACTTATTTGTAAAACAGAAATAGACCCACAGACATAGAAAACAAATTTATGGTTACCAAAGGGAAAGACGGGGGGGCAGGGATAAATAGAAGGTTGGGATTAACATATACACACTACTAAATACAAAATAGATAACTAAAACAACCTGAAAAAGTGTGTGTGTGTGTGTGTGTGTGTGTATAAACTAAATCACTGTGCTGTAAACCTGGAACTAACATGACATTGTAAATCAACTATACTTCAATTAAAAATAGATTAAATTAATTAACTAATCAAACAAATAAAGAACTAGCTTTATTTACACAATAGCTTTTGGGAGGGTATAAAAAAATTTCCCAAGACTGTTCAGCTATTCCTTCAAGTGATGTGTGTGTGCATGCACACGCACATGCATACATGTGTGCTTAATATTTAAATTTTTGGCAACTTCTGCTGATTATTTGAATAGCTGAAACATTTTAATGTCCCTTTTGTATATGCAGCAAGAGTTAGTATAATGGTGCCCAGGATCCTTAATTATTATATTAATACATTTTTCGATGTGTTCTAGTTTTAAGTGAAATGTTCAGATTCTTTGACACTGAGGCTTTGTAAGAACAGGTCTAAATTAAACACAGAGTTGAGACAATTATCTGGCTAATCAATTCCCAAACCCTATTATTAAGAAAAAGCAGAGGTTTGAAGTTGAACATTTTCAAATTGGCTGTCTACATTGATTAGAAGTGGGTGGAATAAAGGGAAGAAAAGGGAAGGGAAAGGAGGAAGGAAAGACAAAAGGAAATAAGAGGAAAAGAAACATATAAAGAACTATCATACCTAGAAAAATAATAGGAATAAATCTCAAGCTGAAATCCTAATAAATGAATGATAAAAGCTTATGTAAGATAAAGCCACATTATTATTTTTCACATGAAAACTAAAACTAAACTTGAAAAAGTCACATTAGGATAAATCCTTAAAGATTTATGAAGGATGACAGATACTTAACTGCCTCGAGGATCAATTAGTACAGTTCCTTCATGACATTTGAAATTTAGCATCATATTTTACACTTTAAGCATAATAAGCTCTCAAAACATGTTTGTGGTCAAATAACATAAAGCTGTCTTAGTTAGAGGGAAGGTTAACAAAAACATGAACCAACAGAAAAGTGTTGAAAAGTGGACTTCAACATTTTGATACAGCATTATTTAAAAGTTATTTATTCAAATGGTCAGTAAATATTTCCTATATTCAGGTTCAACAACGAATAGCTAATGATCTAGATACAAGACAATTTATGAAAAAAAAAGTCACTGCCACACAAAGTGTATAGAATCAAGTTGAGAAGAAAGAACATTTATGTAGAAAGATTTTTTTTTTTTAAATAAGGTGGGATTTATGCTCCTGACCAATTTGGAGTATTGGGGGCTAGATTTATCCTCCTGTCTAAAACCACGTGAAAAATAAGCAAAATATAGGAAACAATATTTTTAAAACACTGGCCATCAAGTGACAAAGGACATTGTGATCTCTGAGAGCAACAAATGAGGTGAGCCCCAGGATTGCACCCACATACTATATTCAGAGTCATTCCAGACCATGACACAGAGACAGTAATCCAGATGGAGCCCAACAGTCTCCTTAAATTGAGGAAATGGAGCTGAGAGCCAGGGGGACCAAAGTGGCTAGAATTCACAGGGCAGACTCCTGGTGAGGGGAGAGTTGCAAAGAATAAATACCCCAGAGGTCTGCAGAGGCCCCCCCTCTTTGAATACTCCACAGAGTGTTGAGTGGCACATGTGTATGAAATTACTCAAAGCCAGGAAAGAACCACTTAAAAAGATGAAAGGAAATAGTACTCAGAGCACACACAGGAACAGGAATAATGTGTATCCTTTTGCCAGAATGAAAACCTGTAACTCACAGGACATTGGAGATTATACTCGGAAAGATCTTGCCTCAGTAGTGGGGAATAAATAATTAGCCACAGACTAAACACTGCTCTGGTTCTACCTAATAAATCTTAGAGGCAAGACCTAAGAGTACCAGTTTTCCAAGTAACTCAACTATATCCCAGGAACAAAGCTCAAGAATACGTCTAGGAATATTAAAAAAAAAAAAAAAAAAAACAAACATCCAACAAGGTGAAATTCACAATGTCTGTATCTAAACAATATACTGAAGAGCACTAGAAATACTATGTTGGTAAATACATTTTTTTTTTCATTTTGTAAATTTACTTAAAAGAGAAAACTGGACTTCTGCTTCCAGGAAGATGCAGTAGAAGCACTTTTCTTTATTCCTTTTCTAAGTACAACTAAAAACTCTGAATGTTATATAAAAAACAAATATAAAAAGACTTTGAAAGGTAGAGAAAAGTCAGACTGGGTAGGGAAATAGGGACCCAAGGAATGACATGGTGGTGAGTTCCCTGGGTTTTCTTTTTGCCTTATAACATTACAAACTTGGAGCTATAGAAGCCAGCAACCCACAGAAAGGATATTTATGTAGAAAGTTATTATTTTTGAAAAAGATGGGATTTATGTCTGTGGCCAATGTGGAGTATCAGGGACTGGATTTACCCTCCTACCTGAAAGCATGTGAAAAACAGTCAAAATATAGGAAACAGTGATTTTAAGAACATTGGACATCAAGTGGCAAAGATGTTTAAGTGTGATAACACACATACCTGCATACACACACACACACACACACACATGCACACAGCTTCAAAGAAAGTCTGTGTGTTCTAATGATAAGGCAGAGAAAAGGGGCAGCCTAGTAAGACAGAAAAGTTTTACACACTAACTGTTCTATTCCAACCAAACATGACAGAAAAAAAAATAAAAATAATAAAAAAAAAACAACCTGTGGTCACATATCACTGACTCCAGGAAAGGCTGATTGCAGAATCTAGACTTCTAACCTAGCCAGGATGTAATGAGTCACCCCAGCCCCACCCCATTGCCAGGGTGGTGTCAGAGAAGCACAAGTAGGAAGCCAGGACTTTTATCCTTTCTAGGTGGTAAAAAACCTCCACCCAAAGAGGTATCAATGAAAACCACCGAGGAGCAGTAACAAGAAACCCCTGTCTCTCCAGCCAGGCTGACACCAGTGGGGGCCCAGAGGGGAGCTAGAACTCCCACTTCCATGCAACAATAATTAGGAAACATTTTCTTTTGTGTCAAGAGGCTGGTGGGGAAACTTCACTGTAAGTCTCACCTTGCATAATGAGGTGATGCCCTCTTGCCTGCTGAAGCTAAGGTCAGAGAAAGCCAGCTAAAATGGAAAGTTTAAACAAGATCCAGATACTCATAACATACAAAACATTCAGATTCCAATTGAAAATCATTTGTCATACCAAAACCCAGTAAAATTTCTACTTGAAGGAAAAAAATACAAATCAATAGATGCCAAGACTACATGACAGATAATTTAGAATTATCTAACAAAGATATAAAGCAGCCATCATACAAATGCTTCAACAAGCAAACAAAAACACGCTTAAGAGCAAATGAAAAAAACAGAAATTCTCAATAAAAAAATTAAAAGTATTATCAAAAAATAGAGAAAATAGTAGATAATAAAAAAAATAAATAGAAATTTTACAACTGAAAAATACAAGAACAAAAACCCAGTGGAGGGGATTAACAATAGACAGGATAAAGAATCAGTGATGTTGAAGATAGAACAGAAATTTTCTAACATGAACAACAGAGAAAATAATACAGACACAGAACATCAGTGACCTGTGGAATTAGAACAAGAGATCTTACATTTGTGATATTTGGGTAATAGAGAGTAGAAGGGGGCAGGATGGGAAAAATATTCAAAGAAATAATGACAAAACTTTGCACATTTGGCAAAAAACATAAGCCTAGAGATTCATAAACCTGAACAAACCCCAAGCAGGATAAACCAAAAGAAATCCACACCAAGACATATTTTACTCAAACTTCTGAAAAATAAAGACAGAAAAAACTTTAAGGCAGTGAGAGAGAAATGAGAAGTAGAGGGAATACTCCCAAACTCACTTTATGAGGCCAGCATCACCCTGATACCTGAGCCAAACAAAAACACCACAAGAAAAGAAAATTACAAGGTAATATGTCTGATGAACATAGATGCAAAAATTCTCAAAAAAATATTAGCAAGCTGAATTAAACAACACATCCAACCATGATCAAGTGGAATTTACCCCTTGGGATGCAAGGTTAGTCTAACATAGGCAAAAATTGATCAGTGTGATGCAACACATTAACAGAATTAAAAAATAAAAACTACATGGTCATCTCAATACATGCAGGAAAAAGATCTGATAAAGTTCAACAACCATTCATGATAAAAACCCTCAAAAAATAGGGATGAAGGAAACTTACTCAACACAATAAAGGCCATGTTATGAAAAACTCACAGCTAACATGATAATCAATGGGGAAAACGGATAGCTTTCTCCTCTAAGATCTCATAAAAGGCAAGGATGCCTACTCTTGCCACTTCTATTCAAGAGTACTGAAAGTCCAAAAAAGATCAATCAGGTAAGAAATAGAATGCATCCAAATTAGAAAGAAAGCAAATTCTCTGTTTACAAATGACATGATTCTATATGTAGAAAACTCTAAAGCCTCCAAAAGTCTGTTAGAATAAACAAATTCAGTAAAGTTGCAGAATAAAAAATCGACGTACAAAAATCAGTTGTATTTTTTTTTTTTTTCTTTTTGCGGTATGCGGGCCTCTCACTGTTGTGGCCTCTCCCGTTGCGGAGCACAGGCTCCGGATGCGCAGGCCCAGCGGCCATGGCTCACGGGCCCAGCCGCTCCGCGGCATATGGGATCCTCCCAGACCGGGGCACGAACCCGTATCCCCTGCATCGGCAGGCGGACTCTCAACCACTGCGCCACCAGGGAGGCCCAATCAGTTGTATTTTTTTACACCAACAATAATTATCCAAAAAAGAAATCAAGAAAACTATCTGATTTTATGTTGGTATAAAATAGAATAAAATACTTAGGAACAAATTCGACCAAAGAGGTGAAAAATATCCACTGAAAACTGTAAAACACTGATGAAAAAAATTGAAGAAGAATGCAAATAAATGGAAAGATATCCATTCTGATCCATGTTCATGGATCAGAAAAATTAATAGTTTTAAAATGTCCATCCTACCCAACATGATACAGGATTCAACACAATTCCTATCAAAATTCCAATGGCATTTTCACAGAAATTTTTTTTTTAATTCTAAAATATGTATGGAACCACAAAAGACCCTGAATAGTCAAAGCAATCCTGAGGCATCAAATTCCTGATTTCAAGTTAGATTACAAAGCAATTGTAATCAAAATAGTATGGTACTGGCATAAATACAGACACGTTAACAAATGGAACAGAATAGAGAGCCCAGAAATAAACCCAAGCAAATTCAGTCAACTAATTTCTGACAAGGGTGCCAAGAATACACAATGGGGATAGGAGAGTCATTTAATAAATAGTGTTGGGAAAACTGGATAACCACATACAAAAGAATAAACTTGGACCTCTATTTTAAATCATACTAAAAAATCAACTCATAATGAATTAAAGAATTAAACATAAGACTTGAAGCCATAAAAATCCTAGAAAAGAAATAGGAAAAATCTCTTAGACTTTGGTTTTGGCAATAATTTTTTAGATATGACACCAAAAAAAAAAAAAAAAGAAAAGAAAGAAAGAAAGAGAGGCAAAAAAGCAAAAATAAACAAATGGGATTACATCAAACTAAAAAGCTTCTGCACAACAAAGGAAATAATCAACAGAGTGAAAAGGCAACCTACAATATGGGAGAAAATATTTGCAAGCAATTTAGTTGTTAATGGATTAATATCCAAAATATATACAAAGAACTGATACAACTCAGCATCAAACAAAAAACAAACCCTACAACTAACCCAATTTAAAAATGAGCAAAGGATCTGCAAAACATCTCTCCAAAGAAAACATATAAATGGTCAACAGGTATATGAAAAAATATGTTTAACATCACTAGTCATCTGGGAAATGCAAGTCAAAAACACAGTAATTGATATAACCTCATGCCTGTCAGAATGGCTATTATTAAAAAAAAAAAATTCAAGTGTTGGCAAGGATGTGGAGAAAAGGGAAGCCTCATGCACTTTCACTGGGAATGTAAATTGGTACAGATATTGTGAAAAAGAGTATAGAGGTTCTTCAATATGATAAAAATAGAATGACTGTATGATCAAGCAATCTCTCTTCTGGGTATATACCCAAAGGAAATGAAATCAGTAACTTGAAGAGATATGTGCATTCCCATGTTCAGTGCATTATTTACTATAGCCAAGATATGAGAATAACCTAAGTATCCACTGGTAGATGAATGGATAAAGAAATGTTATATATATATATTCAAAGTTAAAAAAGAAAATCCTGCTATTTGCAACAACATGAATGAACCTGGAAGACAATATCCTAAGTGAAATAAGTCAGACACAGGGGAAAAAAAATGCTTGATCACACTTACATGTGAAATCTAAAACAGTCAAATACATAGAAGCAAAGAGTAGAATGGTGGTCACAAGGAACAAGGAGGTGAGGGAAATGGGGAGATGTTGCTCAAACGGTACAAAATTGCAGTTATGTAGAAGGAATGATTCTAGATATCTAATGCATAACGTGATGATTATAATTAACAGTACTGTGCTGAATAATGGAAATCTGCTGAGAGTTGATTTCAGGTGCTCTCATTACACACACACAAACACACACACACAAATGGTAACTATGTTAGAAGATATATTAATTAGCTTGACTGTAGTGGTAATTTCACAATGTGTATGTTTATATATATATCAAATTATGCTGTAAACCTTAAATATATACAGTGTTTATCCAAAAATTAAAATAAATTATAAACATAATACTTGGCTAAGTTATTGGAAGATTTTTCGAAGTATGTTTTGGCAAATTGATTTTCTGAAACTTTTATAAAAACCTATGAAATCTGATATGCCTGATTAAATTTAACTAAAATTCCTAATTGCACATGTTGCAACTGTGAAATACTGGATTTTGAAGGTCATTGTGAAGAAAAATCTAACACATCTTATTCATGATTCTGATGTGGATTATATTTTAAACGGATAATATTCTGGGTTAACTAAAAATGTTATTAAAAAATAACAATATTATCATATAATGTAAGTGGTTTAAAACCCTTCAAATAAAAGACAGAAATTGTTAAATTGAATAAAAGAGAAAGCACCAACCATGAGAAATTCTCTTTTAATATAAAGACATATAGGTAACAGGTTTAAGAATGGATAAAGATATAACATGACAGCAATAATCTGGTAGAGTCTCAATGTTAATATCAGTCAAGTAGATCAGAGCTAAGAATATCGTCAGGGATAAAGCAAGTCATTTCATAATAATAAAGGAGCCAATTCATCAAAAGAACATAACAGTGTTCTTTATGCACCTACTAACAGAGCTTTGAAATGCATGAAGCAAAAACCAGAACAGCAAAGAGGCAAAAACAAATCTGAATTACAGCTGGAGACTTCAATAATGCTCTCTGAATAAATTATGGAACAAATGGACAAAATATCTGTAAGAACATAAAATATTTGGTTTTTTTTTTTAATGCATTTGAAACTAAGAGATCAGCAACTTAATCACACACACACACACACACACATATACAGTGCTCATTAAGAGATGAATAGATAAAGATGTGGTATAGGGCCTCCCTGGTGGCGCAGTGGTTGAGAGTCCGCCTGCCGATGCAGGGGATACGGGTTCGTGCCCCGGTCTGGGAGGATCCCATATGCCGCGGAGCGGCTGGGCCCGTGAGCCATGGCCGCTGAGCCTGTGCGTCCGGAGCCTGTGCTCCGCAGCGGGAGAGGCCACAACAGTGAGAGGCCCGCATACAGCAAAAAAAAAAAAAAAAAAAAAAAAAAAAAAAAAAAAAAGATGTGGTATATATATACACAATGGACTATTACTCAGCCACAAAAAAGAGTGAAATTCTGCCGTTTGCAATAGTGTGGATGGATCTAGAGAGTATTGTGATTAGTGAAATAAGTCAGACAGAGAAAGACAAATACTCTCTTTTGTTTTTGCTTGTTGGCCTTGTTCTGAAAACTATGAACATCTGGCAATGCTAGGCACATTTTCCCCCAAGGAAACACCTTTGTCACTTTTCCAACCAAGGCAGTTACACTGGCCAGTTCTACAGTAGCTGCTCGACTTTGTTCATTGAGTATTAATTGCCATCTACCATCATAGTCACAGTGTTATTTTCTTTACAGTAAAGGGGAAAAAAATTGTTTCTCGTGAGCTTCATTCACTTAGATTCCCTGCTTTGGTCCTGGGGCATTTTACTTTGAATGCCTGCTATATAGACTGTTATTAAGATCTTAACTGATTAAAACTTTGATTTTTCTTGGTCTTCTTAGGGTAATACACCCAATGGCAAGCTCTGTACCCATGGGTACCTCTGTACCCCTGGGCTCCACATCTGTGGACAAAAACGAAACACAGAACAAAGATGTTCCGAAAACAAATTCCAGAAAGTTCCAAAAATCAAAACTTGAATTTGCCATGCACCTGTAAATAGTTACATAGCATTTACATTTTTAGGTATTATAAGTAACCTAGAGATGATTTAAAGTATACGGGAGGATAAGCATAGCTTACATGCAAATGCATCTTTTTATATAAGGGACTTGAGCATCTGTGGATTTTGGTATATGAGAAAGGTCCTGGAACTCATCCCCCCTGGATACTGAGGGACAACTGTATACTTTAACAGTAACATTGCCAAGCAGGAAACATGCAAACTGGTACCCTTGGAAGTATACTGATGTTGCTGCATAGGAGACCTGTATTCTGTTTGGGAGCTCAAAAGAAGCATCTCTTCCTTGACAAATGGAGCAAGAATAAAAGCTTTCCCTTTGCCGCTCTGTGATAGAGAACGGAGTTAACAGAGAGAAATTGTGGTTAACAAGTAAAGAACAGGAAGTCAGTATTTTATAAGACATATTAGAGGGAAGAAAGTCTTTCATAGAAAACAAAAAATAGTCAATGCGAGTTAGACTTTAAACACTGGCAAAAACAATAATAAATGCTTACTGCGAAATATAATTTGGCTCCTGATGGGACAACTATAAGTTTGAGAGTTATTTTTAAATATCAGTGCTTTGAAAAATAATTGAGACTGGAAAGCAGTAAGAGGACCCTTGATCAGAGTGGCATGTGAATCCTTCCTTACAAATAAGCCTAACATTTATATGAGCTAGGAACTATGCTAATCCTCACAGAAACCCTCTTAGGTGCAATTTCTTCATTATTCATATGAAGAAACTGAGGCACAAAAGGGTAAGGGAATACCTGTGCCAATGTGCAAATTCAAATCCGTATGATCCCAGAGCTCTTGTTCTTGCCCACTTCACTGTACTACCTTTCTCTTCCCTTCATGTCAAGGAACAGAATACTGAAACAAGAACTCTGAGTACACTGCTTATCTTTGTTGTATGTATATATTTATACTTAAATTGATACACAACCGTCAAATCTTTATACTCATTCTAAGGAACAATTGACCTTCTCCAGGCAGAAGCCATTACAATGAAGAGATTTCTGGATCAGTCTGAAAACAACCTAGGACAAGTGGATGCAAAAATTGTCAAATGAGCCTGGAATCTAGGAGCATTCAGATAACTCAATTTGTTTACAGCCCTGTACTGGGACACAAACACTGTTTAATACTCTCAGATTCCCTCAGTTGCCACGTTCTTCCTCTCCTACAAACCACACTGGACTCAGATGAAACATCACACCGTGGGTTATAGGATCTGGTTTTCTGATTTAACTAGCAAGGCACTTTCTCTCTGGGAGTAGAAAAGAGTAAATGTTGACCACAGGAAACGAGAGGTTTACTTTCCTGATGACTACTCCCAGTGACAGTTTCTCCTCGCACTCTGATGACGTTCTGACTGCCAAGCAAATACGCATAGTAAGTGGCCTGCTATCTCTCTTTCCAGCTTATTGTGAGATAGGAACCTAGAGGCAATGCATAACATCTTCCCTTTACTGACTTGGCTTTCCTTTTTCCTTGTCAGTACTCTGGGTTTGCACTTCCCAGATACCTATCAGTCCTTTAATCCTTACTTTAGACACAATTTTCCAGAGGTCCCAGCCTAAGAAAATTGATACTGGAAATTGTTATATAAAATTGAACCTTGGGCTAATGTTTTATAATTGGATGGCTCACTTGTTTGAGAACAATTTCTTGTAATAAGGAGGATAGTATGAGCTGCATATACACTGCTGCCTTAACTCGTAGAGGACCTACCTCCACCTTATTGTGTCCAATCCCATTGTCAGTAGTGCTGAGGCTTTCCAATCTCACCAAAACATACTGTGTTCATGGAGCTTACTTGTGTTCAGATAACTGGATAAGATGTGGTCCACAAATCATATGTCAATCAGGAATGGCAGACAAAGACTAGGTAGACACTGCATAGCCATTGGTGGTTGGTAGTCTTCATTCATTGATAGCTCCGTGCTGAAGCAGCATTTACTATCTCTCTGATCCTAGAAATAAAAGGTCCATCTTTCCATGCCCCATTTAATTGACATCTATTTGGGGACAGCTTCTGGCCATGTCTCTTTTACCATGAGTACCTTTTTAAATTTTCTTTGCATATCATATGACCTGATACTCCTTTCCAACTAATGAGACAAATAAAATGGTATAGAAATTTTGTTTGCTAAGACATGATCTGTGATGAATATTGAAATTAAAGTTGCGTTTATGGCCATTCATCACTGAACCTTAGCATCCGAACAGACAATGATTATTTGTAAGTGAATTATTGTAGTTTATTTTTCAAAAAGCAATTCAATTTACAAATTTCTAAAATCTGTCTGTAATGGTCCATGTTATGGTAAATAATTCTAACTTGCGAGTAAAGAACTGAGTCTTAATTTCAGACTGATCATAATTAGCAAAATCTAATAGAACCCATTTCCCAGCCTCATCTTAATGGACATCAACTTCTCTACATTCTCAAAATTGCCATCTTTAATAATGGTGAGTTAGTAAGATCCGTGGAAGCCAAAACCAGAGCATCTAAAACACAATTTTCCCATACTTTAAATGCCTGTCAGCATCTTCTTCCATCCATTCCCAAGTTTCAAAAAGATCTGCAGGTCTTGAACACAGTATTTTCTTTCTTAGATGCCACTGGGCCTTCTTTTCATAGTTCTGAGGTAAGTCATTGAATCATTTAGTGTTCAAGTTATATTCCCCAAAGCTCTCTTAGTAGCCACTAATCCCCCAAATGTTTGAAATATCTGTAATTAGTAGATCAATATCAATTAGTGATGGTTTATGTTTTTAAGGGTTGGTGCTCAACGAGTGTTTAGATACCATCAACCCTATCTTTCATGGAACAATGGTATAATCCATGCCTAAATCTACAGACATCATAAACCTATATGCCACGTGTAAGCTAGCACCTATAACATCTTTTCTGTGTTTTAGTATCTTACTGAATACATTATTTAAATGAATAATACTTCAAAAAATTCATATCTCGAAATTAAAATTAAAAAAATTTAGATTAATAAATTATAAGAGGAAGGTTTTTTTGGTGGTGGTAGTGGAAGTTTTTGTTTGCTTGTTTGTACTTACTAGCCATTGGGTATCTGCTAAAAATCACTTAAGTCCAACACTGGCTACTGGTTCCCAAGTAAAGAGTTCAAAGCAGCTTAAATTTAGGGTGTGATGTGTTCATTCACTTTAATGCAACTCTGTTTTGCCAGATTCTTTTTCCTGTATCACCATCAATGGAGATTTTACTGCTAAACTGCACATTTTCAATGTGCTTCTTCACCTTCTTTGTTTCAGACAATGCAATATCCCTAAAGTTCTCCCCAAATTTCCTAAGTTTATTCAACTTCATCCTATGTTTCCCCATGGAAAGAGAAGCCATTTCTTCTGTCTTGGAGTGTCTCCCATAGACTTTCTTTCTACTGTGAACATATTGAGGAGCCTTCCAAAATCAGTTTTTAGGCTTTTGTATGGGGAATACTCTAGGTACCACCCAGGATGAGAGTGAATTAGGACACAATGACTAGTCTATCTGTTCTGCCTCTCGCATTAGTACACAGAATGTGGAAAGAAAGGGCATCCAGTTATTGGATGCCTTCCTGCTGCTGACAGAGTTGAACTTAAAAAATAATGTTGGAATTCATTGCAATCAGAAGTGTCTACGCTTCTGAACTCTTTCCAAGTCTGGGAATATAAGTGTGGCAGTATCTACCTACTGAATGTTGCTATTATCTGGTAAGGAAATTCCAATTAAATGATACCATTACCTAGATATGGATGGGTTCCAGAATCTCAGCATAAAGAGAGAAAGAAAGAAAAACAAAATAAAGCCAAAGTCTAAATCTGGAGATGTCTCTCATGTTTTTGAAAGAACTAATACTGCTCTCTGGCACCACAGAGTTTCTTCCCTGTCACCATACTGCATCACTACTTGGGTCCATGATCATGGATCAAGGTGGTATACCTCAAGTATCTCCCCTGGGCTATCTTAAGACATGTAACACCACTATTGGAACTTATATTTGTTTTGATATATGCTCATTGGCAGTAGTAGGTTTAGATCGTGGCCAGTGTCATTTCCACATGCCCTTCTAGGGAATATTTTTATACCCTCTCTCAGCTCGCCTTCTACTTCTGCCTCCTTGCCTTCCTTGATCAGCTTTAACAACTAAAAGAAGTTGTAGGGTGAGGGGGAGCAATCATACTCTACTTTTCAGACAGAGCAATTCACTTGGAAAAGCATGAGCTAGGAACTGATCCAAAAAAACATTTGAACTCATATCCAGCTTCCATAGAATTTTTAGGTTGCAAAGACATATTTTCCCCTAGCATTCTGGGAAGTTATTATGAAAGTAGCTAGAACTGCCCTCCAGCTCTCTACACACCAAAATTCCCACTTGAAGGCATTTACACATTCTGCCACAGTTACTGACATTCTTGCTTTTTTGATTTGTTTTGATTTGGCCTAGCAGTCACGTACAGAGTTTTCTAACTCTGCTACTTCTGTATCTAGCAACAACTCAGGAAAACATGCTGGGTCACAGTTCAAAAGGTCCCTGACCTGATACTGGGGTAGGATTTCCTGAAACCAGTCCCAGCTTTTGGTTATGGTTTCTTCCAGTAAAAGAGGAAATAAGTATCCTGAAGCCAAGATGCATTCATCAGTTTGGCAAAGTATTTTCCGACTCCTCCAGATTACCCGCCTTGAGGCTCTCTCCTTTTTTAAAGGATGCATGAGGAAAAATCTGATCACTTTTTATTGGACCTCAGACTAGCTTCCAACAAACCCTCTTTATTTCAATAGGCTAGCACACAAGGTAGATAATTAATTGCATAGAAACTACTCCCTTTGGTACAGCCTTCCTAAGTACTCATGTCTAATATGATTTTAATGATGCTTGCAACATCCCATAGATCCTATTCACAGTTGGTCATTATTCCTATCACCAGAAATGTGAATATCAAAATTGACCTTTATCCCTATGCATTATTCCTGTATGAACCTGGTGCTAAAGAAAGAGAAATATGTTTAATTCCAGCTTAGAGGTAATGTTACTGTGAAGTAATTCAGGTTTTACTCAGGACTTTCTACATTGAAATGTGAGCAGATGTGTAAATCACCTAAGAAGAAGGTGGAAAGTTAGACCAAAAGAGACAGGGCCTACAGCTTTTACCTGGCACATGGCAAGGTTATATCTGTGTATCATGGAAGGGCCCCCCAGATTAATGGGGATGGTGCTGACTCGGCTCAAAGACTTCCCAGCCAACTCTGTAGTTAGTACAAGGCTTTCATTTCAAGCCACTATTGCAGGTGGATTTACTTTCTAAGTAGTACATGAAGTAGAATTTAGTATCAAACCATCATTCCCCTGGGATAATGGATTATCACCAGCCCTGAGATCTCTGTAGAGACTGCCCATATGCATTACCTTCTACTCTACCACCTACATGGTGGTAACCCATTCTGACAATGGGGTGCAAATCAACCTTACCCAGTTGTTACAGGAGAATTTCTAACGCCATACTGATTGTCATTTCTGATTCTAGTAGCCCACTAACTGAGACTTACCTGCTTTCGTCAGGCCCCTACTCTAATGTCAGCAAGTCTGCCTCTGAACCCTGACCCAGGGCAATAACAATGTCACATGAAGAAAACCTTCTCAGATGAGCTGTTAGTCTACCTGGATTATAGGTATCACCAGTGATATGCAGGTGTGATGGTTAATTTTATGTGTCAACCGGGCTAAGGTATGCCCAGATAACTGGTAACATATTATTTTGGGGTGTGTCTGTGAGGGTGTTTTCAGAAGAGATTAACATTTGAATTGGTCAACTGAATAAAAAAGATCACCCTCACCAGTTTGGGTGGGTATCATTCAATTTGTGGAGGGCCTGAATAGGACAAAAAAGCAGAGGAAGGGTGAATTTGCTCCCTGCTCAAACTGGGATATCATCATTTCCTGCCTTTAGACTTGGCTCTCCTTGTTCTCAGCGCTTTGAGTTCTGACTAGAATTTTACCACAGACTTTCACAGGCCTCCAGCAGGCAGAGGGCAGATCGTGGAACATCTCAGCCTCCATAATCACATCATGACTTGTATTATATTTCTGTAAATATTCCTACCCTGGCCAGTTTAAATCTGTCACTGTATCATTACTGAATGTAGAGCTGTGCACTAGTGGCTGGCATGAGTGGATAAAACTAGCTCCAGCACACCTATCTAGATTACCCATGATTCCTTTCTTCATACTCCACTTCTTCATCTTGGAACCTCTTTGTCAATTATTTCACCTGAACTATAAAAGTGAATGACCAGTACATTGTGGAATCCACCCAGCCCACCCCCAACAGAATGTCTGTGTGTGTAAGTAAACTTCCCTGTTCAACTAGGCCATCAACATTGCCATATTTATTCTCACTATGTGCTCAGCACAAGACCGAAATGTACAGGTTTAGTGCCAGACCCTGATCCTGGATATTTCACCAATACATCATTAAAGAACTCTAAAAAATAACAGGACAAAATCAAGAATGCTAGAATATATTTACAGTCTTTGTATTTTAGGTCAGTTAACATCAAATTAAGTTGATTACCGACTACCAATAAATTGTTTCATACCAATAGTGTGAAAACAAATGACTCCATGTTATTAAACTATCAGAAGCACTCATATGAAAGGTTACGGGTTTCAAATTTTTTGGCTACCTTTTGTCATGAAATAGTCTAGCAGGTTGTCCTATTTCTGAGCTTCACAGTGAGTAGCCTAATTGAGGGCACAGCTGTTCTTGTGTAATTTGTCACTGTCTCTCTCTGACCATACTGAGTTTCTTTTCTCTGATATTATCTAAATTAAAAGTAAATCAACAAAGATAGAACACATGAGCTGGCTAGCTAACAGGGTGAGTAGAATTTTAAATCAACTAATTAATCAAACGGAAGATATCTGGTAAAACAAAAATGTAGTAGAGGAAAATGGTTAAGATCTAGACTTCCTGAACCAGAGATGTGTTTCAATCCCCACATCTGCCAATATCAGCTGCATCATATTGAACAAGTTACTGAACATCTGTTGGCAGCGGCTGCCAGCTGATCACCACAATGACTTTTACTTCTCGGTTTTTGGCTAGACTATATCTCTCATCTGCCCAATATTAGCGATGGAACAGAAAAGCAACAGATGCTACTTTGGGGCTAAGAATGTTAAGAAGCCAGTATTCATCCTCCATTCTCCTTTTTCAGTACAGACTGAAATACAGATTCAGATGACAATAAAGACTCCGAGGGATGGTGAAACAAAATGGAACAAGCCTGGTTCCTTGAATCACCACAAGGAGAACAGTCACCTGCAGACCAAGGCCATCACTTTGACTTTTCCTTGAGTGCACTGTCTTTGAACTTCAACGTATCTGTTACATCAGTTCAGCCTACCCAAATGAATACAACATCCGTTTAATGAAAGTATAATACCACTACCTGCCTTAATTAACATTGTCTTGGCTGGGAGTAGCAAAACTTCACTGAAGCTACACTAAGTTAAATAGAGAAATTTTCTGTAATGAAGTGGTAATCCAGGAAAATACCTGTCTCTCTAGCGGCAATAGAAACAATCAGAAAAGTCATTTAAAATCTAAGAAGCCACTTTTAAAATATCTCTTATCTCTGTATATGTTCATTATTCTATCTTTCCATGTAAATGCCACTCCACAGGTTGATTTTACACACCCATGTTCAAGAAAATAACATCTCTCAATTGCAATTTCAAACTCAAGGGAATAGAATCTATTTGACCCATCTTAGGCTAAATGTTCACCATTTTCCCACTTTAGAACAAAGCAATGAGATCACAAAATACTAACATTGCCAAAGGCCCACTCCTATGTGTGAGTCAAGAGGAGCGATTCTCAGTGTAAAACGGTTTGGGGTAAATAGACTCAAAATGGGTCAAGTACACTATCTCATGAATTATCATAAAAATTAAATGAAATCCTCCTGGAATCCTTAGCAAAGTTCCTTACACACAGTAAGGAACTTGTTATTCTTATGATTATTATTATTAGACATTGTACCAGTTTTCTGTTGCCATAACAAATTATCAAAAACATAGCAACTTAAACAACGTTCATTAAACAACATTCATTTATCTCACAGTTTCCATGGGTCAGAAGTCTGGGCACAGCGTGGCCTAGCTGGTTCCTCTGGTCCAGGTCTCACAAGAACCAAATCAAGATGTTGGCAGGACTGCGTTCCTTTCTAGAGGCAGATTTTTGGAGGCACTTCAAAGCTCTTTTAGTTTGTTGGCAGAATTCAGTCCCTTGTACTTATAGGAAATAGGTCCCTGTTTCCTTGAAGACTGCCAACTATGGGCTGACTTTATCTCCCAGAAGCCTCTCTCTGTTCCTTGCAGTTGGCCCCCTATAGCTCAGGACCAGCAATGGTGCTTTGAATCCTCACTCGGAATCTTTGCCTTCCCCTTCTGCAGCATCTTTCCTGCCTTCTCTTCCACCACATCTCTCTGACTCCAGCCAGAGAAAATTATCTGCTTTTAAGGCTTATGTGATTAAGTTGGACCCACCCAAATTATCTAGAATAATCTTCCCATTTTAAGGTTCATAACCTTAATTACACCTTAATTACATTTGCAAAGTTCCTTTTTGCTGTTGGAGTTGCATACATTTTTTTAATTGAAAGAAGTTAGCCTCCTAAGTATTGCTCTTACAGGTTTATCGAAGTCAAGTATTCATACCACTTATAAATTTTAAAATATATGTATAGAAAGTAATTTACATATAAAGGCAAACACAAATTGTATGCTTACATAATATTTAAAAATCATTACAGCCATGTTTATACCATGACCTGCTTCAAAATTTCTTCAGAACTATTCACAAGTAAATGGTAGTTGGGTCATATATGTCTATCATAATTTCTAAATTAGAGAAGTCTGGAGTAGTAATATTTAATATCTTTATGTGGTAGGTAGAATTGCCCCCCGAAAATGTCCATGCCCTAATCACTGGAGCCTATGAATGTTATGTTTTCATGTTAAAAGGAACTTTGCATTTAGTTCTGAATAGTTCTGAAGAAATTTTGAAGCAAGTCTTAGTAGAAACATGACTGTAATGATTTTTAAATATTATGTAAGCATACAATTTGTGTTTGCTTTATATGTAAATTACTTTCTATACATATATTTTAAAATTTATAATTATTCTCTTTGTTAGGTAACACATCCTCTGATTTATACATTCATTTCACATATTTTTTTTTTACATGCTCACAATTTCAGGTGCTAGAGATACAGTCCCGGCCAGCACAGTTTAGAGTCCTGTGCCATGAAGGAGCCTACACACTAGTACCGACAGACAAGCAATAAGCAAGTTAACTTAAAAATCAAGGTAATTTCAGATGGTGATATAACAGAGTTATGTTTTGGAGAGGGCCCAGAGAGCTAGGTAGGCAAAAGGCAGCTCTCTTTTAGATTGGCTGGTCAGGGCACATCTCCCTAAGGAGGTAGGATTTGAATCTTACCGGTGAAGGTACAGTAGAAGAATGTATCCACAGGGAAGGGAACCAGTTTGAAGGGATGTGGCAACAATCTTGGGAAAAAGTGACCAATGGGAGAAAGGTACCAGATGAATTCAGAGAGGGGGACAGAGGCCAGATCACTTGCCTAACACTTTTATGTTTTTTTTTTTTTTTTTTTTTTTGCCTAACACTTTTAAATTCTAATTGTCAATATAGGTACTTAAAAATTACAATCTGATATTAAAGCCATAAAACATACAAATAATCAGTTCAAACTAAACTTCACCAAACTTGTCTGCTTGGACACAGTATTTCAATCAAATATAAATGTATAGTTGAAAGAGAAAGTTATAATGATTAATTTCACCCCAATGTTTCCAAGTCCACCTAGTCCTATAAAATCATTCTTCTCCTTCAAGTGTAAATAGAACACATATTCCTTCATGGAAAAGATGTCCATGTCCCATCTGTAATGGGAGAACTAAGAATCCTTCTTTTTCCTCATGCCCTTTCCCACGAATCTTTAGAGTTCATGTTTCTTCAAGCCAGTTTGCCCTAATTTATTGCTCTTGCTAAATTTTAGTTTCACTTATATCTGTCTTCTGACGGTTTTTTACTTCCTCCCCAATTAGGAAAAGAACACATTTTCCTTAATTTTCTTCAAATGCACTCTCAAATTCCTCCCCCCCAACAGTTATATGTAATTGTAACAGACTGGTTACTTATAGGAAAGAAACAGGAGTAATATTGCAGCTACTTCAAACTTAATAATGGTCCTTCCTGTTCCAAATGACGTTGGCCATTCCCACCTGGGGGGTGGGAGTGTTCATACTGTTCTCTTAGCATTCAAAAATGTTGCACTCTGATTTCTTTATTCCTCTTCTATCACCTTAGCCCCTTTCTCAGGATTGTCAAAGGAAATCGAAATCAGTTATCCCCATAGCTGCCACGTCATAAGAGTACCTCAAGGTTTTTCCTTAAATGATACTTCTGTCTTTAACAGGAATTCTGCTGATGGACTGTATTTTATTCCTTGCCTTATAAACTATGAAGACTTTTTTTGAAAGACATAGATAATTTATTTTTCCTTTAGGCACTAACTTTCTTCATTATGCCATATATCACTCACACACACACACACACACACACACTTTCAGAGGAAACCTGCTCTATAAATGCAAAAAGGATGATGATAACTATTATTCATAGTTTCTTGTGATATATACTAGAATTCATCTGTAAAATGATCTGTTGCTGAGAGATGGACAGAATGAGAGATATTTAAAACCTTAGAAGGAAAAAAAGATCTAGTGGAAATGTGTAAAAGTCTTATTTTATTCAGTACCCCAACTTAAAAATGGCATTGTTAAAAAGCTCTATTCAAATTTGTAGTGAATAGAGATCTAAATTTAATTAATCTGTTGGCTTGAGAACTTTTAGAACATTTTATCTTTCTTACAGAGTCCTAAAATATGGTCTGTAAGCAGCCCTTGACATTTTTGTACATTCGAACCATATGTCTCTTGTTCAGACTCCCACTTTTTAACATTACATAGTTTAATGCCTTAAATACCTTGGAAAAAAACCCAGAATTCTGACTCTTATAAATCAAATGATAAATACCACAAGTTGTTAAATGATGATTCTGTCTGTTAATCAACATCTTAATATAAATGCTGTGACCATTTTTCAGAGAAATGTGTATTTGAATAATTTATGAAATCTCATTGTTTTGACAAGGGACATATAAGATTAAGGCCCAACTCTGTCTGGGTATTAATTCCAGTAATTCCAGTTCTGTCATTTACTAGTAAGTTACTTCACTTTTTGTGCTTCCATCTCCTCTTTTGTTATATAGGCAATAGTTCACACAGTTGTGTTAGAATTCAATGAGTTAATACAAGTAAAGAAGTTCTTAGATCAATGCCCGGCATGCAAAGGTATTTTTAAAGGATTAGCTATGAAACTATATGAGATATGAAACTATATGAAGATAGTAAATTATTATATTAAACTTCACAGAAATGGGGAAATGAAAGTATTGCTTCTACTGAGAAAACATTAAATTGAATAGGTTATCCAAAACTTTGCCCTTAATCAAGGGCCAACTGGACTAATCTTCACAAGTGAATGATCAAATTATGAAGAAAAAAGTTGTACAAAGTGTTGGGAAAAGTTTATTGTGTCTAAATTATAACACTGTCAGCTCTCAGGAGACAGACTCAAACCACAACTCATATCATATAAATCTCTTAATTGTACATAAAAAAGAATTCGTTACTTGCTTTCTTCTTAGTTCACTTTTCTCCCTATGCTTATTTCATCACCAATATATTCTCTAAAATAAAATGAAGACTTTTTTGCTTGCTCAAATCTAAATGCATTAGCAAGATATACATGTAATTCACAATTTTTAGGCCATCTAGAGATTTTTTTTCTCCTCCAGAGATTCCCAAGTCACTGATACATTTTTCTTTCTTCAGGGGTAAAACAAATTTCATTATCTTTATTTACAAGTGACTTTGCCTTTCACAAGTTATAGTCTATAACACAACTCTGTTTTAAAGATAAGCTACAATTTAAGAAATTCTGATGGGTGATTCGAGCATTTTACTTTTTAAATGTACACTGGCCTTTTTCTCAGATTATCCATGATTGTCAGTGAAGATTTATAGATATAAAGATTTTAAAAGGAAGAAAGCCATAAAATGAGATAAGTGACCATGTCACTAAAGCTACAAGGTTAAGAGTCATGGCGACACAAACCAATCATATGTCTCCTGCCCACTGCCCACCCCCAGCAAAGCATGACACAGGAAAAAGATTCAGGGAATGTTAAGAACAGGAGAAGACTAAGATCAACTCTGATACTTTTTTGTGCAGGTGAGGATCCCCCTGGCTCAAACAGAAAATGTGAGTAGTTCAAGTATAAAAAGGGTTCAGACTTTTTACATCTGAAATTCACTTCACAAGACAAGAGATATTTTACTACTCTCTCTTGCCCCCATAAAAGAGAAAATCTTATGTGGGCCTTATCCTGGGAAAAGAAGTGTTGCAGAAGTCTTGTTTTCATTCCTTTTCTTCCTCCCTTCTTGCCTTCCTTCTTTCCTCATTCATTTGTTCATATACATATAGATATAAAGATATATAGACATAGATATAGATTTAAATTTTAAACAAACACAACATTAAAAGTCACATTACTTTTATTGTTTTTTTTCACATTACTTTTAAATGTTGTGCTACCTTTTCCTCCCCTTTTTTGACACGTTTTATCACCATCTGAAATTACCCTGATCGTTTATGTGTTATGATGTTTCTATTTTCTTCTCGTCTCTCTCTTCTTGTCACATAATCTCCCTCCAACCTTCCTAGCAATTCTCATATCAGACAAAATAGACTTTAAAATGGACTATTAGAAGAGACACAGAAGGACACTACATAATGATCAAGGGATCGATCCAAGAAGAAGATATAACAATTGCAAATATTTACACAGCCAACATAGGAGCACCTCAATACATAAGGCAAATCTGAACAGCCATAAAAGGGGAAATCAACAGTAACACGATCATAGTAGGGGACTTTAACAGCTCACTTTCACCAAGGGACAGAAATGAAAATAAATAAGGAAACACAAGCTTTAAATGACACATTAAACATGATGGAATTAATTGATATTTATATGACATTCCATCCAAACACACCAGAATACACTTTCTTCTCAAGTGCTCATGGAACATTCTCCAGGATAGATCATATCTTGGGTCACAAATCAAGCCTTGGTAAATTTAGGAAAACTGAAATCATATCAAGTATCTTTTCCGACCACAACGTTATGAGATTAGATATCAATTAAAGGGAAAAAAATAAAAAATACAAACACATGGAGGCTTAACAATACACTACTAAGTAACTAAGAGATCACTGAAGAAATCAAAGAGGAAATCAAAAAATACCTAGAAACAAATGACAATGAAAACACAATGACCAAAAACCTATGGGGTGCAGCAAAAGCGTTCAAAGAGAAAAGTTTACAGCAATACAATCCTACCTCAAGAAACAAGAAAAATCTCAAAAACTACCTAAACTTACACCTAAAGGAACTAGAGAAACAAGAACAAAAAAAACCCCCAAAGTTAGCAAGAGGAAAGAAATCATAAAAATCAGGTCAGAAATAAATAAAAAAGAAAGGAAGGAAACAATAGCAAAGTTCAATAAAAGTAAAAGCTGGTTCTTTGACAAGATAAACAAAATTGATAAACCATTAGCCAGACTCATCAAGAAAAAAAAGGAAAAGACTCAAATCAACAGAATTAGAAATGAAAAAGAAGTAACAACTGACACAGAAGAAATACAAAGGATCATGAGAGATTACACCAAGCAACAATATGCCAATAAAATGGACAACCTGGAAAAAACGGGCAAATTCTTAGAAAAGGACAACCTTCCAAGACTGAACCAGGAAGAAATAGAAAATATAAACAGACCAATCACAAGCACTGAGACTGTGATTAAAAATGTGATTAAAAATCTTCCAACAAACAAAAGCCCAGGACCAGATGGCTTCACAGGCGAATTCTATCAAACATTTAGAGAAGAGCTAACACCTAAACTTCTCAACCTCTTCCAAAATAGAGCAGAGGGAGGAACACTCCCAAACTCATTCTACAAGGCCACCAGCACCCTGATACAAAAAAGATGTCACAAAAAAAGAAAACTACAGGCCAATATCAGTGATGAACCTAGATGCAAAAATCCACAACAAAATACTAGGAAACAAAATCCAACATCACCTTAAAAGGATCAGATATCCTGATCAAGTGGGGTTTATCCCAGGAATGTGGGGATTCTTCAGTATATGCAAATCAATCAATGTGATACACTACATTAACAAATTGAAGGATAAAAACCATATGATAATCTCAATAGATGCAGAAAAAGTTTTTGACAAAATTCAACACCAATTTATGATAAAAAAAACCCTCCAGAAAGCAGGCATAGGGGGTACTTACCTCAAAACAATAAAGGCCATATATGACAAATCCACAGCCAACATCATGTTCAAAGGTGAAAAACCGAAACTATTTCCACTAAGATCAGGAACAAGACAAGGTTGCCCACTCTCACCACTATTTTTCAACGTAGTTTTGGAAGTTTTAGCCATGGCAATCAGAGAAGAAAAGGAAATAAAAGGAATCCAAATCGGAAAAGAAGTAAAACTGTCACTGTTTGCAGATGACATGATACTATACATAGAGAACTGTAAAGATGCTGCCAGAAAACTACTAGAGCTAATCAATGAATTTGGTAAAGTAGCAGGATAGAAAATTAATGCACAGAAATCTCTTGCATTCCTATAAACTAATGATGACAAATCTGAAAGAGAAATTAAGGAAACACTCCCATTTACCACTGTAACAAAAAGAATAAAATATCTAGGAATAAACCCACCTAAGGAGACAAAAGACCTGTATGCAGAAAACTATAAGACACTGATGAAAGACATTAAAGATGATACAAACAGATGGAGAAATATACCATGTTCTTGGATTGGAAAAATCAACATTGTGAAAATGACTATACTAAACAAAGCAATCTACAGATACAACGCATTCCCTATCAAGCTACCCATGTCATTTTTCACAGAAGTAGAACAAAAAATTTCACAATTTGTATGGAAACACAAAAGACCCTGAATAGCCAAAGCAATCTTGAGAAAGAAAAATGGAGCTGGAGGAATCAGGCTCCTGGGCTTCAGACTGTACTACAAAGCAACAGTAATCAAGACAGTATGGTACTGGCACGAAAACAGAAATACGTATCACTAGAACAGGATAGAAAGCCCAGAGATAAACCCACGCACATATGGTCACCTTATCTTTGATAAAGGAGGCAAGAATATACAATGGAGAAAAGACAGCCTCTTCAAAAAATGGTACGGGGAAAACTGGATAGCTACATGTAAAAGAATGAAATTAGAACACTCCCTAACACCATACATAAAAATAAACTCCAAATGGATTAAAGACCTAAATGTAAGGCCAGACACTATCAAACTCTTAAAGGAAAACATAGGCAGAACACTCTTTGACATAAATCAGCAAGATCCTTTTGGACCCACCTCCTAGAGAAATGGAAATACAAACAAAAAGAAACAAATGGGACTTAATGAAACTTAAAAGCTTTTATAAAGCAAAGGAAACCATAAACAAGATGAAAAGACAGCCCTCAGAATGGGAGAAAATATTTGCAAACAAGGCAACTGACAAAGGATTAATCTCCAAAATTTACAAGCAGCTCATGAAGTTCAATAACAAGAAAACAAACAACTGAATCCAAAAATGGGCAGAAGTCCTAAGTAGATATTTCTCCAAAGAAGATATACAGATTGCCAACAAATACATGAAAGGATGCCCAATATCACTAATCATTACAGAAATGCAAATCAAAACTACGATGAGGTATCACCTCACACCAGTCAGAATGGCCATGATCAAAAAATCTACAAACAATAAAGGCTGGAGTGGGTGTGGAGAAAAGAGAACCCTCTTGCACTGTTGGTGGGAATGTAAACTGATACAGCCACTATGGAGAACAGTATGGAGGTTTCTTAAAAAACTAAAAATAGAACTACCATATGACCCAGCAATCCCACTGCTGGGCTTATAACCTGAGAAAACCGTAATTCAAAACAAGTCATGTACCACAATGTTCACTGAAGCTCTATTTACAATAGCCAGGACACGGAAGCAACCTAAGTGTCCATCAACAGATGACTGGATAAAGAAGATGTGGAATGTATATACGATGGAATATTATTCAGCCATAAAGAGAAATGAAATTGAGTTATTTTTAATGAGGTGGATGGACCTAGAGCCTGTCATACAGTGTGAAGTAAGTCAGAAAGAGAAAAACAAATACCATATGGTAACACATATATATGGAATCTAAAAATTAAAAAAAAAAAAAGGTTCTGAAGAACCTAGGGGCAGGACAGGAATAAGGATGCAGATGTAGAGAATGGACTTGAGGAAACGGGGAGGGGGAAGGGTAAGCTGGGACGAAGTGAAAGAGTGGCTTTCACTTATATACACTACCAAATGTAAAATAGATAGCTAGTGGGAAGCAGCCGCAGAGCACAGGGAGATCAGCTCTGTGCTTTGTGATCACCTAGGGGGGTTGGATAGGGAGGCTTGGAGGGAGACACAAGAGGGAGGGGATATGGGGATTTATGTATACATATAGCTGATTCACTTTGTTATACAGCAGAAACTAACACAACATTGTAAAGCAATTACGCTCCAATAAAGATGTTAAAAAAAAAACAGGAAAAAAATAATAAAATAAAACTATTAAATCCATGTATTTCAGAAGCTTTTGATATCCAAAATAAGGTAATTTACTGTGCTCTACATTCATGATTTTTTTCAATATCAGGTAAACTTTAAATGATTCTTAATTATTGGTTTTGAACTATAGACAACTAGGAATCATTTTCTGTCTTTTCTAAATAAGGATATGGCAGAAAATGGCATATGTAAAAAACCATCAACTTTCTTTAAGATAAAATTATGTTATTTGTTGTAACTCGTAATATTAGGTTTTAAATGTATCTGTTGTATGTATATAAGATGCTATTTAATTTTTATGATAATCATAAAGGTTAAGTAAATGACAAGATAGCTTTATATTATCATTATATAAGAGGCCATATAGATTAAAAGGTGAATAAATTAAATCAGGGAATACTAATGATCAATTCAGATAGTATAATAAAAAAATAGAATCAAAATTCAGTATAAAGTGAAGGAATTAAACATACTCAAGACTTATCACTTATCAACAAGCTCTGAGAATTGTCAAGAAGTTTCATATGAGAGACAAAAAGGAGAAGGAAACAATCTCTAACTCTTAAAAATAAGCACTGAACATGCACAATTTTCAAAAGTAAAACCCCTGGATTTTCTAAAAAGAAACTAAAATTACAGACCCTTATTAGGTGTAAACTTGAGATACTGTTACTCTTGACTGTATTTGGACTTATCTTTACAATCAAATTACTTCCTGAACAGCTCTTCGGCTCTGAACCATACATAGGCCTTTCACAAAGAGGATACGGTGACCCACCCAGAGTTTCGTACTTTGGTAAATACAAGATGGAGGAGATCACCTCTTGTGAAAGGTCCCCCATGTCAGCAACTTAGGAGAGCACTTACAGGAGAAATGTACTTAAGAAATACCAGAAATCAAAGAGACCAGTTTATCTTTTAGAGAAAAAAACACTATTTCAAGACTGTTTTTTTTAAAACAAGAGTAAACACAAGCCAATTCTGTCCACCCTCTAATACAATTAATGTGTGTCTTAATGCTTAATTTCTTTTTTAAAAAAAAATCTAATTTGTCTTTATTATCAATATGTAATTAGAAACACTGAAGTACCTTCTCATAAGATGGTTCCTATATCAGCTATGGGTTCTGTTCTCTGTTTAACACAGAAAAGAGGAAGGAATAGAAAGAAGGAGGGAGGAAGAGAAAGAGGAAAGGAGAGAGGAAGAGAAAAATAAGTTCTGCAAGTTACTCTGAGTCTTGAATTGTGCCTTAATCATCTGTAGCAAATTAGAATAAGTCATCAGGACATTGTGACTCTCCTCAGAAACAGGATTAAGGTTTCAGAAATCAGCATGGTATGAATCATCTTGGATTGAGAAAAAGCATTCTACTTAAATAGGAGGAATTATAAGGAATTTGTAGCATCTTTAATCTCAAATGTTTGAACAAAGAGAAAGATCAAAGTGTAATTTTTACCCACAGCCTTTGAAACCTTAGTTTTGCTTCATCTTTGGACGGCAAATTTTGGACAAGAACAGTTGTTCCTTTAATTTTACTACAGCCCCTACTGAAACAATAGGACTCATCAGAATTGTTTCTTCTCAGAATCTAAGTCCTTATTTTTTAATGTTTAATAATTTATTAAAAATGAAGAAAAATCAGTTATTTTAAATACTAGTGTGAGAACATTGTCTGGAATGCTAATTCCTCATTAATATTTGTGAGACTACTATAAAATAATTCATTATTGATAATGTTTTAAGGCCACATGTGTCATGTGTTAGTCAATTCATGGTTTTTCAAAAGAATCCTCTTTGGTTTTCCTCACTTTACAGACATGAAAGCTCTTAATTGAACACCTGGATACTTCATAAATGGCTGATTTTGCAGCACAAATCACATTGTCTCTCCCATTAAAAGAGAGCAGAACCTATATAATCCATTGCTGTTCTGATATTATGATTTATTATATTACAATTTATTGTATTATCTAAATACACTCAGAATTTTGTCCATGTTTTGCAATTTTAACTGTTATATATATATAATGCTCAGTTTTTTTGGAATTATTTTACAAATCTCCATACTAACATTTTAAGGTCTCAATATCAAATTCTACAAGTCTCCATGATGCTGTTCCCATAATCCAAATAAAAAACAACATATAAAATATTTGAGAGCTGGCACTTTGGTTAAGTGTTTCATTGCCAATTATGAAGTTCTAACTAAACAATTTTTCTTTTTTTAAGCCAAGACTTCATCATAATTAAAGATGTTATAGAAATCCGACTCAGCAAGCTTAGAAGTAATTTTGGAAAGCAAAATTAAAAAAACCATAAACGAGCAATTTGCATGTTTTTCTCCTCTGTTTCATTGCCATAGTGGTGGGAAAATAGACAGTTTATGGATTATGGTGGTCTCATCATTTCTAGTAAATCAACTGACTGACCAAAGTCTCCAGAAAGTTTCATGGTTCATGAAGTTTTAAGTTACAAATTCTCACATCATCCATCTTTCAATTTATAGCAGCTGGAGCAAAAATCTAGTTCTAAACAATTAGCTCAGAAAGTGCTGACCCCTTTTTGTTTGATTCCATCAGTATCATTCTTGAATGTGAATCCTAAGTCTCTAAGCCAATTCCTTGGCGACTTCTTAAAAGGGCTCCAAATATTTGCTCTCTTGGACTCATTATTCACTGACAGATATTTTGATAGCATTAGCTTACATTGATCACAAATATTTCATAGCTTTTGCGTTTTTGCTTGTGTGTTGACTTTTTTTGAGAGGGAAACATTGCAGTGAATTACAGGAGAAAGAAATGAAATATATCAGATAGTAATTGACTGGCAATTAAACAAACTGAAGCATATGAACTCAAGGGCATGCCCTAATTTGATGCTTATTGGTTTGTAATTTATGGCCTGAAAGGGTCAATATAAGATAGCTGCTGCTTAGATATCAAGTACGTATATAGATTATTGTGTCCTCAGCTTATGCGATATCTCAAAACTGTTTGGTGCTAAAGGCAAATCCCTACTCCCTGAAATACTCTTTTCTCTTCTGTGATATGTTAAATTTTTTAGGGAGGTTTCTACATACTTTACCAGTTATTCCTTCTCTACCATGTTCTACTGCTGAGTTTCCCTGTGTTTGGTAGTGAGCCCTATACCTGGTAGTTGTACCTGTTCCCATAGTGTTAAATATTATCTCTATGCTGACAATTCCAAAACCGTATCTCCTATTAAGACTTCTCCTTGGATTCCAGGCACTCATATCCAATTTTCTATACAGTATTTTTAACTGAATGTTTCACAGCCATCTCAAATAAATCCCAAACAAAACTCTTATCTCCCAGCCTTCAGCAAATTGTTCTCTCCCAGTCTTTTCTAGGTATATAGGGTACCATCACATGCCCAAATTGCTGACAGTGATATCATGTAGGTGATACTAGAAAACTGGGAGTAATCCTAAATTCCTTCCTCTTCCTCACCACTCACATTCAATCTATCAGCATATCTCATGATTTCTGCCTCAAAAATATATCTTGATTAGGTCTGCTTTTCTTCAGCTAATCTCCTACCCCCTTTGTTGAAATCCCCTCCAGGGCTACTAAAATAGCCTCTTACTGGTGTCTCTGCTTTTCCCACGGTCTTCCTCCATCCTATTGCTACACAGCAGCCAATTGAACATGAACCAGATCAGGTCAGGCCTCTTTGTAAAATCCTTTAACATTTCCCCGTTGCACTTCAATTCAAATGTTCCAATGTTGGCCTACAAGTTTTTGAAAAGTCTGACTCTTGATTATGTCTCCGATTTTACATATCTTCTTAATTACTATTAGCATCACTTCATCTCCTAGAATAGTCACTTTATCACTTTTCTTCCCTACCTAGGGACATAGTACTTATTTTTCATGGTACCTGAAATGCTATTGTTCTCCAGGTTCTGAACATGGTTGGCTCTGTCACATCTTTCAAGTCTCAATTAAACGTCACCTCATCAATGAGACCTTTCCTAACCACCCTGTCCATGCTCTTATGCTCTACCAAAGTTCTCTAGTCAGATAAGCTGAAGCATGAAGATGACAGGCTCTACCCAAGCTCACATCCAAGCTTTACCTCTTCATACTGTAGAATGTTGGACAACTCACTTGACCTCTTTGTACCTGTTTCCTTGTTTTTAGAGCACAAATGACAATAGTACCTACCTCCTAGATTACTGAGAAGATTAATGAGAACTGGTTCTGGCACTGTTGTGTCAACTTTCAATTCATGTTAGTTTTCTTCACAGCACTTCACAATTTGCAATTACTCATTTTTTGGTTTGCTTTATTTTGTTTTAGTTTATAGTCCGTGTCCTCCAGAGGACTAAGAACTCTATTAAGCAGGGTTTGTTTATGTGTGTTCTTTTTATATATCATTGTAAACTCAGTGGTAATATCCAGGACACAGTAGATGTGTAATAAGCAATTATTGAATCAAGAAATTATTTTTGAATTGGGTTTACAAACTCACACTTAAACATACATACATCTGGTTTTGTTTTTCCTTTGACTATGGGAAAAAAAATGTGTGGTTGCTTTAACCAGGTATTAATGATTCACTGATGATTAACATAGATATACATGTAAAGAATTATATTTTATTATATAACTATGCTCTTGTTTTTAATCCTAAATTCACTCTTACTAAACTTAAAATGTTTTAGCCATGAGTCACCAGATCCATTTACACTTCATTTTCTCTTTATTCTCTACTTTTAATAAATTTTATTCTTAAACATGGGGCTTCTGTATTTTTTGTAGCATCGGGGGCTTTCATTGTAGGGTTTCAGACCACATCTGATCTTTCAGAGATACCAGTGTTACACTTTAAACACCTCTAAAATTTAGGCAAAAGTTCTACGTTACTGTTGAAATTGCAACACTTTCTCTTGACCTCTGAATACTTGAGCTCTGCAGAAGGATGTTTCAGTCTTTAGATCACAGGGTTTTCTTTTCTCTCTCTCTCTTTTTTTTTTTTTGCTCTTTGTTTTTTACTATATTTATACTTTGAAGTTTGTCTTTGACCATCTCTTATCCTGAGATAGGTCTCAGGATTTCCAGTCTTCAAAAGGACTGAACCGTTAACCTTATGTCCATTGCATGACCTGTCTTCCTCTGGGCTTCCTGAAAACATTGGCTATACTCACCCTTTGCCATGCCGTGAAAAGTCTACATCAAGCCTCTTAGTGACTGATCAAGTCTGCTCAGACTGTAACACTGCATCGCTCCATTTTAACCTTTAGTTTTCCTTACTTGATAAAACAATATACTATTGTGAGATGTCGTTTAAAAAAAAAAGTGGCCCTGGAAATAACTTGCTTCCTTCCTATAGCCCCTCCATCTCATCTGGTTACCAAGACTTAATCTCACCCTTGCATTGGCAAAGTTATCTTCAAGTTAAATAAAATTTAGATATATTTAAGTTTATTTTTAGCACTTCCATCATGTCACTTGTTTTGGCACAATTAGATAACCATATATGAAGGCAGATTACAGTAAAGGAAACACACATGATAAATAGAAAAAAATTTGCTTGCCTGTAGTCATTATTCAGGAAATACCTCTTGAAACAACAATGAGATTCCAGTTTTTCACATATTTGATTAGAAAACATTAAGTTTGGTGAAACCTACAATGGACACAAGTGTGCATTATTGGCTGAAGTATAAATTGAAGTGCTCATTGTGGAGAAAAATTTGGAAATATCCAGGAAAAGTTAAAATGTATATATACATTTACCCAGCATTAGTACTTCTAATAATATACCTAGCAAACAGCAAAATACACAACTTTAAAAATTTACAAAGATTTGTGTACAAACTACACAAATTTACAAGACTTAACAGTTTCTTACAAGGAACTGGTAAGCATTTTTTTCCTGTTCTATCTACCATCTTAGTTCATGTTCTTTCAGCAGGGTTGACACCCCTTACCCCAAAAGAAGCATATGACCCAAAATTGAATAATCAGAGAATCACTTTCCATGACCCCAGCAACTGGTCAAGAGAAAGGCTTATGAATGAGTCATACCCAAACAGAGTAATTTCTATCACTTTTGCTTGAGGAAACAGAAGAGAGTGTCCCTCTTTTCTGCTGGTTTCCTGGGACAAGGCTCTGAGTCTAAAACTGCTGGCAGCCATTCTGCCATCTTGAAAAGGGAGCCAGCCTAATGAGAGAATCAGCCCAGAGGGGAGGCAAGCCAAAGGATGGAGAGACCAGTTACAGACGATATTAATTGAAGCTGTAGACCCAAACACACTCAACGTCAGTTGTACTTCTGATCTTTTTGAGCTCTGATAGCAAAAATTTCCTTTTTTGTTTAAGCCAATTTTAATTGGGTTTTTATAACACTTTACAAACAAAAGCCCAATAAAAATATAGTATTTTAGCACACAAATGGAAAAAAATCATCTCTGTGGAGAATTTTAATTATGACATACTTAAATGGAATATGAAACAGCTATTGAAGATAATAAGATACAGCTATAGATATTTCTATAGACAGACACACATCCAAGATATAATAAAGTTCTAGAAAAAAAATATATTATAGTGCCACTTAAAAAATGTTAAAATCTATATATATATATATTTACATAGACTTGTATAGAAAATTGCTGAAATAGTGAATAGTGGTTACTTTCACGATTTCTCATTTAATGGCATACTTTTTATTTTATATTCATCTGTACTGTTTAAATATTTTACCATGAACATGTACTTAAATTTATAATAAAGGTATATTTAAAAAAAATAAAGACATAGAAGCAACAAAACATGGAAGTCCTATTTTCTTTCTAGCCTAAGTCAAGGTGAAATCAATCTACTATAGAAGAGGGAGTAAGATCTAATACCATTTACTATTTCTTTCTCTGCTCAGGAATTAATGGTGTATATATCATACAACTGTGACAAACTGAAACAGAAAATAAGGAAAGATGTCAATGTATCAAGCCAAAATATTTTTATTTTTCTTACTGTACTCGACATAACTGATGTGGTGTAGAGAACACAGACTTTAAGATGGTCCCCTTGATTCCATCCCTGGTGTTCTTTCCCTTGAGTATGACTTGCTTTTAACCAACAAAATGTGGCAAATGGGATATAATGTCACTCCCATGATAATGTTGCCTTATATGGGAAAGGGGATGGAATGGCACTTCCGTGATTATATAAGACTCAGTCTTACTAGTCAACTCACTCTCAAGTCTCAGGAGTTCCCTCTCTGTCTCTGTCACTGGTTTTGAAAAAACAAGCTAACATGAATCCTATACTCACAAGGAACTGAATACTGTCAACAACTAAAAGGATCTTGGAAGCTGATCCTTTCTTAGTAGACCTTCCAAACGAGAACCAGCTAAGCTATGCCCAAGCTTCTGACCCATAGAAATTGTGAGATAATAAACATGTGTTGTCTTAAGTCATAACATTTGTGGTAATTTGTTACACAGCATAGAAAGGTAATACAGATGAGACAGACTTGAATTCTAAATTCCATGCAAAACTTTGTGACTCTTCTCTCTATTTTAAGATAAAAATATTCTTTACATACCTGTTCAAAAACATATCAATAAAAAAGCTAAGTATTTTTAAGTTGTATATTAATTAAAAGGGGACATAAATAGTAAAGAAAAGAGATGACACCAGGGATAAATTATATTTTCTTTTGGGAATTTATAAAACCCAACTTTGCTATACTAGTTCCTGGCATAAAATGAAATTCAACACTAACTATTTTTTAGTAATTCAAAAACCTAAAACATAAAATTCTGGTGCTTTCTACCAAAAAAGTCACTTACACTCATTAAAAAAAAAATGGAATGATGGGAGAGGATAAAATAAATGTGTACACACCAAAGGGAGATGTAAGAAAGGTTTGGTTTACATAAAAATCATTTAATATAATTTAAATTCTTGCCTTATAAATAATGCAAATTTAGTAAAATAGTCTATCCTAAGATGCACAGGTAAAGCTCTCAGTAATTTCAAAGGGAATTGTGCTTGCATATGTACTGTCTAAATTTTCCCTCTAAAAAGCAACAACAAAAACATGTCTATATTTATAGATATATTTAGAATGTGTTGTTTTCTCTAATATTTAGTAAACTACACACATACTTAAACTTATTTTAAAATATAAAATAAGATCCTTTCCAATTTTGAATGGATTTTAATCAAGTCAACCCACACACAAAGTCCCGCATAAAGACATATTTTTACATGAAATATTTTCTTCAGTAGAGTTCACATAAATATAGTCTCTCAGACTTTTTAGTAACTGTGGCAAAAAAAAATTATGATTGGGAATTTATTTTTCTTACAGCTTGTATATGTTTTCTTTTTCTTGGATTGTCTGCCCTGGTAGTTGGGGGATTTGAACAATTCTTTCCACAATGGTAACAGTCAGAGGTCAAAAGTTTCCAAGCATGGGCTAAACCTAAATGGCAAGAAAAATATCAAGATGTATGCAAAAATATACAGAAATGTTATTGATCTCATAAAAGCAAAACATACCAGAAAGCTGCCTTAAGAAAATAAACCTTGCATTTGTCCAAAAAAAGCCTATCAAGATGTATGTAATAATCACATAAACTGACTTAAAAATTTTATTTATAAAACAAAAATAGCCATATCTATAGAATGAACAGTATCAGGCAAAGAAAAAATTTAATGCCCTGTTCAGAATGATAATTATGGAGGAACAGATAGTGGCCAGTTTAATTTAGGAAATGAAAACCAACCAAGTGGAAAATTTGACAACTAAATTAAAACAAAAAAAAAAATCAAACTAATGTTGTGTATAAAAGTTCAAACTAATGTTGTGTATAAAAGTTTCCAGAATAAAGTGTAGAATTGAAGTAATTATCTGGATAATTAAAGCTCAAAAATGTAAATCTTTCTGCTCCATTGTTTAGGTATTTCAGGGAAATTTTTACTTGGAATTTTCATGTTACGTGACTGTACTGCTATATTTCATGAATTAGCATTTCTCCAAAGAGGATAAGTAAAAACTCAAGGGTTGAGAGCAATTAAAGAGAACTCAACATAGATACATAAATATCTGAAACTTCATACTTCACGTAACTTCAGAGGCCTCTGAAAGCATTATAAGGAATTGGGGCTTTATCCTAAGGCTAAGGGAAGACATCCGTATATCATATTTGCATTTGGAAAAATGTACTCTGGCTATAATATAGAGAATTTGTCAGAACAGAGCTGGAAGGGCAATAATATTGATGCCAAAGTAAGAGAATATGAATGTGCTGTTTGTTTAACTCTTCTGTACTTCAACTTATTTTCTCTGCTTCTTTTTCTCTTTGTTCACATTTTCAGTTCAAGTGTCATCCTTCCTATGGAACAACTTCATAACATTCCAACCTGTTCTGTAAAGTCAACCATTCCTGCTTTTGTACCCCATTAAACTCAGGATACATTTCTACTCTCTTACACAAACCACTGAGTTGTATACTTAAATTTGCCCTTTTCCTACTCAATAAGTTCTTAATGACACTTATTTTCTGTTTCCAGGATCTAACACAATGTCTGGACCTGTGCTTATCAAGAAAGTTCTGATTGACATCAGGAACAATTAGTTTGGTACTATTTTCCATACCCTCACTAAAGACCACTCTTAAAAAGATATTTTGAAAATGCCATTTTGGTAAATACTATTGAGCTACTTCAACAGCACTGTAATTTAAGTTGCTTAAGGAAGATATCTTGTCTGTGTTGATCACACTGCATCCCCTGGGCCTAGAACAATGTCTGTCTGTCTGTCTCTCTCACATGTGCACACACACCCGCCATTCATCTCTGAAAGAAAAGTATTTATTTTCAATGTTCAGAGGCTAAACAGTTAAGGTTTGTATTAGAGAGGAACACACACCTGAACAACCAAGGCAACAATAACAATATCACTACAATGTTAGACTCCATCACTACCCATCTGTATTAGTTTCCTGGGGCCGCTGTAACAAATTACCACAAATTGGGTGGCTTAAAACAATAGGATTTATTCTCTCAAAGTTCTAGAAGCTGAAAGATGTCAAGCAAGGCCATGCTCTCTGAAGGTTCTAGAGGAAGATCCTTTCTTGCCTCTTCCTAGATTCTGCTGGTTGTTGGCAATCTTTGGCATTTCCTAGTTTGTAACTTCATCACTCAGATCTCTGCCTCCTTTGTCATATGGTGCTCTTCTCTCTGTGTGTATTTGTCTTTGTGTCTCTTTCTTTCTTCTTATAAGGGCACTAATCATATTGGATAAAGGGCCCATCCTAATCCAGTGTGACCTCATCTTAGAAAACTATATCTACAACAACTCTATTTCCAAATAAGGTGACATGCTGAAATTCTGGAAAAGATATGAATTTGGTGGTGAGGAGGGTGCTATTCATCCTAGTATACCATTTTGAATAAACCATTTTGAATAAACCTATTCCTAAGCTGTGCTATGGCTCTGTACCTATCTGTAATAGCAAAAGGAATCACTACGAGAATAGTCTATAACAGAAATCTGCAGAAGCTTTAAAATCACAGCATTACTTTTTCTGAATTCAAAATGAGGCTAGTATCTTCCTACCCTGAAAGTCTAATATTATATGCAGGTGATAACATATGTGGAAATTCCATAATTTTTTCACATGGAAGCTATTGCAAAACTACTTGTCATAAAGCTAGTTTGTGGCCCACTCTCTTGTAAATATATACAGAATCCAGATTATTTTTCCTTAACCTTGCTCATATGTAAAGCCTTATGAAACTTCTCTCTATTCCCCCTGCCTTGGGAGCTCTTTCTGCAGCTGTACACTGATTAAAAGGGCGTTTTGTTATGTAGAGGAAGTCCAGAACACATGGAGATTGGGAGTGTTTGTGGTCTTGCCCTTTTCCCAGATTAGGTTAAGTAAATCTGGGCCCAGCAGCTTCAGAGGAGGACTCTACTATTTATTCTTATCCTTGTAGAAAAGTGCCTGTTCATCCTTGTTTTCTGTCACTAAGCTAATTGCCTATCCATGACTAAACAATTTCTCCCTGGACCCACCTCAATTTCATAGTAACTCACATTCTTAGAAAATAGCCCTTGATGAGGAACTTTGCCAAAATCTAAATGAAGTCTAAATAACATATATTCACTAACCCTCACTAATTCATTATTTTAGTTACCCACTCAAAGATCTATAGTAGTCAAGCATGATTTCATTTTACTAAAACCAGGTTCATTTCCTACTAGAAGGTCATATTTATTTATGCTTTCAGCATTCTTACTTTTTATCATAGATTCTACTGGCTTATTGGCTCCAAACTTTACACGAGATAAAACATAAATAGGCCTAGAGAATTATTTACATTTAAAATGTCAATAAAGAATTTAAATTATATTTATATATCACTACATATTATACACATAAACCTTATAAAAAGATATTTCAAGAAAGAAAAGTAAAATCAACCCAGTTTCCTCAGTCAAAACCAAGGCATGAGAAAACTAAATAAGTAAAACGTTCATGACAACATAGATTATTCAAAGACAGAACTGAAAGACAGAATTATCACTACTAAGGATAAATTCCCCCAAGACTAGAGATATTCAAGCATATAGTTCAGATAAACAAAGTGTCCTAGAAGATGGAGAAACTGAGGATGAAAGTGAAAGCAAAAGAGTAGCAAAGTATGGGCTTCCCTGGTGGCACAGTGGTTGAGAGTCCGCCTGCCGATGCAGGGGACACGGGTTCGTGCCCTGGTTCGGAAAGATCCCACATGCCGCGGAGCGGCTGGGCCCGTGAGCCATGGTCGCTGAGCCTGCGCGTCCGGAGCCTGTGCTCCGCAACGGGAGAGTAGCAAAGTATGTTAGATCACCTTTACGATTCTGAGATTTTGTGATTCTATTAAATTATTCCATATTATCTCTATAGACTCCTGCTTATTTCACAAGAGCATAACTCTCCCCTTAAAAAACAATGTTATTTTATTTTGTTATATTACATATATCATGTAATAAATGCTTAACTCTTTTCTAGGAAACTAGATTTTACTATATGTGTTTTCTTATCTAGTAGCTTTGAAAATACTATTACTACCCTAGGTTATGTTCAAGAATAATGTTCTCTATTTTAAAACCATTGCACTAACATATTCCCAAGAGTTGAAATTGTTTCATGAATCATAGCAATTCTTTCTAGGTCAAAACTGGCAAAAAATGGAACAAATATCTCTTTGTGCTCTCATAATTAAATCTTTTTTTGTGTGATTTGTCAATGATATGTGCCCCAGAAAGGGCATCTGTAGTTTTTTCACTTATCATGAATACTCTAAAATATTATTCCTCTTTCCAAACCACCTTGACAACTAACTGAACTAGTCAATTACTCTGTCCAATTAGAATTCAGAAATTCATATTTGCATTTGCCAATAATTTACCATTTCTTTCCTTCCAACTCTTTCTGCTACTTGAAATTTGCTTTTATTTCTTTGATTTTGATTCCATGATTGTCCTTTCACATGGCATTTTTTAAAAAAAACACTCGATACAAAGTGATAATAGAGACTATCTCTAATAACTGCCTGAGAGATTTAAATTCAGTTTCTTTTCCTCTTTATAAGGTCCATACTAGATTAACATATTTTTTTACTATTCCAGTCACTGGTTTTCCTTCTGCATAATTATTCTTTTAATTATACAATACATGAATGTCATTCTCATAAAAAACTGAAATGTTACAGAAAAACTAAAATCCCCTTCATATCATCATCCATACCACTCCTCAGATGTAACCATCACTTTTTACATAGATATTCTATTGTATTTCTGTGCATTTACACCCATATATGCACCCACAGAAAATACATAGTATGGTTATGTGGGTTTAAAAAAACAAAACAAAACAAAGCCTTAGAGATCTATCACAATACCTCTTTCTTTTCAACTCTTACATCATAATCCATACAATGGATATATTATTGTTTATCTATTCTCTTACTGGTGAGCATTTAGTCGTTTCAAAATGTGTATCAATAGCGTTATAGTGAATATCCTTATACCTGCTTTCTTAAGCACACAGCATTTAATATTCCCTCCCTTCTCTTCTTTTCCTGTTGTTCTATTAAATGTCTTTCAGGGTATCTCAAATATTACTAATCTCTGGAACTCTGTATAATAGTATTTTTTTGACTCTCCTTAGAATATGGTTGACTTTTCATTTTGACACTTAATGTAGCCCAGTTTCTTTTACAGTTATTTGTAAAATATCCAGATAATTTTGGATATTCTTCTACTTCTTGAGATATCCAGATAATTTTCTTAAATTTCAGCCATTAATGAAATCTTTATAAGCATGTTCTATGTCACAAAGAACTGTTTTAAGTACTAGGAATGCAGCAAGAAACAAAACACTATAGGCTCTGCCCATATGAAAAAGAAAGGACCATCTCCTATATTTTGATTCTCTTCTAGTGCTGAGCATAATGTCATAATTGATATAAACGTTCAATAAATCTTTGGTAAGGCTGACTTATGCTCATGATATATAAGTAAATGAGCTAAGACAACTATATACATAGTGTGATAGTTAATTTTATGTGTCAACTTGTTTGGGCCATGGTGCCCAGCTTTGTGGTCAAACATTATTCTGGATGTTTCAGTATGGATGTTTTTAGAAGAGATTAACATTTAAATCACTGGATTTTGAATAAAGCAGATTGCCCTCCATAATATGGGTGCACATCACCCAATCAGTTGAAGACCTGAATAGAACAAAAAGCCTGACATCCCCCAAGCAAGAGAAGATTCTGCCAGTAAATGTCCTTTGAACTTGAACTGCAGTAGATCTTCTTCCCTAAGTCTTCAGACTGATGAACTTTGGGCTTGAATAGATTTTGGACATGCCAGCCTACATAAAAACATGAGTCAATTCCTAAAACAAACACCCATGTGTGCAGGCACGTGCACGTGCATGTGCGCACACACACACACACTATTGTTTCTGTTTCTCTGGAGAACCCTAACTCATACACAGAGGGAAAATAGTGAAATAGCTTAGCTCTTGCTCTGGGACCATGGAGAGGTTTTTGATTGACAGTAACCTCTATTATTGCTGAGCCTCCCTTTCTGAGGATGGTCCAAATCAGACTTGACTATGTACTTAGTAGGAACCCTTCCCATGGGAAAATTGTACTGCCCCACTCTATTAACAAAATAAAACTTGCCCATGTCACTCACTTTGGCCAACAAATGAGTATCATCTATGCCATTTGCAAGTATATGCTATTTTCCCTCTGCCACACAAGCAGCATGTCATAGAAAGAAGACTCCTCCTTCATACTGAACCCCAGAATGAAAAGGCATAGAAACTAGAGCTGTACTAATTTATAAGTGCTGAACATAAATGTTAACAAGAGATAGGCCTTGCTTGTTTTAAGGATTTTGCAACTTCCATTATTATAGAAAATGTAGCCTTAATGGACTAGTATAGGTGACCCTTGAACAATGAGTGGTTAGGTGTGCTAACCCTTTGAAGAGTCAAAAATCCACATATAATTTATAGTCAGCCCTCCATATATGTGCTTCCTTCAAATCTGCAGTTCCACATCCATGTATTCACCCAAACATGAATTGTATAGTATTATCATATTTCCTATTGAAAAAATCTGTATAAAAGTAGACCCTTGCAGTTCAAACTCATGCTGTTCAAGGGTCAACTGTCCTGTCTCAGTAGATTATTGAACTAATACCCTCACCCATCACCAAAAAACCTTATAAAAAAGATTTTGTGTGTGGATGGATGGATAAAGAAATGTATTCCTCCTCCCACTCTAGGGAGAGGGTCCACATATATCTCATTGAATTCTCAAATGGTTTTGTATTAAAAAGATTAATAATCACTGCAAAATATGGGATGGAAAAGAAAGATGTTCACAATAAGTTGTGACAAGTATTCTAAGGAAGAAGCCTTCAGTAGCCTTTGGTAGACATCTGCATTATTCTGATTTACTCTGTATTTTAGAAGTTCTCATATGAGGAAAAATAATTACTGTGCCTGCTTAAGGCATACAGCTCTAAGACAGAATTCATTTGTTAAATAAAATATACATCAAGCACCAACTCTGCTAAAGCATATGGGAGGCACTTGTGACAAAGATAGAAATGGTCCCTGTACTACTGGAGCCTGTGTTCTAGAAACAGACTATATAAAGCTAGAGGTTTCTTTAGCATAGAGAATAAAGTAATTCATGGATCTAAATGTCAGCCTTCCTAAGAGTAGTAAATATAAGTTAAAACCTTGACATTTCCTGTCAACTCTGCCCATTCCCTATCTATCCCTTACTGATTATCAGCTTGTGAGCTAGATGGACAAAGACTAATGTGGAGCTGTTTAATATGAAAATAAAATAGTATACATTTTCAATAAAAACACACATTTACCAAAATGTATATATATATGTAATTTCTGTATCTTTGTCAACCACTATGTTGAATATAAAATACATACTCAGTGTTCTTGAATAAATTTCATTTTTCATTCACCCATCAAGTCCCTAAGAACAGTACCTAGCAAACTAGGTGTTGGTTTGCCTCAATGACAGAGTTAGAATCACATGAATATAATGTATGTGGAAAGAAACATGTAAACCATGAAACCAATGCTCGTAGGCAGCAATAGTAGCATAGGTAATTCTAAAGAAATAGTGGAGATTCCATTCATACCATTCATCAGCCATTTCTTAGGGGAGAGGTAAGGTAACCCTCAGGGCACTACCAAAACAATACAGAACTGCTGGCAACTACTTAGATGCCTAAGGCTGCTATTTAAGTGGAGGAGGAAGGAGCCTTGTTGGGAATTTTAAAGGAAATCCTAGAGAACTACAAGACTAGGGAACTTTGAAAATCTCCAACAGGACACATTCTGGAGTACTGAAAGGATGTACACATGCCTAGGAGAGACCTAGGACAGAAGAAGGCGGCAATTGCTCACCTATGGTTGATATTGAGGCCTGCACAATCGTTGTGAAAAGCTAAGCCTGTCCTGTAAAATGTGAGAAGTTTGAGGTGAACCTTCTTACACAAAACCCTTTGGGAAAGGGTGGAAAACATACAGGTAAGGCATTTAAGGAAAACTGACTGATGATTTACAGAACATTAAATTATACTGACCTAGGTGTGACCTCTAGAAAGCAGGCTTAAAAATAAAAACAAGAATTTAAAAACAAAAAGCTAGTAGAAAACTCAGTGTCTACATACCACAGGGAATACAGAAGCAAAAGAATTCGTCCAGGAAGGTTGCTAAACAATAGGCAGCAACACACACACACACACACACACACAAAAGCTATAAGAAGTGCTAGAGAGTGGAGAAATTTCATACCAGAGTTGATACATTTCTAAAATGCCCAGTTTCAATCAAAACTTATGAGACATGCAAAAAAAAAAAAAAAAAAAAAGGAAAGTACGCCACAGCAATGAGGGGAAGCAGCCAAAAGAAAATGTCCCAGAGGGAAGCTCAGATATCAGAATTAGTAGACAAAGACTATTATAAGCTATTATAACCATGTTTTAGATTTTTTTTAAAGAAATGCCTAAAGCATGAAAGGAATGTAGGATCATGACATCTTGTCAAAATAGAGAACATCGCTATCAAAAAATAGTCCTAAAAATTATAAAAAAGACCAAATAGAAATTCCAGAGTAGCAAGTACAATAACTGAAAGGCTCAACAAAAGATTCCAACTTGTAGAAAAATAATCTTTGAATTTGAAGAGAGGTCAATTTAGACTTTTCAGTCTGAGGAACAGAATCAAAGAATAATCAGTAAAAATGTACCAAGCCTCAGCAATCTATGGGTTACCACCAAATATACAAATATACACCTGATAAGAATCCCAAGTGAAGACAAAAAAAAGTAGAAAAAACATTTGAAGAAATAATAACGAAAGACCTCACAAACTTGGTGAAAAATATTAGTCTACTCATTCAGTAAGTGTGAAAAAAGAAAAGAGATACACACTTACACAGGTCTTAGGCAAATTGGCAAAAGTCAAAGACCAAGGGAGAATCTTGAAAGCAGCAAGAAAATAATGAATTATCACATACAATGTACCTTCAGTAAGATTAATAGCTCACTCCTCATCAGAAACCATTGAACCAGGAGGAAAATGGATAACATCTTCATAGTTTTGAAAGAAAAACTGTCAATCAAGAATTCAATATGCAGGCAAATTCTTCTTCACAAATGAAGCAGATAGGCTTCCCTGGTGGCGCAGTGGTTGAGAATCTGCCTGCCAATGCAGGGGACACGGGTTCGAGCCCTGGTCTGGGAAGATCCCACATGCCGTGGAGCAACTGGCCCCGTGAGCCATAATTACTGAGCCTGTGCGTCTAGAGCCTGTGCTCCACAACAACAGAGGCCGCGATAGTGAGAGGCCCGCACACCACGATGAACAGTGGCCCCCACTTGCCACAACTAGAGAAAGCCCATGCACAGAAAAGAACCAACACAGCCATTAATTAATTAATTAATTAATTTTTTAAAAAGCAGAAATTAAATCTCTCAGATAAACAAAAACAGAGTATTCACTGCTAGCAAATGGGCCCTATAAGAAATATTAAACAGAGTCCTTCAGGCTGAAACAAAAGGGCATTTAGATGCTAATTCAAATCCAGACAAACAAATAGAGTACCTGTAAGAGTAACTGCATAAGTATTATAAGAATCAAGATAAATATATTTTTCATTGTATCTATTTTCTTCTATTTTAAAAGATAACTGCATAAATAGTTATAAAACACTTTTAAACATATTTATTGTAGTATAATTGCTTTACAAAGGTGTGTTAGTTTCTGCTTTATAACAAAGTGAATCAGCTATACATATACATATATCCCCATATCTGCTCCATCTTATGTCTCCCTCCCAACCTCCCTATCCCACCCTTGGAGGTAATCACAAAGCACCAAGCTGACCTCCCTGTGCTGGCAGCTTCCCACTAGCTATCTATTTTATGTTTGGTAGTGTATATATGTCCATGCCACTTTCTCATTTCGTCCCAGCTTACCCTTCCCACTCCCCGTGTCCTCAGGTCCATTCTCTATGTCTGCATCTTTATTACTGTCCTGCCCTTAGGTTCTTCAGAAACTTTTTTTTTTTTAAGATTCCACATATATGTGGTAGCATATGGTATTTTTCTCTTTCCCACTTAATTCCCTCTGTATGACAGACTCTAGGTCCATCCACCTCACTACAAATAACTCAATTTCGTTTCTTTTTATGCCTGAGTAATATTCCATTGCATATATGTGCCACGTCTTCTTTATCCATTCATCTGTCAATGGACACTTAGGTTGCTTGCATGTCCTGGCTATTGTAAAGAGAGCTGCAATGAATATTGTGGTACATGACCCTTTTTGAATTACGGTTTTCTCAGGGAATATGCCCAGGAGTGGGATTGCTGCATCATATGGTAATTCTGTTTTTAGTTTTTAAAGGAACCTCCATCCTGTTCTCCATAGTGGCTGTATCAATTTACATTCCCACCAAAAGTGCAAGAGGGTTCCCTTTTCTCCACACCCACTCCAGAATTTTTTTTTGTAGATTTTTTGATGATGACCATTATGACCACTGGGAGGTGATACCTCATTGTAGTTTTGATTTTCATTTCTCTAACGATTAGTGACGTTTGGCATCTTTTCATGTGCTTTTGGCCATCTGTCTTCTTTAGAGAACTGTCTATTTAGGTCTTCTGCCCATTTTTGGATTGGGTTGTTTGTTTTCTTGATATTGAGCTGCATGTAAATTTTGGAGATTAATCCTTTGTCAGTTGCTTCATTTGCAAATATTTCCTCCCATTCTGAGGGTTGTCTTTTTGTCTTGTTTATATGTTCCTTTGCTGTGCAAAAGCTTTTAAGTTTCATTAGCTCGCACTTGCTTATTTTTGTTTTTATTTCCATTTTTCTAGGAGATGGGTCAAAAAGGATCTTGCTCTGATATACTTCACAGAGTGTTCTGTGGGGCTTCCCTGGTGGCACAGTGGTTGAGAGTCCACCTGCTGATGCAGGGGACACGGGTTCGTGTCCCAGTCCGGGAAGATCCCACATGCCGTGGAGCAGAGGGGCCCGTGAGCCATGGCCACTGAGCCTGCACGTCTGGAGCCTGTGCTACGCAACTGGAGAGGCCACAACAGTGACAGACCCATGTACCACAAAAAATAATAATAATAATAATAATAATAAAAATAATTAAAAAGTAATACAAAAAAAAGCAAGGAAGAAAGAAGAGAGCAATCAAACCAAAAAGCAAATCCACCAATGATAACAAGTGCTAAAAACTATACTAGGGAAAAAAAAAAAAACGGACAGACAGAACCCTAGGAAAAATGGTAAAGGCAAAGCTATACAGACAAAATCACACAAAGAAGCATACACATACACACGTACAAAAAGAGAGAAAGGAAAAAATATATATATATATCTTTTGGGAAGTCTGAGGTCTTCTGCTAGCATTCAGTATGTGTTCTGTTGGAGTTGTTCCACATGTAGATGTATTTCTGATACACAGGAAGTGAAGGAAGGTGGTCTCCACCTCTTACTCCTCCACCATCTTGAAGGTATCCCTAAAACATTTTTTGATGGATTTATAATTTTAATGATGCAATTCATTTGAACATTGTAGAATGTGGGAAGGACGAATTACAGCTAAATTTTTCTGTAGTACTGAACATACGTTAGTATTAATCCAAACTAGATTAAGATGCTAATTATCTTCCCCAAGGCAACAAGAAACCAAAAAAAAAAAAAAAATTAAAAAAGAAACACCTAATACATTTCAAAGATACACTGGAAAATATCTATTTAATACAAAGAAAGCAAGAATTGAGAAATAGACAGGGGAAAACACAGAAGACATGCAGAAAATAAATATCAAATGGCAATGGCTATACTAATATTAGGCAAAATAGCCATTAAGACAAAAATTTTTGTATGAAAAGAGGGACATTTAGAATGATCATAGGGTCTTTCCATCAGGAAAATATTCTGTTAAAAACATATATGCATCTAACAACAGAGCACCCCAAGATATAAAGCAAAACTAGTATAATTGATATGAGAAATTGACAATTAAACAATAAAAACTTCAAAGTCTCACTTTCAGTATTTTATAAAAATAGACGGTTAAGAAATAAATGAAAACCTGAACATTATAAATCAACTAAGCCTAAGAGACTACTTATGCTCCACCCAAGAACATGAGAATACACATTCTTCAAGACCATATGGAGCAGCTCTACCCACCACCAGTCACTCCTATCAGGAAACATGAAAAAGCCTCTTAGATAGCCTCATCCACCAGAGGACAGACAGCAGAAGCAAGAAGGACTACAATCCTGCAGCCTGTGGAACAAAAACCACATTCACAGAAAGATAGACAAGATGAAAAGGCAGAGGGCTATGTACCAGACGAAGGAACAAGATAAAACCTCAGAAGAACAACTAAATGAAGTGGAGATAGGCAACCTTCCAGAAAAAGAATTCAGTATAATGATAGTGAAGATGATCCAGGACCTCAGAAAAAGAAGGGAGGCAAAGATCGAGAAGATGCAAGAAATGTTTGACAAAGACCTAGAAGAATTAAAGAACAAACAAATAGAGATGAACAATACAATAACTGAAATGAAAACTACACTAGAAGGAATCAATAGCAGAATAACTGAGGCAGAAGAACAGATAAGTGACGTGGAAGACAGAATGGTGGAATTCACTGCTGCAGAAGAGAATAGAGAAAAAAGAATGAAAAGAAATGAAGACAGCCTAAGAGACCTCTGGGACAACTTTAAACGCAATAACATTCACATTATAGGGGTTGCAGAAGGGGAAGAGAGAGAGAGAAAGGACCCAAGAAAATATTTGAAGAGATTATAATCAAAAAATTCCCTAACATGGGAAAGGAAATAGCCACCCAAGCCCAGGAAGTGCAGAGTGTCCCATACAGTATAAAGCCAAGGAGAAACACACCGAGACACATAGTAATCAAATTGGCAAAAATTAAAGACAAAGAAAAATTATTCAAAGCAGCAAGGGAAAAACGACAAATAACATACAAGGGAATTCCCATAAGGTTAACAGCTGATTTCTCAGCAGAAACTCTACAAGCCAGAAGGGAGTGGTGTGACATACTTAAAGTGATGAAAGGGAAGACCCTACAACTAAGATTACTCTAGCCATCAAGGATCTCACTCATATTCGATGTAGAAATCAAAAGCTTTACAGACAAGCAAAAAGCTAAGAGAATTCAGAAGCACAAAACCAGCTCTACAACAAATGCTAAAGGAACTTCTCTAAGTGGGAAACACAAGAGAAGAAAAGGACCTACAGAAACAAGCACAACACAATTAAGAAAATGGTCATAGGAACGTACATATCGATAATTACCTTAAACGTGAATGGATTAAATGCTCCAACCAAAAGACACAGCCTTGCTGAACGGATACAAAAATAACACCCATATATATGCTGTCTACAAGAGACCCACTTCAGACCTAGGGACACATACAAACTGAAACTGAGGGGATGGAAAAAGATATTCCATGCAAATGGAAAGCAAAAGAAAGCTGGAGTAGCAATTCTCATATCAGACAAAATAGACTTTAGAACAAAGACTATTACAAGAGACAAAGAAGGACACTACATAATGATCAAGGGATCAATCGCAGAAGAAGCTATAACAATTATAAATATATATGCACCCAACATAGGAGCCCCTCAATACATAAAACGACTGCTAACAGTGCTAAAAGAGGAAATCGACAGTAATACAATAATAGTGAGCCATCATCAAAAAATCTACAAAAAATAAATACTGGATACAGAGTGGAGAAAAGCGAACCCTGTTGCACTGTTAGTGGGAATGTGAATTGGTACAGCCACTATGGAGAACAGTATGGAGGTTCCTTAATAAACTAAAAATAGAACAACCATACGACCCAGCAATCCCACTACTGGGCATATACCTGGAGAAAACCATAATTCAAAAAGAATCATGTACCAAAATGTTCATTGCAGCTCTATTTACAATAGCCAGGACATGGAACCAACCTTGGTGTCCATCAACAGATGAATGGATAAATAAGATGTGGCACATATATACAATGGAATATTACTCAGCCATAAAAAGAAATGAAATTGAGTTATTTGTAGTGAGGTGGATGGACCTAGAGTCTGTCATACAGAGTGAAGTAAGTCAGAAAGAGAAAAACAAATACCATATGCTACCACATATATATGGAATCTAAGCAAAAAAAAAAAAAAAAAAAAAAAAAGAGGTCAGGAAGAACCTAGGGGCAAGATGGGGGAATAAAGACACAGACCTACTAGAGAATGGACTTGAGGATATGCGGAGGGGGAAGGGTAAGCAGTGACAAAGTGAGAGAGTGGCATGGACATATATACACTACCAAACATAAAATAGATAGCTAGTAGGAAGCAGCTGCATAGCACACGAAGATCAGCTCAGTGCTTTGTGACCACCTGATGGGTGGAATAGGGAGGGTGGGAGGGAGGGAGACGCAAGAGGGAAGAGATATAGGAACATATGTATATGTATAACTGATTCACTTTGTTATAAAGCAGAAACTAACACACCATTGTAAACCAACTATACTCCAATAAAGATGTTAAAAAATAATAATAATAATAAAAAAATAATAGTGGGGGATTTTAACACCTCACTTACACCAATGGACAGATAATCCAAAATGAAAATAAATAAGGAAACAGAAGCATTAAATGACAACATAAACCAGATAGATTTAATTGATATTTATAGGACATTCCATCCAAAACAGCAGATTACACTTTCTTCTCAAGTGTGCATGGAATATTCTCCAGGATAGATCACATCTTGGGTCACAAATCAAGCCTCAGTAAATTTAAGAAAACTGAAATCATATCAAGCATCTTTTCTGACCACAACACTATAAGATTAGAAATGAATTACAGGGGAAAAAATGAAAACAAACAAACAAACACATGGAGGCTAAACAATACATTACTAAATAACCAAGGGATCATTGAAGAAATCAAAGACAAAACAAAAAATACCTAGAGACAAATGATGATGAAAACATGATGATCCAAAACCTATGGGATGCAGCAAAAGCAGTTCTAAGAGGGAAGTTTATAGCTACACAAGCCTACCTAAAGAAACAAGAAAAATCTCAAATAAACTATCTAATCTTACAACTAAAGGAACTAGAGAAAGAACAAACAAAACCCAAACCTGGCAGAAGGAAAGAAATCATAAAGATCAGAGCAGGAGTAAATGAAATAGAAACAAAGAAAACAATAGCAAAGATCAATAAAACTAAAAGCTGGTTCTTTGAGAAGATAAACAATATTGATAAACCATTAGCCAGACTCATCAAAAAAAATAGAGGGAGACGACTGAAATCAATAAAATTAGAAATGAAAAAGGAGAGGTTAAAACAGACACCCAGAAATACAAAGCACCCTAAGAGATTACTACAAGCAACTCTATGCAAATAAAATGGACAACCTGGAAGAAATGGACAAATTCTTAGAAAGGTATAACCTTCCAAGACTGAACCAGGAAGAAATAGAAAGTATGAACGGACCAATCACAAGTAATGAAATTGAAACTGTGATTAAACATCTTCCAACAAACAAAAGTCCAGGACAAGATGGCTTCACAGGTGAATTCTATCAAACATTTAGAGAACAGCTAACGTCCATCCTTCTCAAGCTTTTCCAAAAAAATTGCAGAGAAAGGAACAGTCCCAAACTCATTCTATGAGGCCTCCATCACTCTGATACCAAAACCAGACAAAGATACTACAAAAAAGAAAAATTACTGACCAGTATCACTCATGAATATAGATGCAAAAATCCTCAACAAAATACTAGCAAACAGAATCCAACAACACATTAAAAGGATCATACACCATGATCAAGTGGGATTTATCACAGGGATGCAAGGATTCTTCAATATATGCAAATCAATCAATGTGATACACCATATTAACAAATTTAAGAGTAAAAACATATGATCATCTCAATAGATGAAGAAAAAGCTTTTGACAAAATTCAACACCCATTTATTATAAAAACTCTCCAGAAAGTGGGCAGAGAGGGAACCTATCTCAACATAATAAAGGCCATATACAACAAACCCACAGCAAACATCATTCTCAATGGTGAACAACTGAAAGCATTTCCTCTAAGATCAAGAACAAGACAAGGATGTCTACTCTCACCACTATTATTCAACATAGTTTTGGAAGTCCTAGCCATGGCAATCAGAGAAGAAAAAGAAATAAAAGAATACAAATTGGAAAAGAAGTAAAACTGTCACTGTTTTCAAATGATATGATACTACACATAGAGAATCCTAAAAAATGCCACCAGAAAACTACTAGAGCTAATCAATGAATTTGGTAAAGTTCCAAGATACAAAATTAATGCACAGAAATCTCTTGCATTCCTACACACTAATGATGAAAAATCTGAAAGAGAAATTAAGGAAACACTCCCATTTACCACTGCAACAAAAAGAATAAAATACCTAGGGAGACAAAAGACCTGTATGCAGAAAACTATAAAACACTGATGAAAGAAATTAAAGATGATACCAACAGATGGAGAGATATACCATGTTCTTGGATTGGAAAAATCAATATTGTGAAAATGAATATACTACCCAAAGCAATCTACAGATTCAATGCAATCCCTATCAAATTACCAATGGCATTTTTTATGGAGCTAGAACAAAAAATCTTAAAATTTGTATGGGGACACAAAAGACCTGAAATAGCCAAAGCAGTCTTGAGGGAAAAAAACGAAGCTGGCGGAATCAGACTCCCTGACTTCAGATTATACTACAAAGCAACAGTAATAAAGACAATATGGTACTGGAACAAAAACAGAAACATAGATCAATGGTACAAGATAGGAAGCCCAGAGATAAACCTAGGCACCTATGGTCAACTAATCTATGACAAAGGAGGCAAAGATATACAATAGAGAAAAGACAGTCTCTTCAATAAGTGGTGCTGGGAAAACTGAACGGATTAAAGATCTAAATGTAAGGCCAGACACTATCAAACTCTTAGAGGAAAACATAGGCAGAACACTCTATGACATAAATCACAGCAAGATCCTTTTTGACAAACCTCCTAGAGAAATCAAAATAAAAACAAAAATAAACAAATGGGTCCTAATGAAACGTAAAAGCTTTTGCACAGCAAAGGAAACCATAAACAAGATGAAAAGACAACCCTCAGAATGGGAGAAAATATTTGCAATTGAAGCAACTGACAAAGGATTAATCTCCAAAATTTACAAGCAGCTCAATATCAAAAAAACAAACAACCCAATCAAAAAATGGGCAGAAGACCTAAACAGACATTTCTCCAAAGAAGATATACAGATTGCCAACAAACACATGAAAGGATGCTCAACATCAGTAATCATCAGAGGAATATAAATTAAAACTACAATGAGGTATCACCTCACAGCAGTCAGAATGGCCATCATCAAAAAATCTACAAACAATAAATACTGGAGACGGTGCAGAGAAAAGCGAACCCTCTTGCACTGTTGGTGGGAATGTAAATTGATACAGCCACTATGGAGAACAGTATGGAGGGTCCTTAAAAAACTAGAAATAGGATTACCATATGATCCAGCAATCCCACTGCTGGGCATATACCCAGAGAAAACCATAATTCAAAAAGACACATGCACCCCAATGTTCATTGCAGCACTATTTACAATAGCCAGGTCATTGAAGCAACCTAAATGCCCAACGACAGACAAGTGGATAAAGAAGATGTGGTACATACCCACAATGGAATATTACTCGCCATAAAAAGGAATGAAATTGAGTCATTTGTTGAGACGTGGATGGATCTAAAGACTGTCATACAGAGTGAAGTAAGTCAGTAAGAGAAAAACAAAGATCGTATATTAACACATACATGTGGAACCTACAAAAATGGTTCAGATGAACTGGTTTTCAGGGCAGAAATTGAGACACAGATGTAGAGAACAAACATGGACACCAAGGAGGGAAAGCTGCAGGGGTGTGTGTGTGATCAATTGGGAGATTGGGATTGACATGTACACACTGATGTGTATAAAACTGATGACTAATAAGAACCTGCTGTATAAAAAAAAATTAAATAAAATTCAAAAATTAAAAAAAAAAGACCACATGGAATATTCTCCAGTAGAGATCATATGCTAGGTCAGAAAACAAGCCTTAATAAATTTAAAAGAATTGATCTCACACCATTTATGTTCTGCAACCACAATGCAATTAGCTTACAAATCAACAACAGAAGAAAATCTATACTAGACACCACACTAAACACTGAATATAACAACATGATGAATGCAACTTACCCTTGATAAACTTACAATTGAGGGAGGAAACAGACATTGTATCTCTTATGTTTAATATAACTTAAATACATTTTAATCAAAATCGTGCCCCTGTAGATTTGGTACATTTTTTTAAATATTTACTGTATAATCTAGTTGGCAAAACAAGTTCACATTGTAAAATCAGTCAACCTTACTTTATGTCAGGAAAAAAGTATGCTAACTTTATTTTTCAATTCAAGTTTAATGAATTTTACAAAATACAACAAAATAATTAGATGTAGTCAGATAGATAAAATATAGTAGTAAAAGGCATTATGTTAAAAGTAGTGTTACCAATCTAATACAGTTAAATTTTTACAATTTAGAAAACTAACATATCAATATCTTGTTTCTTATTATTTTATAATAAACCAATAAAATGAGTAGCTAATATTAAAAGTTATCTATGAGGTGAGGAATTCCTTTGGGGAATGTATTTGTTTGCACATGCATAAATTCCTCAAAACTGGAGTTGAGCTTTTATGAATGATTAAATAAGAAACAAGAACAAAAATTAACTATCAATTTCATTCTACATGATGACTCTACTTTCCTAGTTGCATTATTTTATTGTAGTAAGAACACTTAACATGAGATCTACTCTCTTAAAATTGTTGTGTACAATGCATTATTTTTGACTATACATACCGTGTACACAGATCTCTACTTAACTGAAACTTTATGTCCCTTGACAAGTAACTCCTCATTTCCCCCTTCACCCAGCCCATGGCAACCACCATTTCCCTCTGGTGCTATAAATTTGACTATTTTACATTCCTCATATAAGTAGAATTATGAAGTATTTGTCTTTCTGTGACTTGTTTATATCACTTAGCATAATGTTCACAAATGTTGTACCATATGTCAGAATTCCTTCTTTAAGGCAAAATGATATTCTATTATATGCACCTACCACATTTTCCTTATCTATTAATCTGTTCATGGACATCTAGGTTGTTTCCACCTCTTGGCTATTGTGAATAGTGCTGCAATGAACATAGGAGTACTGATATCTTTTTGGGATTCTGATTTCAATTCTTTTGGATAAATACTCAGAGGGGGATTTCTGGTTCTATGCGACAGTTCTATTTTTAACTTTTTGAGGAAACTCCACACTATTTTCTATAGCAACTGCACTATTTTGAATTACCACCAACAATGTGCATGGGTTCCAGTTTTCCACATCCTGGTCATCACTTTTTGCTTTTCTAATAGCCAACCTGATAGGGATGAATGGATATCTCATGGTGGTATGAATTTGCATTTCCTTGATGACTACTGATACTGAACATTTTTAATGTACCTTTTGGCCATTTGTATATATTCTCTGGAGAAATGTATGGTCAGATCCATAAGCCATTATTTAATCTGGTTTTAAAATTTTTCCCTATTGAGTTGTCAGATTTCCTTGTATGTTTTGGGTATTAACCCCTTATATATGGTTTGCAAATATTTTCTCCCATTCCCTAAGTTGTCTTTTCATTCTGTTGTTTCCTTTGCTGTGAAGAAGTATTTTAGTTTGATATGGTCCTGCTTGCTTACTTTTGTTTTTGTTGCTGTGCTTTTGGTTTCATAACCATGAAACCATTCCTAAGACCAAAATCTGTAAGCTTTTCCCATTTTCTTCTAGAAGTTCTACAGTTTCAGGTCTTGCATTTAAGTCTTTAATCCATTCTGAGTTGTGTATAGTGTAAGAGCCCAACTTCATTCTTCTACATATGATTTTTCAGTTTTTTTCAACCATTTATTGAAGAGACAATCCTTTCCCCATTGTGTTTTCTTGGCACTCTTGTTGAAGATCAGTTGACCTTATATGTTTGTGTTTATTTTTGGGCTCTCTATTCTGTTCCTTTGGTCTATATGTTTTTTTTTTATTCCAGTCTTATACTGTTTTGATTATTATAGTTTTGTAATATAGTTTAAAGTCCAGCAGCATGATGCCTCCAGCTCTGTTCTTTTTTAAGACTGATTTGTCTATTTGTGAACTTTTATGATTCTATATAAATTAAATAATTATTTATCTGTAAAAAAATGCCATTGGAATTTTGATATATCACTTTGGGTAGTGCACATTTTAACAATATTGTTTTCCAATTCATGAGCACAGGTTGTCTTTCCATTTGTTTGTGTTTTCTTTAATTTCTTTCATCAATGTTATATAGTTTTTGATATAAATGTCTTTCACCTCCCTGGTTAAGTTTATTCCTAAGTATTTTGGTCTTCTCTATGCTAGTGAAAATAAAATGATTTTCTTAATTTCTTTTCACGTAGTTTGTTGTTAGTGTACAGAAATGGAACTGATTTTTATATTTTGATTTTGTGCCCTGCAACTTTACTCAATTTGTTATTAGTTCTAAGAGTTTGTTTCTTTATGGAGCTTTTAGTGGTTTCTATATATAAAAGCATGTTATCTGCAAACAGGGACAATTTTACTTCTTCCTTTCCAATTGGGATGCCTTGTCCGTTTCTTGCCTAACTGCTCCAGCTATGACTTCTAGTCCTATGCTGAATAGAAGAGGTGAGAGTAGGCATTCTTGTCTTGTTCCTGATTTTAGAAAATAAGCATACAGTTTCTCACCATTGAGTATGATGTTAGCAGGGGGATTTTCATATACGGCCTATATTATGTTGAGGTAATTTCCTTGTAATCTTAGTTTGAGAGTTTTTATTGTGAAAAGTGTTGAGTTTTGTCACATGCTTTTTCTGCATCTACTGAAATGTGATTTAGTTCCTTATTCGGTTAGGATGGTACATCATATTAATTGATCTTAATATGTTGAACTAATTTTGCATCCCAGGGATAAATTCCACTAGGCTATGGTGTCTGATCAACTTTTACATCTATGTTCCTCAGGGATACTGACCTGTAATTTTATTTTCTTGTGGCATCTTTGTCTGACTTTGGTATTAGGGTAATGTTGGCCTCATAAAATGAGTTTGGAACAGTTCCTTCCTCTTCAGTTTTTGGAAGAGTTTGAAGAGGGTTGGCATCAATTACTCTTTAAATGTTTGATAGAATTCATCAGTGAAACAAACTCAGCCTAGGCTTTTCTTTGTTGGGCAGCTTTGATAACTGATTTATTCTCTATATCAGCTATAGGTCTATTCATACTTTCTACCTCTTCATCACTTAATCTTTGCAAATTGTATATAGAAATATATTTTATCCATTTCTTCTAGGAAATCTAATTTGTTAACATATAATTGTTCATAGTAGTAACTCATGATCCTTTCTATCTCCGTAGTATTAGTTGCAATGTCTCCTCTTTCATTTCTGATTTTAAGTGTTCTTTTTTCCTTAATTTAGCTAATGGTTTGTCAATTTTGTTTCATTTTGAAAAGGTAACTTTTAGTTTTCCTGATTTTTTCCTATTATTTTTCTATTTTGTTTGTTTTTGCCCTAATCTTTGTTATTTCCTTCCTTCTGATAAATTTGGATTCAGTTTGTTCTTTTTCTAGTTCCTTGGCATATAAAGTTAGGTTGTCTGAGGTATTTTTTTTTTTAAGTAGGCACATATTACAAACTTCTCTCTTAGTACTACTTTTGCTGTATCTCTTATGATTTTTATGTTGTATTTTCATTTTTGTTTGGCTCATGGCATTTTCTAATTTCCTTTTTGATGTCTTCTTTGGCCCAACGGTTGTTCAAGAGTGTGTTGTTAAATTTTCACATATTTGTGAATTTTCCAGTTTCTTTTTGTTATTGATATCTAGTTTCACTCCACTGTGGCCAGAAAAGACACTTGGTATGATTTCAATCTTCTTAAATTCAATCTTCTTAAAATCTTAACTTTGTTAAGATTTGTTTTGTGAGCTAATATTTAATTTATCCTGGAGAAAGTTGCATAGGTGTTTAAGAATGTGCATTCTTCTGCTGTTGGGTGAAACAGTCTGTATATGTCTATTAGGTCCAATTTGTCTATATTATCATTTAAATACATTGTTTCCTTATTGATCTGTCTAGATATTCTAGTTTTCTTTTTTTTTTTTTTTTTTTTTTTTTTTTCCGTACGCGGGCCTCTCACTGTTGTGGCCTCTCCCGTTGCGGAGCACAGGCTCCGGATGCGCAGGCTCAGCGGCCATGGCTCACGGGCCCAGCCGCTCCGCGGCATATGGGATCCTCCCAGACCGGGGCACGAACCCGTATCCCCTGCATCGGCAGGCGGACTCTCAACCACTGCGCCACCAGGGAGGCCCCTAGTTTTCTATTTTTAACCAAAGAAAAAAACATAATGTGCTGAATATTGTGCCTACTAGCTAAAATATTTTTGGTTAAAGATATTTGTCAAAAAAAAGCATAAAATATTGGGCTTCCCTGGTGGTGCAGTGGTGAAGAATCCACCTGCCAGTGCAGAGGACATGGGTTTGATCCCTGGTCCAGGAAGATCCCACGTGCCATGGAGCAACTAAGCCCATGTGCCACAACTACTGAGACTGTGCTCTAGAGCCCGCAAGCCACAACTACTGAAGCCCGTGTGCCTAGAGCCCATGCTCCACAACAAGAGAAGCCACTGCAATGAGAAGCCCGTGCACCACAACGAAGAGTAGCCCCCGCTTGCTGCAACTAAAGAAAGCCTGCGCACAGCAGCGAAGACCCAATGCTGCCAAAAATAAATAAATAAATAAATTTATGGGGGAAAAAGAGCATAAAATATTAAGCATTTTGTAGAAGGAAATAACGTGAAGTTTGACTGTGATTGGGACATATTACACATGATTTGATAAAGATCCGTTTTTGCTACCTTTTAAAAATATACATATTAAGTCTTTTTTTTTTTATATATATATTTTTAAAAACCCACATTTATTTATTTATTTTTGGCTATGTTGGTTCTTCACTTCTGTGCGAGGGCTTTCTCTAGTTGTGGCAAGCGGGGGGTCACTCTTCATCGCGGTGTGCGGGCCTCTCACTATCGAGGCCTCTTTTGTTGCTGGAGCACAGGCTCCAGATGCGCAGGCTCAGTAGCTGTGGCTCACGGGCCCAGTTGTTCCGCGGCATGTGGGATCTTCCCAGACCAGGGCTCGAACCCGTGTCCCCTGCATTAGCAGGCAGATTCTCAACCACTGCGCCACCAGGGAAGCCCCATATTAAGTCTTGAAAAAAGAAAACATACAAGTTTTTTCTTTGGATTTTATCCAGCATACCTAGATCATTTTTGTAGTCCCAGAAAATACTTTAGTGATTTTTTTTAAAACTAACCTATTCTGCTTCAACTTTTGTGTCTGTTTTTATTTCTAACTAATTATACACCCCAGAGATTAGGGTCTAGATTAGTTAAGAATTGCTTATGTTTAAATACTTGAAAATGCCACTTTTAGCAGTTAGTAATTTTTGCTCCCAAGGACTCTTCCATCCAGAGGGGGAAAAAAAAGTATTTTTAAAAAATTTTTTTAATTTATTTATTATTTATTATTATTTTTTTGCTGTACACGGGCCTCTCACTGTTGTGGCCTCTCCCATTGCGAAGCACAGGCTCCGGATGCACAGGCTCAGTGGCCATGGATCACGGGCCCAGCCACTCCGCGGCATGTGGGATCCTCCTGGACCAGGGCACGAACCCGTGTCCCCTGCATTGGCAGGCGGACTCTCAACCACTGCGCCACCAGGGAGGCCCCAAAAAAGTATTTTTTAAAATGGTGGAAATGGGGATGGAGGTAAGGATAAGTAGGCAAATTTTTAAAAAGACAGTTGTTCTTATATTCAAGACCATATATGACCCTATATCTGAATACAGAATATCTCAAAAGACCAAAATATCCAATTTGTAAAAATCATGCTTCATTCTGAAAAAGATAAATACACAAGGAAAGTAAAAATGGGGAAGCACTCAGACTTTAGGCTACCTTAATTAACCATTGAAGGATACCTCTCACTTGTTTGTATCCCAGAGGTTTTTATATACAGGAGCAGTGCTCCATAGCAAGATTGGGGAGCAATAAAAGGGATGGTCAGAGGATTGAGGATTATTTTACATCTGTAAAGGAAAAGTGCCATTGTGAGTCCAGGAATATCTCAGGCAGAACGGTATTAGGAAAGAGAACATAAAGTTGATGTAGAAATTGCCTATGTAATTCTTTGGAATTCTCAGTTTGATGACCACTGATTTAAAACATAAATTTTGGGAATTGGAGAAAGCTGATAAAAGAGGGAATAGAAGAGAAGCAGGAAGGAAAGAAGCAATGGCTTAACTTGGCAATAGGTCAGAGTCCAGCAGAAAGCTGCAAAGGGAGAAATTCATGATCCAGGAGTGACCAAGAACTTTTAACATCATGGTGGTTGGTTCCCAGGGATTCTTACCTCCTGGTACTCATATCCTTGTGTAACATCATTTTTTGAGTGAATACTGGACCTAGGGAGTTGCTGCTAACAAATAATACTTCAAAAGCAATTAGATGTCAATTCCAAGATTAGATACAGAAAGACTCTGACTTCAGTCCCTGTCTCTCCCTCTCACACATGTACACCTCACTGTGGGGGGAAACAAACTGCCGTGTTGTTAGTAACTCCACACAGAGGTCTTCATGGCAAACAACTGAGGTTTCCCACCAACAAACAGCCAGACCTGAGGCCTACCAACAGCCATGTGAGTGTGCTTGGAGGCTCCCCTACTGAAATATCTATAGCCCCAGCCTGTCCCTTACATTGCTAGTATGTGAGAAACTTGGAGTCAAAGGCACATAGCTAAGCTGTGCGTAGATTCTTGACCTCCAAAACTGTGAGACAATAAATGTTGTTTGAAGCTGCTAGGTTTTGAGGTAATTTGGTATACAGTGATGGATAATTAATACAGACATGATTATCTAATATGCTATATTTAAGTGCTTACCTTCAACTATCAAGTAAGAAACAAAAGACTAGTATAGAATTCTGAAGAATCAATATCAGAAATCTTATGATTTTTAACAAAAATACACAGATGTACACATACATATGCAAAATAAAGTGAATTCAGAGAGCTAAAGTCTCTGATAAGGCTTTCTAATTCTCATCTATAAGGCTTTCTAATTCTCAGTTAAAGTCACCTTTCTTCATCTTCAGTTCATTCCCTTCTACATGTCCACTTTCATTTCCTGCAATGCAGACACAAGTGCATACATGAGCACACACACTGGAGAAGCATGCTATATCACTAGCTAGATTTACTGTTGCTGTTGGATATAGGTTAAGTGCTTTAAGAAGCACCTGAGATGATTCACATCATAATTCAAATTTAGAAAAAATTTTCCATTTTTTGTTGTTTTCTACAACCATCCTGACTCATGAAAACTAATCTAAATAATTCCTGCCACAATTCCACCTATTTTTTAACCTATGAAATAAAATTACATACCTGTTGTCAAAGAATTCAGAGAAAAAAAATGACTACATTTAATAAAGCTGATAAGAACTTCCCTTTACAGTATATTTGACTTCTGATTTCTTAGTTTTGATGAAATAGTGTTTCCTATTCACAGCAGGAGCTCTCTTTTCATAATGTTCCAGCAAAATGTCAGCACCTCCTATGGAGATGGTTGTCAACTTTACATCCTGAGCAGAGATACTGAAAACGATTGGGTTATTTATTTTAAGGCTTCAAAATACTGTGAGGTAACATTCATTCCACATGTCATACCTTAAGAATGGTTTTATTTCTTCATATAAACTTCTTTATAACACTGTCCTCAGATTCCTTGTTCTAAATCTCATTGCTTTATACCTTTTCTTTTTGACCTTTGAGTAATTCATATGGAATCCACCACACACTCATTCTACACCGTATTTCATACAATAAATAAGATTGTTTTAATCCTAAAATATATTTTAAGATATACTTTTATTATGAAAGAATTTCTTCTCTTGTGGAAGTGTGTACTATGCACAAACTAAACCACATTACTCACACTTAGGCTATTCATCCATTTGGAATATGCTTACGTAGAAGAATTTTTCCATCAAATAAGAAAGAGCCACAGATTTTATTACGAATGAAGGAATCCATTATACATTTAAGTAAATATGACTCTGTTTAAACAGTCTCAATGCTTTTTAAAATTAAACTTGGCTGATTGTTTGTTTTCCAGGGTGATCATTAAAGGACAAAGCAAAATGTCAGCGCAAAGTGTTACTGGCAAGCTTTGCTAGTTTGCTTCTCTCTGTAAATGAGCAGCCAATGGAACTTCTGTGCTTATGACAGTGTTCCAAGCAACCCATCTTTCTCAATCTAACATCCATTTGCCTATTAAAGTCTTATTTATCATCAATTCACCCTCTTCTCTTCATGTCCATTGCAGCTACCTTACTTCAGACTCTCATCATCTTTTTCCTTAAATTTAAATTTTCCTTTCTCTTTAAATTTTATATTTTGAAATAATTTCAAACATATAGAAAAGTAGCCAGAATTCCCATATCACCTTCAACCAGAATATCCAATTGTTAACATTTTACCACATTTGCCCCATTGTGCCATCCTCTATATACATATATACATATATGTATATACACATAGACAATATGTATATATACATGTACATAAATACACACAAATATGTCTAAGTCCTTTCCAGAACCTTTTGAGAGTAAGCTGCAGATGTAATACCACATTATCCTTAAATACTTCAAACACTCCAGTGTGTATTTCTTTACAAGTAGAACACGCATCTATATGAACTACCATATAACCCTCCTAATCAGTTATTCAGCATTGATAACACTGCCACCTTTTCAGACCCCATTCCAAATTTGCTTACTGTACGACTGTGGTAGACCAAAGATGGCTGCAATGACTTTGCTATTTCTCCCATCAAGATGTTTTGTCTAATTCCTCTACCCTTGAATCAGTTGACATTAATGATTGCTCATCAATACTGTGTGTGGTGTCTTGAGCTGCCATATAAAGTAGTCTGATTTCCTGAAACCACTATGCTGGAGCTGCCACAGGTAAGCTGTCCCTCTGAAACCCCCAGCTGAGCCCAGTCTTCCCCTGCCAAGTCTTTAGAAATATGATTGAGGCTGTACTGGGCCCTCCATTTCTGCCCACCTGCCAACGCTCAATACCACATTGCACAGAAGAATTGTTCAGGTAAACCTGGCCAAATTCCTGACCTAAAAAAAATCATGAGATATAATACAATGGCATTTGCTTTATATCACTAAGTTACCGGGAACACTTTTCCCCAGAAATAGATAGAACACCTCACAATGTCCCTTTTCTTGCTAGTCTAAGATCCTAGAAATATGCTTATACTTAGGCATTGTGTATTATAGACTCCTTCAATCTCGAACAATTCTTAAATCCTTCTCAGTCTTTCATATTCTTACAGTTTTGAAGAGAACAGGTCTTATAGCTTGTAGGATGGTTTTTAGCCTGGGCCCATCTACAGAGTCTTCATGACCAGAATCAGACCATGCATTGGGAGGGAAACCACAGAAATGATGCTGTGCTCTTTGTGGTACCTAACATCAGGAAGCACACAATGTCATCCTGTCCCAAATGATAGCAATGCTGATGACCTGGTCTTAGTGGTGTCTAACAGCTTTCTTCACCTTAAATTCACAATTTTCCTGATTGTAATGGATTAGTATTAGTATTGTAATGGATTAGGTATTCCAAGATTACACTAATACCCTGTTCCTCAAATTCTACCTACCAGCCTTAGCATCCATGGACAATTTCCAACTGAATCAACCTCATCTGATGTCTGTCAAATGGTGATTCTCTATTTCCAACACTTACTGGAACTCTGAGGAATAGCTTTCCATTGCACTGCCATTTACCTACTTGCTTGCTTAATTAATATGTATTAGCATACATTAATAGATTTTATTTTATTAAAATAATTAATGACTATCATTGTTTTGATACTCAAGTCCCCTTCTATTCATCTATTGAGAGTGCCTTCAAACTGGTTATTTTATCATTTTGAGACATTTTATTTTTGAGGACTTACTTTCTTTGAATAACATGTTTAAGGCACATCTTGGACCTTCTCTGCCCCAACCTATCATCAGCCATTTCTCCTTTAAGGGAGGATGATACTTAGAAAGCAAATTCTGGCCACTTGGGACACTCATTGCTCCTGAGACATCATTGTTTCTAAGCCCTCTCAGAACGAGGAAACATTTGTATTGCATCTATATAATTACAACTATATAATATCACATATGTAATACATGTACATACTAGGAGTTAACCTGATGCCCCATACTATCATCTAACAACCAAGAGTTCTTCCAAGTCTTCCCCATATGCATGATTGTATTATATCTCCTCCAGGATTGAGAAACTTGACTGAGTATATTTATTCATTTGCTCAATTTACTTATTTGTCTGATGTATCCCATCTTCCAACACATAAACCATCTCCTCCCGTTGCTGCCCCTGCAGCAGCCCCATGTGGTCCCATGTCCTCTTTTTCCAGGCCTGCTATCTCATGCCTCCATGGAGCTCCTCAACTCTGGACTGATTCTTCATCTAGCTCCACAGTCCTCCCTCCTTGCTCCATGTCTTTGGCTGCGGTACTGACTGTGCCGGGAAGGAAGTAGAAGACAGTGAAAAAGGGGAAATGGGAAGTGAGGAGATGCCCTTGTTCCCTCTTGTGACACTGAATACATTCTTAACAGTTCTCCTTGTCCTGGTTCATCCCCTAGCTCATCTCTTTCCTATCCTACAAACTGCAGACAGTATTCTTAGCAAGAGTACGATGTGTAGTGATGAAAATAGGAAGTTGAAAATAAACATTCCGATTATGTCTTCTTACTCTTTCACTTACTTACTGTTACTATGGACCTTTGACTTATCGGAGCCTTGGTTTCAAATAGGGAAATAATGCTTATTTAGAAGACACCTTGTTAAGTTTCAGATTGAACATGCAGAACGCCAAGAATATAATTGTAGCTGTTGTGGCATTTATAATTATCGTGAAAAATTCTAACATGATTCTGAAACTCCTGCTCAAAACACCTTAATGTAAAATTCAATAAAAAATGTAAAACCTTTCAATATACCTCATTACCTACAGTATCAAATCTAAACCCTTTTGTGTTATTTTAAGAGATTTTCCATGAGCTGGCCTCAGCTCACATCTCCAGCCTCACATCCCAACTCTCCCCAATGTCACTTACACCTCAGTCAACTTAACGGCCTTGCATTTCCTTGACTTTAGTATGTTGTTCTCTTTCTATGCTTTGCACATACTATTGCCCCAACTGAAACTGTTCTTTTCCTAAATATCCAACTATGTTAAACTTTAACTTACACTTCAAGATTTGGAGTTAAGTTCATGTCCTCTGGAAACCTCCCTTAACCATCTCCAAAACAGAGTTAACTCTTCCATTCACTGGGCCGCGACTGTGATTCTTAGGTGGCTTAATTATGTATAACACTTGTCACAACATATGGCAACTAATTATACACACACACACACACACACACACACACACTTGCCTTACTAGACTGTGAGCTCATTGAAGCTAAAAAGTACATCTTGTTCATTTTGATATCCCAAAGATATTTTCTGGCCAATAGTTCAGTCTCACCAATAATAAATCTTCAATAAATATTTGCTTAATAAAAAATCCTTATAATGGTTAGAATAATCAATTATTATTGATCACATATTAACTACTAATTACTCAGTACTGTGCTAAAGCACTATCAATTTTTCATACAAAAGAAACAACATAAAACCCTGTTATGATCATTCTAGAAGATCTCTATCCTATAAATAAGAAAAATGAGGCTCAGAAGAGTCACTAATTTGTATAAGTTTGCAGCATCTAGTAGAACTGACATCAGAGCCGAAGCTTTTGATATATCTATAATGCAGAAAATATGTAATATATACATGAATACCAAGGTAAATATAAAGAAAACTATCATTTTAAAATAGGCTTTATTATACACCTCATTTTTACTTGGACACAATAAATCATTAAAAATAATAAAAGTAAATGTTGAGGGTATAGCTAAGCTACTCTATAATACTGCTTCCTTGGCTCCACTGTAAGTGACCAAGTAGCCTACAGAGGATTTGAATGGACACTAGCCCCTCCATGGAGCACATGCCCTAGATAACAGCCTGCAGAGTCACAAGTAAATGAAAGTTCATAATAAGAATCCTCTAATGGCCCTTGTGATAAAGTTTCCCTGCCTCCCAAAGCCTTCCCTTGGTGCGCTCCTTAGATAAGACACTCAAGAAGCATATCAAGCCCCTACTCCTTTTGGTTTGAATTGATTAACCTGGACTTAGCCCAAAGCACTCCAGCTATGGACTTTATTAAAGGCATGTGCCCCAGGTCCTGCCATCTCTCTGCCTGCATCCTGCCTTGACCTCCCCAAGTGGCCTCTTAAGGCATGCCATGTAACTTCTCCAGGAAGTAATAAACTTCTCTATCTCAATTCCCTTGTGATCTTCTGTTAAACCAAGGCTCACCATCCAAGACCCCAGGGCTCTACTTTAAAATGATAATTTAACAAGGTCACAAAGGTAGACCACATGCAAAGCGAATGTACTAAACATTTTATATGCAATAACTCATTTAATGAGTCATAGATGAGAGACCTGATGTTCAGAGAATTTGAATGCCACATAGCCAGTAAATGGCAGAGCTCAAGATTCTCTGTTCTATCTAATTCAAAGTTTATTTTGCTGAACCACCTTGCAATCCTAGAACTTTCAAAATATAAAATACAGCCATCCTTTGTATCCCAGAAGACAAAACATAACATAGATTTGAGTGCAAAAAAAATAGACAGGAAATAAATTTTAAAAAGAGGAATTACTAACAGGCTAAGGCAGGGTTTGGTAGACCTTTTCTGAAAAAAAGCCAGTTAGTAAATATTTTAGGCTTTGTGAGCCATAATGTCCCTGTCACAACTCTTTAATTCTATGGTTATAGCAAAAAGCAACCAAAGGCAATACATAAAGGAATGAGTGTGACTGTGTTTCAATAAAATTTTATTTATAAAAGTAGGTAGTGGACCATAGCTTGTGGCCCCCTGGACTAAGAAACTGGATATTTTTCATCATAAAAAATATTGGAAACTATTGAGACTCACATTGTACTTCAAGGCCTATACTCCAAAAGAGCAGTAGGAAGTAGTATAGGAATGACGTGATAAAAAACAAGGTTTACTTGCAAGTAAACCTCAAGGCAGATGTGGAAACCGTTAGCTTTCCTGAAAATGCCAAAAAGGTAAACTGCCATTGGGTAGTTAATGTGTAAGATATTGTATAAAGATATAAGCTTGATGGAAAGTTTCTCAGAAACATGTGGTCACTAGTTTATAATCATTTAGAAGTCAGAAGCAAATATTTTGTTTCTAGGTATATATATCCATGTAGAATTATTTTACTGTGAAACAATCTTTTAGCATCTAAGATGCTTGTAAAACCTATTCTCATAAATATCATTATAAGTGAGAAAAATTTATCTCAAATGTTAGTGGATATCAAAATCACTTGAAATGTTCATTAAACATGTTGACTCCAGAGCCCCAACCCCAGAGATACTGATTCAGGAAGTCTTGGGTAGAGTACCCCAAGTTATTCTCATGAGGATGATCCAGACCACACACGAGAAATTCTTAACTAAAGTGACAATTCCATGTATGGCATGTATTATACTAAACAGCCAGGAGCTTCTGGGAAGCAGAAAGTTGATTCTGCTGGCCACTAGGGATAGTAAACAACCAGGAATAAGACTTGAAAATAACACTGGTTACCTTCTAAGATGCGATATGGTTCTTGAGAGAGATGTTTCTAAGAAGTTTTGTGTTTAGGAATTGGAGATTAAGAAGCTGCTCCCATTCAGACTGACAGTAAACCAGGGACCTGATCATTTAGTAACCATATCTATTGGCCTTCTGGGTTCTCCAATGTGTTTATTTCCTACTGCTTCTGTAAAAAATTACAACAAACTTACTGGCTTAAAATCCAAAACGCTTTATAATCTTGCAGATCTAGAGGTTCAAAGTCTGATATGGGTTTCACTGGGCTAGAACTAAGGTCTTGATGGGGCTGCATTCCTTCTGGAGGCATTAATGGCAATCAATTTCCTTGCCTATTTTAGCTGCCAGAGGTCACCTACACTTCTGTGAGCCCTTCAGCAATCTTCAGATCCAGTATCACAGCATCTTCACATCTCTGACTCTGACTTTTTCTTCTGCATTCTAAAGGGATCTTGTAATTACATTAGGCCTAGACAAATATTCAGGATAATCTACTTTCAAAATCAACTGGTGAGCAAGCTTTATTTCACCTGTAATTTAATTCCCTATTGCCATGTAACAACATATTCACAGGTTCTTGGGATTAAGACCCAGACACCGTGAAGAGGAGGAAGTACCCATCATTCTTTCTACCATACCCAGAGAGAAGCTTTCTCTCCAACCACAAGAAAGTAGAGAGTAGGAAAAAGAAAAGAGATTCTATGAGAAAGTGAGAGTAGGCTCCTAAAAATGTTAAGGGTATTGAAGGTGCCCTGGAAAGCAGCACCTATACATTTAGAGTGTGAGTTGCAGCCCAGTACAATTCAGCAGTGGAAAAACCAGAAGGAAGGAAGCAACACACCACATAAAGCTGCAAAGGGAAATTATATGGTCACAGAGCATGAAATGAAAGACCTATTGTCTGAGAAAGAGAAATAAAAGGGTGTTATAGACTGAAGGTTTGTATCTCCCCAGTATTCATGTATTGAAGCCCTAACCTCGTGTGGCTGTATTTAGAGATGGTACCTCTAAGGAAATAATTAAGGTTAAACGAGGTCATAAAAGTGGGGCCCTGATCCAATAGGATTAGTATCCTTTTGAGAAGAGACAGCAGAGATCTTTCTCTCCATCCCCATGCAAACACACCAAGGAAGGGCCATGTGAGGACACAGAAGGAAGCTGGCCCTCTCCAAGTCAGGAGGAGATCCTTCACCAGAAACCAAAGGTGCCAGAACTTTATCTTGGACTTCTAGCCTCCGAAACTGTGAGCAAATAAGTATGTGTTTTTTTTTTTTTTTTTACACCATCCAGTCTGTGATATTTTATGACAGATTGAGTAGACTAATACAGCGGGAAAAGGAACAAAGGTAGATATAAAGAACTATGAGCCCAAGCAAGAATACAGATTCATGTGGTCATCTTATAGATCTCAAAGTTTGGAAAATACATTCCTACAATTAAGCTACTAATCCAAACCTTATGCCAGGTCAATAGTCAATTTATTCTTTTTTAAATACATGTTTAGAGATATCCCTTGGGAAACATTTTCTATAATAATATTAAGATTAATACCTTCTCATTCTTGTAATAAAACTCATTTTAGGAAAAAGCCAAGTATTTTGGAATATTTATTATGTTTATCCTTACAGATTATTAATGTATAAAATATATAAATGTGGATAAATCAATATATTTAGATGCATTCACTTTACAGTTCATTGAAATGCATTTATTCAATAAGATCAAAAATTACTTTAATTTTCAAATTAAAAATTGAAGCCTTGGGCTTCCCTGGTGGCACAGTGGTTGAGAGTCCACCTGCCGATGCAGGGGACATGGGTTCGTGCCCCAGTCTGGGAAGATTCCCACATGCTGCAGAGCGGCTGGGCCCGTGAGCCATGGCCGCTGAGCCTGTGCGTCCGGAGCATGTGCTCCGCAATGGGAGAGGCCACAACATGAGAGGCCCGCGTAGAGCAAAAAAAAAAAAAAAAAAAAAAATTGAAGCCTCACTGAAAAATAAAAAATTCCATTTGTCTTCACAGGTCACTCTTTTTATATTCATGAGTCAATCATTTTCTTTGCTTGAATAAATTTGTTTTCAAAACTAAGTGTTTAATATGCATAACACCTTTCACAATATATGAGGTCAAAGAATCATAGAGCTTTAGAATCTGAAAATAACAAGATATTGTATTTTCCAAATCCTTCTACTTATTACTAAAGAAATAAGCATTCATAAAACAGACAAAAATAGTCTTATAACCCTATAACCTTCTGTTTTTCTCCTTCCTTATAATTTTGTTTCAGGCTGGAAAGTATGGCAGCCATGTCAAAAGCACACCAGGATAGCTTGGGTAGGGAATTATTTAGAAAGGGTTTATGGGAAATAGGCTAACTGGAACCTTGTTTGAACTTGAACAAATACCACCGTGCAGGTATCAATGAATTTAGTAAGCTGAGCCTGAACATGTCAGAACTACATAAAAGATGCTGCATAATAGTTAAGTCCATGAACACAGGCCATCTGTTGGTATTCCTTTTACACAGTGTCTAGCGACTTTTACCAAGAAGTTACAGCCATAGTGAATGGGATATGCTGTGTTCAAGGAAAACACTGATTAAAAAAGTAACATTGACTTCTAATAGTCTACTCAGATATTCAAACACATCTGAAACAATGAAAACATAAAACCTTTACATATTTCTATTTATAGGTAAGGAAATGCAGTATTATAGAATATCTTACTGCTGAGATATTCTCTGCTTATGGCTGACTTTAAGAAGAGATTCTAAAATGCTAGGTTGTGAGATAAATTTAGCAGTACTAGTCTTATCATTATCTTATTCCCTTTTGGGACTAGAGCTTTGATTAGGAGTGACACATATTCCTTCAGAATGTTCAAGATTTGGACAGAGTAAGATTCAGACCAGTAATTGAGACTGATCATACACATTAGTGCCAAAATTGCAGGCTTTTCACATATAACACTAAACACGGGAGAGGGGAAGAGGGGAGGAAGGGAAAGCTAACAATTGATTTTCTTACTCCCCTTGACAAACAAAAGGAAATCCCTAAATGCAGTCGTTCACATATTCCTGAATGTGTTACATTCATAGTGATTGAACTTTGTGGCCTCGTAGTTAGGTTTGACTACCAAGAAAAACTACACTAACCTTTTCTGAAATCTGCTTCTTCCTTTACCATCTAATTTGACGAGTCAAGTCAGTCTAACTAGTTAAACCATCTGTCAGTATGGATGACCCCCAATCTACACTATTAGAGGATTGCCCAACTTGTCTCTCATTCACTTCTCCTCTTGATTCTCATTACATTTTAATGAAGTAAAAGTAGAAAAATAATCATCCACACTTAATACAACCAGCTCATTCTTACCATTCAAAAGAAAAAGGCAATAGAGAAATTTTATAGTGAAAACACTAATGAATAATAGGAATCAACCCTAAGTTGAAAAAAAAGATGCAAAATTGAGAAAGAGAAAAGCAGTTTTTATTAAGATCTTAATTTAAACTCAAGAGTAAATTTTAACTAAATATAAATTAGGGTTTCTTTTTTAGTGTTCTAATGATATATGAATATTTAAGAATGTAAATAATAAAAATGATTCATAACCATTAAAATAATATAGTTAGTGTTGTCCAAATGCGGGTTGGAAAAGAATTTCCAGACACAAGACAGAATGTAAAGAAGATAGAATTTATTAGAGGAAAGGGTCGCTGCCAGAAAAGTGGGCCCACTTCCTAGTAGTCTGGGAGAGTAGAGCCCGAGCATGTGCTGTTGATCAGATTTTATAGGCAGAAAACAAAAGAATGGTCCTAGGTGAAATTTTCATTTACTGACTGGTCAAGGCACATATACATTCCTTCTATAACCTGGGACTGGGACAGGGCATATGCCTTTCCTTATTTGGGACAGGCCCTGTTGCCCAGGTGGGCGTCTCCCAGGTAGGCTCAGGAATTTCTTAACGATTGCAACATGGTGGGGAGGGCTATTAAGAGTCCAGTAGGGGGGTGTAATGCTGAAACTTTTTCAGGCAGGGCTGTCCTTTGTCCTTGAAGCACCACTGTCCTTGGAGCACCACAGCTAGCAGTTCCCCAACCAGAAGTGATGAGATAAAATAAGAAAGAGAAATCATAGGCACATACCAAGTAAAACTCTTTCTTGTATTATAGGAAATTTCAAAGGAAATGTACATAACTTGTAACTCCTGTAATATTAGCCTGAGAAAGTAATGAGGAAGGTTGTGTCAGATATCATGCCTGCTTCACTTATCACCAGCTTGATATCTAGATATCAGGGTGGTCACACCACATCAACACTAACCCAATCTCCTGAGACAATAAAAAGAATATTAGCATAAGCTATTCTCTTAGTCTTCTTCCATTTCAATCTTACTACAGCACCAACTGAGAACTTTACACACAAAAGCCCAAAATTTTGGTTCTCATTTTGTGTTTCAATAGGATGCCACCTCACTGTTGCTTTGTTTACTTAGAATATTTTTTTAAATCACTACCAAACATTATTTATAAAGACACATCAACTACAATAGCAGTCACAGAAGCCCTAACCTGTAAAGGACACAAAGTTTCACTCTACTGGATACAGAGTATATAAAGAAACATTTAAGATGCTAAGTCCTGAAGGACTGCATGAGAAGAACATGGCACAGCTGTGGAGGAAGATGTTTCTGGAGTTTGGGGAAGCTCAGGAAAAACTCTACAGGGGCTACAGGGTAGAGGATGTGCAGTAGCTTAAAGAAAGATTAGAACCTGGGTAAATTAAACAATGATTTAGAAATGTGTCCAGAAGAGAAAAAAACCCAGCCTCTCCAGAGAAGAGAATAGAAAGAGAGAATGAGGTAAACAGCAAAGTAGAGGGAGATAGATTTCACATTCAGTATTTAGACATTTGTTTTTAACCCACATTTCCAAACCTTAGTCCAATATGAACAAATAAATAATCTAAATTCCTTGGGTGGAGGAGACAATCTGAACAACAACTACAACAAGACCTAAGAGATAGGTAAAAGAGTGGGTTCACTCTGGAAAATATTATCACCTTCCTAGCTCATAGGTCAATAGCTGGGGAATGTTTCTAGGCATTGGGAGCAATTGCAGGATTTTAAGCATAATGACAATTTAAATGAGGCACTGAAATTCTTAAACATTCATATATGTTATTTCACTTAATCACTCAGGAAAGAGTGGCATAGGCAAAGCAGTGTTGTGGAAAATTCATCTGGGTAAAACTTATAAAATCTATTAAAAGAAGCAGGATATACACTAGGAGTCTATCACTTAGAACAAAATAATAGTAATAAAAAAAAACACTAAGAAGACTGTCAAGGAAGAAATCTGGTACACTTCAGAAAAATAAAGAATTTTAAAGCTACCTTTGGAACCGGAGCACAAGTCAGCCAAATTGAGAATCGTAGTGGATTTAACACTGACCTTTTGATGAAGGGATTAGTATACACCTCCTGCTTAGCTTTCCGTTGGTCCTGAAGATGAAAACACAAAGAAATTCCAAACCATTAGATTCAGAAGCAGGTACCTTCAGGTTTGAAGAAGAGGAGAACGCAGATGCTACAAGCCAAACAAGATATATAAACCAACGGTTTGCAAAGCAACTCTATCAGCATCACCTGAGAACTGATAGATAGTCAAGTCACTGGGCTTTCCCCCTCATCTACTAAATCACTTACTCCTGCTGTAGAGCCCCTGAGTCTGTGGTTTAACAAGCTCTCCTGGTGATTCGGATGTATGCTCAAGTTTAAGAGCCACTGGTATAGCTAGTGTTATACAAGCAAGGGAGATCATTCAGTTCAGTTCAAGATCTGAGAGAGCAGCTTCTTGAGAAAAGAGATCCAGTCAAAAAACCTAATTGGATCATTCCAGAGGGTAATTAAATACTTCAGTTTGCCCATGCCCAAACAATGCAATCTTCTTAGAAATGACCCTCCTGAAAAGACACAGGAAGAGAAATTTAATACAAAACTCAATGTCAATAGTATTTTATAACACCAAATCAATTTGATTTTGTATTTCCCTCTCTTTGGAATTACCCATTGCCAACTCCCCCTCCTAAACACACAATCTGCTATATTACAAGAAAGAACTTCTATACCCAGGGGAAGGAAGGTATTTGATAAAGTTTTGTTCTATCATAACATGTAGCAATACTTTCCTGAAGATTCATATTGAACTGAAGAATATACTCTATAATATTTCATTTAATAATATCTTTTATTAGAACCAAAAAACCCAAAGTTAGCAGAATGAAAGAAATCATAAAGATCAGATCAGAAATAAATGAAAAAGAAATGAAGGAAACAATAGCAAAGATCAATAAAACTAAAAGCTGGTTCTTTGAGAAGATAAACAAAATTGATAAACCATTAGCCAGACTCATCAAGGAAAAAAGGGAGAAGACTCAAATCAATATAATTGGAAATGAAAAAGAAGTAACAACTGACACTGCAGAAATACAAAGGATCATGAGAGATTACTCCAAGCAACTCTATGCCAATAAAATGGACAACCTGGAAGAAATGGACAAATTCTTAGAAAAGCACAACCTTCCAAGACTGAACCAGGAAGAAACAGAAAATATAAACAGACCAATCACAAGCACTGAAGTTAAAACTGTGATTAAAAATCTTCCAACAAACAAAATCCCAGGACCAGATGGCTTCACAGGCGAATTCTATCAAACATTTAGGGAAGAGCTAACACCTATCCTTCACAAACTCTTGCAAAATATAGCAGAGGGAGGAACACTCCCAAACTCATTCTACGAGGCCACCATCACCCTGATACTAAAACCAGACAAAGATGTCACAAAAAAGAAAACTACAGGCCAACATCACTGATGAACATAGGTGTAAAAATCCTCAACAAAATACTAGCAAACAGAATCCCACAGCACATTAAAAAGGTCATATACCATGGTCAACTGGGGTTTACCCCAGGTATGCAAGGATTCTTCAATATATGCATATCAATCAATGGGATACACCATATTAACAAATTGAAGAATAAAAACCATATGATCATCTCAATAGATGCAGAGAAAGCTTTCCACAAAATTCAACACCCATTTATGATTAAAAAAAACCTCCAGAAAGTATGCATAGAGGGAACTTACCTCAACATAATAAAGGCCAGACATGACAAACCCACAGCCAACATCGTTCTCAATGGTGAGAAACTTTCCTCTAAGATCAGGAACAAGACAAGGTTGTCCACTCTCACTACTATTACTCAACGTAGTTTTGGAAGTTTTAGCCACAGCAATCAGAGAACAAAAAGATATAAAAGGAATCCAAACCGGAAAGAAGTAGCTGTCACAGTTTGCAGATGACATGATACTTTACATAGAGAATCCTAAAGATGCTACCAGAAAACTACTAGAGCTAATCAATGAATTTGGTAAAGTAGCAGGAAACAAAATTAATGCACAGAAATCTCTTGCATTCCTTTACACTAATGATGAAAAATCTGAAACAGAAATTAAGGAAACACTCACATTTACCACCACAACAAAAAGAATAAAATACCTAGGAATAAGCCAACCTAAGGAGACAAAAGACCTGTATGCAGAAAACTATAAGACACTGATGAAAGAAATTAAAGATGATACAAACAGATGGAGAGCTATACCATGTTCTTGGATTGGAAGAATCGACATTGTGAAAATGACTCTACTACCCAAAGCATTCTACAGATTCAATGCAATCCCTATCAGACTACCAATGACATTTTTCACAGAACAAGAACAAAAAATTTCACAGTTTGTATGGATCCTGAATAGCCAAAGCAATCTTGAGAAAGAAAAAAGGAGCTGGAGGAATCAGGCTCCCTGACTTCAGACAATACTACAAAGGTACAGTAAATAAGACAGCACAGTACTGGCACAAAAACAGAAACATAGATAAATGGAACAGAATAGGAAGCCCAGAGATAAATCCATGCACATATGGTCACCTTATCTTTGATAAAGGAGGCAAGAGTATACAATGGAGAAAAGACAGCCTCTTCAATAAATGGTGCTGGGAAAACTGGACAGCTACATGGAAAAGAATGAAATTAGAACACTCGCTAACACCATACACAAAAATAAACTCAAAATGGATTAAATACCTAAATGTAAGGCCAGACACTATCAAACTCTTAGAGGAAAACATAGGCAGAACACTCTATGACATAAATCACAGCAAGATCCTTTTTGACACACCTCCTAGAGAAATCAAAATAAAAACAAAAATAAACAAATGGGACCTAATGAAACTTAAAAGCTTTTGCACAGCAAAGAAAACCATAAACAAGACAAAAAGACAGCCCTCAGAATGGGAGAAGATATTTGCAAATGAAGCAACTGACAAAGGATTAATCTCCAAAATATACAAGCTGCTCATGCACTGCAAGATCAAATGAACAAACAACCCGATCCAAAAATGGGCAGAAGACCTAAATAGACATTTCTCCAAAGAAGATATACAGATTGCCAACAAACCCATGAAAGGATGCTCAACATCATTAATCATTAGAGAACTGCAACTCAAAACTACAATGAGGTATCATCTCACACCGGTCAGAATGGCCATCATCAAAAAATCTACAAACAATAAATGCTGGAGAGGGTGTGGAGAAAGGGAACCCTCTTGCACTGTTGGTGGGAAAGTAAATTGATACAGCCACTATGGAGAACACTATGGAGGTTTCTTAAAAAACTAAAAATAGAACTACCATACGACCCAACAATATCACTCCTGGGCATATGCCCTGAGAAAATCATAATTCAAAGAGTAATGGGGGCTTCCCTGGTGGTGCAGTGGTTGAGAGTCCGCCTGCCGATGCAGGGGATATGGGTTCGTGCCCCGGTCCGGGAGGATCCCACATGCCGCGAAGCGGCTGGGCCCGTGAGCCATGGCCGCTGAGCTTGCACGTCTGGAGCCTGTGCTCCACAACGGGAGAGGCCACAACAGTGAGACGCCCGTGGACCGCAAAAAAAAAAAAAAAAAAAAAAAAAGAGTCATGTACCAAAATGTTCATTGCTGCATTATTTACAATCACCAGGACATGGAAGCAACCTAAGTGTCCGTCAACAGATGAATGGATAAAGAAGATGTGGCACATATATACAATGGAATAATAGTCAGCCATAAAAAGAAATGAAATTGAGTTATTTGTAGTGTGGTGGATGGACCTAGGATCTGTCATACAGAGTGAAGTAAGTCAGAAAGAGAAAAACAAATACCATATGCTAACACGTATATATGGAATCTAAAAAAAATTAAAAAATGGTTCTGAAGAACCTAGGGGAAGGACTGGAATAAAGACGCAGGTGTAGAGAATGGACTTGAGGACATGGGGAGGGGGAAGGGTAAGATGGGACGAAGTGAGAGAGTGGCATGGACATATATACACTACCAAATGTAAAACAGATGGCTAGTGGGAAGCAGCTGCACAGCACAGGGAGATCAGCTTGGTGCTCTGTGACCTAGAGGGGTAGGATAGGGAAAGTGGGAGGGAGATGCAAGAGGGAGGAGATATGGGGATATATGTATATGTATAGCTGATTCACTTTGTTATAAAGCAGAAACTAACACACTATTTTAAAGCAATTATACTGCAATAAAGATGTTAAAAATATATCTTTTATTATTATTATATTCAGAACTGCTCCTCTCCTAGACTTTTTTTTTTTTTCAGCACAGGCCTAGCCAACTGTTTCTAAACTACTTTGACTAATGCTATAAAAAATAAAATTAAAAATCCATCTCATAGTACCTATGAATCTTTACTATGAGAAGGCTCAATATTATATACTTGACTAAAGATATGATTTTATTTTGAAGTGTAGATTGTTCTAATTTCCCCATAGAACATCAGACTTTTCAATAGAATAAAAAATAAGAGAAAAACTAAAATCATTAAAGCTTTGATTTCTTACTCATTTCACTCAGTTTCAAAGTCAGGCTAGTTATAAAAGTTCTAGACATGCCACATTATGTTTTATTTCTGCACTATTACTTTACTTTTATATAGAATTTGGGAATCATATCAAAGGAAATATTTTAAACCATTCCAGACTCTAGGTTAGTGTGATGCAGCTTTTATTTATTTATGAAATTTCCCATCCTGTAACTATCCAAGTTTTGTTAAAGTTGGTGATCTGAAAAAGAAAGGCCAGTTATCAAACATACCCAAATTGTGAAGGTTTTTATGAAAAGATTCATCCTTCTGCTCTGATCTAATTGTTTGCTTTATGGGGATCCCCATAAAATTAGTCAAAGAAAACTTGTGTTTCCAAATAGTATATTTGCAAGCTCTTTTGCCAGCAGCAGAGGTGCTCAGAAACCCCTTCATGAGAATCATCCTTTAATTGGCAAGGAAATTCCTCAAGTTGTCAATTCAAAGTCATTTATGCTATATCTTGAGATTAGATCTTTCACCTTCTACTAAAAAGATGGAAAACATCTAACTATTACCATTACAACTGTTTCCTCAAGTAGCCATCAAAACTTAAGGAGAGGAGGCTTCAAAATATTTAGATGTCACTAAAATGATATTCGTGCTTTTGTAACGTAACAGGGTTATTGAAATGGTTTTTATATACAGAACATTATCACATTTATTCAATTTTAAGTTTTTTACACACATAAAGAATGGAAAGGAGAAATGAGATTTCAGAACTTCATATTTCCATAGTACACAGCCATATTGAGTCGCTGAGCCTTTATTATACAAGTGATGTAGAGGCCAAAGGAACAGCCATATTTTCATTTAAAATCATGCCGAAGTTAAAATTGTTACACCAATAATGTTCTCTCACACTCATACTCACCAAATTTATCTTTTCCCCCATTCTAATTTTGGAGGGAAAGTTAGAAGCCTTAAAAAAGCATTGTTTCCAACATTTAAAATTTAATATCTTCTTATCCTCCTTCCCTTCAAACAAAAGGAGAGCTCAAATAACTGAATTTTCCAAATTAGAAACACACACACACACACACACACACATGCAGACATACACATATAGAAGCCAGGACATATAGCACTTCATACAATTCAGGTAATCAAGAATCCTAGGCAATATTCAATGGCATGGTGTTAAGTAATAGATGAGTAATACAGAATCTCTGAATCTGGATAGCAAGACTCAATATTACCAAAAAGTTAATTCTCTCCATTATACTTTATATATTTTATAAATCCATCTAATTATAATTAAAATCCATAGGAGATTTTCTTATAAAACTTAATAAGATGGTTCTGATACATAGCTGTACTAGATAATGTGGGACAATACTCCAGATACAGGGAAAAGAAAACAACCTTATTTAAAACTGGGAAAATTAAACAGAGAGGTAATTTGCAGAAAAAGGAATATATTGAAGATCCTTAGACTTGCCAGTGATCAGAGAATTGCAAATTAAAATAGTAATGGGATATCATTTTTCCACCCAATTCGTCCAAAAAACAAAAACAAAAAAACACCCAATACCCAATGCTGGTAGAGGTATAGTGAAATAGGCATCAACAGGTAATGTTTCACAGTACCTATCAAAATCTAAAATACTTACATGTTTTGACATAACAAATTCTTACACAGAACCTATCCTTCAGAAATATTTAAACAGAAAGAAAAATATAAAAGTAGATTCAACACAACATTTTTACAGGAAAGCATCAGAACAGTAAAGTTCCATGTCTGACAATGGATGACAAAGGGATGGCAATGTGCCCATGATATATAGGTTGTCTGTATTGTTATATTTTCAAAAAGAAACATTATGTGCATATACATAAAGATATGCATGCTATTAAAAAATTTATAAATGCATAGGGAACAATCTGAAAGGATGTTAATAATAACATAAGCATAATAATAAAAATAACTAAAATCAAGTAATCACTATATACCAGGTACTGTATTATGTATTTTTTTATAGATTATCTCAATTAATCCTCCTATCAACCTTGTGAATATGTGGGACTATTTAATAAATATGGAACCTGAAGATAAACATCCAAGTTTCCACAATATTACACTGTGGAGTGGAAATAGGGATGAGGGTGAGTACCCCAGTAAGGTAGATTTATTTATACTTTTTACTATTAGATTGTTGGAATTTTAAAGAAAGCATGCATATGTTAGTTTACTAATTAAAAATAAAAAACCAAAATAGTTCTACTACAACACAGAACATGTTAAATACTACAAGCCATGTGGTAATAGGTTTCAAAGAAGAGAGAGAAGAATTTTGACCGAATAATAAGAATCATTTATGAAGGAAGTAACATTTGAAATAGGCCATGAAAGATGGGTAGGGTTTCAAAAGGTAGAGAGTACTTCAACAGACCCTCAAAAGGAATGAAAAAAGGGCAAAAAAGTAAGTACCAGATGAATACAGGGAACAGCAAAGAACTGCTTAATGGGATCTGAAGAAGTATTTAACAGAATAGCAAGAGAGAGAAGAATAGAGCTATAGGAGGCCTTAAATGATTCTGATATGTCCAAGAAATGACAAGGTAGAGTAGGAGATAAGGCTGAAGAGGCAAGAGGGCTTAAAGCATTTTGATTTACTTAAAAAATGACTAGAAAGCTAGCCCTTTGGATTAAACTAAAATACAGATTCTTCAAAGAGGTGATTCCCAACCTACAGGCCACAGATCTTTGGAACTGGGCAAGGTTTTTGCAAGAGGTTCACAAATCCACAAACTCAATAAATTTTTTAAAAAATGTCTACAGTCTAATTATCTTGAATTTTCAAAGTGGGCCTGTTTTCAGGCTGGATGTCACAACAGAAAAGGTGATGTGGTCAGTTTCTTATGTTTTTCCATCTGAGGCTCTCATTTCTGCTTCCTCACTCCATAGACTGTATCCAGGTCTTCAGGATTGAAACAGGGGAAGAAAAAGAGGCAAAGGACAAAAAAAACCTCCCTTGACTGGCACAGATACAATTTGGTGTTGGTTTCCCTTAGGCTTGCCAATGCAAAAAAAAAAAAAAAAAAAAAAAAAAAAAAAATATATATATATATATATATATATATATATTCTTTCTACAGGAGCTTATTTATGGGTTCTTTAAAGCACTTCCATTGCTGGGGACTCTCACTAGCAGTTGCCGTAGCCAAGGCTCTTCATCCTGTGGGTGAATGCCCTTTGTTCAAGATTTTATAAAAAACATTTTATTTGGGGGGGTCACCTCATTCCTCTTGAACAAAAGCTTACATTTTTCCTGGAAAATGGATCATCCTTGGCCTGGAATAACTCTGGGCATACAAAGTGTTCCCAAAGCTACTATGTCTCATTGTTCTATTATGAGAGCCACTCCCCGGCCACAGTCTCTTATCTCTGGGCCTTCTCAGATGCAGATATGAAACTATATTCATTCAGCCAACTGGAAACACAGGTGAAATTCTTCAATTTGTCTCTGAAGCCCCTCTAGGGCTTATGTAAGGAGGAAATAGCCTCTTCAAGGTGGAAGAAGGGGTCATCAGCATTCTAGCAACTCTTTCCATCGAGAACATGTGACTCAAAAAACCTAAAGTATTTACAAACTTTACAGAAAAATTTTGCCAAACCTCATCATATAGCATCAACTCTTTGTGTCTGGCTTCTGCCCCTAAGCTTGTTTTAAAGATTCATCTGTGTTGTTACATATCTTTATGTTGTTTCAATTATTCACCCCTTATTATTGCTGAGTAGTATTCCACTGTATGAATATAACAATTTGTTTATCAACTCTTTTATGGATTAAAATTTGTAGTTTTTAAAGTTTTGGCTACTAAAAATAATAGAATATAACATATATATTACAAATAATATAGAGTGCTGTAATATAAGTAGAATGGTGTTTTTTAAAGGCTGTATGGGTTTAATTCTACCAAAGCCCAATTTATCAGTTTTTAATGTTTAGTGCCTTATGTGACCAAAGGAATCTGCCTACTCCAAGGTTATAAAGAATCTCTACTATTTTTTTAGAACTATATTTATTTTGCTTTTTCATTTATGTCTATAGCCCATAGCAAATGTATTCTTTGTAAAGCATTAAGGTTTTTTTTTTTTTAATTCAGCTATTCAGTTGTCTCAGCATCACTTGTTGAAAATTATCATTTCTTACAAAGACCTACCTTGGTAACTTTGTTGAAAATCAGTTAATATACCATGTTTGGGTCTAATTCTGGAATTGTTCTTCTATTCCATCAACTTATAGGTCAAGCAGAAATACTACTCCATTTTTTTTTTATTTGTAAAGATTGTTTTAGCTATTCTAGGTCCTTGGCATTTTCATGTAAATTTAAAACTATCATTCAAATTTCTACCAAAAGGACAAAGAGGATCTGCTAGAATTTTGATTGTTGTTTCCTTGACTCTTCAGACGAATTGAGGGAGAATGGACATCTTGATAATGTTGAGGTTTCCAATCTATGAATTTGGTATATCTCCTTATTTGTTTGCATTTTCTTTCACTTCTCTCAGCAATGATTAGTAGTTTTCAGTTCACAGGTCTTGAACATCTTTTGTTTAATCTTACATATTTTATATCATTTTATTTTATTGGAAATGCTTCTATATTTTTATTTGATTTTCTATTTTTTAGTTGCAGTATTTAAAAATACTATTATTTTCATATTGGCCTTCTACCCTGTGGGTTGCTAATTTGACCTAATTCCAATAGTATTTTAGAAATGTCTTGTGATATTCTACATAATGTTGTCTATTTATATAGAGAGTTTTAATTCTTCCATTCCAATCTTTTTTTTTAACATCTTTACTGGAGTATAATTGCTTTACAATGGTGGGTTAGTTTCTGCTTAATAACCAAGTGAATCAGTTATACATATACATATGTTCCCATATCTCTTCCCTCTTGCATCTCCCTCCCTCCCACCCTCCCTCTCCCACCCCTCTAGGCGGTCACAAAGCACCGAGCTCATCTCCCTGTGCTATGTGGCTGCTTCCCACCAGCTATCTATTTTATGTTTGGTAGTGTATATATGTCCATGCCACTCTCTAACTTTGTCCCAGCTTCCCCTTCCCCCTCCCCGTATCCTCAAGTCCATTCTCTAGTAGGGCTGCATCTTTATTCCCGTCTTGCCCCTAGGTTCTTCTGACCTTTTTCTTTCTTTCTTTCTTTCTTTTTTTTTTTTTTTTACATTCCATATATATGTGTTAGCATACGGTATTTGTTTTTCTCTTTCTGACTTACTTCACTCTGTATGACAGACTAATTATGTCTCTTTTTTCCCTTGCATTCCTGGAGTGAGTAGGACAATTTATTATTTCATTATTTGTCCTCCAAGTTATCCATTGTGCATTTTATGAAATATTGAAAACACAGGTCACTCTTTTCCAGATTCCTGTTTCTTCCCTAGTTAACAATAGAAGAAATGATATATATTTTTGGCTTTGGGTTTGGGCAGCCCCTCACTTCCAGTATCAGTTTCCCTATGAGTCAAGTGTGCTGTAATTACAAACAACTTCAACATCTCAATGACTTAATATTTTTCTTGTTCATGTTATATAAGAGCTGCTGGTTGTCTGAAGCTCTATTCAGCTGTGGTTCCACTCCATGTATTCTTTATTCTGATCCAGGTTGAAGGAGTAGCCCCAATTTGGCAAATACCCATTGTAGTGCCTTGTACTATCCACCTGTTAAGCTGAGAACTGTTTTCCAGAATCTACTTCCCTCTAAAGCTCCATACTAGAGTTAGCCTGAAGAAGATTTTGCTTTATATCTGCAAAGCAGAAGTGAAACTGTGGCCATTACTCTCTGAAGAACATCAAAGTAAGATACCATGATGGATAGATGAGGAAGTCAAAACTTTATGGACTCAATACAGATAGACTAGTTATGGATAGACTGGGTGCACTGTAATTTACTCTTGCTCTTTTTTGCTCTGCATTTAAGTACCCTTTCTGAATGTCATCTTGTTGACCAATAGTGGTGTCAGACTCACCAGTAAACATTTGGTTGTAGATGCACATGGCAAAAGACCTCCCCACAAACTTCCCCTTCTATGGCCAGATGTACTTAACTTCTGAGATTCATTAATGACTTCTCTGATACTCAAAATCTCTGTCTATATCTTCAATTCTTCATCTCTTTCCACTATGTAAGTTCTACTTCTTAAAATAAATTCTTTATTTTATAAAACTCAGAGTAACTGTTCCCCTTTTAAATCCTGACTGATACACCCATTCTCTAACAGACAGGACATTTAAAGTAATCGTTTGGATGTGGCATAGATCATCACTCTTCACATACCATTGGCATTGGCCAAAACATATTACATGACCAAGCTGAACATCACTGATATGCAGAAGAATCCTTGAATGTGGATATGAGGGTGTGAATACTTGTCAAAATAATATAATCTACCATCCTTACCTATCCCTGAAGCAATCACTAGGTTATATGTTTGGATTTACTATTGAGAACCCTCAGAAAGGTTTGAGGATGGACACAATCTTACTTAAGTTACATGACTGACTAGATGGGAAGGATATTTTCCAGAGTGAATTCAAGATATGGCTACAAGAAAACAAGGAAAATCTATAAGCAGTGACTCACAGGTGTTCACCATGATTAATTGGTAACAAATAAAATAGTTGTTCATTTCATAGTAAAGTTTCAACTGTCCTTAAATAATCCTTGCACATTCCTTTTTAAAAATCCAGAATCAAAGAGCTCCTTGGAGTGATGTCAGCAACAGAGCTGAACAAAACACCCTCTTGTATCCCTTCCCCAACAATAATTTGGCATCCATCCACAGATAAAAGTACCTTTGTGGGAGCTACAGGATTTAACACAATACGCCACAGGACCCAGAAGGAGACTTGCCCATCCATGCACTGGGTAACAGGCACACAAACCTCAGTCCTAGCTGTGGACCCTGCAGTGTCTTATGAACTGGCTTCAGCCCCTCTCTGCCACAGTCCAGGAGCCTTTGGAGAACACTGTCTTAGACAATCACCCACAGACAAAGAGCTTTTGTGGAAGTATAGCTTTCCAGTGTAGAAGTTTCAGAAAACCACTGGAGGAAAAAAATAGAAGTTTGGACACATTAGAGAGAGTAAGAGGAACAGTTTGACTTTATCTGCATTATCCTCTCCCCTGACATGGCACTGCTCAGTGCCAAGAGAGATCATCTCAGCCTGTGATTTCTCCTGCAGGGAAAAGAAAAAGTGTGTGAGTGAGTACCTGGCTTCCCCAGCTGTATAGTATCTTGCCAAAGAGGCCCATTTCTCTCTCACCCCATCCATGAGTTATATAACTGGGAAGTGAGAAGAGACTGAGAAAGCAGCAGATAGGACCTTCAGAAGGTGTTAAAGGGACATGGATCCTACAAATTACATTGTAGGCTCTATTAATAAGCTTACTCATGAGCAACTGGGGATGCCTGGTGCATAGATCCCCCAACCAGGCAATGGTCACCCCCAGTGCTCTATACATTTTACTCATATATACCGCCATCCTGTAGCCAGCTCCTTATGCATGCTCCCAACAGCAATGACAGCAAGGTTTGACAGATACCTAGTGAGCATTTGCAGAAATCCAGCCAGAATCTGTGGGCCAGGGAGAAACAACAAACTTGAGCTTTACCTCTGCCCTTGGGAAAGTAAAAGGGAGGCTATCAGCACCCATGCTGGTGCTTTGCAGAACTGAGAAAAGGTATATAAGCTTAACTATTCTGTCACAAGAGTGAGCAAGAAACATCCAGCAGGCATATCCATAGGAGGTCTGAGAAAGCCTCAGAATTTCTAGCAGCTGATAGAAGGTATTTCTTTCCCAAATAGAAGGTATTTCTTTCCCAAAGTGAGTTAATAGAGACTAGAAGAGATAATCACTACTTCAAATGTGAAGACAGCAACACAAGACTTCAAGAAAAGTGAAAAATCAAGGAAAGAACACACCACCAAAAGATCACAATAATCTTCCAGTAATTGACCACAAAGACATGGAGATGTGCAGTTTACCCAATAAAGAATTCAAAATATCTGCTTTAAGGAAAGTCAATGAGCTACAAGAAAACACAGAGACAATTCAATAAAATAATGAAAATGATACATGAAAAAAATGAAAAGTTTAATTAAGGGATAGAAATCATGAAAAAGAACCAAACACAAATTCTGGAGCTGAAGAATACAATGACTGAAGTAGGAAAAAAATGTAATAGAGAGCATCAACAGAAGAATCAAGCAGAAGAAAGAATCTGTGAATTAGAATTCAGGGCCTTTGAAGTTGTCTAATCAGATGAGAATAAAGATAAAAGAATAAAAAAGAGTGAAGAAAGACTACATGGTCTATAGGATACCATCAAACGTAATAATCTTCAAATTATTGTAGTCCTAGGAAGGAGAAGAGAGGGAGAAGAGGAAAGAAAACTTATTTTAAAAAAAATAATGGCTGAGAACTTTCCAAACTGGGGAGAGATTTGGTTTCCACAATTCATGAAGCTCATAGGTCACCAAACAAACTCAATTTAAAGAGATTTTCTTGCCACAAAAAAAAAAAAAAAAAGAGAGAGAGATCTTCTCCAAGACATGTTACTATAAATCAAAGACAAAGTATCTTAAGAGCAACAAAAGTAGCTTGTACCTAACAAGGGCACCCCCATATAGCTATAAGCATATTTCTCAACAGAAACCTTACAGACCAGGAGAGAGTGGGTTGCTAAATTTAATGGGCTGTAAGAAAAAAAAAAAACCAAAAACTACCAACCAGAATACCAGCAAAATTTTTCTTTGGAAACGAAAGAGAGATAAAGACTTCCCAGATAAATAAAAGCTGGTGGAGTTCATCACCACTAGACCTGCTTTATAAGAAATATTGAAAGGAATTCTTCAAGCTGAAAATAAAGGACACCAATCAGTAACACAAAATGTATGAAAATATCTTTTAAAAAGAAAAAAAACTCCTGTTGGAATGCTGGCAGCAAAGTGAGAGGTAAGGTTAATAATGAGGGGCCAACTCCAAGGTTTAGGGTGATGGAACAGCACTGAGCTGCCAGTCTGTGGTCCAGTTCCTTTTCCTTATTCAGCAGATGATTACTGAGCTCCTCTCTGGAACCTGTGCGAGGATTGTATCAGAAGTAAAGGGGAGAATGAGAGGCTGTCCCTTACTTACATAACTGACAACATAGGGTCCTACCCTTCCAGTTCACTATCCCTCAAGTACTCTCTAAGCTTTAACCATACAAACGGTTCAGCATGTAACACTGATTTCGGCATGACCTGGGCAGTGCTGGTTTTGCAATTTAGTAGTTGTATTACTTTGGACAACCTGTTTAAACTCACTGAATTTCCATTTCCTCATCTGAAAAGTAGGGTTTATAACACTCACTTCTTCAGAAGATTATTATGAGAGTTAGAGATGGTTTACATCAAGAACTTAGAACAGAGTCAGATATATACTAAGTGGTCAATACTCAGTACACTTATTAATATGTTCATTGTAATCAGGCTTTTGAGTTACTAACAATAACAAATACCATTATTTGGAATATTATTCAGCCATGAGAAAGGAGGATATCCTGCCATTTGCAACAACGTGGATGGACCTTGAGCACATTATTTTAAGTGAGTACAGTATGATATCACTTATATGTGAAATCTAAAAGAGCCAAACCTGTAAAAAACAGAGAGGAAATGGTGCTTACCACGGGGGGATAAGATTGATGGCGTTTAAGGATACAACTTTGTAATAAGGAGGAACTAAGCCAGAGAGCTGTAATGAGCAGCATAATGAATATAGACAATAATATTATGGTATAATTATGTAATGTGATAAATATTGCTACATTGGCAATATTACAATATATAAACGTATCAAAGTAACCACTGTACACCTTAAACTTACACAATGTTACATGTTAAATTTACTCAATAAGAAATTAACAAATATATGACAAACCAGTAAAGGTAAATACATAGTCAAATTCAGAATACTCTTATAATGTAATATAGTGGTATATTAAACACATATACTCCAGCATAAAAGCTCAAGGACAAAAGTATTAAAAATAACTATAGCTACAATAATTTGTTAATAAATACCCAATATAAAGAAGAAAACTGGGACATCAAAAATATATGTGGGAGGAATAAAAGGATAAACATTTGCATGTAATCAAAGTTAAGTTGTTATCAGCATAAAAAGACTATTATAACTATAAAATGTTTTATGTAAGCCTCATGGTAACCACAAAGCAAAAACCTACAGTAAATATACAAATGATAAAGAGAAGGGAATCAAGTTTATCACTACAGAAACCAGCAATTCACAAAGGAAAGCAGCAAGAGAGGAAGGATGGAACAAATGAACTACAAATCAGCAAGAAAACATTGAGATGACATTAGTAAGTCCTTACTTAACAAAATTACTCTAAATGTATATGGATTAAATTCTCCAATCAAAAGGCAAAGAGTGGCTGGATAAAAATTTTCAAAAGACCCAACTATGTGCTGCCTACAAGACACTCACTTTAACTTTAAAAATGCACACAGGCTCAAAGTTTAGGGAATAAAAAGACATGCCATGCAAGTGGAAACAAAAAGACAGTGAGGGTGCCTATAGTTATAGCAGACAAAATACACTTTAAGCCAAAAACTGTAACAAGAATAAAAGAAGGTCATTATATAATAATAAAGGCATCAATTCATAAAGAGAATATAACAATTGTAAATATATATGCAGCAAACATCACAGTACCTACAAATATTAAGCAAAGACTAATAGATGTGATGGGAGAAATAGACAATACAACAGTATTAGGGGACTCTAATACCCCACTTTCAACAATAGATACATCATACACACAAAAAACTTAACAAGGAAATGTTGGACTAGAACTACACTTTAGACCAAACAAACCTAATAGACATATATAGAACATTCCATCCTATAGCAGTAGAATACCCATTCTTCTCAGGTGCACACTAAACATTCTCCAGGATAGATCATGTGATAGGTCACAAAACAAGTCTTAGTAAATTTAAGAAGACTAGAATCATACCAAGTATCTTTTCTGACCACAATAATATGAAACTAGAAATCTATAACAGGAGAAAACTGGAAAATTCACAAATATGTGGAAATCAAACATACACTTCTGAACAACCAGTGGGGCAAAGAAGAATAAAAAAGAAAGAATTTTAATATCTGGGAAAAAATGAAAATGAAAATATAACATACCAAAACTTGTGGGTTGTAGCAACAGCAGTTCTAAGAAGATAGTTTACAGGGGAAAATGTCAACATTAAGACCAAAAAAATTTTTAAATAAACAACCTAACTTTACCTCAAGGAACTAGAAAATGAAGAAGAAACAGCCCAAAGTCAGTAGAAGGAAGGAAACTGCAAATATCAGAGCAGAAATAAATGAAATTGAGAATAGAAAAGCAATAGAAGATTAATTACACTAAGAGCTAATTTTTTAAAGATAAACGAATTTGACAAACGTTTAGCTAGGTACCTTTACTGAGAAAAAAAGAAAGAAGACTCAAATAAATGAAATCAGAAATGAAAGAAAAGGCATTATGACATACCAAAGAAATACAAAGGATCATAAGAGACAACAGTGAACAATTAAAAGCCAACAAACTGGATAACCTACAAGAAATGGATAAATTTCTAGAAACATACAACCTACCAAGACTTAACCATGAAGAAACAGAAAATCTGAAGAGACCATTAACAAGTAAGAAGGTTGATCTGTAATCAAAAATCTCCCAACAAAGAAAAGCCCAGGACCAGATAGTTTCCTTGGTGAATTCTACCAGACATTTAAAAAATACTGCCAATACTTCTCCAGCTCTTCCAAAAAATAGAAGAGGAGGGAATACTTCTAAACTCATTTCATGAGCCCAGCATTACCCTGATACCAAAGACAGATAGGACACTATAAGAAAAGAACTATGTGCCAAAGTCCCTAATGAATATAGATGTAAATTTTTTCAACAAAATAGTAGCAAAAAAAAAAAAAAATTCGACAGCACATTAAAAGGGTTATAGACCATGATCAAGCAGGATTTATCCCTGGTATATAAGGATGTTTCAACATACATAAATCAATAAATGTGATGCACCACATTAATAGAATGAAAGATCAAAATCATATGATCATCTCAAAAGATGCAGGAAAAGTACATCCTTTGTTGATTAAGAACTCTCAACAAATTTGGTACCTCAACATTATAAAAACCATACATGGCAAGTCCATGGTGAAAGTTTTGAAGTTTTTCCTATAAGATTAGGAACAAGACAAGAGTACCCATTCTCACCTCTATTGTTCAACATAATACTGGAAGTCCTAGCCAGAGCAACTAGGCAAGAAAAAGATATAAAATGCATCTAAATTAGAAATGAAGAAGTGAAATTATATGTCTGCATATGATATGACATTATATGTAGAAAATCTTAGAGACTCCACGAAAAAAACTGTTAGAATTAATAAAAAATTCAGTAAAGTTGCAGGATGCAAAATCAACATACAGAAATCAAATTCATTTCTATACAATAACAACAAAATATATAAAAAAATAAAGAAAATAATCCCATTCACAATAGCATTAAGAACAATAAATTACTTAGGAATAAATTTAACCTTCTAGGAATAAATTTAACCATGAAGGTGAAAGCTTTGTACACTAAAAAGCACAATACAAGATGTTGATGAAAGAAAGTGAAGAAGATACAAATAAATGAAAAGATATCCCATGTTCATATATCAGAAAAATTAATATTGCTAAAATACCTATAATACACAAAGTCATCTATAGATTCAATGCAATCCCTATCAAAATCCCAGTGGTGTTTTTCCATAGAAATAGAAAAGAACAATCCTAAACTTTATATAGAACCACAAAAGACCCCAAATAGCCAAAGTGATCCTGAGAAAGAAAAAAGCTGGAGGCATCACAATTCCTAATTTCAAACTATACTACAAATAAAAACAGTATGATACTAGCATAAAAATAAAAACATAAACCAATGGAACAGAATCAACAGCCCAGAAGTAAGTTCTCCCATATACGGTCAACTTATTTTGACAAGGGAGCCAAGAATTCTCAATGGGGAAGGCATATCTCTTCAATAAATTCTGTTGGGAAAATTGGATTAGTCTCCAAAATTTACAAACAGTGCATGCAGCTCAACAGCCAAAAACCAAACAACCCAATCAAAAAATGGGCAGAAGACTCAAATAGACATTTCTCCAAAGAAGACATACAGATGGCCAAGAGACACATGAAAAGATGCTCAACATCACTAATTATTAGAGAAATGCAAATCAAAACTACAATAAGATATCACCTCACACCAGTCAGAATGGCCACCATAAAAAATATATAAACAATAGGGAATTCCCTGGCAGTCCAGTGGTTAGGACTCCACACTTCCACTGCAGGGGCATGGATTTGATCTCGGGTAGGGGAACGAAGATCCTGCAAGACACACAGTGCAGCCAAAAAAAAAAAAAAATCTATAAACAAATGCTGGAGAGGTTGTGGAGGAAAGGGGACCCTCCTACACTGTTGGTGGGAATGTAAGTTGGTACAGCCACTATGGAGAACAGTATGGAGTTTCCTTAAAGAACTAAAAATAGAGCTACCATATAATTCAGCAATCCCACTCCTGGGCATTTATCCAGAGAAAAACATGTTTGAAAAGATACATGCACCCCAGTGTTCATTGCAGCACTGTTTACAACAGCCAACACACGGAAGCAACCTAAATGTCCACTGACAGATGAATGGATAAAGAAGATGTGGTATGTATATGCAATGGAATATTAACTCAGCCATTAAAAAGAATGAAATAATGCCATTTGCAGCAATATGGGTGGACCTGGAGATTACCATACTAAGTGAAGTTAAGTCAGACAGAGAAAGACAAATATCATATGATATCACTTATATGTAGAATCTTTAAAAAAAATGATACAAATGAACTTATTTACAAAACAGAAACAGACTCACAGACTTGGAGAATGAACTTATGGGGGGAAGGATGGGGAGGGAGGGATAAATTAGGAGTTTGGGATTTGTACGTACACACTGCTGTATTTAAAATAGATAACCAACAAGGAACTACTGTAAAAATAAAGAAAAAAAAATTAATACAAAAAATATAAATAAAATAAATAACTAATAAGGACCTAGTGTATAGCACAGGGAACTCTACTCAATACTCTGTAATGACCTAAATGGGAAGAGAATCTGAAAAAAGAGTGGATATATGTATATGTACAACTGATTCACTTTGCTGTACAGCAGAAACTAACACAACATTGTGAATCAACTGCACTCCATTAGAAAATTAAAACAAAATTCTATTGGGATAATTGGATAATCATGCCGAAGAATGAATTGGACCCCTACCTAACAGCATACACAAAAATTAACTCAAAATGTATTAAAGACTTAAACAGAAAACTCAGATGCATAAAACTCCTAGGAGAAAACAAAGGGAAAAATTTATTGATATAGATTTTGGCTATAATTTTTTGGATATGACACCAAAAGCACAAACAACTAAAGCAAAAATCAACAAATAGGACCACATCAAACTAAAAAGCTTCTGCACAGCAAAAGAAACAAAATAAAAAATGCAACCAACAGAATGGGAGAAAATATTTGCATATCACATATCTGATGAGGGGTTAATGCCCAAAATATATAAAGAAAAAACACACACACACAATCTGATTTTAAAATGGACAGAAGAACTATATAGACATTTTCCCAAAGAAGACATACAAATGGTCAACGGGTACATGGAAAGATGCTCAACATTAATAATCATGAGAGAAGTGCAACTCAAAATCACAATGAGATATTACCTCACACCTGTTAGGTGATTATTATCAAAAAGGGATAGAAAAGTATCAGAGAGGATATGGATAAAAGGAAACCCATGTGCACTCTTGATGGGAATGTAAATTGTTATAGTTACTATGGAAAACAGTGTGGACGTTCCTAAAAAAATTAAAAGTAGAGCTACCGTACGATCCAGCAATCTACCTTTGGATATTTAGCGAAAATAATTGAAATCAGAAACTTGAAGAGATATCTGCATTTCCATGTTCACTGCAGCATTATTTGCAATAGCCAGGACATGGATACAACCTAAATGTCCCTCTGCAGGTGAACAGATAAAGAAGATGGGAGACAGATGATAGATAGATAGATAGATAGATAGGCAGACAGATGGATATAATGGAGTATTATTCAGCCATGAAAAAGAAGGAAATACTGCCATTTGCAATAACATGGATGGACGTTGAGGGCATTGTGCAGTGAAATAAGACAGACAGAGGAAAAGCAATACTACATGATATCACCAATATGATATGATATCACTATATAAGTGTTTGTAAAAAAACAAACAAACAAACTCAGAGAAATAGAAATTAGAATGGTGGGTGCCAGGGGCAGGGAGGAGGGGAAATGAGGAGAGGTCAGTCAAAGGGTACAAATTTCCAGTTATAAGAAGAATGTGAATATGTTCTGGGGAATCTAATGTACAGCATGGTAACTATAGTTACAATACTGTATTATATACTTGAAAGTTACTAAGGGAATAGATCTTTAATGTTCTTAACAAAAAAAAGAAAAAAGAAACGATAATTACATGAGGTGATGGAGGTGCTAACCAACCCTACTATGGTAACAATTTCTCAATAATAAGTGTATCAAACTATCACATTGCACACCTTAAACCTACACAATGTTATATGTCAATTATATTTCAATAAATCTGGAAAAAAAATTTTATTAAAAAAATCATTAAAGGTATTCTCAAGGATAATTACTTGAACTAAATATAAAAGTATTGAAATACTACTCTTGTTCAAATATTGGTATACCATGTAAATATTCCATATCACCAAAAAATTAGTTTTGGGGGTTTAGTTTGGCCCCCTAGTTTGGGGCTAGTTTGCACTTCATGTTAGAGAATGTTATTCTTGGTAAACAGTGCAACCCTGTCTCTCTGTAACTTTTGTGTGTGCTTGAACAAGAATTTAAAGGCAATAGGTTCTTAGCAGAAGGTGAATGCTACATCTTCTCCATGCTAATGTTCCTTACTTCTTTTTCTACTGCAGTTAAAATCATACTTCTGAAACAGGGAGCTTGAAGGATCTTCTCACTTGGGTATAGTTAGTAACATACATACCTTCCTAAGCATCCTTAGGAACAAACCGAACAACCTAGTTCAGGTGGTCCTACAGCCACCTCTGTAGGGTTGTCCCTTTCTATGCCATTTTAATTACTTTCTGACTTTCACAGAAAGCTGGCATTTTCAATGAAGACATCAACACCCAGGCAGAGCCAACACCCATGGCTTTATACTGCCTCATATTTCAGGCTCTAACAAATATTTTTAGCTGGATCAAGTCCATAGTGCTAAATATGCTCTATTACATTCATTCCTATGGAAACAGACACACAATGTCACAAATAAAGGATTATAAATTCACTGTCTGATGGTGGGGAAAAAAAAAGGAAAAGAAAATCTTCTTTGGCTGAAAGAATAGAGCTCTATTTAAAAAAAAAAAATCCTGTAGCAGGAACAAGGAAGACATAGGAAACAACCGAAAATTACCTTTTCTTTCGAAATACTGAGTTTTTCCAACAGGAAAGACTATAGTTTGAAAGCTGCAATTGACCTATTAGATACAAATTTAATGAGAAAATAATTTCAAGTGATGTCAGCTACTTAAGGCTGGAAGTTATCAGGGCTATTGATTCCATTATTTATTTATTTATTTATTTTTAACTGAGCAGCTGCTTGTATGGAAAACCATACTTAGTACAGCAGCCCACTTATGGACTATGACACCAGCCTCTTAACTCTGCCTTTCCCCTTTCAACCGTGTCACTCAGAACCCCTAAACACTCTCATCTCACAAAATAACATGGAAACTCCATCATCTGGCCTTCAAGCTTACCCAGAGCCTGACTCCAAGCCCACTTAATAACTTCAACTTTTAGGACTTTACTGTATGTACCTTCTGTGCAAGTCAAGTCAGATTGAGGGGGTTAGCTGTGCTCACTTCTTGTGCATTTCTGCCATCCATATTTAGCTCCTATTTTTCCCTCTGAAGTAAAAGTTCTGACCCATCATCCCATCATCTCCACATTTTAAAATCCACCTATACTTCAAGTCATGCATCAAATGTGACTTCTATTTTCATAAACCTAAGACTCACTTCTTTGAACTGCCTTTCTTTGTTAGACATTTTTTTTTCCCTCATCACTAGACTGTAAGCCAATGTACTGAATTTGAAAAACACTTATATACATAATAAATGTTTAGTAAATATTACTAAAAGTAACCAGCAATTAAGATGCTGAAAGTTTCATCTACATAAAAATTTAATATAAATGTATCAACTTCAGGTAGAAATTAAACTGGAAAAGAAAAAATGGTTCTTGTAAATCTCAGTGCTGCACTGAAAGGACTGAAAAGTCCTTTTCAGCCCTTAAACACTCACATTTGATTCAGAAAAGTTTGATAAGTCATGGTGAAGAGGGTGGATGTTTTAGCATCTTTCTCTTATGAATGAGAAAATGTATATGCAGAGAGGCTATATGGTTTACCCGGTCACAGTGGAAATCAGAGCTACTCATTCAGACCAATGGCGTCATCCACTAAGCCGTACCTCTAAGAAGCCATTTCTAAGCCTCCAACAGAGTGGTTCTGAACTCTCCCATGATAGTGAGTTGTTTTGTTTTTAATTTGAGTAGTTCACATACCTCAATATCCCCACTGAAAATCAGTCCCAGGAAAAGTCAGAGAACACGGGGAGTCAGGAAGCTAGTATTGGCATGTGGTTTTATTTATTTATGAAATCATCAAAATATTTCCTCTGATATGGGCTGGGAGGTCTATAGAATTCAAATATTCTACCTCACTTCTCTGACATGCAGACCTCAAACCTCAACTACTGGTGATAAGTAAATGCTAAGGAAGAAACATTTTCATATCTCTATTGCCAGAATTGGCTCCAGATCAGAGATGACTGATAGATGTCAGGGTTACTGCCCTCCATAGATCAAACACTTATTTTGCTATAATTTGGGTACCCTAAAGTAATTAAAAGAACATGTCCAATTTTTAGGATATTTGCCTAGGATCAGTTAAAAGACCTCTAGGAACTTACAATTCGCAATTTAAAACTTAGACACTACTGAATGAAATAAAATCTATTTTCCAAGCCTACTGCCCTCAGTAATTTGATGATTACTTTTCTTCTTGTTGCAATTGATCTCTGTTTAACCTATGCATGCCTGATAGAAAAAGAGATAAATATTTTTACTTTAAAAGGAATCACATAGCTGAGATTTTTAACTCAAGTATGTATAAACTGAGTTTATGAGTGGACATAACTTCAACATTATTTGTCAATCATATGTAAAAGAGCTAAGATCTAGACAAGGTGAATTTAGGCAGTATAGTATGCAGCTTTTGACATAGTTCACAAGGATCCCTGACTCTTGATATTCATCCCTTTGGGTAATACCCTCCCTGTGCATGTGTGCTGGACCTAGTAATTTTCTTCTAGTAAGTGGAATATGACCAAAATGCTGGAATGACACTTCTGTTATTAGGTTGTAAAAATCCTATGACTTCCCTCTTGCTGGTATTCTTTATTGCCTTCTTGATTTGCAGCTTTGATGAAACAAGCTGTCATGCTGCAGAGGCCCATGTAGCAAGGAGCTGAGAGTTGCATACATCCAATAGCTAACAAGGATCCATCACGCCAATAATGCATGAGGAACTGACTTCTGCCAACAGCCATCCAAGTGAGCTTGGAAGCAGATACTTTCCCAGTTGGGCTTTGAGATGACTATAGTCCTCACTGACACTTGAATTCCAGCTTGTGAGAGACCCCGAAACAGAGAACCCAGTCAAGACATGCCCATATTCCTGACTCAGAGAAACTGTGAAATTATAAATGTGGTTGTTTCAAAACAGTGTTTGAATTATTTTTTAATACAGCAATAGATCACTAATACCATGTACAGTAATGTTCCCAGGAAGCTGATACCATCATTGGAACCAAGGGTAAATCAATGGCTCACAACCTAGGCAAAGCAATCAGTATATTTCATATCTAAATGCACAGTGATTGGCTTAGATTAGACATGTGACCTAAACTGGACATTCGTAGTGAATCTTAAGCCATCGCAGCCCTGGGAGTAGCCCTTGGAGCCACAAAGGGAGGCAATTTTACAATGAATTTGAATCCAAAACAGACAGAGTGACAGAAAGAAATTTGGTCTTCAATGATATTACCAGACACTAGATCAAGCCTTGCTTGAAGTGAGTGAAGCTCTGGGTTTTTCAGTTAAATTAATTGTTATTTAACCTAGGATGAAATGAGTTGACTGATAATTTGCCCCATTAATATTATCCCAAATATTGTAACTCTTGCATTCCTCACACATTTGACTAATTAAAACTAAGAATTTTAAAAGTCCTTAAAGAGCACCTGAAAACTTTTCCAATTAAGTGATAAAATATACCTCCCATAACAGTAACAGACATAAAAAGCATATAATACAACTAAATATTGATATATGATAATTGAACTAGAATGAATATCAATGAAAGTAGCAGGTAAACAATTCAAGAAAACACCAACACAATTTTTTTTATAATAGCTTTTTTTTAACATCTTTATTGGAGTATAATTGCTTTACAATGGTGTGTTAGTTTCTGCTGTATAACAAAATGAATCAGCTATACATATACATACATCCCCATATCCCCTCCCTCTTGCATCTCTCTCCCACCCTCCCTATCCCACCCCTCTAGATGGACACAAAGCAGTGAGCTGATCTCCCTGTGCTATGTGGCTGCTTCCCACCAGCTACCTATTTTACATTTGGTAGTGTATATAAGTCCATGTCACTCAATTTAATTGTGTTTAACTGCTTTGTAATAATTAAACATCAAAGTCAACACATATAAAAGGGTACTTCTGAAGCAGCCACATAAAGTGCCTCAAAGCCAACTTTCTTTGAAGATAAGCTATGAAGTCTATTAAACAGAAAAATAAAAATGCCCCCTGTGTAGAAGGTTTGGAAATTGAATGGAAACTTAAATAGCTTTTGAACTGTCTAAAATGTGTGGGGGGATTTTCCATAACTTCAGAGAATTTTCAAACAATTCAATATTATACTTTTTTCCTCCTAATTCCCCAACTTATTAATAAAAATTTCTATTAGACTACATTATCCAAAAGAATGAAAAGAAAAATAAATCCTGAAAGTTACAAGAACAAAGAAAGGATATTCAAGCCCTCATTAGTAAGAAAATGGATCAGAGTTTCCCCTCTGTGATGGGAAATAATGTCTGCATAGCCACCCACCCAAGTAGCAGAGCTGTTTTCACAGGTCTAAGTCTTTTAGGATGGCCAGCTAAAGAGATCATAAATAATCTGACCCAAATGTTCTGTCCTATTTGCACAAACCACACAACTTTTGAAAGTTCTAGAAACCCCTAATATTTCCCTGTGGAATTACAAATGTCAAGTTATTTTTATAGCAATGTAAAGAGTTCTATTAAGACAAATATCAGGCAAATTTGTTTCTCCCTAAAATCTACTCAGCCAATTCTACTGCTAGGAGATAAATGAATTAAATTTAATGAGAGCCTACTATGTTCTAGGTACCATTCATTTTCACATTACTTGAAAATAATTCCTGTGGTGGTATACTTTTGTTATTATCTTTCTACATTTTTCTACAACTGATGACATAAATACACCCCTTCTTCACCCAACAACTATCCCCAAAGAAAACAAGGTTTCCTCCTTAAGATAAGTCTATAAATCAACTCATAATAAATCCGGACAGACATATACAAAGTCACCTTAAGAATTCTGAATGACTTCCAAGTCAGGAAGTCTATTAACATATCTAAACATAGTCTGCCTGAATTAGAAGAAGAGTTGGTCAGCTATGGAATCATAGATAAATCAAAAAGCAAAGTGGTACCTTCAAGGACTACTCAGACCATAGCTGAGTGGGTCTCTAACTTGCTGCTCATTGATCTAAAACTAATTTTAGATTAGCTAATTTGCTAATTTTAATTAATCTGGGTTGTGCCTAGGATACTGTTTTTGTTGTTTGTTTTGTTTGTTTGTTTAAAGCCCCCCAGAACTGCTATCTTATCTCCAAGCTGTGATCTGACTTGCCTGCATATTGTAGGGATAAACCCATAGGTTACTGGGAGAGGTAAAGAATGTTTTTCCCTATGTGTTTCGTATTATAGAGGTATGGCATAGGATACCAAGTCATGTTGTGTTTGGAAAATGAAAAAAGTGAACACGGTAACTGGAAAAGAAAGGATCTGAAACCTATTAAGATACAAGATGAAATCTGAAACAACAAATCCTAAGGTGTTTCCTCTACCCTCACCCTTTCTTATGAATCTAGTGGCTACTATGGAAGGAGGAGACTGAAAAAATTATGGTAATTTGTTAAATGAAACTCTGCTTAACTTCTCTAGGGCGCCATATAAAATGTGGCTAAATCATCATCATCGTGGTCAGCTTCATTATCGTCATCGTCATCAAACTTTCCTCCACCCACCTGGTTTCTGCTTTAATTTACATTAACTTAAAACTCCAGGAGTCATAGCTACAGGGAGAATGAGAATAAGTCCTGGACAACTTAACTCATTAAGTGGAGTGAATCTTGGAAAATACCAAAAATAGAGATACTCATCAAATATTGTCTCTTTTTTTCTATATCATAAGGGTCTAAGTCCAAATGTGCAAAACAGCTTCAATCATAATCCTCGTGTTACAAAAGTTTATACTTAAACTCTCTTTTACCAGGTATTTAGATGTTTAATAAATGTTAAATATGTGAATTACCTTTTTACTCTGTACGTGTTATAAACAAACAATATCGATAGGAAGCTTAAAAAGCTGATTATATGATTTATAAATCCATCCAATATTGAGGAAAGAAAAATCCAACAGGGGCATACAGTAAAATGAAAAATAAATAGTTGCCTTACATATTACCCAGCCTCAGAAGTTACTTCACTGTTTCCATTTATGCTCTCTGAGATTATAATCTCTCATTTTTGTAGAATTACTCATTTTTCTCTGTGTGATTAAGAAAAACCCTATTTGAAATCAATATGTAATTAATATTTTCTCAGGTTCGACCAAACTTTGGATTCAAAATAAGTCACATAAACAATAATAACTCAAATTTCAATCATATGTTGCTACTACCTGTCTAGTCCCTGATCTCTACTCCCATCCCTACATCATCATACCCTTCATCCTTAGGGGTATTTCAAACGTGTTCATTGACACTATTTTGCCTCAGTTCATCATTCATTCCAGACATATGTTTGTGCACCTTGCATGTACTAAGTAAATCCCTTCATTAATATTTACCCCTTGAGGATGCTGACTCCCATAAACTCCTTCCACTGATCTATTTTGAAACAACTCTGATTATTTATTCATGTCTCCCATTTGCCCCCAGAGGTTCCAAAGAAAGAGGTGGCAAAAAGGGAACTGAGTGCACTTCATCCTCACTGGGCTGAGCTGTCTTGTCCTCTACAGATATGGGGAAAATACCCAATTTTTTGAAGGTCTGTGTCATCTCTCATTATCTCTCCATTAAGGCCATACAGTTTGTGCGTCTGCCTCAGATCCCTTATAAAAATTAGAATCTTCAGCTTCTGCTTGCCATCTCTGTTTTAATAAGGCTCATACACACACCTGAGAGTTGGGATAGAAAATACCCACCCTCCTTCAGTCTCTGTCTTCAGGAGTTTACCTTTCCCAGTTTTCTTTCTCTAATTCAAATCAATGCATCCAAATAAAAGCCTGGAAACCATTTGTCCCACCACTTTATCACCCATTCCCAACCCCGAAGGACAGTTTTGCCTCAGAGAGGACTCTGCTCTACTTGTAAACTTATATATCACTTAAAGTAACAAGACTGATGCATATAAATAGTAAGTAATAATTGATTGCATAAAAAGTTACCTTCTACCTGCCTAATACAAATAATAAATAAAAGTATTCAATTAAAAAAAACAAGAATCTAATCTAAAATAATATCAGGCTTGCTACCTTGCAAACAGGCCAAAGCAATCTGCAGCAATGAGGAAATTACACGTTGAGGTAGATCAGAGTGCTACTGGCTGAGCATGCTTTGGCCAGATCTCAAGAAAGCAACACAATTAGTTAAATTGATGAATAAGGCATATTTATCAAGAAAGGAGTATAAGTCAGGCATAGTTAAAAATGTAGCACACAATATATCTTTCTAGTGAAGAATGACAGAATATACTATGCATTTGTTCCTATTAAAGAAAAGATATTTCATGACTCTGCCACCCTCGCCACAGATCACGGGTCCAGGGTTGGATATGAGACTAAAAAGCTAGCAATCTACGTAGATCACTCAAAAGCTGACTCAAAAGCTAGCAATCTTATACAGATTGATGGATCAATGAAATCAATGGGATTCTCTTTCTCAGGGAGTTTGAATGTATGACTTAGAGAGAGAGCCAGTAGGTTTTAGAAAAGGCAAAAAGACAGAAACAAAAAATCATATAAAAAAAGAAATGGAATTGTTGATAATGGCCAGAGAGTAATCAAGTCACCGTTCTGATGCTGACCTGGAGGAAGGATGGAAGGTGGGGGAAGGTAGGAATGGTGACACATTACTTACTAAGGGCCAGCCACCACCCTATATGTGCTTAGCATGTAGTAATTCATTTGTTCTTCAAAAACATATTAGAGGGACTTCCCTGGTAGTCCAGTGGTGAAGAATCTGCCTTCCAACGCAGGAGATGAGGGTTTGAACCCTGGTCGAGGAACTAAGATCCCACATGTCGTGGGGCAACTAAGCCCACGCACCACAACTACAGAGCCCGTGTGCCCTGGAGCCCACGCACCACAACTAGAGGGAAAAAACCCACATGCCACAACTAGAGAGAAACACAAGCAGACCGTGCGCCAAAACCAAAAGATCCCACATGCCTCAACAAAGATCCCAGTGTGCTGCAACTAAGACCCGACACAGCCAAAAAAAAAATAAGGAAAATAAATAAATAAAACCCAAAACATATTAGAAAGATACTATTTTTATCTGCATTTTACAGAAATTGCAGCACCTGCCCAACATCTTAGAGCTGAGAACAGGTTGAGGGTGTGGTTCTGAGATAGACTGCCTAGCTTCGAATACTGGCTCTGCTGCTATGATGACCAAATGAGTTAATATTTGTAAATGTGCTTAATATATTGCCTGGCACATAGTAATCACTATATAAATAAAGAACAATTACAAGTACAAAAGCAAATATGTAAAAATATGAAGCCACGCAGTCCAAGTCTATGTTAGTCAGAGATTTCCAGAGAAACAGAACCAACAGGATATATAGAGATCTCTATAAAGAGGAATATATTATAGGCTCACATTACTGGCTTCCATGGTTATGCAGGCTGAGAGGTTCCACAATCTCTTGGAGAAACAGGAGAGCTGGTGATATAATTCATTTTGAATCCAAAGAACCAGGGGAGCTTATGGTGTAACTCTCAGTCTAAGACTAAAGGCGTGAGAACCAGAAGGGCTGCTGGTGAAAGTACCAGAGTTTGATGGTCCAAGAGCCAAGAGTTCTGATGTGCAAGGGCAGGAGAAGATGGATGACCCAGCTCAATGAGAGAGAGAGAGAATTTACCCTTTCTCCACCTTTTTTGTTCTATTTGGGCCCTCAACAAATTGAACGATGCAATCCCTCATTGGAGAGGGCAGATCTTCTTTACTCAGTCTACTGATTCAAACGCTAATCTCTTCTGGAAACACCCTCACAGACACCTCCAGAAATGATGTTTTACCAGCTTTCTGGGCATCCCTTAGCCCAGTCAAGTTGACACATGAAATTCATCATCACAGATTCCATATCTATGCTCTTAGTCACTATGGCTGTGTTGTAGTGTGAGAGGAAAAATTGACAGCAGCTATCCTGAGGGTACAAAAAATAACAACCAAGTTGTTAAATAAAATCTAGCCACTTATACAGTTTCTTCTGGTTTTTTAATGAGAAGAAAGAAGAAAGCCAGTTTGGCAGGTTCTGTAACCTAATATATTGGAGTGTTTCCCTAAGCCATCAGCTCTGCTTTTGGCTTATTTTGCATCAACCCATCAGTAAGAAAAAAACTTTCCAGCATTTAGTCCTAAAAATGTCTTTTTCTCCTTCATGTTTGGTGTGTGGAGGATTCTCCAGTGTACCACATTCTACTGTTTCATTATGTGGCAAATAATCTGTATTGGTAAATAAAATTCTCTTTTTAAATGCCTCAGAAATTATCAAAAATTATGTGCACATCACATATCATTGGTCCGACAAGTGAAAATAGGTCCAGGATGTATATATTCTTTTAATCAAGACATATTCTAGAGGAATCATTTTGGGGGAGAAAGGTTTTAAAATTATTAATACATTTTTGGAAAAAATAAGCATATTCATTAAGCATTAATAATCAATAGAAATACTTAAAAATAGAACTTGTGAATCTTACAGTTTGTACGTAAAAGTTTCTCAAATTGAGATATTTATAAATTACTACTGAGGAAATACCTAACCATTTCATAATGATTTCAGTACAGAGATATTAGAAGCAGAAAAACTCTTAGGAAAAAAGATGTTTTATATATTTATAAAGACCATAAGTTGAGAAAACATGTATAAAATTAATATTAAGAATAATTTCTCAAGTTAAGTCTCTGCAAACACCAAAAAAATGAAAGGGTGGGTTTAAATACAGAGGTCAGCATAATAACCCCATTTTCCTCAATTATGTGAATAATTAGGTAATAGAAGAGATTGTTCTTGAATTGCCCAGACACTTGTGTCAAATTGGCCAAGATTAACAGTATTATGCCTATAGCAATTGGAATACATTCATGACAGTACAGCCAAACTATTTTTCTCCTATTTAAAAATCCATGTAGGTAGTTGCTCATGCATTCAACTGTGATGTATCTGTAAACACAAGTCAGTAAGCCAGAATGGGCAAATTCAGCTAGATCCCAGTCTGGAGCTATGGAAAAAAGAATTATTTCTCTGTTTCCTGACCCTACTGAGATAAGAGAAGGCTCAGTTTCAGTGACACTTAATTCCCATGTGTTTCTCAAAAGCTTGGAGCAGAATTATTGTTTTATCTAATGCCAAATTTATGTACCCTTTCTTCTATACCAGCTGGTTGATCAGGTTCAAAAATAAATCCTCTTTTATTTAATATGAAATTTAAAGAGGGAAAGATTATTTCTATAGTTTCTTTTCTTTCCATTGATGTATTTTAAAACAAAACAAATGAAATGGTGCATACAATCAAGACTTTGAAAAACATCCCCAATAAGGAAAGTTTTATAAATATCAGGAATTCTCTACAGGAATAGGAACATAATGAGATGTTATTTCTGAACCTAAATTGGAAGAAGACAAATTATAGGACAATATTGTAAAACTGTTGATATCATTTTCCAACCCCTTTATTTTGTTCCCTGTCTGACTTAAATAAACCTGAAAAGTCCATGCTATATTCATCTTAAATCACTAAATTTAATGGGCTGAATGAAAAGAAAATCACTCACACATATTCATCAGATTTAACAAGAAATCCTGAATTGATCTGTAAACAAAAATTGTAAAATTACATGATGCTTCAGGCTTACAATAACATAATTTAAGTAAAACATTTATTTCACTATCACAAAACATAATCTACCAAATTTTAACCCTCAAAACAACAAATTCCCAATTCCAAGGTTTTGATTGACATATTTCTTGAAGGGGACTTCAATTATTACTTATAATAGCAGTCATAAAAGTTTAAATTATGGTAAATTGGGGTAAAATTTACCAAATTTTGGTAAATTTGGGCAAAATGGCACTCATGAGCACATTAAAATAGATTTTGGTCCTCAACTACTTCATTTGGTCTATACTGGCATTAACTCTCAAAAGGGAAAAAACAGTCTGCCAGTAGAATTATTTGCCTAAAAACAAATACATCTGATAGGAACAGGGGGTTCTAAATAATTTGTTACTGAAAGTTAGCTAAACTGAGCCAGGAAAATGAATCACTTATTTCTGTGATGAAACATATGGTGCAGCAGTGTGCTTGAGCTGGCCCATACCAATTCACAAAAACTGATTAATTCTCAGGAATTTTGCAAGCTGGTTGTTAAACACAGCTATTACTAAAAATTACATCATATAAATTTACAATTCAGTAAATTTTATATGTATTAAATGCTCAAACCTCATCACTTCCTAATTATCTTAGTGTATCTTACAATTATCTTTGATTTTGATATTATTTACCTCTCATTTCTATATGTCAGAAAAATATAGTGTGCCACTACACACCTCTTCCTAATTTCATGCTTTGTCATCATGTTGGTAGCCTGAAGTCAGCCATTGCAAGAATATTTACACCAGAATAACTGGCAAACCCTATAAACCAAGGCTTGATTAATTGATTAATGGCCCAGACTTAAGTAATAGAGAAAATGTTAATATTGCAGGGTAAACTTAAAGTATACTATGGCTGTATCTGTTCCACTGTGAATAGCACACAATATTGAGGAAATATTCTTCCAGTATTTGAAAACCATTATCTGATTCAGCAAAGTTGGTAATGTCATTAGCAAATGAGTGAAATTCCAACATACGTCTTTGTAGTTTCATGTTGTCTTATTCTTAATGCAAATGAAAATATCAACCAACAGTCATGTTGGAAAGACATTCATTGGTTGCAACTATAGCTTGAATGTGGATATACAAATTGGGCAAAAACCAAACAGAGCATTACGTGAGAATCAATTGGCTATATTGTACTTACAATAAAGAGTATTGTATACTTCATTATTATTTGTAAAACATATGTTATACATTCTTTATATCTGTAAAATTTATAATAAATATATAAATATGCACCATTTTGTTTTATCGTAGCGAAACCAGTTGTTAAATTTTTACCAGTACACCAAAGATTCTGTATCCCTATATTGTCCTAACATAGCTGGTGAGTAGCTTTTTAAAGTGTGTTCTGGACTTGTATGGAGCAGCTAAGTCACCCCCTCCAGGTGAGTGGCATCTAGATCTTTCCTAACTGCCACGAAAGTCCCTGGATGTTTGCCAGTTAAGGGAAGGAATCTTCCCTATCACAGCTGTGCCCACATTTGACTGTACAGGAAAGTTTATAATAAACTGAGGTGAACAAATGGTAGATATGGTAATTGCTCTGACTGAATCACCTATCCCAACAGAAGGGATTAGGAAATTTCAAAGGCTATTAATTCAGAAAATTACAATGCAGTCAAGTTCTTCCATCTTTCTTTTCTGCCATTCTAATTATTTTGGTTTTTGTCTTTTAAATGGTTGAAGCAGCTCTCAACCATCATACCCTCACACTGAAACATGCAACAGAAGAAAAATCTTTTCCTTACTTTGCTTTTTAAAGGCAAGAAAAACTCTTGCAGTAAGCTCCCAACAGACTTTCTCGCAGTCTGTGTTGTGTCACTTACACACTCCAAACTCAACCGCTGACAAGAGGATTAAGTTACCTTGACTGATTCCCTCTCTGTGTCATACTCCCCTGAACCACAAAGCAACCTGACACCTAAATAAAATTGAAGTTATAGGAGAAAGTGAGGTTCGTAAGCAACAGTGTCTGCTGCAAGAATTTTCTCACTTTAAGAAAACTATTTCTGAGCCTTTGGAAGGAAGAAAGGAGTAGGGGAAAAAGAAACCTAAACTTTGGTAAAAGAACCCTTATTTATTAAATTATTTAATGTACACATGGAGTATTTCCTACATATTATACTTTTTACCAGATGCTGGGAATGCACAGATAGAAGACCAAACTTTGCCCTGAGAGAATTCAATCGTTTTTATTAAGCAGACAGGTAAATGAACAATTACAATACACTGTGATAAGAATTCTAATAGATATTCCTCAGCTGGGTCATCTCTACATTGACTGTGAATGGAAACAAAAATGAAATCTGTGACATCAGCAAACATGAATTTAAAAAATATCCTACACGAATAAATTCTGATGGGTGGGCCCAAAGGTATGAGAACGCCAAACTAGGTTCAAACCCCAAGTTCTTCCCATAACTTCATGTGTAACATTAAGCAAATTCTTTAAATATTTGGTTATTCAGTTTCCTCATCTTTAAAAAGTGAATGAATGTATTAAATCAAATTTAAAAGCAAGAGAAAAAACAATGTACATGTATGTAGTGATATCTTATGGGACCACAATGAATGGAAGGGTTTTTTTTTGCCTCCCCATCAAGAGAAAATACGCATAAATTTTAAAGAAGAGAAACATTGAAAGTGCAGAAATACTTTCAGCTAAATTGAAATGTTCTTATTAGATTAACTTAAAATTAGGGTTCTCAGAGTAAGAAGAGTGTATATAGAAACTAAAAAGCAAGAATGTGAGAGAAAATTTGTCAGAGAACGTTCCATTTTAGCATCAATATACTTTCACCTTGCTAAGATTTCAGCTGTTCAACTGACAAATACGTATTGGATGAGATGCTTTTCAGATGATTCACTGTTTTCTCTAGTCATCAAGACTGCAGAAAGATGATGGCCCTGGAGGAAAAGAAAAGGACATCTCCTAATGGAGTGTAACATGATTAAATGGATGAAATAGTGAATAAATGAATATCTTCATGGTGGCACACTTCTGCCACCTTATGGCTACAAGCCAAAATTACAGGATCAGCTTTTCAAGACATGAGCCAGAAATTTCTTCTTTCCTACTTGCTTTCTTCCTTTTTCCTTTCATCTGCCACACTGTAACTGCAGGCATCATGTGCAACATTGTGCTGGGTTCCAGGAATGCAAACAATTTTCACCATGATCTTAACTGTCAGAAAATTACTATCTAGTGAAAGAAATAAATATATACCCCAATGCAACATATTAAATACTTCAATGGATGCATGTGCAGAATGGTATAGGAGCCCATTAGAAGGCAAATATAATTTTTTAAGAAGATATCAGATGACCGTGTAATAAATAAAACTCTTAGAAACGTATTATCTGTCTCTGTGCTTAATTTAGGGAGCAGTAACTTCTCCCTATCTATCTGAATACGCAATATCTGATTCAATAAAATCATTGACCATAAATGAGAAAAACACCACAACTTTCATCTCTTCAAGGGATTCAGTACCAGGCACCACTACCTAAATCATTCAAATCATATAGTTGTCTATCAAATTTAGTGATTCCCTAGGGATTAAGAATTCACAGCAACCTAACAACCCTCGGTAACCCAGGTCAGCATTTGCTCTACCGTACCAGCAAAGACACCTTCCCTATGTGTGAATTCCTCCTTCACAACAAATAAAGTCCATTTTTTTTCTCAGTCCACACCTGGGAAGATGAAGAACAAGTGAGCAAAAGAATGTCACCTTATAAATAGCTTTTTTTTGGTATTCAAAGACAATTATTCATTTACTGCTTTTGATTTATCTTTCCAGAATAAATAATGACAACTTCTTTACATTATTAGCCTAAAAACAATTTCCCCACCACTCTAATCACTTTAAGTGCTCTCTAGCCTGTTTCCTCATTTCCTGAAATGTATGATTTTAAACTGGACACAATATTTAGGTAAAGTTCTCTTTCAAGGATCTTGTAAAAAATGATTTTTAGAAGGGAAAATAGAATTACATTCTTTTGGAAATTATTAAAATGTATACAAGTTTTTGATGTTAAAATATTATTTTAAAACCAAAAATAGAAAACCATTTATAAAGGTATTCCTTTAACATAAAAAAAAAATCAAAGGCTATATGAGAGGTTATTTTGCATTTCCAAGTGTAAATCTGTGGGAAATCATTATTATGTTCCTTATCATACAATAGCTTACTGGAAAATATAATTTTCAAAAAAAACTTTCAAGTGCTTGGTCAAGTTATAACTGCTTTGTGAACTGATTTTGAATGTTGATACACTTCAGCTTTGACTTGGCAGACAAACTACCCTAACTTAATTTTTTGTTCAGAATTTTGACTAATCGTTAGTCTATCTCCAGCGAGTTTAATTTTCTGCGATAGACTTACTGACTAAGAGCACCAAAGCTTTGAAAAGTTTCTAAAGAAGTTAGAAAGTTTTGGCACACAACATTTATTCATTCATTCACTTATGTACAACTTTTACTCACACTCACAAATTTGAGATACCTAACACACAAGGATATAGAAATAAAATTAAGGAATCAAAACCAAAAAAATAATTTCATTCTTTTACATGTAGCTGTCCAGTTTTCCCAGCACCACTTATTGCTGTATATTCTTGCCTCCTTTATCAAAGATAAGGTGACCATATGTGCGTGGGTTTATCTCTGGGCTTTCTATCATGTTCCATTGATCTATCTTTCTGTTTTTGTGCCAGTACCATACTGTCTTGATTTCTGTAGCTTTGTAGTATAGTCTGAAGTGAGGGAGCCTGATTCCTCCAGCTCCATTTTTCTTTCTCAGGATTGCTTTGGCTATTCAGGGTCTTCTGTGTTTCCATACAAATTGTGTAATTTTTTGTTTTAGTTGATACAGCCACTACGGAGAACAGTATGGAGGTTCCTTAAAAAACTAAAACTAGAACTACCATATGACCCAGCAATCCCACTACTGGGCATATACTCTGAGAAAACCATAATTCAAAAAGAGCCATGTACCAAAATGTTCATTGCAGCTCTATTTACAATAGCCAGGACATGGAAGCAACCCAAGTGTCCATCAACAGATGAATAGATAAAGAAGATGTGAAACATATATACAATGGAATATTACTCAGCCATAAAAAGAAATGAAATTGAGTTATTTGTAGTGAGGTGGATGGACCTAGAGTCTGTCATACAGAGTGAAGTAAGTCAGAAAGAGAAAAACACATACCGTATGCTAACACATATATATGGAATCTAAAAAAACAAACAAAAAAAAAGGTCATGAAGAACCTAGGGGCAAGATGAGAATAAAGACACAGACCTACTAGAGAATGGACTTGAGGAGGGGAGGGGAAAGGGTAAGCTAGGATGAAGTGAGAGAGTGGCATGGACATATATACACTACCAAATGTAAAATAGCTAGTGGGAAGCAGCCGCATAGCACAGGGAGATCAGCTCGGTGCTTTGTGACCACCTAGAGGGGTGGGATAGGGAGGGTGGGAGGGAGACCGATGCAAGAGGGAAGAGATATGGGGACATATATATATGTATAACTGATTCACTTTGTTATTAAGCAGAAACAAACACACCATTGTAAAGCAATTATACTCCAATAAAGATGTTAAAAAAAAAAAACCCAAAAAACTATTAGAAGAGAAAGTCAAGTTTCAAAAAGAATTCCAATATATAAGTCATAACAGGGTATATAAAACTGAGCTTCATTTTTTGTATTTAAGCTCCTTGATAATTAAAGTGAAAGGAGAATAATGTGGTCATTTACTACATATCTCAGAAAGTCTTTTTTGTTGATAGGATTAAAGTGTAAAAAAATGTTTTACATGCTGCTTTAAACTCCACGACCTTAAGTGGTTATATGGACATAACCTTAAATTATTCAAAAAGCAAAGAGAGCAACAGAATTTCACAAGATGCCAACTTTCATTAATATTAAAACACAGCTCAGTGAACAAGTTCTATGGATACAAGAGCCTGGCCTTCATATATGGGGCTGGTCACCTTGCATTAACAAGAACACACACAATTAATATTTGAAATGCTTGAACCTATTAATGAAAATAAGTTTACTGAGTGTTCTTTTGTTTCTGAGAATCCCTTATTTTCTTCTTAGTATTTTTACAACTGGAAAAATAACTACTTCTTTATCCTTTCAGGCTTATAGCGAGAGACCACTGTTTACCTCAGATCTTCTTCCTTTGGGGGAACACTGCAAGAAACTTCTGGACACCTGCATAACTAAAGATATTTCTTATCTGGGATAAGATAAGAGATCAAGAGATCAAGCCTCTTGTCACTTTCAGCTTAAACTAGCTTTCAGCAAAAGCCCTTCCACATTAGAGAGCAGATAATGCAAGTAGCCCTTATCACATTTTATGTTGCATAAATGCTAACAGAAACAAACATCTCTTACTTTTCCTGCAAAAGCTTGCTATATTCTCTCTTTTGAATCCATATATTATTGGGTGGGCCAAAACGTTCCTTTGATTTTTAAGTAAAAATAAAAGACGCATTTTTCATTTTCACCAAGAGCTTTATTGAGCAACATATTCACTGTTTTGATACACTACCTTCTGCCATCTTTCAGGCAACTTCATAACTCCATCTTCCCAAAGCTTTTTATCTTTTTGAGCAAAGAACTGATCCAGGTGTCTTTTACAGTCTTCCAGAGAATTGAAAATTTTTCCTTTAAGAGAATTTTGTAAAGGCCAAAATAAATGGAAATATGAAGGTGCAATGTCTGATGAGCACAGCAGATGAATCAGAACTTCCCAGACAAGCTGTAACAGTTTTTGCCTGTCATCAAATAAACATGTGGTCTTGCGTTATCCTGATGGAAGATTATGCCTTTTCTGTTGACTAATTCCAGACCCTTTTCACTGAGTGCTGCTTTCAGTTGGTCTAATTGGGAGCAGTACTTGTTGGAATTAATCGTTTGGTTTTCTGGAAGGAGCTCATAATAGAGGACTCCCTTCCAATCCCACCACATACACAGCATCACCTTCTTTGGATGAAGACCGGCCTTTGGTGTGGTTGGTGGTGGTTCATTTCACCTGCCCCACGATTTTTTCCATTCCACGTTATGGTACAGTATCCACTTTTCATCGCCCGTCAAAATTTGTTTTAAAAACGGAACGTTTTCATTATGTTTAAGTAGAGAATCACATGGGGAAATACGGTCAAAAAGGCTTTTTTCTCTTAACTTACATGGAAAGCAAACATCAAAGCGATGAACATAACCAAGCTGGTGCAAATGATTCTCAACGCTTGATTTGGATATTTTGAGTATGTCGGATATCTCCCGCTGTTGACTGTTCTTAATTAATGTCTCAATTTGATCTCTATCAACTTTAACTGGTCTACCCGACAATGGAGCATTGTCCAGTGTGAAATCTCCAGCACGAAACTTCGCCAGTCACTTTTGACATGTTCAATCAGCCATAGCACCTTCTGCATACACTACACAAATCTTTTTTTGCATTTCAGTTGCGTTTTTACCTTTCTTGAAATAATAAAGCATAATATGCCGAAAATGTTGTTTTATGCCATTTTCAATATTAAAATGGCTACACAAAAATTCACCAATTTTGATGTTTTTTTTTTTAATTCATGCTCTTATGACGCTGTCACAATACAATCTAACAAAATTGTTTCGAATGTAGTTAAAGACAACTAGCGCTACTAGAGCCATCTTACAGAAAAAAACAAAAAAACTTATGGGCCAACCCAATACAATGTAAGGGCAGATTTCAAAAACAATGAGGTACTGCATCTCTGATTTATCCTGCACAGTTTTTAGTGCTAAAGACTAAGGTCAGGCAGAGAAAGACAAATATCATATGACATTGCTTATATGTGGAATCTTAAAAAATGGTACAAATGAACTTATTTACAAAACAGAAATAGAGTCACAGATGTACAAGATAAACTTATAGTTACCAAGGGGGAAAGGGGTGGGGAGGGATAAGTTGGGAGATTGGGATTGACATACATACACTACTATATATAAAATAGATAACTAGTAAGAACCAACTGTATAACACAGAGAACTCTACTTAATACTCCATAATGACCTATATAGGATCTAAAAAAGAGTGGATATATGTATAACTGATCCACTTTGTTGTACAGCAGAAGCTAACACAACATTGCAAATCACCTATACTCCAATAAAAATTAATTTTAAAAAAAAGAATGCCCAGAAAAAAAAAAAAGACTAGTGTCCCTACCCATATTTTAATATTTAAAAGTACCTACTAGGATTACCCAGCATGGGCAACACAATATTGAAATAGAAGAACAAAGTTGGAGTTCTGGCACTGTCTGATTTCAAGACTTACCATAAAGCTACAGTAATCAAGACAGTGTGGTATTGGGGGGAAAAAAAGACAGATTAATGGTATAAAATAGAGAACCCAGAAACAGACCCCATAAATATAGTCAACTGATCTTTGAGAAAGGAGCAAAGACAATATGATGAAGAAAAGATAGTCTTTTCAATAAACAGTGCTGGACAACTAGACATTCACTGCAAAAAAAAGAAAAAGAAAAAGAAAAAAAAAAGAATGTGGGCACAAAACTACATCCTTCACAAAAATTAATCTGAAATGGATGGTTGACCATTTGTAAAATGAAAAATTATAAAACTTCTAGAAGTTAAAGTAAGAGAAAATCTAGATCACCTTGGGTTCAGCAATGACTTTTAAGATACAATACCAAAGACATGATCTATGAAAGAAAGAATTAATAAGCTGGACTTAATTAAAATTAAAAATTTCTGCTTTGTGAAACATACTGTGAAAAGAATGAAAAGGCAAGCCACAGACTGTGAGAAAATATTTGCCAAAGACATATCTGATAAAGGACTTATTTAAAATATACAAAGAATTCTTAAAACTCAACAATAAGAAAAACAACTGGTTAAAAAGTGGGCCAAAGACCTTAAGAGACACCACACCAAAGAAGAAAGACAGATGGTAAATAGGCATATGAAAAGATGTTCTATGTCATATGTCATAAGGGAAATGAAAATTAAAACAACAATGATATATCACTACATACCTATTAGAATAACCAAAATCCAAAACACTGACAACACCAAATGCTGAAGAGGATGTGGAACAACTGAATCTCTCATTCATTGCTGGTGGGGATGCAAAATGGCATAAACACTTTGAAAGACAGTTGGTGGTTTCTTTCAAACTGAATTTACTCTTACCATATAGTCCAGCAATTGTGCCTCCTAGAATTTAACCAAAGGAGTTGAAAACTTATGTCCATACAAAAACTTGCACACAACTGTTTACAGCAGCTTTATTTGTAATTACTAAAACTTGGAAGCAACCAAGATGTTCTTCAACAGGTGAATGGCTAAACTGTGGTATATCCAGAAAATGAAATATTCCTTAATGCTAAACTAAAACAAAACAAAACAAAACAAAAAACACAAAAAAATGAGCTATCAAGCCATGAAAAGACATGGAGGGACCTATTCACTTACATATTACTAACTGAAAGAAATCAGTCTGAGAAGGCTACATGCTGTATGGTTTCAACTATGTGACATTCTGGAAAAGGCAAAACTATGGAGACAGTAAAAAGATTGTGATTGCCAGGGGTTAAGAAAGGAGGAGAGATGAAGAGGTGGAGAACAGAGGATTTGGGGGGCAGTGAAACTAACTCTGTATGATACTATAGTGATGAATAGATGCCGTTACACATTTGTCCAAACTCATAAAAGGTACCACTAAAGGTGAATCCTAATGTAAACTATGGATTTTGAGTGATAATGATGTGTCATTGTAGGTTCATCAGTTATAACAAACATAGCACTCTGGTGAGGGATGCTAGTAATGGGAGAGGCTATGTATGTGTGGGGGTAGGTTGTATAGAGGAAATCTCTCTACCTTTCACTCAATTCTGTTATGAATCTAAAATTGCTCTAAAAGTTTTTATTAAAACATAAAAAGTACTTGGGATCTATCCCCAGGCAGACCCAGGTTTTCTGTGAGGCTAAAGTAAGCTTACTGAGAAAAATCCTAAAATTACATGATTGAAAATTTAAAGGAATAGTGTATATGACTTGATTAATAAAATTTAATTCCATTATAAAAGTCAAATTTAAGTTTATTATACATATTGTATATATTCTCATGTCAATGCTCTTGCCATATAATAACATATTCAAATAACTTTAATAATATTATGCTAACATGCTTGGATATTTACTATTTATTTGCCAAAGAGTCAGCTGAATATTGTACATGTTATTTCATTTAAATCTCATAATAATCCTTAAGGTGAGTATATTGCTGTTTTCCCTTAAGGGCACTGCTCTTTGTTGCGGTGAAATAACCCACTTAAAATTGACTTCCATTTTTCGTTTTACTGTAAGACAGATACAGAAAATACTTGAGCCTTTTGTGCAAACCTTCTTAATAAAATCTTTCATTTTAAGGTTGATTCAATACCTCTTCCTAATTAAAAAAAAAAAACTCTTAAACAAGGTTCTTTCAAGAAACCCCTTCTTAACAACTTCCTGCCTCACTCAAAATAAAAACTAAAGTGCTTATTACAAAGTCTAAGTCTAGACGGTCTGAAGCTCCATTAGCTTTCAGATCTTTGAAGATCATGTTCTTCTTTAAATATGCCAGATAAACTATTATATCTGGGCCTTTACATTTGCTGTTTCCTCTTCCAGAAACAACCATTGCCCAGGACTCTCTTTCACATCCTCAAGGTCTTTACTCTCAGTGAGTTCATCCCTGGCTACCCTACCTAAAATCAACCCATCCAAACATCTCAATCCATTGCCTGGTTACAGTTTTGGTTTTTTTTTGTTTTTTTTGTGGTACGCAGGCCTCTCACTGTTGTGGCCTCTCCCGTTGCGGAGCACAGGCTCCAGACGCACAGGCTCAGCGGCCATGGCTCATGGGCCCAGCTTCTCTGCAGCATGTGGGATCTTCCCAGACCAGGCATGAACCTGTGGCCCCTGCATTGGCAGGCAGACTCTCAACCACTGCGCCACCAGGGCAGCCCTGCCTGGGTAGTTTTTATCCTTAATGTTTACCATTGACTAACTTAATAAATCTACTTATTTATCTTATTTATTCTCTGCCTCTTCCTCTACAATCTCCAAGTTTACCTGGCCCATATTAGGTGCTTAATAAATATTTTTGAGTAAACTACTTCAACAGAAGCCGATATTCTGCTTAAAAGTGAACAATTAAAATAAAAAAACAAGAAAATGATACCTACTTTACCACTATGTAATACTGTTCCAGAAGTTCTATATATGCTATAAAACAAAACAATGACATCTAACAATTAGAAAGAAGAAAATAACATCTGTTTTTAGATGGTTATGACCATTTTTTTTTGTATTATAACCTACAGCTTTCATACAACATACAAAAGTAGAATAAAGAAACATTAATATTCATTAGGGATTTCAATAAGCTGACCAAGTATATGTAATAATTTATATCTTGCTTATATTTTAGAATAAAATAAAAAGTTGGAAGACCAGACCTTATCACAATAGCATCCAAGATACATATCTTAAGATAAAATTTTAAAGAAATTATAGACTTCATATGAATAAAACTATGAAAACTCAGTGAGAAACAAAAGAAAGCATTAATAAACTGATGAGAAAATACAATATTAAGATGTCACTATATGCAAATTAATTCCATATTAATTTTGGCCAGAGTAAATTCCAGATCAATTACACCATGAAAAATTAAAAGATTAAACGAAAAATAAGTAGAAAGATAGAAAATTATTTCTCCAATATTAAAGTTAGGGTAGCTACCCTCAACATGAAAGTACAGAAACCAAAACCACAAAGGCAAATTTTGATGTATTTAAACTATATTTTAAAACTCCTATTTAAAAATCATGTTAAGCAAAATACATACAGACAACAAACCAGGAAGAAATATTTGTAACATATGGGAAAGCCAAAGGTTGCTTATCTGCACTATGGAAATTGTACTTGGAAAAAAATAAGAAAAATATGTTTACCTCCTATGTCAAGGAAAATAGATATTCACAGAATAAATTAAAACAACCCTGTAACATATTACAAACCTTTTTCCCTTACGAAGAACAAAGATATGTGAATGGAATACCTAGTGCTGCTGAGCTTACATTACAAAGGGCACCTGAGTACTATTTGTGGGACTATAAAGGAAGACTACTTTGGGGAAACAATCTGGAAAAGTGTTTCAAGGCCTTATAAGTGTTTCTATGATTTATCCCATAGATTCACTTTGGAAAGTGTGTTTCAGGAAAATGATCATAAGAATATTTTTTACTATTTTTATCTAGAACTGTGAAAAGTTGGAAACAATCTAAAACTTTATATAAATATTATAATATATAAGCTTATATTTTAAGGACTTTGCAAGAGGAAAATTCTCGTGATGTAAAGTTAAATGAAAAAGTGGACCTCAGCATTGTACTTACTGATGATCTTAATTTTACACAATACGAATATATATTAGCTATTAGATGTACCTAATATATAAGCACTAAATAGAAATTATTATTTTTAAATGCTTTTGCATGCTATTTTTCTTGATAAGCATAAGCTTACTAATTTATTTTGGTTTTGAAACAGAAGTTTATGAATATATTTTACATCAGTTGGGTTGGGGAAAGATGGGAATAAAGGTGATTGTGTCCTCTCTCCATCCTAAGAAATTATGGTGTTCAGTGGAGTGGGTAAGATGAGTCGTTCAGGAGTCAAACTATGGGCTCCCATCCCAATCAGCTTCCTATCAGCTGTGTGAGTTCAGACAATCAGTGAGAGTCTCTGCCTCAGTTCTCTTATCTGTAAAGTGGGAATAATAATAATAGTGGCCTAATTGAATTGTGGGAGCACTGAAATAGTTAATGCCTATAAAGCTCTTAAAACCATCTTAGGACATAGCAAGCACCACGTAGGTGTTAGCAATTATCATCATTGTTAGCACAACTCTACTGAACTGACAGAACCCTCAGGCAGTCATTTATTCCAATCCCCAATGTCTAGTCTCAATCTTGTGCTTTGAATATTATTTTAAGGAGTGAAAATGTATTAGGAACATCATGCCACAGTGGTGGGTGGCAGTATTAAGTCAAGTCAGATCAAGCTGGCAACTAAGTTTTGTTTTTTGGGTTTTTTTTTTTTTTTTTTTTTTTTTTTTGCGATACGCGGGCCTCTCACCGCTGCGGCCTCTCCCGCTCCGGAGCACAGGCTCCGGACGCGCAGGCTCAGCGGCCATGGCCCACGGGCCCAGCCGCTCCCGGCACGAGGGATCCTCCCGGACCGGGGCACGAACCCATGTCCCCTGCATCGGCAGGCGGACTCTCAACCACCGCGCCACCAGGGAAGCCCGCAACTAAGTTTTATATGCTCTGTGAAACCAAATTTGTCTCAAAGGAAGAATTTTTTTTTTAACAGATGTCTGAGTAAGTGGATGGCAGACTACTCTTTACTAGATTTAATAATATGTGGCTCAATAGCCACGAACTTGCTGATAAAATCAGGATTGTTGAAAGGTACAGCTCATTTAGATATATGCATGTACTAGAAACAGCACAACGGACACCTCCTACGTGGTTCACTCGCCTGCTGACATTTCTCTATGATTAATCAGACACAAAACCTCTACATTGGAAATGATTGAACCAATGCACATTTTTCCCTTTGTGTGTGTTCCATGTTCTCTTTTCAATGTATAATTCCAAACCGAACTATGGGTACAGAGACATTAAAAATTCCGTGTGGAATTTTCAAGCAATGAGGCAAGGTAATTTATTGAGCTATTAATTTGTATTCTGTTCTCACTGAATTTTTCCATCCCCACATTCCCATCAGGTATCCAGATCTTTTTGCCCCTTTATCTCAAAAGAGGTTTGTGGTTACAGGGCTCAAAGCATTAATTGCATGCAGATTCCCTTCTCAGCTTTTGTGTTTTGAAAATTAGATTTCAAGGATGAGAAGATAATGATAGGGTAAAAAAGAAGAAGAATATTTTTGACAAATATAGGAAAAAGCAAAAATAAGAGGGAAAATGCTGAGAGTCATCACAACTAAGGGTAATGGAGGTTGCTGTATCCTGAGAATAGTTGGGAACACATTTCCTATCTCTGGCAGCACCCCATTATATGGCAGGGCTTCAGCTGGAGACTGCATTAGGGAAGTTGGACCTACCACATGGACTATAGTCTTGGAAAAGATACCCGTCCCCACATTTGATATAAAAGCAACAGATATGATTATCCCCAAGCTTCAACAAACAGTGTATCAGCAGCTACACAAACAGACTGAGGACCGTCTTCTATTTGCCAGGTTTTTGTACAACACCAAGAAGAGAGTGTGCCCCCAATAATCAAACGACTGTAATTTTACAAGTCTGACTCCCTATAAGTTCCAAGTCTGACTTAATCATATGTATATATGTGTGTATGTATGACATTTCTTGCCCATCTGAATTTATAGATGATGACTCATAACTTATAAAAATGTAATATAAATATCAATATGACTGCATATGAGAAGCATACTCATAACACATATGAAAAGTTCCAAACTTTTATCTCCATGATTCCCAAGTTGTTGCAAGACTGAATGAGAGCTTATGTTGTGTCTTTGGATCAAATGTAGACGGGTAGTAATAAAAATATGATTGCATTCTATTTTCCACTTTAAAGAAAATGATAGGTTTCTTTTCAAAGTCACAAGTTAAATTGCTACATTGATTTTTTTTTAAAGGAGCACAGTTGAAGCTAAATGACACACTACTTGTGTATTTTATGAACTATCTAGTGAAAGGAGTCATAATACCGGAATTTAGCATCCTTTATTATCTATTGAGCAAGTCAAGCCCATTCTTTACAAAAGACTGTGACAGCATTGAAGAATAAGTAACAAATCATTACGATTTCCTTTGCTATTCATTGAAGGAATGACAATCATGATTAATGTGCATGTAATCTGTAATTTCATAGACGTGAGGCCATATATTAAGCATTAATTATAAGACTTTCAATTCCTTCATCTATTAAAATGCCCAGCAATTCCCTTTAAGTCCCAGCTTTCAAAGAACCACTTGGCCATTCTCTTACTTTCAAGGTGAATCTGGGGTATGATAGATCTTTCAATCAGTAAGAGAGAAAAGGAAATGCAAATTGTTTTTCCTAATCTCTGTGCTCTCCCAGCATCATATTAGAGAAATGTTGCATAACTTTCTTAGTCTGGCACAACCTATATCTCTGACAGAGGAAGAGAAATTTTTCACTCCAAAAGTACCCACTTAAAGATTGGAAAAGAGTAAGGAAAAGTCACTTGGTCTTCATGAAGCAACTTCTCCTGCACTGAAAGCATCTCTTCAAGAGAACATGTCTTTTGAAGTCCTGATTCTAGAGTTATTTTCCATAGTCGACTATTTTGATGCCTAAAATTTATTGCTCTAATGTAGATTGTCAACAAGGAGTATTACTGAAAATTATTGGTTTTTTTGTCAGAGATTTAAGACTGGGTTCCAATACATAAGTTAACTTTACCTAAAGCACTCATATCACCTTTTACTTTTGGAACAAGCTGTATCACAGTTCACAGTGATTCAGATACTTAAGTCACATTATTTTCTATGGTTGACAGTGCAAGAGCTAGGCTTCAGACAGCTTCTCGTGTCCAAAGTCTTGATCCACTGTGTCAGTAAAGCGGGAGCGCTGTCATAGCATATTATGACACCTGTGATTTGTCTTCCTGACAACATCACAGTCTTTTGATTTACATGGACAGGACTTAAAATAAATGAGTGGAATATTCCCCAAGGCATATAATCAGTTGCATCTGTTGCAATCTTGGTATTTCCTTTGCCCTGTTTATACCATTACTGCCTCTACTGAAGCAGTATTATCATTAAGTGTTTCCATGAATATGTCCTGGCACCAGCTCATAGCACCACTGCTATACTACAAACACTCTCAGCCTCAAAGGACCATGGCTGTATTAGTATTACTCCAATACTATACTGATTGTGATAAATGTTATGAGAGAAAAGAATATACATTTCTTATTGCATTTCTTTGTATTTTTGTGTTTGATGACATAACAGCAAACTGTGTGGAGACAAAGTCATCTGTGAGGTAATCTTGCTGTACTGCAAAATAATGTAAAAATAAATGACTGGGTGTTTCTGAACAATATTCTCTGAAGTCTATAAAAATTGGAAGCATTCGACTTTGCTGTAGTAAGATTAGGAAATATCAGACAGGAAAATGTGCTTTGCATTTAAAACAAACATATGGTGGAATCAGACAATATTTGTGCAACAAGATGTATTCCTAGAAAATGACTATATCTTTGTATATATAGTTTAATCAGTTTACCTTACTGACAGGCTCTACTAATTTATATGCCCTATATCCATTTTTGGCATCCAAGTGGATGAAAAAGATTAAGCTGAAAACAAGAGGGATTAATATCAATAGGAAAAAAAAAGATGAAAGAAAAGCTATTCTTTAAAACTAAACAACAGAAATGAAGACTATAAACTTCCTAGGTTTCCCTGAATGTTTGCTTTTATTTAAAAATAGTATCATATACCTTATTATATGTTTTAGTACTTAGGATGGCTCATAAATAAAGACAAAGTTTCACAAAGATTTTTTTTCATAATTAAATAAGTCATTATTCAAACCTATATAAGATTTTCCTAGTAAAAATGAAAGAAACCTGGTAATGAAATGATTCCATTCTATGCAATATAAGAATCCTTTGTATTAAATTTTATATAGAAATAAGATTTTGCTTTTCATGTTGGAAAATATATTAAAGTTTTATTGTTCTACTGATTTTAAAATATATCCAGTAGCTTATGTTAGATTTAATATGACTTTGCAAATGCTTACTAATAAATGAAGAAAGTAGTGGTTAGGGTATTTTTCAAATAAAAGAAAAAACTTCAATGTTAAATGAATGTTAAATTTTTATCCTTAGTTTGAATACCGCAGATGCAATGAAATATCTTCTTAAATTTCTGCTAGTAGTTAAGATGAAAAATTCTCTAAATTAATCTGACTGAATTTCCTACCATTAGTAACATCTTATATTAAAAACTTTCAAAACTGAACCTAATAGTTAGTAAAATATTCAAATATTTAACATTTAAAACATTATACAGTAGAAGTGTTTTTATTTTCAAAATAAATTTTAGAGGTTTTCATTTTTTGTTTTATCTTCTCATTTCCTAATCCCAAATGTAACCAAATACAAGCAAAATATAAGTACAAAAATATACAACTTTATTAGTGGCAACCTAATAGAGTCATTAAAATAAAAATAAATTCAAATGTATATAAATATACATGTGTATAATGCATTAGTGGTTGTTTGTGCAAAGGGAAAATCTCTGATTTATTCATGTCACCAGTTTCACCACTATCACATGACTTTATCATTATGACATGACTAGAACCATCCTGTAAAGTTTTGTCATTAGCTAGCTTCACATTTTATCCAAGGAGCAACAGGGTCATGAAGAACAGAGACTGGGGCAAAGAAACACTGGAGGAAGCAGAGCAAACACTCGCCCTCTCAATCTTGTTAACTGACTCGCAAGCTTGAGTGAGAGCTGCATGAAACCCTCCAGTGGGTTTCCATGTCCCTCAGAGTCAGTGTCGAAATTCTTACAATAACCTACAATATCCTACATGATCTGACCCCATGAGTTCTGTGACCTTGTACCCCCTACACACCCCTTGCTCTTCCATCTCCAGTCCCACTGCAATGCTAGAAGCTCTAAGAACTTGCCAAGTATACTCCCACTCAGGACTTTGCACTTGTTCTTCCCTCTGCCTGGAACATTCGTGCCACAGGTATATCACTGTAGCTCAAACCCTCACCTTCTTCAAGTCTTTACTGAGTAGATTTTTTCAGTGAAAACATCCAGTGCCACTAGCAACTTACCTAACTACCCCTGAGCACTCCCTACCCTCCCCTTCTGTTTATTTCTCTTTAATAGACCGTATACCTTATAACTTACTATATAGTTTCCTTAGTTTTTAATGTATTGCCTGATTTCCCCACCAGAATGTAAGCCCTTTAAGAATGGGGATTTGAGGTGGAGGACACCTGTGTTTTACTTTCTTATACCCTCAGCACATTTGGCACAGAGAAGACACTCAAAATATCTGGTAGTATGTTGAATTGGGAAGATTGTGGAATAAAAATCAAATTTAAGAATCAAAAAGTATTTCATTTTCTTGCTAATAAACACACCAGAGGATTGCTTCTTATGAAGCAAACTTCTGAAAATGCAGTATACTGATTATTCCTTTTTGGTCACTTCCAAGATGGCCAAATCTTGAGACCAAGTTGCTTTATTTTAAATGATGAAAATACTGTACAACAAAGTCTGGGCTGTACAATTCTCTGACTCCAGTTTTTACCCTTTATTCTGTCACTGACAGAAACTGGATTATACCTGAGCATCCTTCCAACCACTAAAGAACACTCTACCAAAATACTGATTTCTTAAAGCTGTGGTATGCAGCCAGAGATTTTGTGATACACAAAATGTTTACAGTCCAAAAGATAACCTACTTATAGGAGTACTTCCATTCAAGGTTACTGGACTATTTACACATAAGATCACTGAAATATTATAAACTGCAAATCAAAAGCCAAGCGTGTGTTATGGCATTCCCTGCCAACTGAAAAGAAAAGGTGAAGCTCATTCTATCTTAGGAACTGATACTAGGATAGAAAAAAACAAGTTCTATAAATATAATCTTGGACCTGGAAAGAACCAAGGAGATCATTTTCCCTAATTCCTTCCTTTCATAAATGTCCAGCATACGGGTTCGTGCCCCGGTCCGGGAAGATTCCACATGCCACGGAGCAGCTGGGCCCGTGAGCCATGGCCACTGAGCCTGCGCGTCCGGAGCCTGTGCTCCGCAAGGGAAGAGGCCACAACAGTGAGAGGCCCGTGTACCGCAAAAAAAAAAAAAAAAAAAAAAAAAAGCATAAATGTCCAGCATATAAGAGACAGTAAGGAAATGTTTGAGGAATAAAATTGAGGAAATTGAAAACAATTATATGATTTGTCTTAATTCATATTAAGTGGCAGAAGCAGGAATAGAACCAGACCTCCTGATTTTTTACCCACAGCAATAACTTGAAAAATTAGAAAGCTGAAATGAGAATTATAAGAATTAGTTAATTCTGAAGTATAATTTTCCTATTTTTTTAAAAAAAGGGACAATTCTGACAAAGAAGAAAATAGACAGAACAATGTTTCCAAACTTACATAATTTAAAAAAAAATCCATATTCCCTAAAGTCCCATCATGGACAAGGCAAATCAGAGTCTGAAGGTGAGCAACCTAGAAATAACCTAGTTTGGGAGACAATATTGGGCAACAATAGACAATGGCCAGGTAATTCCTTATCTTTTGGTCCCAAAACCAATCAATGACAACAATTAAAAAGACTATTTTTGCTAACAGACCTGTTATGAAGAGTGAAGAACCAGCAACTGCACAATTTACTTCAGGATGAATCCTCACCCACCAGCCGTAAGGCAAATGACTTATCATTAATGTTTCAATATTTTGTACTCAAGCCACAGAGGATATGTCTCTGTCTCTCCCCAACCCCCTTCTTTCTAGCTTTCTTTTTCTGAGTTTCTTAGTGCAAAGAAAGTCCTCAGAATCTATAGATAGAAGCAAAGTTTAATCTCAAAAAATCTCAGCTATCTGTAGTTAAGCTTGAGAGTATTAGGAATTCATGTTAATTTGCCAAAATTCAAATATAATGTGTACTTTCTCAAATATTGCATACTTCTCAACAGATGTTCATACATCCATAGAGCCATGCTAACTTTAGACACAAGTTTTAATTTTGTGGAGTTTGTCTACCTTAATTCAAAGAAAAAAAAAGATAAAGACCTATTAAAAAATGAACTAGTTCTAAATATAATTTTTTAAAATGTTGTCTTATGAACTGTTTCTCATGATGATTATTTCGTTTATTTTTATTTGAAACAAAATTTTCAAAAGCACTATTGGTTTGTCAAATTATCACACTTGGTCTTTATCTCTACTTACCTACAGACAAAAACTCCAGAAGAAAAGGAAAAAAGTGTCAGGTAAAATTTTACATAAAGTATTCATAGTCATCATCAATAGCATTATCACTGTTCAACACATCAAGTGAGAAGTTAGAATTAATTTTCCATGATGCAAGGATGATCACAGTATAGAAGGAGAACATGACATATTCAGGAAAAAAAATATGAACTAAAAAAAGTAGTAATTTCTTAAAGAAAGGGAGGGATTTTTGAAAGGCTTTTCTGAAAAGCATGCCAGAATAGACCTTTAGGCAAGTGTTCACAAACTTTAGGAAGTACAGACAGTCCCCTATTTACGATGGTTCAACTTACAATTTTCTAACTTTATGGTGGTGCAAAATCGATATGCGTTCATTCAGTAGAAATCATACTTGAATTTTGAATTTCAACCTTTTCCCAGGCTAGCAAAATATGGTACCATACTCCCTTGTGATGGTAGACAGAGGCAGTGACTGACAGCTCCCAGTCAGCCACATGACCATGTGGGTAAACAACCAGTGCATTCACAACCATTCTGTACCCATACAACCATTCTGCTTTTCACTTCCAGTACAGTATTCAATAAATTACATGAGATATTCAACACCTTATTATAAAATAGGTTTTGTTTGAGATAATTTTGTCCAACTATAGGCTAATGTAAGTGTTCTGAGTACATTTAAGTAGACAAGGCTAAGCTATGATGTTCGGCAGGGTAGGTGTGTATTAAATGCATTTTTGACTTACAGTATTTTCAACTTAAGATGGGTTTATCAAGACATAACCATATCATAAGTCAAGGAAGATCTGTACAATAAAACCAAGTCTTCTCTACATATACATATTTTAGGGTTTGGACTCCACAGATTCTGATTAAATAGATTGGTCATGTAACTCAGGAATCTGCATTCTAACAAATACCTTAGGTAGTGTTGGGACTAAAAGTTTGGAAATTTCAAACTATAATTTAGCTTATTTAATTCAAACAATATCACTTTTGAAAATTACACAGCAGACTTAAGAAAACAGTGGTGTACTTGGGTACACCATGTTCCCAACTAGGTGCCTCAGTGGCACAAACACTCTTTTCTGCCCGAATTCACTCCCAAAGATAAATGGAAACTATAACTATCCATGTTCTGTTCTTGGTCCTAATACTAACAAAGTAACATTTGGCCTGGGCTGACACCTCTTCTCACTAGATCAGAAAATGCAGTTTCAAACAAAGATCTTTAGAGTAATGTTTTCTCTGGATCATCCAATTCTGACTCCCAATAAAATCAGAAAGCTTATCTCTTAAAATGCTCATTTCCATATCAGATGGCTTGTTTGTTGAACACATTGGACCGAGTGCAAACCATCGTATGCCTCCTAGGTCCAATTTGCTCATTTACAAGATGCTACAAAAAAGAAGGTATTATGAATAGTAACCAAATATGGAGTTACTTTAAGAAAAGTTTTATGAGAAAGTCCCTCCAAGCTCCTCCTTTGGAGGTTAAGCAATTTCTTTCAGTCTACTCTTTTATTTATACTTACGAAACCAGTTAGAGCCACTTCCATTACTGAATAAACCTTAGCTCTTAAGATAGGTGTTTTACAAACATCAAGGGAGGTGGTAACAAACACTCCCGCCTACCATGCCTTTCCTTTTCACAATTGTGCTTCTCAGAAGAGGTCAAGCTTTGTCAGAATTCAGAGCACTCATAATGATTGTTCTTTTCCCTCAGATCATACTAGATATAAACCAAAGCTGGTAATAAGAATCAAGGATTTCATCAGGTATAGTAAATATATCTTCACCGTTCCTGTCATAATGCAGAAAATGAGAAGTTTAAGTGTTTGGAAGGAGGCAACTATAGAAATTAGATTTGTCCTTTAAAATCTAATGTAATGTAAAAATCTAATGTAAAAAAAGAAAGCTCCTATTAAACATTAACATAGAACTTAAATAAACTTAAGAAAAAAACTTCTGGGTTGAAATCTCTAGTTTTTGATTAAACATGAAAAAAAGATTATAGGTAGAAGCAGGATATTTTAATAGCCAGGGGATTATTTGTTCGTCATAGGCAGTATTTATAAAACCATGGTAAAGAGACTTAGATTCTAGTTTAAAGTTTTTGACTAACTAGGTACATGACCTGGAACCTCATTTACTTTCTTTAGACCTCACATTCCTTATCTTTAGTGATAAGTTTATTACTGTCAGCAATCTCTAGGTACTTTAACAAGTTGAAGACTCTCATTCTAGATTAATCAGAGAAGGGTTTTTACTGCTACTTTCATTGAGCAGTTTATAAAAAGAAATGCCTGCTCTGGTTAGCAAACAAGGAAAAGAAAATAACTTCCAAGAGACTACTCAGAATCACTTCAGAATCTTACTTCTTAAGCCAAGTGACTGGAAATATGTTATATTGATTTAATTTTGATAAAAACATACTCTTCAGCATCTAATGGAAAGAAAATTTAGCTGATTAAAGAGTGTTCAAAGAGCTTTAGGACTTCAAACAGTTCTTACAAATCATTTTACTGATTTTAAGTATTTGACTCCAGCATGTGGGTTAAATTGTATAAGAGTATAAACAGGTCAAATATTAAGCTTGAGAAAAAATAATTTAGGCTTTTGCTTGCCCCCAGTTGTCTGTAATTGAATTATCTGCAAATGTGGAAAGGTTTTCCTGCCCCTTACATATACTACAAAACTTAACAAAATGTCAGAATTTTCTGTCCTTCTTCACTTATTATTATTAAAACGTTTAACTGAAAAAAGACTTAATATAGATGAAAATCAAAAAGTCTCATGAATAACTTTTGACTGCTTTAAGAAACATTCTAATTATGTAACTTTAGGTGAGGGGACACTTTAGAATCCATGTATCTGCACCCTTCAATTTATAGATGAAAGAAACAAAGCACATTGAGGTAAAGTGACTTATCCAAAATCAGATATTTTGTGACCAAGCAAGGCTAAGTTAGGGCCTCCTTATACCTAAAGCTCTTCTCTTTTCACTACTTTGTTATTGCCAAGGTTTTATACATTGGTAAGGGAGAAACAGGTGCCAATGTCTGAAAAGTATGGAAAACGCTGCATAGTTATTCCTCTTCTCAGAACTTCACTAAGCTCTTTAGCAAAAGAAAATTTGCACATACTTGATTTTGTTCAAGTTAATGGCCTCACTCTTCCTCTGCTACACACTGTCACTGTGCCTACATATATTGCTATTCAATATATTATTACATTTACTATGCAATCCTTAGAGTATTTGCCTCAGCCTATAGCCAAATTGTGTCCTAAAATTTATAAACCAAAACAGCTATACTATTTTACTAATATTAATCATAGAAATGTAGATAAAATACCTGGAAATGGATTTTTAAAAATGCTAGTCCAGGGAATGAAGAACATAAATTTAGGCCAAAGTTATCTATACAATTATACTTAACAGGAATTCTGGATTGAATGTGTTAGAGCAACTGAGCACACTTCTGATATTTGTTCAACTGACTGCATGAAATGAACTCACCCAAGGCCTAGGCTTAATAACTGAGGTTCTAGAACTTCTTTGGTAAAATGTAGATGAAAGAATTTCAAAGACTTAGGAACATAGGGTTGTTGACATAGATTTACCATATAAGATATAGTCATGCATCCCCTAGATGGCTCAGAACACTTTCCTTATCAGAGCATTGAGTGCTAATAGGGGAGGGAAGCACCAGCATGCCTTGAGAAGTTCACTGTCCTCTGTAGAACAGACCTTCATGTCATCAGACTCAACATCCTACCTATTAATTGAGAAGGGATCCATTCTGCCTTTATGGATCACAAAATGGATACTATCTGCACTGTCTTTGGTGATGGCTAATTCAACATGGGATCTGTTTCAGACAGACTCTGGGGTAACCATAATGAGTCCCACCTCCTGGTGTTCATTTCTTTGTGTAATACCTTCCCCATGAGTATGGATGGTGTCTATGACTTGCTTCCAACAGATACAATATAGTGAATGGTGGTTATACATTATATGGCTAAGGTTATGGGCAGCCGCTCTCATTATATATATATATATATATATATATATATATATATATATATATATATATATTGCATCTTGCTAGAAGACAGGCTACGGACTCACTATATGGTCTTTGATGAAGCAAATGGTCAGGTTGGAGAAGTCTATAAATCAAGAAACTACAGGATTCCTCTAGTAACCAAGAGCAGCTCCAGTTGATAGCCATTAAAAAAATCTGGGGCCCTCAATCACAGAGCTACAAGGAAGTGAATTCCAACAATTTGAATGAGTTTGGAAGTAAACTCTCTCCTGGTTGACCATCCAGATGTGAGTACAGCTTGTTTGATATCTTTACTGCAGCCCTGTGAGTCCCTGAGCAGAACACACAACAAAACCATGCCCAGATCCCTAACCCATGGAAACTGTAAGATAATAGATATGTGTTGTTTTAAATGGCTAAGTATGTGGTAATCGGTTATGCAACAAAGGAAAACTAGAACAGAATTCCTAACACTGAAATAGATGGATAGCATTTAAAGTGGGGGGAGGGAGGGCTGTAGGATCTGAACAAACAAACACAAAGACAAAAAGTCTAGGTTTAAGAAAATGAGGCCTTGTTTGATTTCACACAATGAAAAATCATAGCCCTTTATCCAAATCTTTTCTCCAAGTTATTGCATATTTCCCTTAAATGAAAGTGATTCTAGAACCAGAAAAAAGAATTTGGTAACTCTACCACAAATAATGTGGCATTCAGGGGTTGCTAAGACTAGAAAATTATGTGGGTCAGGTGATTGATGCAGTTCTGAAATTAATTTATCTTCATAATAGGTTAACTGACTCTAAAAAACTACCCTGTAATTTTTCCCCAATACCTGAGTGTATGGTTGGGATGAGCTTGCTCAGCAATTGGAAGGTTTACCATATTGACTCTCTGATCCATGAAAGTGAGAGCTGCATTGATCAGAAAATCAGAAGAGCCAGATGTAAGTCCATGAAACTGCCCCTTCTACCAAAATATATGTATGTATATAAATATGTGTGTATATCAATACACACACACATATATATATAATATATGTATATAATCTTCAGTGAAAATCAAATACAGTATCACTAAGAATGACTTCAAAGATGCAGATGATTTCTAGCATAACCTTTTTTTTTTTTTTTTTTTTTTTTTTGCGGTACGCGGGCCTCTCACTGTTGTGGCCTTTCCCATTGCGGAGCACAGGCTCCGGATGCGCAGGCTCAGCGGCCATGGCTCACGGGCCCAGCTGCTCCACCGCATGTGGGATCTTCCCGGACCGGGGCACGAACCCGTATCCCCTGCATCGGCAGGCGGACTCTCAACCACTGCGCCACCAGGGAAGCCCTAGCATAACCTTTTTTAACTCACTTGTTTGCCCTATCAGAGGATGAATGGATCTTTGAGAATTACAATCAGTTTTCAAAAACTTAACTATTTAGTGACTCCAATTTCAGTTGCTGCTATTCTAGGTATAGTCTCTTTACTCAAATCTTTCCTTGGAACCTGGTATGCAACTACAGATCAGAAAAAAAACTTTTTTTTTTCTACCTCAATAAACGTAGAGGGACTTCCCTGGTGGCACAGTGGTTAAGAATCCACCTGCCAATGCAGGGGACAGGGTTTGGATCCCTGGTCCGGGAAGATCCCACATGCCGCGGAGCAATTAAGCTTGTGTGCCACAACTACTGAGCCTGTGCTCGAGAGCCCGCGAGCCACAACTACTGAGCCCACATGCCAGAACTACTGAAGCCCACGTGCCTAGAGCCCGTGCTCCGCAACAAGAGAAGCCACTGCAATGAGAAGCCCATGCACCACAGCGAAGAGTAGCCCCTGCTTGCCGCAACTAGAGAAAGCCCATGCACAGCAACAAAGACCCAACGCAGCCAAAAATAAATTTTAAAAATAAAATAAAATAAAAAAATAAACCTAGAATATCAGAATCAGTTTACTTTCACCTGACAAGAACCACAGGTCACTTCCACTGTCTTATTTCAGGACTATATCTACTCTCTTAAACTTTGTCATAATTTACTTCTCAGAGACTAATACCATTTTCCTGATTGGCTACATTGATAATATCATGCTCATTGGAGCAAATGATCAGAAAGTACCCTAGGTATCATGGCAAAGCTGACATATCCCAGGCTTGGGAAAAACTCACAGAGAACATAGCAACTTGTACTCATTTAAATAGAAATATTCTAGGTATGCATTTGCTTAACAGGACTGCCATGCCTTTGCCACCATCAACAACTGAGAACTTTATGAATCCCTTATTCATCTTCATGGCATTCTGACTTTGAGACTTATTAGACAGCATAAGTATGCCAATAGTATGATGCCCTGAAGACTCATGATGTTAGCATATACCTCGACACCCCAAAAGAGTTCAAGGTCTTGTTGATGAATCAGTTACAACAACTGGGGGACACCACCTTGTATGGCTGCGTGTTTTCCTACATACTGCAATTTGCTCTGCATCAGTTATCAACTTATGGTGGAGTTATGAACATAAAAAGAATACACACAGAACTTGGAATTAAGAGGTAGAAATAACAACACTACCTCTCACCATTGCACCCAATAAGGCCAGCACACAATTTTGCTTCCTGTCCACAGGACTCTGCCTGGTTGATTTTTAGGTTTTAGAAACCTGACTACCTCCTGGAGACACAGCAATTATTCCAGTGAGCTGGAATTCGAGGCTGCCACCTGGTCATTTTTGGAACCACATGGCAATAAACCAACAACCAAAACGAGATGACTCTACTGTCTGGTGAATTTGATTCTGAATATCATAAATAAATATCATTATTGACACAAATGAGGGGTGAAGGGAGAGCAGTTTATATCTGACATTTCCTAAATTTGCCATGACCAGTATTAAATGTTAACAGGAGACTACAGCAATCCAATACAGATCCAAAATCACTCAGCTCCCTGAGGAACGAAGACATGTCTCCCCACCCCAGGAAAACCACCAAACAGTCTAGGGTATTAGCTAATGACAAAGAGTGCATGGAATGAGTCAGGGAGAAGAGGGTTACAGAACTCAACTATGGGCTCATGACCAGTTATAAAAATGAGGATGGAAGTAACTCCCTACATTTTCCTTCGTATGAAATGTTCTTCCACATATATATACATTGTATTAGTTATGGAAATCAACACATGCAGTGTTAGCCCACTGAATCCAGCTCCTCCAGTACTTTCAAAAATTTCATAACACACAGTATTACTTAAGCACAGTATTTTGTAAGCACATTATTATAGTCCTTTCCACTTAAAATATCTAGATTGCTCCAAGCTTAGGAAAAGAACTGTTCTTAATAGGATAAATAATGCTTACAAAAAGAAAAAAAACAACTATAAGAAACATATGCTCAGTGGTAAAATATTGCAAACTTTCCCTTGAGAGTAGTAACTAGGAAAGATGCCAACCACTATCAATTTTATATTTGATATAAACTAAATTCTTAACCAGTGTAATAAGACAAAAAAAGAAATAAAAGGCATAGGATCAGTAAGAAAGAAATAAAATGTCATTATTCACGGATAATATGATTTGAAAGACTCTACAGACATCTACTATATTTCAAAAGTTTATAGAATAAGTGAATTTATCAAGGTCTCAGTATACAATGTCAGTATGCAATAACCAACTGTATTTCTATATGCTGACCATAAACAAATGGAAAATGGAATTTTTAATAATACCTTGGATGGACTTCCGGGGAAGACTGCGGAAGAGTAAGATGCGGAGATCAACTTCCTCCCCACAAACACACCAGAAATACAGCTACACGTGGAACAACTCCTACAGAACACCTACTGAGCACTGGCAGAAGACCTCAGACCTCCCAAAAGGCAAGAAACTCCCCACGTACCTGGGTAGGGCAAAGCGGAGAGATTCCCGCACAGAGGATCGGTGCCGACCGGCACTCACCAGCCCGAGAGGCTTGTCTGCTCGCCCGCCGGGACAGGTGGGGCGGGCGCGGCTGGGAGCTGAGGCTCGGGCTTCGGTTGGATCCCAGAGAGAGGACTGGGGCTGGCTGCGTGAACACAGCCTGAAGGGGCTAATGTGCCATAGCTAGCCGGGAGGGAGTCCGGGAAAAAGTCTGGAGCTGCCGAAGAGGCGAGAGACTTTTTCTTCCCTCTTTGTTTCCTGGTGCGTGAGGAGAGGGGATTAAGAGCGCTGCTTAAAGGAGCTCCAGAGATGGGCGCGAGCCGCGGCTGAAAGCGCGGACCCCAGAGACGGGTGTGGGACGCTGGGGCTGCTGCTGCTGCCGCCAAGAAGCCTGTGTGCAAACACAGGTCACTATCCACACTCCCCTTCCGGGGAGCCTGTGCAGCCAGTCACTGCCGGGGTCGCGGGATCCAGGGACGGCTTCCCCGGGAAAGCGTACGATGCGCCTCAGACTGCTGCAACGTCATGCCAGCCTCTGCCGCCGCAGGCTCGCCCCGCCTCCGTGCCCCTCCCACCCCTGGCCAGAGTGAGCCAGAGTGAGCCAGAGCCCCCGAAACCGCTTCTCCTTTAACCCTGTCCTGTCTGAGCAAAGAACAGACGCCCTCCAGCGACCTACACGCAGAGACGGGGCCAAATCCAAAGCTGAACCCCGGGAGCTGTGAGAACAAAGAAGAGAAAGGGAAATCTCTCCCAGCAGCCTCAGAAGCAGCGGATTAAAGCTCCACAATCAACTTGATGTACCCTGCATCTGTGGAATACATGAATAGACAACGAATCATCCCAAATTGAGGAGCCAGGAGTCAGTGCTGTGCCTCTGAGGTGGGAGAGCCAACTTCAGGACACTGGTCCAAAAGAGACCTCCCAGCTCCACATAATATCAAACGGCGAAAATCTTCCAGAGATATCCATCTCAACACCAGCACCCAGCTTCACTCAACGACCAGCAAGCTACAGTGCTGGTCACCCTATGCCAAACAACAAGCAAGACAGGAACACAACGCCACCCATTAGCAGAGAGGCGGCCTAAAATCATAAAAAGTCCACAGACACCCCAAAACACACCACCAGACGTGGACCTGCCAACCAGAAAGACAAGATCCAGCCTCATCCACCAGAACACAGGCACTAGTCCCATCCACCAGGAAGCCTACACAACCCACTGGACCAACCTTAGCTAATGGGGACAGACACCAAAAACAATGGGAACTACGAACCAGAAGCCTGCAAAAAGGAGACCCCAAACACAGTAAGATAAGCAAAATGAGAAGAGAGAAAAACACACAGCAGATGAAGAAGCAAGGTAAAAACCCACCAGACCTAACAAATGAAGAGGAAAGAGGCAGTCTACATGAAAAAGGATTCAGAATAATGATAGTAAAGATGATCCAAAATCTTGGAAATAGAATAGACAAAATGCAAGAAACAGTTAACAAGGACCTAGAAGAACTAAGAAATAATCAATGATGAACAACACAATAAATGAAATTAAAAATACTCTAGATGTGATCAATAGCAGAATAACTGAGGCAGAAGAACAGATAACTGACCTGGAAAATAGTGGAAATAACTACTGCAGAGCAGAATAAAGAAAAAAGAATGAAAAGAACTGAGGACAGTCTCAGAGACCTCTGGGACAACATTAAACACACCAACATTCGAATTATAGGGGTTCCAGAAGAAGAAGAGAAAAAGAAAGGGACTGAGAAAATATTTGAAGAGATTATAGTTGAAAACTTCCCTAATATGGGAAAGGAAATAGTTAATCAAGTCCAGGAAGCACAGAGACTCCCATACAAGATAAATCCAAGGAAAAACATGCCAAGACACATATTAATCAAACTGTCAAAAATTAAATACAAAGAAAACATATTAAAAGCAGCAAGGGAAAAACAACAAATAACACACAAGGGAATCCCCATAAGGTTAACAGCTGATCTTTCAGCAGAAACTCTGAAAGCCAGAAGGGACTGGCAGGACATATTTAAAGTGATGAAGGAGAAAAACCTGCAACCAAGATTACTCTACCCAGCAAGGATCTCATTCAGATTTGATGGAGAAATTAAAACCTTTACAGACAAGCAAAAGCTAAGAGAGTTTAGCACCACCAAACCAGCTTCACAACAAATGCTAAGGGAACTTCTCTAGGCAAGAAACACAAGAGAAGGAAAAGACCTACAATAACGAACCCAAAACAATTAAGAAAATGGGAAGAGGAACATACATATCAATAATTACCCTAAATGTAAATGGATTAAATGCACCCACCAAAAGACAAGGATTCGCTGAATGGATACAAAACCAAGACCCATATATATGCTGTCTACAAGAGACCCACTTCAGACCTAGTGACACATACAGACTGAAAGTAAGGGGATGGAAAAAGATATTCCATGCAAATGGAAACCAAAAGAAAGCTGGAGTAGCAATTCTCATATCAGACAAAACGGACTTTAAAATAAATACTACTAGAAGAGACAAAGAAGGACACTACATAATGATCAAGGGATCGATCCAAGAAGAAGATATAACAATTGTAAATATTTATACACCCAACATAGGAGCACCTCAATACATAAGGCAAATACTAACAGCCATAAAAGGAGAAATCGACAGTAACACAATCATAGTAGGGGACTTTAACACCCCACTTTCACCAATGGACAGATCATCCAAAATGAAAATAAATAAGGAAACACAAGCTTTAAATGATACATTAAACAAGATGGACTTAATTGATATTTATAGGACATTCCATCCAAAAACAACAGAATACGCATTTTTCTCAGGTGCTCATGGAACATTCTCCAGGATAGATCATATCTTGGGTCACAAATCAAGCCTTGGTAAATTTAAGAAAATTGAAATTGTATCAAGTATCTTTTCCGACCACAATGCTATGAGACTAGATATCAATTACAGGAAAAGAGCTGTAAAAAATACAAACACATGGAGGCTAAAAATACACTACTCAATAACGAAGTGATAACTGAAGAAATCAAAGAGGAAATTAAGAAATACCTAGAAACAAATGACAATGGAGACACGATGACCCAAAACCTATGGGATGCAGCAAAAGCAGTTCTAAGAGGGAAGTTTATAGCAATACAGTCCCACCTTAAGAAACAAGAAATATCTCAAATAAACAACCTAACCTTGCACCTAAAGCAATTAGAGAAAGAAGAACAAAAACACCCCAAAGTTAACAGAAGGAAAGAAATCATAAAAATCAGATCAGAAATCAATGAAAAAGAAATGAAGGAAACGATAGCAAAGATCAATAAAACTAAAAGCTGGTTCTTTGAGAAGATAAACAAAATTGATAAACCATTAGCCAGACTCATCAAGAAAAGAAGGGAGAAGACTCGAATCAATAGAATTAGAAATGAAAAAGGAGAAGTAACAACTGACACTGCAGAATTACAAAAGATCATAAGAGATTACTACAAGCAACTCTATGCCAAGAAAATGGACAACCTGGAAGAAATGGACAAATTCTTAGAAATGCAAAACCTGCCAAGACTGAATCAGGAAGAAACAGAAAATATGACTAGACCAATCACAAGCACTGAAATTGAAACTGTGATAAAAAATCTTCCAACAAACAAAAGCCCAGGACCAGATGGCTTCACAGGCCAATTCTATCAAACATTTAGAGAAGAGCTAACATCTATCCTTCCCAAACTCTTCCAAAATATAGCAGAGGGAGGAACACTCCCAAACTCATTCTACAAGGCCACCATCACCTTGATACCAAAACCAGACAAGGATGTCACAAAGAAAGAAAACTACAGGCCAATATCACTGATGAACATAGATGCAAAAATCCTCAACAAAATACTAGCAAACAGAATCCAACAACACATTAAAACGATCATACACCATGATCAAGTGGGGTTTATTCCAGGAATGCAAGGATTCTTCAATATACGCAAATCAATCAACGTGATACACCATATGAAAAAACTGAAGGAGAAAAACCATATGATCATCTCAATAGATGCAGAGAAAGCTTTCGACAAAATTCAACACCCATTTATGATAAAAACCCTGCAGAAAGTAGGCATAGAGGGAACTTTCCTCAACATCATAAAGGCCATATATGACAAACCCACAGCCAACATCCTCAATGGTGAAAAACTGAAACCATTTTCACTAAGATCAGGAACAAGACAAGGTTGCCCACTCTCACCACTCTTATTCAACCTAGTTTTGGAAGTTTTAGCCACAGCAATCAGAGAAGAAAAGGAAATAAAAGGAATCCAAATCAGAAAAGAAGTAAAGCTGTCACTGTTTGCAGATGACATGATACTATACATAGAGAATCCTAAAGATGTTACCAGAAAACTAATAGAGCTAATCAATGAATTTGGTAAAGTATCAGGATACAAAATTAGTGCACAGAAATCTCTGTCATTCTTATATACTAATGATGAAAAATCTGAAAGTGAAATCTAGAAAACACTTCCATTTACCACTGCAACAAAAAGAATAAAATATCTAGGAATAAACCTACCTAAGGAGACAAAAGACCTGTATGCAGAAAATTATAAGACACTGATGAAAGAAATTAAAGATGATACAAATAGATGGAGAGATATACCATGCTCCTGGATTGGAAGAATCAACGTTGTGAAAATGACTGTACTACCCAAAGCAATCTACAGATTCAATGCAATCCCTATCAAACTACCACTGGCATTTTTCACAGAACTAGAACAAAAAATTTCACAATTTGTATGGAAACACAAAAGACCCCGAATAGCCAAAGCAATCTTGAGAATGAAAAATGGAGCTGGAGGAATCAGGCTCCCTCACTTCAGACTATACTACAAAGCTACAGTAATCAAGACAGTATGGTACTGGCACAAAAACAGAAAGATAGATCAATGGAACAGGGTAGAAAGCCCAGAGATAAACCCATGCACATATGGTCACCTTATCTTTGATAAAGGAGGCAGGAATGTACAGTGGAGAAAGGACAGCCTCTTCAATAAGTGGTGCTGGGAAAACTGGATAGGGACATGTAAAAGTATGAGATTGGATCACTCCCTAACACCATACACAAAAATAAGCTCAAAATGGATTAAAGACCTAAATGTAAGGCCAAAAACTATCAAACTCTTAGAGGAAAACATAGGCAGAACACTCTATGACATAAATCACAGCAAGATCCTTTTTGACCCACCTCCTAGAGAAATGGAAATAAAGACAAAAATAAACACATGGGACCTAATGAAACTTCAAAGCTTTTGCACAGCAAAGGAAACCATAAACAAGACCAAAAGACAACCCTCAGAATGGGAGAAAATATTTGCAAATGAAGCAACTGACAAAGGATTAATCTCCAAAATTTATAAGCAGCTCAGGCAGCTCAATAACAAAAAAACAAACAACCCAATCCAAAAATGGGCAGAAGACCTAAATAGACATTTCTCCACAGAAGATATACAGACTGCCAACAAACACATGAAAGAATGCTCAACATCTTTAATCATTAGAGAAATGCAAATCAAAACAACAATGAGATATCATTTCACACCAGGCAGAATGGCCATCATCAAAAAATCTAGAAACAAAAATGCTGGAGAGGGTGTGGAAAAAAGGGAACACTCTTGCACTGCTGGTGGGAATGTGAATTGGTACAGCCACTATGGAGAACAGTATGGAGGTTCCTTAAAAAACTACAAATAGAACTACCATATGACCCAGAAATCCCACTACTGGGCATATACCCTGAGAAAACCATAATTCAAAAAGAGTCATGTACCAAAATGTTCATAACAGCCCTATTTACAATAGCCCGGAGATTGAAACAATCTAAGTGTCCATCATTGGATGAATGGATAAAGAAGATGTGGCACATATATACAATGGAATATTACTCAGCCATAAAAAGAAACAACACTGAGCTATTTGTAATGAGGTGGATAGACCTAGAGTCTGTCATACAGAGTGAAGTAAGTCAGAAAGAGAAAGGCACATACCGTATGCTAACATATATATGGAATTTAAGAAGAAAAAAATGTCATGAAGAACCTAGGGGTAAGACAGGAATAAAGACACAGACCTACTAGAGAATGGACTTGAGGATATGGGGAGGGGGAAGGGTAAGCTGTGACAAAGCGAAAGAGCGGCATGGACATATATACACTACCAAACGTAAAACAGATAGCTAGTGGGAAGCAGCCGCATAGCACAGGGAGATCAGCTCGGTGAGATCAGCAAAAACAAAAAATACAGTAGAGAAATAATATAACTTCTTAAATTGCTTTTCATCTTAAATTTACTGACAAAAAGATTGCCAGATGAACTGAGAACTTAAGTGTTGTTATTCCAATTAGATGTTTGGAACCCCAAATTTCATATATTCTGTTGCACCAGCACCTACTGAGATGGTTTCATGAAAAAAGTGTTGGTTTTCTAGAAGTTTTTTTGTTTTTTTTTTGCGGTACGCGGGCCTCTCACTATTGTGGCCTCTCCCGTTGCGGAGCACAGGCTCCAGACGCGCAGGCTCAGCGGCCATGGCTCACGAGCGCAGTCACTCCGCAGCATGCGGGATCTTCCCGGACCGGGGCATGAACCCGTGTCCCCCGCATCGGCAGGCGGACTCTCAACCACTGCGCCACCAGGGAAGCCCCCTAGAAGTTTTAAATATTGGAGCTGCTAAGGAATTTAAGGTCAGAGCTGGTGTGGTCGCTTTGGACAGCAGGACATCCCCACATCTCCTAATAGCTCTGAGGTATGGGATAAGCACCTTCTGACATAAATAATACTATTAACATATATCATTTGTTTACTCTTGTGTTACATGTGTACTAGTGACCCTATTAAACATTGTCCTTCTTTGTATCAATGGTATCCAGAAAACAGTAAATATTTTTTTAAAATTTTGATGACTGAATAATGAATGAATGAAGAATATTATACCTTTATTGTTTCGTATAAATAAGGCAATAATGCCCAACATAATTAATTTTTCTGCGACATACTACATGTTATACCATCAAAACATTCCAAAAATATATAAAATTTATATCTTTTTACCTAAACTTATCTCATATTCTCCCATTTATGCCCGGTTGTAGAAAATGTCTTACAAATACAAAAAAAATCAGTCTCATTTGGTTTAAAACTCAGTTTTCCTAAATTAATTTTTAGTCAATTTAGGATTCTCCCACTGCTGCTGCTTCTTGCCTTTTCCCTAGATGGCATCTACATTTAGAATAAGTTTATATATAATTTCATGCACAAAGGAGGGGGGACGTACATTGTGGAAATCAATAAAGACCACCCAAATAAGAGCAAGCAAAGGCTATTTATTCAGGGCTTGTTATAGCAAGGGAGTTAGCCATCATCACTCACATTTGGCAGAGACTCAAAGCAGACAGTGAACTGGAAAGCCTTAGAGCAGAAAAAAGGGAGGCTTCAGGTGTGCTGTGATTGGGAATTGTTGGCCTAGGGAAGGTAGAGGTGGGCTAACTAGAAGCAGGGCATCCGATGTGATTGGTTAGGGGAGCACAGGGGTGTAAAAACTTGGGAAGCTGGCAGTGATTAACCCAAGTATTAAACTTTGGGGCGGATTGCTACGGAGAATGTGGTTTGGCTTCCTGGACTGGTTGTCTCAGGGATTGTGGGTCAGCGTTCCAGTTTTATATATGGTTTGGCCACTGTCCATTTGTATATGCACTGTTTCTACATTTAGCCCAGGATGGTTTTCTGCCATTTCTGGCCTCTGCTGAGTTGCTCTTTGTTACCCTAGGTGTTGGGCTAAGTCATCGGCCCCAACTAAAAAAGTTATGTTTGCTGTAGCCCATAAGCTCCAGTCATCAGGAACAAGCACATTGTGAGGTCCCTTCCAGGCATCCCACCCTCCTAGCCATTTCTAGACCCCTCCTAGGGACAGCAATGGGATGTGGAGTGGGCTCTGGGATGCTGCTCTCAGACACGCTGGATTCTGGCCATCCCAACATCATCTCCACGTGACCAGGTTACACCAAGTTTATCCAGACAACAGGTCTGTGTGCTAAAGAAGTTGGCTCCCTTAACTTCTCTGGTGTTTCCTTTGAACTTTCTGTCATTCTGCTTTTCTTCAGAATTTACCATAGCAAATAGGACAATAGATCTTTTCTTAAACCAATAAACCCCAATTACTTTCCCTCTGATTCTTTTACCACTTTTTAATGAAAAAAAGGGGGCTTTTGTATCAAAAGTGTTTCTCATTCTACAGTTTATGGAGTCTATTCTAAGGTCTGGGTTCTTTAGGGTTTGGTGCTGGAAGTTTAAAGCAAAAATTCTGGAAGTAAAACCAGGGTAACAACCATATCTTCTCCCAGCAGACAGTGGCATCCCTATACAATTGAACACCAGGGCTCTTGATGCAAGGCCTTTTCTAGATCTTTCCTGTAATCTTCTTAAGGGATCAAAAGTCAAGAATTTAATTCATTGTTGGTTCTCTAGTGTTCCTATGTGACAGCACTGAAAAGAAAGCCATTAGTTCCACATTACTGCTTGAACGGCATTGGGGAGAGAAGGGTAGGCCAGATAGGTGACTGCACATGGAAAAGAGAAGAGGTTAATAAAAAGAATTGAAAAATATAGTAAAATCTTTTCTCATATCTCTTTTAAGCACCACTTTTTTTTTGAAAAAACTTTTTTTTTTAGATGGTGGCTGTTGACATGTTGGGGTGTATCCCCTTCCAGTTGGTTTTTTTTGTTGTTGTTGTTAGTTTCTGCTTTATAACAAAGTGAATCAGTCATACATATACACCTGTTCCCATATTCCTTCCCTCTTGCGTCTCCCTCCCTCCCACCCTCCCTGTCCCACCCCTCCAGGCGGTCACAAAGCACCGAGCTGATCTCCCTGTGCTATGTGGCTGCTTCCCACTAGCTATCTACCTTACGTTTGGTAGTGTATATATGTCTATGCCTCTCTCTCACTTTGTCACAGATTACCCTTCCCCCTCCCCATATCCTCAAGTCCATTCTCAAGTAGGTCTGTGTCTTTATTCCTGTTTTACCTCTAGGTTCTTCATGACATTTTTTTTCTTAAATTCCATATATATGTGTTAGCATATGGTATTTGTCTTTCTCTTTCTGACTTACTTCACTCTGTATGACAGACTCTAGGTCTATCCACCTCATTACAAATAGCTCAATTTTGTTTCTTTTTATGGCTGAGTAATACTCCATTGTATATATGTGCCACATCTACTTTACCCATTCATCCGATGATGGACACTTAGGTTGTTTCCATCTCTGGGCTACTGTGAATAGAGCTGCAATGAACATTTTGGTACATGTCTCTTTTTGAATTATGGTTTTCTCAGGGTATATGCCTAGTAGTGGGATTGCTGGGTCATATGGTAGTCCTATTTGTAGTTTTTTAAGGAACCTCCATACTGTTCTCCATAGAGGCTGTACCAATTCACATTCCCACCAGCAGTGCAAGAGTGTTCCCTTTTCTCCACACCCTCTCCAGCATTTATTGTTTCCAGATTTTTTGATGATGGCCATTCTGACTGGTGTGAGATGATATCTCATTGTCGGTTTTTATTTATTATTTATTTTTTTTTGCGATATGTGGGCCTCTCACTGTTGTGGTCTCTCCCATTGCGGAGCACAGGCTCCGGATGCGCAGGCCCAACGGCCATGGCTCACGGGCCCAGCCGCTCCGCAGAATGTGGGATCTTCCCGGACCGGGGCACGAACCCGTGTCCCCTGCATCAGCAGGCGGACTCTCAACCACTGCGCCACCAGGGAAGCCCTCATTGTCGTTCTGATTTGCATTTCTCTAATGATTAAAGATGTTGAGCATTCTTTCATGTGTTTGTTGGCAGTCTGTATATCTTCTTTGGAGAAATGTCTATTTAGGTCTTCTGCCCATTTCTGGATTTAAGCACCATTTTTAATGTGCTTTCATATACATTGATTAATTTGATTCTCAAACAGTCCTGCATAGAGATAGAGCAACCACTTGTACTAATAAAGAGAAAGGTCCAGTGACTTCACCAAAGTTCACATAATTTAAAAACAGCAGAGAAAAGATTAAAATTCCAGAGAAAGCACTTCTCCTTTAACAAACTTAGAATATATAATAGGAGTACACAGTAATGAAAGTGGCTTTTGTTACGGCCGTTTCTTAATAATAATGGGTTTAGAAAGCTTTTCTTTCACTAAACATTCGATATTCTTTGCCTTATTTGGAGGGAGTACACTTTCCAGGATAAAGTAGTATCTGAAAGGGAGACTGATCTTAATTTTCAAGAGAGAATATCAAGGATAATCAAACTGGCATTGCACTATTTTTTAAAAACTCTGGTTGCAAATAAATATTTTACATTTATTATTTATAATATTTAATTTTACCTTTAAAAATTTCTCAGCCACTTAACTATAAACAAGTGTTTCATACTCTTCAAAAAAATTCTTTTCTAAATCATAATTGATAAAGAGTCATGTACCACAATGTTCATTGCAGCCCTATATACAATCGCCAGGACATGGAAGCAACTTAAGTGTCCATTGACAGGTGAATGGATAAAGAAGATGTGGCATTATATACAATGGAATATTACTCAGCTATAAAAAGAAACGAAATTGAGTTATTTGTAGTGAGGTGGATGGACCTTGATTCTGTCATACAGAGTGAAGTAAGTCAGAAAGAGAAAAACAAATGTCACATGCTAACACATATATATGGAATCTAAAAAAAAAAAAAAAAAAAAGGTTCTCAAGAACCTAGGAGCAGGACAGGAATAAAGATGCAGACGTAGAGGATGGATTTGAGGACACAGGTAGGGGGAAGGGTAAGCTGGGACGAAGTGAGAGAGTGGCATGGACATATATACACTACCAAATGTAAAACAGATAGCTAGTGGGAAGCAGCCGCATTGCACAGGGAGATCAGCTCCGTGCTTTGTGACCACCTAGAGGGGTGGGATAGGGAGGGTGGGAGGGAGATGCAAGAGGGAGGGGATATGGGGATATATGTATATGTATAGCTGATTCACTTTGTTATACAGCAGAAACTAACACAACAATGTAAAGGAATTATACTCCAATAAAGATGTTAAATAAATAAAAGTATTTTCCAAATTTATTTATCTTATCTTTCTTTTAGAAAGTGAGATACAGGAGCTTGGAATAGCAGTTTCAGAATTTAATTTCTAGTTTAAGGTTCTTTCCTATGTAAATCTTCAATGGCTCTCCTAGCAGTCATCAAATAAATATAAATTAAATCAATAATTATATAACACTTTTTCTGCTATTAATTGAGCGATTTTTAAATGATAATATTTAATGATAATGATAATAAATAATATCATAATTTTTTAAATGATAATATTTAATGCCAGGATAAGAAGGTGAGTCAGGACCTAATATAAACTGCTATTGGAAGTGTAAACTGGTATAACCTTTAAGAAAATTTTTTTGTGTTTCAGTGGAAAACTGTATCTGCTATAGCACATTCTTATGGATTACCATTTTCTAGCCCTGTCTGTTGTCCTGAAGTTATTTTGCAACTCTATGTAAGTTGTAGATAACTAATATAGATATATAAATGCTATCCTGCTAGTCATTTTAATTGCCTTACCCCCTCTCTGTGAAAAAAAAAATATCAGCGTTGTCTCAATTTGCTGTTCAGTTAGGGATACATTTACTTCTTCATATACATTTGTGTTATTTTGACATTTCCTTTGAAATAGTTATAACATTTGCCTGGTTCCCTCATTTCTTATAAATAAATTATTTAATATGAATTCATTTTACATCTGTGTGAAAGTTGTGATTTTACCTTTTCCTGAAAATTTATTAATAAACCTTTCTGGAAAATTATTTGGCAGTACAGCTGGCCTTCTGTATCAATGGATGCCCAACCTGGGGATATGGAGGGCTAACTATGGGCCGTTTTAAGGGAATTGAGCACCAGTAGAAGTTGGTATCTGTGGAGGGACTGGAACCAATCCCAGGAAGATATGGAGGGCTGACTACAGTTACCAATAGTCATAAAAATTTTCAGACTATGTGCCCAAATAACTTCACTTCTAGGAATTTGTCCTAAAGATATAGTGAGAGATATATTTACAATGATCTTTGTTTCAACATTATTTACAATAACAAAATGTTTATTTGGGAAATATTTATTTAAAAATTAGAAAAACTATTAAATAAATTTTGGTTGTGCATAAAAATAAAAGTTGTGAACTATTAATAAATAAATTTGGCAAATCTGAAGGATAGAAAATCAACATACAAAAATTAATTGCATTTCTATACACTAAAAATGAACCAAAAAAGAAATTGAGAAGAAAAGAAGATACATTTCCAATACCATCAAAAAGAATAAAATAGTTGGGAATAAAATTAACCAAGGAGATGAAAGACTTGTATACTGAAAACTACAAAACATTGCTGAAAGAATTTAAAGACATGAATAAATGGAAAGATATTCATGTTCATAGGTTGGAAGACTTAAAATTCTAGATGTCAATAGTACCCAAAGTGATCTACAGATTTAACACAACTCCTATTAAAATCCCAGCAGCATGTTCAGCAGAAATTAAAAAAAAAAATCCATCCTAAAATTTATATGGATTCTAAAGGAACCCTGAATAGCCAAAGCAATCTAGAAAAAGAAGAGCAAAGTTGGAGGTCTCACACTTCCTGATCTCAAAACTTATTACAAAGCTACAGTCATCAAGATAGTGTGATACTAGCATAAAGACAGGCATAAAGACATATAGACCAATAGAACACAATAGAGAACCCAGAAATAAATATATATACATATAAAATATATACACACACACATGCACATACATATTCAAATGATTTTCAACAAGGGTGCCAAGACCATTCAGTAAGGAAAGGACAGCTTCTGAAGAAACAATGTGAGAGAAATGGATATCCACATGCAAAAAAAATGAAAAATCTTAAATCATATACAAAATTCAGCTCAAATGGATAAAAGACCTAAATGTAAGAGCTAAAACTACAAAACTCTTAGACGAAAACATAGTGGAAAAAATTCTTAACACTGAATTTGGCAATAATTTCTTAGATAGGACACCAAAAGCCCAAGCAACAAGAGAGAAAAATAGATAAATTGGACTACATCAAAATTTTAAACTTCTGTGTATCAAAGGACACAATTAACAGAATGAAAAGATAAATCATAAAATGGGAGAAAATATTTGCAAGTTGTATATGATAAGCATTTATATCTATATCATATAAAGAACTCCTATAACTCAACAACAACAAAGAAAACAAATAACCCAATTAACAAGTAGGTCAATGGCATGAATAGGCATTTCTCCAAAGAAGATATACAAATTGCGAAAAAGCTCATGAAAAGACGCTTGACATCGCTAATTATTAGGGAAATGCAAAGCAAAACCACAATGAGACACCACTTCATACCCATTAGGATGGCCATTAAAAAATAAAAAAGGAAAAGTATAATGTTGATGAGGATCTGGAGAGATTGGAACGCTTGTGCATTGATGGTGGAACTGTCAAATGGTACAGCCACTGTGGAAAACAGTATGGTGGTTCCTTCAAAAAATTAAAAATTAACTTACCATGTAATCCAGAAATTCCAGGGTCTTGAAGAGATAGTTGTACACTCATATTCACAATAGCCAAAAGGAGGAAGCAACACAAGTGCTCCTCAATGGACAGATGAATTTAAAGAGTGTAGTGTATACATAAAATAGACTATTACTCAGCCTTAAAAAGAAGGGGATTCTAACACATTGCAAGACATTAGGCTAAATGAAATAAGCCAGTCATAAAAAGATCAATACAATATGATTCCACATATATGAGGTCTCTAGAGTAGTCAAATTACTAGAGACAGAAAATATAATAGCAGTTGCCAGGGGCTGAGGTGAGAGGAGAATGGGAAGTTATTGTTAAATGGGTATAGAGTTTAAGTTCTGGAAGATGAAAAGAGTTCTAGGGATGGATGGTGGTGATGACTGCACAACACTGTGTACATACTTAATACCATTAAACTACACACTTAAAAATGATTAGGGGCTTCCCTGGTGGCGCAGTGGTTGAGAGTCTGCCTGCCAATGCAGGGGACACGGGTTCGTGCCCCGGTCCAGGAGGATCCCACATGCCGTGGAGCAACTGGGCCCGTGAGCCACGCTGCTGAGCCTGCACGTCTGGATCCTGCAACAAGAGAGGCCGCGACAGTGAGAGGCCTGCGCACCGTGATGAAGAGTGGCCCCCCGCTTGCCACAACTAGAGAAAGCCCTCGCACAGAAACAGACCCAACACAGCCAAAAATAAATAAATAAAAATTTAAAAAATGATTAAGATGGTAAATTTTACGTAATGTGAATTTTACAATTAAAAATTTTAAAACAAGTAAACCATGAAGTATTATCTAAGGTGTGTTTACTCTGTGCATTTTCCCATTTAGAATCCTTATACTCACTCCGGGAGGTATGCTGGGTTTTCTTTGTTTTTTGGTTTTGGTTTTTTAATAGATCTTTATTGGAGTATAATTGCTTCACAATACTGTGTTACTTTCTGTTGTCCACCAAAGTGAATCAGCTATACATATACATATATCTCCATATCTCCTCCCTCTTGCGTCTCCCTCCCACCGTCCCTATCCCACCCCTCTAGGTGGACACAAATCACGGAGCTGATCTTCCTGTGCTATGCAGCTGCTTCCCACTAGCTATCGGTTTTATGTTCGTAGTATATATATGTCAATGCTACTCTCACTCATCCCAGCTTCCCCCTACCCCTTCGTGTCCTCAAGGCTATTCTCTATGTCTACGTCTTTATTCCTGCCCTGCCCCTAGGTTCATCTGTTTTAATACAAGGAGACAGTATAATGCAGTCATTAAGAGCACATGCTGTGGAGACCAACTACCTGAAGTGTGAGCCTGGTTTCACCGTTTTCTAACTCTATATCACTAAGCAATTACTAACTTATCTATGCCTCAAATTCTTCATTTGTCAAAAGAGAAAAATTGATTTCATGCATGTGAAGCACTTAGAACAGGGGGACAAATAACATTCAATAAAGGTGAACCATTATTATCTCCAGGAATTAGATAACTTGTCCAAAATCAGACAGCTAGAGGATTGTGGAGCCACAGTATGAATCCAGATGTACTGGATTTTAAAAGCCAAGCTATTAAATATCAAGTGAAACAACATCTCAGGTGAATGTAGTCATTAAAATGATGTTTTAAAAAATGTGTAACAGGAGTATGTATATGTGTGTGCATCACTCATATATATTCCTCTTACACAGTCACACATCTATTGAAAAAATAAAGGAATTAAAATTTTCAGGTGAATAATTTTTCAATAAAAATACATTTATGAAATATAAAAGTTTCTATAGAAAACAGTTCAGATGGTGTGATAAAGCTACCCTACCATATTATAAAGAAGTGCTCACAGAAAAATTTGATCAAACACATCATAATTAGCTTTTATTTTAATGTATTTTTATTTCCATTTCACATATAATAATTTATATTGCACAGAAATAATTGAATGATAATGTATAATTATCAAAATTTGAAAGGATAAACCTCAAGTTTCTCAGTTCCTTCTTTGAGAGCTTATAGAAATTCTTCTCTATCATTTAACTGAAAAGCTCACATAGAAAACAGCTGGATTTAATGTTGAGCAGTTTTTGTTTGTTGCTTTTGTTGTTGATATTTTTAGTTTTTAACTTTCCATGTGTTTAAAGCAGAACAAGACCCCAGATGCTTTTATCTGGCTGTTCCTCCTTTTAAGGAGGCTTCAATGGGATGTGTGAACATGTGGTTGTACATCTAAAGTCAGCTGGTCACTGTTACGCCAGGGAAGCAAAAGCCTGTGTCTTGCAGTCATTGCCTTTATACTCCTGTGAGGCACAGATTATCTCCAGAAGGTAACTTTGGTTGTACAGTCAGAAGAAAGAAATCAAGACATAGAAAACCAGTATGGGAGGAAAGTTGATGTTTCACTGTAAGACCTTTTTTATCTTCTGAATTTTATAACACATACAGGTATTATCTATCTTTTTTTAAATGATAATAGTTAAAGTGTTTAAAATTTGGGAAAAAAATTATTGTCTAGATCACACCAGCAAAGAGTTTTTTATGGTACAAAATCATTACCATTTACTTTTATCAAATGCACAAAATGTTTCTTCATGATACATGGGAAAATAGTTTGTTGACATAATAGCTAATTATAAACTATGATATAGTGATTACATGCTAAAACCAGTAAAGTTGATTTTAAAACATACAATTTAATAAACATCTGCCTGGCCAATATGGAAACAGAACTGGGTTAGATATGGAGAACACAGACTTACAATACATCCATCTTCAAGAAACGTATTCTGATTAGAGAAAAAGACATGCCTGTTAATCCAGATTTTAAAACGTACTAACACAATGATTGATCATTATGTGT